>NC_062554.1:114653705-115903705 GCF_016906955.1 Phacochoerus africanus
TGATAGAGTCTGCAGCCTGGGTCTGATTTTCTTTTTCCTTGGGGATTTAGGAACCTGTTAAACATACAACAGGCTGCTATGTATATTTACCAATTGTTACAATGCTTCACTTTCCAGTCTCTGGTTTTAATACTCTGTCCAAGTTTTATGTACATATCCTTATTTTCAGGTCATATTTTGATGTTTGGAAAATAAGATTCTTAGAATATGATCCCAGCTTTCAAGGAATCTTCCATTCTCCCTAGAACCACAAAACAAAAATTAAAAGACTGTAATTAAAAGGGTCAGTCTGGAGTTCCCTGCTGTGGCACAGTGGGTTACGAATTCAACTGCAGAGCTTGGGTTGCTTCAGATGTAGGGGTTTAATCCCAGGCCTGGCACAGTGGGTTAAGGATCTAGTGTTGTTGCAACTGTGGGCTCAGATTCAGCCCCTGACCTGGGAACTCAATATGCCACAGGTGCGGTCACGGAAAAAAAAAAAAAGTTAGTCTGATGAATACATATAAGAGCACTATATCATTTCAGAGCAATATAGAATATAGAAGACAGGGAAATCTCACTCAAAGTGATATCAAAGGCATGGCCTTGTCTGATTTACTTCATTTAGTAATCTCATCCATGTTGCTGCAGATGGCTTTGTTTCTTTCTTATGGCTAAGGAATATTCCATTATATATAGGAGACAAATATCATATACTATCATTTATATGTGGAATCTAATTAAAAATTATATAAAAGAACTCATTTACAAAACAGAAATAGACACACAGATTTTGAAATCAAGCCATGGTTACCAAAGGTGAAATGTGGGGTGGAGGGATAAATTAGCAATTTGGGGTTAACATGAACACACTGCTATATATAAAATAGATAGCTAGCAAGGACCTACTATATAACACAGGGAAATCTACTCGATATTCTATAATAATCTATGCAGGAAAAGAATGTAAAAAAATTGTTATATGAACATGATAACTCATTCACTTTGCTATACACCTGAAATTTACACATGGTAAGTCAACTATACTCAATAAAGTTAAAAAAAAGTCATGGCCTTAGCAGAGTATTTTACCCATTCACATATTTAAAGTAATAAACTTTACATCTTAAGGGATATGTTGCCTCGAACCTAGGGAGAATTAATAGGCCTGGAAGATGATGTTCATAGCAGGGTAAGTGTAATTTCTGTAGATCTTGCAGCATGATTCATGTGTCTGGTGGGGCTCAGTGATGCTTGGAGCATAGTAAATAGGGAGTCATGTGCTTCCAGCTCACAATGAGCCTGGTGTGAAGCAGAAGTTATGACAGATGGCTTACTCATTGGAACAGTGAAGTTCAAGGTCAGAAAGCTTCCTCTATCCCAAAGCCCCTGTCCACTTCCCCTTAGTAAATAAATCTCATAACATGCAGTGCTTGTGTGGGGGATGGATTCCAAGAACATTAGAAAGAAGGCTTAAAAGGCTTACATTCTGACTCTGCTTCCAGTCACCGAGGTTCCAGGACCGTCCATTTATTTCACTGGACCTTTGCTTTGCCACCTTCAAAAGAAGGTGACTAGAGTAAATTGTAGCTTTTTATGCTTTTAAAAAATAGTGGTAGCCTTTTATCAATGAAATTTTCCACAAAGCCATGGCACATAAAAAAGAACCATGAAGACTAGTTAAAGTGGGCAGAGAAGACTATCTGGTTTCCCCTGCACAGAGTCTAAGGGCACTGCACAGCAGCACATGAAAACACTGGTCTCCATGTCTCCAAGGTGACTTCTGGCCCTTGACATTCTCTGTTCCCATTTTTTTTACAAGGAAATATAATTTTATTCCATTTTTCTGATATGAATACAAGAGAAGGTAGTATGGTTTGGGGCATGGTCATGTGTTAAGTAGCGTCTCTTTGTTCTTCTGGCTTTAAGAGGATATAAGAGTAGATAGGAGGTAAAGGGGAGTTCCATACCTCCGAGTGAGCATCCTCCTGCCCCTCCATTAAGCAACAAAACAAAAAACACCAAGAAAGTAACAGAATGTTCCCTGACAAGACACTGGTCCCTTCTTCCTCACCCACACTTCTGTGAGTCAGGGGAGTAAATGAGCTCCTCTTTAAAACCTATTCCTAAATGCTGATAGGATCGAGGCAGCACATGGAAGTTGGTCTCTGGGGAAGAAGGAAGAGGAAATGTTGGTGCTTAAGCTGAAAAACTTTCAAAAGGGCAGGAGTGAGTGTTGACTTTGGAAGGTCAGCCTCTGCACCCTTGGATCTCCCCTCAGGGTCCTGGTGGTGGATGGCCTCCGTCATCCTCCCCACTCTAAGGACATGATATTAGAATTAAGTAATCCCTGGGCTTCCTCAGATTCCAGGCTGTTTGCTGCCACAAAGTATGTGAAGTGTCCTGCAAATTACTCATTTTAACAGGCCCCAAATGAGGGTTGTACTAACTACTTTAAAGGAAGTACACTTTTTCTAAAAGTTTAAAGTGCTGTAAAAGTGTAAATATGCCCTCTGGGATATCCAGCCATCTCTCTCCTCGCCTCCTTTTGTTTACCTTTCCTCATCTTCATATCCAGAAACGGGGGTAAAGGAAAGGGATTGTCTGAGTTTGTTGGAAGAGGTAGGTAAAAGCGGAGAATAACCATTCTTCTCTGCTTTTTTTTTGAAAAAAAAAAGACTTTTACTTTTTCCATTATAGTTAGTTTACGGTGTTCTGTCAATTTTCTACTGTACAGCAAAGTGACACGTCACACATACCTATATACTTTCTTTTTCTTACATTATCCTTCATCATGCTGTATCACAAGTCACTCTATGTAGTTCCCGGTTCTGTACAGCACCACCTCATTGCTTTTCTATTCCAAAGGCAATAGTTTTCATCTATTAGCCCCAAATTCCCAGTATATCCCACTCCCTCCCCCTTGGCAACCACAAGTCTGTTCTCACAGTCTATGAGTTTCTTTTCTGTGGAAAGGTTTTTTTTCGTGCCATATATTAGATTCCAGATATAAGTGATATCATATGGTATTTTTCTTTCTCTTTCTGACTTGACTTAGTATGAGAGTCTCTAGTTCCATCCATGTTGCTACAAATGGCATTATTTTGTTCTTTTTATGGCTGAGTAGTATTCCATTGTGCATATACACCACATCTTCTTAATCCATTCATCTATCAATGGACATTTAGGTTGTTTCCCATATCTTGGCTATTGTTAATAGTGCTGCTATGAACATGTGGATGCATGTATATTTTTCTAGGAAAGTTTTGTCTGGATATATGCCCAAGGGTGGGAATGATGGGTCATATGGTAGTTCTATATTTAATTTTCTGAGGTACCTTCATACTGTTCTCCATTGTGGTCATACTAATTTACATTCCCACCAGCAGTATAGGAGGGTTGCCTTTTCTCCATACCTTTTTCAGCATTTGTCATTTATGGACTTATTAATCATGGCCATACTGATTGGTGTGAAGTGGTACCTCACAGTAGTCTTGATTTGCATTTCTCTAATAATCAGTGATGAGCATTTTTTCATGTGTTGTTGGCAATCTGCATGTCTTCTTCAGATAAATGTCTGTTCAGGTCTTTTGCCCATTTTTCAATTGAGTTGTTGGCTTTTTTTCTGTTGTGTTGTATAAGTTGTATATTTTAGAGATTAAGCCCTTGTCAGTTGTATTGTTTGAAACTATTTTCTCCCGTTCGGTAAGTTGTCTTTTTTTAAAAAAAAAAAAATGGTTTCCTTTGCTGTATAAAAGCTTGTCAGTTTAATTAGGTCCCATTGGCTTATTTTTGCTTTTATTTCTGTTGTCTTGGGAGACTGACCTAAGAAAATATTTGTAAGGTTGATGTCACAGGATGTATTTCCTATATTCTATTCTAGGAGTTTGATGGCATTTTGTCTTAAGTTTAAGTTCTTAAGCCATTTTGAGTTTATTTTTGTGCATAGTGTGAGGGTGTGTTCCAGTTCCATTGATTTATATGTAGCCGTCCAGTATTTTGGGTTTTTTGTTTTGTTTTGTTTTGTTTTTGTCTTTTGTCTCTTTAGAGCTGCACTCACAGCATATGGAGGTTCCCAAGCTAGGGGTCTAATCAGAGCTACAGATGTCAGCCTATGCCAGAGCCACAGCAACACCAGATATGAGCAGCGTCTGCAACCTACACTACAGCTCACAGCAACGCTGGATACTTCACCCACTGAGTGAGGCCAGGGATTGAACCTGCATCTTCATGGTTCCTAGTCAGATTCATTTCCTCTGTGCCATGATGGGAACTCCTGCAGGTGTCCAGTTTTCTCAGCACCACTTACTGAAAAGGTTGTATTTTTCCCATTTTATATTCTTGCCTCCTTTGTCGAAGATTAATTGACCATAGGTGTCTGCATTTATTTCTGGGTTCTCTATTCTGTTCCATTGGTCTTTCTGTCTGTTTTGGTACCAGTACCACACTGTCTTGATGACTGTGGCTTTGTAATATTGCCTGAAGTCTGGGAGAGTTATGCCTCCTGCTTGGTTTTTGTTCCTCCGGATTGCTTTGGCAATTCTGGGTCTTCTGTGGTTCCACATAAAGTTTTGGATTGTTTGTTTTAGTTCTGTGAAAAAGTGTCATGGGTAATTTGATAAGGATTGTATTGAATCTGTAGATGGCTTTGGGTAGTATGGCCATTTTTACAGTATTAATTTTTCCAACCCAGGAGCATGGAAAACCTTTCCATTTCTTTGAATCCTCATTAATTTTCTTGATCTGGTTTATTCCCAGGAATTTAATTTTTGGGGTACAATTTTAAAAGGTATTGTATTTTTTTTACTACTTTTATAATATTTCCTTTTCAGTATACAGAAATGCAACAGATTTCTGAATGTTAAACTTATATCCTGCTACTTTGCTGAATTTGTTGATCCATTCAAGTAGTTTAGGGGTTGAGTCCTTAGGGTTTTCTATATATAGAATCATGTCATCTGCATACAGTGACAATTTTACCTCTTCTCTTCCACTTTGGATACACTTTATTTCTCTTATTTGTCTGACTGCTGTGACTAGGACTTCCAATATTATGTTTAATAAAAGTGGTGAGAGTGGGCATCCTTATCTTGTTCCAGATTTTAGTTGGAAGGCTCTCAGCTCTTCTCCCTTGAGTATTAAATTTTCTGTGGGTTTGTCATAAATGGCTTTGATTATGTTAAAGTATATTCCCTCTATCTCACTTTGGTAAGAGTTTTTATCATGAATGGATGTTGGACTTTGTCAGAGGATATTTCCTGCATCTATTGAGATTATCATGTGGTTTTGGACTTTCTTTTGTTAATGTGGTATATGATGTTGATTGATTTGTGTATTTTGAACCATCCTTGTGAACCTGGGATTAATTGTACTTGGTCATGGCATATGATGTTTTTTCATATGTTGTTTGGTTCAGTTGGCTAAAATTTTGTTGAGAATTTTTGTCTCTATATTCATCAAAGATATTGGCCTGTAATTTTCTTTTTTGTTAGTATCTTTGTCTGGTTTTGGTATTAGCCATTCTTCTCTTTTAAACATGCCCACTGCTCATCCACTCAGGGCCTGTTTCTCTCTAGTTGAGGTGAATGACTGTGTCATCTCTATTTCCCAGAGACTTACTAGAAAAGAGCTTTGGAGTTTTCTAGGCATTAGACAAGGTGTGAAGTATAAATGTTAGTTAGTTCAGAGTGGACTCAGTTAATAAAAACACAAAGAAGCTGGGATATATTGGGTTCATTCAACTAAATTCCAAAGAATGCAGTAGCCTCAAGCTGACTTCACCATAAAAAGGAAGAAATGTTCAGTGTTGAGTCACTTGTATAATCTGGTAAGATCTGCAGAGGGGTCTTACTATAATGAGGAATCTGTTGGAGAAATCAGACCATGATGTATAAATAGCTAACAAGGATTGGCTCTCATCTTACAACCACAAAATTAGCCATAAAAAATTATAGACTCATAGAAGTATTTTAGAGGGAAAGTAAGCTTAGATGTGTAACAAACTATGTCAAACCCAGTAGCTTAAAACAGCAATCGCTTATGTAATTCAGGAAACTGCAGTTTGGACAGGTCATTGTGGGAAGGCTTGTTTCTGATCCACATGACATCAGCTGAGGCTTTCTGGGGGCTGGAGGATCCATGGGTATGGTAGCTCACTCACTGGTACTGGCTGTTTGCTGGGAGCTCAGTGGGGGGAAAAGGCTGGGGATCTCTGTTCCTTTCCACTTAAGCCACTCTACTGGCTGAAGAATGGCTGGGTTCCAAAACTCAGAAACCTAAGAGACAATAAATGTAAACTGGAAGATTCATAAGGCCTGGATCTGTCAACAGCCACAACAGTACCTCCACTGAATCCTATTGGTAAAGCAATCTCAGAAACCAGATTCAAGTGAAAGACGTAGACACCACCTCTCACTGAAAGGAATATCAAAGGGTTTGGGGAAACTGCTACAACATGAGATATAGTTGAGAGGAGGGAATGTTAGAAAAGAGATAATAAGATCTGAAAGCAACAATGAGGAGACAGGAAGATACATACCCCATCTCCTTGCCAAGTGGTATGAAAGCTTCAAGACATAGGATAACCACCACTTGAGAGGACTGTGAGAATCACTGTCCTGCTGGTGAGCCAGAGTCCTCTTAGAACGAGATGAAAAGCGTAATCAGAGAAGAGTTCAAGAATATAAGGAATTTTATTGATCATGGCCATGGATTATATAGGGCACAGCGGAAGGGTTTTGATAATTGGGAAAGGATAGGGGAAAGACAGATGAGGTGATAAGTAGGACCTGATGAGGTTTAGAGTACAGAAGAGGTAGAGTGACCTAGAAGTCTGTTTTCTGTGTTAGCAGCCCCTAAGAGCTTGATGAGATTGGACCTCATGTGTTCTAGGCAAGTAGCACTGGAAAGATATATGATATTTGAACCATCTACTTATCCATTAGATGTGTTATGCAGCATATGGGGACTAAAGACTATATTCAGAATATATAAAGGACTCCTAATAATTAGAACAAAAGAGAAAACTCAAAATGAAAACTGGAAAAAAATGGAAGAGGTAAAGGCAGTTCACAAAGGATGATATCTTAATGGCCAATGAGCATAAGACATTCAATTTTACTGGAAATCAGGAAAATACAAATTAGAACCACAGCAAGATAATTATCATATTTCTACCAGAATGTAAAAAAAAAAATGCTAAAAGCCTGACAATATCAAGTATTGGTAAGCATGTATATATCTATAGATACAGAGATGGAGATATATATACAACATCTTCATTATTCATTCACATATCAATAGATGCTTAGGTTGCTTCTATGTCTTGGCTATTATACATAGTGCTGTAATAAACATCAGGGTACATATATCTTTTTCAATTAGAGTTTTCATCTTTTCCAGAGACATACAAAGGAGTGGGATTGCTGAATAATATGGTAACTCTATTTTTAGTTTTTAGGAACCTTCATACTCTTCTCCAGAGTGGCTGCACAAATTTATATTCCCACCAACAGTGTAGGAGTGTTCCCTTTTCCTCAAATCCTCTCCAGCATTTACTATTGACAGACTTTTTGATGATGGCCATTTTGGCTGATGTGAGGTGATGTCTCATCATAGTTTTGATTAGAATTTCTCTGATAATTAGCAATGTGGAGCATCTTTTCATGTGCCGGTTGGCCACCTGTGTGTCATCTTTGGAGAAATGTCTATTTAGGTCTCCTGCCCATTTCTTGATTGGGTTATTTGCAGGGTTTTATACATATATATATATATTGGGTTATATGAGCCATTTGTATATTTCGTAAATTAATCCCTTGTTGTTAGCATCATTTGCAAATATTTTCTCCCAGCCCTTATGTTGTCTTGTTTGTTTGTTTGCTTATGGTGTCCTTTGCTATGCACAAGCTTTTAAGTTTAATTAGGTCCCCTTTGTTTATTTTTGGTTTTGTTTCTATCACTCTAGGAGACAGACCCTCCAAAAATTGTTGCAATTTATGTCAAAGAGTGTTCTGCCTATGTTTTCCTCTAGGAGTTTTATAGTACCCAGTCTTACATTTAGGTCTTTAAACCATTTTGAGTTTATTTTTGTATATGGTGTTAGAGATTGTTACAATTTCATTTTTTATATGTAGCTATCCAGATTTCCCCATACCACTTATTAAAAAGACTGTCTTTTCTCCATTGACTATCCTTGCCTCCTTTGTCATAGATTGACTATCAGTGTGAGTTTATTTCTGGGCTTTCTATTCTGTTCCATTGATCTACATTACTGTTTTTGTACCATTACCATAATACTTTTATGACTGTAGCCTTGTAGTATAATCTGAAGTCAGGCAGCCTGATTCCTCCATCTCCGTTCTTCTTTCTCAAGATTGTTCTGGCTGTTTGGGGTCTTTTGTTTCTATACAAGTTCTAACATATTTTATATTTGATACAATATTTTTATAATAGGGAAAAATTATAACTGGAGCCAAGAACAGGAGAACAGATCAATATAATTTGGAACAGCTATATATGCCACATGGCAATTTAAATGAATTTATGAGTGCTATGCATATTAACATGAATAAGTATTAGAAATACAATGAGTTGTAAAGCAAGTTATGAAGGATTCATTCAGCATGATGCCATTTGTGTACATTTAAAAATGTATAAAACACTATATATTTATTTTAGAGACCTGGATCTTCTATTTACCACATGACCTTGAACAAATCACTGAACTCTTCTGAGCTTCAGTTTCCTCATTCATAAAGTAGAAATGACAGTGACACTTACCTTATAGGGTGGTGAGATCATATGAGTGAACACAAAATATTCTTTTAAAATAGTGTTGGGCACCTTGTTAGCACTTTGTGTATTAGTTATCATTCGTATTACTATTATTATTATTTATATTTAGAAGAGTTTGCACAGAAATGATAGATTCCATCAACCTATTCCATTGGTGTGGGCTGCACACAAGATTTCTCTATAATATTTTGTTTCTTAAGGTTTGAATCTACTGTGGTGAATCTCATCAGGGAATACATTGATGTTATGGAGAAATATTCTCCTAGAAGTCTGTGCTAATGCTTGTGACGCCTCTAGTGTTATAAAAGACAGAAGCCAACCCCTGGACTTAAGACATGCCTTGAGATGACTTCATGTCCCCCTTCTTACTTTCTAGGAATGGGAAGAGCAATTATTCATGTCTGACTTAACTGTGAATAAAGAGCCAGAGGGACTATTTTGAGTGAAAGATTTCCAGTATAGCAGAAATTATAAAATTGATCAAAACAAAAAAGGAAAAGATTCATCATGTTAATCACAGGGACTATAGGAATACAAGTGAGCCTTTTATAAAAGGAACAGTCTCTAAACTTCCTTTCTGGGCCTCATGCCTTGGGACAAATGTTGAATTCATGGAGATTGGGTAAGACTGTTTAGAAGTAGACATTGTGAAATGGCAAGTTGACAGAGAAATGTTATCCAAAACTGGGACCATTTCTGAGGAAGTCTATAGTACTCTTGCTATAATGAGAAGCCTTTTGCATAAGAGTTATTGAAGCTCCTCTTGGTTGGGATTGAGATACTGGCTTTGGGAAACTCCATTTGAGGAAAGGTGAACTCATAAATGGATGGAAGAGAATTGGTCATATGGTAATATTTGGACTCAGGGCGGTCTAGAACCTGCCTTGTTTGTAGAGGAGATTCTTAGGACTGAAGAGATCAAGGCCCTGGGTAAGGGGTAAAGGCTGGAGATGCAGGAGGTTCACTAGAAACCTAATTCTCCCTCATGTGCAGGGTCTGCTCTGAGGCCAGCTCACTGTCAGTCATGATTAGCTAACCGGCATCAGTCATTAATCCAGCCACCCTGAGAGGATGACCACTGTCAACAAACATAAGCTTGGTTGTCAAGTGGGTCAGTCTTCTGACCATTCTGAAGCCCTTTTCAAAGGGCCCACAGATATCCTGTTGTCACAATCCTAGGGAAGAACCTGGACCACAGTGGAGAAAGCAGGAGTCAGGGTGCAACTTAGAGGAGCTTCCTACACAGTTTCCCTTCCCACGCTAGCTTCACTCTTCTCCAGACAGCATGATTCATTTCCACTCCTTTCCACCTGGGGGAAGCTGTTATCAGCTATCCATGATGCCGTCACCCAAAGTCAAAATCACTCCTGCTTCATTTCAGTGAAAGGCAAGTCTTTAGGTTCACTCCAAGCAAAAGTGTGTTCTCGGGATTGGTTTCCTCCCAGCTGCAGTTCCCCCTACCTGTCTCAATTCTCTTCATCCTCCAGAGGGCACTACAAAGTTAACCTTTATTGAGCTTTCTATGTTTTATAATAAACATATGCTCTATATATTTTAGTTCACTTAATCCTCACAATAACCCTGTGTGGTTGGTATTATTATTTCCATTTAGATACCAAGTCTTAGAGAGATTAAGTCCCAAAGTTACACAGTATGTGGAAGCATGAGTATTTGAAGTTGAGTCATTTAGTCTAATTCCAAAAATTGTGCTTTTCATGACTATCTAACACTATTTGGGCTCGCTCATCCTAATGACACTTTTCCTAGTTACATCAAGGAGTAGAAATTACAAAAAGCACAGAGGAAAGTACCTCATCAACACAAAATTAAGCACATTCCATTCATTCTGAGCCTTCATGTGCAGAATCTATAGAAAAGAATAATTATCAGAAGGTACCTATCTTGTCAGGAAGAAGTGAATAATAATAAAGAAGTGAGTAAAATCTGGAAAAATAAAGCTAAGACCTGCTTTATTTCCTCAGTTCCTAAGATATTTTTGAACGTTTCCTTTCCCAATCTTCGCAATAATGTGTTACCACTTGTTTTGCCTTAACCGGTCTGTGATAACTATCAGGATGGGACTTCCAAGCTATGACATTGAGAATTCCTGAAAAGTACTGCATAAGGGCCTAAGGAAGGGAAGGAAATAATAACTAGGAAGGTAAATACAACAATTTTAAAGAAAATAGGTCAGGAAGGTGATAGTAGTGTAGATGATTCCCAATCTGAGGCTTGAAAGCTAATCAAGAGCAAGATAAAAAGTGATGAGCATTGGTGAACAGCCTGATGAGGATAACTACAAAGAATTTGGTTGCCCTGCACCATAAGTGAAAAAATCGAGGCTGAAAAGACAGACAAGCTCCAGAGGACATTGGGGGCATATTAAGGAATTCAGGCATGTTAACCTGTGGATGGTGGACCACTGTCAAATGGTCTTAAGCAACAAGTGATAGGATTACTTTTGCATTTTTAGACAGGTGACTCTGAAAGATGGTAAGCCTTTGAGATAAAACCTAGTAGAGAGGCTATAGTTGACCCTTGAACAACGTGGAGGATGGGGCACCAGTCTTCCCTGTAGTTGACAATCCACATAGAACTTGCAGTCAGCCCTCCATGTCTGTGGTTCCTCCCTATCAGAGGTTTCTCTGTATCCGCATTCCACATCCACAGATTCAACCAACTGGAGATTGTGTAGTACTGTAGTATTTACTATTTAAAAAAATCTGAGGATAAGTGGACTCACGCAGTTCAAACCCCTGTTGTTCCAGGGTCAATAGTATTACTAATCATCCATTATAATTGTATAATGATGAGGGACTGACTCGAATCCATGACAATGAAATTAAAAGTGTGGTAAATACATAGATGTTTGGAAGATGGAATCAAAGACAATATCTGACCAGATATAACATTTCTGCAAGAAAGAGAGAATGATTTGAGTCAAGGCTAGGGATTCCCATATTGGCTACTTCAGGGGCAAAAAACTCCCTTTTCCCTTTCTGTCTTTTGAGGCAGCATGAGAGCTAGCCCACACAGCATCTTCTCTCTTTATGGTGACAGCAGCTCTTTAGAGGTCCTGTCACCCTTCTTTGCCACAAGACCTGGCTGGGAGGCAATTCTTGTTTGCCCTAGCAGGTCTTCCTAACTCAAAAATCTCAGAAATAGGGATTCACTCCTTCCCATGTGGAAGGATCTTCAGGGATTTTAGGCAAGTTGCCTTATTTTATACCCAGAGCCTCACATCCCATGAGGCAAATTCCCTTTAACAGATCAATTTTTAAAAAGGTGTTACTCCTTTCTCCAGGACAGGAAACTGCCCGATATATATCTTTGCATCCCAAGAAAGAAGCAAACTGACATTTAACACTGCCAGCCCAAACTTTACTAAAGAAGCAAAAAAAAAAAAATCAACCCTTAAGTAACAGTTAGAACCATGGAAGCAGATGAGATCACTCAAGGGGAAATATAGAATAAGAAAAGTGACATGAAGATAGATCCTAGGAAAATACCAACTTTTGAAATATGTGTGGATAAGAACGCTAACACTGAGCCAGAAGTAATATGAAAATCAACAGAATATTTTACTCTCTAAATCCAGGGGTGGAGCATTTAAGTAGAGAGTAGTAATGAGTGGTCAAATTTCTACTAAGATAAGGTAACTATGATGTATGCATTGTAATTGGATACTGATGCTCTTTACAAGAGTATTTCAGTGGATTTGTTGGAGTAACAGTTAAATTTTAGTAAGTTGAGCTTTTATTTTTTTATGTTTATTTATTTTAGGGCTGCACCTGTGGCATATGGAAGTTCCCAGGCTAGGAGTCAAATCGGAGCTACAGCTGCTGACCTATGCCACAGCCACTGCAACATGGAATCTTAGCTGTGTCTGTGACCTACACCAGAGCTCACGGCAATGCCGGATCCCTGACCCACTGAGTGAAGCCAGGGATTGAACAGGCATCCTTATGGATACTAGTCAGATTCATTTCCACCATGCCACAACAGGAACTCTCTAGTAAGTTGAGCTTTTAATGGCAGGTAAATAAGTAGCTGAGAAGAAAATAAATTGTGAAGTAAATAGAGTGAAGAAATTCTATAAGCATGGATATACACTGCAGAAAAGGAGCTAGTTGAGAGGGGGGACTGAAGATAAAGGAAAGAGAAAAATAATGATTAACAGAGCTGGTCCTGCAGGAGACAGAAGGATCTGCAGTCCAAAGCACAGAGAATTGTGTTTACTTTGAACCACAGAAAGCACAATTAATTTTGCTCTACAGATGTAGAAAAGGAGAGGATAAAAAACATGAATGTAGATAATTATGTAGTTAAGAGACAGGAAGTTCAGATATTTCATCCCTGATTGCCTCAAACTTCTCAGAGAAGCAAGTAGCAAAAGCACTTGCTGAGATGTGCTGGAAAAAAGATGAAATTTTGAGAGAGTGTGTGAAAATACCAGATCAAGGACAAACAAAAGACTTAGTACCTGGTATTAAATCTCCCACTGATATTGTAAACAACTAGTGTGCTAGTGGCCTTAATCCACAGGATTGGGTACTTCTCTCCAGTGATGCCAGAGCCCTAGCGCAGGAACCAAAGTAACCTAGAGCCTTGATCCAGGGTAGGTGTGAACACCATAAGTTTGTGTCATATTTAAGTTGTCCAAATCTATACTATGTAAATTAATCACGTGGTTGCACACCACTTATATTATTTGCCCTACCTGCATTCCATATGTCAGTATTTATATTTGCATATAGCCCTTTTTTTCAGCATGGAAAAACACCAGAGGTTTTTTATTGTTCTTCTATGGTAAGGAAAGGACATATAGCTCTTTTGATTGGTTATTTTCTTTTAACAAGTTGATCTAAAGTCAATCCTGTATATGTGAGTCTGTTTCTGTTGATTCACAGACATAGAGAACAGACTCATGGTTGCCAAAGGGAAGGAGGGGAAGAAGTGGGATAGATGGGGAGTTTGGGGTTGGTAGATGCAAACTATTATATTTAAGAATGGATAAGCAATGAGATCCTGTTGTACAGCACAGGGAACTCTACCCAGTTCCTGGGATAGACCATGATGGAAGATAGTAAGAGAAAACTAATGTGTGTATATGTATGACTGGGTCACTATGCTATACCGCAGAAATTGACACTGTAAATCAACTACACTCTAATAAAAAATAAAATCAATCCTATATATTTTATCCGTTAATATTTCTTCAGAGTCTGAGGTTTTCAAAATCCATTGCCAAGCTATTTCAGAGGCCAAATGTCATCATTTTATAGGTGGCCCATTTAAATAAAATAGATTATGATCAATTTAAAGGTAGTATATCGATTCAATCCTTTCCCCTTTCTACAGAATTAAGAACTTCCACAAACATTAGCAGGAGTTTATGATATGAGAAAGAGAGACTGTTTACACATATAAAAAGAAGCTTATTAGTAAAGAGGCTGATTTTTTTTTAAATGCTAATGGATAAACCTCTATTCATTTCAAGGACTGCGAATAGCTTAGATAAAATAGAAGGAAGAAAAAAATGGAAGCTGAAATATCATGAATACTTGGTTCTTGACCTCAAGTCATTTTCATGGAAATTGAAAGGTCATAACTCGTTTCTTTCCACATGCTGAACAGTCAACAAATACTTTTTGGTTTTTTTCTGGGGTTTTTTTGTTTGTTTTTTTTTTGTTTTGTTTTTTTGTTTTTTTATTTTCCCACTGTACAGCAAGGGGATCAAGTTATCCTTACATGTATACATTACAATTACATTTTTTCCCCCACCCTTTATTCTGTTGCAACATGAGTATCTAGACAAAGTTCTCAATGCTACTCAGCAGGATCTGCTTGTAAATCTATTCTAAGTTGTGTCTGATAAGCCCAAGCTCCCGGTCCCTCCCACTCTTGGGCATATATCCAGACAAAACTCTACTTAAAAGAGACACATGCACCAGCATGTTCATTGCAGCACTATTCACAATAGCCAGGTCATGGAAACAACCCAAATGTCCATCAACAGATGATTGGATTCGGAAGATGTGGTATATATACACAATGGAATACTACTCAGCCATAAAAAAGAATGACATAATGCCATTTGCAGCAACATGGATGGAACTAGAGAATCTCATACTGAGTCAAATGAGCCCGAAAGACAAATACCATATGATATCACTTATAACTGGAATCTAATATCCAGTACAAATGAACATCTCCTCAGAAAACAAATACTTTTTGATAGAATTCCTAGTGTGCACTGTCTCATTTAGAAAACTTGCTACCAGTTTACAAAACAAGAATTTTTCACTCATTTAAATAGGAGGTGGCCTCTGATTGCAAGATTACTTTGATTAATTTCAAGCTAATTAATTTTAATCCAAGATTAATTCAAAGAAAACATTTAATTAAAACACTAGTCTGGTTTAAAAAAAAAACTTATAAAGAAAACAGTTTCCATCCTTTTCACATGGCATTCAGAGGTACTTACCTGAATTTATATATGAGGAACCTTATTTAAATCCATTTTAGGCCATCAATAAACCTTTTGCATCCATTTATGATGTCATAGGCCATAAATGCAATGGTAATGATTTCCAGATGTGTCCATATGAAAACAAAACAAAGTAGAAAAAAATACAAATGATGAAAATTGAAATACAAAGAGGGGGATCTGAGAATCTGCATTTTAATTAGATACCAGTTTATGCTGGCTGCTGAGTTTCATAAAGCTAATTTAAAACTATAGGATATTGTAAATATACACCCCTTTTAATGTATAACTGCTTATAGCGATATCAAGGTCAAAAATAAATTTGTAAAACAGGATTGGCAACCTCTAAGAAACAGTACCTGATTTTTGACCCTTGCCCTTTAGGAGTATTAGAAGAATTGTAAGGAGGGTGTTGTCCTGAGCCAAGCTTGTGAGGCTCTGAGAAAGGGAGGAAGGAATGTTAGGATAGGGCTTGCAATTTCAAGCCCCAGACTATCACCCTGGTGATCTGATAGAGAGCAGAAACAGAGAGAAGCTGCAGCACAAGGGTGGTGCTGTTGGATGCTCATAGGTAGTGAACAAAGAACTTGGGGCAACAGTTCAACTGGCATCATTTTCTGTCCTTTACTTTAAGACACATATCTGCCTAGATTGAGCTAAATGTTAACTTGTCTGGCAACAGGGTGAACCAAGAACCAGACAATCTAGCTTTCAAGTCTTTTGCATCTCTGAGCATCGTCCCATCATTTTCTGCCAGGGGAAACACAGGCTGAGTACACAGATCCTCTGAGCATTAAAACAAGAATACCAAGGAGCATAGTTCTGATCAGCAGAGTGGAATTTGAAGAATGTTGTAGAACTAAAATGTGAAACTAGGAAAGTCGACTTGACTCCTTCAGAGAGAAAATTTGTTTAAATTCTTTAAGGTACCTGCCTGGGTGTCAGGTTAAGGGAAATCAGTTTCAGTGGAATTCAGATTGAGTCAGGCTTCTCTGGGATGAAGTGGAAAACGCTAACATCCATAATGAGGCTAGGGAACAGGATTCAGATTTATTTTCCTATTTTCCTGGAGTGAAGCTGTCTCTGTGTTCCTCTCCTGGGATTTTGGAAAACAGGTAGGCAACTGGAACACATGTAAACCTGTTCTAACTTCCCTGCCTTGATCTTTACTTCCCTCAGAGCAGCAGCTTTTCCTCACTCCACACCATCCACTTTGCCCCATCTAAATTCCTTTTCATAGCCTTGACTTTCTCTCTCCTCCACCTTTCCCTTCTACAATGTTCTCTTCCCTTGGGCTCTTTGGAACATGACCTTGCCAAGGAGATACCATCAATACAAATGCTTCTTTATAGAAAAACCTATTAGGATATTTTAATTAATTGAAGCACACATACTTGAAAACTATTTCTCAGTAAATCTAATTCTTCTCAATCAAGATAATCCCATGGAGTTTCTTTCTTCGGAGTTGAAGATTTACATCTTCCAACTTCCCTTTTGTTATAAGAGTGGTGGCAAGTTTCCCTTGCCAAGTCAACTGTTGAGTTTCAGTTTACGTAATTCTCAGGGAGAAACTGTTATCATTAAAAGAAAATTGAAGTGAATTTTATCATTTCCTTCCAGATGTGTGTGAATCTAAGGATTCCTGAAACAAAGACAAGAACCTAATATCATTCCCACTTGGATAAACAGGAGCCTCTGATTCTTGGCTATTCTAACTCTCTAAAGACAATAAGAGTAGATATCCTCCCTTTCAAGGGAAGTCCCTGTGAGTGTTGATTTCACCCTAAGTGTGTACTTCATACAAATGATTATGAAGGCAATGCAGACTGAGGACATAGCTGACATGAATTAAATGCATGGGTCTCTGGAAACTTACAGTGTTTTTCTTCCAGAAAGAAGTCATTATTCATTTCACCAAAAATAAAATTCAGTTTTTGGTTTTCCTTTGTTCTCTAAAGGTCTTAATTCTCAAAACTTTGCTTTTAAAAAAATTATATTGTTAAAGAAAATAAGAAAGTAAACACTTGTCTTAAGCAGGTCTTTGATTCACAGGATTGGAGACTTCTGTGAGTATATGAGTATATGGCAGCGAAACCCAGTGAAAGGTTAATTTCCACTATTAATACTATTAGCAATACTGACGTGGAGAATGTAGGTTATATCAGTGCTCACAGTTCCATGACTGGCACTTAGTAAATACTCATCAAAACTTGTTAATTCACTTGGAAATAACATCAGTAAAATAAGGATTTTCCCCTTTTTTTGTGGTGATTGATGACCTATGAGACTCTAGAAGCTAGGAAACTACTGTTTCCTTGCTAGTCTGTTTGTCTTTCCTTCATTCCATCTTTAAAGTGGGCTTATTTGTAAGACCATGTTCTAGGTTTGTTTGGATCTTAATGTATTTTTTATTCTTAAATTTTCTTTCTTTGAGGAAAAGATAGAAACTGGATGGGAAAGGAATATCAAGTATTGTATTATTTTATAGGAAGGCTTGATTTAAGATATTTTGAGTCAGGGACTTATAATCTTGCAGAAGAATAAAGTTGTAACTTGACTTAGCAGCAGCCAGATGTGAGCATTTTGGATGACTCCTGGATATAGTGTGGGCTCTAGAGCAAATCACTTGGTTCAAATTCTGGTTCTAAATACACTAGCACTACGACTGTGGACAAGTTACTTAACTTCTTTAAGCCTTAATTTCCTTAACTGTAAAACTGAATAAAACCAGTACTTACTTACTTAAAGCTGTTGTATGTCTTAGTACATGTAAGCACTAAAAATGGTATCTAAACAGAGTATATGCTCAAAAGCTCTTAGTTATATATATGCCTTCCTCAATTTTACATGAAATTCAGAGAGTTCATCCTGAATTTTCTGGATAGCTGTGACTATTTAGATGTGAATATAGACAATAGGAAAGAGGAGAGCCATACCAAGAAGTGAAAGACTGGAAAGAATGGTATTATTCTCAGGATTCCTTTGAAGAGTCTTCCTAGCAGGAGGTACAGAGAAGATTTTAAAAACAACTCTGGTCTTTTGGGTGGAGATGAAAGTCTTGGTTTGGACCAGCTGTTGATCTTTTTGATGGAAGGAACTTCCAAGGCAAAAGAGCATTCTCTAGAAGCCTAGAAAGTTGAGCACAACACTGAGTAGGGTATGGAGCTTTTTTGAGGGGAGGAAGTAGCATTTTGTTACGAGGAAGTTACCTCCTTCAAGGTACACCAGTATCGTCTTCCCAATGCCTCCCTGACCACCATGCTTTTGAATTCCAATTCTTACTTCTTTCTATCATCCCTGCACTCTCAGTCTCTCACCCCTGCTTACAAGGTCTACCCTGACATAGTTGCTCACAGTGAGAGAAAGGAGAAAACTGAAATAAACAAACAGAAACAGAGGATAAGTTGAAGTTCTTCCCTATAATGCTTTCAGTCTCATTTGAGAACTATCTCTTTGAATTTAGCCCCCCTTGCATCTCAGCTTTCCCCTTCCCCAGTCCCTGGATCAAGCAATGTACAAGGTTAAGGGACTATGGCTAATGTTTGTTGGCTACCAGCCCCCAAAGAAGTCTATGAGAATCTGTGGGGAGCAAACCTGAGAGCAAACTTGTTCTTGGGTACACTTCTTCCTTTGGGTGGAAATTGGCATGCCTGGTGTAAAACTTTATTCTGCATTGGGCAGAGATATGTGGGCACCTCTATAGGATGTGCTCAGATTATCAGAGTCCTGTCTTAGCATCCTGTACTATTGACTCTATCAACCTGTCAGTGGGTTTCAACTATAGTTTCCTTTGTGGTAAGTGCTGATGAGAAAGCCTAGGATAGTCCAGCCTAGTTGTTTCTAGAAGATGGGGCCTACCCACCACTGACCAATGGAAAACCCACAGCCAGAAACAGTTCTTTATAAGGTCTGTTCCTCTAAAATTACCGACTAGCTGACTAACTAACTCTTCCTCTATCTAGCTAGATGGCTAATAAATAAACCATCTGTAGTAGCCAGAATAGAGCTGTAGATGGCAACAATTCAAGGCTCTATATGTATTTTTGGATGTTGTTAACGCAAGAGTCCTGATTACCTCTGCAGCCCTATTTCCTTTTAGTCCCTTGGTCATTACCAGCACAGTAATACACAGTAATTAGTGTATGTCTGTCATTGTTTTAACCTCTGCTTAGAATCCTTATTTTCCTGTCAATCCATCTAACACTCCTTGGACCCATTGATGACCCAGCTTAATTTATTTTTTATTCTTGGTTTCTCTTACCTTGCCCTCCTCTAAATAACACATTTGGCCACATCCCAGAACCTGGACTTCAAGAGTCTTGCTCTGTTCCAAGTTTGTAGTAATGGTAAAATGAGTGGTCAGCACTATGATATTGGACAAGTCACACATCTCTCTCAATTTTTTTTTCTTCTTTGTTTCTCCTTCTTGATGCCAGTTTTACCCTTTCAGTCTTTTGCTATAATCATGTGTTGAAAAAATAAAAGTGGTCTTATCATTGCTTGTCTTAAAAAACTTCTGTTTTCTTCCTATTCCTTATATGGTAGAATCCAAAGGGTTTTAGCTTAGACACCAAGACTCTTCAATATCTAATCCCAATTCAATTTTTAACATTCTCTCCCTATAACCTGACTCATATTTTGTTGCTCTTTTAAATGTCACTTTGTTTTCTGAAAACTTCAGGCCTTTTTACATGCAGCTTCCTCCCTAACATCCTTCCCCTCATCTTTACATATTTATCATTTAGAACTCCAACTCAAAAATTGCCTTCTCAGTATTTCTATACCACTTTGTTTCATATCTCTATAATTACAGTTAACATGTCTCTCTAATAACACTTAACATATAACACTTCCCTAATTTGTCAGATATTTATTGGACATCTACAGTGTTTCAAGGATCAATGCCAAGGGCTGACACCAATATAAAAAAAAAATTCAAAAATCTAAAGGAACTCTCAGTCCAATAGAGGATAAAGTCCAGTAGAGGAAGGCAGCAAGTCTATTTTGAGTACAAAAATGAGGAAGTTAGAAAAGTTTTTATGATGAAATGGTAAATATTAACATGTATGTTTCCTGACTCAACAAAGTCAGGCACTATATCTTAATCATTTTCTGTCCCTTATGACCAGCAATTTACCTGGAATGTAGGCTTATTGAATTAATTGGTTAATTAGTAAATAAAAACAGGCAGGACTAAAGGAACTTGAAGTAATTTCCAACTCTGAGACCACAAAAGCCATTTCTGTGGAAGTTCCTAATATATTACAAAAATAGTGCTTTAAATTGAGGGATTAAAATCAAAGACTAGTTAATAAAAATAAGGCTTCCAGAACACATTTTCTCTCCACTTTAAAATACCTAGGAACAAACCTGATCAAGAAGGTGAAAGATTTATATGCCGAGAACTATAAAGCATTAATAAAGGAAATCAAAGAGAATTCAAAGAAATGAAAATATATCTCATGCTCATCAATTGGGAGAATTCATGTTGTTCAAATGGCTCTACTGCCCAAAGCAATCTACAGATTCAATGCAATACTATTAAATTACCCATGATATTTTTCACAACTAGAACAAATAATCCAAAAATTTACATGGAACCATAAAAGATTCAGAATTGCCAAAGCAATCCTGAGGGAAGAAAAGCAAAGCAGGAGGCATAACTCTTCCAAACTTCAGACAATATTACAAAGACACATTCATCAAAATAGTGTGATATTGGTACAAAAACAGGCATATTGATCAAAGGAACATAACAGCCCAGAAAGAAATCCAGACACGTATAGTCAACTAATCTTTGACAAAGAAAGCAAGAATATAAAATGGGGAAAATGACAGTCTCTTCATCAAATAGTGTTGGGAAAACTAGAGTTGGATATAAATCAGTGAAATTAGAACATACCCTCACACCATGCACAAAAATGAACTCAAAATGACTTAAATATTTAGACATAAGACATGACACCATAAAACTCACAGAAGAGTACATAGACAAAACTTTCTTTGAACTAGATCATCTAAGTGTTTTCTTAGGTCACTCTCCCAAGATAATAGAAATAAGAACAAAGACAAACAAATGGAATCTAATCAAACTTACAAGCTTTTGCATAGCAAAGGAAACTGTAAACAAAATGAAAAGGCGGTCTACAGAATGGGAGAAAATAATTGCAAATAACGCAACCAACAATGGCTTCACCTCCAAAATAAAATAATATAAACAACTCATACAACTGAACAACAGTAAAACAACCCAATCAGAAAAAAAAAATGGCAGAAGACCAAACAGATATTTCCTTTTGGGGGGGGGCGGTGTTTTTAGGGCCACATTGGTGGCCTATGGAAGTTCCCAGGCTAGGGATCAAATTGGAGCTGTAGCTGCCAGCCTGTACCACAGCCACAGCAATGCTCATATCTGAGCCATGTCTGTGACCTACACCATAGCTCATGGCAATGCTGATCCCCAACCTGCTGATTGAGGCAGCAATCGAACCCATGTCCTCATGGATACTAGTCAGGTTCGTTATCACTGAGCCATGATGGAAAGTCCAACCATAAGGTCCTACTGTATAGCACAGGGAAGTATATTCTATCTCTTAGACCATGATGGAAGATAATATAAGAAAAAGAATATATATGTATATTTATATATATATATATAGAGAGAGAGAGAGAGAGACTGGGTCACTTTGCTGTACAGCAGAAATTGTCACAACATTGTAAATCAACTATACTTTAATAATAATAAAAAAACACCCTAAAAGCAGCCATGGAAATAAATGTAAAACAGCTTTACAAGGCTGAAGAATTGACATGCAGAAGAGCCGTGAAGGAGAAGATACCAATGTGCCTATGAAATTCCTTGAAAAGAGAAGAGGGAGAGATGAGAAAAAGATTCCAACTAGTAAAACTAATTTAAGTTATTCTATCCTTCATTTAAGGAAACAAATAGGATGACATGAGACCTCAGGGCTATATAGTCTTAACTTTCAGTTTACAGAAAATACAGGATTATAGCGACAAGGTAAAACATCACCACAAGGAAACACATAGACAGATCTAGAGTGTCAGACATCATACAAGTCCACATACCTGGTCCTGTATAAAAGTCAATTTCATAAACACAAAACCAAACTGAAATCTTGTGAGACTGCTCTAAATTTAAAGAAATTGAATTCTAGTAAAAAAAATAAATAAATTCTAAGGAGTTCCTTCTGTGGTACAGCAGGTTAAGGATCCATCACTGTCTCTGTGGCAGTGCAGGTTCAATCCCCAGCTGGGCACAGTGGGTTAAGGCTCTGGTGTTGCTGCAGTTGTGGGGTGGTTTGCAGCTGCAGCTCAGATTCAGTCTGTGCCCTGGGAAATTCCATATGCCACAGGTGTGGCCATTAAAATAAAAAAGACATTACTAGGACAATTGAAGCAATCTGATTAGATATCGAAAGATGCTAAGGGATTATGGTTAATATTTTAGATGTGCTCATGCTATTGTTTATATAGGAGAATGTTCTTATTTTTAGGAAATACCAGAAGAACAAGTTAGGATGAAGTATCATGATGAATTTACTTTCAAATAGATTCAGGATAAAGAGAGAGAAATAAGCAAATTTTCCAAAATATAAACAACCATTGTACCTAGATTATATATCTAACAGTGTTTACTGAACTAAGTCTATCATATTCTTGGTATATTTGAAAATTTTTTATAACTAAAACTTAGAAATTAGTAAGGAAAAAAGAAAAAATAAAGTAAAAATCTCACTGTAAAAAAAAAAATCAAACCAAGTGGCCAACTCACCAATCCATTGAGTTAAAGCACTGGATTAGTTAAGTACTTAGTTTAACTAATCCATCGGGTTTTAGAGCACTATCACTCTGCCAGCCAATATTTAAGCCTCCAGGAATCCTTCTGACACTAAGTTGAAACCGACAGTTTTGTGATTAGGACTTAAGCAACTTCCATAGAGCTTCAGAGATAAACTATGAGGCCTGAACTGGAGATTAATACACATCTCCAATTCTAATTTATAGGAAAGGTAAATAGGTTTTGCAGGCTAAAGTTATGAAAGAACTCATGTACTCTATGTTGGATATATGCTTTATACAGTATTTTCTAGTAATAAAATTTATTGATGCAACTTTGTGAAAGAGTGTGCATCCTAAAACTTATAAATTCCTAGGAGTCCTAAAAAATTAGGGGAAGAAGATAGGCCAGTCAGCAATTCTCTCAAGACAACCATGACCTTGAAAATTTTAGAGAAATGTGTTCGAAAGCTATTTAATCTGTGCTCCTGGAGTTCCCATCATGGCTCAGCAGAAATGAATCTGATTAGCATCCATGAGGACACAGGTTCGATCCCTGGCCTCACTCAGTGGGCTAAGGACCTGCCATTGCCATGAACTATGGTGTAGGTCTCAGATACAGCTCGGATCTGGCCATTGCTGTGGTTGTGGTGTAGGCCATTGGCTATAGCTCTGATTTGATCCCTAGCTTTATAACCTCCATATGCCACAGATGCAGCCCTAAAGAGACAAAAAAACAAACAAAAAACAAACAAACAAACAAACAAAACCACCTGTGCTCCTAGAACCTCACAAAAACTCATTATGCTTAATGGTAATTAAATGGTTGGCCCTAAAATTCCCTTTCTATGTTCATTCATTAGTTTCTTGTTTTCCCTTGAGAGGGCTAATTGTGCATGCTGGCAAAGCATGTGTATACTCATGATTCATTATACTTGGAATGAAGAGCCATGAATATGAACTTCCTGTTGCTCCCTCTTACATGCTAGAAGATATTCCACAATGAAATGCTCCTCCATCTGACCCTGGAACAGGCTTTGGGAAAATTCCTTCACACCTGCATATGAAGACATCAAAGTTCACTGCTCACTGGACATTTCCTTTAGAATTGAGGCTTTTGAGACTCAGTTAATGTTCCATCAAGCCAGGAAAGATGTACTCCACTTGGAAAGAATGAGGGAAATGACTCTGGAGATTTTTCTCACACAAAGAACACATGTGCTCCTCATTACTATTCTATCTCAAGAAAGGAGAAGTTCAATATATTCCTTTGAAATTGCCATGTTCTAAAAAAGTGATTAACACCCACACAAGATAATCCAACCTAGGAAGTTAATTCCTTCCCATCCATGCTAATCCTCCCTAATTTCAAACTTAACATCAAGATCAAACATTTGGGGCTCTACATATACTGGAAAGTCAAATATATAAACTTCCAGTACTCAGGGACTTTTATTTCTTAAGGCTCTTCTAGTCCCGAATTTTGCTACTAGTTGGCAAGTAAAGTTGCTGCACATTTCAAACAACTCTTTTGTCCTTTAGTCCCTAAAATTGGGAACAAACTTCACGGAGAGACTTTGTGTCTAGCAACCCTATACCAGTTGTTGTGATGGTTGTTAGCCTGGCCTGCCATTTGTCTCTGACAGCCAGCTCCCTGATTGGAAAGTTAAGAGCTAGCCAGACTTCCAAGACCTTTCCTGAAAGCCAGGGCAGGGAAAACAAAATTCCTTTTTTCTAAATAGCTTCAATTGATTATGCAGTGACTGAGAAAAAAAAAAAAAAAAGCCAATAAGAAGCCTCCTCCACTTTGCATGGCCACAAAGGAAAAGGTGAATGATGACATTGAAGTTCCTCAGGGTTCGTCCTCCAAAACAAAAAGTCTTTTAATTCTGCCTCTTCCCCGAGCCTCTACCAACCAATTCACTATTCTTGAGCAGAACCAAATAATTCATCTTTACTCATTTTCCTAGTTTCTTTTAATTTATTTATTATCCTTTCTTGCATCCCAAAGCATAGATTGAATTTGATTCTACTATTTTAAATGTTGTATACTCTATTTTTTTTCTTATAAGATCCATACTCATGTTCATATGTCCTTATTGGTTGCTTAATGTATCAATATATTCATCTTGCCTTAAAAATATTATTTTGTCTCCATATTTATCTATAATGTTGTCTAAGTTTTAGTTCTAGATTAGACAATTTCCTTTTTCTCTGGTTCTTGGTTTTTAAAAAGAGAACAGGAGATGGAGCAAGATGGAAGAGGAGTAAGAGGTCGTGCTCACCTTCTGCCACAAACACATCAAAAAAGACACATCTACATGTAAAACTACTCACATAGACATCAACTGAATGCTGGCAGAAGAACTTAAACCTCCAAAAAGGGCAAGAAACTCTTGACATAACTGGGTAGAACAAAAGAAAAAGAGAGAGAGAAAAGGAATCAGGACAGGAGTAGCATTCCTGAGAGGGAGCTGTGAAGGAGAAAACCCACATTGTGGGAAGCTGCCTAACTGACGGAAACATCAGCCTAGTTGGCGGAACCTCAAAGTCACTGAGAAAAGCATAGCAGCTGGACTGAGAACACCAAAGTAGAGTGAGAGCCACAAAGATCATCTGACCCACTGGCCTGGACACCACAGCCTGAGATGCTTGGTCAGGGGCTGCGCACTGAGACTCAGGCTCTGGAGGTCAGTGCCAGGGAAAGGACTGGGGCTGGCTGTGGGGGGACAGCATGAGGGGCTAAGGAGCAGTGTGCCATGGGCAGGGGAGCAGTATGCCACTGGCTGAGGAGGAGAATGTCGTGGCAGAGGGAACTCAGGAGAAGGTACAGGCCTGTAGGAGAGGCAGGGCACCATTGTTGGGGAGGGGAGGGAAGGAGGGGCAGGCCACCATAGGAAACTCTCTGCACTGGAATGTGCACATGCCCCTGGGTTCACAGAGGGCGGGGTGGCTCTGGCACAGGCTACAGGTGATGAAAAGCCTCTTGCTCATTTAGGGGAGACTGAGTGCTTCTTGTGCAGGCTACCGGTGGCCAGGCACCTCTTGTCAGGGCTGAGGGCATCAGGGGACTAAGTGCAACGTGGTGCCTCTTGCACAATCTATAGATGGCAGGGACAGACTGTGGCAGTCATCTCATAGGCCAGAGGGAGGCCTGGTTTGCCACCACTGGAGGCCTGTGGGTGGGCTCCACCTATGACACCAATCACCTCAGGGATTGGCAAAAAAGAAAAAAAGAGGGCACTACAGCCAAGCACCATACACTGTTGCTCCCACTCCCCTGGGAACACACCCGCCCTGCAGCTGCCACTGACGAACACTCTGGATGGCGCCCAGACACTTGGTCACTGTCCCTTCCCAAGACCCTACAACTAGGAGCAGCTGGTGCAGCACCTCCTGCTTGGACTAAGTGGGGACAGGTTTCTTCTTGCATGGTCTGCAGGTGGCAAGTGCAAACTGCTGCAGTTATCCCTGATTCCAGTGGTGGTTGTGACCCACCACCACTGGGGATACCTGAACAAAAATCACTTGCAGCCCCATTCACCTAAAGGGCACTGCAGAGGAGGGCATTGTGACCAAACACCACATATTGGTGTTCTTGCACCCCTGGGAACACACCCACCCTGCTGCTGCCACTGTCAAATGCTCCAGGCAATACCCACACACCTGATCTCCTGTGCAACACCTCCTATGTAGGCTAAGTGAGATGGGTTGCTTCATGCAAGGTTTGCTACTACTAGGGGTCCCTGAACAGACACCACCTGCAATTCCAATCACCCCAGAGGAGGGCATTGCAATTGAACATAAGCTCTTGTTGCTCTCACTCCCCTGGGAACTCATGCACCCTGCTGCTGCTACTGCCAAATGCTCTGGTCACCTTGTAGATCTGCCTAGAGCTCATTACCACTTCCCAGGGCCCTTTAACTAGAAATAGCCTGTGCCACCTTCCTGCAGGTCCTTGGTGCTGTTGAGAGCCCAATGATGAGGCACTGACTGCTGGCCCTACCCATTGCCTCCTTCTCCCTGAAAACATACTGAGCATCCTGGGGATAACAGCCTGCTCACGCCAAAGAAAGAGATGGCAAATATTCAAACTCCCACACCAAAAATAAAGAGTAACCACCCAAAAAATACAAAAGGGTATTCTTGCATAGAAGTAGTCTTACAAGACTAGTTTGGCTTCCCCAAACTCACAGAAAAAGAAAAACGTAAGCAAGATTAAGAAGCTCAGAAACCATTCCCACTTAAAGGCACAGGAAAATTCACCTAAACAGTCAAAAATGAAACAGACCTCTGCAGTCTGACAGACTTTGACTTCGAAATGGAGATAGTGAAAATACTAAAGGAATTAAGAGAGGATATGAAGAGTAATGCAGATTCCTTTAGAAAGGAACTAGAAAATATAAGGAGGAGCCAAGAAAATCTAGAAAATTCATTAGCAGAGATGCAAACTGAGCTAAAGGCAATAAAGACCAGAATGAATAATGCAGAGGAATGAATTAGTGAGATGGAAGATAGATAATGGAAATCACCCAGTCAGCACAGCAGACAGAAAACCAAATGAAAAAAAAAATGAAAGAAATATAAGAGATCTATGGGTCAATCTATGCATAATAGGAATTCCAGAAGGGGAAGGAAAAAAAAGGGGGGATTGAAAATATATTTGAAGAAATTATGGCTGAAAACTTTCCAAATCTAAAGAAAACAGATATCAAGATACAGGAAGCACAGAGGGCCCCAAATAAGTTGAACACAAGCAGGCCCACATTGAGACATATTATAATAAAAATGACAAAAGTTAAAGAGAGGATTCTAAATACAGCAAGGGAAAAGCAAAGCATTAATTATAAGGGAACCCCCATAAGGCTATCAGCTAATTTCTCTACAGAAACACTACAGGCCAGAAGAGAGTGGCAAGATATATTCAAAGTTCTGAAAGGAAAAAATTTGCAACATAGAATACTCTATCCTGCAAGAATATCATTTAAAATAGAAGGGGAAATAAAGAATTTCTCCAACAGACAAAGCTAAAAGAGTAGAGCAATATGAAACCCATTCTAAAAGAAATACTGAAAGGGCTTCCATGAATTTAAAAAAAAGGGAGAGAGAGAGAGAAGAAGAAAGAAGAATTAGGATGGAGGAAACCACAACTGGAAAGCAATCACTTAAATAAGCCAGCATACAGATCTAAACATGAAGATGTTAAAAAAAAAAAGACATCAAAATCATACAATGTGGTAAAGTAAGAAAATATAGATTCTTTTTTTTTATTTGAATGATGTGTTTGAGCCTATATGACTATAAGGCAAAAGCAAGCAGATATAGAAGGGTTTAATATACTTAAAAAACAGGGCAACCACAAATCAAAAATGAACATTACATTCACAAAAAGAAAAGTACTCAAGCATAAAATAAATGGAAACCATCCAACCAAAAAAAAAAAAAGAGAGAAGAAGAAAAGAGAAACATAGTTAATTGGAAAACAATGTTTAGAATGGCAATACATACATATCTATCAATAATCACCTTAAATGTCAATGGACTGAGTGCTCCAATCAAAAGACACAGAGTGGCAGATTGGATAAAAACTTTCAATCTGCTGTCTGCAAGAAACTCACCTTAAGGCAAAGGACGCATATAGACTGAAAGTGAGGGGATGGGAAAAGATATTTCTTGCCAATGGATAAGACAGTAAAGCAGGAGTGGCAATACTCATATCAGACAAAACAGACTTTAAAACAAAGACCATAAAGAAAGACAAAGAAGGACACTATTTAATGATAAAAGGATCCATTCAAGAAGAGGATATTACAATCGTCAATATATATACCTCTAATATAGGAGCACCTAGATATCTACAACAAATACTAACAGACATAAAAGGAGAAATTGATGGGAATACAATCAGAGTAGAAGACTTTAACATCCCACTCACATCAATGGACAGATCCTCTGGACAGAAAATCAGTAAGGCAACAGAGATCTTAAAGGACACAATAGAAAAGTTAGACTTAATGGACATTTTCAGGACATTAGACCCCCAAAAAATCAGAATATACATTCTTCTCAAGTGCACATGGAACATTCTCAAGAATTGATCACATACTGGAACACAAAGGTAACCCCAGCAAATTTAAGAGCAAGGAAATTATTTCAAGGATTTCAAGAAATCAACCATGGGAAAAGAAATGAGAAAAAACTTACTAAAAAGAGACTAAACAACATGCTACTAAAAAAAACCAGTGGGTTAATGAGGAAATCAAGAAGGAAATTAAAAAATAAACCTCGAGACAAATGATGATGAAGACACAACCACTCAAAATCTATGGGATGCCACAAAAGCAATTCTCAGAGGGAAGTTCATAGCAATACAGGCCTTCCTCAAAAAAGAAGAAAAATCTCAAATTGACAACTTAACTCATGACCTAAATGAATTAGGAAAAGAAGAACAAGCGAAACCTAAAGTCAGCAGAAGGAAGGAAATCATAAAGATCAAAGGAGAAATCAATAAAATAGAGAGTCAAAAAACAATGGGAAAAATCAATAAAACCAAGAGCTGGTTCTTTGAAAGGTAAACAAAATTGACAAACCTCTGGCCAGACTCACCAAGGAGAGGAGAGAAAAAACCCAAATAAACAAAATTAGAAATGAAAAAGAAGTCACAACAGATACTACAGAAATACAAAACACCATGAGAGAATACTATCAACAATTGTATTCTAACAAATTTGACAACCTAGAAGAAATGGTCAACTTCCTAGAGACCTACAGCCTGCCAAAACTGAATCAAGAAGAAATAGATCAGCTGAACAGACCAATAACTAGAAATGAAATTGACTGTGTCGTAAAAACACTCCCTACAAATAAAAGTCCAGGAACCGAAGGCTTCACAGGTGAATTCTACCAAACATACAAAGAGGAACTTATACCCATCCTCCTTAAACTTTTTCAAAAGGTTGAAGAAGGAACACTCCCAAAGACATTCTATGATGCCACCATCACCCTAATACCAAAACCAGACAAAGATACCACCAAAAAAGAAAACTATAGGCCAATATCTTTGATGAATATAGACACAAAATTCTCAACAAAATTTTAGCCAACTGAATCCAATGACATATAAAAAAGGTTGTACAGCATGACCAGGTGGGATTCATCCCAGGTTTACAAGGATGGTTCAACATATGCAAATCAATCAATGTCATACACCACATTAACAAAAGAGAAATCAAAAACCACATGATCATCTCAGTAGATGAAGAAAAAGGATTTGACAAAGTCCAACATCCATTCATGATCAAAATTCTTACCAAAGTAGGATAGAGGAAACATACCTTAACATAATCAAAGCCATTTATGACAGACCCACAGCAAATATAATACTCAGTGGAGAAGAGCTGAAAGACTTCCAACTAAAATCTGGAACAAGACAAGGATGCCCACTCTCACCACTGTTATTCAACATAGTGTTGAAAGTCCTAGCCACAGCAATCAGACAAACAAAAGAAATAAAAAGCATCCAAATAGGAAGAGAAGAGGTAAAACTGTCACTGCATGCAGATGACATGATACTATATATAGAAAACCCTAAGGACTCAACCCTGAAACTATTTGAACTGATCAACAAATTCAGCAAAGTAGCAGGATACAAGATTAACATTCAGAAATCAGTCACATTTCTGTATACTAACAATGAAATATTAGAGAAGGAATGCAGAAATACAATACCCTTTAAAACTGCACCCCAAAAAATCAAATACCTGGGAATGCACCTGACTAAGGAGGTAAAGCACTTATATGCCAAGAACTATAAAACATTAATCAAGGAAATTAAAGAAGACATAAAGAAATGGAAAGATATTCCATGCTCCTGGGTTGGAAAAATTAATATTGTAAAAATGGCCATACTACACAAAGCCATCTACAGATTCAATGCAATCCCTATCAAATTACCCATGACACTTTTTCACAGAAATAGAACAAACAATCCAAAAATGTATATGGAACCACAAAAGACCCAGAATTGCCAAAGCAAACCTGAGAAACAAAAGCCAAACAGGAGGCATAACTCTCCCAGACTTCAGGCAATATTACAAAGCCATAGTCCTCAAGACAGTGTGGTACTGGTACCAAAACAGACAGAAAGAACAATGGAACAGAATAGAGAACCCAGAAATAAATGCAGACACCTACGGTCAATTAATCTTTGGCAAAGGAGGCAAGAACATCAAATGGGGAAAAGACAGTCTTTACAGCAAGTATTGCTGGGAAATCTGGATCAGCTGCATGCAAATCAATGAAACTAGATAGAACACACCCTCACACCATGCATGAAAATAAACTCAAAATGGCCAAAAAACTTAAATGTAAAACAAGACACCATCAAATTCCTGGAAGAAAACATAGGCAAAACATTCTCTGACATCAGCCTTACAAAGTATTCGCAGGTCAGTCTCCCAAAGCAACAGAAATAAAAGCAAAAATAAACCAGTGGAACCTAATCACACTGACAAGCTTCTGCACAGCAAAGGAAACCAAAAAGAAAACAAAAAGACAATTTACAGAATGGGTGAAAACAGTTTCAGATTATGCAACTGACAAGGGCTTAATCTCTAAAATATACAAACAGCTTATACAACTCAACAGTAAAAAAGCCAATAACCCAATGGAAAATGGCAAAGGACCTGAATAAACAGTTCTCCATGAAGATGTGCAGATTGCCAACAAACACATGAAAAAATGCTCAACATCTCTGATTATTAGAGAAATGTAAATCAAAACTACCATGAGATACCACCTCACATCAGTCAGAATGGCCATCATTAATAAGTCCACAAATAACAAGTGCTGGAGGGGGTGTGGAGGAAAGGGAACCCTCCTCCACTGCTGGAGGGAATGTAAGCTGGTACCACTATAGAGAACAGTATGGATGTACCTTAGAAGACTCTACATAGAACTAACATATGACCCAGCAATCCCACTCTTGGGCAGATAGCTGGATAAAACTTTCCTTAAAAAAGACACATGCACCCGCCTGTTCATTGCAGCACTATTCACAATAGCCAAGACATGGAAACAACCCAAATGTCCATCAACAGATGATTGGATTAGGAAGATGTGGTATATATACACAATGGAATAATACTTAGTCATAAAAAGAACAAAATAATGCCATTTGCAGCAACATGGATGGAACTGGAGACTCTCATCCTGAGTGAAGTAAGTCATAAAAAGACAAATATCATATGATATCACTTATATCTGGAGTCTAATATATGGCACAAATGAACCTTTCCACAGAAAAGAGTATCATGGACTTGGTGAATAGACATGTGGTTGCTGGTGGCAGGGGAGGATTGGGATCTTGGGGTTAATGGATGCAAACTATTGCCTTTGGAATGGATTAGCAATGAGATCCTGCCATGTAGCACTTGGAACTCTATCTAGTCATTTATGATGGAGCACGATAATGTGAGAAAAAAGAATATATACATGTATGTGTAACTGGGTCACCATGCTGTATAGTAGAAAAAAATTGTATTGGGGAAATAACAATAAAAAAATTTTAAAAGAAATTTTAAAAATGAATAGCAATGAGGAAAAAAAGAAGATATTTGATCACCTTGTTTTCTCAACTCTTACAGCAGTTCCTGGTTTCACTTACCTCGAATTCTCTCTTAGAACTTTCTCTAAAAGCATATTCAAGGTAGCATCTTTATGATGAAAACTTGAGGCTATGTATGCCTGTTTTTAATTAAGCCATTTTTTGACTGAAAATATAACTTTATATAAGTTTTCTAATCTAAATTTTTTCCCCTCAAATGCTTTAAAAATAGAATTTCACTCACTCTTTGCATCCACTGTTGCTATTGACAGGTCTGATCACTTCCTGAGGGAAGCAAAACACATCTCTGGAGCAAGACACTTCCAGGGGTTCCTTGTCCCTTCAATTGAACTGGGTTGCCAGGACAAACCATGTCATTAGCTCTCACACAAATCTTTACCCATAGGCTACATGCCTATTTTAACTTAAGTAGTGTTTTAGGCTCTTGGTATGTAAAAGTTTAAGCTTGTGAAAACAAGCTTAAATAAGAGAATTGATGGGCAGAGTCTGCTAATATGATCCAGCAAGCAGTAAATTCATCACATATAATTCACTATGGAAAACCTAGTGTGTACAGGCTAACAGAGACAGAATCACAGCTAAGAAAAACACTTGACTTATAATTTAATTTTATCCCTCAAGTCAATCTCAAGACCCAAACTGTGGTTATGCACAAAAGACACAACCACTTTCAGAATGTCTTGTTTCCCTTCCTGTAAGATTATATTGACCTGGAATAAGGATGTGGCTGGTGTGATGCAGTTCAGTGAGTACTCTTAACAATTTAAATAGTAGAGAGTCCTAGCAATATAGCCAAACTACTATCCACTCATGCATTTACCTATTCATCCAGGCATCTACTCACTAAAAGTTTCCCTGTGCCGTCTGCCTACTGGGGAGATGAAAGAGAGCCTGCATGTGTGGAGCTGGCCAGATGGTGGGGGAAACAGGTATTATCCGAGGAGAATCACAGATAAATGCAAGATAATATCTATGAGAATTGCTCTGAAGGAGAAAGTTTGTGCTCTTCAAACATTAAAAGAGGGAAGTGACTTGGTCCTCAGGGTCAGGGAAGGTGTCTTGTAGAGGTGATAACTGAAATTCAAAATATGCCCAGGAATTAAATAGACAAAGACAAGAGGAGAGAGGGCTCTAGGCAGAGGGTACATTATATGAAAAGGGTGTGGCAGGAGAGATGCTTGGAAATCCATGGAACAGAAGGAAGGCGAATGTAGCCAAATCTCTGAACTCACCAGGGAACATCATGTGGCATAAGGATGGTGAAATGGATGGGGATTGGAATGTGTGGGGCTTCCTAAGCCATGATAGAAATTTTGGTCTTTGGCCTGTGGGCAATGGAAAGCCTTGAGGTTTTTGAGCCTGGACATAGAGGTAGTGTGATCAATGTTGCAAGTGGAAAATATTCCTTTGGCTGTATCACAGAGAGTGTATTACCGTGGGAAAGGATCTTCAATGCCAACAGCTGGATAACACTTCCAGGAACTGGAAACATGTAACCATGTGTTTAGTGGAAGCAAAGCTTTCTGTGTGGTTTTAGCCTGCTTTGGAAAATCACTGCCTATATATGTGCATCAGCATATAGAAAATTTCCTTTCCCTATCAATATTTTGAATTTTGCAAATGGATAAGCATGCTTACTTCTGTCATGTAAAGCTCTGAGCAAGCCTCTTTAAATTAGGTTTCCTGTGGCTGATCACCTGAAACTGATGGCACTATCTCTGATGATTTCCGGATGCAGTTTCTCATACTTTAGGCTGCACCAAAATCACCTTGAAGATTAAATGGCTGGGCCCAGCCACTCCCAGAGTTTCCCACTCAGTGAGCCTAGAGTGAGAACCAATCATGTGCCTTTTTAACAAGTTCTCAGGGGATATTGAGATCTACTGCACCCTAATATATTAGACCCCAACTGTAACTACACATTAAAATCAGCTGGGAAGCTTTAACAATACCAGCTTAGAGGGTACCCAGACCCAATAAATCAGAATATCCCCAGTGATTCTAATGTCTATACATTACATTGAGAAACACTGATCTGCTATCTTGGACATTTAATACTAAGCCCTAAGTTACACTACTTTGTTTCTCTTTTCCCTTTATTTCCAACTAACTGATTAGAGCCTAGCCATAAAGAAATTTGTAGCTTTTCAACAGAAATAATTTTGAGGTACATACTATTTATAAAAAGTTTATCTATTTTTCCTGTGTGTACAACTGTTTACACATTTCTTTACAAAATAAGATCATACTATTTACACTGTTTTAATGTTTTTAAGTCTATTTTTCCCTGCTCATCAGTACACTTTGAAAAAATTTCCACTGTTTAGTATCAACAAATAAACTCTTTAAAACATAGTTTTTAAGGCTGATATATTATCTCTTCCTGAGAAAAGCACAACTTCTGTAAGCATTTCTGGTGGTAGTCTTAAAAATTCCTAAAATTGGAATTACTGGGTGAATGAAATTTATATTTTAAGACATTTGGTACATTTTACCAAACTATAAAAAATCTACAGAAAAATGTATACAGATTTACACTCTCTTATGAGCCTCCATTTCCTCACACTTCAACCAACCTTTGCTAATTATCGTTAAATCTATTTTCTAATTTAGTGGTTGAAAAAATATGTTATTTTAAAACCTTTTTTAAGTTTATCTGAGTTTATTTTTTAAAGGCATCCCAGGAAACATCCATTCGTTTCTCAACCCTCATAGTTAATGAAAACTTGCAATGTATGCTGCACACAAGCATCATTTTGATCTCTACCATTTTGTGCACATATTGTGGCACTTGTTGCTGAAGGCTGTATATTCTTTTAATTGTTTCTATCATCCTTCTGTCTTCTATTATCAGGATGAATGTCTTGAAATTTATGATCCCCAAAAGATAGTAAGATAGTACTATCTAGGGGTGTGTGTGTGTGTGTGTGTGTGTGTGTGTGTGTGTGTGTGTGTGTGTGTGAATTTATGACTCATGTCCCCAGACATCAACAACATTGGTTTCGCAACCTGGGTGCTGATGAAACCTAAATTATGTTATTCCTTACATCGTGGATTTCAGTCACTAGGGCAGGTTTCCCTGACTCTGCTCTCCACCCTCTGCTCCATCTTCTTCACATAAAATGAAGAGCTTTCCCCCTGCCACACCAACTTCTTCCACAGCCAGTTTTCACTCCCTTTGAATTTATACTTGCTGCAGGGATGATTCCTTTCCTACATGGTCTTGGTGTGCCCAGCAGAAAAAGCAGGAGGAAGATTCCCTCTAACTCAGCAACCTCCTTCTCCCAATTCATGAGTTCCTGTCCCTACTGCTGTTGCCACATCGCACTATTGAGGACCACACAGGGAAGCTTCATGTGGCTCACGGTATGGTCTTTGGCAAGGAAAGATGTAGCTTTGGAAGTTTGGCTGGACTTCAAGGGAGTGAGGGTTAGGTCTAGCTGTGTCACTAGCCATTCCCAAATCATTACAAAGGGACAGTCTCCTCTCTAGGACAAGGTGAATGGAGCCTCTGAACAAGTTGAGGGGTTCAGCTGGGTGTATAACATGACTTTGAGCGTTCTTGTTCATGTCATCATCATACTAGATTACCTAAAAGCATTTCGAATGATCCCACTCAAGCTCAAAAGATTTATGTGTGCTTGTCATATGTGAAGAAACACCCAGTGTGGAATAATCCAGGATTTGCATTGGCAGATGCCTTTCCTTCTACCAGAAATATGCCTTCTGAATGCAGAGATGGTGCTTCTTTTCATAAGATATAAGGTAAGAGTTGGTTACAATTACACATCTCCATATGGAACCCATGCTTTAGTATTCTTGATTCTTGAGGGTGTTGCTCTAAATCTATTTTGCTACACTTTGTCTCTTGGCTGCCACACTACCATAATTGAAAGAGATAAACAAAATAGTGTGCAGACATCTAGAAAAGTGATCAACATCCAAAGGCACTTTCCCAGACTCCAGTCTATAGGAAAGCAGTATGCCTCATAGGGTACTATGGAAGGAGTTTGGACAGGATGATTTTTTTTCTTCTTCTTCTTTTTTTGACTTTTAGGGCCACATCTGTGGCATATGGACTTTCCCAGTCTAGGGGTTGAATGGGAATTGTAGCTGCCAGCCTACGTCACAGCCACAGCAACTCCAGATCTGAGCGACGTCTGTGACCTAGACTACAGCTCACGGCAATGCCAGATCCTTAACCCACTGAGCAAGGCCGGGGGTTGAACCCTGTCCTCATGGATGATAGTCAGTTTTGTTAACCACGGAGCCACAATGGGAACTCCTGGACAGGGTGATTTTTAAATCCTTTCCTATTCTAAGAGACTATGTGCTGAGAATATATGAAAACGTTGTCCCTACTTTCTGAATTCTATTTTCAAACTCTTTTTTTAAATTGATGTATGACTTACATACAATGAAATGCACAGATTTTTAAGTGTATAGTCCTTAAGCATGACTCTGATTAAAATTAGTATAATACAAGTTCTCAAGAGAGTTTCTCTCAGCCCCCTTCTGGTCACCATCTCCTCAAGGGTTTTATCTATTTTATACTCTATCATCACCTTAGATTAATTTTGTATGTTTTTTCCTGAATGTTACATTACTGAAATCACATAGTATATGCTTTTTTGTGTCTTTTTTTCATGCAATATTATTTCTGTGAGATTCATCCATGGAAATAATAGCAGTGGTTCATTCTTTGTTGACAGTAGCAGTGGTTCATTCTTTTTCATTTCTTATATTCCATTGTATGAACATACCAGCTTGTCCACTGTATGGATGAGTATTTGTATTGTTTCCCACTTTTTGCTATCATTAATAAAGCTGTTTTGAACATTCTCATGCATATTTTCCTGTGTATAAGCATTCATCTCTGTTGGGTAAATAGCCAGCAGTGGAATTGTTGTGTCAGGAACACATTTAGCTCAGAATATATTGCCAGTTAATTTTCCAAAGTGGTTTTACCAATTTACATGGCCACCAACCATGTACATCTCTATATTCCCTCCAACACCTGATATTGCTGTCCTTTTAATTTAATTCAATCTGGTGGGAGGTACTGGTATTTCATTATGGTGTTAATTTGCATTTTCTTGAAGACTGATGATGTCAATCTTTGTCATATGCTTCTCCCATTATTTTTTAAATAAGTCCAATCAGGCTTTTACCTCCGTCTCTTGCTCTTCTCAAGCAACAAATGGGCTCCATGTTGGTAAATCAGTTCTCAGTTCTTATCTTCTTGACTACCAAAACCACACATCCCTTGTCCACCCCCCCCCCGCCCCCTGCCCCCCACCACACCTCACTGGCTATTCTTTCTGTGTTTTATTGTTGTTTTTATTGTTCTTTGTTTGTTTACCAGTTCATCTAATCTCCCAACATTTAACATAAAAATACCCTATTCAACTCCATCCCTCCTCTGACCTCAACCTCCTTATCCCCTTTCCCTACTTCATTTTTGTTCATATCAATTATAATAATTTGTAATAATATATAATATGCCAAGGTATTTATTGCTTCACCTCTACTATAATAAAGGGTGAAAGCTCCATGAAGGCCACAACTTTTGTCTCTTTTGTCCCCTAATATATTCCCTATATCTAGAACAGTCTCTGTCAGTAGTAAGGACTCAATAAATATTTGATGAGTAATAGAGTGGGTGAATGAAATGATAAGGGAAACACAGTAAGAAGCATTGGAAGAATATAACCCTCCCAAGAAATATTTAATGAATGAATATTGCAGACAGAGCTGCTTTGGACCTAGACTCTCTAGATTTGCGTCACCAGAATTCAAGCTTTAAAAGCAGGTGCCTTTGAGTTTACAGAAGGCACATGGGTGGATGGAGAGGAATCAAATCCTTAAAAGCATCTGACTTTGTTTTTTGTGGCAAGTGTTGATACCTCAAAGGAAAGCACCAAAAATAACTATGTAATCAGTTTACACTGGAATGTAAACCAATGAAGGGTTTGATTTGGCAGCATAGCATCATGCCATTTTATCCGGTTCTATTAGAAGTTTCCTTGGAGTTCCCGTGGTGGCTCAGTGGTTAACGACTCCAAATAGGAACCATGAGGTTGCGGGTTCGATCCCTGGCCTTGCTCAGTGGGTTAAGGATCTGGCATTGCCATGAACTGTGGTTTAGGTTGCAGATGCGGCTCGGATTCTACGTTGCCATGGCTGTGGTATAAGCTGGCAGCTACAGCTCCGATTAGACCCCCTAGCCTGGGAACCTCCATATGCCACAGGAGTGCCCTAGAAAAGGCAAAAAGACAAAAAAAAAGTTTCCTTGGAACTCCACAGCTGTTGAGTTAGTAACTAGTGGAGCCAACTACCAATCAGGACTAAACTCTAGGCTGTGTAATAAAAGTAGTTGGCAAGCTACACTCAATCTCTGTGGCCAGAGCAAACATTCAAAATAAAAATTAGCATAAGGAAAGGCCAAAGTGAATGAGTTTAATAGTCAAAAAAGAGAGTAGGTGTTCCTGTTGTGGGCCAATGGGTTAAGAACCAGTATCCATGAGGATGCAGGTTCCATACCAGGCCTAGCTCAAAGGATTAAGGATCTGGTGTTGCTACGAGCTGCAGCAGTGTAGGCTGCAGATGCAGGTCAGAACTGGCATTGCTGTGGCTGTAGCATAGGCTGGCAGATTTGACCCCTAGCCTGGGAACTTCCATATGCCACAGGTGGAGCCCTAAAAAAAAACTCTGGACTTTGGCCCAGGAAAGACCAAAGGAGTGGATGAGTGGACAACCAATGAGAGATACAGGCTCATGACAAGTCAAGAAGAGGGTGGGATGCACACATAATGGTGGCATTTAATATTCATTTTGGCTTCTGGAATCTACAGCCTGGTTAGGGTTAGGGTATTTGTGGTACAAGGTGCTGTGTTAACTAGATACTATCTTATAGAAATCTGTTCCTAAATCCTTATGGAGGTCTAAATTACAAGACCAAAAACATAATAAAGTGATATGGGATACTTTGCTTAAAGCTAGAGACTGTTTACAAAATAGGAGGGGTTTCTCCCTCAGATTCTTGACCTTTGGGCACATTTTTTTCAAAGGTAGTAGATGTCAGCTGAATGCCCAAATCTCTTCCTTTAAAAGTGCAAAAAGTCATTTTGGCCAATAAGCCATTACATGGATATTTTTATTCTTGAATTGGTGATTTTATTTTGCCCTATATGATGGATATGTATGTACTGCATTTATTCTTCTCTCTAGCTTATGATTATGAGGAGAATAGAAACTGTATTTCCCCCATCTCTAAGTCTTTCCTTCTACTACTACCTCTACCTAATCCAGTGCCTTTCAAGGTAGGAATTCAACAAATACTGTTGAGGTAAATGGAATTTCCCTCAAATGTGTGAGAAGTCATATTAGCCTTGAGGCATATTGAAACTCACCTACACTGTGATTTTTCTGCTTTCTGCCTCCAGCATAGCTGGACCAAACTGGTTTGCCCACACTTCCTACCTGGATATGAAATCCTTAAAAATCCTTGCTTTCCTCACCAGATTAAAGGAAATAAACAAATTTGGGTTTATCAGTAACTGACAGCTGGGCTTGGAAACATTGGGGTAGTAAGTAAGCATGGCCAGAGTGTGTCCTGTGAACCTCACATATCTCTCTACAATTACTAAAAGTAGTCTGCTTTGAAAATAAATAAAAAGAGATGTTTTGTATGTGTGTACTACATTTTGTTCAAATTCATCAATCCCTTCCAAAGTCATTGAGGAGAAAACAACTGTAAACCATCATGCCATGGAGCTAAACTGTCTTTTTCATGTCTCAAGTCATGGAATATGGTCTCCTCTCTGCTTATAATCTGTTTTCTTCCTTAAAGACACTTCCATTTATTTTTATTTTTTTTATTTTCCCACTGTACAGTAAGGGGATCAAGTTATCCTTACATGTGTACATTACAATTACATTTTTTCCCCACCCTTTGTTCTGTTGCAACATGAGTATCTAGATAAAGTTCTCAATGCTATTCAGCAGGATCTCCTTGTAAATCTATTCTAAGTTGTGTCTGATAAGCCCAAGCTCCCGATCCCTCCCACTCCCTCCCCCTCCCATCAGGCAGCCACAAGTCTTTTCTCCAAGTCCATGATTTTCTTTTCTGAGGAGATGTTCATTTGTGCTGGATATTAGATTCCAGTTATGAGTGATATCATATGGTATTTGTCTTTGTCTTTCTGGCTCATTTCACTCAGTATGAGATTCTCTAGCTCCATCCATGTTGCTGCAAATGGCATTATGTCATTCTTTTTTATGGCTGAGTAGTATTCCATTGTGTATATATACCACATCTTCTGAATCCAATTATCTGTCAATGGACATTTGTTTTTAAAGTTCTTACAGCTATATTTCATCAGGAGTTTGGTTAAAAGGAAGCAGGGAAGGAGGAGTAGGTAGAAAGGAAGCTTGGAGTATTAAACAATCCCATAGTATAATAGAAGCTCTCTTTGCCAGGAAATGTTGAATAAACTGATGTGGAATGAGTTTCCCTATTTTGCAATTTTAATAACTGAGGCTTTCTTTTACACAGGTTGCTGGGATTTTTTTTTCTCCTGTATAGAATAAACAGTGCCATCTTTGTTACACTTCAGGGGCAAATATAGTAATATAGGGGTTTATTTTATGTGTCAAGTTGGCTAGACCACAGCACCTAGATATTTGGTAAAACACCAGTCTAGATGCCCCTGTGAAGTTCTGTTTTAGGGAAGATTGATATTTAAATCAGTAGACTTTAAGTAAAGCAGATTATCCCACATAATGTGGGTGAAGCTTATCTATTCAGGTGAAGGCATTCCAATTTGGGGAAAGTTTCTTGGATTGCCTTACTATCAGATCTACATTTACCAGAATTCAGTCTACAAAACTAGTGATTACATATTGACGCCTATTATGTTCCTGATACTTATTTATGATAACCCTGCAAGAACATATTGTTCTTTTATACTTGAGGAAATTGCCCAGGTAAGCTCATTGCCTAAAGAGATCCCTCAGTCAACATTGAAAGATGAAGAATATCAGTATGATAAACTACTAATTAGTCACTTGATCAGTAAGCATTCACTGGACATGTTATATGCATCATATACACACTATATTGCATTAGAAAGATCTAAGGTCAAGCAGAGATATATTTTGGAAAGATTTTCTAGAAGCCAGAAAGATGTCTTATCAATTCAATTCTTCTGAGAAAATAGTTCATCAGAGCTGCCCCTTCCTAATCATTCCTGTTAAGTTCTAATTGTTTTTCCAGCTCCTGCCTCACCAAGGATATCCAGTCTCTTATATCCAGCTGCCTAGTTGACATGTCCAATTGACTATATAACGTATTAAATCTCAGAAATGACTTGTCCCTGGTTTACTTCCTTCTTTACACACCAATACCAATTGATCAGCCAGTCCTTCAAGGATGTGTCCTGAGTCAGACCACAAGTAACTATTGCTCCTGGTAGAATCCTGACTCAAGCCACCACCATCATGCACCAGGACTGCCCTAAGAGCTTCCTAATTTGTCTTCTTGCTTCTATTCTTGCCCTCCCCCAGAAGCCAGAATGATCTCTCAAAGTAGATCCTATTACCCCTCTCCCCACTTATAATAGTCTGCACTTACAATAAGAATCTAAACTCCTTCTCATAGCCTATAAGGTTTTGTGTAATATAACCCCTGTCTTCCTATTTATTATCAACTTTAGTCACTCCCCAACTTGTCCACTCTGTTTTAACCAGGCTGGCTTTATTCCTTTGCCTATATATGCCATTCTCTTTCCTGATTCACTTGTTTTCCTCTCCCTAGAACAGTCAGCACTCTATCATTCCTTCACCATTCAGGTCCACCTAAAATGCTAACTCTTCAGATGGAGCTCCTGTATTCAGTCTAGAAAGAGGAGCCACAACTGCCAAAATTTATTTTCCCCATTCTCACTCTTACTAACTCCTTTCTTTCTCCCATTGCTACTTTCCATCTTTATTTGTCTTCCCAGAACTTAGTGAGATTATCTTAGTAATAGTTTGTTTACATATTTCTTGTCTGATCCCACTAGAATATGAAGGTTTTTGCTAGTCTCATTCACAGTTCTGAAAACAATACCTGGAGAATGAGTTACCCTTTTATATATTTTGGGTGAATGAATGAAAGCCCTGGAATATTTCTGCTGAGCACTCATTGCTTCACTTGACAGTGGGAAGTCACTTGTGGTGATCTCTGTTCCTAGCCCCCTTATGGTGAATGGCCCCTAATCTCCCATCTCCCATAAGTTTCTCCAATAGAGTTTCATCTGACCCACACTTTTAGACAAGATATTAAACTAATACCAAAGGAAATTTTTTAAAACTTTGTGTGGGAAGGCCATTTGTTTTTTCCTGTTTATATCATTTCCCTAAAGAAGCCAATCCATCTGCTCGATATGGGTATCTGTCTACTTATGTCAGAAGCAGCTGCTGTTCTCCTGGAAATTTTATTACAGGAACAACTCTTTTCCTTTACTAGGATTTTAAACTACTGAAAAATAATCTCCCTTTGCTTTGGTACCCCCAAAGGGAAAATAGGTAAAATCTGTCTTAAGCAAAACATAGGATTATATTCTGCTAGGAGTTTTCAAGCCTGCTCCAAATGAACTGTCACCCAGGAACATATCATAGCACTTGGAGGATGTTTCTGCCTGACAACAAAATGTTTCACTAATTCTGTTGAAATTCTGTCTGTCTAGCTTTGTTTAGTCTCCACAATGATCATCAAAAAGTCTGACTACTTGGGTCAAACTAATTGATTTGCCTGGAAATGTGTTGTTTTGTGGATATGGCAAATGTACTATTTAACCTGGTACTTGCTTTTATTTTATTCTTTCCTGAGGTTCTCTTAATAAATAACTTTAATTTTAATTATATCAATAATTCTTAAACCTTGTGTATTTAATACTTAATTAAATGGTATGTATGGTTCTCTGAGCCTGTTTGTCTGGATTTTTACCTTTTTTTCCTTTTGGGATCAACATGGACTCTCTGTGAATGAGCCAGAGTTTGAAGAAGATCCTCCTTGGGGGTAGGGAAAATATATAAATTTTAATCTTGAGCAGCCCCTTACAAAAAAGGCATTCTGTGATTTCATTCTGTGCTCCTACCTGGTAGTAGAAATTTCCATATCCCTAAATATATAGATGATAGATGAACAGATGGATGAATGGATAAATGGATGGATTGATAGATAGATACAGAGATGTGTAGATGTATAGAGATAGATATATTTGAGTTAATCATTCTCTTCAGAATGCACATTATTGTCATAGGTCCATGCTAATGCCTTGCTTAATATCTTTCATTCATTCCCCATATCTATTCTCTATCCTCATACCCCACTTTATAGGCAACTATTCTAAAGTGTTTAATGTATGTCCTTTTGTATGTATTGTTCTTACAAAATTGTATTTTGTGTGCATGAATTTTAAATTTATGTAAATGAGTTATTTATAGATTTCACTCCTGTTTCTATCTTTTCTTCCTTTGTAAAAACTCAGCCATAATGTTTTTAAGCATCCACTTGTGAAGCTGTGGGCATATGTGGTCTGTTATTTATTTTACTGCATAGTCCTTCATGGTGGTAATTCCTCACTTTCACCCTATCTTTCCCCCACGATTGGACACCATGATTGCCTCTAATTTCTACCACCAAAAGTGACACTATGATGCGCTTCCTTGAAAATGTTCCTTTGTGGAACTGTGTGAGAATGTCTTAGGGTCAATAATCCAGAGTACAATTTCTTGGTCATAAATTGTGGGGATATTTATTTCAACCAAGCACTGCTAGAGTGGTCTCTGCACCAGTCTCTACTCTCTGGGAAAGATATTCCCATATCTCTGTCATTGCTTGGCAATGTCTGGCCTTTTCATTTGTTTTTTTACCAGTTTAACACATGTAGAGTGATGCCTCATTGATTAATTTTATTTATTTATTTAATTTATATAATGATTTTTTTTCATTATATCTGGTTTACAGTGTTCTGCAAATTTTCTACTATACAGCATGGTGACCAGGTTACACATACATGTATACATTCTTTTTTCTCACATTATCATGCTCCATTATAAGTGACTAGATATAGTTCCCAGTGCTATATGGCAGGATCTCATTGCTTATCCATTCCAAAGGTAATAGTCTGCATCTATTAACCCCAAGTTACCAATATATCCCACTCCCTCTCCCTCCCCCTTGGCAACTACAAGGCTATTCTCCAAGTCCATGAAACTCTTTTCTGTGGAAAGGTTCATTTGTGCCATATATTAGATTCCAGATATAAGTGATATCATATGATATTTGTCTTTCTCTTTCTGACTTACTTCACTCAGGATGAGAGACTCTTGTTCCATCCATGTTGCTGCAAATGGCATTATTTTTTTTTATGACTAAGTAGTATTCCATCGTGTACATATACCACATCTTCCTAATCCAATCATCTGTCGAAGGACACTTAACTTGTTTCCCTGTCTTGGCTATTGTGAATAGTGCTGCAGTGAACATGCAGGTGCATGTGTCAAGAAAAGGGAACCATCCTGCACTGTTGGTGGGAATGTAAGTTGGTACAACCACTATGGAAAACAGTATGGAAGTGTCTTAGAAAACTATACATAGAACTACCACATGACCCAGCAATCCCACTGTTGGGCATATATCTGGACAAAATTTTCCTTGAAAAACTCATTGATTAATTTTCATTTCTCCAGTTACTACTGAGTTTGGACAGCTTTTCACAAGCTTGTTAGCTTTTTGGATTTCTTCCGTAAATTGCCCTGAAATGTCCTTGATTCAACTCTTGACTGGGGATTCCTCTCTTATTGATTTTCATGTATTTCTTTCATTAAATATTAGTCTTTTGTGCTTTTAGACATTTAAATATATTCTCCCAATATGTAAAGGCTGTAAACTTCATCCATGATATCCTTCATTGAATAGAAAGACCTAAGTATTATGTAATCAAATTCATCAATTATTTCGTTAATGATTTGTGGAGTTATTTTAGAGGGAAGCATTGTTTAAAAATAGCTTCCCAGGGAGTTCCCGTCGTGGTGCAGTGGATAACGAATCCGACTAGGAACCATGAGGTTGCGGGTTCGGTCCCTGCCCTTGCTCAGTGGGTTAATGATCTGGCGTTGCCATGAGCTGGGGTGTAAGTTGCAGACGCGGCTCGGATCGCACGTTGCTGTGGCTCTGGCGTAGGCGGGTGGCTACAGCTCCGATTAGACCCCTAGCCTGGAAACCTCCATATGCCGCGGGAGCGGCCCAAGAAATAGCAAAAAGACAAAAAAATAAATAAAAAAAAATAGCTTCCCCATCTTCTAGGTCACAAGCATATTCTTTTACAATTTCTTATTTTTACTTTTAGAAATTTTGTTTTAACATTTGATTTTGAACCCATCTGCAACCTACCATTTGCATTTACTGTTGAAGAAGGGATCCAGTTTTATTATTCCACATGTTGAAATCCTGTTTTCTTAATTCCATCCACTTAACCATCTGCTCTTTCCGTACCGGTTTGCAGAACTGCCATTGCTGTATATACGTGGGTCTATCTCTGTCTTTGGGCTCCCTGGTCTTGTAACTACTTTTATGAGTATGATTTTTAGTATTCTTAATAACCAACAGAGTCTTTTCTCTATAGTCTTCTTTTCTGAGATGTTAGAAATTTTTCTTACTTTCTTCAAAGATCCAAATTAAAATTTTATTGGGTTTACACTGAATTTATAGGTAAATGTGGAGTGAATTGGTTTCTTTATAATATTAAGTCCTCATATCCAAATGCCTCTCCTTTTGTTCAGGTCATCTTCTAAAAATCTTGTGTCCTCTTGGATAAGTTAACTTATGATAACTTTTCATTGTGATTGAGAGACATCTTTTTAAAAAATTAGCATTTTCTATTTGATTACTACTTATAAAGAAACATTTTTTATTATAAAGTAATCCTGGAGCCAGCAAACACATTGAAGCTCTCAATAGTTTGAAGTGTTGGTCTGTACTTCTGTTGATTTTTCTAGGTAGATGATCATATTATTTGCAAACCATGAGTTTTATCTCTTTTCTTCCAAATCCTTGAATTTATTTCTTTTTCTTTCAACATAACATTCAGCAGCATGTCTAGTCGATGTGAAATAGTAACAGTGTATAATTATCTTCTTCCCAATTTTTAAAAGAATGTATCTAAAGCTTTTTCATTGACCACAATGTTTGTTCCAGGTTTTTGGTATATAACTATTACCAAGTTAAGGAATTTCCTGGGTATTCCTAGTTTTCCTAGACTTAATTTATAATTATAAATAAGTGTTGAGTCATCCTTATCTACTTTTGGAATCAAGACTACATTAGGCTCATAAAATGAGTTGGGCCATTAATATTATTTCTTTCCAATTATCTGGAAAAACATATGTAGCGTAGAAAGCAAATGTCAAATCAGGGTTTCTTTCCAAGAGGGGAAGTCTGGGCTCTCTGGAAAGATCCTTTATTACATTTCCAACTAGAAAAGATTTGTCTTATTCAAATCAGCATTAATTCTTGTTTGTTATCTTTTACCTTGATAGGAGAGTGCCTAGTCTTTTTAGCCATTGCTTTGCGTAAACCAAGAAGACACTCAGTAAAGGAGGAATTTGCTTCCATGGTTATTCAAATCTAACTCCTATTCTCAATGAGTGGAAGCATTGTGAGAGATTCTGAAGCCATTTCTTGATTAGGTAATTATTTTTGCTTCTTTGTTGCCTGTGAGCTTAATTATTCCATGGGCTGAAGATAAGGAGTAGAGAAGAGCATGTAAGAAAAAGGAGTGTGGTTAATCGTTTCTGGCAAATACTGTCAATGATGAAGATGGATAGAGACCATAGTGCTATCTACTTCCAAAAATGCTGGTCTTCCAGATTTCTTCTTTTGATACTATCCAGGACCCAGATTGCAAGAATTTCTAGATTCCTCTTTGTGATATTGAGGCTGTGGAAAGAATCCCAAAGATAATTTGGATTTCAACAATTCTGAAGATAAAGCTCAACAGGTCACAGTAGAGCAGGTTAAATGTGTGCTCATCCAAATCTGTACCCTTTACATGGTGAAAGGAATTAAAATCATTTTTCCCATGAGCATTGTGAATTGGAGCTCACTTTCCTATGTGGTAATGTAAAGCTAGGTGAGGGCTGCATGCTGATTAACAGTGAATTTGGGAGTGCCTGGCTTTAATTCAGAGCTACCACGTGATCTCCTGATACTTTCTCTACTTGAGTTTACCTCCACCCTTTTCCTCTTGGTACTTCTATGCTTTAGGTAATACCATTTACACTACAGTGGAAATATGCAAGGGAAGGGTGAGGCTGAAGAAAGAGTTTCTTTAGGTCATTGCCAGCCTGCTCAGGCAGTAAGTTAGGGTAGGTTTCTTAATCCCCAAAGGACCTGAGCTTGCCAGTTGCCCACGCTTGTCTCAGGTGGCTAGGCCTGTGGATAGAACCTGGAGTCATTCCTTGAAACAGCTCATAGTGTTCCCTGAGCATGAGAGAGACAGAGGATAGAGTAGAGATCAGTTCTATTAGCAAGAGGGAAAACACCCAAGTAGTATGTTTAAATAGCGGGCCTATAAAATGCCCATAGTCCTTTGTCAGTAAGTTTCAATGAATGGGTGCACATAAAAAAACTTAGAAAAATATTAAGCCTATGAATGGAAGGTGACATTACTTTTATCTTGTTTACTTTTCCATCTCTTGTAATCATTAATTCTCTGTATAAAAATTGTCCTTCCTCCACAGGTAGGAAAACAATGAGAGAAAAGTTAGACTTAATAACACATTGAAGATCAAGTAAATGATGGATTTCTCCTCATTTCCTATGCCTGACTCCCACATTCTTTCACATACTCACTTGACAAATAATTAGTGAAACTTGATACTGTGCAAAGTATTAGCTTAAAAATAGTGTAATATTTTTCAGTTGAATCTTATCTCGTGGTCACAAGGGTTTTTTTGGTTTTTTTTTTCTTTTTGTATTGGCAATCTCCTCAGAACTTCCAAAAGAAATGTTTTCCCACAGTCACATAGTACTTCAGAAAATACTTGGAATCTGAACCAGCCCACTGACTCCTCTCTCTTGGCCAGGTCATGATGCTGCTAATGGTGACCTTAGGTCATCAAAACTCTAGCTCTTCTAACAAATGCATCCACATTAACAAATTTGGCTCTAGAGGTTTTTTTTTTTTCCTCCTCCATCCCTTTCTTGTTTTCTTTCAGGTAAAATAGATGTGTATGTTGAGAGCCAAATTAAAGAAAAATCCTCATTCATGTAATTGATAAGCTCAGCAGAGACATCTCATAAATGTACTCACAATTTTATTATTGAAACTTTAAATCCAATTGTTAACAATTAATGTAAAACAAAAACTTACACCTCAAAATGACAACATTCTGTAAAGGCATTTTAAACATTCTCTAATAGTAATGACTCACTCTTGTACAAATTTATTTAGCACATTACAAAGCACTTTCTGATACATCTCATTTGAGGACTTCATATGTCTTTTTTGGGGATGAAAGCCAACAAAGGATTAACACTTTCCATTTTTCCAGAGATTAAATAGATGTAGAGTGTTCAGTGACTGGTGATCTAAGATCACAAATTCTATGTGACAAATCCAAGTCTTAATACTAGTAATGCATTTTCCGAGAACAGCAGTTCTTTGAGAGGAATTTAGCTGTATTAAGCAAAACTAAGCTTGCTTACATAAACACAAAAGCCATGTGATATAGGCACAAATAATTTCACATACCGTTTTCTCATCATCAAAGCAAACTTTGCCAGCCATGAACAAAAGAGAAATGTTCAGAAAGTTTGTTATGTGGGATTCTATCCTTCACCTTCATCCTTTCCTTACCATCTGGCTTCCCTCTCTCCTCTTCATACATCTTTAAGCCTTTTGCTTGTTTCACACTTCTCCATCTATCCAAAAAGAGAAAAGCATTTCAAAGATCAATGTGCTACTTTACTGGCTGTAGAAATGGCATAAAGACACATTTAGTAAAGATAACCTCTATATGTCCTTAATGAAGTGGCTCTCTTTTTCCCTTTGGAGGAATTGTTGCATATATGTACCTGTGTGTGGGTCAAGAGGTAGGTTGAAGGAGCAGAAAGATGAGTCAAAGATGTTCCTGTTATCTAGGAAAATTTTTAAGCTTTATATGTTATTTCTACCACTGAAAAATTCAGCTATTCACTCAATATTAATGCAATAATTTATTGAACACCTACTCTGCATGTGTTCTGTTTTAAGCATCCAAGTAGTATTCTCCCAGGCTGTTGGGCTAGGTGGACATATAAATGAATACTTGTAGCAGAGGATGAAAAAAAATAATGTTTGTAAGTACAGTGTTTAATAGTAGCACAAAGTTGGAAGTAATCAACTTGTGAGCTAGAAGTCAGCAAAGACCTCTCAGAGAAGAAAGCATTTCACTTGGAGTTGTGAAGAGAAACAAAACTTAGCCTGCCAGACATTTCGGGCAGAGAAAATAGTACTTGCAAAGGCATGGAGGCATGAAATGAACTGGCACATTCAGGAAACTATTAGTAGTCCAGTGATGGAAAAAAGGAATAGTGATGATCAGTGACAGTGATCAAGAACATGAAGAGATGTCTGTGTCATGGGAGTGTACTTATATTGTTTTTCTCTGATCAACATCTCTTTCCCCTTCAAGTGATGGTTACACCCTGGTTTTCTCAGGGAGCTATACTTCCCTCTTCTTTATGGTCTTGATTAGGCTATCCTTCATGGCAACCTCCTAGGAATAATGACTCAAACTACCCAGTCTAGGGTTCTATCTTGATTGTGGTGATAATTCAAGGCCCATAACCCATGCTAGGTCAAAATAATTTTCCCTAAGATTTGACATATGGAAATTGGGATAAAGGGTCTTTTTCCTTTGAAACCTTGAACTGTATGGTTCAGGCATGGAGTTGTAAGCAGCTACCATCTCCTGCTACCTATCAGTTGTCTGCCAAATGAGGTAAACACACCGAGGAAGGTAGAATCCAGGGATGGAGTGAGAGAGATTGAGAGAAATGGAAAGAAAAAGCCCTAGTGATATCATTTGATCTTTGTGCCTGAAACTTTTGATCAAATTTTTTTTTGTCTTTTTGCCATTTCTTGGGCCGCTCCCACAGCATATGGAGGTTCCCAGGCTAGGGGTTTAATTGGAGCTGTAGCTGCCAGCCTACGCCAGAGCCACAGCAACGCTGGATCTGAGCCGCATCTGTGACCTACACCACAGCTCACGGCAACGCCGGATCGTTAACCCACTGAGCAAGGGCAGGGATCGAACCCGCAACCTCATGGTTCCTAGTCGGATTCATTAACCACTGCGCCACGATGGGAACTCCTGATCAGTTTTTTTTTTAACAGATGATCATTTAGAAATTTTTATTTAGCATTTCCAATATATATGGACATTGTGTACATATAAAATTATACTGTACATAATATTTGTAACCTTTTTCATTCAACAAAATGTTTATCTTTCCACATTGTATATATATGAAGCATCATTTAAAACATTTGCATAGTAATTCATTATGTACTAACATTTGTTTAACTAGATCCCCCCATTCATTGGCATTTAGATGATTTTGAAGCTTTGATCAATTTCTGGACATTCTTACTACATGGGTTCTGCTTGAACCACTTTAAACTGAGTTTCTATCACTTATGACAAAAAAGTCATAACTATGTTAAAGACATTGGACTTTATTATGTGGGCAATGAAGGGCAAAGACTTTGAAAAGCCTGAAGCAGTGAATAGATGTGTGTTTTCTATCTGAAAACAGTACAGAGAATGGGTAAGAATGAGGGAGGGATTGTCAGGGATCCCAGTTATAAACCTAGTGTGATCATTTAGATAGGAGACCAGAAATGCCTGAACTAAGGCAACACTAATGGGCATGAAAGAAAAGAATCAGTTCTGAGGAAGATTTAATTGGTAATCAACTGGGTAAGAGATCTAATGGGGAGGAAGGATTTGGGGATAATTATTGGCTTTCTTGCATGAATTTTTAGGTTGAATTTTGTTGTTGCTGTTGTTATAGTTATTGTTAACCAAAAGAGGGAATCTAAGAGGAAATAAATATTGGGGATGAGAGGAAGTAAATTCATTCAGGGGACTTTTAAATTTAAGATTTCATGTAATTGGAGATGTCCAGTGGTAATTCGTTCTGATGCTTAGGACTAAGATCTGGGCAGGAGATCCAGATTTGGATGTCGTCTATACAGATAATACCAGAGGTTTTTGATGTGGAAGAGATTACTCAGGGAAACTATAAGGGGTGAGAAAAGAAGAAGACCAAGGACTGAATTTCAAAGAATGACAGCATTTAAGAGGTCAGCTTATAATGGGAGTTGGAAAGGAGATGTTAGAGAGATAGTAGAGGATTTATGAGAGAGTGGTATTCCTGAAGTCAAGGCATAGTCAATGGCATAAAGTACCTTGGAAGATCAAGTAAGATAAAGACTATAAGGTGTCCTTTTTTGACTCCTTGGAGGTCTTCTGTGACTTGAGCAGTTTCAAGCGAGCACAGGAGCCAGGAAGACAAAACTTCATAAGCAGAGTAAAGAAGAGGGAGCGTGTCCATCCAATTGAACTTTTTTAGTATTCTCAGATTCAGTATTGGCTACATGTCGATTTTTGCTGCGTATTACGCTATTTGAAGAGCATATCAGGTAGGATTTTACAGAAAACATTTAGTCTTTTATTGTGAGCTCTATACTTCTAACATGGCAATGTCTTATGTACAGAGATGTGTCATAGGTGATCTCAGGAACCCAAAAGGCACGTCTTCCAGAATCATCGTATTTGTGTTTGTCTACACTATTCTTCACCTCAGGACTCTCATTCAGGCTAAGTGCTTTAATTCTGATCAAGTCATAACAGTTTACAAGTCAGAGATATTGTTTAAAATGATGATTTGCTATCTTTGGCTCAATCAAGTTTTCTTGGACTGAGATTAGATGTGGGCTTGTAGCTATGTGTCTTAATATCCTTCCTAAATCACACAACCACACAATTACACATGATGACTAAAAAGGTAGATATAAAGATATGGATGTAGATATATATATGAATGACAATATTTTATAACACTTTAACTCTGGCTCTAACAAAAAAAAAATGAATGAAAAATGAAAATAAGGGAAAAACAGAAGAGAAGATAAAAGTATAGAAGAGGGTGAAAAGGAGAGAAGAAAAGGACAAAAACAAATGAAAAGGTAATTCTTGTCATCAGAGTACAGTCTTAGGATCCCAGGGGAAAAAGCACCTGAATTCATGGTCTTTACAGTAGCAGAAAACTTGGCTATTATATGACCTGATTGCACAGCTTCCATTCTCTCTGGACTTTTCTAACATAGATAGTATAGAGAAGGAAATAAATGACCTCACTGACCTTTAAAACTAGCTAGAGAACTCCTGTCAAGAGAACCTGACCTCCCTACTGCCCTGGTTTCAAATATGGCCCCTGACCTTTCTACCTGATATAACCAGCCATGAGACACATATTTAGTAAACCTCTGCTTTAGCCCAAGTACTGCACAAGGTCCCATGGATAAAGAAGGCTTAGACTTCTTCCTCTAGAAGCTCAAGGACTTATCTTTATATTTCACTCACTTGAGCAGTCTTGGAAACTGGAGCCTACCTCTTTGACTTAATACACTCCTGCCTCATTGACTTAATATGCTCCATGAAACTTAGACAAGTCCTTTGCCCCCTCTGTACTTCTATTTACTTATCTGTAGAATGGAGATAATGTTAGTAACTACCTTAGAGATGTTCTGTGAAGATTAAATGCACTGGAGTGGGTAAAGTACTAAGACTAGATTACTAGCCCATAGTAGTTGCTTAATTAGTTTCTATCACTTTTGGCATTATCTTTGTCAGCGTTGTCATCAAAAGGAAAAGGGATTTTTTTATTGGAATTTTTTGCTGGGGACTATTTTTCCTTTTGTCCACCTGAATGAAACTGCTTACATGTGCTATGATAGAAAGCCGCATTCTAAGCCACAGCCCCTCAAGAAATCCTCAGCTGCCCAGGCTCTGGTGAATATAACTTTGGTAGCCTGACTTTTGTACTCCTTGTGGCCACTCAGAAAATGAGAAAGAATTTTTAGAGTATTTTCTCTCCTTTTGTCGCTTATGGTTTTATTTTTTGCTTAATGGAAACCACATGCCTACATCCTCAACTTCATCACATTATTCCAGACAGACGATGGCAACAGCTCTTGTTTATCCAGATGTTAGCTCCTGCTTGGATGGCTGTGTGAATGTTTTTGGTCTTTGGGGTCAGAGAAAGTCTCACTTTCAGAAACAGTGCTATGATGCACCTACAATACTAAACTCATTTCCTGTCTTGAGTGGGCCCAGAGCATACCAGTAAGTTCCCAAGCATATTATGGATTGTGAAAGAGTAGAAAATATGCTCCGTTGTTTTGCAAGGCTCACCAAGATCCATGTGAATGAAACATACTGACATCATGTTTTCGTGCAAAGTATTATAGATTCCAGAGCTGACAAAGGCAAAGAATGGAATGGCCCATCCAACGGTTGAGCAGGGAGGTGCTGATAGTATGTTTGGATATGCAACCTGTCTCTGGCTGAAAACCTTGAGGATTATTGATGCTCACTCCCTTCCTGTGCTCTTTAAAAGACAAAGTGAACACACCCAAAGCAATCAAAAAGCTATATGGTATCTAAATAACAATATAAACCTCCAAGATGGGAGGTCCAAAGTACAGGAGTTCAAAGTTAACCTAAGGAAGAACCTAAGGAACAGGAGTTCAGCTGAGCCTTGGAGTATTGGCAGGTTTAAAGAAGGAAGGTAGAAACATATGTTCCAAACAGTGGGAGCTAAAAGCACAAAAGCCAAAGTGTGCAGAATAGGTGTGGGGGCCTGGGGCAGTGGGATGAGGGGAGGGTTGAAACCAAATAATAGGATCAAAAAGTTTTAGGAAATTAAATAGCCCTCCTTGGATTCTAGCCATCCTTCCTTATGCACTGGAGTCTACTTGTTAATCCCAGGACCTCCTTTGAAAGAGGGACTGAGAAAACTGAGGATATTGTTCAGTGAGCTCAGAAGAGAACCAGAGGGAGCAGATACTGTTTCTTCCTCTTGTTGTTGGGGCTGTGGTGAGGGCTTGGCTCAGAAAGCTCCCATTTTCCTATAATCTCTCTCACTCCCATCCAACACCAACACAGCCATCCATCATCAGGAAGAGTTGTTCACACCAAGGAAGGCATAGGCAAACCCAGCATGGTGCTAACCAGGAACAAAGGCTCAGACTCTCAACCCCACTGTGTGTTAAATGCAAGGCCTCTGTCACACTGGCCCTGAGCCCCAAAGAGAGACTGCTTTCGAGAGCAGATTTCACCAGTTGCTTTTCAGCTTCAAGACAGTGAAACCAGTATTCATTCCTTTTGGCTTTAATTTTAGCTCTCTTCCAATACCTCCCCAGTGAAAGAGGCAAAGGAGACAATTATCTTTCTCAATGTCCCCTCTTCTCAGGGAGAATCAACCAGGTCTTTTTTTCCCTCACCAACCAGAATACAACTTCTCACCTTCTTCTGATTCCTGATATGACTCAAAAATTATAAGTATACATACCTATATGTGTATTTCTCTGGCTGGCATGTGAGCTCTCCAAAGACAAGACATTATGCCACATGTGCCGCATTCATCTTCTCACCCCAGTGCTTAACAGCATTTCTGATGTCTTTGGAGTGCTCAAAGATTGGAAAGGAGGAAAGGCCCCCAAAAAGTTTCTAGACATTATCCTGAATTTTTTTCTAGAAAAAAGCAGCTCATGAGTAAATGAAAACATGGATACTGGCTTACTCCACCCAACACAGAGCCATTAAACTCTTTAAGTTTACATTAAATACTTCCTTTAAATTGCAAAAGATTCTACGACCTCATTAAATCAGGTCTTTTCCAAAGTGGCAGCTAGTCATAAGCAAGGTCTTATGATCATGCCAGATAATCTTGCCAGAATGGAGAGTAGAAGTTAGGATACACAGGTTCAGATATTTATTGGGAAAGTAGAAGATGATGACGCTACCCATGGAAAAGCTTGATATGTCTCTTGTGATGGAGTGAAGAGCCCAGGTTTCAGGAAAGTGTGCTAAGAAGGGAGATAACAAGGGTACAAAAACCCCATTACTGCCTCTTTGTGACCTATAATTGATCAAGTTGCATAGTTTTGCCACATTCAAGAGAGATATTCTTAGCCCTAGAGTATCATTCCTTCCCTCTAAATACAGAATTTAGCTATTTTTCCAGAAGTTCTTGTGCATCAGGCTGAAGCCTCCCTCATGCCCTTAAAAAAAAAAAACTTTCTATATACAGAAAACCATGAGCATTCTAAAACCAGATGGGGAACTAGAGGGGGAAAAGAACAAGATACTGCCTGATTTATTAAGAAATATGTGCCACAAATAAGTTGTCAAGAAAGTACAGTATTGTCTTAAAAGAAAATTCCTCCAAGTCCCTAAAAAGCAGCCAAATAAACCTGACAAATCTGTGGTCTTTTCTGGAGGCTTACTGTGTAACTGTTGAGAAAATATCCCAAGGTGCTTGCAGGACGTTATCCTACAAGGCTATTTCTTCCTTCCTTCTTTTCTTCCTCCCTTCTTTCCTTTCCTTTCCTTTCCTTCTTTCCTTCTTTCTTTGTTCCTTCCTTTCTTCTCTTTCTTTCTTTCCTTCTCCTTCTTTAAAGGAGATAAAGCCCTGTGGGATAAAGATCCTTGCATGACTTTATCCTACAGGGCTACTCCTTCCCTCCCTCCCTCTCTTGCTTCCTTCCTTCCTTTGTTTGCTTCCTCCCTCCCTTTCTTTGCTTCCTCCCTCCCTCCCTTCCTTCCTTCCTTACTTTTGTAATAGTACAAAAATCAAAACTTTGATTCCTTAACATTTTCCGTAGCATTCTTGCTGTGTTTTCTAGAGTGCTGATTTTCATCTTATAAAGGGCCCCTGTTGTCTCTAATAAGTTGCCCCTGAATTCTTAAGCCCACTAAGCACTATTTGTACACTAAATAAAAGATGTATCATAAATACAGCTAGAGCCATGATAAATATATAATTAACTCATTTAAGTGATATCTTTTGTCATTTTTATAATCAGAAATATTAAAAGTATCTTTTAAAATTCATTTTATTGAGATATAATTGAAATCTATTAGTTTCAGGTGTACAACATAATAATTTAATATTTGTACATATTTAATAATGACCACCAGCAGGTCCCTTGTGGCTCAGTGGTAACGAACCCAACTAGGATCCACAAGGACAAGGATTCAATCCCTGGCCTCACTCAATAGGTTAAGGATTTGGCGTTGCCGTGAGCAACTCTGATTCAACCCCTAGCCTGGGAACTTCCATATGCCTCAGGTGCTGCCCTAAAAAGCAAAAAAAAAAAAAATCGGCAAAATAAGTCTAGTTAACATCCATCACCACACATAATTACAATTTTTTTCATATGATGAGATTTTTTAAGATCTGCTCTTTTAGTATCTTTCAAATATGCCTTATTTTTCCTTATTTTTCTTTGGACCTCAGTCTTTTTATCATCAACTCAGGAGCTAAATATAATTCATGTCTAAACTTACCCCACTGTTTAAGAGGACATAGCATTCAGTGCTATTACATTTAGGTCAACTGGTAATTCTTCCAGGAAAAGAACAGATAGGTGGAATGGTGTAATCGCAATGAAAAAATAAATTCCCAAAGCTAGAGACCACAGACATCTTCTTTGGCTATCACGCCACATAAGAGTCCTATCATGTTTTTAATGCCCACATCCCCAGCCTCACCCCCATCCCCCACACACAATGCACTCATATACCCTCATCTCTACTTTCTTCAAGGCTTTCCTGGCTACCCAGCTCTCAGTCACCCCTACTTTCTATAAATAGGCATGGATAACAGTCCTTACTTTGCATTTTATTATCTGGGTCTTCCAGAGTTTCATATAGCACTTTCTACTTCTAACCAAATTGCAGAGTCCTTAAAGATCAGGGATTATGCTTATATAGTACTTCTCTTGGGACCCTCACCTGGTCCTTGTATTGGGTTGAACTTGTCCTAAGCACTTGAAAGTAATGATTGATGGATTATTTTTGATGGAGCCTCTCATCCTGCAGGTCTGTTTTGCATCCTTACAGTAAATGAACATTTCCCAAATATAATGTCTTCTGGATTCTCTACGAGAAAATAGCTAATAGAATTTACCACTACTTTCTCTAATGCAGCCAAAGAAAAAGTGACAACACAAATTATATACAGGGCAGCTATGGGGAGGCTTCTTATCTGGTTTTATTTCCTACACTGCAATATATCTCTGTGTCATGGAATGAGTGTCATTAAGACTTGAAAGGCCAAGAAGTTGGCCTAGAACTTCAGAGAAAACAGATGTTCTTCCTTAAACACTCTGGTGTTAACCCCATAAGAGGAAAGCCTTAGTGTCAGAAACCATGTGGAAACTCCATTTCCTAGTGATTACAGATGTGCTTCTCAGTGTCAGACTTCCAAAAGATATATCTGCCTTCTTGATAGGACGTGTAATGCCTTTTGATTGCAAGCTCCTTCAGACCAGGCACTGTTCCTAATCCCTTTCAGTTTCCCCCAGAGATTGGTTGTGTGGTATTCAATTAACACTTTGTGATTTTTATTTCAACTGCCCATATGCATCATAAAAAATGCTCAGTCTAGGCAATATTTCTCTTCCCACTAACATGGTATCTTGAAAGGCTTTCATGCCTTAATGAAGGCTTATGATCTGCACTGATGAATGAGCTAATGTGGCAAAAGGATGAAGAGGTCAGCCTCAAATAACTATCTGAACTTGTAGCCTGCCTTTGCTACTTATTTCTTGTGTGAACTTGGGCAAGTATCTTCTCGACATCCCAGTCTCCTGTTTTGGCATGGATTTGTTAAGAGGACCCAATGGGATGATCCACATAAAGTACTTAAAACAGCTGCTGGTACAATCAGTGTTTAATATTATTAGTGATTCTGCTTGTCTACCTCCAGAGGGTATGTCGGTCACCTGAAGTTCTGGACACATTCTACTCTGAGTTTGGAGTCTCCACCCTGAAATAGAGGCTCTTACCTCACCTTAGGAGGGTCAACATAGCTCTTTCCCACATAACCACATGGACAGATCTGAACACCCTGCCATGCTGTGGAGTTGGAGTAGGAAGCAGCATGTGGGGGCTAGGGCGGCTGATATGACTAAGTTCAAAAGAACAATGACGATCCAAGACACACTCCATGACAGCATGACAGCAACTTGCTCTTGTTTCCTCTTTCTTCACTGCTTCCTTTTCAGTAAGACACTAGTATAAACCAGGCCAATGTATAATAAGGAAACATCTAAGGCTTCATATAGATGATTTGTTTCTTAAATATTATCTGATCAGACCAAAGTTCAGTACAAATATTTGAAACCAAATAGCATTTTGCAATGTGTTGTGATCAACATAACCTGTGAAAACAGCTTCATGATGAACTTGAAGTGAGTGTCGAGAAATTGTTAGTTTATTTCCATTTCTAAATCTGAGACTGTTCTGGCTGGAGAACTTGAGGCAAATGACTTCCTTCTTGGATTTGAGTCTTCCCCAAAATAATCTCTGAAAAATAATATTCATTCCTATTCTACTGTCAGAAAATGCCTAAAAGCACTTCAAGAGTTCCCCCCAAACAGTAGGTAAATGGAAAGAAATAAAAATCCCTCTCCTGATGCACTGACTTTTCAAACATGTATTTCTGTATTGCCATGATAAACTAATTAATACAGAAATTGGATGACTTTCTGGCATCAAAAACAAAGAAAATTAAGAAAGAGGATCCTCTTGTATGAGGAAAGACATTGTTTAGTATGGATTTATTTTCATAGTAGGATAACTTTAGGTAGAAATTATTTTGTTAAAGGGAATGCCTTAAAGCACTACAAGAGTTCCCCCCTAGCATTTTTCTTTGTAATTTATAAATGTTATTTATATACATTACCTCATCACATCCTCACAATATTGTGAAATAGTTATGGGAGACATAATTATCCCCATTTTTATACATGAGAGGACAGAAGAAGAGGAATTAGTAGAGATTTCAGAGAATATCCACTCATTCATTTATCCATCTAGTCATCCAGCAACCACTAGGGAATAATTATGTGTGAAAGCTCTGGGAGTATATAGCAATAGACCCAATCTTTACAAAACCTATAGCTCAATGAAAGTGATGGACAGTTGAGATAATAACAATCAAAGTAATGTTGTAGCATGGTCTCTGAGATCAAAGAACAGAAAGCCCTGCTTCAAAGGTTGCAGGGGGCCTCCTTAAGGAACTTACATTTTAGCTGACATATACAGAATGAGTAAGGAGTTAGCTAGACAAAGGGGAAGTGCAGTGTTCTGCTGTGGGACAGAACACTGTGTCCCAAGGAACAAAGCTGAGTGAAAACAAATAATACCTATCAAGAAACTGAAAAAATTTCGTCATGATGAGGGTACAAAATGGAATAGACAAGAGATGAGAATTAGGCAAAGGACAAAAGTCATATAGGACCTTGTAATTTATCTTAAGGGCAATGATCAGACAAAAATTAGGGCAGCATAAAGCATTAGATAGTAGAAATTTTGAAGGTCAAGGGCCAGCAAAAGTTTCAGGCATGTAGTCACTAATCATCAAAAGGAGTCAAAGAATAAGGGAACTGAGAATAGGCCATTTCAGACATAATGGGTAATGTTAACATTTTCAGTTTGATGCAAGAGGTAGAACACAAGCTCCATGTATGATTGGAAAAAGAAAAGGAAATAGAGGCAAAGGGTATGTAGACTATGGTTTGAAAAGTTCCATTTTTCTATTGCTAGGGTTGATAGTAGGGTCAAGAAATTTTTTTTCAAGATAGAAAGTTTCATTTTATTTTGTCCCTTTAGGGCCACACTCACAGCACATGGAGGTTCCCCAGATAGGGGTCAAATCAGAGCTGTAGCCACTGTCCTACACTACACCCACATCAATGCCAGATCCAAGCCATGTCTATGACCTGCACCACATCTCATGGCAACACCGGATCCTTAATCCACTGAGTGAGGCCAGGAATCAAACCTGAGTCCTCATGGATACTAGTCAGATTCATTTCTGCTGAGCCATGACAGGAACTATGAAAATTTTAAATTGTGTATAAAGTTAGAATTTAAAGATGTCATGAACTCATTAAGGAAGCAGTAATATACAGCATGGTGATTATAGTTATTGTATTGCATTTTTGAAAGTTGCTAAGAGTAGATCTTAAAAGGTCTCATCAGAAGAAAAAAATTTATTAACTGCACAGTGACAGATATTAACTGTGATCATTTTGCACTATATACAAACATCAAAGCATTATGTTATACAGATAAAATTTATATAATGTAATATGTCAATTATATCACAATTTTTTAGAAAAGTAAAGAAGTGAGATGTACAAGAAGTGTTATAATGAAATGCTTAGATAAGCAAGAAGACTCAGAAAAATATCTGTGTGCATATTTTAAAATCCCAAGTACCAAAGCCAATTCTACTCATTGCCTGGCTCCTTAATCTATAATAACACTCCTGAAAATTTTTGTCGTTTTATCACTTAGACTATCTGTAGTGGTATACATCCATGTTGGACCCAACTGACTTATTTTCACCTTTGAGATTATGTTAGGAATTGTTAAGTAACACATCCTTGGTATATAGAAAGACAGCATAGAAAATAAATTCTGGCAAATGAATATACCCTTCTCCATTCCTGTGAAAAGGGGAAGTATTCATATGCAATAAATGGGTGTGGAAAGGTCTCAAGAATTTGAAGTGAGGTGAGTCAGAATATTTTCTTTCATCATTGCAGCAACCAAAATGGAAAGTTCTCATATCATCATCTTCCACTAGATCATCATCAATCTTTCATCAAAAAGTAGAGACTTCTCACAAGTAGTGTCAAGGAAAATAAGCCACATAATACTTCATCCCCGTGCCACAAATCTAGAAAAAAAAATGCTAACAATGGGCCTTTTCTTAGACATTTCCAGGGATTATGGAGCTAGATACCTTGGAAGATCCCACCTCAAAATATTCCAGGACCTCCTATACCTACAGGTAGAGAAACTCTAGTCCTGCAATGGAAAAGTGGAGAATAAATCTATGCCTTTTGCAGGCCATAGACAAAGAAAATTGGTTTATTGGAAAGAAAATTGGTTTATTTGCAGATGCTTCAAACCTGGGCAGTATAACTCACCCAGAAGCCTCATTCAGCACTTTAAATATCCTCAACATACTCAAGCTTTGGGCCAAGATCAACAATGTGAAACTTAACTGATACAAAAATTAATTCCTAGGGATAGGGATTAAGAGGTACAAAACACTATGGATAAGATAAATAAGCTACAAGAATATATTGTACAGCACAGGGAATATAGTTAGTATTTTATAATAACTCGAGTGTAATATATTAAAATATTAAATTTGTATATTATACCCTGAAACATATAATAGTATAAATCAATTATACTTATTTTTTTAAAAAAGGTTAATTTCTGCATCTAGAATAAAAACCATAGGTGCATATAAACAAAGTAGAGGTAAAAATCCAGGTGTTTTAGTTGACCACAAGTTTAAGATGAGCCAGCATAGCTAATAACATCTCATGCCACTTAAAACACACTAAAGAAGAATAATGTTTTCATTGAGTGAGCAAATTATCTCCCTGTACCCTTTACGGATCAGCCCCATTCTGAAGTGCTTTATTCTGCTTCAAGTATAGCAACAACTCAACTGTGTGCAAGCACATGGCAGCCATAATCACATTTACCTACCAATTTACTGTATGCAAGTCTTTGACACACACTCTGATACTGATTTTGATCCCCATAATCGTCTATGAAATGTGTTATTATGACCATTTAACAGATCACAGTGCTAAAACTGAATGGCATTATGTGTCTTGACCAAGTTAGCATCGTGAAAAGGTGGCAGAGCTAGATCATTGACTCCTAGATCTCCATTTTTTTCATCTGTATCATCTTGTACCAACTGTGATGCTTGGCCGAGGGAGGCAAGACTTGGTGGTTCATGTTAACACTCTTCAGACACTGGAAGGACCATCATTTGATAAAGGTATTGGGCTTACTCTTGAATAAGACAGCAGAGAAATGTAAAAAAAAAAAAAAAACAATTATTAGCAAAGGCTGGGTGATTGTTACTGAAGTAGTAGAAAGCTAGAGAATAAGAGCATAGGATGAAGCTAATATAACTAAAAGGAGTCAGTAAACTAAACTAAATTTCCTAATAAATCTTGGATTTTTTTTTAAACTTTAGAGAAAATTTCTGAACAAGCATTGGTGCAAATTTTTTTCCTTTACTCTCATTTTTTAATATAGCTCTCTTTATATTATCAAAGCAGAAGTATAAAAATGAAAAGGAGGATGCATTAACAATGACTCTGGAAAAGGAACCACTGATAGTGCCATCTGCCTAAAACTTTAGTATCATATCTGTAAAACCTTTTATGGAACATACCCATTATTCCCACTCCATGTGAATAATGACAGAGAGTCCAAGATGAGAAGCCTATCTTTTCCCAAGATAATGTTTGGATATAGTGCTGCTATATTCTCCTATATTCTTAAAAGTCATTCTTTCATTCTCCAAAATATTATTTAAATACCAAGTGTTTGCTCTCTCTCCCTAACCCCATAAATGGAGGATGTCAAGGCATAGTAGGAAAGCTCTGAACTAGAAGTCAGAAACTTTGCTTCTGCTAGGTTCTGCCTAATTGGCTTTGGGCAAGCTTACACTCATGTTTACCTTAGTCAGTATTGCTCTTGAGGCCTGTGCCACCTCATATAGAATTTGTGAGCATACACTGTATAATACAAGCTAAAGGGTACATGCTGCATTTAGCATCAAATAGACCCGGTTTTAAGCAATTCCCCACCACTTAGAAGATTTCTCACCTTGAACATTTTATTAAGTTCCTCTAACTTCAGTTCCTTCATTTGCTAAAGTTACAGATATGAAAATGCATAAGATATAATTATGTAAATTACCAATGAGGGAATCACTGATCATAATCTCTACATTTTGAAGAAGGCAGATTTCAAAAGCTTTAAGGAGTTAGATAAAATGCAATGAAGTAAACCGAAGAGGAACAGTAAGTGGAACAGGAAAGATGAGAAGCTATCAAAAAGAAATGCCTGACACTGCAATAGCATATCACCCAGATGACTAACTGAAGAAGGGCCTATGGAAGGATAATAACTCTTCTAATGGGCTCAGATCTAACAGCATGCAATTAAAAAATGAAAGATGGTGGCACATAACCAAGATAATCGATTGTCAAGCAGTGGCACAAATCTCCTAGAATAGGGCCAAAAAGCTATAGCCCAGATTAAACTAAGGTATGTGGGAAAAAAAAATCTGAAAAAGAAAAAGACTGTTTTATTTGTGTTTTTCCTTTTTATTTGTTTATTTAATGAAGACTAACAAAGAATAAGAGCCTGATTCCTTGGGGATAATAGTGTCATGATAACTTTTATGGTAGTGAAAATTGAGTGTCTGAAGGCCTGTTTTGTTTTCCTCTAATTTCTGTCAGTAATATTTATTGAACACTTGCTATGTGTCAGTAATTCTACCAAATGTTGAGCCTTTCATATATAATCATATATAATAAGGAGATATAATCTCTTCTATCGTGATGTTGACAGTCCAGTAAGAAGATAGGGAAAATGGTTAGAAGAGTACCTGGCATATGATAAGTTCTCAATATTATGAGCTGTTTTATAATTCTACAAACTATGGAAGAAAATAAATAAATGTAAAATACATAATTAATATATTAAGATAATTATGTTAACAGAAGTGAGTATGAAACCCAGGGGAAGTATAACCAAGAGTCACAAGAAGAATGACATTTAGACTGAGACATCTCAGACAATGAAATGTTGTACAAACTGTAAAGGGAAACAGAAAAAAAGATGATAAGGTACTTGAACTTCCTGTCATTTTGAATGAGTTTAGCCCTTTTGACCCTGGGGAGTTCTTTCAGTTTGGTTTAAAACATTTATTAAGATTTCATAATGCCTGGAAAATTTTGGGTAGAGTCAAGAACCAAAGAAATTGCAGAAGACTAAAAATCGATAAGAATTACTTAGATTTTCAGTTTTAAAAGGAAGGATTCAATGAGAGATAATGTGGATAATTTGACAGAATGTACTCTGGATGTAGACTGCTGTTAGAATTCTGGCTTTACTTCTTATTGTTGTATGACCTTAGCCAATCTATTGAGCTGAAGATCTACTGAAGATGTCTGTTCTTCAGTTTCTTCATTTCTAGAATGTGAGACTAAGGGGGTATAGTCAAAGAAGCTGTATGAGGATTATAGGGAAAATGGTTAGAATAGTACCTGGCATATGGTAGGTTCTCAATATTATGAGCTGTTTTATAATTCTACAAACCATGGATGAAACTGGTTAGGCTCAATCACACAAGATCTAAAAATAGAAGATTTAAAAGACTCAACATTGGAAAAGAAGTGGTGATACTGTGAACAGGGTGGATTTACTAATAACAAGTCATTTTGGACATCCACACATTTCCTATTTTGACATATGTGTAGTGCTGACATGAGAACAGGATTTTGTAGACCTAGCACATATGGATTTTACCAAGAAATTTTGCCATCCATGTAAAAAATGTGGAAATATGCAGACAGGTATATTGGTTGATGTTCTAATTAAGGACGACCATACTAAGTTTCAATCAAAGTATCTTACCAATTACCCAGGAGGGGAGTATACACAGAATGCTTTAGTATACACACAGAACTATGCAGACACTAAAACAAAGAAAAGCATAGTCCTATTCACAAGGAGGTTATAGTAGTTTTTGGAAAATAGATGTTTATACAAGTATTATAGTAGCATATATGTGTATATATATATATATATGTATATATATATGTGTATATATGTATATATATTTCAGATATTTAGATTCTCTGGGTTGTTTGTTTTTTGGTACTGAGCTGTATGAGCTCTTTGTATATCTTGGAGATTAATCACTTGTTTGTCACATTATTTGCAAATATTTTCTTCCATTCTGTAGATTGTCTTTTTGTTTTCTTTAAGGTTTCCTTTTCTGTGCAAAAGCTTTTAAGTTTAATTAGGTCCTATTTGTTTGTTTTTGTTTTTATTTCCATTGCTCTAGGGGACAGATCCAAAAAATATTGCTGTGATTTATGTCAAAGTGTGTTCTGCCTGTTTTCCTCTAGGAGTTTTCTACTACCCAGTCTTACATTTAGGTCTTTAATACATTTTGAGCTTACTTTTGTGTATGGTGTGAGGGGGTGTTTTAATGTAATGATTTACATGTGGCTATCCAGCTTTCCCAACACCCCTTGCCAAAGAGACTCCCTTTCCCCCATTGTATATTCTTGCCTCCTTTGTAGAATATTAATTGATCGTAGGTGTGTGGGTTTATTTCTGGGCTTTCTATCCTGTTCCATTGATCTATATGTCAGTTTTTGTGCTATTACCATACTGTTTTGATGACTGTAGCTTTGTAGCATAATCTGAAGTCCTGAAGCCTGATTCCTCTAGCTCCATTTTTCTTTCTCAAGCTTTGGGGTCTTTTGTGTTTCCATGGAAATTTAAAATTTTTGTCCTATTTTTATGAAAGATGTAATTGGTAATTTGATATGGATTGCGTTGAATCTGGAGTTTTCCTTGGGTAGTATAGTTATTTTGACTGTATAGATTCTCCCAATTGAAGAACATGGTATATCTTTGCATTAGTTTGTGTTGTCTTTAATTTCTTTCATTAGCATCTTATAGTTTCTAAGTACAGGTATTTTTGCCTCCTTCAGTTTCTTCCTAATATTTTATTCTTTTTCATGTGATGGTAAATGAGATTGTTTCCCTAATTTCTCTTTCTAACTTTTCATTATTAGTATATAGAAATGCAACCAATTTATATTTATTAATTTTGAACCCTGAAACTTTATCAAATTTATTGATGAACTCAAGTATTTTTCTAGTAGTATCTTTAGGATTTTCTGTGTGTAGTATCATGTCAACTGTGAAGAGTGACATTTTTACTTCTTCTTTTCCAATTGGTATTCCTTGTATTTCTTTTTCTTCTCTGATTGCTATGACTAGGACTTCCAAAACTATGTAGAATCAAAGTGGTAAAAGTGGACATCCTTCTCTCTTTCCTGATCTTAGAGGAAATTATTTCACCTCTTCACTGTTGAATATGATGTTATATGTGGGTTTGTCATATATAGCCTTTGCTATACTGAGGTAAGTTCCCTCTTTGCCTACTTTCTGGAAAATTTGTGATAAATCATAAATGTCTGCTGAATTTTATTAAAAGATTTTCCTGCACCTATTGAGATGATCATATGGTTTTTACTCTTTGGATTGTTAATGTGTTGTATCATACTGATTGAGGATATTGAAAAATCCTTGCAACTCTGGGATAAATCATGGTGTTTGATCCTTTTAATGTATTGTTGCGTTTGGTTTGCTAGTGTTTTGTTGAGGATACTGGCCTGAAATTTTCTCCCTTTTTTGGTATCTTTGTCTGTTTTTGGTATCAGGGTGATAGTGGCCTCATACAATGAGTTGAGAAGTGTTCTATCCTTTGCAATTTTGGGGAATATTTTCTGAAGTGCAGGTGTGTTAACTCTTCTCTAAATGTTTGGTGGAATTTGCTCTCTCCAACTTACTTCACTTAATACAGTAATCTTTAGGTCCATCTACGTTGCTGCAAATGGCATTTTTTCCCTTCTTTTTATGAATAATATTCCATTTCAACTTTTTAATTAATTTATCAATGAATATTTAGGTTTCTTACAGGTCTTGGCTGTAGTAAATAGTGGTACTATGAATGTTGGAGTTCATGTATGTTTTCAAATTATAGTTTTGTCTGGATATATGACCAGAAGTGGGATTGCATGGTCATATTGTAACTCTATTTTTTCATTTTTTAAGGAACCTACATATTGTTCTCCAAAGTGGCTTTACCAGTTTACATTCCCACCAAGAGTGTAGGAGGGTTCCTTTTTTCTCCACATCCTCTCCAACATTTATTATTTATAAACATTTTAATGATGGCCATTCTGACCAGAGTGAGGTGATATCTCGTTACTTTGATTTGCATTTCTCTAATAATTAGTGATATTGAGCATCTTTTCATGCACCTGCTGGCCATGTGTATGTCTTCTTTGGATAAATGTCTATTTAGATCTGCCCATTTTTAATTGTTTTAATATATTGATCTCTATGAGATGTGTGTATATTTTGCAAATTAATCCCTTGTCAGATCATTTACAAATATTTTCTCCCATTCCACAGGCTGTCTTTTCATTTTGTTTATGCTTTTCTTTGCTGTGCAAAAGCTTCTAAGTTTAATTTAGACCCTATTCGTTTATTTTTGCTTTTTTTCTGTTGCCTCAGGAGACTGAAAACATTGCTCTGATTTATGTCAGAGAATGTTCGCCTGTTCTCTTTTAGGAGTTTTATGATATCATGTTTTATATTTAAGTCTTTAAGCCATTTTGAGTTTATTTTTGTGTATGGTGTGAGGGAATGTTCTAATGTCAATGATTTGCACATAACTATCCAGCTTTCTCACCACCACTGGCCAAAGAGACTGTCTTTTCTCCATTGCATATTCTTGCCTCCTTTGTTGAAGACTAGTTGACCATAGGTGTGTGAGTTTACTTCTGGGCTATCTCTTCTGTTCCATTGACCACTATGCCTGTTCTTGTGCCAATACCAAGATGTTTTGATGAATGTAGCTTTGTAATATTTTCTGAAGTCTTGGTGAATTATGCCTTCAGCTTTTTCTTTTTTCTCAGGATTGCCTTGGGAATTCTGGGTCTTTTATGGTAATAGAAACGTTAGGATTATTTGTTCTAGATCTGTGAAAAATGTCAAGGGTAATTTCATAATGATTACATTAAATCTGTAGAGCACTTTGAATAGTATGGTTTTTTAACAATATTAACTCTTCCAATCCAAGAGTGTGGGTAGCTTTCTATTTCTTTGAGTCATCCTCAATTTTCTTTATAAATGTTTTATAGTTCTCAGGGTATAAGTTTTTCACTTCCTTAGTCAAATTTATTCCTATATTTTTAACATGATTTCAAAAGGTTTTTTTTTTTTAATTTTTGCTTCCTTATATCATTAGTGTAAAGAAATGCAACAGATTTCTGTGTGTTAATCTTGTATCCTCCTACTTTGTTGAATTTATCACTTCTAGTAGTTTCTGTGTAGAGTCTATAGGGTTTTCTACATACAGCATCATGTCATTTGTATATAATGACAATTTTACCTCTTCCCTTACAATTCATATAACTTTTATTTATTTTTCTTGTCTGATTGCTGTGGCTAGGATTTCCAATATTATGTTGAATGGAAGTGGTAAGAGGCAACATCCTTGTCTTATTCCAGATTTTAACAGGAAGGTTTGAAGAAACACTTTGTGTTATTTAAACTACAAAACCTTCAAAATATATCTGATTGTTTTAATGAAAATAAATTCTATCCATTTATTCCTATAATAAAATGATCTCAAATACTAAGATGGTTGTTTCAATTACAAATAAAATCATCATTGTTACAACATGTCATCTTATTCAAGATCCATGTTTTCTTAGTATTGCATATCTGGATGAGCCTCCTCTTCTCTGTTGTTTCTGCCACTGCAGACTACTCCTCACACGGGCTCAGTAGGCTTTTAGGTAGTCTTGCTCTAACTCTTCCACCCATATTTCACCATGCTACATAAGCTACCCTCTCTGAAACAGGTCTCACCAAGCCATATATGTCTAAAGTATAAAATGAAAATCCCCTAAATAGTAGGCAGAGATTCCTTGAACTACCACTATAGCTGCTTAGTATTTGGTTTCCTTTATGTTCATTGTCAGTTCCCATCTCATATCTCCATATGTCATCTTCACTGAGCAGGGAACCACACATGCTCCCTTCCATACCCTGCACCTTTGCTTACACTTCACTGTCTTCCTAGAAGCCTATTTCCTACTCTTTCATCACACATGAATTGAAATACCTGCCCCTTCTGTCATTTGGCTGGAATGTTTTCCTTTATTATAGCCCTATACTTAGCATATCACTTGCTTAATTCTTTATTGTACTGGGTGATCTAGTAAAGAAAGAACTAAGTTAAGAGGGTCCCTGACCAATGAACATTAATGCCTCTTCCACCTACCAGATATATGCCTCTTTCTTTCTCTTGGTCCTGACATAATCAACTCTCTACCACTCCACAACTCCTTCTCTTCACAACAAATTTTCTGAAAAAAGTAGTATAATATATTGTTCCACGTTTCCATTGACTCCTCAACTGGCACTATATTTCCCATTTGTTCTTCAGTCCTTAAAATCTGGACTCTTCTCCCATCGTGCTACTAAAAATGATCTTGCTGATGTCACCAGCAATTACTGACCAGCAAAGTCCGATCATCAATTTTCAATCCTCTTAGTATTTGACTTCTTGGAGTCTCTAGCATGGCTGACCACACCCTCATTCTCAATATTTTAGGACTATTTCTATAAACCCACTCTCCTCCAGTTTAGATCATGTATCTCTGGCTGCTAATCTATAGGATTCCTTTACTGTGGTTGTCCTCAAATATGGAGCTCCCCATGTCTCAGTTATCTGCTCCCTCTATAAATCCTCTCTATAGTGATTTTATCCATGTCATTGACTTTACTCTTAGGGCTATTAACTTTGAAATATTCATCTCATCTCATGTGATTCCTCCTGAGTTCTAGCTATATACCAGTAATGCCCATTTTGATATTCTACAAACATCTCAAATCATACACTTATAAAACTGAACTCATTGTCCCATCCACCCCAAAATCTCTCTAGTTTCTCCTTCCATATCCCCTAAAATTAAAACATCACCGTCCTTTTTACTATGTCCAAGAAAGTCATTCCTCCTTCTTTATCCCTCCCCTTAAAATCAATCACTTTGTTAAGACTGATTTCAATGAATAGAAGTAAATTTAAGGTAGCCGAGTAGGAAAAAGTAAAAGGGGATTTGTCATAATGCTGCAGTAGTTCTTATAGGATCCAGGGATAAGAATGCAGCTGGGCCTTATGGGTCAAGAGCAGTTCACTGGTGTTTCTTTTCACATCTGATTTCTGCTTTTCTCTACTTAGCCCTTTCATTCATTTGTCTTGACAGATTGGCTTTCTCTGCTTCTCAGTCCTCTCTGTAGAGGAATGTGGGATATCCCATATCTTCCAAATTTTTATATTCTCCAGGCAAGAGATCCTTCCAGCGTGGTTAGTTGTGAGCAAGTCAACTCTGGATAAGAATGGGCCTATATGGTGAAAATGAGGTGCTGAAACCCTCCCCTTATGGACAAGGTAGTCTAATAAGGAAACCATTATGAGCTTGGCAGAAACCCCATGGTCATAATTTTTTTCTCTTAATTCATTGCCTATCCTCATTGCCAATGCCATTGTCCTCATTCAGGTTCTCCATCTCTTTCAGGGACATACCCACATTAGAGTAAATATCATATACATAGTCTTCTGATCATTTATTTACATACATATTTCTTGGCTAAACTCTAAATTGCTTGAGGACAGGCATTATATACTTGCATTTTGCTTCCCCTCTGGTATAATATCTGAGATACAATTGACTACAGGAAATATTTGTTCAATGAATAGGAGATGTAGTCTATATCTTAGGATTCTCTACCTAACCTCTCTAACTTGGTTCCCATGCCTGCCAATAACTTTGGGTTATAATTAGAATTCCCATATAATGCTTCTTTCAAGAAGACAATGTGCTGACCACTAAACTTCCAACTTCATTTAAGTCTCACCCTTTTATGAGTTTGGCTACGCAGTCTCTGAGAGATATATACAGGGATTTTTGTGTTTCCATACAATTTTAAAATACTCTGTTCTAGTTCTGTGAAGAATGTCCTCAGTAATTTGATAGGGATTGCATTGAATCTGTAGATTGCCTTGGGTAGTATAGTCATTTTAACAATATTGATTCTTCCAATCCAAGAGTATGGTATATTCTTCCATCTGTTTGTGTCATCTTTGATCTCTTTCATCGAGGTTTTATAGTTTTTGGAGTATAGGTCTTTTGTCTCTTTAGGTAGATTTATTCCTATGAATTTTGTTCTTTTTGATGCAATAGTAAATGGGGTTGTTTACTTTCTGATCTTTCTTTGTTAGTATATAGAAATGCATCGATTTCTCTGTATTAATTTTGTATCTTGAAACTTTGCCAAATTCCATTGATGAGTTATAACAGTTTTTCTGATAGTGTCTTTAGGGTTTTATAGGTATAATATCATGTCATTTGCAAACAATGAGAGTTTTACTTCTTCTTTTCCCATTTGGATTCCTTTTATTTGTCTTCTCTGATAGCCATGGCTAGGATTTCCAAAACTATGTTGAATAGTAGTGGTGGAGTTCCCATCGTGGCCCACTGGTTAATGAACCCAGCTAGCATCCATGAGGATGAGGGTTTGATCCCTGGCCTCCCTCAGGGGGTTGAGGATCTGGTGTTGCTCTAAGATGTGGTATAGGTCAAAGATGCAACTCGGTTCCCACATTGCTGTGGCTGTGGTGTAGGCGACAGCTACTGCTCCATACCCTAGCCTGGTAACCTCCATATGCCATGGGTGTGGACCAAAAAAGACAAAAGATTAAAAAAAATAATAATAATAGTGGTGAAAGTGGACATCCTTGTCTTGTTACTGATCTTAGTGGAAATGTTTTCAGTTTTCACCATTGTGAATGATATTTACTGTGGTTTTTCATATATGAAAGATATATAAACTCTAAGACTTTGATAAAATTCAGTTTCTAGTCCAAAAATCCTGAATGCTGGACTTCAGACATGGTAATTTCACCACTCTGAGAAAACCTCTCTGAAAAGCCTTGTTGAGGAAGCAACTCCCTCCTCAGGCAACAATGCCTGTTCTCAGGAACCAGTTCACATTTCCAAAAATATTCATGAAGTAATTAATAACAAAAGTAAGGTTCTAGAGACTTATAATGCCTTTGCAGAGGGAAAATGTATACATTCCAAAATCTCACATATTACTAAAGTCTTTATTTCTTATAGAAATATGTGAGAAAAAAATCCCTTAGAACTATGACTTCAAGTTCACAAGAGATGAGTTCACAAGAGATGAGTTTTCCTGAATGTGTTTGCCACAGTTAAATAAGATAAAAAGCATTGTTTTAAGAGCCATTTTTTGAGAAGACACACATGGTTGTTTCTAATTTAAATATTTAATAAAAGTCAAAGGCACAAGCTTAACTTCGAATCAGGTGAAAGCATTCCTTTGTAAAGAAAGTTAACATGCTCTAGGATACTGCTTCCTAGGAAAACAAGAATAATGAATGGATGACTTTCATGATGAAGGTGGTGACATGTGATAGCAGCCAACTTTTATGGAGTACTTGTCATATAAATATGTTTTCTATGCATTGTTTTACTTAGAGTTTTTTAAAAACCAAGAGGAATGGACACTAGAATATTAGGAGGTTTGTTAGCAATGTATGCATCTTACATATCTTATTGATCATTTGAACCAAAGACTTAAGGTCCCATCCTTTTTATTCATTCATTTCAATATTTATGGAGTTCTTTTAATGTTCCAAGCACTATTTTAAGTGCTGGTGATACCACATTGAATATATAAAATGCTTTTATCTTAGAGCTTACTGTAGGAATAAATCCAGCCCTTTAGTCAAATCAATGGCAGCCACCATTTTAGCATCTACTGTGTATGAAGAACTTTTCATATATTAGTATTTTAACCTTTTTCTTTGATTAAATAAATATTAAGCTTTAACTATGTTTCAGACATTGGATAAGCAACAGCAAACAAAACAAATGAGAAACTGAGTCTCAGAGAAAGTAATTTGTCCAAGATCCCAATAAGTGGTAAATGGGAAAATTGGGATTTGCCCCCCCCCAAAAAAAAGTTTATCTGACTACAAAGGTAGAATCAAAGTAATCAGTTATGAAGATACTGAAAAAAATCTTGGTCCACAGACAAGATCCATAGCCAAAAAGAGGTCAGATTCTCTGGAAGTAAAGATAATAGTTTTCCTAAGATTAAACAGATTAAATTAAAGATAGAAGTCAGGAATGACTCCATGATTCAGAGGTTTTTGGCTCATGAGATACAATTGAAATGAGGAGGGGTTCAAAAAAAGCTGCTTTAGTTGAAACCTTAAAAGATTCATTTGGGGTAAGTTGAATTTGAGATGTCCATTATATGTCCAATGTGAAATTACTGTGTAGACAGGTGGAGTAACAAGACTTAAAGGAGAACAACTTTGGCTAGAGATAAGGATTTGAGAGTTGACAGCATACAGGTAGATAATGGAGTACTGATTATGACAAGGATCATATGCTATGGATTGCCAGCATTCAACTGGCAAAGTTGCCATTAGATTATGGAAAGTGAAGAGCATGACCTTTTTTTCAAACTGAAATAGAGGATAGAAGGCCATTTGTTTTGTGATGAGAGATGGATTATGGTAAGTCTCATGAATACCAATTTTGGTTTTGCTTTTTGCTTTGCTTTTTAACTTCATTGGTTTATAAGCTTTGACTGTTTTTAAATATTTGGAGAAACATTCAGCTGAGATTCAAAATTGCATTCCATAAAGCAGTGGTTTTTAAACTGTAGTATAAGAATAACCTATATGTCAGAGCTCATTACAAATTTGATTCCTAGACCTCACTCCTAGAAACATTTATTTAGTGGACTATGAATGAGGTCAAGGGATCTTTGGGGTTTTTCTTTGGTTTTTGGCCAAGCATACTGGGCGAATCTAATGTAGAGTCCATAGACAGCACTTTGAAAAACTCTGCTTGAAGGTAAGCCTCAGACCACTAGCCCATAAGTCAATTGGGTTTTCGCTTCTCCTTCTTGCTAATAAAAAATGTACTAGCACCCCCAGCCAATGAAAATTGCTTCTTTGAGGAAGAACACACAAAGACAGGAATTTTATCTCCAAGTTGCAAAGATATAATGCATCTAAGGAGTTTATCTGTTCCATCAAATACACAGGACTGTGATCAATTAACTGTCATCTTCAGAAGTAGAGACTTAACCCACAGTGATAAAAAGCACTCTAGGTCAGCTTTGATGAGGCAAAATAGAAGGTAAAAACAATTAGTATGAGAGGGTTGATGATGGCTTTGATGGTGAGGGTGGATGGGTGGGGTAGAGTTGAGGAGGTGAGTGAAAGCCAGATAGTGAAATTATTTGCCTAACCCATCAGAAATTGGGACAAAACCCCCAGCTCTGACTTTTGCCTCTCACTCTCTCAGCAGTGTTTCATATGGACAAGGATTTCTCTGATGCACATTCTCTAGATCACTAACTCTTGTCGGATAACCCATAGATAAATCAGCTACAGCCCATGTACAAACATTTTATTGTCAGTTTAAAATATAAACACTATTTTGAAGAAACAAGGGAACAGAGTATACATTGAAAACAAAGCCTGAAATTTCAACCCTAGGGAAATTCAAAGGTCATATGTTGGTAGCTATCTATCTGGTTACAACTATAGATTCCTCTGCCTGCCCTGAGAAATGATTTATCTGTGGGGCTTTTGCTGAGAATAAGACATTTTCCTTGCCTGCCTTGACTGTTGTAATACTGAGGCAGGGGCTGAGAGGAGTCATTAAGAAGAGTTTTATAAACAGTGGTGTGCTGGTGCATGGGCTTTCCAAAAAGAAAAGCCCTGATTTGTAGCATTTGCTAATTCACATGGTATAAATTGTCCTACCATGGCCAATTTCAAGGATAATGATTTAATAACCAGACTACACAATTAATAAAAATTTAACAGCTCTCCTGAGCTAGTGCTAGCCCACTCCAGCACACTACTGCTTATAAGTTAACAACAATCAATACCACGTTTCCATAAATATATGTATGTTATGTAACTTTAATTTCCTGAGATGATACACAAATACAAGAGGAACCAGGTACCCCAGTCTTTGTCCCTACAGCTGCTCAGCAGATGTATTTAAAAAAAAAAAGACATACTATGAGGCATCTTGGTCTCAGGTTTAGTCTGCTTCCAAGCAGTTTTTCTTACATACAATACAAATATTCTTAAATTAGTTTTTAATGGTGATACTATTAATTAACATAATGTAGATTTTTTACAAATATCCATAAATATTTTAAATTGGGTTTTCATGTAATCACATTACCTACATACCTTTTAATAACAACCCATAAGCAGCTAGTTAATTTTTCAGAGTCCAAAAATTTAATTGCTGTCCCTGAATTGAGTATTATTCATTATTTTTGGAAGTTAACACATTTGACCAAAGTAAGGAAGGAGATTAAGTTGTAGTAAGTCTTGAATAACACCCTGGGTACCCTGCTCCAGGCAAAGAAAAGAAATTTGCTGAGAAAGGAAAAAATTGGTGTTGAACTAAAAGGGAATATACTCTCTGAAAATTTTAAATCTGTTAAAGTTTATAGGCTTCTAACATGATAGCAGAAATACCAATCGTAAAGCTAATATAGTATAATACAGTGGGAAGCCCAGGTGCCTGTTAATGACTAGTTCTATGAACTAAACCAAGTTACCTCTATTCCATCTGCCTCTGTATTCTCATAGTTAAAATTGTGCCAAAAATATCTGCCCCATTAAATCTTTTGAGTTGCCATATGGTATATGAAAGTGCTTTGTCATGTAATGATTTCATATTTTTAGCTGGCTCTGCACAGTTGCAAAGTACAGTACTGGTAATACCAATTTGGGGGGTTAGACCTTACTACTAATGATTACTCTTTCTTTGTCATTGACATGGTTAGATACATACACCAGTAAATTCTCATGAACTGCTATGTGAAGATTGAAAGCTAGCCTTTTGACCAGCAGGTTTTACAGAGCACCCTGCACTTGATGATGAAATCAAGTGAAATTCCTGAATAAAGTGCGTTCCATTTCAATGCCAACTGAAATTCTGTCCCAATATTTCCTAAGAGTGTTCTCTATCCCCTAATCTCATCAACTCCAAAATGGAGTGTTGCTGGTCACACACCCACTCTACTTTTTATTAAGAGTGTCTCCTAAGATGAGAATATGGGAAGAATGAATTGAAACAGTCCACAGTCCAAGAATATAAGAACAAGACAAGGCTACTACCCTGGTCTTTTTTTGCATGCTATATAAGGCTATTATGGGAATAGACCTCATTTTACCACTCAGGGGTTCAAGGACTAGACAGACACTTTGAAAAGATTTTGTCTTCCAGCCACCCATTTTCATTTTATCATGAACTAGTAAAGTGTCTTTGCTGACCCAACATCAGGGGTAACCAAATGTCTTCAGTGCTTTCTGAGTCTCATTCAATAAGCAGGAGAAATGAAGCTTCACATGCAGAGGAGATCTGTTCATGTTGATTTGTATACGCAGATGAACTGTATGTGTTGAAAATCTTCCTTCTCCATCCTATGCACTGGCATCTCTGCATGTGCTGAAGATGAGGAGACCTAACTGAGTCTCTAGGAGATGAATTGGGGATTTGCTAGCAGAAAGATCCCCCAGTATGTATTATTTTTTAGAACCTGATGTTCAGCATTGAATATCAAGTCTATTACATCTCCAGCATGAAATTCATAAGCCCCTCCTACATTCTGGATTGTAGAATTGTTCGTTAGAGATTGTATGGGGTCTTCATTCCTACGTAGCAACACCTCAAAAGGAGCTTGCCCCTTGTAAGCTGTGTTGGGAGCCACTTGGCCATAAATTAAATACAAGCCATTCTGAAGTATCTTCAGCCTCCAATCATCTGTCTTATTCACACAAGAAGGCTCAGGAGAGGGCATTTGCCATTTTGAAGGTAATGGTCCTATAAGACATATGAGAGAGAGAGAGGAGGGGGGAAAAAAAGGAAAGCATAGTTATTTAATTATTTCATCCTTTTCCTGATTATAGTTCTTTCCCACTTACAAGCTGTTGTTTTTCATCTGGCCTATACTAGCTCTCTCCAACCACAATTTTAATATTTTGCTATCTACTTATTCCTTGTTTTAGAGAAGTCACAAATCCTAAGTGCATCTCTTTTTGGGGAGCTGTAAGGAAATAAATTTGGACTAGAGAAATGGGTTAATTTTAGGTGACATTGCATCTCTTGTCAGTCAATATTTGTGAAAGGAAAGAAAGGAAGGAGGGAGAGAGGAATCTGGTGATGTGACCAGTTAGCAGGCTAGGATGCATATTCATGTTTCTCTCTGTAAATAGTATTTACCATGCATCACTTGATCAAGAGACCTTCTCATCAATCTGTATAAAATTGTGCTCTTCTATAACTCCCTCCCTTTACCTCGTTTCAGTTCATATTTTTGGGGCTACTTTTACCCATGTGACTATAACATCTTTGGGTACACATACCTGTCTATTTTGTCTATTGCTATATCTTCAGCACCAAAAAGAATTCCTGGTACATAGTATGTGCTGAGTAAATATTTCTTGATTGAATGATAGGTACACTGTGTCTAAGTGATGGCACTTCTGTTTATGGGCTTATATCCGTCAAGATCCATTTGGGATAGCATTATCCAAACCCTCCAAAAATAGCTACTGGTAAATTCATGAGTTTTTAAATGGAAATAATTTGTTTTTCTTACATATAAGTATCTCTGGCTTATTGCTGTTACAGGGGACAAGGAAAGGGTTAAGATGTAGTTATTTACTTTCATAGGTACGTTTAAGATTTACATATTTTCCTCATGTTTTTTTTACACAGAGATATGATTTCACAGTCCCAGGAAGTGCCTTTAGCTCCCCCAATACTTACCTGCCCTGTTCTCTAATTCTCTACATTTTTTGTTATGGGGGCAAAGCCTTTATAGAAAGAAACCTTGATTTAAAAAAATACCCTGAAAGAGATAATGCATTGACTCAAATTCTCTTTATACATAAGTGACGGATATAAGCTGGAGCTTTCTTTCTTAACACTGAAGCTGGCTTGACTGATATAGATCCTAGAGAATAATGAACGGGAGATCATTAAAGAAAAAAAGCAAAGTCTCCTTGTATGTCCAACTAGCCTAGAACCCAGTAAATTTCTTCCTGCTTGACATGTAATGGGCAATAGGCAAGCCACCAGGAAGAAACATCACTGGTTCTCATATGTAATTCTGTGAAATGTGATGGGGGCCATTTAAAGACCATCTTAACATCGCTTGAGGTTCTCAACTTTTATCACATCAAGAAGGAATTTCAAACATATCATGAGAAGTTTCACCCCACTCACTGGAAAAACAAAAATGAATCTCAAAGGCAGAGAAAAGTAAAAAGAGATTCCCTAATTCCTACAAGCCAGGGAAGCCTGGCTGTTGCACCGTTTAGGAAAACAAAGAAATGCAGTTAACTCTAGGAATGTTCTGCTCTTCACTGAAAATGGATGTTTGACCTCAAACCAGTAAAAAACCCAAGATATATTCATTTTCAGTTTGGGATATCTTCTAAGAAATACCCTAAAGCTTAGTGAAGCTGAGGACCAGGCCACTGCTCTGTCAGGATAAGTGACTCCGGAGCTAAGAGGAGGGGACAAAGGAACAGAGGAAGGGACCATGCCCTTAACTCTCATTCCTTTTCTATATATTTGGAAACAAAAATGGCACTACACACTCACTGTACTGGACACTAAAAATAAATGTGAGAAGGATTTGGAGTTTATCACAGAGAAATTCTGTAGGAATCTTAAATTTGTGCTTATTAAAACACAGAATTAAAAATAGATTATAGGATCTCAAATCCCCAGGCCTATTGGAATGCCATAGTCTTCATTAGGGCATAGGTTTGTCCATCTGGTTCACCTAGGAAACTTCAGTTCCTAAACAAGAGCTTGGCACATGATAAACAATTATAAATAGTGGTTGAAGAACAGCTAAAATAGAATGTGTGCTTTATTAATGCTGGAGCTTGCCTTTTGCATCAAATACTAGGAAAAGTAAAAAGGAGGCATATAAGACAGGTTACTCACCAAACTTCGCTACACAGGGCCCATTGGAGGTCTGTCGGGCAAGAAGAGGAGGAACTGGTCATGATGACAGTTTCATAATATTCTTGATTGATTTATTTAGATCTTCTGATTGCCAAAGTAAATTTCTTTTCTCTAGACACATTTTAAAAAGCCCCTCCCTCCACCTTGTCCCTCAGCTTTCCTTTACAGATTAAAAAAAAAAAAGAGGGAGCCAGCTTTTTCTTTTTGTTTTTTTTTCCCCTCTATTTTAAATCCTGCACATGCAGCATATGGAAGTTTCCAGGCCAGGGACTGAATCCAAGCCACAGCTCTGACATACACCATAGCTGTGGCAACACTAGATGCCTAACAGGATCCTTAACCCACTGTACCAGGCCAGGCCAAGGATGGAACCTCTGCCTCAGCATCTACCTGAGCTGCTATAGTCAGATTCTTAACCCATTGTACCACAGTCAGAACTCCTCCTTCCTTTATCTTTTATTACCCAGCTATCCTTTTGGGTCCTCTAAGAAAAAGTTAAAAACTCCTTTTCTCCACCTAACTTCTACCTACAGGATAGCTATTTGATCTTGAATTCTCCTCCTCTTAGGCTATAAAAATTTTCTGTAAATAATAGTCTCTGCACCCCAGTAACTACACAAGGTGATCCACTCACATGTAAGAAGAAAATAATTGAATTTCTATTTATGTTTATTTTAAAATAAAGGAAATTAAGCTATAGGAATATTTGTACTTCAGATTGATTAAGCCACCCTTATTGCATACATAGACAATCATGCATCATATACAGTAATGAGATACCCTGAGAAGATCTCAGTTTCAAACTGTTGCAACATCCACAGTTAACATGCTACAAGAAGTCATCAGTGTGGTTAATTTTATAAATACAGACATTTAAATGCTAAAGCCTTTAAAATGCTTAGTACCTCCACTAACATTTTTGTACCATGTATTTTGTTTGTTTGTTTGTTTGTTTTTACTTCCTTTGGTCAAAGTGCTTAGGAGTTTTTTTTAGCTTAAACGTGATGCAAATTTTTCCATGATTAAGATTTCTCCAGCTTCTATGCTAGGAATAAATTAAAGGGTGACAAGGGCAAAAGCACTGAGACCAGTTAAGAGATGAGTATAACCATACAGGCAAGTGCCTCTGACCAAGGTGCTAGCAGCAGAGATGATGACAAGTGATTGGAAATTGAGCCAATAGAGTTCCTGACATGGATATGGGATGAGAAAATGAGAAGAAACAAAGATGACACCAAGATTTTGGGCATGAGTAATTAGAAAGATAAAAACTGTTAATTACTGAAATGAGCAAGATTTAAGAGGAGTAAATTGCAGGGAAAGAATCATGAGTTAATTTTTTGAACATGTCAAGTTTGTGATATTTTATTAGACATCCAGGTAGGAGTGTCAAGTGCCAGCTGGATCTTTTAAGAATGGAATTTAAGGAATTCTGATAATATAAATTTAGGAGTCTTCAATTTCTATATGGTGCTTTAAGGTATGAAACAGCGTTAAGAACACCAAGTTAGTAGCTAAAGACAGGAGTATTGGGACACAGCCATGTTTAGAGATCAAGGAATAAGAAAGAACTCACAAAGGAGACCAAGAAGGAAAGGCCACCTTTCAATTATAAACCATGAAATTTAAATTGTGTAAGGAAAGAAGAAAGACACGAATGGAGTGAGGGACAATCTTAATTTAAAATAAGAACTTTGCACTATTGCATGATAGATTTAAAATTTACTGTAATAATATAGTAAGCACAAAGATGAATTCTTCCATTTTTATCTATATACTTCTTTGTGAGGTAATTTTTCAGTTATGACAGTCAAAACTATGAATCAAGGTAAATTAACCTAGAATATAACTTTCAAATTACTGTTTTTAAAAGTATTAAACTAATTAAGAAAATAAACATATTTATCAAATTACTAAAATATTTCAATTACTTTAGAAGTGTTTATATATTATCATATTATAAAAATACAGCATTTTGGTAAAAGCAAAATGGTTTTTCACTGTGAATAAACTACACTAATCATGCTATTTGGTTCATCCTTATAAATTTCTATTTTGTGTATCTTCTTTGTACACATAATGTTAGTTCTCATCTATTACTTATAACTAGCATATATATTGGGACCGTACTCAAAAACATTTTGTTGATAGAGAGATACAGTCAATGTTTGGAAGTCATTATTCTAGGGGATAAATCACAGGATTCCTACAGATGTTTTTGCTCTTGCAATTATTTCATCCTCACTTTGGGGTTTCTTAGATGCTGAAATTCAGTTTAGTCTAACCCAAGAAAGCATGTGATAGGGACTCCCTTAACTTCAACTTTCTCATTTTTAAAATGAGGGAAATAGTATTACCTAGACCATTGAGGTTGTTTATAGGTTTAAAGGAGGTAATTCTTATTAAAGGTTTTGCCCAGATATTCTGTCTGGTCCTGTTTCTTAAGTATTAGTTTTGATAAGGATGCCAATTATAATGAAGAATTAAAACCTGAAGCACCAGAAGTTACCTTTGTGGCTCAGCAGCAACAAGCCTGACTAATAGCAATGAGAACACGGGTTCAATCCCTGGCCTTGCTCAGTGGGTTAAAGATCTGGCGTTGCTATGAACTGCAGTGTAGGCCAGCAGCTGTGGCTCCGATTCAGCCCCTAGCCTGGGAACTTCCATATGCTGCAGGTGTGGCCCTAAAAAGAAAAACAAAAAAACAAAAAAAACAAAAAATCCTTGAAGCACCTACATTCCCAACCTTATATTATAATTGTAAGCAAGAGAAACAAATGTAATTTATGGTCCATGCCTCTTTAAGAGTTTATAATCTTTCTAGAAAGACATGATTCAACACATTAAGCAATTGGGTAACAATCTAAATATAAATGAACGCCAAAATATGTACCACAGATAACATCTATGCTGTCTACTCTCATGTATAAAGAGTATGGAGAAACTGAAGGCTACAGACAAATGAATTGCCAGAGAGAGAAATCCTGGATACTGCAGTGTGGGTTCCCTTAATGTCTATTTAGAGCTACAGAAACCACCACGATGTTCTGTAATTATTGCCACAAATGAAAATCTGTCTAATCATAAAAATCATGTATTTGGCAGTAAGGCAGAGTCTTACATTGAGGAATTGAAATGGATAAGGAACACCCATTTTGTTAAGTCTTTTTAAAATTTATCTTCTGTGAAAAGCCATTAATAAGAATGGTATAAATATGAATCAGTACCATCTACAAGAATCTAGGATGGGTCAGGCATTGTACTGTCTCATTAATCCTTACACAACTCTGTAAGGTAACTAGCATGCTCATTTGCAGATGAGGATATGAGAGGGAGGAGGATTATGTAACTAGCCCAAGGTTATGCAGCTTATGGAAGGCCAGGCTAAGGTCCAAACTGAGCCTGGCTGACTCAAAAGGCTCACCCCTACCATTCTGTGGAACAACCTGTGTTTCTACTTCTGGTGATGTTTGGAAGGAATAAATATCCACTTAGAAAGAAGCACCTAGGACTTTCAGTTTAGCTAATTCATTTTTGTTTAAAAGGATCAGTTTCCCTTGTAACTCATTTTGATGTAAGCCTAGATTTACGTAGTTGGGTTATAATAAATAAACTTAATATTTATTTCTCCAAACCAACTCTAATTGGATCATTTGGAGATAGAACCTACTCTCATTTTCACAACAAGCTTAACTTTCCCTTGTGAAAGGATCCTTCATTTCAGTGAAGCAAAGACTCTTCTGAGGAACATTAAGTTTCTCAGAGACCATTTCTATGAGGTTATTTTCACCTAGGGGGAGACCAAATCCCTGGGTTCATAGCAGATCCTTTCAGTGAAATGTCTTCTGAAAGAGAGGGTGTGTGGGGGTGGGGTGCATGTGTGTGTGTGTGATTCATTCTCCCAAGGAAACTTCTGTTGGTCTTGAAGAAGTTACTTCAAATTAGTGCCTGAGAAGCAGGAAGGTGGGATTTTGTATATAAAAACCAGAGTGGAGACTAAAATAATGTAAACCCCAAGGTCATAGAGTATTGTGAGAAGCTGGAAGTGGCCACTCATAATGACTCATCACCCCACCAGCCACTCAGTCTTCTTTTCCAAAAATACTAATCTGTAGTCAATAGGGAAAGAGAAGTGCAGGCCAGTGGAAAGTGGAATACAGGAGCTGGTATTATTGCCCTTTTGGCCAGGCATTGGCTTTTCCCATTAAAAACTAAGCCTCTGTGACATTCTGTCAGGACAATATCCTGAAAACCTTTCAAAGTTCCCCCAAATTTGAAACAAACTCTCCTTCTTTAGAGGCAGAACTTTTCATTGAGAAGATGCATGCTGTCTAGGAGAGAGAATCCAGAATCAGAGCTGAAACACAGGAACGGATTAAATTCAGTTCCAGCAAGAGGTGACCTAGATGCCTCAGGCAATATGAGCCCTCCTCTTTTCTTTTGCAAGAGCAGCTGTATGCTTTTGAGAAAGGCATTTCCCTTCTCTCCTATGCCCTGATTCTCCAATCACATGCAAGAACAGATGACACCTAGAACATATCTTGTGTTCTTTCAGGTCACAGGGCTAATGGGATATTAAGGTGATTTGGGGAAGGAAAAGGCACTTTCAAATTTAAGTTGTTGCTAGTCTCACCCTTCCACTTCTTCAGAAATCTAAACACTCCGAATTCCTGACAAACTTTTTTTTCTGCTTAAAGCTTCCCTGTTCCAGAAGGTTCAGAGTTCTACTTGATAGATTCCTTGAGACAGTGGGAATGTAATCAGAAATTCCTCTGCTGCACACCCTGTGTATAGTTATAAAACACAAATTAATGGGCTACTGTGTAAAAATTTGGCCAAAGCTATCTCTGCCCTAACACCAGAACTACAATGTATTCTTCCTTCTGCATCTTTTCTCAGTTGCTTTCAAACATCTTTAGTAGTTCCATATCTTTGAAATCTTCACTGTCTGATCCCCTTAGAAAAATGTTTCTGCACTCACTGATTTCATATCATGACCTTACTTAGGTGGGCATATACTACTTTATTCTCTGCAAGACTCAGAGTCTTTAGATGGACCCAGGAACAGGCTAAATTCTAAATTAAATTAAGCATTTCTTATTTTGTTTTTGATCAATGCCATGTAGTCAACAGTGAGAAAAACAAAGACCTAATGTATCTCTATTGCCTTCTCTAAGACCCACAACTTGGGCTGGAGCTCAGTGGGAAATTCCTGATAAGCATCAGGGGCTTCCCAAATAGGAAAGTACTTCCTTCTTCCTCCACTAAGCCCTCCCTGATCAACCTAGCCCAAAGTCACTGCCCCCTTTTTTTGAACTCCTATAGCATTGATATTCCATACAACCCTTAGAAAAATTATTAGTCACTGTATTTCATACTAAAAGGGACATTATAGTGAAAAAAATCCATTTTCCTACCACTATTTCTTCAGATAAAAAAAAAAACTGAAGACCAGAGAACCAGAAAGATATGCTATCTTTCAAATTCATACAGCTATTTATTGAGAGGCCTAGAACCAGAATCCATATCTTTCTACTCCTATTCAGTGCCATTTCCCTCCTCTAAGATACACTAACCACCTGTTACTTACCTTATTCTGTCTAATATCTCTTTATGTCTTTTTCCTCAAGACTGTAACTTGAATCCCATTCCTTGAGGGAAAGCCTCGTGTTTTGCATCTTATTATTTATGCTAAGAGGGTTTAGCAGAGGTCTAGAAAAGAAGGAAATACTCCAAAGGCTTCTGCCAATTGACTGATTCCCTCTAACTCATTTCTGCTGCTAACACTTAGCACTTTCTACTACTTTTTATTTCAAAACATTTATATAAGCCTCAAAATCCATATGCCATGACAAAACTGGAATTATATTTACATTATCTGTACCCACATGTCTCTATCTTCAAGTTAGCTCTAACAATACTGAGTGACATTGATAATAACTAGACTTACCAAAGCAAAATGGAGTACAATAAACAGCAACCTTAGGTACTGTTGTCTCCTTACCTTGAGTGGGAGAAAAGTAAAGATTAGTGCACTGAAGGAGCAAAGTAATAGCAAAATAACTATTGTTGAGTAGAGTAGCCATTGCTTCCAGGATGGTCTCTGTGCTGCGTGAGGACTTGAATGGCTTAAAGGCATATTCTCCATGTGGCTCAAACTCATTCTCTGCAGGAATGAGAGTTGTGAAAAGCAGAAATTCAGAAGTAAAGAGCACATGATTCAACTAGTCAGTTTTGTAGTATAGCACTAAGTAGTGGGTGTAAGAGGCGGAGTTTTCCTTCTGATCTGGGTGTTGGAAAATGATACTTCTAGCCTAAGTGCTGACTAACATTTGGCACCAGCCCAAAGGTGCTGGAACTGAGGGCTAGAAGCCAACACAAACACAGATGATTTAAAAAAAAAAAAAAACCCAACAAGGGAAGTTAAGAGGAAAAATAAATATTTTCTGAAGCAAGAGGAACTATGGAACTATGCAGTATTACAAATTATTTCCAGATAAGAAAATTACTTTTGTAAGAAAAAGAATGAAATTCAAGATGAAGGCCTATCACACTCCAAATATGATGTTTGTGGGAGGCAATAGGTCATGGAGCTAAGGATGCTGGGGTGCATGGTTTGGGAAAAATATTTTCATCAATTTCTAGGGTATACAATGTGTCCATTCTGAGATAATCTCTAGAAAACACTAATGTATTACTAGAATTTTATTTTTAAAAATATGTCAATAACAACAAGCTTAGTTTTTTCATACCTCACCATTTTAATACTCTGAAATTTCAATGCTGACATCAGACAGAAATAAAGTTATCATAGAAAAGGATATTTTCATGCACCCTGTCCTACCATCTGAGTTTACACTCTATTCCAAAAAACTTCCTAGCACTAAAACTGTTGATTTTACTACACTAAAATTGAGGAAATCTCTGGTTCTCTCTCCTGGTTCTTTATGCCTTAGCCTTTTCATTTGTTAAATGGAATGCCTACATTTTTTTTTAACAGAATTCCAGAACCACATACTAGAAAAAAACATGGAGTTTTAAATCTGACAGACCTGAGAGGGGAGCCTGGTCCTGCCCAGCCTTTATCTTCAGTGGCCTTCAGCATTTGCTTGACTTCTTTGTTTCTTGGTTGTAAAATGGAGAAAAATTTCAACTTCAAAGACTTCTTCAAGAATGAAACAGGCATGAAAGGTTTGGCTCATAAGAAGTGTTCCATAAGTGTTTCTCTCTTCTCCACCCTTCTTAGATGTGTTGTGAAGACTGAGTCGATTACGAAATCCTGGAAAAAAATTTTTTTAATATTTAACACAGAGGACAATTCAACTGAAGTTCATTTAAATGGAAGGAAATAAAATGAAAGTATTTAAAAGAAAAAATTATAAAGAATCAAAGATTTCATGTGAAGGGAAAAGCCTTGAGATTTAACATCCCCATTTATGAAAGAGACCACAAAGGATAATAGAGGTTGAGAGGTATATCACACCACTAACAGCTGGGTAAGAGTGGAGTGGGAACCTGGGCCCAGGGGTACCTAAGTTTTTTTAAGCCAATCATCTTGTTTTAGTACCACTGTAACTGCAGCAGTATTTCTCACTGAGTTGTCAGCTTTAACATGGCCCTATTTTACCTTGATCAAAAAGTATCTCTGAAGCAAAGAGTCACCAAACCACACAAGAATAATTTTTCCATACAAAATTATTATTTTTGTGGCTCTGCCCTAAATGCTTTGATGTAGGGATGAATAATAAACCGACTCCAGAAGAGTCATGCAACGTATCTACAACTCTCCCTTTTCATCAGATCCGAAATGCATGCGCATCAGCACAGAATTTAAAATTGACCACTGAAAAGTCAGACTCCTTTCTGCTTCTCTGATTCGTTGCTTCTTCAGATTTGTCTTCAAATTTGGGGTAAAATTGCCTCTGTTTACTCACTTCAATAAATATTTAAATAAGGATATGTTCCAAATAAAATCCAGTTCCTTCTTCTTCTGCCCTTAACCAAGATGAGGCTCTGGAATATCCTGATTAATTATTTCAACCTTATGAAAATATCTTTAAAAAGATGACACGCTTATCAGAAGAATACATTCCAAGGCTTCTTTCCATGAACCAGGTTCTGAAATGAAGAAATTTCCGTTTAGGACAAGTGACAGTAGGGAAGACTTTTGAGATTCTGATAGCTTACACTGGTCTCTTTTTAGTGTAAGCTATCAGAATTGACATCTTAGATGTGAGAGCTCAAGATGTGACAAGAAATAAATGAACACCAAACCCAAGCTCTTATATTTATGTCTTGTCACTGTCTCATACTCAGAATAAGATTTTTTTCAATTAAGTCCAATTAGCAAATCCATGTCAAACATTGTCTATCAGCCTAGTACTATGCTAAGAGCTTTGAGAGATATTTTAAAAAGCACAGATGTCAAGGAATTTGCAATGCAGCTAGATTAAAACCCTTGCACATAGCATAACATGAACCCAAATGAATGCTAGAAGAGAGAGCCTCAGAAAGCAGAAAGATCTAGAAAAGTTAAAATAGTTGAGAAGACAGGTTGGAAATGGATTGTTTGAAGGATAATGGAGGGGACTCGAGGCAGAGGTAAAACTTGAGATGTAAATATCCATAAATGTTCAAGATTTTTAAAAAGAACCCAATATGAACAATGATAAAACACCATGCTTTTAAATAGATCTAGTAGTTCTCATTCAAAAGCTGAAAAATGAGGAATTTCAGAAAAACATGTAGAAGAATATTTTCTTCCTATTTTTTTCAGATTAAAAAAAAGCATGCAAGATACACCAGATTAAGCAGCTTAAACTGTATTCACGGTTGTTTTGAATTCAGAATGAATTATATATAGAGAAACTTGGCTATACAGTTCAGTTATTGACTAAATCACACCAAGACATGGGCATGAATTATGTGCTTTGTGCACTATTACATTTGAACATCAAGCAGCTCTGAGATGACATCTCCCTTTATAAAAATGATGAAACCGACATTCAAGAGGATGGATCATTTGTCCATACAGATATAACAGGGATTGAATCCCCATGTGATGGACCTCAAAACTCATAGTTTTTCCACTCTCAATGTTGAAATATTTAAAGTAGATATGTAGCACAAACAGAGCGGGATGTGTATTAAAATCTGTGAGAGCGTTAGATCAGCATTAGATTCCTCCAAAATCCTGGATCACTCAGGTCTGTACTCCCTGCCACATTTCCCTATATACTATTTACCATGATTTATCCTTGTGATACTTTATGGTGTACACTGTCATGTCAGAAATATGTGATGTGTCAGAACTCAGTAAGGGACACTACACAACTAATTTTGCCTACTCTGGATATCAGAGAAGTCATTGTTGTGACAAATAATTTGGCTTGGAGATACATGCATAAATACGATAGAAAATAGACATGATACTTAAATATGGTTTTAAACTTAGAATTTTATGAAGGCAACAATAGTCGCTTAAGATTAATAAATGCCTCCTCTGTAAAGAGAATTATACAGCTCATTATACATAAATAGATATGCATGTTTACATATTTGCATATTCTATGTACAACACATTCTAAACAATACATTGCGACATATTAATTTCCAGATCATTCTAAGAAACTAGTAACTCTAACCAGGGTGGTCTAGGAAAGAGTTTGAATTAAAACTCTATTTTTCTTCCATGACTTGAGGACACTTTTCTATACCCCAAACTGTCTTGTTCTGGGCTGTTTTTGGCAGGTCCATTTTTTTTGGAGCCCTTAATAAATTCTTCATTGTTTGTCTATGTTTTACTAACTCAAATATAGCCTTTAAGCAAAAAGTCTATTGACAAATTTCTAAGGAAGCCTTCCTGTGATGGGTACATTCCTTGTTACTAATCTTTGAGAAAGGTTATGTGGGGTTGTAGATCTCTGTCTAGCCTCTATGTGGGTGGCTTGTTGTTGTTGTCTTGGTTGGGGGAGGGGAGGGTCCTCTCTACCTAACCAGTACTGTGTCAGTGTCCTGACCATGGGAGGAGCATTTTAAACAACTTTTGAAGAGAAGAATTACTTTCTTCTTGGAATATAGACTGAAAATAGGTCATTGTGCAATATGGCATGACACTTCCTATTTATAACCATCAAATATCACCCTAGAATCCATAATGAAAGGGATTTGCTGTTAAATTATATCTTGCCCAATATCAAATGGATCACTAAGGAATGATGCATTTCACCAGTCAACCGAATTTATATAAGAGGGTCTTAATATTCCTGAGACTAAACAACCCCCAGATTTTCTGGATTTCCTTGGGCAGCCCTGGTGGAGAGAGGACAGGGAAGGTATTTTCCCTTTACAATTCAACTTGTTTTCTTCATGTGACAAGCTTCACAAGTGGAGAACAATCAGCATATTCACTGCATTCAACACCCACCTGTGACATGTGTTCATACAAACATCTGTACGACATTTTCTCTTCTGATTTTCCATTTTTAGCACTGGTCCTTCACCACTAGATTTATCTAATGGTTCATGGTTAGATTTGTTGGCACTGGGAACCTGGATGAGTTAGATTTGTTGGCACTGGGAACCTGGATGAGTAAGGAAAGGCTTTGGCTTTTCTATATGAAATGATTCCAAAATACAGCAAAAGGACATCATTCCTCTTGATCATTTAGAAAACATTATCAAGTGCCTTCTATGAACCAAGGAACTTAAATACTGATAGAAAATGGCTAGTCTGTAATTTCTTATGAGTTTTTTTCGTTGTTGTTAGGTTTGGTTTTTATGGGTAACTATAGAAAGAGACAAATACACGAGGCAATGTGAGGAGAAGTGTGACAATAGGATGAGAACCAAATACCTGACCACACTTGGGTTAAGGGAAGGTTTTATAAAGGAGGCAATGTTGGAGTTTCCATTGTGGCTCAGCAGTAACTAACCTGAATAGTATCCATAACGATGCAGGTTCAATCCCTGGTCCCACTCAGTGGTTTGAGGATCTGATCTGCAGTGTTGCCAAGAGCCACAGTGTAGGTCATAGACGCAGCTTGGATCTGGTGTGGCTATGGCTGTGGTGTAGGCCAGCAGCTGCAGCTCTGATTTAACCCTTAGCCATGGGTTATAGCTGAGAAAAAAAAACAATAAATAAATAAATTAGGCAATGTCTAGGCCGATAAATACATCTGAAGAGACATGACCAGATAAAAACTCCTAATATCCCATTCCCCTAGGTTAATCAATTGATATTAAGTAAATTTATTAATATGTTATATGCTGATAATTTGCTGATAGCATAATATATAAACATATATGCTATATATCCTACAATGTATAAGTACATATATATTTAATGCATGTGCATGTAGTCTTAGTGTTTCAGGTACTTTACCTGGCAATGGCGAAATCAAAAGGAGTAAAACAGACCTCTGATCTTAAGAAATCGATCATCTGGTAATTGCTCATTCTCTTACATTGGAGTCTTCCAAACTTGCACTGAAAATACATTTCAATTTCAAGACAAGTTTCACTTATTTCTTTTTTGTATGACTTCATGTAACATTCCCAATTTCCCAAGTGAGACTTGCCTAAGCATCTGGAGTTGTTCAGGCAAAGGTACTCATCTATCCAGTTTGTTGACTCCAGCCCTGATTACAGTAGGATGTTCCACTATAAGGAGGAAATCTCAGGCTGATGTGCCAGTGGAAAAAACACTGAATCATAAGCACTGTGGAATGCTGCTTGATACAATGGTGCCAGCAAAGGTAGCAGGCAGTTTCCATTTGCTAAATAAAGAACCAAAAATCCTGAGGAATTACCTATGAATATTAGTCAAGGTTAACATTATTTCAGATCATTCATCACCCAACAACCCCAAGGGAAATCTCTTTGGCTGAAAGAAGGATGTTCTCCACCCAGCACGTACACAGCTTCTAATATCCTCTCTGGTCCCTCATCTCATAAATTCCTAGATCCTGTCAGGCACTCTCCTCTCCAATGGCAACACTACTGAGCGTTAATTTCAAATATAAGCCATAAAAAAAAGAAGATAGAAAAATATAAAGAGGAAAAACAAGAAAAAATACATATTAAAAGCCTGTTCTCTTCGGGTCCTTGTATTTAAACATTCACATGCATTATTAGGTTTATTTAATCCTCATAACAACATTAGAAAGTAGCCTTTGGAGGCAGTAAACATTAGAAATAGTGCTGTTCACTGCTCCCAAGGGCTGCTTGCTAATGTTGTGGTGAGGATTGAATAAACCTAATAATCCATGGGAAAGTGCAGCACACAATAGCCAAGATGTGGAAGCAATGTAAATGTCCATCAAGAGAGAAATGGATAAAGAAGATGTAGTAGAAATATACAATGGAATGTTAGCCATAAAAAAGAAGAAAATAATGCCATTTGTAGCAACATGGATGGACCTAGAGATTATCATACTAAGTGAAGTAAATCAGGCAGTGAAAGACAAACATGTGTTATCACTTATAATCTGTTCTTTGTGAAACAGAAACAGACTCACCAACTTTCAAAAAACAAACTTATGGTTACCAAAGGGGTCAGGTATGAGGAGAGAGAGGGATGGACTGGAGGTTTGGGATTGGCATATGTACATTGTGCTATATGGAATGACTGGCCAATAGGGACCTGCTATATAGCACAGTGAACTCTACCCAATATTCTGTGATAATCTATATGGGAAAAGAATCTGAAAAGAATGAATATGTATATATGTATAACTGAATCACTTTGTTGTACAGCAGAAATTATCACTATGTTGTAAATCAACTATACTTCAATAAAACTTTAAAAAATGGAAAAAAATTAAACTTAAAAAAGAAAGTAGCCCTTATTAGTCCCATTTTACAGATGAGAAAATTGAGGTTAAGAGCTATTTAACAACTTGGGAGTTTCCATTGTGGCTCAGTGAGTTAAGAACCTGAGGATGCAGGTTTGATCCCTGGCCTCGCTCAGTGGGCTAAGGCTCCAGCATTGCTGCAAGCTGCAGTGTAGTTTGCAGATGCAGCTTGGATCCAGTGTTGCCGTGGCTGTGGTGCGGGCCTGCAGCTGAACCTCCAATTTGACCCCTAGCCTGGCAACTTCCATATGCTGCAGGGGCAGCCATAAAAATAAAAAAGAGAGAGACGTTTAACAACTTAACCAAAGTCACAGAATTACCTAAAACAAATCCAGATCTGTTTAATTCTAAAACCTATTCTTTCCATTATGTCTTTGTGTGTTCATAAGTACCTGAACTTGGCTTTAATAGGGGAAGGATTTTAAAATGAGAAACAATTTATAGTATTATGGATCCTTAAGTGCTCTACTTCCGAATATCATATCTACTATATATCTTTTGAAGGAAAAGTACTATCTATTTCAAACAGACATGATTTTTTGCTCTGCCTTCAATTTCAAATCCTTCCTTTTATTCTGTCTTAACCTCAAAATGATTTGGGTTTTCAGATGGATCTAGAGTCACAATGAAATTTTAAATTAGGATAGAGATATTACTTGCTATTTCTAGTTCCAAAACTATTTCCATCCAAAACAATTTCCCCAAGCAAATTTTTCTTAGCAAAAAGAGAAAAAAGAAAAATATTTTATACTTCAATGCTATATATATATATATATATCATGCATTTATTGAAAATTTTATCCTTCATGCTAATTTAAGGATAAGAAGAATATTAGCAAAATGTGTTGACAAACACAGAGTCAGAGGGAATATAACAAAGAGAAATTTAGATCCAAGTGAGTTGTGGTAACTCAATGGAGAAGTTATTTGTGGTAGTTTCAATGGAGAAGAAAACAGTGGTTCTAGAAAGTCCAAAGGGAAGACAGGATAGTAACTGCAGTAAAAATAGCTGATGATTTCAACAATCATTAGAGTCATTCATGAATAGGCTGAAAATGCAAAGATGTGTGGAGATTCCTCTGGTAGTAACAATGTTGACAGCAGTAAGAGAAGCAACAACACCAATCTTGCTTAAGTACCTTGTATCTTTCAAGCAGGAGTTGGTCAGCACCTAATAAGGACCAGACCATGCTGATTTGAAGTCAACCAGTGTGTAAGACCTTTTTAGGTTGAGAGAAGCAAGTGTGTAAATTCACTATCAACTATATCTATATGAACAAATAAAGCATGTGGTTTGCCAGTGAATGAAGGGACAAGGAAACTAAATGGCATAGACTTCTGAAATGAATGAGCTATGGAAAGGAGAAATGGTTCCCAGCATCTCCAAGTCCAGCCTTCCTTTTGTCTACTACCCCAGTCTCATATAGTGGCTTGGAGCTATTGGACATGGGGAGCCCAAAACTTCCCAGCTCTTATTGCTCTTCAGTGTTTTGAGGTGGGAGAAAGAGCTTCAGGAAAGCACCTTGGTGAAGTAGAAGGAATCCAGCCAAGGATTCACTGGTTCAGATTCTGGGTTTGAGTTTTTCCATTTAGCTACCAAGTAACATGGAACATGTGAAAAAAAATTCTTTGGACATTAGTTTATCTGTAAAATAATGTAAAGTTCATTTCAAACTTCAAAGCTCTCTATAAATGTTTTGTGTTTGATATGTTTTCTTGTCTTTACAATTGAACTCACTAGGGTACTTCTTACTTTATTACTCATTCTTTTTCTCTGCTATAGAATTTAATGTGTGTTTCCCTACAGAATCCCCCCTCTATACACATACACTCACTTTATTATGTGATGGGAAATGAATAGAACTGTAAAGTAGCCAAGTTTCTTAAGTATGTGTTTAGTGGCTATGTTCACACATATAAAGAAAATGGCAGAGAATTTGGACATTTTTAAAATCTAAAATGTGAGTACACATGGAACTTACAGGCCCCCTGAGTACAAAGGCCCTTACATTTACCTGCTTCTTGTTTGTAGAAAAGTCTCCCAGGCATTGTTGAATCACAAAAGAGCAGTCAAGCAGTTAATGATTAAGACAGTAGAGTGACAGAATCTTTCAGTATCTGCTGCACATGCTAAGTTATTTTATAGGTACTATAACTACCACCACAGGAAAAAGCTAACTCATGATGACCAAACTGTAGCCATGACATAAGCTGCTCCATCTTGAGCAGGACTGAATCTATGGCTAGCTCAATTCTAAGAACTGGCCTTAATAAATAAAATGGGACTAATACTATTTCTCATAATAATCTACATCTTTGTGGATATCAAAATAACTGTAGCTTGTTCTGCCTGTATATGTAAGCAGGAAACTAAAACTTTCAGCAAGGGACAGGCCTTTGGGTCATTGACTCATAGCCAGCTGGTCTCACCTTCATCAGTCCCACAGGACTTCAAGAGCAGAGGGTAGGCTGAATGAAAAGTTTCATCCCCTACATAGGACCACTCTTTCAAGACTCGAAGAGGTGGCTGTTTTATCTATTGTGCAGAAACCAACTGAGGGAATCAAACAAAATTAAGAAACAAAGGAATATGTTACAAACAAAATAACAAGATAAAACTCCATATACACATCTTAATGAAATAGATCCATGATTTACTATAACAGAAAGTTCAAAAATAGCCATCATAAAGAAGTTAATGAAAGACAGGAGACCAATCCATGAACAAAGTGAGAATTTCGACAAAGAGATAGAAAGTACCAAAGAGAAATCACACAGTTGAATAATGTAATAACTGAACTAAAAAATTCAATGGAGAGTTAGACTAGATCAAGTAGAGAAAGGATTAGTGAAACAGAGATGAGACAGTAGACTTCATCCAATCAGGGAAACAAAATGAAAAAGAAGGAAGAAGATGGCTTAATGTACTAATGGGAAACATAAAGCAGGCCAATACCTATCTAAATAACATCTAAAATTTTCCCTAACCTGGGGAAAGAAACAAGCATATAGATACAGAGGGCCCAGAGATTTACAATTAAGATTAATTCAAAGAGAACAATACTAAACACATTATAATTAAATAGTCAAAAGTTAAAGAAGAGAAAAGATAAACTCAAGAGAAACATACAAAGGAACCCCCCCAAAAGACTATCACAAGATTTTTCAGCAGAAACATTGCAGGCCAGAATGGAGTAGTACATTTTCAAAGTACTGAAAGGAGAGGAAAAAAAAAAAAAAAACACGAACACTATGCCCAGCAAAGCTGTTCCTCAGAATTGAAGAAGAGGTAAAGATTTTTCTAGACAAGCAAAGCTGAAAGAGTTCATGACTACATTGGATTTACAAGAAATGTTAGAAAGAGTTCTTTAACCTGAAACAACAACAACAAAAAAACAAATTCATAACAGGAAGACATGTTAAAGTATAAAACTGATTTGTAAAGGTAAATATATGGTTAAATTCTGAATACTCTGATGTTGTAATAATGGTGGGTAAGTCACTTACAACTCTAGTATGAAAATTAACTGACAAAAGTAGTAAAAATACTTATTACTATATAATTGTTAATGGAAACACAATTGAATAGATGTAACATGTGACATGAAACACATAAAATGTTCATGAAAAAGTCTAAATGTAGAGTTTTTGAAGCTCTACATTTGAAGTTGAAATAGTTGTCTTAAAAAAAAACAATGTCATAAAATTAACTAAGCCCCATTGTTACCACTAAGAATTATGTAAGCCCTGTTGCTACCACTAAGAAACCTATAGTAGACTCACGGAGAAAGGGACAGAAATCCAGGCATATCACTAAAGAAGGTAATCAAACCACAAAGGAAAAGAACATGAAAGAAAGGAGAAACTGAATTACAAAACAGCCAGAAAAAAAATAATGAAAAGCAGTATTAGCTAAGATATATTAAAATCAAAAAAACAAAAACAAAATGAAAAATATTAAAAGCAACAAGGGAAAAGCAACAAATAACATTCAAGTGAAGCCCCCATAATGTTATCAGCCAATTTTTCAACAGAAATCCTACAGGCCAGAAGGGAGTGGCATGATATATTTAGAATGATAAAAGGACAAAACTCACAACCAAAAATACTCTGCCCAGCAAGGCTCTCTTTCAGATTTGACAGAGAAATAACAGTCTTTATCGACAAAGAAAAGCTAAAAGAATTCACCATCACCAAACCAGCTGCTTTACAACAAATTCTGAAGGAAATTTTCCGGGGTAAAAACAAAAGGCCGTTAACTACAAAGAAGAGAATTACAAATTGAGAAAGCTCACCAGTAAAGGCAAACATATATAAAAGTAGGAAATAATCCACAGGCAAATATGATATAAAAAACAGCAATATGATATATTCTCCTTGTCATGAAACTAGAACACACCCTCACACCATGCACAAAAATACACTCCAAATGGCTGAAAGACTTAAAGATACGACAGGACACCATCAAACTCCTAGGAGAGAAAATAGGCAAAACACTCTCTGACATCAACATCATGAATATTTTCTCAGGTCAGTCTCCCAAAGCAATAGAAATTAGAGCAAAAATAAACCCATGGGACCTCATCAAACTGAAAAGGTTTTGCACAGCAAAGGAAACCCAAAAGAAAACAAAAAGACAACTTACAGAATGGGAGAAAATAATTTCAAATGATGCAACCGACAAGGGCTTAATCTCTAGAATATATAAACAACTTATACAACCCAACAGCAAAAAAACCAATCAATCAATGGAAAACTGGGCAAAAGACCTGAATAGACATTTCTCCAAAGAAGATATACAGATGGCCAGCAAACACATGGAAAAATGCTCAACATCGCTGGTTATAAGAGAAATGCAAATCAAAACTACCATGAGATACCACCTCACACCAGTCAGAATGGCCATCATTAAGAAATCCACAAAGAACAAGTGCTGGAGGGGCTGTGGAGAAAAGGGAACCCTCCTGCACTGTTGGTGGGAATGGAAACTGGTACAGCCACTATGGAGAACAGTTTGGAGATACCTTAGAAATCTATCCATAGAACTGACATATGACCCCGCAATCCCACTCTTGGGCATCTATCCGGACAAAACTCTACTTAAAAGAGACACGTGCACCCGCATGTTCATTGCAGCACTATTCACAACAGCCAGGACATGGAAACAACCCAAATGTCCATCGACAGATGATTGGATTCGGAAGATGTGGTGTATATATACACAATGGACTACTACTCAGCCATAAAAAAGAATGACATAATGCCATTTGCAGCAACATGGATGGAGCTAGAGAATCTCATACTGAGTGAAATGAGCCAGAAAGACAAAGACAAATACCATATGATATCACTTATAACTGGAATCTAATATCCAGCACAAATGAACATCTCCTCAGAAAAGAAAATCATGGACTTGGAGAAGAGACTTGTGGCTGCCTGATGGGAGTGGGAGGGATCGGGAGCTTGGGCTTATCAGACACAACTTAGAATAGATTTACAAGGAGATCCTGCTGAATAGCATTGAGAACTTTGTCTAGATACTCATGTTGCAACAGAACAAACGGTGGGGGGAAAATGTAATTGTAATGTATACATGTAAGGATAACTTGATCCCCTTGCTGTACAGTGGGAAAATAAAAAATTAAAAAATAATAAAAGATTTTCAATATCCAAAAGTCAATGTGATATGCCACATTAAACCTAAGAATAAAAACCATACAGTTTTCTCAATAGATGCAGAAAAGCTTTTGATACAATTCTACATCCATTTATGATGAAAATTCTCCAGAAAGTTGGCATAAAGGGAACCTACCTCAACGTAATAAAGGCCATGTATGACAAATCCTCAGCTAACATCATTCTCAATGGTGAAAAGCTGAAAGCATTTCCACCAAGATCAGGAAAAAGACAAGGGTGTCCACTCTTACCACTTTTATGCAACATTGTTTTGGAAGTCCTAGCCATGGCAATCAGAGAAGAAAAATAAAGAGAATACAAATCAGAAAAGAAGAAGTAAAACCATCATGGCTTGCAGATGACATGATACTATATATAGAAAATCTTGACAATACTTCCAGAAAACTACTAGAGTTCATCAATGAATTTGGTAAATTTGCAGGATACAAAATTAACACACAAAAATTTCCCGCATTTCTATTCACTAATAATGAAAGATCATAAAGAGAAATTAAGGGGAAAAAATCCCATACATCATTGTATCAAAGAGAATTAAATACCTAGGAATAAGCCTACTGAAAGAGGCAAAAGAGCTGTACTCTGCAATCTGTAAGACACTGATGAAAGAAATTGAAAATAACACAAAGAGATGAAAGATAAGCCATGCTCTTGGCTTGGAGAAATCAGTATTGTCAAAATGACTATACTATCCAAAGCAATCCATAGATACAGTGAAATCCCTATCAAATTACCAATGGCATTTTTTCACATAACTAATTTTTTTTAATTTGTATGAAAACACAACAGACCCAGAATAGCCAAAGCAATCTTGAGAAAGAAAAATGGAACTGGAGGAATCAGGCTCCCTGAGTTCACACTATACTAAAAAGCTACAGTCATCAAAACAGAGTGGCACTGGACAAAAAAAGAAATATGGATCAGTGGAACAGGATATAAAGCCCAGAAATAAAGTCACACATATATGATCAATTAAATCTATGAAAACAGAGGCAAGAATATAGATTGGAGAAAAGACAGTCTCTTAAATTAGCATTGCTGTGAAAACTGGACAGCTACATGTAAAAGAATGAGATTAGAACACTTTCTTACACCATATAGAAAAATTAACTCAAAATGGATTAAAGACCTCATTGTAAGACCAGATATAATAAAACTATTAGAGGAAAATATAGGCAGAATACTGACATAAGTTGTGGCTATATTTTTTTGGATTCAATGGAGATTAAAAACAAAAATAAATGAATGGGACCTAATTAAACTTAAAAGCTTTTACAAAGCGAAGGAAGTCATAAACAAAATGCAGACAAACCCACATAACTGGAGGAAATCTTTGCAAATGAAATGATTGTCAAGGAATTAATCTCCAAAATATACAAACATCACAAATAGCTTTCTATCAAAAAATCAAACCCAGTCAAAAAATGGTCAGAAGATCTAAACAGACATTAGTCCAAAGACAAACATATGATCAAAAAGCACATGAAAAAATGCTCAGCCTCACTAACTACTAGAGAAATGCAAATCAAAACAACAATGAGGTATCACCTCACACCAGTCAGTATGGCCATCAGCAAAAAGTTCACAAAAAATAAATACTTGAGAGGTTGTATAGAAAAGGGAACCCTCCTGCCCTGTTGGTAGGAATGTAAATTGGTGCAGCCACTGTGAAGAACAGTATGGAGTTTCCTTAAAAAGCTAAATATAGAACTACCATATGATCCAGCAATCCCATTCCTGGGCACCTAATTGGAAAAAATCATAATTCAAGAAGAGATATGCATTCCATCTTCATTGCTGCACTATTTACAATAGCCAAGACACAGAAGCAACCTAAATATTCATCAACAGGAGTGGATAAAGAAGATGTGGTACACATAGACAATGGAGTATTACTCAGCTTTAAAAAAGAACAAAATAATGCCATTTGCAGCAACATGGATGGACCTAGAAATTATCATACTAAGTTAAGTTAGAAAAAGAAAAACATATAATCAGATCACTAATATGTGGAATTTAATAAAAAATACAAAGGAATTTATTCACAAAACAAAAAGACTCAAAGATTTTTAAACCAAACTTATTGTTTCCAAAGGGAAACACTGCAGGGAAGGATAAAATGGGAGGTTAGGATTGACATATACACACTACTGTATGTGGAATAGATGAGTTAACAAGGACCTACTGTATACCACAGGAAAGTCTACTCAATATTCTGTATGGGAAAATAATTTGAAAATGAATGATTATGCATATAACTTATTCCTTTTGCTGTACACCTGAAAGTAGCACAGCATTATAAGTAAACTCTATTCTAACATTTTAAAAAAAAAAATAAATTCATGTCTGAAAATATTTACTTTAAATGCAAATGGAATAAATTCTCAAAATTCTCAAAATCAAAAATACATAAACTGAATGAATAGATTTAAAAAATACAACCTGGAGTTCCCATTATGGTGCAGCAGAAACTAATTCAACTAGGAACCATGAGTTTGCAGGTTTGATCCTTGGCCTCACTCAATGCGTTAAGGATTCAGCATTGCTATGAGCTGTGATGAAGGTCTCAGATGCGGCTTGTATCTGGTGTTGCTGTGGCTGTAGCATAGGCCGGCAGTATAGCTCTGATTAGACCCCTAGCCTGGGAATCCCCATAAACCATGAGTGTGGCCCTAAAAAGTCAAAAAAAAAAGATACAACCCATTTATATGGTGCCTACAAAAGACTTGCTTCAGCTTTAAGGATACACACAGACTGAAGGTAAAGGATTAGCGAAAGATAGCCCATGCAAATGGAAGCCATAAGAAAGCAGGGCACTTACATCAAACAAAATAAACCTTAAGCCTAAGACTATAAGAGACAAAGAATGTTATTATATAAGGAGAAAAGGCTCAAATTTATTAAGGAGATAAAATGTGTAAATATTTGTGTATTCAATATAGAAACACTTTAATATATAAAGCAAATATTAGCAGACCTGAGAGAAGAGATAGATAATGACAAAAACAATATTATCCCATTTTCATTTCACCACTTTCATCAATGGAATGGACATCCATACAGAAAGTCAGTTTAAAAAAAAAAGACTTAAAACTGCATATTACACCAGACGGATCTAACAGATATTTATAGAGCACTCCACCCAGCATCACAAGAATATGCACTCTTTTCAACCACACATGGCTCATTCTCAAGGACAGACCATGGGCCACAGGGCCACAAAAAAAAGCCTTAATAAATTTAAGATTGAAATCATAAATAAATTTAAGATTGAAATCATACTAAGCATCTTTTCCAATAGCAGTGGTAAGAAACTAGAAATCAATTACATGAATAAAACTTAAAAATTGACAAATACATGAAAATTAAATAACATGCTTCTAAAAATCAGTGGGCCAAAGGAGAAATTCAAACAGAAAGCAAAAAATAGCTTGAGACAAATGAAAGTGTAAATACAACATACCAAAATTATGGGATGATGAAAATGTAGTTCAAAGAGGAAAGTTTATAGTGATAAATACATACATCAAGAGAAAACAAGGATCTCAATAAACAACCTAGTTTTACATCTCAAAGAATCAGAAATAGAAGAGCAAATTAAGCCCAAATTTAGGCAGGAGGAATAAATAACAAAGATCATAGTGAAAATAAATGAAGCGGAAAAAAATAAACAAAATAGAAAACTTGTAGTTAGACTAACCAGGACAAAAAAAAAGAGAGGGCACAAATAAGTAAAATTATACATGAAAAAAGAGACATTACAACTGATATCACACAAATACAAAGACTCATAAGGGACAAGTAGGAAGAATTATATTCCAATAAATTGGACAACCTAGAATAAATGAATAAATTCCTATAATCATACAACACAACAGTACTGAATCAAAAAGAAATAGACTAAACAAATCAATTACTAATAAGGAGATTTAATCAGTAATCCAAAAGCTCCCAAAGGAAAGTTCAGTACTGATGGCTTACTATTGCATTCAACAAAATATTTAAAGAACTAGTACCAATCATTCTCAAACTCCTTCAAAAAATGGAAGAGAAAACCATGCCAAACTCTTTTCACAAAGCCAGCATTACTCTGATACCAAAACCAGACAGTAACACTGTAAGAAAAGAATATTACGAAGAGAAAGGAAAGAAAAATATTATTACAAGCCAGTTATCCCTAGTGAACATAGATGCAAAATCCTCAAAAAATATTAGCAAACCAAATTCAATGGTATGGTAAAAGGATCACAGATCATGATGAAGTAGGATTTATTCCAGGCATGCAAGGAATGTTCAGCATCTGTAAATCAATGTGATATATCACATTTACGATGATCATTTCAACAGATGAAATTAAAGCATTTGACAAAATTCAACAGCCTTTCACTAAAAAAAGAACCTCTCAATAAACTGAGTATAGAGGAAATGTATTTCAATATAATAAAATTCATATATGAGAAGCTCATAGCTAACTGTATACCCTACAGTGAAAAGCTGAGGTTTTTTCCTCTAAAAACATCAATAAGAAAAGCCTGCCAACTCTCACTACTTTTATTAACATAGTTCTAGAAGTCCTAGCTAGAGCAATTAGGCAAGAAATAAAAAGCATCCAAATTAGAAGTAAAATTGTCTCTACTTGGAGATGACATAAGGTTATATGTAGAAAACCTGAAAGACTCCATCAAGAAAAACTGTTAGAATATATGAATTCAGTAAAGTTGTAGGACATAAAATATACAAAAATTAGTTGCATTTCTATACATGAACAACAAACTACTTGAAAGACAAATTAAGAAAGCAATGCCATTTAATTGCATTAAAAAGAATATAATATTTAAGAATTTAACCAAAACTTCTGTATCCTGAAAACTATAAAACATTAAAATAATTTAAGAAAATGCATTAAAGATAATTTAAAAAATTAGATGCTTGTGGATTGGAAATATTAATATTTTAAAATGTCCATCCTACACAATGTGATTTACAGATTTAATAATCTCTATTAAAATTCTAATGTTATTTTTTAATAATTTTTTAAATTATAAAATTTGTATAGAACAAAAGACGCCAAATAGCTAAAGCAATCTTAAGAAAGAAGAACAAAGCTGGAGGTGTTACACTTTCTGACTTCAAACTATATTACAAATCTATAGTAATCAAAACAGCATGGTATTGGTATAAAAACAGACCATTGATCAATGGAACAGAGTAGAGAGCCTAGAAATAAACTCAAGCATATATGATCAATTAATTTATAACTAAGGAGCCAAGAATATACAGCAGAAAAAAGATAGTCTTTTCCAATAACTGGTGTTGGGAAAACTGGACAGCCACATGCAAATGAATGAAATTGACCCCTATCTTATACCATTCTCAAAATGGATTAAAGACTTGAATGCAAGATCTGAAACCACAAAACTAAAATAAAACACAGGAGGTAACTTGCATGACATCCATCTCAGCAATGATTTTATATATATATATATATATATATATATATATATATATATATATATATATATATATATATGGCATCAACATGTTCTATACCTTAAACTTACACAATGCTATATGTCAAGTATATCTCAATAAAATTGAGGGAAAAAACAAAGTAAATATTGTAATAACATCACCCTAGTAGTTTATAAATATAGATATACAAGGTTTACTGACATAAAAATATGAAGGCTAATTTTCCTCATATTTTCAAAATAAGAAAATATTTCAGTAGATACTTGGAAAATTTTTGAAATGACATAAGATATAGATTTAAAAATTTACAAACCTTTAAAAGAAATAATAATTTAATTCCCTCAATAAATATACTTTCTTTAAACTAACAGTGTAACAGTATACATTTTGGAAAATACAGAAAAGTACAATAGTTAAAATCATACATAACCTAGATATAACCACTGTTAACATGTAGATTTTATGTCCTTCTTTAATCTATAAAACAAGACTGACAGTCCAAACTTTTTCAATTTACATGCAAGAAAAGGTTTGTTTTTCTAATAACTATTGCCAAAATTTGCCCTTTATGTAGTCTCACCTACTTATTTACCCATCTCTTCCTATCCCACAATACCCTATACATATAAGCTGTGGTGGTTGGGAAAGAGATTGTATGGATGTTACCTACTTTCTCTCTATCTCACATTCTGCATGCCTTGGCTCACCAGTTCAGCATGAAGCTAGAAAGGACACATGTGAAGTTGGAGGTGAGGAAGGAAGGAAGGAAGGAAAGAAGGAAGGAAGGAGATGAAAGTGAGGAAGGCACTGCTTAGGCTAATGAAGGCCATTAGTGGAGATTTGGTATTACTTTATTGGGCCATGATCCGTTTGGGTTACCCATTAGTGGCTGAGATATGTATTAATTTCCTATTGCTGCATTATAAATCATCATAAATGTAGTGGCTCAAAACAGCACCCATTTATTATCTCAGTTCAGAAGTCTGGGTGACTCAGCTGGGTACTCTGCTAGGATCTTACAAGCCTTGAATCAAATGCTGGTCAGCCTTCTTACCTTAAGACTCTGGGGGAGAACCGGCTTCTAGGTTCATTCAGGTAATTGACAGAATTCAACTCCCTTCTACCTTCAAGCCAGCAATGGTGGGTCAAATCCTTCTTATACTTCAGATCTGACTTCACTTTTATGACATCTCTCTAACTCCTAACATCAAAAGTTCTATGCTTTTAAGGACCTTTGTGATTACACTGGGCCCACTTGGATAATCCAGTATAATCTCCCTATTTTAATGAGCATAACCTTCATTACATCTGTGAAGTCCCTTTGGCCATATAAGGTAACATGTTTACAGGTTCTGGAGATTAGTGTATGGATATCTGAGGGTGGTCCTTCAACCCACCGCAAGATCAGCTGGCCTTTTGTTGCCTTCTGCCATCAGGGAGTCCTTTGGAGATCATTGCTGCATCCTCCCTACACCCTCAGCAAATTATTTCCAGAGGTCTCCTGATGCAGGTTCTAACCAATGTATCTACAGGAAAAGCAAAGGTACTGTAACAGTGAGTGGAATGCACATTTTTGTGGAATCTGCAACAGGTAGTTTTTGAACTTAGAAGTTTAACTTTAGAAGGTAACAACCTTATCTGCATTCTTGGCTGTGAGCTGTCTCCAGAGTAATTCCTGAAACAGCCATTGGGAAGGCATTGAAGGGGGAAAAGATGGATTCATTTTTTTAATATACACAAATTTAGAGTCACACTTTTATATTTTGGCCATTCCCTCAATTCCTGGGCAAGGGATCAAACTCAAGCCACAGCAGTAACTCAAGCCAGAGCAGTGACAACACTGAGTCCTTAACCACTAGACCACAGAACTCCTAAGAATTACTCTTTTCATACAGTTGTATAACTTGCTTTTTATACTCAGCATAATGGGCATTGCCTTTAAACAATCCAAAAAAAATATTTAATGGATGCATTGCATCCAAATTGAATGGGTATAGCTTATTGTTGAAAATTATTTTAAATTATTTTGTAATATTGAGGAATATAAAGAATAGTATATAATCAAGTGCTTTCGCACAGATGTTTTGTCCTCTCTTTGGTGGTAACAAATGAAAGAGGTACTTAACTAATACGAAAAGATCAAAGGATGGTTTCTCTAGGAAGTAGTGTTTGGTTGAATTTTAGAGGATGCTGAGTTGGTTAGCACAAGATGAAGAAAAGGAAAAACTGAAGGGTGATTTTTGCTTAGTACTGACCTCTCTGATATTGGTACTTCTAGAAAGCAGATTCCTGCCATAAGATAGGAATTTTATTAGCCTATTTGGAGGTGAAGAGCTTCTCCTGAGCAGGAAACCAGGAGAAGATACTGAGAATCCTTCTCAAGTACAATGAAGAGAAACTGTAATTTGTAATGGCTAGACCCTTTCAACAGCATCAGAATTGCATTGAGCAGTCTTTTTCTTAGCTAAAGAGACTTTTAGTATATCAAAAGGAACACTGGTTAGAGCTTAGACATTTATTCTAAATAAGCCCTCACCTCATATTTGAATAATCATTATGTCCAGTTTGAAGCAAAGGTAAAAATATTGAGAGTATAGACTACAATTCCTAAATTAACTCTTTTGGTGGTAAGGGCCTACCAAAACATTTTCTGTTAATTTTTTAAACACTGTTCAGCAGCTATTCTGTGGCTGCTGAAAGGGTCTAGCCATTACAATTTACAGTTCTTCTTTGTATTTGAAAAGGGCTAATGCTTACTTATACATCTTATTCATTGGGGTGTAGGGTCCTAGAGGTTATTTTTTAATCTCCTCACATTCAAAACCTACCTAAGGCTAGGTCCATTGATAATGCTTAATGAACACTGAATGTATTAATGGATGGCCTTCCTAACATAAGACCATCACAGAGTAGCACCCAGACTAGACTCAGCTCCTAAGCTTGAACTTATAAGTACAATGCTCCACTAATCATAATCAGCTATCACTAGGGCTAAATATACGCTGAAATTTTTGCTTCACACTTTTTTATCATTGTTTTTCTCCTCAGCATCATAACATCAATAACATTTTTATTGTATAGCTAAGAACTATATATAAAATAGATAACCAACAAGAACCTACTGTATAGCACAGGGAAATATACTCAATATTTTGTGATAACCTATAAGGTAAAAGCATCTAAGAAAAAATTGAAATATATGTATGTATATAAATGAATAGATATGAATGTATGTATATATTTTTGGTATACCCAAAACTAACACAACATTGTAAATCAACTATACTTCAATTAAAAAGTAAAAAAATTAAAGTGGATTAAATGAATACATAGCAGTTTAAATAATACAGAAGAATGAATAAATGATTTGGAAGATAGAATAATGGAAATCACCCAATCAGAACAGCAGACATGAAAACCAAATTTAAAAAATGAAAGCAATATGAAACTTATGTGATAATATAAGGCATGCCAACATATGCATATTAAGAATTCTAGAAGAAAGAGAAAAGATCAAAAATGCATTTGAAAAAAAATACAGAGTTCCCATCTTGGCACAGCAGAAAAGAATCTGACTAGGAACCATGAGGTTGCAGGTTTGATCCCTGGCCTTGCTCAGTGGGTTAAGGATCTGGCATTGCCTTGAGCTGCAGTGTAGTTTGCAGATGTGACTTGGATCTGGTGTTGCTGTGGCTGTGGTGTAGGCCAGCAGCCACAGCTCCAATTAGACTCCTAGACTGGGAACCTCCATATGCCATGGGTGTGTCCCTAAAAAGACAAAAGACAAAAAAAACTGTTGCAGGGGAAAAGATAATGATCAAAGGTTCAATCCAAGAAGAAGATATAACAATTTTAAATATCTATGCACCCAATATAGATTCACTACAACATACAAGGCAACTGCTAACAATCTTAAAAGGACAAATTGACAATAACACAATCATAGTGGGGGACTTTAACACCCCACTTATAGCAATGGACAGATCATCCAAGCAGAAAATCAATAAGGAAACACAGACCATGAATGAAGCATTAAACCAGATGGACTTAATAGATATTTATGTGACATTCCATCCAAAAGCAACAGAATACACATTCTTCTTAAGTGCACATGGAACATTCTGTAAGATTGATCACATCCTGGGCTACAAATCAAACCTCAGTAACTTTAAGAAAATTGAAATCATATCAAGCATCTTTTCTGACCACAACACTATATGACCAGAAATCAACAACAAGAAAAAATCTGCAAAAAACACAAACACGTGGAGACTAAACAACATGCTACTAAATGACAAATGGATCACTGAAGAAATAAAAGAGGAAATTAAAAAATACCTAGAAGCAAATGACAACAAAGACAGGACACTCCAAAACCTATGGGAGGCAGCAAAAGCCATTCTAAGAGGAAAGTTTATAGCAATACAAGCCCACCTCAGGAAACAAGAAAAAGTGCAAATAAACAAGCTAACTCTACATCTAGCAGCTCAAGAGAGAACAGACAAGACCTACAGTTAGTAGAAGGAAAGAAATCATAAAGATTAGAGCTGAAATCAATGAAACAGAAACAAAGAAAACCATAGAAAAGATCAATGAAATGAAAAGCTGGTTCTTTCAAAAGATCAACAAAATTGATAAACCCTTAGCCAGACTTATCAAGCAAAAGAGAGAGAGGACTCAAATCAATAAAATTAGAAATGAAAAAGGAGAAGTAACAATGGACATCACAGAAATACAAAGGATCATAAGAGACTACTATATGCAACTATATGCCAATAAAATGGAAAACCTAGAAGAAATGGACAAATTCTTAGAAAGGTACAATCTTCCAAGACTAAACCAAGATGAAATAGAAAAGATGAATGGACCCATCACAAGAACGGAAATTGAAACTGTGATTTTAAAATATCCAACAAACAAAAGTCCAGGACCAGATGGCTTCACGGGCAAATTCTATCAGACATTTAGAGAATAGCTAATACCTATCCTTCTGAAACTATTTCAAAAAATTGCAGAGGAAAGGATACTCCCAAACTCATTCTATGAGGCCACCATCACCCTGATACCAAAACCAGACAAAGATACCACAAAAAAAAAAAAAAAAACCCACAGGCCAATTTCACTGATGAACATAGATGCAAAAATCCTCAACAAAATACTAGCAAACCACATCCAACAATACATTAAAAGGATTGTATATCATGATAAAGTGGGATTTATCCCAGGGATGCAAGGGTTCTTCAATAGCCACAAATCAATCAGTATGATACACTACATGAACAAACTGAAGAATAAAAAGCATATGATCCTCTCAATAGTCACAGAAAAAGCCTTTGACAGAATCCAATATCCATTTCTGATAAAAACCCTTCAGAAAGTGGGCATAGAGGTAACCTACCTCAACATAATAAAGGCCATATATGACAAACACACAGCTAACATCATTCTCAATGGTTAAAAGATGAAAGAATTCCTGCTGAGATCAGGAACAAGACAAGGATGTCTGCTCTCGCCACTACTGTTCAACATGGTTTTGGAAGTCCTAGCCACAGCAATTGGAGGAGTAAAAAGATAAAAGGAATCCAAATTGGAAAGGAAGAAGTAAAACTGTCACTATTTGCAGATGACATGATACTATACCTAGAGAATCCTAAAGACTCTACCAGAAAACTGTTAGACCTTATCCATGAATTTGGCAAAGTCGCAGGATACAAAATTAATACACAGAAATCAATGGCATTTCTATATACTAACAATGAAAGATCAGAAAGAGAAATTAGGGAAGCAATCTCATTTACCATCACATCCAAAAGAATCAAATGCCTAGGAGTAAACCTACCTAAAGAGACAAAAGACCTGTACTCTGAAAACTGTAAGACACTGAAGAAAGAAATCAAAGATGACACAATTAGATGGAAAGACATACCATGCTCTTGGATTGGAAGAGTCAATATTATTAAAATTATTATACTACCCAAGGCAATCTATAGATTTAATGCAATCCCTATCAAATTACCAAGGACTTTTTTCACAGAACTCAAACAAAATATTTTAAAGTTTGTGTGGAAGCACAAAAGACCCAGAACAGCCAAAGACATCCTGAAAAAGAAAAATGGAGCTGGAAGAATCAGGCTCCCGGACTTCAGACTATACTACAAAGCAACAATCATCAAAACCATATGGTACTGGCACAAAGATGGCAACATAGATCAGTGGAACAGGATAGAAAGCCCAGAATTAAATCCACGCACCTACAGTCAACTGATTTATGACAAAGGAGGCAAGAATATACAATAGAGAAAAGACAGCCTGTTTAACAAGTGGTGCTGGGAAAACTGGACAGCCACATGGAAAAGAATGAAATTAGAACACTCCCTAACACCATACACAAAAATAAACTCCAAATGGATTAAAGACCTAGATGTAAGACCAGACACTATGAAACTCTTAGAGGAAAACATAGGCCAAACACTACCTGACATAAATGACAGCAACCTCTTCTCAGATCCACCTCTTAAGAGTAATGAGAGTAAAAACAAAAATGAACAAATGGGACTTAGTTAAACCTAAAAGGTTCTACACAGCAAAGGAAACCCTAAACAAAACAAAAAGACAACGCACAGAATGGGAGAAAATCTTCGCAAATGAATCAACTGACAAGGGATTAATCTCCAAAATTTATAAACAATGTCTGAAGCTCCATACCAAAAAAACAAACAACCCCATCAAAATGGGCAGAATATCTAAACACACAATTCTGCAAAGAAGACATACAGATGGTCAAAAAAACACATGAAAAGATGTTCAACATCACTCACTATTAGAGAAATGCAAATCAAAACCACTATGAGGTACCACCTTATACCAGCCAGAATGGTCATCATCAAAAAGTCTACAAACAATAAGTGCTGGAGAGGGTGTGGAGAAAAAGGAACCCTAGTACACTGTTGGTGGGATTGTAAATTGGTGCAACCACTGTGGAAAGCAGTATGGAGATGCCTCAGAAAACTAAAAATAGAACTACCATTTGGTCCAGCAATCCCACTCCTGGGCATCTACCCAGAGGAAACCATGACTCGAAAAGACACATGTACGCCAATGTTCATTGCAGCACTATTTGCAATAGCCAAGACATGGAAACAACCTAAATGTCCATCGACAGAGGAGTGGATCCAGAAGATGTGGTACATATACACAATGGAATATTACTCAGCCATTAAAAGGAAAAAAATACTGGCATTTTTAGCAACATGGGTGGACCTAGAAATTATCATGCTAAATGAAGTCAGTCAGACAAAGAGACACCAACATCAAATGCTTTCACTGACATATGGAATCTAAAAAGGACAGAATGAACTTCTTTGCAGAACACATACTGACTCACAGTTCGGGGGGTGGGGGGATGCACTGGGGTTGTGGGATGGAAATCCTATAAAATTAGATTGTGATGATCATTGCACAACTATAAATGTAATAAATTCATTGAGCAATAAAAAACTAAAAACAAACAAACAAAATTAACTGAGCTTAGACCATGATGGAAGATAATGTGAGGAAAAGAATGTGTGTGTGTGTGTGTGCACGTGACTGAGTCACTTTGCTGAACAGCAAGAATGGACAGAACATTGTATATAAACTACAATAAAAAATTTTTTCAAGGAAAAAAATAAAAGGAAAAATAAAATGAAATTAGGAAAACAATTTAATTTATAATAGCTTCTAAAAGAATGCTTAGAATAAACTTAACCAAGGAGATGAAAGCCTTATACACTGAAAACTACAAAATATGTCTTAGAGAAATTAAAGAAGACACCAATAAATGGAAAGACATAAATATTCATGAATTGAAAACAATACTTTTCAGATGCGATTACTACAGAGATCTACAGATTTAATATGATTTATATCAAAATCTAAATGATTTTTTTTTGCAGAAGTAGAAAAATCTATCCTAAATCCATTTGTAACTTCAAGGGATCCTTAATAGCCAAAACAATCTTTTATAAGAACAAAGTTGGAGGTCAGATAATCCTTATTTCAAAATTTATTGTATAGCTAAGGTAATAAAAATTGTGTTACTGGCAAAAAAAAAAAAACAAACAGACACATAGACAAATGGATAGACTAGAGCCTAGAAATAAACTCTCGCATATGAAGTCAAATGATTTTTTAATAAAGGTGCACAATCTGAGAAATGATAGTCTCTTCAGCAAATACAGTTCTGAAGAACTTGCTTTCCACATTCAAGAAAAGGAATTTGGATTCTTACCCTATACCCTACAAGTCCCCCCAAGCCTACAGGTCACTGAGTATCTGTTTCCCTCAGATTGTGCACACCGAGGCCTTTGCATCTTCTCCTAGCCAGAAACCTCCTTTCTCGCAATAGAAAACACCAGTTCTTCCATTAAGCCCAGATTTTTTTAAAAAGTTTCTCACCTTTGAAGATTTCCCTGATGTTCCTAGGAATATAGTGACATTCTCTACTCCAGACTCCTACACTCTGCTCCTGTCTCTATTCCAAGACATCAGTGATGCCTGGTAATTCTATATATGCATGTTCATCTCTCCCATGACACCGAGCATCTGGAGAGCAGAAGTCTGTATTAATGAACTATATATTCCCAGAGCTCATTATAGCACCTAACACACAATAGGTGCTCAGAGATCTTAATCCATTGATTGGAAGAGCTGAGAGAAAAAAAGGGATTTGTATAAAGAACTGCGTCGCTATAACAGGCCTAGTTGGCTTTCTCAGTATCTGCAGTTCATGTTTAGCCCCAGCAAAGTTTCTTCATTTATAAAATACAAGTACTAAACAGTGACCTTGTGAAGGAGAGAAACTGAATACTAGTCATATATGTGCCACCATTACCTGGAAAAATGTCTGGCACATAATAGTCAGTCAGTATGGAAGAAAGGAAGGAAGAGAAGTGAATGGGGGAGAGAGGAAAGAAGGAGGAAGAGAGTGAGCAAAGGAAGAAAATTCTTGGATATGACTCTAGAGTCTATACCCTACCAAACCAAACTGATCCACATGCCTAATTATGATAGAATTAAGGTTTCCCTTAAAGGGAGAGCCCATTCATTCTCCTTGTGCTCTTCCCCAGCAGCAATAAAGTTTTCTCATCTATAAAGGATCCAAATGCCAATAATCTGAATTCAGAGTCTGTGGCTTTGAGTCTACACTAAACCACCTCTATTTTTCGTTCCAAAAATAATCCATTGATGAAATAAATTATACCTGTTGCTTGCTAGTCAAGAAATTTATAATAACACTGAGATTATAACTTAGGATCAACTGTCCTGCTTGTCTTGAGTCTCTTACATCTTTCCTTAAAAATTTGTTCCATGGTCGGAGACAATCTCGGTTTTCCCAGTAGCCATTTTGAAAGCTACTTCTATAAATAAGAGTCCAAATCAGGTAAGAAAGTGTGGAAGTGTGGAAAAGGCACATGAATTACTAACTTATTCTAGAAGAAAAATTTGTAAAGACCTGCCCAGGGTTTTAAGTGACAACATAGGGATGCCAAGTGAATTTAGTAATCTCATTCTAACTCCAATCAACTGGTGGCTTCTTGGAGCTGCATGTTGAACAAGTTCTAAAACCATGTTCTGTTACAAACAAGTATATATAAATAAATTCTAGCAGCAAAGATGCACTTTCTCTCTCCAGTCAGCACCCACCACAAACATTTAAACTCAGCAAAGTATTTAAGAAGAAAAACTCAAGGTGTTCCATCTTTAAAAAGTAATCTCATAAACGACTCGATAAAAGAAGGATAGGTTTATTTTGCACATAAAGAAACTGAGGCACATAAAAGTAAAATGAACTGACAAGAAGTAAAGTGGCTTCAAGCAAGGATCAAGAGGCAGAGATGATATGACTCTGGTCCCTGTATGACTGTGGATACCAAAACAGAAATGATGGCTGTTATCAGAAGGAGGACCCACTAGCTTATGGCATTTGAACAATCTGTTTGGTTCTAAATTCTCTGACAGCTATTGCAAAAGGGAAGCAAATGAGTGAAGTGATAAATTTTCCATTTTCTTGTATTTTTAAGATACCAAAACATCTGTTAAAAAAAAATATTTCCTGGACCTATGTATCTCTGTAATTGACATGTAGATAATATCTAATGATATCTTCTATAGTTTTACATATCTTCTACAGTTTTAATAAGACTTTAAAATGCTGTCCCAGGAGTTTTCTTGTGGTATTGTCACTGCAGTGACTTGGGTCACTGCTTCTGGTGCAGATTCGATCCCTGGCCTGAGAACTTCCACATGCACTGGGCATGGCAAAAAAAAAAAAAAAAAATGCTGTCCAAATGTACAAAATGGCTTTATAAAGGCAGAAGAATAATTATAAAATTTAATTATAAAATTTAATTATAAAATGTCAGATGAAAGTCATTCCACTGAAGTTGGTAATGGGATCCAGATGAGTTAGTTCTCAAGAAAAACATGGAAGAATCTACATTTTGATACAAGCAAGGAAATTAGAAGCCTCCCCCATGCTGAAAAATTGCATTAGGTCATTTTGCATATAGAAAGGATTCAGTGGTGAGAAATATAAAAAGGGGAGAATTGTACTTTATTCATTTCTTGCACCTGAAGAGCAATGAGGTAAGCAAACAAATATACTGTAATATAGCTAAGCCATCATTTCTAACTCTCGTCCTAGATTGGATTTCTCAGAACATCATGAAAGCAGATAGACTATATCCTTTTGAAGGTATGATAATTTAAGCTAATTTAATGTTGTATTACAGCTACCACCCTCTTGAGAATCCAACCAGCTGGAATCTATTTCCTCTTATGGGGAAACTTAAGTATGGTCTCCAAAGCCACAGACTTTCTAGTTGTTTTTTGAGCATTTTTTCTGAATCAAAACCAGCTTAAATAGAAAAAGAGGAAGTAGACAATTTCCAAGCATTCACAAGCCTGAGTAAATAAATTTCACACTAATTAACGGAACTGAAAGATTTTTATTCCTGTTTTTAATTATAAAAAGTATTTTTCCTTTCTGAGTGGTTGATGGGATACTCAATTTCCAGAACTATGACAACACTTGTTAAAGTCAGCTGATTCACAGTGCTACCGAGTCCAAGCAGAAACTGTTCTGTGGATCACCAAAGTCAAGAATTCATGAATCCTTAGTACCAGCTCTAGCAAATTATGTGACACCATTCTTTGAAGTATACAATCTAAAAGATACACCCTTGCAATACATACCAGTACTCCAATTCCTATATTTATTAAAAACAGATGAATAAGAGTTTAAGGTGGGGAAAAGATAGCAGAGGAGTAGGATGTGGCACTCATCTTCTCCCACAAACACATTAAAAAAATCATCTACATGTAGAACAATTAATACAGGACATCTATTAAACATTGAAAGAAGACCTCAGATTTGCCAAAAGGCTAAGAAACCCCCTACATAACTGGGTAGAACAAAAGGATAGAGTGGGGAGAGAGAGAAATCAGGAAGGGACCAACACTCCCAAGAAGGAGAAGAAAGGATCCACACCCTGGGAGGCCACCTAACTGATGGGGCTGTCACCCAGGATGGAGGGGGAGCCTCAACGCCTAACTGATGGGGCTGTCACCCAGGATGGAGGGGGAGCCTCAACACCTAACTGATGGGGCTGTCACCCGGGATGGAGGGGGAGCCTCAACACCTAACTGTGGGGCTGTCACCCGGGATGGAGGGGGAGCCTCAAAGCCTTGGAGGGAAGTGTTATGCCGTAAAAGAACAGAGACCACTCCAACACAGAAAAAAAAAACAAATTAGGAGTCTTTATTACTGACCGGGCCACACACTGCCTAAAAGTGGCTTGAGTGTGAAGCCCCGAACAAAGAAACGGACTTCGTTTATAAAGGCAAACTTACATCCAGGTTGGAAGGGGGTGCACATGCATAAGTAGCATCTGCAGTCAGCCTTATCAGCTAACTTTGTTCTTCTAAGGAAGGGGGCTGCTGCCAGAGACTTAGGTGCTAGGTTGACTGCTTTACACCGGCCCTGTAGAATGTTAACAAGGCCCAGGCCTATGTCTGGAGCTGTGGAATGTTACCGAGGCCCAGGCTTATGTCCTTCAAAAGTACAGCAGCTGGTCTGAGGAGGGCAAAGCAGGAACAGGGCCATATAGACAACTGGTACCACCAACCAGCACACCACAGCCTGAGACATTCTGATGAGGGGTTGGCACTGAGACTTGGACTTTGGAAGTGAGTTCTGGGGAGAAGACTAGGGTTGGCTGTGTGGAAACAGCCTGAGGGGGCTATGGAGCCATGCACCACGGGCTAGGGAGTATGAGAGGCCCAGCCTCACCAGAGAAGGTGCCATTGTTAGAGAGTGCAAGAGGAGGCAGTGTTGCCATAGGAATTTTTTTTCTCTGTGCGTGTGCAGGCTCTCAGGTTATGGAGTACCTCTTTTGCAGGCTACAGGGTAAGTGCAAACTGCCACAGCCACCTTGGACTGCAGAGGTGGGTACAAGCCCATCACTACTAAGGGTCCCATGACCAGGCACCACTTATGGCATCAGGCAATACCTATGGCCCCAGTAACCTCAGGGGTCACTGTGGAAGGCCCCGCAACTGAGTGCCACCCGTTGCCCTCACCTCCCTAGGAATGTACATGTTCCACTATTGCTGCTGCCAAGGTCTATGGGTGCCACCCCAGCCTCCCTAAGGTTGCCACTGCCAAGGCCCAGTAACTAGGTGCCACCTGAAGGTGCCACCCACTGTTCTCACCTCCCTGGAAGCATTCACAAGCCATAAACCTTCACACCTGCTATCAAGGGGATAGTGGCCAGCATACACCGAGGGAAGAGACAGCAAGCATCCAAACCAAAAGCAGCCCTCATTCCAAAAAAAAAAAGAAAAAAAGCAATTCTTCACAAGCTACCCTAGGAGCTCTCATATATAAATAGTCCTCCAAAACTACAATAGATAATTGTTTTTCCTAAACTCACAAAGTAAGAAAAATATTAGCAAAATGAAGAAGTGCAGGAACTATTCCCAGTTAAAAGAACAGGAGGATTCCCCTGAAGGAGCAAATAATTAAAGAGACCTCTGAAGTCTAATAACCACCAAGTTCAAAAAGAAGGTAATGAAAATACTGAAGGAATGTAAAAAAGCAGATATGAACAGCAACCCAGATTACTTTAGAAAGGAACTAGAAACTATGAGGAGAAACCAAGAAAAAATTATAAAACTCATTTGCAGTGGTGAAAGCTGAGTTAAAGGCATTGAACAGCAGAATGAGTAGTGCAGAGGAATGAATAAGTGACTTGGAAGATAGAATAACGGAAATCACACAATCAGGACAGCAGATAGAAAACCAAATTAAGAAAAATGAAAACAATATAAGAGATCTATGGGATAATATAAAGCATGCCTATCTATGCATAATAGGGATCCCATAAGGAGAAGAAAAAGAAAAGTGGATTGAAAATGTATTTGAAGAAATTATGGCTGAAAATTTTCTACATCTAAAGAAGGAAACAGATATCCAGATATAGGAAACATAGAAGACCCCCAACAATTTGAACCAAACAGATCTACACCTTATTAGGATAAGACATATCCTAATAAGAATGGTAAAAGTCAAAGGAGAGGATTCTAAAGGCAGAAAGAAAAAAACAAAAGAGTTAATTATAAGGAACCCCAATAAGGCTCTTAGCTGACCTCTCTACAGAAATGCTACAGGCCAGAAGAGAGTGGCAGGAGATATTGAAAGTTCTAAAAGGGAAAAATTTGCAGCCCAGAATACTCTACCAAGAAAGTCAAGAAACAGGTCAAAAAAATTTTAAAAGCCTATTTGTGAAAACAATGATAAACACAAGGAACAGCAAAGGATAACCATGACAATGTAAAAAAGGACATCAAGGAGTTCCTGTCGTGGTGCAGTGGTTAACGAATCTGACTAGGAACCATGAGGTTGCAGGTTCAATCCCTGGCCTTGCTCAGTGGGTTAAGGATCCAGCGTTGCCATGAGCTGCGGTGTGGGTCACAGACACGGCTCGGATCCCTCATTGCTATGGCTCTGGTGTAGGCCAGCAGCTACAGCTCCAATTAGACCCCTAGCCTGGGAACCTCCATGTGCCACGGGAGCGGCTCAAGAAAAAGGCAAAAAGAAAAAAAAAGACATCAAAATCATAAAATGTGTAATTCCTGTCACAGCACAGCAGAAACAAATCCAACTAGGAACCATGAGGTGGTGGGTTCGATCTCTGGCCTCGCTCAGTGGGTTAAGGATCTGGCGTTGCCATGAGCTCTGGTGTAGATCACAGACGCAGCTCAGATCCTGAGCTGCTGTGGCTGTGGCGTAGGCCAGCGGCTACAGCTTTGATTGGACCCCTGGCCTGGGATCTTCCATATGCCGCAGGTGAAAGCCTGAAAAGACAAAAAAAAAATCATAAAATGTTCGGAAGGAGAGTAAGAAACTCTAGATTCTTTTTTAAGACTGTGTTTGAACCTACATGACTATCAGGCTAAAGTAAGCAGATATAGGAAGGGGTTAACATACTTGAAAAACAGGGCCACCATGAATCAAAGCCAAACAATACATTCACAAAAACCAGAAGGAGAACACAATCATAAAACAAAAGGAAATCATCAAACCACAAAAAAAAAGGAAAGACATAGAATCAACTGAAAAACAAGACTTAAAATGGTAACAAGTACATGTTTGTCAATAATTACCTGAAATGTCAATGGACTAAATGCTCCAATCAAAAGACATAAGAGTGGCAGACTAATTAAAAATAAAACAAGAGCCTACAATATGCTGCATACACGAGACTCACCTTAAAGCAAAGGACATATATAAATTGAAAGTGAGGGGATGGAAAAAATTATTTCATGCAAATGGACGTGAAACAAAAGCTGGAGTTGCAATACCCATATCACACAAAATAGACTTTAGAACAAAGGTCATAAAGAAAGATAAATAAGGACACTACTTAATGTAAAAGGATAAATTCAAGACAAGGACATTGGGAGTTTCCCTTGTAGCTGAGCAGTAATGAACCTGACTAGTATCCATGAGGATATAGATTCAATCCCTGGCCTCATTCAGTGGGTTAAGTATCTGTCACTGCCATGAGCTGTGGTGTAGACCAGCAGCCGCAGCTCTCATTTGGCCCCTAGTCTGGGAACTTCTATATGCCACAAGTGTGGCCTTAAAAAGCAAAAAAAAAAAAAAAAAAAAAAAAAGGAGGCTATTAACAGACATAAAAGGAGAAATTGATGGGAATACACTAAGAGTAGAAGACTTTAACACCCACTCACATAAATAGACAGATCTTCTAGACAGAAAATCAAAAAGGCAACAGAGATCTTAAATGACACAATAGAACAGCTGGACTTGATTGATATTTTCAGGACATTGCATCCATAAAAAACCCCAGTATGTACATTCTTGTCAAGGGCACATGAAAGATTTTCTAGGACAGACCACATACCATGGTACAAAATTAACCTCAACCAATTTAAGAGTATAGAAATTATTTCAAGCACTTTCTCTGACCACAATGGCATGAAACTAGAAATCAAGCACAAGAAAAGAAATGAGAAAAAGCTGACTACTTGGAGACTAAACAACATGCTACTAAAAAACCAATGGGTCAATGAGGAAATCAAAAAGGAAATTAAAAAGTGCCCTAAGACAAATGACAATGAAAACACACAAATAAATTCAAAATGGTTAAAAAACTTAAAATACAAGACATGATACCATAAAACTCCTAGACAAGAACATAGGCAAGATACTCTGTTACATATACCATACAAATGTTTTCTTAGGTCATTATTCCAAGGCAATAGAAATAAAAACAAAAACAAAATAGGACCTAATCAAACACACAAGCTTTTGCACAGCAAAGGAAATCATTTTTTAAAAATGAAAAGGCAACCTATAGAATGGGAAAAATAGTTGCAAACGATGCAACAAGTGATTAATCTCCAAAATATACAAACAACTCATACAACTCAACAATACCAAAAAAAAAAAAACCCCAAATTACCCAACTGAAAAATGGGCAAAAGACCAAATACACATATATCCAAAGAAGATACACAGATGATCAACGTGAAAAGGTGCTCAGCATCACTAATTATTAGAAAAATGCAAATCAAAACTACCATGAGATACCACCTCACACCGATCATATGGTAGTTTTATTTATTTATTTATTTATTTTTGAATCACCCCCGTATTGTTTTCCATAGTGGCTGCACCAAATTACATTCCTATCAGCAGTATGTGAGGGTTTCCTTTTCTCCACATCCTCATCAACACTTGGTATTTCTTGTCTTTTGTTATGGTACTCATTCTGACAGGCAGGAGGTGATTTTCATTTGCATTTCCCTCATGATTAGTGATACTGAACATCTCTTCATGTGATTGTTGGCCATCCGTATGTGTCCTTTGGAAAGTGTCTATTTAGGGCCTCTGCCCATATTTTAATATAGTTGTTTGGGATTCTTTTGATATTGTGTTATATTTTTTATATAGTTTGGATATTAACCTCTTATTAGACATATCATGTGCAAATACCTTCTCCCACTCAGTAGATTGTCTTTTTGTTTTGTTAATGGTTTCCATCATTGTGCAAAAGCTTTCAGGTTTGATCGGGTGTCATTTGTTTTATTTTTGCTTTTGTTTCCTTTGCCTTAGGAGAAAATATCCCCCAAAATATTGCTATGATTTATGTCAAAGAGTGTTGTATGTTTTCTTCTAGTTTTTATGGCTTCCAGTCTTACATTTAGGTCCTTAATCTATTTTGAGTTTATTTGCGCATATTGTGTGAGAAAGTGTTCTAATCTCATTTTTTTACATGTAGCTATGCAGTTTTACCAGGACCACTTATTGAAGAGACTGTTTTTTCTCTACTGCTTATTATTCCTCCCTTGTCACAGATTAATTAACATATGTGTATGGTTTGGTTTCTAGGCTCCTTATTCTGGTCCATTGATCTATATGTCTGTTTATGTGCCAACATCATACTGTTTTGATTGCTGTAGCTTTTTAATATAGTTTGAAGTTACGGAGTTTTAATACCTCTAGCTTTGTTCTTTTTTCTCTCAATACTGATTTGGTTATTTGGGGTTCTTCGTGGATCCATACACACTATAACAATATTTGTTCTAGTTCTGTGAAAAATGTTATTAGTATTTTGATAGGGATTGCATTTAACTTGTAGCTTGTTTTCATTAGTACGGACAGTTCAACAATATTAATCCTTCCAATTCATGAATATGGGATATCGTTCTATTTATTTGTAAAATCAATTTTTTCCTTAGTGTCTTATAATTTTTAGAGTACAAATCTTTCACCTCCTCATTAAATTTATTTCTAAGTGTTTTGTTCTTTTTTATTTGATTTTGAAATGGTGTTGTTTTCTTGATCTCTCTTGAAAACACTAATTAAAAAAATATATTCACTCCAATGTTCACAGGAGCATTATTTACAGTAGCCAAGATATAGAAACACCATCAACAGTAAATGTATAAAGAAAATGTGGTACACACAAATAGAATATTGCTCATCCATTGTAAAGAATGAAATTTTGCCATTTCCAACAACATGGATGGACCTGGAGGGTATTATGACTAGTGAAATAGGTTAGGTAGAGAAAGACAAATACTGTGTTTTCATTTATATGTGGAATCCAAAAAATAAAGCAAAAGAACAAACAAAATAAAAATAGCCTCACAGATACAGAGAACAAAGTATGGTCACCAGAGGGGCAAAATAGGTGAAGGAGATTAAGAAATACAAAATAAATAAGTTACAAGGATATAATTTATGGCACAGGGAATGTAGTCAATGTTTGTAATAACTTTGTATGGAGTATATTCTATAAAAATATCAAATAATTATTGAACACCTGAAATTAATAAAATACTGTAACTCGACTATACTTTAAAAAAGACAAGCATAAACTTACAATATCTGGGAAGGGGGAAAGGGATGTGTGCTGTCAATCAAGAAATATGTATGGAGAACAAATTTTCACATTTAACAATGACAAGAAAAGTTTGTAATCAAATTCAAGAAACATAACTCACAAGAGCAACATTTCCAGATATGTCTCTGAGCTCTGGCATGACGACTACTTCCTCCTTTAAACACTCTTCCCTTGGCTTCTCTGTCTTACTTTCCACTGCTGTTTCATCCTCTTTAGTATTCATCGTTGGCATCTCTTTTCCTAGCCCGTCTCCAAGATATCAGCATTCATCAACATTTGGTCTATGTTCCACTCTAAGTAGGTAATGTTACCCACTCTCGAGCATCAATTACCACCAAATACCATCAAATAGGTATTTGATGACGAATGCCAGATCTATGTCTCTAGACAGTTATCACTGGAGCTCCAGATGCACATATAAAACTTCTCACTGGGGAGTTCGCGTCGTGGCTCAGTGGTTAACGAATCCAACTAGGAACCATGAGGTTGCAGGTTCGGTCCCTGCCCTTGCTCAGTGGGTTAAGGGTCCGGCGTTGCCGTGAGCTGTGGTGTAGATAGCAGACACGGCTCGGATTCCAAGTTGCTGTGACTCTGGCGGAGGCCAGCGGCTACAGTTCCGATTAGACCCCTAGCCTGGGAACCTCCATATGCTGTGGGAGCGGCTCAAGAAAAAAGGCAGAAAGACAAAAAAACATAAAAAATAAAAATAAAACTTCTCACTGGGTCATCTCCATTTGGAAATCTTATTAAACAATATGTCCAAAATTGGATTCATTAGACATCCATTCAACTATTTCCTCCTTTTTGTATTCTTTATCCTATTGAATTCATCACTCCATACCCAATACATGCAGTAGCAAATTCTTTATGCCTCTTTCTTCCTCACTACATTCCCACCTCTCCATTCATATCTTGAATAACTCTTGAATCCACCTCACTTTTCTCTGGCCCCTAATTACTACAGTAGTAACCTCCACTCTTTATTTCCTCCAATTATTCTCTACACTGCAGTCATCAAGATCTCCCATAACTATGAGACAGAGAGAGAGAAAGAGACAGAGAAACAGAAGAGGAGCAAGAGAAAGAGGAGGTATCTTTCAAAGGTATGTGTATGTATAAATTTTCTACTTAAGTAGTTAACTTTATATACATTATAAACATTTGTATAAAATATATTCATATATTTTATATATATGAAATTACACAGTGTGTTTAATTTACTTACATATATCTCCATGTGAAATTTCTCTCTTTTCTGCAATCAGGGCAAAGCACACAAAGTACCTCCCAAGATGGACAAATTTGTAATATGGCAAAATAAACCCCCAATTGTGAAGGCAAGAAGTGTTTTTTTCCCAAGGTGTTCAAAGGACATAAACGGAGAGAGATGGAGGCTGGAGAAAAATAAGACATGGAGTGAAACCTAACCAAGGAGCCTAAATCCCTAAAATATGTGTGGATATGTGCTTAGACATAAAATGTTCCACTGAAGGCATTAAACATTGCTCTCGAGTTCTGATATTCAGTGCTTGCTTAGGGGACTTAAGTAATACAAAGTACAAGAGTTGTTGAAAAAACAGATGTCATGCCTCTAGGCCCTGCACTAAGACCCACCAAGACCTAGGCTAGATTTGCCCAGACCTACTGTGAGTAGCAAGTTCCCTCATTATTAATGCTTAGAGTTTTGTGGGTTCAGCATCCAGAATTACTTCAATTGCACAGAATCTGCCTGGAGTAGAGCCAGAACAAAGACTTGGAGGCCTCACTCCACTACCTCCTGTTTTTGTTTCTCAAGAAGAGTTTTGCACATCTGAAGGACCATTTATTCTTGAAGTGAGCTTTTCCAACCACACACATCTCATTGGGATATTCACATTAGCTCATAAAATATTGCTGTGGGTGTTTTTTCATGGGTTGCTGTTCATTTGTAGCTCAAGAGACCACAAATACAGACAAATGTAGAATATTGCCCTACCTATTTCCAATTTTTCTCTCATACAAGTACACCAAACTTTCTGCCAAAGCTTCCCACTCAAAATCAATTTTGGTTTCAAGCCAATGGTGTAACTTTCACTCAAATAGTGGCAGACTCTATGTCTAAGGCTAATCTAGAAGCCCCATTGTCCAGGGCTGCCTTAGCAATCATTACCATGAAATTAGGTTCTATTAATCTTATTAAATCCTCTTAAGAAAATTATCAGCAGCTTATTTGGGATTCATAGCTCACCATTCGAGGTTACAAACCAATTAATGATGTCGCAGGGCTCTGGCCTTTTGAAAAAGTAACCAATTCCAAGAAAATGCATAGAGGGAAATCTTAGAAAATAGAGGTTTATGAATTAAAATGGAAATCTCAGGTCTTAAAACATTTTAAATACACTAATACAACTAAGAATCCTTGAAAAGAAATATGACTAACAGATGGACCAAGGAAGAATATGACTCCAGGGAATTGCTGTGCCAAAAAGAGAAGGCTCTTCAGAACTGAGTTTTCCTACACTGCAGGGCAGCACACAAAGAGGAATATGCTACTTGAGAGTGGAGGAGCTGAGAGGAGATGCTGCTAGTGGACCCAGAAAGAGAGGGAAAGAAAGAAAACAAGATTCCTCATGATAGGACCAAAATAGCTATGTCTTATTACCATGCTTGTGACCTAGCTTCTTGCAGTCTAACTTGGTCATGGAAACCTTTAATGCAAAATTTTGCAGGGACTGTGTTTCTCAGATTAGGATCAGGAAGGAGTTCCCACCCTGGCTCAGGGGTTAACGAATCTGACTAGGAAACCATGAGGTTGTGGGTTCCATCCCTGGCCTTGCTGGATGGATTAAGCATCCAGCATTGCCGTGAGCTATGGTTTAGTTTGCCGAAGCGGCTGATCTGGTGTTGCTGTGGCTGTGTCATAGGCCAGCAGCTACGGCTCTGATTAGACCTCTAGCTTGGGAACCTCTATATGCTGTGAGTGTGGCCCTAGAAAAGACGAAAAAAAAAAAAAGAATAGGATCATGGAAAAGGCTATTGCTGAAAAAGAATTGAGAATGGTTGGGACTTAAAAATAAAACTGTCCCTTTTTATTATATTTCAGGTGGTAACTGTATAACAGTGACTAAAAGCTGAGACCAGCAAAGAGATCATCTGAAAGTTCCTCTAGAAGCAGGAGAGTATGTGGGGAAAGGTGCTTGTGTACCTCAAATACTGTGGTACAAGAATGCTTGTGTACCTCAAATACTGTGGTACAAGAATGCTGTGGTTCCTCAAATGCTGTGAACAAGGAAGGACAACCCTACTTGCTCCCATCTTTCCTTTCCAAGGCATAATTTTTTCTCTGAAGGGCATGAGAAAGCAGCAAGGGCTGAAATTTTTCTGTTAACAATCCATACCTATAATTTCACTTCCAGTTTTATGCTTTTTTTTTTTTGTGAAGGGGCATCCTCTGGACCATTCAGTTGACCGCAACACGTATTTATTGCCACCCTGTTTTATGCTATGTGCTGGAGATACAGCAGAGAGCATCAAGAAAGTACCAAATTTTTGAAGTCTACAGTCTATCAGGGAGTCTCTGCTTGGAGAAAATTGGTCAGTAAAATTTCCTGATTTTGTCTGTGAGTGCTCTACAATGTAAGTTTCCTTGAGAAGAAAAAGGACATGGAAAGAAATATAATCCAGAATGCCCTTGGAAGGCTTTGGATGAGGGAGGTATTTGGTATTGATTAAAGGCAATGAGACATTTAGGCAAGGAAAAGGAAATAGAAGGCATCAAAATTGGAAAGGAAGAACTTAAATTATATCTGTTCAAAGATGAGATGATGTTATATATAGCAAACTCTAAAACACACACACACATACACACACATGCTTGTTAGGAGTTAATAAGTGAATTCAGCAAACATCCAGGATACAAAAATCAACACATAAAAATCAGTTATGACTTTATACACTAATGATGAATAATTCAAAAATGAAAATTAAGAAAACACTTCCATATATAATAGCATCAAAATATTTTTTAAGGATCTTTGAGTTTAGGGAGACAAAAGATTTGTACCTTAAAACTATAAAACATTACTGAAAGAATAAAGAATATACACATAAATGAAAAGACATCCCATGTTTATGAATTGGAAGAAAATTTAGTTAAGATACTACCCCAAATGACCTACAAATTCAATGCAATCCCTTTAAAAATCCTAATGGTGTTTTGGCAGAAATAGAAAAATCCATCTCAAAATTTGTATGGAATCTGAGGGATTCACAATAACAAAGACAATGTCAACATGAAGAACAATGCTGAAGAACTAACATGACTCAATTTCAAAACCACAAAAGAATAGTCATCAAAATCACGTGGTACTGGCATAAGGAAATGTAGACAAATGGAACAGAACAGAGAGTCCAAAGATAAACCTTTGCGCAGACAGTCTTTTATTTTCAAGAAGGATGCCAAGACCATTCAACAGGGGAAGGGACAGTCTTTTCAATGAATGGTACTAGGAAAGCTGGATATCCACATACAAAACAAGGAAGTTGGATGCTTAGGTTATCCTATACACAAAAATTAACTCAAACTGACAAAACACCTAAACATAAGAAATAAAACTTCGAAGAAAACATAGGGGGGAAAATCTTCTTGACACTGAACTTAGCAACAATTTCTTTGATATGATATCAAAAGCCCAAAAAAGATAAATTAGTTTTCATCAAAATTATAAACTATTAAAAAAGTGTGGAGTTCCCGTCGTGGCGCAGTGGTTAACAAATCCGACTAGGAACCATGAGGTTGTGGGTTCGGTCCCTGCCCTTGCTCAGTGGGTTAACGATCCGGCGTTGCCGTGAGCTGTGGTGTAGGTCACAGACGCGGCTCGGATCCTGCGTTGCTGTGGCTCTGGCGTAGGCCGGTGGTTACAGCTCCGATTTGACCCCTAGCCTGGGAACCTCCATATGCCGCAGGAGCGGCCCAAAGAAATAGCAAAAACACACAAAAAAAGTGAAAAATAATGAATGGAATAGGAAAAAACATTTGCAAAGCTTATCTCTGATAAAGGATCAATATCCAGAATATATAGAGAATTCCTACAATCTATCAGCAAAAAACAAACAACCCAATCCAAAAATGGGCAAAGGGCTTAAATGGACATTTCTCCAAAGAAGATATGCAAATGACCAATAAGTGCGTGAGATGTTCAGCATCACAAGCCATTAGGGAAATGTAAATCCAAACAACAATTAGGTACCGCTATAACACCCATAAAGATACTTGTTGTCCAAAAAAGGAGGAGGGGAATAAAAATCATTGGCAAATATTGTTCTACATCCCACAGGCTTACAAGGCCCTATACTTGCCTATCTTCGAGACTAAATAAAGAGCCCAGAGTCAGCAAAAGATACATCAATGGTTTAATGAATAGGGGAAGTTTTTATATGTCTGAAGCAAGATCCTGGAGTGACAACCCACTGTACACAGTAAATGGCAGGGGCAAGACATGGCAGCAGTCTTTGCTCCCAGGGATAGGAAGAGGTTACCAGTTATCCAGGGAATTGACATCAGATTGGCTCCTTGGTTACCAGGGAAACTAGCAGAGGGGCATACTCCTCATTACCCCTTGGATAAGCTGTCATGGTGGCTGAAGTTAGAGCAATCAATAGCTGGTGCTTGGGGCAAGTATGTAGGAAAGTCAGCCAGGTGAGTAGTGGATAGGTGAGGCAGGGATTGGTTGAGCAGGGGATGTACCGATAGCAAGAGAACAGCCACCCTGGGTGACCTGATCATACATTCCAACCCTACACACCCTGTAGGACCTTCAAAATCTTGGCCCACCCCTCTTCCATGACATCCCTGGGGTCTGATATGTAGAGGAGTACTGTACTCAGATACTTCATATACAATACAGACAACAACAGCCAAAGAGAATCAAGAGTAAAACCTAGAGTTCCCTAGTGGTTCAGTGGGTTAAGGATCTGGCATTGTCACTGCAGCAGCTCTGGTCAATGCTGTGGCATAGGTTGGATCCCTGGCTTGGGAACTTTCACATGCTGTGGGTAAAGCCTTAAAAAAACAATAAGATACATAGTATACTAAAAACAGTTATTTGCCAGATTGTGGACAAACTCTGGAGCTAAGCACTTAACCAGGTTCATGGAGAAGGTACAACACAGGCAAGATCATAACAATTAAGCAAAATATAAGCAGTAACCAAATTCGGAGAGAATACCACAACTACCCGTGGTTTTTGTCCTGGTCTGCAATGCAGCTCAGAAAACTCAAGTTTTCAGTAATACAGGAACATGTCTAAAATCATGTCTACAGTAGCCACTTAATCTTACCTTGGATGTCTGAACCACAGCTACTCCACTTTGATTTTCAAATGCATTTTTCCCCCAAGGGCCAAAGCAGATATACAATGCATGACCAACTTCACTTTGGTCAGTAAAGTTTAAGTTAAACCATGTATAAGGTGTGAGGTATGAACTTCCTCATACCTCACTGTGAAATTTCCAAGCTGTACCATAAAGAGACCAAGAAGTGGGCAGTGGCCCAATTCCTGGGAAATCCCCACCCTTCCCTGAAAGGGTAAGAATATTCCTCCCACTCGTTAGCTTGTGAAATTACTTAGCCCGTACAAACCTGCAACCCTGCATCCTGGAGCCACTCTTACTTTCTGAGAGTCTGAAGTCTGCCTATGGAATATGTAACTCTCTAAATAAATCAACCTTTTCTTTTCTGCGGCTAGTCCTTCAATTCTTTCCTGCACAAGCCAAGAACCCTCACTTGGGGATCCATCCTAGAGACTCCTGCAGGCCACTCTTTTGCAACAACTTTTGTGGTAACCACAAGCAGGGACCTCAAAGGGCATCATCTCGATCCACCCATTGGGCTACAGCTCCCCTCTTCCAAGAAGGGCGGCTGGGATGGAGAATTCCAAGCCCTGAAGACCATGTAGCCCCTAAGGTGACAGCTGATACTCCTAGGATCTAATAGAGACCAGCTCTCTGGATGTGAAGGAGCCAGCCAACTCCACTGGGTCTCTCTCCTTCTTTCCCACTTTCTGGTTATATTGCTTTACCTGTTTGGACTAGAGGAGATCCACGAGATAACCACCCAGACCTCCAAATTAAGACCACAGCAAATAGTAAGCCACTTGATCAGGTGAGTTTTCCCTCCAATGCTCCCCTAGCCATCCATAGTCATTCCCCATCTCAGTCTAATTCTGCCACTCAAAATTATTTTGGGGGCCCAAACAGAAAGACTGCAGGAGTCCTCCACTAGATCTGTAGCCTGGCCCTCCTTGAGTGCTTCTCAGGGCTCAAAGCCTCATTTCACCCTTAAGTGGAAATCACGGTGGGCACATCCCTCTTGGGGATCACAGACTTGTATTTCCTAGCCTGGTTCTAATTCACAGAATCCATTACCCTGGATTTTTCCCCTCACCTTCCTTCTCTCAATCCCTCCTAACTTCTTCGACTGTCTACTGGTCCTTGAGCCCCCTTGCTGATTTTGCCAACAGATCAGGTTGGACTGAGGTATCCCTCCTTAGCCTCCCTTTGGGTCAAGGCCTACTGTTGCTCAGAGTTCCCAGCTGATTTTCACCCCTTTGGATGTTTGAAATGACATTGTTATGGTAAACTTCATAAGGGCAACATCCTAAAGGGCACTTATTCCTTGTATTACTATCATCACATTGCCTTGCTTCACTCCAGCCTTACCCTTCTGCTCTATCCACTTTTCATCATAGGGTGATAAAGATTATTTGCTTAGCTGATTCAGGGCCTAGTCTCCTCCCTTTCTCTCTGAATGGTTTAGGCCTTGGGACTCCTTGCTCTTATTCCTGCTGGCTCTTATTCCCCTCCTTAGCTAACAAGGGACCCTCTTCAGACTAGCTGAACAGGCAGATTTTAGGTGCTCACAGGGATCTCACTGTTGCCTTTACCAAGCAAACCCTTCCTTATGACTGGTCAGCCACAAGCCCAGTTTTTCCTGCTTAATTAAATAGCTCTTCTGCCAAATACTCTACACAGATGGGGCCAATTATACTATCTCCAACTTCCATCAGAACTTGATTCTGCAACACCCCTTGAGGGGGTCCATCCCCTGAAATGCCGAGCTTTGCAGGCCCTTCTTACATTTCTGGGATCTCAGGGACACTGAGAGAGCCCCAGGACAGGCAACTACTGTTTGGCCAGGATCCATCAGATCTGTCTTGTCACAATATCTTCACCAAAAATGGGGGTGACTACAACACCCTAAAGGACTCCCTGTTAGGACACATATTAGCTAATTGGAGTAAATTTAGACAAGATGGCTTAAGAGAAAAAATAAATTGTCTTTTGCAGTACTGCATGGTCCCAATACAAACTAGGGAACCAAGAAATCTGGCCAAAAAATGGGTCATTGAATTACAATACCCCCTTGTAGCTGGACCTATTGTGTAAAAGGGAAGGGAAATGGGATAAGTCCCATACATCCAATTGTTCATGTCCCTATTCTAATCCACAGCTTTAAAAACAAACAAACAAACAAATAAAAACCTGCTTGTTACTTCTGGCTCACACCCCTTCAAAATGCTTTCTTCCCCAATAGGAGCCCTATGTTTTAGATGATCCCTTTACGAGTTCACATCCTTGAAGTCCACAATGAAGAATTCCTACACCTCCCCCATTTCTGAGAGGGGATAGTCTCCTGGACTGTCTGCCCCCAGTACCCCACCTGGACTTCTGGAAACCCTACCACTTTATCCTTCCAGCCCTGTCCTATAGCCTCCATCACTGGAAGCAAGTCTTGCCAATACTACAAGAGCGGGGCTCCCTACCAGTCTCTCCAATCCCAAACTCTGTCCATTAAGGGAAAAGCTAGCTGGTGCTGGAGGAACAGAGTCTATCTCCCCTTTCCTATGGTTGACCTAACTACTTGCAAAGAGAAATGCGGACATTTTTCCAAGGACTGCAGTCAGTTCACAGAGGAACTCACCATGGTGACAATGTCCTATAAACTTACTTGCAGGGGACATACAGATCCTCCTTTCTACCTGCTGCACCTAAGGAGAAAAGCGCTGATCCTTGGCTTGTGCTGATGAACTTGCAGCCCCAAATCAAAGACATATAATCCACCCCAAACTAAGACCTCCCACCAGGACTTTCAACAAGGAGGTAGGGGGTCAAACACAAGAACCACAATATAACTTGCCTTGTAGAAGGGATAAAAAGGCATCTTGTTAAGACTATTAATTCTGACAAAGTCAGAGACATAATAGGGAAAAGGTGAGAATCTAGCTCTCTTGTAGGAACACCTGGTAGAAGCCCTTATAAAGTATACCAACCTTAATCCCAGTAGGTGAGAATCTAGCTCTCTTATAGGAACACCTGGTAGAAGCCCTTAGAAAGTATACCAACCTTAATCCCAGTACTTCCCAAAGGGTAAATCCTGGTAAGTACACATTTTATCATTCAATCTAGGAGCAAATTACAGAAGACGGCTGTGGGACCTTAATACCCCATGAATCAGCTCATAGACTTGGCCTTTGGAGTATTTAACAATAGAGTTGAGGAAGGAAAAAGGGTTCAGGGATAAATATGAAATGCACAGCTATTTCCCTAGCTCCTATACCACCTCAAGGTTACCACCCTCCCCGCCCCCGCCTCATGAAGTCCCATGGCAAGAGTAGGATCTAGAAAATCTGGATCGGAGCCACTGCCCTGCCGAGAAGAGGCCTGTTTTAAAAGCAGCCAGGAGGGCCACTGAAAGGATGAATGTCCCATACATGGGAAAAGTCCACTGGGACCTTGCCTGATATGCAAATGAGAGGGCCACTGGAAGCAGGACTACCCCCAGTCCCAAAGGGGACTTGAGGCCTCCAAACTGATGATGGTTTAACAGATGGGGGAACTTACATGTCTGACAGGCAGAGAAGGAGGGCAGGATGTAGCAACAGCCTTCACTCCTGGGTGGAAGAATGTTGACCAGATATAGGGGGAAATGACGTCAGGTTAGCTCATTGGTTACCAGGGAAACTAACAGGAGGGCACACCCCTCACACACTTGATAAGCTACAGTGGTGGCTGAAGTTAAACCAATCATTTGCTTAGGCCCAAGAGCAAATACTAGGAAGGTTAGTCAGGTCAGTAGCGTGTAGGTGAAGCAAGTGCTGGTTGAGCAGAAGATGTACAGAGAACAAGAGAACACCATCTTGGGTGACCTGGTCATGCAGCAAAGATGTGGAAGAATTGGAAACTTTGTTCCTTACTGGTGAAAATAGAAAAGGGTGCAGCTGCTGTGGAAAACAGTTGGCAGTTTCCTCAAAAATTAATCATAGAATACCATATTATCCAACAATTCTGATTCTAGTTATATCCCCAAATGAACTGCAAGAAGGTGTTCATCAGCTACTTGGGTAACAATTTCCATGGCAGTGTTATTCACAATGGCCAGAAAATGGAAAAAACATAAATGTCCATCAACAGATGCATGGATAAACTAAATGTGGTGTATGCGCACAATGGAATATTATCCAGTCTTAAAAAGGAATGAAATTGCAATTTATACTAAAATATAGATGAACCTTGAAAATATGCTAAGTGAAATAAAGACACAAAGGCTACCTATTGTACGATTCTATTTATATGAAACTGGACTTTATTAAAGAAAAGAATGTGTCAAGAGGATTTTTTAATAGGAATTAATGGGCAAGGTGTGATTTTTAATATTGCTCTAGAGAATAATTTTTTTTAACCTTCAAATTTGCTCTAGTCTTAATTTTAACCAGCCCAACCTACTGAAGCACTTGAATTTCTAGTAGTTTACTGTCACTTGAATACATTTTTTAAGACGGGATTTATAATTCTTTTACAATTTTCCAGTAGTTAAAACAGGGAATTTACAATTCCTTAGATTTCTCAGATGGTATCTTAGTTTCATATACACGTCCCTGCTCCTCTATAGCACCCTAATTAATTGCACTTGGTTTTCTCCATTTGTTTATAATTGAAAAGGTCTGGAAATTGGATCACCTAAAACATGTTTACAAATATTTTAACTGCTCATCTCTTGTTTTCTTTCCTATCCCCACTTTTAATCAGGCTATCCCATTGTACTACTTAGGGATAAATGCTCAATTCCCATCACCTTTTGAAAACACCAAGGACTAAACCCACAGTTTGTATATGATTCAGGATGTTTGCATATGCTTCTTTTCCCCCTTGACTGTCTTATAGCATTTGTATTAGAAGGTTGGTATATAAATATAGATCTCTATTTAACAAAATGTATTTTGCAGTATGTTAGTGGATATTTCTTGAAAAAGTTATTCTTTGGTCAAATGTGTTGAGAAGTAATTAAAATACTTAATTAAAATGGATATTTCTTTGCAAGATTATAATGCAAATTCTATCAGATGAAGAATTTTGTCTTTGTTCTCTGTTGTGTCCCCAGTGCCTAGAACAGTGCCCGACACTTAGGAGGCATTGAATGAGTATTTGTTGAGTGAGTGAATAGCTTTTCAGAGCCTTTAACAGCCTCATGCCCATTTAGTTTCCAAGAAAAGAATGTTGTACATAGCTGCCCAAACATTTTTGGCTGTCAAACTCTCTCCTTTTTTTCCCCCCAAAACACTTAGCAAAGCTGATGGTCCTTGGCACACATTTAGGAAAATACCATTGAAAGGCCTTCTAAATCAATTACTTGTGCCTCTGTTATAATTTTTTCTTTCTTTCTTTCTTTCTTTTTTTTTTGTCTTTTGTCCTTTTAGGGCTGCATCCATGGCATATGGAAGTTCCCAGGCTAGGGGTCTAATCGGAGCTGCAGCTACTGGCCTACACCAGAGCCACAGCAACACCAGATCCGAGCCTCGTCTGCGACCTACACCACAGCTCACGGCAATGCTGGACCCTTAGCCGACTGAGCGAGGCCAGGGATCAAACCCGCAACCTCATGGTTCCTAGTTGGATTCGTTTCCGCTGTGCCAGGATGGGAACTCCACTGTTGTAATTCTTATAAAATATTTTGATGGAGAAAAAATTTTAAATTTCTTAAATCATTAATATTTGTCTTTCCGACCAAATAAAATGAGAAGTCTAAAAGTATTTTGACATGAAATATCACCTCTAGACCATATGATTTAGTTTAGTAGTTTGAAATTAGTACTTAGAAATATAAAAATCTGGATGAATCTGGGCTTCTAAATAGATGTTGGCAAGGGAAATCACCTAGTGTATTAATGGCTTTCCAGAAACACCTGGTTAACAGAGCCATGCTCTCTAAGATGAGCCTGAGATTTCATGCTCACTACCGGCCTCACCCCCACCCTCACAACCTAACACAGTTTTCTGTGGCACCCCCTCTCTCTTTTCTTTTTAATAACTTTATCGGTATATAATTCACATGCTATAAAACTCACTCATTTAAAGTATGCAGCTCTGTGGTTTTTATTGCATTCACAGAATTCTGCAACCATCACCAAAATCTCATTTTACAATATTTTCATCTCACCAAAACAAAACCACCAAGCCTGTTGGCAATTACTCTCCCCTTTCCTCAGCCGATGGCAATCACAAATCTACTTCTTTCACCATGGATTTGCCTACTCCGGACATTTCATTGTGAAAGATAACAAGAGGGGAACCATTTAAAATAGAACCAGAGGAACAATTCCAGAAGAACTGCCTTGTTTATCCTGTTTTCTGAAACTTCGATCTAGGCCAAACCAACAATGTTCCAAGAAATCATCAAGAACAAAAATATCCCATTGAAAGGACCTTGTGATCACTTCACCTGACCAATCAATGAAGTACGAATCTAGCTCAACTTCATCCTTTACGAATGAAGACGTCACCTGATCAATTACCTCATCTTGTACCAGTTAACTTTTTTTAAAAACAACCTATCTTCCTCTCTTTCCCCTGAGCCCCTCTCCTGTAATCAGAATACTATTTGGGTTTCTATCTAAATCTGTTTGCCCTGAATTGCAATTCTTTGATCCCAAATAAAACACTTTACCTCTTGAACTTGATTCTTGTTTTTCACAGGCTAACATCATATAAATGGTATTTCACAATATGTCTTTTGTGATTAGCTCTTTTACTTAGGGTTTATTCATTCATTTTATAACATGCATTAATATTTCTTTTTCTGACTGAATAATATTCCATTGTATGGATATACCACATTTGTTTATCCATTCATTAGTTAACGAACATTTGAAGTTTTTTTTTCACTTTTGGGCTATTATGAGCATCCATGAACACATTTTTGAGGACATATGCCCTCAGTTCTCTTGGGTATATATTCACATATATAAAAGAATAAAACTGCTAAATCATATTGTAACTGATTAATAATGTGAGGAATTACCAAATTGTTTTCCAAAGTGAGTTCACCATTTTACATTCCTATAAGCAGTATATGAAGGTTCTAATTTCTCCATCCTTGTCAATGCTTGTTATTGTTTCTTTTTAAATTTTACCATCCTAATAGGTGTGAAGCGATTGTAATTTTGATTAACTGTTTACATATTGAGTAATGTCAAGCATCTTTTTATATGCTTGTTGGCTCTTAGTTTTTATTGAAGATATGTCTATCCAAATCCTTTGGGGGTTTTTTGGTTTCTTTGCTTTTTTTTTTTTCACTTTTTAGGGCTGCATCTGTGGCATATAAAAGTCCCTGGCCAGGGGTCAAATCAGAGCTGTAGCTGCCGGCATACACCACAGCTACACAGGATCTAAGCGGTAGCTTTGACCTACACCACAGCTCACAGCAACATCAGATCCTTAACCCACTGTGTGAGGTCAGGAATCAAACCTGCATCCTCATGGATTCTAGTTGGTCTCGTTACCACTGAGCCACAACGGGAACTTCCCTTTGCTGTTTTTTAATTGGCTTGTCATTTTATTATTACATTGTAAGGTTTATTAAAAATATATTCTGGACACAAATCCTTTAACAGATATGATTTACAAATATTTTCCTTCAGTCTGTGGTCAGTCTTTATTCTCTTAATAGTGTCCTTTGAAATAAATTTTTTTAGTGAAATCTCATTTATCCCTTTTTTTTTGTAACTTCTGCTTTTGGTGTCATATCTAAAAAAGTGTTTTCTAACCACAGGTCACAGAATTTACTCCTAAATTTTCTTCTATGAGCTTTATAGTTTTTAGCTCATATTTAAGTCTATGATCCATTTTGAGTTCATTTTTTATACAATGTGAGGTAGGGGTCAAACTTTATAGTTTTCCATGTGGATATTTAATGTCCCAGTACCATTTGTTGAAAAGATTATATTTTCCTACTGAATTATTTTGGCACCTTTATTAAAAATCAATTGACCATAAATATGAGTTAATACCTGGACTTAGTATCAATTATATTCTACTGATCTATACTTCTATTCTTATGCTAGTATCACATTATCTTGATTCTTCCAAGTTTCTTTTGGCAGTTTTGTTGTCTTTTATGTCAATAAAATATTAGTATAAGCTTGCTAATTTCTGCAAAGATTAAGCCGGGATTTTGATCAGGATTGTAACGAATCTGTGGATCAGTACAGAGTACTGCCATTATAATACCATTAACTCTTCCAATGCATGAACGTAGGATATATTTCCATTTACTTAAATCATTGTTCTTTCAATAGTGTTTTGTAGTTTTCAGTGTACAAGTCTTTCACTTTCTTTTATTTTTTCTTTATTTATGGCTGCACCCATGGCATATGGAAGTTCCTCGGCCAGGGGTTAAATCCGAGCTACAGCTGTCATCTTCACTGCAGCTGTGGCAAAGCCAGATCCTTTAACCCACTGCATTAGGCCAGGGATTGAACCCATGCCTCCACAGTGAGATGAACCACTGCAGTCGGATTCTTAATCCACTGCACCAAAGCAGGAACTCCATCTCGCACTTCTTTTGTTAAATTTATTCCTAAATATTTTATTCTTTGTGATGTCTTTCTGATGGATTAATGATTTTATCATTATAAAATGTATTTTTTTTGGTAACAATTTTTGTCTTAAATCTTATTTTGTCTGATTGTTATATAGTCATCCTAGTTCTCTTTAGGTGATTCTTTGTATGTTGTTTTCCATGTTTTTACTTCAACATGTTTTTCTTTGAATCTAAAGCATATTTCTTGTAGACAACATATAAATGGCTTATGTTTTCTTAAATATTGTGCCAACCTATGCCATTTGACTGGAGTGTTAATCTACTTAATTTATTGTAATTACCGATAAGGTAGGATTTATGTCTGCCATTTTGTGATTTGTTTTTAACATGTAGTATCTTATTGTTTCACAACACCTCTGTTACTGCCTTCTACTGTGTTAAATACATATCTTCTATTATATCAATTTATTTTCTTGTTTTTTCTGTGATTATATTTTATTTTAATAGTGGGTTCTCTAGGAATTAAAATTAGCATTTTAATTTAAAACAATCTAGTTCAAGCTAATATTAACTTTATTTCAGTAATATATAAAAATCTTTGTTCCAATATACCTCTCTGCTCCTTCCCACTATCTTTACTATTATTTTCACACAAACTATATATGTACACATTTCAAGCACAACAGTTTTACTTATTTTGCCTTATGCAGCTGTCTTTTAAATCATGCAAAAGAAGAGCTAGAAACAAAAAAATGTACTGTCTTTTATATTTTGCTATGTACTTACCTTTCCCAGTGCTCTTTATTTCTTGTGTGGGTTTGATTTACCAGCTAGTGTCCTTTTATTTCAGCCTGAAGGGCTTCATTTATTATCATTAGTTATTATTATTATTTGCTTTTTAGGGCCACACCCATGGCATATGGAAGTTCCCAGGCTAGGGGTCAAATCAGAGCTAAAGCTGCCAGCCTATGCCACAGCCACAGCAACACAGGATCCGAGCCACATCTGTGACCTACACCACAGCTCACAGCAATGCCAGACCCTTAACCCACTGAGCAAGGTCAGGGATTGAATCCGCATCCTCATGGATCCTTTTTGGGTTCATTAACCACTAAGCCACGAAGGGAACTCCTAGTATTTCTTATTAAATAACTCTGCTAGTGACAAATTGTCTCAGTTTGTTTATCTGAAAACATCTTAATTTCTCCATTTTTGAAGGTCAGTTTTGCTAGATATAGAACTTCTGGTTGAAAGTCTCTTTCTTTCAGTACTTTGAATATGTCATCTCACTCTCTTCTGGCTTCCATTGTTTCTGATGAGGATCCTGTGTATGTGATGAGTCACCTCCCTTGCTGCTTTCAAGATTCTTTGTCTTTGGCTTTCTACAGTTTCACTATGATGTGTCTTTGCATCAATCACTTAGAGTTTATCTCACAGTTTACTGAGCTTCTAGGATGTGTAGATGAATGCTTTTCATCAAATTTGGGGAGTTTGGAGCCATTATTTCTTCAAATATTCTTTCTGCCCCTTTATCTCTTCTCTTCGTCTGAGATATTCATTTTACAGATGTTCATATGACTATATCCGCAGGTCTCTGAGGTGCTATTCATTTTTATTCTCCTTCTTCCTCTTCTCCTCCTCCTTCTTCTTCTTCTGTTCCTAGGACTAGATAATTTCAATTTGCCTATCTTCAAGTAGACTGATTCTTTCTTCTGCAAACTCAAATTGGTTTTTAGCACCTCTGGTACATTTTTCTTATTTTAGTAATTATGCTTCTCAACTCCAGAATGTTTAATGAATTTTTTAAAAAGCATTTCCTTCTTTTTATCAATATTCTCTAATGGGTAAGGTATCATTGCCATGCTTTCCCTTAATTCTTTTGTTATTTTAACATATTTATAATAGTTGGTCTAAAGTCTTTGGCTACAAATTCACCATCCTCTCAGGAACATTTTCTTTGGCTTCTTTTTTTCCTGTGTATATGTCATATTTTTATTTTTTCTTTGGTACTTTAGATAGTATGTTGCATATTATAACAACTATGGTATCAGGTCACCTCCCCTCCAAAATTTCTTATTGTTGTTGGTATTCTGCAATATGTGGCCAGTGAGTTTTCTACTAGGCTTTTGTAAGAGTTCCTATTTTTATTTATTTTTATTTTTTATCTTTTTGTACTTTTAGGGCCACACCAACAGTATATGGAGGTTACCAGGCTAGGGGTATAGCTGCCAACCTACACCATAGCCACAGCAATGTGGGATCCAAGCCATTTCTGCAACCTACACCACAGCTCACAGCAATACTGGATCCTTAACCCACTGAGCAAGGCCAGGGATCGAACCCGTGTCCTCATGGATACTAGTCAAGTTCATTTCCATTGAGCCATGACCAGGACAAAATCTTAAAGAAAGAGTTTTTAGATGCTAGTCAGGTTCGTTAACAGCTCAGCTATGACAGGAACTCCCTATTTTTATTTGTTTCTAGGAGTAATCCTTGAGTCAGTATTATTTAGTGGACAGCTAACGATCTACCAGATTTCCTTAAATGCTTTGTCTGCATGTCTTTTACTCTTTGCCAAAGGGATCAAAGGCATGCCTTTGTACTTTAGGCAATTTACAAAGCAGTCTTAGCTTTAATTTCCTGCTTGTGCAGACCCTCATTGTCACCCCACAAGGACTGGAATGGCCTTCCCCTTTCCCAAGACAAGTCCTGCACACACACAGTGCCTTCTAGATCCCCAGAATATCTCAGAGCTTTTTGAAGTTCCCTAGTTGTAGTTACCTAGCTCCAGGACTTCCTTTAAAATATTTGGTCATACTCTTTTTTGCCTCAGCTAAAATCTCAGTCTTGTGATACCTATGATGTTGCCAGCAGATTAATTTTATTTTGGGTGGTATCCTATGGAATAGAGCTTTTAGTTGTTGTTGAGCTATCTCTGAGTCAAAACAAAGAGCTACAACACTCTGGAAATGAAGTTTTCCAGGTAGCTGCAAATACAGACAAAATATCTAATGTACGATATAGATGGGACGTACAATCAAGTACCAGAAGTGCTCAGGCCTCTCTATTGGCAAGACTTCTGGCTTTTCATGAATATCAGACTACCAGGCTGAAGTGGAAAGGGGAATGGGAATATCCCATATTAAAGTGACATAGATAACACTATCTTACAGAGGTTTAGTTTATCTTGTGTAGAAATTTTTCAGTTTGTTCTATGGTTTTGGTTAATTTCTAAAGTTCTAAAATGATTTATTTTAGTTGTTTCACCAGTATTTTCTGTTTTTGTGAGAAAAGAGTTTCACTGACTGTCTCACTCTGCCATTCCAGAACCCTTCTCTATTTTAAGTGTTACTTTTTTTAATCATGGCTGTACCATTTTAATTAGAATGATATGTGGTGGTTTAAACCAGTGTTCCCTTGTCCTATATCAAGAGCCAGACCTAGCCAACTGAGAGCTTGGTGTTTCTTTTCAAATTATCGTTTATCCCACAATATGGAAATATGTCTTCCTCTAGTAAGAAGAAGGAGAATATTATTCAAGAGATGTCTATGCTAGAAGAAATAAATCAGTTGCCCTGTAGATCGTAGGAAAGAAAAGAGAATTGATTAAGTACTATGGAGAGATCTTTTATTTCTTCATTTTCCCTACTCAGGATGAACCCCAACAAAAGGGACCCCGTGGAAAGATCCATGTGCCTGAAGATCCTGGGGGAAGATGCCCAGAAAGATAATCTTAAAATTTTCTTTCCTTTTTCCCCAAGGCTTGTGCATGGTACTCAAACATGTGACCAGATGTTGAGGTGTTGATAGGAGCATTATACTGGCTAAGATTTAGGGTCTGAATGAAGTGGTTAATACATTTAAAATGTCATGTAAATGCCCTAAACTGTGAAATTATAGTCACATTTGCCTGCATGTCCTCCAAAAGGTCAAACAAAACCAGCTATACCTGAAAGTTCACCAGTTCAGGGAGTGTACCTGAGTGGCTACCCCATGACAGGGTCCAGAAGAGAGCAATAAGGTTCTAGAGAATGCTACATGAGTTCCAATCATTCGTCTTCCCTGTTGCCATGAGGTGATCCTTGAAAAGCAAGGGAGGGAGGCTAGAGTGGAGATGGGAAGAGGAACGCTGAAAACCGTTTATCTAAATAAGACTGAGTCACTGCTCAAACTAGAGTGTGATGCAAGAGATAGGAAATTGAAAGTCTCTGCCTTTCCCTCCCAAGGGAAAGTGAGATTGTAAAGAAGGTCATAAATATGGGTTGTATGTAACTGAAAGTGTATAACTGAATCACTTTGCTGTTTAGCAGAAATTAACACAACATTACAAATCAACTACACTTCAATAACTTTTTAAAAAAAAATCAGACATGTAATAGAAAATAAAGAAGCTAATTTTTTGTGTGTGTGTACCTAAGTACAGTGCAAGTTCACTTGTGATCCAATTGCATTGTCTCACTTTTACCCAGTCAGACAGAAGTATGGGGCCCTCCCTTATCGTTGAACATGGGTTCAGCTGTTCTCAGAGGTGCTCTCCTCTCCTTTCTCTTTTCCTCTCTGGTACACCCCACAGAAGTGCTAGGGCTATGGTCAACCTGACAGGAGGAAACTTCTGTGCTTTTTCTCACCACTAGGAATCTCCATGCAATGTCAACCAACCATGTTTTCATTACAATAGAGGACTCTGATGCCTTTGTTTCCTCTGACTTGAATGCCCTCTACCTTTTCCCTTTCTCCATATGACTGACTACCTGTCCTGAATAAATCAGCTTGAATATCTGTCTCCTATTCCCCATTCTGAGTCAAAGACCAGTTCTCTGGCTCCCACTTTGTACTTTTTATTCACTCAAATTACTGAGCAGCTACCATAGGTCTAGTACTATATAAAACCCAACCCTTAAAGTTGAAGAGCTTATAATTCTATGGGGAAGATAAATACACTGAAATACCATGTGAACATTTTAAGAAAAAAAAAGTGTGGGAGCAGAATAGACAAAAGCCTAACTTCCCTGAGAGATCAAGGTAGATTTCATATTGAAGAATATGTTATATTTGGATCTCAAAGAATGAGTCAAATTCTGCAAACGCATAGGTGACATTGTTGGGAGGATGGTAGGTGAACAGCATAGGAAAAGCCGGGAAAGATAATTCAACTTTACATGTTTAACATTTATTATTCCATCCAAGGGTTCAAAGGACAGATACAGGTTGACTAAAAGTATTAATTAACATTTACTGTGTGGAATCTGAGGGATACTTAAATTATAACCCTATTCCTAGACCTGAGATTTCAGCATCAACTTAATTTCTAAGTGAAACTACAGACTTAATTGTTACATTTAGATTGACAATCGTTTTCATTCACACATACCTCATAAAGTAGGAAAGGATTTTTAGTGTCATCTCTTCCAATTTGCTGACAATGTGGAATCCTTCCTGGAGTATCCATGTCAGGAGTTTATCCCATAGTCTGGCCCATATTCTGGCCATGTTTCCTCTTGAGTTAAATGCTAGAGAGTTCCTGCCGTGGCGCAGAGGAAACGAATCTGACTAGAAACCATGAGGTTGTAGTGGGTTAAGGATCTGGCGTTGACATGAGCTGTGGTGTAGGTCACAGACACGGCTCAGATCTGGTGTTGCTGTGGCTGTGGCTGTGGCGGGCAGCTGTAGCTCTGATTATACCCTTAGCCTGGGAACCTCTATATGCCACAGGTGTGGCCCTAAAAAGACAAAAGACAAAAAAAAAAAAAAAAAAAAAAAAAAGGAGTTCCCATCATGGCGCAGTGGTTAACGAATCCGACTAGGAACCATGAGGTTGCGGGTTCGGTCCCTGCCCTTGCACAGTGGGTTAACGATCCGGCGTTGCCGTGAGCTGTGGTGTAGGTCGCAGACGCGGCTCGGATCCTGTGTTGCTGTGGCTCTGGCATAGGCCGGTGGCTACAGCTCCGATTCGACCCCTAGCCTGGGAACCTCCATATGCCGCGGGAGCGGCCCAAAGAAATAGCAAAAAGACCAAAAAAAAAAAAAAAAGCTAAAGAGGACATGTACTGCTTGTTACTAAGTGTTCTATTTAAAACCTTAATCTCTACAAAGATGATGTCAGAAGCATAATCTGGATTTCCTAATACCTGCTCCGGCTTGAGGAAATGAATCACAGGAAAGAGAAAAATTATGATTTTCAGTGTGTGAAACTCTTGAATATTTATGTGCACTACACCAGAATAATGACTTGCACTCTCTTTATATAGACTATACTTGGTTCTTCCTCTTTCTCAGGTTGAGTAAATCTCTGCCTCTTGCATGGCTTTGATATGTCTGTCATTCAATTCATCAATAAATATTCACTGAGTATCTATAATGACACCTTAACTGTAAATACAAAACATAGATGATAGCAATAAAGAGTATAGACATCAGAAAGTCTATTTGAACAGATAAAGATGCCTATAGTGAGGGAAAAATATATAAACAATACAAAAGACTACCATAAATGTAACTTTATAAAATATAGTACTTTATTTGAGATGCTCTGGGTGACTAAAGGACAAATGAATGCTAAAGAAAATAGGTGCTTTAAGGTCAGAAATAAAGGAAGTTATCAGAGGCCTATATGAGGTCCGAAGAAATAGCACAGAGGTGAGGTGGGGCTTAGGGATTGTGGCTTGAGCTGAGAACAGGTGAATAGGTGGGGAGAGAAAAGAGAACGTGATTAGGAAATGGCATGGGGAGGGCTTTCGGGAAGTCAGCAATGTTCTGGTTTTTTAAGTCAAGTGGTAATTATATTTATGTTCATGTGTTTTATGAAGTTTTCTGTATGTGTTAAATTCTACAATAAAATTGTTTAGAGAAGAGACTGATGGATAGAAAAAGCTGTATTTATTAAGAATAAAGTGCTCCTGGAGTTCCCGTCGTGGCGCAGTGGTTAACGAATCCGACTAGGAACCATGAGGTTGCGGGTTGGTCCCTGCCCTTGCTCAGTGGGTTAAGGATCCGGCGTTGCTGTAAGCTGTGGTGTAGGTTGCAGACTCGGCTTGGATCCCGCGTTGCTGTGGCTCTGGCGTAGGCCGGTGGCTACAGCTCCGATTCGACCCCTAGCCTGGGAACCTCCATGTGCCGCGGGAGCGGCCCAAGAAATAGCAAAAAAAGACAAAAAAAAAGAATAAAGTGCTCCTAAAGCCTCCACTATGACACTGGGAAGTCGGAGTTGAGTAAGACATAGTCATGGCCCTCAGGAAACTCCCATTCTGTACACAGGAAGGAAAGGTGGTAACTGGAGGTGAGTTCGGAAAAGTAGAAGGGAACAAGACAGGAACAAGGTGAGTTCAGAAAAGTAGACGGGAAAGCACTTCAGATGTCTCCAGTAAGTAACCGAGAACAACAAAACGATTTTATCTGCAGATTTACGTAATGAGATTTTCATTATAGAAACCTAACTCTGGTCATGATACAAAATATAGACTGGGGAAAGGAGATAAAACTCAGGGCCACTATCTCTGATAAAGTCTTATATTGTTTTAACTTTCTCAGATACATCTTTTCCTCCCCTAACAGTTCTGAACTTCTGAACAGTTGTGTCATAACCTTATATTTGCCAGAATAATATATACAATCCTTGTGAGTAAACATGATAAATACAATTTAGATGCTTTAATTCTTTCTGTTAGAGTGGAAAGAAGAAAATAGAACTATTAGTTGAATAAATGAATGGACAAATGAATTATCTTAATATCTTGAGCTTTCTAAAACCTACTGAGTTGTATCCAATTTTATCAACATCATCTGGTTAGCTCCTAAATTTTCATTTTCTCCTGATTGCATTTATCCCATCTCCATCTCCTTAACTCCCCTTTACCATACCAGGAAAATTTGAAAGAACTACTCATTGCAAATAAGCCCCCAATTGAAATATATATACATATATCATTTTAAAATTTATATTTGTATTATTAGCAATTATTACATTATTATTGTATTGCATTTATATTTGTATTATTAGCATTTGTAAGTGTATATTTAAATATACACTTATATTTAAATATTTTGCAAATATAAATATATTAATATAAATTTAATATGCATAAATATATTAATATATGATATATAAATATGAACTTTAATATACTTATATATTAACATATATTTGTGTTGGTAAATATATTTAAATATAACATAAGTTTAAAGGGGGCCATAGCTCTAAGAATAATATATACAATCCTTGTGGGCATTTGTGAGTGCTTGTTTGTAAGACTGCAAGATTGTATTGAAGGGTGACTGCCCAGAACCCAGATTTTAGAAACTACTGAGGGGAAAGAATGAGAAGAAGGGCCAAGGACCAGCAGTCACGTTATTGGTGTTAGCAGTTCCTCAAACTTGCATCATGTCTGTAGGATAATATGAGCTATTTTTAGAATTGTGTTTCCTATGTTTTGACAAGAACCCTTCCCTTTTTTATCAAGGTTTTTTTTTAGGTCAATGCTTCTGAGTGGAAAATGCCCTAGAGCAATAAGAGGAGGAAGGAAGCTCCAGAAAACTTCAGTGATGAGAACAGAAGTTCCAGTTTTTACAGGAATCTTGTTTGGTTGTGTGCATGTGTGTGCATGCGTTTTTGAGGCTGAAGTGGAAAAAAGAGGGGGTGGAGTGCAGAGGACTTTATCCTTCTCTGCTAATTCTCAACACAGTCATTTAGGGGAAAATTTCTGGAAGGACCTCAGAAAACATGGAAGGTCAGACACAAGCTGAGGCCCAATTTGAAAAGCCACATAAGACCTCTTTGCCTTAAACCAGCAAGAAAGTAAAGGTCAGCTAATGGTTAGGTTTGAAAATCTCTATCCAGTCAACTATACTCCAATAAAATTTAAAAAATAAAAATTAATTAATAAAAATCAAAACTAACAATGACAACCAAAAAGTAAGTCTCTATCCACCTTAGACCCTGGACTTTATGATGGAAATCACTAGGCCTTTATCCGGAAAGAAGTGCCCTAAGAAAACTGTATTTTAATTTAGGGTGAGTATATGTTCTCTGATTCAGCCTCAGATTTTACACTTGACCAGTAGATGATGACAGGAAACAGAGCTGAAAAGCTTGACAAGTTCAGACCACCAACTGAGGCAGCAGCCATCAGCTATTGGGGAAACATGTCCTTCTAGATCTCAGGGCTGGAGTTCTCTGAGACTTATCTTTGAGCACGAAGTTATAGTTCATTTATTACTGATGGGAATTCAAAATGGTACAACCACTTTGGAGGACAGTTTGGCAATTTCTTCCAAAATTAAACATACTCTTGTCATATAACCTAGCAGTGGCCCGCCCTGGTATTTACTTGTCGGAACTGAAAACATCTATCCACATAAAAACCTACACATACATGTTGTACCAGCTATCTTCATGACCGCAAAAATTTGGAAGCAAACAAGATGTCTTTCAGGAGAATGGATAAACTGTGGTACATTCAGACAATGGACTATTATTTAGTACTAACAAGAAAAGAGCTATCAAGCTATGAAAAGACACTGAGGAAACTTAAGCTGCACACTGTATGATCCCACCCATGTAACATTTTGGAACAGTCAAAACTATAGAAACAGTAAACAGATCAGTGGTTGTCAGGGGCTAGTGAAGAGGGAGGGATAAACAGGTTGAGCACACAGCATTTTAGGGCAGTGAAACTACTCTGTATATTTCAGACATGACAACGAAGGATACATAAAGTACACAACCCCAAGAGCAAACTCTAATATATATTATGATTTGGGGGATGATTATGATGTATCAATGTAAGTTCATCAACTATAACAAATGTATCATTCTGGTAGAGGGGAGGCTATGCATATACAGGGGTAGGGAGAATATAGGAGTATATAGAAATCTCCTTCCAATTATGCTACGAAGCTAAAACTGCTCTAAAACTATTTTTTAAAAAATCTAGACAAAACGGAAAACAAATAACAAAAAAACAACAAATTTTGATCATCCACGCCAGATAGAAGATTGAATTATCTTTCTATTATCTCTCTAGAGTATTACCAATAATACCAGCGAGAGATGATAGAACAGGGATACCATCAATGTGATGGTACTAGGAGGTGAGGTCCTGGGAGATGATTCCTCACATGAATGGGATTAATGCCCTAAAAAACGAAACCTCAGAAGGCTCCCTCACCCCTTCTGCCAGTGAGGACTCAGTGAGAAGACACCTGTCTGTGAACCAGAAATCCACACCAGACACTGAATCTGCCAGTGTCTCAGTCTTGAACTTCCCAGCCTTCCAGAACTATGAGAAATAAATTTCTGTTGTTTATAAGAAACCAGTCTAATATGGTTCTCTGTTATAGGAGTCTGAACAGACTAAGGCAGAAATCTGGGGGCGGGGGGGATGGATAAAATCGAAACACAGTTTCGCACCCCCTCCTACAAGTTTCTGTATAATAATTAATAGTTCTTACACTACTTAATGATTAAGGGATCCATCCAAGGAGAGGATGTTACTATCGTCAACATATATGCCCCAAATACAGGAGCACCCAGATACATACAACAAATATTAACAGACATAAAGGGAGATATTGATGAGAATACAATCATCGTAGGAGACCTTAATACCCCCCTCACATCAATGGACAGATCCTCTAGACAGAAAACCAATAAAGCAACAGAGATCCTAAAGGAAACAATAGCAAATTTAGACTTCATTGATATCTTCAGGACCCTACATCCAAAAAAAGCAGAGTACACATTCTTCTCAAATGCTCATGGAACATTCTCAAGAATCAACCACATATTGGGACACAAAGCGAATCTCAATAAATTTAGGAGCATAGAAATTATCTTAAGTATCTTCTTTGACCACAATGCCATGAAATTAGAAATCAACCATGGGAAAAGGAAAGAGAAAAAACCTACTGCATGGAGACTAAACAACATGCTACTAAAAAACCAATGGGTCAATGAGGAAATCAAGAAGGAAATTAAAAACTACCTTGAAACAAATGATCATGAAGACACAACCGCTCAAAATCTATGGGATGCTGCGAAAGCAGTGCTCAGAGGGAAATTTATAGCAATACAGGCCTTTCTCAAAAAAGAAGAAAGATTAAAAAAAAATAGTTCTTGAGTGGTCACTATGTTCCATATACTAGTGTACTTGCTTTATATAGATTATCTCATGCAATCCTCTTTATCCCCATATCAGAGACAGGGAAGAAAGAGGGTAAAAAACATGCTGGAAGACACACAGTATTGATGGAGTCAGGATTTGAACCTAGGTGTCCGGTTCTTTAAAATACACTCTTAAGCACTGGGCCTCACTGTCTTCCTGGATGGAAAGAAAAAGCTGTACCATAGTCCCATCTACTAGTCCTGCAATCCTTGGTATTTAATCTCCATCCTCATTTGTAAAATAGAGGAAAAAATATATCTCTCTCCTAGGGTTCTCTTCTAAGAACTGGAGGAAATAAGATGTGAAAAATGCCTAGAGCAATGATAGCATAGTTAGGTATTCAGTAAGTATTAGTTCCTCCCTTCCCTCTTTCCTTCTGTTGGGCTGCATCCCGCAGGCCTTGTAGACCTACACCTGCCCAGCTTTAAGGCTGAAGATAAAGCCCAGAGTCAGCAACAGAGACATCAGTGCTCAATGGATGGAGGAGCTTACCTGTCTGAAGCAAGGTCCTGGAGTGACACCTCACTGTGTGTGGTGGATGGTGGGTGGAACATGGCAGCCATCTTCACTCCTGGGGTAATTGCTGCTTAGAGGGAGAATTGATGTCAGCTTGGCTCATTGGTTACTGGGGAAACTAGCAGAGGGGCACGCCCCTCACCTGCCCGTGTGATAAGAATTATCACTACCTGTGGCCTGGGGCACGTACGGAGGAAGCTCAGTCAGGTGAGGAGGGTGTTGTGAAACAGGCACTGGTCAAGCAGAGCACGTACAGAGAACAAGAGACCTGCCATCCTGAGTGGCCGGACCCTACAGTGTCCTTCCTGTTTTTGACCACTTGGCTATTTTCTTTGACTGCTCTCTTTTGGCTACTTGAATGTGCAATTCACTGAAATAATACTAATTTCCTTTTTGGCATGTTTACTAACCAAACATGTTCCTCTACCTGTCTTACCTTGTTTCTATGGTGATCACATGGATGCTGATTTTGTTTGCTTTTGTAATAAGCCGCCGCAAGTTGGTTTTTCGTTTTTTTTTTTTCCAGAGGCAGGAAGACTGGATGTCATTTACAAATTAAGTAAATGAAAGTAGAGGCCCTGGGGGGCATCGTAATTCTGTCATCACTCCTGGAAATGATCTTGCAAAGTGTGCGTCCTTTTCGCAGAAGTCAGCAGTTCTGTTTTGACACAGAAGGACAGAGTAACCCCCTGAGGAAGTCTGTTCTTTAATTCCTGTATACAGTTTCAGTCCTGGCATGTATATAGTCTGGGCTACCTTCTACGTTCTGTAACTGTGAACCTCTTGAGAACTGCAGCTTCTTGATTTTTTCCAGGTGTGTCACAAATAAGCTGTGTGAAATAAAGGTGCAGCACAGATTTGGAGGATCAATTTCCTTTCCTGAGAAGAAGAAGCTATTTTATCCTTTGCTTAAGGTGGTCAAAAGACCCTGCCATAGAGGAGGGTCTACTTAAAATCTACTTAAAATCAGAGAAGCAGAGCACGAACACGGATTTCATACCCTGCAGCTACGTCTCCATTCAGTGGGTGGATTCAAGAAAGCAAAAGTCTGAGTTGCTTGCTCCTCCTACTGGGCAAGGACACCAGTTTTTTTCCTAAGGGAAGACTGTTCCACCCACCAGAGATTCCTCCTGGGCTGGTCCAAGCTATTTGCATCACAGCTGCACCCTCCCAGTCCCAGTTGCATCACTGAAGCAGAAGCCCTGGAGGGATCATATCTCTGCCAGTTTCTGAAAGTTGTTCATTACTTTAAAAAATGAAACCAAACATCTACTTCCTCTGCTTAGCACATTTCTGAGGAGCTGCAGCTACTTGCTGGATCAGCCTGGCAGGGGCAGAAGCTTTCGGCTCAGAAACAAGCCAGGCCTCCTCCTTCACGCTTCAGAGTCCCGTCCCACCCTCAAACCTTTGTTGACCTGCCTTTTTCCTCCCAGCTGCCAGCTTCATCCATGGTTTTGTGGAGTCTGCCTCTTCAATACCCTAATAAGGGCTGGTTCCTGCTTTTGGAGAGACTAAAGGGCCTGGAGTAGACCCCTGGGGTTCGGTGCCAAGGTATTTCCAACACCCTGAGGACTTAGAATAATGATTCTTCTAGAAATCATGCAGCATATGCCAGTGGAACTCTGACTTGTGCCTAATTAAAGGAGGCTTCGCCGGTACCAATATTCCACCCCTTTCCCTTTTTTAAGCTCCTTGTTATATAAAGCCTGAGAAGGATTTTTTTTTTTTTTTCCAGTAAAGAAAGGCTAGAAAGGACAACCTAGCATGTTCTCCTTAATCTTCAGCAACCTGTAGATTGAGGGGGATTCCGGTTTGCAGCCCTGGGTATGAACCTCCTACTTTACTGATCCAGTGCCCCAGCTCCTCTCCTCTGCCTTTGCCCACTTCTCTCTTGGGTTTGGTTTTGTGGAACCAGTGGCCCCTTCTCATCTGCAGTCTGTGGATCCACATATAGATTTTCTGCCTGGGTTTTCTGGCCTCGTACAGACTCCCAGTCATGGCTCCCACCCTGAGGTGGGGAGGCTTGAGCCCAGTTCTTATGAATGAAAAGGAACGAGTCATCCCAGGGCACACCTCACTGTACTTTTTCTCAACCGGCTTCCCAGGTACTGACTTGTGCTAACAACAAAAGGGAAATTTCATGGGTGTAAGTTTCCACACTTCAAACAACACGCACTTGCTCAATCCTGAAGCCTAAAAGGGATGCAGGTAATCAATGAGTTCTAACTTAATTCCTTAGATTCTTTTATACATTCCAAACATTGCTAGCCTAGATGTGTACTTAAGGGGCAGTTTGTAGAGAGAAAAATAAATATTTGACAACATGTGTGTTTTTCCATTGAATGCTCCAGCAGATTATCTTTTTCAAATTAAAGCTATCAGGTATTTTCATAAAGCTCAGGATCTTATCTTGAAGAATTAGCCTCAAAATGTTTTCTCACAAATAAATAAAAGAACATTTTTTAAAAAATATTCTTTGGCACTTTTTCTTTCAGCTTCTTTTTCTTTTTGAGTCAAAGGCAAAGCTGGGGGGTGGGTGGAGACAAAGCTAGAAATAACTAGATGTCTCCAGTCCTTCAGTTATATGCTACTTCAAGCTAGAAAGAGTGCTCCAGACAGCATTTTTTTTTTAAATGGCACCCTCACTGGAGATCAGAAATTCATGTCCTTTTCCCTGTGAAGGAGTTATCCAGGTCAGCAATGTAATAAAATCCAACTGGAACTGGGGGTGGGGGGGGTCAATGCTACCAAGACTCTCCATCTCTTTCACATTTCTCTGCATATGGACCTCATCCTCTCTCACTGCTGAGTGTTTTTCTCCACAGTTTTTCTCCCTCCCTCTCTCTTTCTCCCTCTCTTTCTCTTTCCCCCAACTCTCTCTCTCTTCTCAAACCCAAAAGTCCTTGGGCAGAGAATTCATTGATTCATCTTGGGAGACCCACAGCATGGTCCACTCTGACTAGACCCTTGGAACAATGAAATATGGTCATGAACAACCAAAGTGTTTTGAATGCCTGGAGTGGGGAAGCAACCAGTAGGTAAGATCATGGAGGGTTTTCTACAACAGATTTGGGGGTTACTTTGTAGGTAGTGAAGGAGTCACTGAAGGATTTTAAACTGGGTAGTGGCAGAACAGGAGTATATTTTAATGATCGAGCACACTAACATGGCAGAGACAGCTTGGCGGGAATTGAGTCAGTGCAGCCACACATCAGTGAACTACAACGTCTCTCTTCTAAGCATTTGTGCCTCATGCAAAATTCAGGCTGAGAGTAGCCTTGACCTGGGCCCCAGCATTAGCATGTAGCCAAATCAGCTGCCAGGATGCCTTGTCCCTTTAAGTGGTTGGATAGAATCTAGCAGAACACATGATCCCTTTAGGGAGAAAATATGGGTAGGTTCTGCTCCCAAGGAGGCTTTTGTCACCATGCCCTCTCTGCCCCTGCTGGCTGTGAGAGAATACATGTGAGGAGTTCAGGTGCTAGGGAGTAGCCTTCACTTCTTTTCCTGGTATCATTATGACCTTCAAATGAGGGGAAAACTTATTTTTAATTGCATGTTTGTGAACTGATGCAGGAGTGTCCCTACTTAAGTAGAGGGGAGGAGAAAGTATTTCTCAACCCTCTTTGGGTCCCATACTGAGCCTGAAAAATAAACTGACAAAGACAGATTAACAGGAGAAAAGCATACAGATTTCTTTACTATAAGTTTTCATGTCTCTGAAGCCTTTATAAGGAAATGAAAACCTGAAGGAATAGTTACGCCTGAGTGTTTCTATACTGAGCTTGATGAAGAGTGGAAAGTCATGGGAAAACATGATAGGACAAAGGAATATGAGCAAAAGGTAGTAAACTGAGAAATTTAGCAACTCATGCTCCTTTGGGTTCCTCACAGTGTCCTTCCATCCTGGGAAATAAGAATCCCTTTCCCTTTTAGGTGCAGGGAGAGGGTTCCTTCAGAGGAGAAGGGGAGTTTAGAGTCCTTCCTGCTTCTTCCAGTTCTTCCAGTTCTCAAATTCCTCCAGTTTCCAATACTGGATATGCCAAGGTACTGTATTTTGCAATAAGTAACATGTTCTGAACTCCATCAAGTAACCTCTATTGGAAACTGTTTTACACCTACTTCTTCCCTAACATGGCCTCTTGAGGAATGAAATTTTGTTATTTATATTGTCTAATAGCTGCAGGTCAGTTTGTTCATTGCTTCCTGCTCAGACATATTACATGTTATTTCTAATTAAGAGTTCATGCCTAGCAACTCTAGGGAGAGGGCTCTGAGTCATCCATGCCACTGCAGAACCGCAACGCTGATGGTGGTAGAAGCTGCCGAACATAAACCTGCTTCTCTCTCCTGTCACTAAGAACATATTCTATCATCAGCTTGCTACTTTCCTCTTTAATGAGAAATATGCTTTGACAGATGCCATAAATCAATTTGTCTAAGAAATCTGGCTTTAAGAGAAAACTGTTCAAAGGCATCCTTGCTGGCCCTGCCATTTATCTACAGCCAGCAAGTGTGGAGCAGCTCCAGGCCTCTAAAAAACTGTAAGACAGGCACATAACCTTACAGTCCCTCAGCTCCTGGCTTTTCTTTAATAAATTCCCTTTGATGAAGGTAGGGGTGAAAGGGAATAAAGCATGTGATAAAGATTTTATCTCAGGACAACTTTTATTACTTTTGTTATTCAATAGTGTCCAAATTAAAGGTTGAAAACAACCTAATATTTTGAGTAATATTACTCTTCCTCCAAGAAGTAATTTACCCTTTTTGCCGGGGGGTGGTGGGGGGGAGTGACTCAATGGAGAGAAAGTAATGATGAATCTTCGAAGGCCAAAAACCAAGAGAAAGTGGTAACCCAGAGAAGTCAGGCAACATTTGAGTGCATACTGGCTGAAAATTTTCCAGAACCGATAAAAGATATCTACTTTCAGATTCAGGAAGCTCCAAACAAGGTCAATGAAAGGAACTACATCTAGATACATTGTGCTAAATATGATCATCAGCATTTGGCATTGGTTTCCAAACCCCTTCTGTGGTTTGGTTGTGTTTGGATTGATTGTTAATCTGAAGAACTATAGACTACATTTCCCAGGCTCTTGTTAGCTGAGGTCCTAGATGTGACTTAGCTTCTGCCTGTGCTCTCCTGTGAAACTTGGAGGGCAGAAGAGAGGTGAAGCTACCTTCCTGGGGCAGTTCTGTCTGGTGAGTATGGTTCTGAGACATGAGTGTTTCAAGGCAGTGGCAGCAACTGTGGCTCTACAAGCATTTGAGGCATTTGAGCTGATGGACACAGCGTTCTTCTGTTTGGTCCCTCACCTCATGGAGCTTCCTGACTTCTAACTGCAGCTACAACACTGAGTCCTGGTCCCAGGAGTAAGGACAGTTCTTGCCTCCCACCTTGTTAAATGGTGTTCAATTCTTCCCTGTGTTGTTTCACTCTACCTGCTAGACAGTACAGGTCTCCCATGATCTAGACAATCAACTACCAGAGAAGAAATGGAAAAGATACAGAAAAATCATCACTCCCAGATGTGCTGGGTTCACTCCAAGAGGCTGTTGCCACTCCTTCTCTGTCTCTGTCTCCGGTAGAGTGCCTCATTCCAGGCGCCTGCCTTAGAAGGGTCCCTGATCCGCAAAAAGACCAGAAGCTCTGCTTCAGCTACCACCATCTGATTACTTGTGTCATCTCCCCTGCAGTACTGAGGTTCTGATACCATCCATTCAAAGGTTTCCTCTCTCTTGGTTCAGGAAACCTTCACTAACAGTCTCTTCTATGATGTCAGTTTTTTCTGCTTTTCATTTTAATTTTTTTCTTCCTTAATAAATTCTGTAGTCTTGTAAATGTAATTATAGTACTTGAATTTGTTGGTTCTGCTTTTTTGGTGGTAATGGTGGTTCTGCTTTAATATTTTTTTTTTTTTTGCTTAACAATTTTTTTCAACTTTTGTGTTATTTCATTTCTGCTAATTTTCTTAGGACCTTTAAAGTATTTTTTCTCTTACATAATCAGGTTAAATGCTGTGTTTGTTTACTTTCTCTTTTTTTTTTGCTTTGAACCAAAGTTTATGGCATATCATTAATAGAAATTAGTGGAAATGGCTGCAAAAATAAAGTTAACGTGAATCATCTGAGCTTATCTGATCTGTTGAATCCAACACTACCTTCATCTTAAATCTCCTCACTAATAAATATAGTATATTGATAATAATTCTTTTATACTACCACTTAGCCAGTTAGTAAAAGCATGGTATTCCTGAGAAGGTAATCTCATTTAATGGGGTGGGCACAAGAGCTACAGAGTGGCATACGATTTCCATTCAGTTCTGCCAATATTCTCTAGCATCCATCTATGTCTTCTTTCCTCATAGACATGACCTTATTTTTGTTACTATCTCCAAAAGAGCTCATTCTAATGAAAAGACCAAACTCCCCTTAAAAGAAAATGAAGCCCAGGCTCTATCCCCTCCTCCCCCCTCTGGGGTATAAGAATAGCATAAACCCACAGTGTAATAGTGTATTGCTTCACTGAGGGGGTGTGGTTGGAGGGGAGACACCATGGAGAGGAACGAATCAATTAAAATAATACAAGTTTAGGAAGCAATGTTAAAATAGCAACACACCAAATGGATAACCGCAATCATTAGAGGACTTGGCTCACGGAAGGAAAACTTTAACAGCTGTTGCAAAAACATCTGTATGAAGTAGAAATTGGTTCTGACAACATTAGTAGAGAGTATGTTCTAGAAAGTGGAGGTAAGGTGGATGTAAAATCCTGGCAATTTTATAGAACAGTCCCAGATGGCTAGGCTGAGGCCAACACCTAATGAGGACGAAAGCCTTGCCTGTGGGGAATTTTGGATGAAACCTGGAGAAATACGACACTGTGAGTAAACCAAATTGAATTTTCACAAGTGTTGCAAAGTTTCATACAGTAAAAGGTTTTTTCTACATGCACTTCAATTTCACAGCAGGAGTGGCATAGGATACCCAAACACAGAAGAGAGCATTCATGTAAGCTATCTAACTCCTTGATATAATAATGGATACAATTCAAAATGATTACACTATCATTACATCTAGGACTTTCTGCAACTACAAGGTGGTGGTTATGGAAAGCATGGCCCCTGGTATCAGTATCTAAAAAGCAGCCACCACCTTCTTCTATGTGTGTTCTCTTTTTGCGTTTTTTTCTTCGTTTTCTTAATCAACTTTGCAGTTGTTGCTGCTTCTTAGCAAAACTGGTAAAAACAAAATTGTAGTCACTGAAGGTAGCACTCTGGCAATCAAGACGTTTAAAACCTTCAATCTTCTGGGGTGAAGAAAGCACAGTGTAACATTTAGAACTCTGATTTACAAACAGGGTGGTCACAAATTTTCCTGGCTTGAAGACTTCCACAACTTTCCTGATCAGGTCATCATAGGAGGTCTGACTTGTTTGTTTCAAAGCTAACATAAGAAAATTCTGGTTCTGGAGTGATGTGAATAGTCCAATAAGTTCCATCCGATTTCATTCCATTCATCGAATACCCACAAGGATTAAACAGTGTGGCATCAATGACAGAACCTGGTATCAGGTCACAAATTCCACTCTCACAAGTGACATCCTTTGCAGTAACACCATCTTTCATGTACAACTGGTCCATAACTGCTGGGTCAAGCTCACTCATCAGAATTTCCAAGGTTTGATCTGGCTGATTGATTACTTGACTCTCTGGGAAATCCAAAGTATACAAGTACCAACAGTCAGAATTTATACATCCCATACAATATGCTGCTCCATTTGGGAAAATTGCATTAAGAAACTCTATTTCTTCCTGGAAATTCTGGTGTGTGGGTACCCTTGGTGAGAAGGCTTCCTGAAATTCTTACGAGAATAAAAGAAGCTTTGAATTGAGTCAAACCCACTGTAATCCCTAGCAAGTTTCAACAGGGGAACCAGTGCTTTCAGCAAGAGGGTGGTACCACATGTCTTCAAAATGAAACGTCTCTTGGAGACAAACATGCTACTCGCACTGAATACATAAGCTTCCTGCTTGTCAGTTTTTGTCACACTTATGATTGAACATTGCACATCCTTCATAAGTATGTCCCGTTTGGATCTTGGGATGGCGTGAAGATCCTTGATTTGCGTCGGGCTGCTGCCTGGAGAACCAAACCTCCAGCAACTTCTCGGTCCCTTCGAAAAAAAATGTGCAACTTCCATCACCGTGAGACTAGCGAACAACCAACAACCACAGAAAATCAACTACATTAAATCTCTTCTCCCGCCGCTGCCGCCGCTGCTGCGGATTGTTCCAGCTGTTACTAAAGTTCAGGTTCCTTTTTTTGCTGTAATTTTATATTAACTTTTTTTTTTTTAAAAAAAAAAAAAAGGGCTAATAAAATTTTCCCGGCTTTTGTGTGTGTGTGTGAGCGAAAGTTGAACTTGAGTCTGTTGGAAATAGAGGCAGGTACAGCTCAGTCTCTTGTAGTCCCCTGTTTCCCCGTTAGAGAGAGTAGAGCAAGCGCCCGCTAATGTCGCTGGCCATACTGTTGGAGACACACTCTCATTTTTTTCAGCAGTGAAAGCATTGAAGACTGTGACTTGATATCTGAGTATTTCTATGACTCCACCCCCAAGGTTTTCTGTATTATGAAGAGTTCCAATTTTTGTTATTTACTCCAAGGCATGTTATTAACTAATTGGCTTATGTCTATTCTAATGTTTATGATGGAGAGTTTTAAATATTTTCCATATGGTTTTCTTATTATTTGAATTCTTACATCAATAAAATTAATAACAATAAAGTATTGCTGATAACCATTTCTTATCTTTTTACACTGTGACCAGAGAATATAACCTGGAGAATTTTTTTCTATTGTTAATTTATTCAAATGCAAGGAAGATAATTCTACTCATTAAGAAATTCCTGGTGTTTGTCTATTATTTTCCCTGAGAGAATTTTAAAGAAGCAAAAGTCTTGTTGGTATTCACTGATGTTCTCTATGAATGCTCTCAAATCTATGTAGATACCTAAAGCTGACAAAGTATGCAGACATCTGAAGCCATGAGCCTCCCAGATGTCACTTAGAGTATAAAATCTAAAACTTCTCTGCAGAAAATGGAAGGGAAACTCCCCCTTCAATAAGCCAAATTCCCAGCATAATCTTCTCTTTCAACTTCAAAGTTTCCCCTATTTTCCTGTCACATACATCCATTTTCCACTGAGTTCATTTGGTACACTTTCTTTATGTCATTACTCTTTTCTCAAGTATCTATTGCTTTGAATAAATCATCCCAGCAGAGTGATTTACATCACAATTTCTCCCTGGCATGTGCCATTTTGCAATTTCTTGTTTGCAGTTATAAATCTGCTACACAGGGAGGAGGAGCCTGTTTTATTTCTGCACCCCCATGGCCTAACTCATTACCCACAGCTCATATGTTTGCTGAATTTATTTTATTTTTAAAGAATTTTGTCTTTACCGAAGTGCATAGCTGCCCTTTGTTTCTATAACAAGATGTTAGAAAGAGATGCCTGCCCCTTCATCACACTCACAGGAAAGGTGTGGGCTTCCATGGGCCTACTGAATGAGCTTAACATGTAACCACTATAGGTCATAGTGGTTTGCTGTCTAATGTCTATCCATAGAATCTCAACTCAAAATATGAGCTAACCGCTCCTGTGGCAAGGACAGGGAAAGCACTGTTACATTGAGATTAGCCAACACCACTAGAATTTGTCAGGGCAAGGGGTGTTGACGGGAACCAGATGTGAGAGCTCATCCTGCATGCTTATCTTACACAGCCTCCTAGAGAGGCAGCAGAACCCCAGCAGCAAAAATCTGGTGGTGAAAACCAGATTATCAGAAAATACAGGCAGCACAGGTAACTGTCTAGATTAAGGAAGTCTCTGCTCAGAAAAAGGGAGCGGAAGTCTGAGAGAGACTTGATCTTAGCTACCAAAGTGCTTCATGAAAGACTCTGCTTTAAACACTTGCCATATTTAAATGGATTCTATTTGGTCAATTCAGTTGATGATTTTTCTTCTTTTTTTTTTTTTCTTAGGGCTGCATTGGCAGCATATGGAGGTTCCCAGGCTAGGAGTCATATGGAGGTTTCTAGCTACACCACAGCCATAGCAATGCCAGATCCAAGCCACATCTGCTCATGGCAACACTGGATCCTTAAGCCACTGATCTGGGCCAGGGATCAAACCCATTTCCTCATGGATGCTAGTCAGGTTTGTTAACCACTGAGCAATGACAGGAACTCAAAGTTGATGCTTTTTCAATCCCCTTTTCACTCCCAGACCAGCAAGCTGGGGAAGAATGAGAAGACAGGGAGATGGAGAAGCAGCCAACCATGTAACCATGTTCCCCTTTCCCACTAGAAACTGCCAGGCTGATCCAGGAGTAGAAGGATATAGGCCATTAAATCACATTTTGATATATATTTAGTATCTTTTCCTGGATATACTAATTACTGACTTTAGACTGTGTTTGTTACTTAAAGTGACCATACCTCCCAAACAGAGGTATCCACCAGAGTTTTCACTGGAGAATAGGAAAAGGTTACCTCCTCTGAATAAATATTACAGGGATGGAGGGAGACAATGAACTTGTATTCTACTTATATCCTGAGTTATACATGGTCACTCTACTGCTTAGACTTGATGTGATCCACTCAATCACCAGCGAAGGATGAAGTACAGTTCTAAAGCTAAGACCCACAAAGGCTATCTAAAGGCAACAGAATGTCAGCTCTGTCTCTTAGCTTCAAAGAGAAACTTTAGTGACTATTTTAAGCAGAAAGGTAATTTATTATGGGATATTAGGTAGCTCAAGGGGCTGGAGAAATAACCCTACAGTTGTTTCCAAAAACCCCTGCCTAAACATCACCTCAGAATAGCTCTTCCACCACCAGTCTCAGAATCAAGCCACTGTCCCCTGAACCGAGGCTTTCCCCTCACACTATTTACTCCAAAGTTGTATGTCTGATTACATGCAACACCATTCCATTCAACAAAGGTAGGAATCACAACGGGAGAGAAATCAAAGTACAGAATCTATTTAAAAGACTTTGGACAGCCACAAATGAAAGATGTCCTTATTATGGTTTATTCTTTTTTCCATCTTGTTTATTGCACTGTGGAATAATTCTTGACTTTTTTCCAAGTCCAGAGAGATGTTTAGGTTTCAGAACTCTTCTTGGCAATAGAAGCTTTGTGCCTGTTTAATATCCACAAAGATTGTAAATTGCAGGGCAAGCTTCCTAGTATTTTTATTTTTTTCTGCTACTCAATCAGAAATCTTAACATTCTGCTTTAGCTTACCACATTCAGAAGACTTCTCAGGGAGCTCCAGTTCACAGTACTTCTCTTGGCAATATAATAGCCATCCATGTCTGTCCCATTCATCTGCACTGATAGCATCTTTCACGATGCTGTTGTTTACCTGTTGTCTTGTTTGTAAAAGCAACTGGAAGAGAGTGAAGAGAACTCCATCAGGGTTTATTTGCCACAGACATCCATATATACACCTCTCATGCTTGATACATGATAAACGTTAGCAAATATTTCTATAATCGTCACATTTAGAAGTTAGACCACCACTAGATAGTAAGCTTCTGAAAAATAATCCAAAGTCATGTGATCAAAGTTTTGTTACTTCCTCAGCTTGCACCCATCCCCTACTTCATGGCTTGTCAGGAATCTGCCCACAGAATGTACCCGACTCAGTGTTTCCTTGCCACTCCCCAAGTCTGAGTGTCTCTGCTCACTCCAGTGTCAATTCCAGAAGCACCGCTGGATTCCAAGCTCCTTTTCATGATTCTCTGAAGAAAGTGTCTGTAGTACCAGGGTGTGAGGAATGAGGACATGTCATAAGTAAGCTTTTGATGTAGGTTGTAGGTCAGTGGCTGCCAAAGTGTTTCGAATGCATACTCACAAACAACTACCTCTGGATTAGCATCAAATGTCCTACGCCCCTCTGAGAACTAGCCCCCCCCAACCCTGAGAACCAGTCCCTTCTTCCTCATATGAGTTTCTTCGAACACTGTGTTTCCTAACCAGGGGGAATAGTTCTATTTGTTAGGTTTGTGCCTCTTTTTCACATTGTGCGCTTTCCTTAAGTTTTTGTTCAGCTTTGTATTGAGGGGCTTGGTTTGGAGCCTGCCTTTTCTGGTTACCCTTACCTGCCTCTGGTCCACATGGGAGAGGAGAAGGGCATGTGGTTAGACCTTAGCCTTACCACCCTGCGTCCAGCGCAGACATACTACCACCACTGCCTGCTTGGCACAACAGCCTAATTACTTCAAATAAGGTGACTCAATTCATCACTGTGATGAAGGCTCCAGGCTACCCTCCTAATTTCTTTTATCTGCAGACTCTAGGCTAGGATGTCTCTTGACCACTCCTACCCCCACTGTTATTTTCCCCTGCTTATGATTTGATTTGAAAGATTGATTACTTTGTAGATTGGCTCTAGTGTGATTTTTATTCCTCCAACATTCTCAAAATTTTGCATCCATTGATGTAGTAAACACCTAGGTCTCTCTGGCTGGTGTTTAATACAAATCAATAGTCCCCTAATCCTAGGTTCTCATAACACTTTATAATTACAAAACTCTCTTGATTATCTCTAATTATCACAATACCATTGCCATGAAATGTTACAAATGATAGAGCAATTCAGAGAGGTTTAGTGCTTTATGCAGTCACATAGCCAAAAATGAAGAAGGGATTTATGCACTTTATGCCATTCAAGTAGGTTATAGGATGCTTAGCATCCCTGCACAGGGTCAAAAGCCCCCTCCATATCCTCAGTCCCCACTGGAACCACTATCCTACCTATAGTACTTAAAGTCCAACTCAATTAATCCCTCAACTATACTGATAAAAACTCCTAATTTAAGATTTTTCACTGTTTCAGGTACTTCCAATAATTAACATCCTTAATATTTTAGTTACAAAGAGCTCATCTTTACCTTACTAATGTCAATCAATTTTACCATCTGCGTGAAACACTGTGTTAACAAGAATCATGAGGCTAGGTCAGCATAAGAGAATGTCAAACTCCTTTAGTAATGTCTGCTGTCCAGGAAAGGGGATGGTAACAGCCTCTGAGACATCTAAACTTCTAATTCCCTTACTCACTCTGCCTCCATCTATCTTCACATCACCTCCCTTGTCTGTTAGCCAAGTTTCCATTAGTGGATGTGAGACGCAAGAGTATTACTTATTTTTGGTTTTTTTTGTTGTTGTTTTTTTAAAAGTAAAGCCTCTTTTTCAACTTGGCATTTCAAGAGTATCTACCTATTTGTTCCACAATATTTAAAAGCTTTGACTTTGCTGCAGTTCCAAAGTGAATCCATATACACCCTGAATTTTATTTGCATTTCAGTCTATTTTAACTTTGACTAAGGAGGGAGGAGTAGGTGACCACTGATTAAAAAAAAAAAAAGTCAATATGTGTACCTTAAGTAAACTTTAAACAAACACAAAGTTGGTACATAAGTCTCAGAAATGCACCGTCTCTGGTCCTCAGTCCCAAACCTGTTTTTTAGAATTTCCAAATTCCATCTGAGTTCTTTAAAAGGCAAAAGTCCAAAAAGTACTCCTTTATTCAGTGACAGAACACCAAGGTAGAGAAATAAAGAACTGACTTTTCAGACTCAATTACTTTATTTAGTCAGTCTTTGAGGGTGAACATTTCATTTCTGGGCAAATCATAAGAATTATTGGAAACCCCAGGAGGGTCCTCTGTTCTAAGTAACAATTTGTGTTAATTATTTTAGACACAAAATTATTCAAGAAAATCATCATCAGTGTAATACATTCTTGTCAACAAATGTTTTCAGCCAGGTTTCCAACTCTCGCTACACACAGACCCCCCAAGGCAAGCTAACATTTGGAAAATTATTCTCTCTTCATCAGGGGAAGACAGACATGAAAGTGTGAGTAACAAAAACTGGGGGAAAAAAGTCACACTTACACAAAGAGTTTATGGTATCCAGTGTAGCATTTGGCACATAGTAACATTCTTCTCTAAACACATTACTTAACCTCAGAAGAGCCAGACTGATTCCTTGGGTTTTGTTTGGTTTAAATTAGAGATGATATTTCCTCTGAAGAAATTTTCATTCTTTTTTTTTTTTTTGTCTTTTTTAGGGCCAAACCCATGGCATATGGAGGTTACCAAGCTAGGGGTCAAATCAGAGCTGTAGATGCTGGCCTACACCACAGCCACAATAAAGCTGGATCCAGGCTAGTCTGCAACCTACACTACAGCTCACGGCAATGCCAGATCCTAATCTACTAAGTAAGGCCAGGGATCCAAACCCACATCCTCATGGATACTAGGTGGGTTCGTTAACTGCTGAGCCATGATGAGAAATTTTCATTCTTAATTGAATTTTCCTCTAAGACATGCTGTGTGGGGAGGAAGAAGGAGGAGGAACAATGAGGAGTACATCTTGTTAAAGGCAAGTCTTGGACAAAAGTAGGAATCTGCTATCTTCTCTTGCTTCTGTGGTACTAGATGCTGTATCTTATGATATCAGGGGAACTAAAAGGACCACCCACCTCCTTCATAGGAGCTACATTCTGACCTCTCCTTATAGGCAAAATAGCCCTCTTAGAATAAGCTTGTTCAGGTAAGTCCATAACTTTAACTTTGGTATAAATTCATTCATTTGCTCATTAATTACCACACATTTACTCACTGGCTTTAAGGTGCCAGGCTTGCTACTAGATATTAGAGATAAAATTATGGACATGACACAGCTCTTGTACTCACTGACTGTAAGACCTAGTAAAGGAAGCAGACAAGCACTTAAATCAATTATAATTGATACTAGACAAGATAGAAAACACAGGATTTAATGGAAATAGATAGGAAGGATCATTGTCTAGCCTTAGAGAATAAAAAGGAATCTTTCCAAGTGTAAGTAATAATTAAGACTAGAAAGAATCTCTCAGGCAGAGAGATTAGAGAAACAAGCCTAAGGAACTGAAAGTAATTTATTCTGTTTGATGTATAGGTCTTTGAGGGTTGAGGGCAAAAGTGGGTAGAAGATGAGGCTGAAGAGATAGACACAAGACCTTAAGCCATGGATATCATTTAGAAATAATGTGTGGACATGAGAAATGGCAGTCACCAAAACAACAGTTTTAAATAAGATAGTGGGTTATTTTTCTCTCATGTAAAAACAAATCCACACGTAGGCAGAACAAACTATCTCCATGATGGAAGAACCATCAACGATTTCAGTTCATTCTTGCTTTCACTTCTGGCATCTTTAGGGCAGGGCTTCTCTCCATAAGACCATTGTAAGGTCTCAAGATGACCACTTCAGCTTGAGCTACTATTTCTTTCAGTCAAGGGGGCAGAAGGAAAGAAAAAAAAAAAAAAACAGGTTACAGTCCCCCTGAGTTAGTTCCCTTTTGGTGGAACTTTTCTAGATGCCACACTTGATATTCTGGCTTATATCTCACTGGCCAGAATTTTGTCATACGCCCATTCCTATCTGTAAAGAGTGCTTAGAAATGTAGTTTCTTAGCTGAGCCAAATTTCTCTCCCTAACAAAATCAAGGTTCTGTTAGTAAGGGAGGAGAAAATGATATTAAAAGCAACTAGTAGTCTTCAATGGGTAATCTGAGGACAATGGAGATTTGTTCAACAGTTTCAAGCCAAGAAGTGACAAGGTCAAATTTATATTTCCAAAAGGACCTCTTGTATTCAGGGTAGAGACAGGATTGAACGAGACTTGAATTGTGGCAAGGGGACCTGTTATGAGGATACTGAATAAAACCAGGTAATAAGTGATGGTGGCCAAAAAAATCATGATTTGATAACAGAAGGTGAGACCAGAAGGAAATCAGGAGCTAAAGGAGTAAAGACAAGAATCTTTTGGCATAAAAGACAAATCTCACCCACTTATCACTGCATATGCTATGGTTCATTCCCCCTCCAGCCCCATTTTCTGAGCAAAGCAAGACAACATTATATTTAACTCAGCTCTGGATTTCACTCTACAACTGAGATAATTAGATTTTTGAAATGTTGTAAATCTATTTTGTTGCATATGCACATTCATTTATATAATTTTATATAAATTCATAGATAGGATGTCACAACTCCTATTTGTTTGAAGAAGAAATATTTGGTGCACACAAAATATGTACGTTGTAGAACATAATAATAAAACACTCATTACCCATCATCCAATTTAAGAATCAGAATGTTAGCAATAATTCCTCATGTTTAAAAGCCATCACCCACATAGAGTCAAAATATCCACACTTGCTTTTCTGTTATCTCTGACCTTGCTCCTTATATACACATAGATGAGGAAAGATGACAGCAATGTGAGACCTCAATGGCCTCATATTTTCCCCAGCACCATAACTTACCCTAAAACCATAACGATAATAGCTAATATAATAGTATTAGTACTTATGACATGCCAGGCACTCTTCTAAATGTTTTACATACATGAAATAACTTAATCCACTCAATGATTCTGTGAAATAAATATTATCCTCACTCCTATTTTAGAGATGGACAAACTGAGGTATGGAGTTGTCTAGTGTTTTGCACAAGGTCATATGACTAATGAATGGTAAAACCAAGATTCAAATACTTCATCTGGCTTGGTGTCTGTTCCTGTCCACTAGATTACACCATGGCATGTAAACTCAAGACGATGATGGTGCTGTTGGTAGTGCTGGTGGTACATTTTTCCTTTAAATATGGCTTGTCCTCTAGCAGAATGTTAGACTCATGAGTTCTAGAGATTATACTGACAGATTTATCCATTTCATAGATTTCAAACTTCTTGACAGTAAGAATTAGGATGAAAAATTACAGATCTAAGGCCCGGGGTTGTGAGATGCATGGCCAACTTTATTCTAAAACCCAAGGGTCTTACCTTTAGTAAAATTCTCCTTCTAATATACCAGACTGGCTAGGTTTCAAAGGACATCTTAAATACTGACTTACAAATAAAGCATAGATAATGAATTAAACCATCCAAGTCAATGGCAAAGTTTTCATTTCTCTCTTTGATCACTACTGTAAGGAATCTAGATACTTTTATGTGTATAAAAACTCTAGTGACTTACTTCACTTAGTATGAGGTTCCTCTGTCTCAGCTGTAAATCAACTATAATAAAAAATTTAAAAAAAAAACAAAGAAAAACTTCAGTGAGTCTTTTTAAATCACTTTTAAGTAGAGATGTGGAGTCCCTGATCAATGTAGAGACTCAGATCTCTTTGGGATAGCAATGAATAGGATTATATCAGGCATCTAAAACAATGCCTAGCAGAGTAAGCTCCATGAAAATTAATTATCATCATAACTATTATTCTATGATTTTAAAGTAGGAAAAGTTCCTTGGAAAGTATTTGATTTGAAGATCCCACTGCTGTTCATAAGCAAGGCTTTATTTTAATTGTTGTATTAAATGTTTAGACTTCTTAAGAATAATGTTTGAAGTTGTGCCACCTTGGTTGACTTAATCTATATAATGACATTAGAAAGTATAAAAAAGCAAGTGTCACCCAATTATGGAAGAGAATGTAAAGCTTACATTGACCACTCGCATTTTTACTACAAATATAAACATGATTATTCCCCACCAACATGTACTAACTTCAGCACAGTTGGGAACAAGACTAACACAATTTTACAAGTTTTAAGCTACATCTAAAGATACAGCAGGTATGAAAAATGATAAAGGTAGATTTATTATCTGATTCCTTTATGCTCTAAAATTTTAATCATGGCTCTAGGTTGTCCTGTATATAGTCAATTTCTTATTCTCTCCAAGTGTTTTAGTTGAGCAATCCTAGTTACTGTAAAAAAAAAAAAAAAAAAATCCCAGACTCTCAATGACTTAAAACAGTGGAATGTTCTTGTGTATGTGGGCCAAAAAGTGTGTCTGATTGGTGACAGAATTCCCTTAAGAGAGGGGAAAGACATCAGTTACAGACCCAGGCTTAAGAAGGCTTCAAAGTTGCCAGGGAAATCAATATTCACTCAGTATAGAGGAGAAGAACACAGATGATTGCAAATGGGATGGGTTACATTCCATTGGTTAGAACTCAGTTACCTGGCCACTTCTACCTGCAAGAGAAGATGGGCATAGGAGAGAGAAAAGGAAAGAGTTTTGTCAATTAGCTAGTAGTCTCTGCTACTGTAAACCTCAGTTTTCTCATCTATAAAGTGATAGGTCTGCCCTTTTTTTAAATTTTCTTAAGCCCATAGAATTTTCAATACAAAACAAAAAGCAACAGGCCTACCACTTCATATAGATCATAGTCTTCACCATTTGGTAATATTGCAAAATATTCCATTTATCTTATTCATCTTTCTTGCAAACCCACAAAGTTTTATCTTCTTCTACTTCTTGTAGAGGCTCTTGAGTCTTTGGTTTCTGTTAAATAAGATGCTACAGGGCAAGGGCCATGGTTTCTACAGGTAGTGACTACAGATTATTAAATTTCCTGAAAATGTCATGAACTGTATTTAATGCTTCATTTCATTCTCACAACAATCCAGTAAGAAAGGTTTTATCATCCCAATTTATACAACAGAGAAGGGTAGGCAATGAGTAGGGGACCTACAATTAAGGAATTAACCAAAGTACAAAGCTAAGTGATAGTAAAATCCCAACTTGAACTCAAGCCTCTATTGATTCCAAATCTTTAGTTTATACAAATTATATCATTCTTCTTCCTTTCTATCTCTCTTAGATTCTCTAGAACGCCTGCAGTGTCAGGCGCCCAGTAACATAAATTGAACAAATACTTGTTAAAATCAATTGAATTGAAATAATAATAAACCTCTATTGTAAACCTCAAGTTTAATAAGCCTCCATTGTAAATCTACCTACTTGAAGGACATTTATATCATTCCTTTCATGATTTTTTTTGTCTTCTTCATGCCTGCCTTATTTTTTGCTTTTCCTTCATTGTATTCCCTCATTCCCTTCATGATGCTCTCAAGAGCCATCTCAGACCACTTAAGAAGGAAGATTATAACATGTATTATGCTGCCTTCCACTTAGCCACTTGAGAATTTCTGGCAAAAATCTTATGAAGAGCATGACTTACTATAATTTAAGAGAGATTCCTGCCTTATTTAACTTTGTGGGAAAACATTAATTCAATGGAATGTGACCCAACTAGACCCAACTGTCTGCTTGTCTAGACTTAGCTTGAGACATTATTTTTTCCTCTAGTCTCCTTAGCTAGATACGTATTCCTCTTCCAGCAAGACTCCTATTGCATGCTAAATGAGCTGTGTCTTCAATTGACACTATATTAACAGGGAAGTCAGCCAAGCCAGAAGTCATGCTTTTTTTCCAGTCTAAGAGCAGCGGGAGGAAGCCTCCTCTTACAAATATCTTCTGCTTGTAAGCATGTAGGTAGGCTACAGTCTCAGAATAAATGCCACAGTTACCTTATATTCTATATAAAGTTACCTGTTCTGCATACAAAGAAGTTGTAGGTAGGAATTAGTAATGGTGTGATTGCTTTTTTGTGGGTAGTTAATTATGGTTTAGAGACGTGTCTAACAAATTATATCCTGAAATATCTACCTTCAGAAACAGTAAAATTGTGGGTCCTTACGGAGTTATTTCCATACCACCAATCTAAACAAACAACAAATCATAAGGAGCAGGACCTAAGCTTACAGAAGGAACAATTCACTCCTTAGTGAACAGACATTATTAATAAAGACACTCCATCCTTCAGATATTACATCACATTGGGAAGAATTGCGGACCCAGTGTGAGAATCTTATTAGCAATATCAATGTTTTATCTCTGTACCTGCTAAGTTTCTTCAATATAAATCATTTATTTATTCACACAAAAATTATTCTCTGGCCAAATTAATATACTTAGCACTGTGCCAAGTATAAAAACTCATCATTATGGTGCTTGAGAAAAAACTGGTTCTAATCACCACAAAAAAATTTTTAATGTGACATAAAAGGATTAAGTAATGTATAATGGGAATTCAAAGAAAGGAAAAGATTTATTCTTCCTAGTGGAATTAAAGGATTTGTAGAGCAGTTTTATTTTAGCTAAGCCTTAAATGATGATTGTGCACTTATTTTATTCCACATTATACACAAGATTTCAGAATAGCAATAATACAACTATCATCAAAACAATTAGTAAGAAGTTTTTAAAACACATTTTTATTATATCCTCCCCAATTTCCCCTATTCATTTTAAAGTTATGTTTTTAGAGGATGTAGCCATTATATACTATCATATCTTCCTTTTAAGTTTTATTTTTATGAAGTTTCATGATCACCACAAGTCCTTAGGTTAATGTCTATCTAGTTACTATAGCTCATTTTCTTTCTCTCTTTTTATGGCTGCACCCATAGCATACGGAAATTCCTGAGCCAGGGATCGAATCCAAGCCCCAGCTATCACCTAATCCACAGCTGCAACATCACTGCTTCCTTCAACCCACTGAGCTGAGTGGGGGCTTGAACCCACACCTTCACAGTGACCTAAGCCACTGCAGTCAGATTCTTAACCCACTGCACCCCAAAAGGAACTCCTTTTATAGCTCATTTTCTAATAGATTCTTCAGGAAGGTTCATGGGAACAATATTTCCTGAGTTCTTAAAAGTTGAAAGCAATTTATCTATGCCTATTATACTTGAATGTTATTTTTGCCAGATATAAAATGTTTAGCTTATATTTTCTTTCCTTGATTATTTAAAATGTTTTCCGTTTTCTTCTAGCTGTTTTTGTTTGTAAGTATTTGAGGTAGGCTCCTTAATGCCTCCCCCTACTCAAAGATATTCATGTTCTAATATTTGGAACTTGTGTATGTTACCTTATATGGCACAAGGGACATTGCCAATGCTATTAAGAGTCTTGAGATAAGAAGTTTACCCTAATTATCCAGATGTAATCTCAATCATTCTTATGAGAGGGAGGCAGGATCAGATTTGGCTACAGAAAAGAAAGCAATGTTAACTCTCTCACAAATAAGAAACAAAGTTTACTTACCGTCCTGGGATGATGTTCATTCCTCTTCCAGCTGAGTCACACTCCCTCTTTGATATTCTGTAACTTAAAATATAAGATGTAAAGTTAACTACTATAAACACATGTTATAGTAGATGGGAGTGGAATGGGAAAGTGGAAGGAACACAGTGATTAATATATGCATAAATATAGTCATTTCAAAATAAGGAAAAATACTTGTAACTATCATAGTTCTAATTTTAGTCACATGATCATAGATGGTATTTTTAACCTTCCTTTTTCCACTATCCACCCCCACCTCACTGGCCCCTGCCAACGTTTTTCTTCAAACTGGCTTCTTCATATTTTAAGATCTTGAGTTAAATGTTATATTCTCCAACAAGGTCTCTTCCCAATTTAAGATAAATAACTCAACTATTTTTTTCTCTCGCAGCACTCTCATTTTTTCCTTTTTTTTTTTTTTGCTTGTTGTTTCTTATTTCTTCATGACTCTCAAAACAACAGTATTTTTAATGAATGAACAAATGAATTCTTCACTACTCACATCCTAACAAATCCCGTTAAGTTTTCTGCTCCTGGTATATTTCAGATCCATTCCTTTCTTTATAGTCATCGACACCCAGTTTCTTACCTGATATTCTGATACCTGATATCTAGCTTTTCCTCACTCCAGTTAGTATTACACACTGTACCCAATACTTAGTATAAAGAAACAATTCCATATTTGTCTTTATATTTTGAATAGCTAGCAAAGTAGGCACACAGCAACACAACAGTAGGAATTCAATAATAAATAATAATCTGTGGATGAATGATAAAATGTCAACAATTATACAAGGAATGTTGCACAAGAATTCTGCCAACTCTACCCCTGGTCCACTTATGGATTCAGTACTCTAAAAGTGAAAATTCATAGACAAAATTATTTTGAACTTTCAAATATCTGCTCTTTTGAAAATGCTATTTGACCTCAATAAAATGAGAATTTTTTATTATTTGCCTAAAAGAAGTGTGTTTATGTCAATTTTCAAGATTTTAAGATGTATGATTGTGATTAAGTACACAGAAATAGTACTAATGAACAATGTACAAGTAATATGGTACACTTTACCAATGTTTTCATTGGTTGAATATTATTCTGCGCCGATCTGGGTTATGCATGTGTGTTAGGGGAGGGCTGGACAATAGACATAATAGCAGCAAGTATTTGGGGTTTGAGAGTAAAAGAATATCAAGTATAACAGCCCATTTTCATTTCCCATGAGGAAAAAAGTTATCACTATGTACCAAGTACAATGCCTGGCATATAGTAGGAGTAGAACATATCTATATTTATTGCTTATTACTTGATTTATAACAGTGGATGAGATTTTGATAAATTGAAAGTTTTGTGTTGCCTTAGGGAATGGTATAGGATTATAGGCTGTTAACTCTTAAAACTGATTATAAGAGGAGGATATAGAGTGTCATTATCTTAAAAATCACTAAGATGATATATGTCCTTACTAATAAATAGTACATCCTAAATAAAAATAAAGAGCTGGACTGGGATAACCTTTAGAAATTACTTCTTGCTTCTGTTTCTACAGTATAAGTTACATTATTTTATTACTGTTCTTCTTTTTACCTCAAATCTCAAAAACCAAAGAAGACTGGAGGAAAATGAAAGGCCTTTTATATCTATCAGCAATAAAGAGAATTATGTGAAAATAAAATTGTTTTCTCATTCTTGGCATGCCTCTAGGAAATCCAAATGCTAAAAATCTGTTTCAGCTCCTAGCATTCCTCTGTTCCCACTCACAGTCTGACCACAGAAAGAGGAACAAAGTCAACCAGTTCCATTAACAAAATGCTGGTCAAGGCCCATGTTTAGCCACAACCCATGTACAGTGGCTCCAGATTTCTCAAAGGCTGTGGTAGAATGGAAGAATACTCTGGATGCTCAACATTAACGTCCTGCCTGCTTCTGGATTGAACACTACCCTAGTTGTCCCCAGGGCACCAGTCAGAACTAAAGGACATTCTATCCCATGCCCTCAAGATTGGAATGAACCATCTTTTTGGAATGTCCAGCTTTTTGTTAGAGGGAAGTGCTGGTGGTAAAGCCATAACAGGCTTCATGTGTCAGCTCTCCTAATATCTACATTTAAATTTTAATAATATCCTTTCGTGTCTTGATCTCAGGGATTATGGATTGAACGAGTCGCTATAACAGCTACCATGACCACTTACTGAAGATGCTACTGGAGAAGGTTCAGGCTACCCACATGCTCTGTAAGGGAGGCTACTACAGGGAAAAGAAAATGTAGATGATAGACAGGAAGATAGGAAGACAGACAGACAGACAGACAGACATGGATGTGTAATTCCAAAGCACTGCCAAAAACTTAATTTTAGAAACAGAATAAATTTAAATTATAAATAAATATGCACAATGACTGAAATCTTCAGGGATTTTTTAACGTTGATAGCATCTCAGGCTGTGATTTGAAAATACTGCATTTTAAGAAATATTTTAAAAACTACTCACTATGGGAGTTCCCGTCGTGGCGCAGTGGTTAACGAATCCGACTAGGAACCATGAGGTTGCGGGTTCGGTCCCTGCCCTTGCACAGTGGGTTAACGATCCCGCGTTGCCGTGAGCTGCGGTGTAGGTTGCAGACGCGGCTCGGATCCCGCGTTGCTGTGGCTCTGGCGTAGGCCAGTGGCTACAGCTCAGATTCAACCCCTAGCCTGGGAACCTCCATATGCCGCGGGAGCGGCCCAAGAAATAGCAACAACAACAATAACAACAACAACAAAAAAAAGACCAAAAAAAATAAAAAAATAAAAAAATAAACTACTCACTATGGCCTTTATTAAACATACATTCTGAATTTAATAAGAATCTCTGTATATCTTTTGCCAAAAGAATGGAAAACCTAGCTTTTACCACAATTTTTTTCATTTTTTCTTTTGGTAGAAGCCATTCAAATCTTTTGTTCGACAGAAAATAAGGTATTCACATGTATTGGGTCAAAATGAAAAGTGATACTGACAAGAACTTCGTCTCTGTTCCCAAATCATAAATTCTCTTTATTCAAAAACCTTGAATGTCTCCCTTTGGAGGACATGATCCAAAATTCTTATGTATGTCTTTAATGCCTCTAACATTTTATCCTCAAACTACACATTAATCCTTATTTCCAACTGTGGCCAAACACAAACTTCCATTCTGGAAAACAGAATGTGATCAAAGAAAGGAGTGAAAGAATGAATGTCATAACCACAGTGGAATCTCCTTGCCCCAGAAAACACCATGGGAATTCCTACCTCCAGGCCTTTGCCCACACTGTTCTTCTCCTGCTATGTTCTCCTTTCCTCTTGTCCAATCTCATTTCTGAAAGGCTCTTCCACTATGCTTCAGCGATCTTTCCATCCCTAAGCCAGATAAATTCTGATACTCATTTGGCACTCACTTCAGGCTCGTGAAGTGACTTTTGTAAGTTATTATTGGAAATATTGAGACCAAATATGTTCTAGGCAATAAAATAACAGGTACCCTTATGCTCATAATAATCCATAAGGTATATATCAATATCCCCTCTCTAGAGAGAGGAAAAGTAAGATTTAGAGAGGTTTAATAAAGAGAAAAGAAAAAACTTGCCAAGGTCACCCAGCTAGTGAAAAGCAGAATCAGGCTTTAAAACTAGGCTCCAAATATCATGAGCTTTCTTAGGGAGTTCCCATCGTGGCTCAGTGGTAAGGAATGTGACTAAGATCCATGAGGATGTAGGTTCAATCCCTGGCCTCGCTCAGTGTTAAGGATCTGGCATTGCCATGAGCTGTGGTGTAGGTCACAGATGTGGCTCGGATCCGGCATTGCTGTGGCTGTGGTGTAGGTCGGCGTCTATAGCTCCAATTGGACCCCTAGCCTGGGAACCTCTATGTGACACACCTGTAGCCCTAAAAACCAATAAATAAATAAATAAACAAACAAATAAATCATGAGCTTTCTACCATGGCACTCTGCTTCATTTTTTCTATTCATTTTATTCATTTATTGAACTAGAGTGTATCATTTTCTTAATTCAGTGATAACACACTGAGGCCTGTAGGGCTGGTAAGAGGTTACCAAGATAGTCTAAGAGAGAGTTAATGTGAAGCCATAGTCCAAAGTCTCATGGGTGGGGACAGGGAAAAGGAGGAAAACAGGATGGGGCTTCTGCCTTCAGCAATGAATATGATACCTTTAACTAACATCATGAATCAGGAGGAGGGGTGGGTTTGGTGAGGAAGAGGACATTCTTTCATAAGCATCCTGAGTAGAATGCCCATTTCTTCCACATGGAGCTGCCTAGAGGCAGGGTAGCAGTGATCAAAAGCATGGTGTTTGGTGTCAACTATCCCTGGCCTTGAATCTGAGCTCCACCACTTATAAGCTGCATAGCTTTCGGCAGATTACTTTACCTCAGAGTTTCAGTTTCTCATATATAAAAACAGGAGAAACAATACCTATCACCAAGAGTTCCTACAAAGATAGAATTAAACAATTCATTCAAAAATGGCCAGTATGATGCCTAGCATATAAGTACTCAATAGATGGCATTTATTACTAATTTACACGGATGATTATACTAAGTGTGACTGTGGAGTAGAAGACATTGGATCAGCAGAATGATTTTGGATATCATTGGTCTATGAGCAGTAGTGGAAGGTATGAGGATCAATGAAATTGGCAAGTGTTTGGAGCACAGATCACAACTCTAATACCCCATGGCCAGGCAGCAAGTGAGTGAAGTGAGTTGGTATAAGAACATTTGCACATTGTATGAAATGAGGGGACCTCTGGAAAAATGGAGAGTCTTTTTAAAAAGGAAAGCTGTAATCCTGCTTGAGATGATTGCTGTCATGTCAAAACTGGGCCCAGCATCACCAGATCTCCTATTTTGTTTTGTCAAAAGAAGCCGGAAATTTCCCCATGCTTAAGTGTTGGCAACTAAATTCAAACTTACAAGCAAACACATACATAGGCCAGATTGTGGCTTGCTGGCTGCCAGAGTGTGACCTCTGGGGTAGAAAAAGACGAGGGCTGAGGATGGAGCTCTAGAGAGAGTGCATAAACGTTAAAGAGAGGGGCAGAGAAAGAGGAGAGGTAAAGGAGATCAAGACAGGCAAAAATCAGAGAGGGAAAGAGTAGACCAAAGAAGCCAGGGAAGAGAAGCTTTCAGGGAGGAGAGAGTTAACACCATCTCAGGGGGCACAGGGATCACTGCGGCCAGACTGTGTACACAATCCCATTAAGAGTTGGGAACTCTTCTTAAGACTTCAGATGTAATTACTACCAAGGAGAGGGGGCGTAATACTCAAGGAGATCATCCCAGAGTTCTAAACAAGAAGTTCTAAAAGAAAGAATAAGAGAGTGCATAGTAGAATTCTATTGAGCCATGAAGTCTCTTAAACCATGAAGAGGAGCCTTGGAGATGTCCAGTGAATGTCTTTTCAGAAGCAAAGATGGACTTTGGCAGCTCAATCATCTCTTGGACTTAATTCTGATGGCTGAAATTGGAGGCAGCTAGGAAAACCAGAAAGTGTGCCCTGTCCTCCCCTCATCGGGGAATTAGCTCGTCAGGACATGGAAAGAAGAGAAGGACAAATAAAAACTCCAACACTCTAAACAGTAGTGAATTCTGAGATATTTTATTTGTTTCCTTGTAAATATCAATATTATTATTAGCTATATTATTAATATTAATATTAATACTCTCTGAGAGCCAGGAGAGCACTAAATACAAAACAATTGTTTAAAATAGGGGACCTGCCCGGTATACTTAAGAACAAATAATGATTTAGACCAAAATTGGAATCTCTTAAGCCATTCACTAAACAGAAAGTCACCAAGTAGCAAATGGCACCTGCTCTCAAAGGAATCACCAAAAAAGGCTGAGGGAAAATGTTTGCTTGCCTGAGGAAAAAAAAATCCTATACAGTAAAAGATTGTAAATCTTGACTCATAGCAACCAGTACCTGTACATTCATAGTTAGCATTATGAGCGTAAGATTCTAAAATGATCATTCAACAAGAGAGGGAGAAAAGCGGGATCCAAAAATGGGAAATTAGTTGTCCAAGATCCCTTGGCTAGTTAGTGACTGAGTCAAAATTAGAATTCCAATCTCACGACTTTTCTTTTCCACAAAACTCCACTGCTTTCAGAGAAAGGTAACTATCCTTTTGAAGGAATGGCTTAAAATGAACACACATATTTTGATGAGTGCAAGGTGAAGAGTGAGTCCAGTGCATAGCAGAAATGTCCCTGTGTGGCTGAAGGAAGCCAGCATGGAAAGAGAAAACCATGTGTACCCAAAGGGAGTGGGCACCTGGGAAGGAGGGGCCATGACAACACACCAAAGACAACCAACCCACAAAACGTTCTAGCTTTGGCCTAGAACATGTATGTCCAGAAGAAGAATAGTCAAAAATTTCACACTTTAAAAAGTAAGCATAAGTTTTCTTACATATTATCTATAGTCATAAACATTTGCTTATTAGATATCACTAATTGGGTAACTTTGACTTTGCAGAACATAGCCAATAACAAAGAAGTACATACAGCCATGTGTTTGGGCAGACATACACACACTTAAATCCTTTGAGTAATCAAGACAGGTATCACTGAACATCTTGTTCAAAACAACTCATGTAAAGCACTGAGTCCAATGCTTGGTCCACAGTAGGCCCTCCATAGTCATGAACCTATGATGATGCGTATAAACACATGAGTGCCTGGGCAGCCACTGAGAGTTTGATTATTCTTACTTGATGCAGTTTCTTTAATTTAGCATTTTGTTCAGTTTGTGTCTGTAACAGATTAAGACAGAGTGGTGGAAATCTAGTTGGAGATAGGCACTTAATTGAAGATGGAAAATTGTGTCAAACAGACAAGAAAAAAATCCAAATGTAATCGAGGCCATTTAGTGTGGGGCCAAACTGCCTTCCACCTTTCTGGAGATCCTGAAGATAATACTGTATTGCACCACAGTACAACTGCTGCGATGACCCAGAATCATCCTGAAATAGTCTATGATAGGTATACACTCTTATTTAAAATTGCAGGGAAACATCTGCTACCATTAAAAAGCTTACATCAAAATTTTAAATCTGCAAAAGTTTTGACACAGAAAACTTACAAATCATCTAGAAATTTGACTTAAGAAAAACCATGTTTGTCCACAATGCCAGATATGTTAAGAGGGACATTTAAACTAAACATAAGGTGATCTTATTCCCTTGAAAGCCTTGGTACTGGCTGATTATTTGTCTTTCTAATCTCAGTTATCAGTGCGAGATCATATATTACAGTGTTTCTACACAGAGATAATTATTTTTCATAAGATGTAATAGCATCTCAATGTCTTCCCACATAAGGCTGCAGTTGACAATATAATCACTCAAGTTCAAGGTGTTGAGGGCAGCATGTATCTCGGTATGGAGAATAGACATGTGTTACTTTGCCTCTTGGTGGCAAAGAATGTGATTTCCTCCCCAAACTATTTAAATTCCCAGACTTTTACCCTGAGAGGTTCAGTTTCACTGTTATCCTGTGTGGTAATGAAAATTCTCACAACAAATTATCTCACTCTCCTAGTTTAGAAAAATCTCTCCCAGTTTCCCTTAAATCCCTTATTAGATTTTTCACAGCATCACATCCTCAGGATGGTTCTTTGAAGGGAAATTTCTATCAAGAACATTTGGAGGGTGGGAAAGCAAAGTGGAGGGAAAACATCCAGAGCACAGAGTATCCCTTAACCGGCTCTCTTCATCAAGTCCTGACAGCGGTTCACAAGTTATTCTTCCTTCTGAACTCCACCACATGAGACGGGAATTTAGGCCATATGCAAACTTCAACTAGTTTTGTCTTGGAGAGGCACTTTTGGCCGCCAAAAGTCAGTCCACGCCACCTTTGGCAGATTCATAACTTCCCTCCTTGGTCCTCTTCATTTTGACAACGCCAGTGTCAGAGATCCAGCAAATGGTAGTCAGGTGTCTTTTTCAATAAAGTTTACTACGATAATTTCCTGACCAACAGAAGCAACACGTCTTGAGGAAAAGGCACCTATTTTCTCATTCTCAATGGAGGTGCCCAACAGGCTTGAGGCAATCTTGAGAGATGAGGGATAGGTGATTTAGAAGGTATGAGGATAAATACATAAACTTAATTGGTATGTAAAGTAAGTTTTAAATATCCCTGAGTCGGGGAGGGAGTAATCTGCTTCTGGTTACATCCCATGTGGCCATATGTGAGAGGTGAGCTGGGATGACTCCTCCACTCCCAAGGAAGAACCAGTGTCCTGTCCACCCACAGTTTGGAGTTCATGCTGATGCTGGCCTAGGGGCTGCTATCAAGTCCTCAGTAGACACAGAATCCACCAGGATTTTGATGAATGAGAATCAATTCCCCACCATTCACCTGAATGTCTTCACAGGAGGCACTATGAGTGGTCACGTTCAGGAAGACCTTGTCCTTGAAAGCCAGATCGGCTACTGTGACAGAGTCCACAGACTTGACCTTGTTCAGGGAGAAGAGAGGTTTCCGACCCTTCCGGTACTGAAGCATGAGGCTGAGCTCCTGAGAAAAGTAACCCTTCAGGGAGATGAGATAAAACCCATCACAGTTGATGATGATTGAGTTGTTTTGCACTTTCATGGTTCCATCCTTGTTTGAGGGTGTGATGATGAAACCATTATCATTTTCACACTCTAAGGAAGGAAGGATGAAAAGAAAATAAATATTCCTTAGCTCAGCATTAGACAATAACCTTCTAACACATCTAGAAACATACAAAGAGAAAGTGATAGGGAGATATTCTGAAAAGCATGAAAGGAAGAAAGTACTGTGTTTCTACACTAGGGTTGGAATCTGCTTTCTCTGTGCAATGGAAGAAGAGGTAAAGCTAATTCTAGTACTCAAGAGATTTTCAGATGGGGCTGGGGTTCAACAGCTGAGAAATTATGGCAACTGACAGTTGTTTTAACACACCTGTGGCAGGAAATAGAGCTTCCATGTTCCCCTAATTTTTCAAAACCATGAAGGGCTGGCAACTTCAGTGTTTCCTTCCTCGCCCAATGGATAGATTAGGGAAAAGGGTAGTAGAAGTGTCCCTGCCCAGGGACTCTACATGCCCTCCACACAGAGCAATTGCTGTTAACTCTTCTCTATCCTCTCTCCACCTGACTATGATATGCAAATTTTTCACATGCTCTGGGCACTGGGCTTACCAACAGCATGTACTATTGGCCCTGGTCAAAAGTCACTTAAGCTTAGTAATGTTGCAATGCATAGAATGTCCATGGGCTCAGGTTCTACTCAGTAGGATGTAGGTGGAAGGGTTTAAGAACACAGACCTACTTCTCCCGTCTACCTTTTTATTGATAGTTTTTCCTGGAATGTGCCTTGGAAGAGTGGCTGCCACAGGAGAAAAAAAAGGAAGAATGGGAGGATAAAGAGTGATGGCTTCGGTAGCTTTGTGTATGGCCGTTTCACGTGTAAATCAAAAAAAAAAAAACCTAGATTTCTTTTATTTCCATGGCAGCCTCAAAATTATCCTGGATGGTCAAGCAACCATATCCCAAACTCCCTACTTGGCCCATGTCCCTTGGTGATGGGAATGAACAGTTCCCACTGCTGGGCACAAGTCAGTAATTCTTGCTTTGCATCAAGTCCGTAAGACTTTGAATTGAAAATGAGGACCACTTATAGAAGGCAAGATATACTTCCCTTCAGCTCAGGAAAACTTAACAAATGAATATCCATACAGAAACTACTATATGAGTATTAATCATGCCCAGGTATCGATCATGGACCCAATTAGTGCTCTCCTGGTAATTAAATTATCACCTTGCCTTTAAGACAAAGACTGACATCCCCCAACTCTTATTAGGGTAAAATCTTGTCTTATAATAGAATGACTGGGAAACAATACGTCTTACAGCCAGACTTTTTAAGAAGTTTAATTTTTCTTACCTAAAAAAATGAGAATAATCCCTACTTAAAGGGTTTCTAGGAAGATTAAGGGAGGAATATAAAGGAACACATACAGTGACAAGCACATAATTACTCCCCTTTTCTTCTTTATGCACCTTCTTTGTCCCTAACGAAAATAATATGAAAGCTCCAACAATTCTAGGATTTAATGTTGCCCTAAGGAAAGACAGAAGTCTTACATTTTGAGGGAAATTAAGAGGCTGGAGATAAGATTCTTTTAAAAATATGAATCAAACTTTCATCAATACTCACTGGTAAACTGTACTTTGATACTCTGAATTGGAGGGTACTGAGATGGCACCTAAAGGAGGAAAAAGGATATATTTTTAGGGGAAAAAATATACAAGTTGAAATGATGAGTCATATCCTATGAAGCAGAAATGCAGTAGCCTGTAAAAGGAACAGCTTAGCAAGATTAGACCCAGCCTTCCTTCCTGCCCACCGCTCCCGCCCCCTTGCTTTTCTGTAACATCTCTTAAGACAAGTTAGGAGTCTTCTGCTCTTTCATGCAAGTAAGATCTGTCCTCATTTGCCAAATTCCTCCTTGGTATACTGTTTTGGCTCACTGAGCCCCAATTTCCCATTCTGGATAACAGCACTTAATAGTCATCTTGTCAAGAAACTCATTCAGTCACAGAGATCCTTCATGGATAAAGCTGTGACCAATTAATTTGAAATGGTCACAGACTCCCAGAATGCACTGAGAGTAAAACCTGGGAGCTTCCTGGCTACTGGGTCTTTTCCTATGAAACAGAAGTAACTGTCCTACTTTCAGGGCATAAAGGCAATAAAAACTATTCTAATCCTTCAGAGATCAATAGATTTGAGTGTAGCTTTTTTTTACTGTTGGGTCTTTTCCTACTTTTTAACTACGTAAAAAACCTTAAACCAATGAGTATTCAAAAGCAAGAAAGAAGAAAAACAATGAAAAAAGGAAGTTAAGAAATAAAATGTCTGGAAATTTTGTGGTTAAAAAAACAAAGTTTGATAAGCAATGAGATCCTGCTGTGTAGCACTGGGAACTATATCTAGTCACTTATGAGGGAGCATGATAATGTGAGAAAAAAGAATGTAAACATGTATGTGTAACTGGGTCACCTTGCTATACAATAGAAAATTGACAGAACACTGTAAACCAGCTATAATGGAAAAAATAAAAAAAATTATAAAAATCACTTAAAATAGTAATAAATAATAAAAATTGAAGTATTAAAAAAAAGAAGTTCAATATGGAGCAAAGCCTAAAATAGCCTAAGTGAAAAAAGCAAAAGCAAAGGGCAGAATCATGTATAAAGTATATTACCACTTGTGTTAAAAAAAATAGTAATAATGTCTGTGCAGGCATTGAATTTATCTGAAAGAATATATGTTGCCTTTGGAAAAAGGAACTGGAAATCTGGGGTCAGGGGTAGGAGGGACCCTTACGTTCCATGGTCTACTATTTTGTATTTTTAAAATTTTGTATTACATACTGAAAAAGGAAACAGAAAAACAAAAACAAAAACCTACCACCTATTGTGCCTGCCAAGAACACCAGCTCCTCCCACCAGGTTATTTTTGGCAAGATGTCCAGATCAAAGGTGTGGGGAAGGATTTGTTTTCATATTCGGGGGGCGGGAATCCCTGCTTCTCACTTTCCTGGCACACTTGCAGCAGCAAACGGATTCCTCTGGGGCCTGCCCACACAGATGAAGAATCCCCTACTTCCCTTTAAGTAAAATCATAAGCCTCAAACCAACTGAAACCAACAGGCGGTGCAGGAAGAAGGGATAGCCTTTCTGAGCCCTGCCAGCGGCCAGGCCCAGGAATGATATTAGTCAGTGGTGAGCACATGGAGAGGTGCTGACTTGGGAAGACTTGACAGTCTTTGGCTGTCTCTCCTGTGACCTTTTGTGAGGGTGGATTCCTGTTCTTTGTGCTTACAGCAATGTTCTGGAAGAAGGCCTCTCAAAAGGCATATTACCCAATCATCATAATCCCCTGGGTAGATGAATGCCCCTCAGGTTGGTCCCAGCCTGAAAGGCCACCTTGCTAAAATCAGAAACAGTCTTTTCACACAAAGAGCATAGGGCTCAGCAATGAAGGAACCTGGTTCCAATGGCAATCAGGCAAGTACAGTGTCACCTTAGGCCAGTTTCATAACTTCCCTAGGTGTCAGTTTTCTCAACTTTAAAAATTATTCAAAGATCACAGGCATCCCTTCAGCACTGACCACGATTTGAATTTTTAAAGTTGCAACTCTAAGTCAATTCTAATAAAGAGAAAAACAGGAAACCTCCTCATCCCAAATTTACTTCAAGCTCTCTGACCTAAAACCCCTCATGATTTGGTTATTTGAGTGATTTTGCAAAATCTCCAAAAGGTTCCTGCAAATCAAAGAAATTTCCCAAGGTTCTAAAGTACTCTGATGAAGTAGGGGCGGTAGTGACCAAGAGGACATTCTAAGACCAAGATGCTGAGAGGCGGCAAGGAATACACACAACTCCCCTCTCAGGTTAGATGCACTGCAATTCCAGGCTCAGGCTTCCTTCCTTCTCCTGAATATTATCCAGTATTAGAAATTGGCCTCTTCCTCAGAAGTTTTTCACTAGCATCAGCACGACCAAGTCTAGGCAATGTTGTGAAATAAGGTAGTTCTTCCTCTTGTTCCATGTCCCTCCACAAGTTTCCCCTGCATCCCCCATATTTGATTACCTCATGCTGACCACCCCACTGCCCAGAAACATCCTCACAGTACCCAATTCAAGGCCTTCCATGGCCTGGTGCCAACCTCCTTGTCAAGCATTATTATTATACTTATCCTTTCTGTGTCTTATGCTCCAGCCAGTCATTTCCTCTAAACTCTTTGCCCTTGAATAGAGCCTGGTAGGATAAAAGAGAGCACATAGGCTTGGGAGTCAGATTCAATTCAAATTGTGACCTCTCTAGCTTTGTGAATTTGAAAACATTATATACCATTTCTGAGCTTTAGCTTTCATATCTGTGAAAGTAAGCCATAATAACATTCCAGGAGATGACTGTAAAGCTTAAATAAGTTAACATATGTGAAAGCACTGAGCAGTCTGTTTGGCACATGGTAAGCATTCAAAAAATATTTTCTTCTTTGGTTCTCTCCACCAAGAATGTCCCCCAATCTCTGTTTACCCATCAAAAATATCACTACTTACAAGGCCTAAATCAAATCCCTGATTTTTGGTTTCCCATAGCAAGTACTTAAAAACTACTCTATTCAAACAGATGTTTATGATGGTTTTAATACTGCCAAAACTTGACAAGCAAAAGCATCCAAGATGTTTTCAGTTGAATGGATAAATAAAGTGTGATACATCCAGACAATGGAATATCATTCAATGCTAAAAAGAAACGAGCTTTTAAACCATGGAAAGACATGGAAGCACTTCAAATGCATATTACGAAATGAAAGAAGCCAATCTAAAAAGACTACATACTGTATGATTCCAATTACGGACATTATGAAAATGGCAAAATTATAGAGACAGTTTAAGACCAGTGGTTGCCAGGGGTGAGGAAAGAGGTAGAGATAAACAAGTGAAGTGCAGAAGATTTTTAGAATAATGAAACTCTAATGGTGGGAATCTCATTGTTCATTTGTTAAAATCCACAAAATGTGCAATACCAAGAGTGAACCCTAATGTAAACATTTTTTTAAATCACTCTACTAACTTTCACTCTACCATCATTGGATATATGTCACATCTTCTCTACAAGACTACTCAGCTGTGTGCTCTTGGGAAAATAGCATTATCTTGCTAATTTTTAGTTTCTTCATCTGTAAAATGGAAGTAGTAAAATCTGTGTCTCAGAGGGTTGTTGTGAAGATTGAATGAGATAATGCATGTGAATTTTTAGCGGTTAACCTGGAACTTTGTAAGGGGTTAATAAATGTCAGCTATTATTCTTGGACACCCATAGGAGACCAAATAGATGCCATGTTCTTAATTTAGTCTGTACAACACTATTTCAGCTTTATATATGACATACATGACTACAGAAATGAGGAACTACAAAATAAAAATGAACACCAACAAAATCCCTAGAATATCAGCTCTCTGGCTCTTCTGTAGCCCAGAGAAACAATACAAAAGGATCTTGGCTTCATAAGAAAGTTACCAGAAAACATTCAGAAAACACTTCCTTTACCCACATGTACAAACATGGTCTTTTCTATATCAAGAAAATCAAAATTCTCAATCTAGTCTAGATACTAAAAGAAAATTGAATGTATCAAAGGTCCCAAAGGGCTTCCACGTAAAGACAAGCAATAGAATAAGGCTTCTTCAATCTAGAAAGTCTGAAGAGCCTGTACCATCCTCAAAGTGGGATAGAAACTCCTGTAACTCTGCATACCAGAATCAAAGTACAGCCCTGAGTCATGAATGAGATGGCCTCAGAAGCATGCGCATAAAAGAATTCATCATGACATATGAAGAAATTGAGGCCTACATAAGGGCAGATTCAACTCCTGCCCTCCAATCTGGACAATTTTCATTACACCAAAAACAAAAAACAAAAAAATTTCTCCCCATTCAAATTTGAAATTAAGAGAAACTTCCATGTGGATTTTATTAATATTCCATTCTTGTGTCTACTTTGGTGCCAAGTGAGAGGAAAGAAGTTGCCACACACAGCAGATTGGCAGGGTGGTGATCTCACAATGACCTTATCATGAAAGTGCACAGGGAGAGCCCAGAATTTAGGCTTCCCTCCCGGGTTGAGGGCTGTCATAAATAGAGCCAAGAAAAGAGGAAGAGCAGAGTACTTGATATGGGCAGTTAATATGGCTCTTTGACCAACTGTCTGAATAATGCGTGCGTCACATCTAAAAGCAGCTGGTGATGCAACAAAAGGTCCACTCGCCCAGTGTCCTCAAACTCCAAAGTGCATTAGAATCACCTGGGAAACTTGTAAAATTGTGCAGATGGCCAGCTTATTCATAAAGATTCTTATTCAAAAGATCTAGGTGGACTTAGTAGCCTGCATTTTTACAAACATCCAAGGTTCAGGATTTGATTATTACTACATTAAACTGAGAACTCCTAAAAGCCTAAATCCAGAAAGAAGTATCTTCAACCACGCCCTTGGCCTGTCCCAAAGCTGGTGCTCAAGGACTGTCTGTGCTACAGTAAGTATTATTCAGTAATGGACTGAAGTTATATGACTGTCATAATATTTGGTGATTTGCAACAGCTTCAATAATTATTGAGTACATGCTATGTGGCAGACATTACATTCAACTCTAAGAACACAAAGGGACAGAACACACGATCCTTATTTTTTGACAAACGTGTATGCCAACTGAGGAAATAATTCTTCTACCTAAAACCTTTGGTAAATGTCAAAAGGCAATGTATGTCATAAGGTTCCAGAGAACAGAATAATTATTGTAGGCTTTGGCAGCCCAAAGAGGAGACTTCAGCTTAGGCATTGAAAGAGGATCCAGATAATCCAAAGGCATTTTAAGGAAGGAAGGTCTAGAAATGAGTCCATTCTTGGCATATTCAAAAAATAAAAATAACAACTTATTGAGAACTTATAACATGCCAAGGACTGCATTACTCTTTCTCAAATTCATTACCTTTTTTTGCTATTAAAAACAATACTACTAAGTACAAAAATTAATTATCCGTATTTTATGGAGAGGAAAACTAAATCTGTTAAGAACTTGCTCAGGAATAAACAGGTATTAATTTGAGTTTGATTGAATCCCAAGTTCATGATAACATCCATTCTCTTTACCCTGCCCTATCTTAAGAGTAAAAATCCCCCATGAAAGAATTTGTCTGAGAATCCAAGATTAATCTGATTATTTTAATGGTCAATACATAATAAGAGTGAAACATTAGACTAGATAGTTGACAAAATAATCAGCTATGTCTCAAAATAGCTAGACATTCTCCAGGAAAGAGCTCCTCAGCCAACCCTACAAGGTTATTTGTGGAGTACAGGTTGGCAAAGCCATTAAATGAGCTCTGATTAGATGCAACTGTCCTGATAAGGGGCAGCAGAACAAGTACAAAGTAAGTAGCAAGCAGGTAATGCAAAGAAGAGTCAGAATTATGTCCTTTCCTGGCTTCCCTCAGGACCTGGAGCACTGATCTGAAAACATAGATGGAAAATGTCTGATATCTAGCATTTATCCAGTAGCCTGTACCATGTCCTCCAAAAGGTGATGCTTGCTTCAAGAGGTTATCTTTGGAATGTGTGAGTTTCTAATTCCGACTCACTGGGATGTGGCATGAAGCTGCCAATCTGATACTCATGTGGCATTTATCCTGGAGGGGGATGTATCTGTGGCAGGAGCGAGTGATACTCATCAAATATGAAACCAGGAAGTGGGCTCTGCATTCACTATGCGGGCCTTGCCCTTCCTCACTTGGTATTAGTCAAGATCCTAGGTGGGAGTGAGATGGGATGTGAGTCAGTGGAGGATGGTGGGGAAACAGATCTGTGATGGGGACTCCCCGGTTCACCATGCAACCTCCACTGGTATGTGAAACACTCCTCCCCCAATCTCGTGCTTCATGTCACTCAGAGGAGACCTGAATGATCATGAAAGCACATCCTCATAAGCTCTCAGGAGTATCTCAAGGAGCCTCTGAAGAAGATGATGGAATTTCCATATTAACCCATTACAATGGGCTGGGAAGGTAAACTCTTATCTGGTGGATTTAGTGTGTATTCAATGGAAACTCCCTTACAAAAGGAAGGGCCTGGAGAAGTTTAGAGAAAAGAAGAGGAAGAATGGGTAAAAACTAATTCTTTGACCAAAGAGTCTTATGCAGAAAACTTTAATCCAAAAGTTACATTTTTTAGGGATGAAGATGTGCGATTTTGAAACACTTGTTGAGTAGAGTCTGTTGAGATTTAATGAACACAAAGAAAAGCAATTTTAACTGTCATCCAAGTCCTTCTCTTTCTCCATCTCCACCCTTCACCATGGCTTTCAGCACCTTCTTGCTGTAATATCTCTCAGCTTTTACTCTCTTCTCTACTACACAACCCATGTGATATCCTAATATAGTCGCCTCTCTCTAACCAAATTGACTTAGTAATGGCTAGTCTCTATTTACTGACCCTCTTCTATTTCAGAGAACAAGAATTGTGGTTTCACTGTTTCAAATGCTTACCAATTACCAGATTCTTAAGAGGAATATCAAGTATTCACAACCAAATGAACCAAAAGCATCCATGTGACAGGAATGCACTTTCATAATTTTGTGACTGACCTACTGCAACCAAGTTTTTATAGTCTCAAGGGGAAGATTTTCTAATATGTGGGTTTCCCTTTCCACATTAACTGGGAAAGTCCTTAAAGTACACTGACAGAGAGGTTTGCCAAAACATTTCTGGAAATCTCTTCTTGTCAGACAAAGATAAACACTGCAGGATATCACTTATATGTGAAATCTAAAAAAATAAACTAGTGAATACAACAAAAAAGAAACAGACTCACAGATAATAGAGAACAAACTAGTGGTTACCAGTGGGGAGAGGGAAGGGGGATTAAAAGGTATAAACTACTATGCATAAAATAAACTACAAGTATATATTGTACAATACAGGGAACAGAGCCAATATTTCATTTATTTTTTTAAGACTTTTTATTTTTATTTTTTTGTCTTTTCTAGGGCTACACCCACGGCATATGGAGGTTCCCAGGCTAGGGGTCCTACCAGCCACAGCAACACAGGACCCAAGCGGAGTCTGTAACCTACACTACAGCTCATGGCAACGCTGGATCCTTAACCCACTGAGCAAGGCCTGGGATCGAACCCACAACCTCCTGGTTCCTAGTTGGATTCAACAACCACTGAGCCACGATGGGAACTCCAAGCCAATATTTTAAAATAATTATAAATGGAATATAATCTTTAAAAATTATGGATTATGAGGTTCCTGCTGTGGTTCAGCAGTAACAAACCCAATTAGTATCCATGAGGACATGGGTTTGATCCCTGGCCTTGCTCAGTGGGTTAAGGATGTGGCATTGCCATGAGCCATGGTGTAGGTCACAGATATAGCATGAATTCCATGTCACTATGGCTGTGGTGTACACTGGCAGCTACAGCTCTGATTCGAACCCCAGCCTGGGAACTTCCATATGCCGTGGGTGTGGCCCTAAAAGATGTAAAAAAAAAAATAATAATGAATCGCTATGTTGTACACCTGAAACTTACATAATATTGTACATCAACTATACCTTAATTTTAAAAATTTAATTTAAAAAATAACTCCCTTCCTCACCTTGGTGATTCAGTAATTCACTACCAAAATATCCTGGTCTTTAAACAACTAGAAGGTTCAGTTTACAAGTACCCACTGCCTTATCATAAATCTTACAATGCCTTAAATTTTTGTTGAGCGGCTTAGTCTATGCCCTCACTTTGGCTACAGGCTGCATAATCACATAATATCCAACACTGACTCTATCCAACACGATACATTGCTCAAGGTTTTTTATATTACCCCATTCATCCTTGAGTACAAAGGAGGTAGCAGAATTATTACAATCAATATCTTTCTGTTTGAAATCACTCATTTTCCATTTTATTTGCTATATAAAAAGGAACATACTATTGCCTTGGGAAGGCAACCTAGTAAAATGGACAAGGAATTAGGCTGAGAATAGGAATGCCTAGATCAGAACAAGTCCTTTCCCTTCCTCAGTCTCTAATTTCCTCAATTATATGTCCAATCTCAATGAAGACAGTGGAATACATGGTGTGAAATAAGGAGTGTCCAAGGAATGTTCTATACCAGAGATTAGGGGAATACCAAGTTATTGGGGGATAAGAAGATCTTTTGAACAGAAAATCTCTTCAACACAATAAACTCACCAGTGGAACAAAACCAAGTGGCTTTCTCCCCAAGTGGCTCCCTCTTAGGGTTAATGCACTATCTTCTGTGTTGGTTATGCAATGAAGTTTTTGGTCTTGTTTTCATAAGGCTCAATAATCCTCAACCTATATTCTAGCATGAACTAAGATTGGTTACTAGTAAAAATCATCACAAATAGCAGTGGGAGGATGATGTTGATGGAACAATAATGAAAATGACATTTTAAACTAGTGAATTAATAGAAGAGAAACGAAAGCACCTAATGCAAAAATTAAAGTATGCTCACTTTATAATCTCAATCAAGAAACTGGGTGTTGAAGCTGGGTAGACAGCTCTCTGGAAAACATCCTACTGAAGAGTGGTACCCTACTTAGTTATCCAGTACTTATTACACACTATGTTACTACCTGACCATCTTTCTCCACTAGGTACAAACTCCGAGAGGGGAAAGAAGATCAGGTCTTGCTCACCACTGTGTTTCTTCAATGTCTGACAGGTAGCATATTCTCCATAGATTTTGTTAAATAAGTAAATTAATAAATGATTTACAGTGAAGTGAATAGTGTCCCACAAAATTCATGTCCACCTGGAACCTCAGTATGTGACTTGATTTGGAAATGGGATCTCTGCATAGATTTAATTAGTTAACATGAGGTTAACTAGATTGGGATGAGTCCTTGGTCCAATATGACTTGGTGTTCTTAAAAGAAGAGGAAAAGACACAGATAAACACAGGGAAGATGGTCATGTGAACCTGGAGGCAGAACTTGGGATGATGCAACTACAACCCTGGGAACTCTAAGGATTGCTGGGAGCCAAAAAGAAGAGATAGAAAAAGGGAAGGAAGGATACTTCCCTAGAGCCTTCAGAGGGAGCATAGTCCAGATGACACTTAGATTTTAAATGTCTGTTCTCCAGAACTGTGAAGGATTGAATTTCTTTTCTTTTAAGGTACCCAATTTGTGGTAATTTGTTGTAGCAGCCCTAGGAAACTAATACATGGTTGAAAAGGTATTTGTATATAGTGTGAAACCACACTTACACACACTCTTCGAATCAGTCTGATAGAACTAGAAAAGCCCAAGAAGATTATATAGTCTAATCTTATTGTTTAAAAACAAAAATCCAGCCCAGAGAGAATAAATGACAAAGTTAGTGCCCAAACTCAGGTCTCTTTTCTCTTCTACGAATGTATCATCCATAGCAATGAGCTGCTTTATCACAATAACACATGAGGTATTATACTATTATGTGCTTGTTAAAGTTTCATTGACAGTATTATCTACATTTTTAGAAGTAGATTTAGATCCCTTTTAAAAAAGAATCTTTCTTCTCTTTATTCCAGGTTATAAATCTTTCCCCTAATTTTTCTTCCAAAGAAAATTAATGTTAAAAAAAAAAAAGGAAACAAATTTTAAAATAGCCAGCCAGAATTCTTACAGCTTAGAACCTTGGAGTCTTGGCCCCATGTCATGGAAAGAGACAGGACTAGGATTTAAACCTTCTCCTAATTTCTAACCCTGACCTTTCTATATTGACCTAGACAATCTTCTGTGCCTCAAATTTCCTAATTGTAAAGCTGCACGCAAATATCTATCTTCCTCTAAGGTCATGGTGAAGAAGTGAGGACAAGAGTAGGGGAAAGATCGCAAAATCAGAGCTGGTTATAAGTAGCACCAGAAATGATGCCCCCCAAACGCCTCCCCAAAAGAGCTTTGAGTTCCCAGTCTTCACTGTACCACAGACAGGGCCAGATTAAGACTTTTGTGGACCCTGGAAGCTAAAAACATTAAGCACCCAAAATATATTCTGCATTAGTGAGCAGTAAAATGCATTTTACAACCTATTTTACAATCCAACGAGGTTTTTCTATTTTCCTTTGATGAGTACTTTGATGCTTATTTATAATTTTTTGCCTTTTTTCTTTTTATGGTCGCACCTGCAACACATGGAAATTCACGGTCTAGGGGTTAAATCAGAGCTGTAGCTGAGGCCTATACCACAGCCATACCAGATCTGAGCCACATCTGTGACCTACACAATAGCTTATGACAACGTCAGATCCTTAACCCACTGAGCAAGGCCAGGGATCAAACCCACACCCTCACAGACACTATGTTGGGTTCTTAACCCACTGAGCCACAGTGGGGACTCCATTTTTTCTAATATTGTCATTTTCATCCTGATCTTTGCTTGACTGTCTCACTTGTTCTCTAAGTTCAAGCTCTGGGGACCTACAGGGCAGCCCAGCCTGAGGGTACATCGCGCATTCTCACTGGACCCCCAGCTCTCCACCCGTATAACACCTTGGGAGTTAAGGTTTCTATCCATAAGCTCTTATACAATTAGTATTAGAAAAATTAAAGTTTGGGTCTACTAGTCCATGTTTCTGTCAGAGTGTGTTGTTAAACAGTATTTTCAATCTTATCAAAGCTAGACACATTTATACAAATTAATAATATTCCAAAATCGCATTTCAGAATGAAAGGAAAAATTGCTGAAAAGAAAAAAAAAACATAATTATGCCAGTCATAGCTCCAATATTTCTAGTATTGTGACCCAGGCTACTCTTCCAAGTGTAACTTTCTGCTCTATTTGACAACCAAGTCATTGGAGAATTGAATGAAATACATTAAAGTAGAGGAAATGGAACCAACCAGGGCCATGTATTCTAAGTGTGTCATTTTAGATCTCTGAACCATTTTCAGATACTAACCTATCAACACTAATTTTTTTTTTTTTATGGCCACTCTGCTCCCATGGCATTTGGAAGTTCCCAGGCCAGGGATCAAAGCCAAACCATAGCTGCGACCTACACCACAGCTGCTGCAGCAATGTCAGATCCTTAACCCACTGTGCCTCAATGGGAACTCTCAACCTAACAACACTTTATACCTTCATAAATTCTCCCCTTCATTCTTCCTTTGTTCACTAATACAGTCATGAGCTCTTAATTAGAAACCTATATTCAAAAATGCCATAATTAATTACTCCAAGGAGTTTTTTTAGTCTTAAAAAGTAGAGTAGGGAAGTAAAAGTCCATGAAATTAAGAATAACCTTACCTATGACATGATTTCTGAGATTTGAGTTATGGGAGTGTGTGTGTGTGTGTGTACACATCTGTGTATGTGCTATAGGGCAAATATTTTGTGGTGGTATGCTTATTGAAGCATGTTCACGAATAATAATAATCTCAACATTTACAGAGCTCTATTAATACATTTTATCCTCACAAAAGCCAAATTCCAATATTGGAAATGATTAAACTGACACTCAGAAAATTTCAAGGAACTTACCAGAGTCAAGAAGGTAGAACACTGGACTGAACCAGAATCTTATAGTTTCTGGTCCAGTGTACTCTCTTCTATAATATCTCATTGACTCTCCAAAAAGTCTGAGAAGATATGTTATATTTATGTATAAGGAAGTATTTTAATTCTTTCACTTGAGAAGATATAGATATCCCAAGTACGGGTGGCTACAAACAAAATGCATGAGCCACCATAGGGTATTGGGGAATCCATTGTCATTCTAACATTATCATATATTTTATCTGTGGCTGTGAGGAATAACCTTTCTACTTTGTTACTCAGTTGTATATTTTCACTCCCTAAATACTAATTAATAACACTGCACATGGCTCCTACAACCTAAATAACTCCAGAAAATTAATATTCCATGAGTAGAGAAGCCCTGAAGTGGGTGGGAAGTTCTCTGAGAGTAAAGGACACAGAAGCAAATTCCATTGAAAGAAGAAGAAATGCAGGGCGGTTAGCCCCTAGGCAAGGCTGGGTCTGCTAAGGGTTAGTAGCTAGGAGTTGTGGTCAGAAAACAGAAATAAAGTTATATTCCTAGGTCTATACCAAGAACCTTTATGCTTGCTTCTCGTCATTCCTCTGAGTATATATATTTGTTCCTCTATATGTGTATATATGTGACATTTTCCAACATGATTCCTGTCTAAGCTATTCTGTCTTATTGTGAATACTTGGTTCAGAATCTTTACCTAAATTTTTTAGAAACTATCAGCAGCGTGTAAATAGTGAACAATATTAGGCCCTCCTAATATTGTTCATCCTCTTACACATGGATGAGCACTTGGCTTCCTGAGAAAATTTTCTACTCTTAACTCCTCAGGGAAAAAAGAGTAGTTCTCTTTAAAAAAAAAAAAAAAAAAAAAAAGAGAGAGAGAGAGATCTAATAACTGTTAGTTTTACTGTAGTGCCCCCTAGTGCTATGTGAGATTAGATTCACTTTCTGTGTTCGCCAATACATAGACCACATAAGAGAAGTGAAATTTGGATAAGCGACAATTTGGGGAATTTTTCCTGTATTTTCTTTTGCATAGAATGGAATGAAGTGTGTTCCCTTAATATTCACAAGACCCTTTTGTTCTGCTCCCCCTAGATTTTCAGCTTCATTTCCTGCTACTTTCCCCAATGAACCCTCAACCTCAACTCTTCTGAACAACTTGTCTTTTTTTTTTTTTAACATAGAAAGCCTTCTGCCCCGTAGCCAACCACCACCATCCCTCTTGTCTATTTAAAGAATTCCAACTCCTTCTTCTAATATCAGCTGAAGCATTATCTGCTCCTCCAGCATTTATCTTCCCTGAGTTTCTGCTTTCTTATCTGTAAAAGGACTATGTCTAATGTCTGCTCAAAAATCCAACAATTCTATTATATGTTATTAATACTTCCTTTAAGAGCCTCAAAACATTTGGTAACAAATGAGTTCAATATTTCAGGTGCTTCTTTTTGATTTCCATAGAATTGCTTAGAGAATGCAAATTCAACTGCATTGAAAATTATTTATTTCCATGTCTGTCATAAAAAAAAAATTCTTAAAAAAAACTTGTTAAATTACATGGGTTCACATTTAAGTTACACTAGTCTGAGACAAGATTTTTAAGTAAAAATGTCTTTTTCTTCCTAAAGGATACCAAAAGCTCAAATTGTAACCTGAAACTTCATTAATAAACTGTAAATTCTAATTCTGGACATCACTGACAGAGGACTGCTCAATTCATCTTCCATATACTTCCACTTCAGTCTTTCCCAGGAGCAAAAGTGATAAGAATGTAAACCTTTAATTGTGGGTGGGGTTTTCTCAAGAAAACAGCAAAAGCACATCTATAAAGTGCTCTGATAAAGATGATACAAATCTTAGAAGAGCCCGCTTCAACAGCTCAGACACATGGATATAATTTACAAAAGCTTCTCATCTTATAGGTTGGTTTTTTTCCTGCCATTGTTCCCATCTGAAGTTACAGCGAAGACTAGAAGCCTGATACTTTAAATGGCAGCCCCAATGAACATCCAAATAGCACGTATTGTTTTTTGTGACAGAAACAACTCAATTTTATAACTTTTATCATGGATATTCTTCTACAGAATCAACCTCTTCCCCATTTCTAAATAAGCTATTCTGCTAACCCAGAATAAGCTATTTAGATATGTACATGGTATATAAATAAATACAAATTACAAATATATGTGCAAATTTGATTTCTCCCAGTCCCTTCTTCAGAACCAGGATATCCATAAGCTTAGACACAAAAATCTGTTTACTTATATTTTGTGTTTCTCAGATCTTCATACCCATTTTATGAATATATATAAATTACATACTTACAGAATATTGAGCTGGGAGACACATTTCTGATCATTTGATTCAACTGCCTCACATTTCAGATGAGAAAATCAAGGTCCAAAGAGGGAAGTGAATTATATAAGGAAGGAGTGGGTAAGGTTGTATTTTTTTCTGACACCTCAAAAATGAAAACTTCTGCTTTTCATAGAGTAAATAAAACTTAACCAAGTGGTGAGAAAACAAAGGTTACTAAATAAACTTGACTGAAGGGAAGACTGCCTGCCAAATGGAGCTTAACAGCTATACATACATTTTTTACAGACCCATTCATGTAGGCAACTATTTAATGAAGTTAAAAAGTAAATCTAAGAAAGAAGGAAAAATCATGATCATTCTCTAAGTATCTTTCTCCTACAATAAAAGAGATTCAATTTAACTGGGTAAATGATGAGCATTTCAGCTCTAGTTCACCCCCTATACAAACAGATCACTGTAATATGTCTTATAAAAGCAGAGGTTTGACTGGCATCACCACCTACCCCATCCTTCAATCAGAATCCCAATCTTATCTATGAATTTAGAAAGGCTACCAGTCTATGACCCTTATTCAACAGTTACTTTATACATTTCTCTATTTCTCTCCCTCTCTCTCTCTCTCTCTCTCACACACACACACACACACACACACACACACACACACAGTGCCACCACCATCACTGATCAAGTTCTGGGGAGAACACACATGACCTATCTATGCTATATCTTCCCCTTAACAAAGTCTATGAAATTAAATTTAAGGAAACATCATGCTGTCCTGGGTCCTATTAAGAAATTATGTTTCCTAAAACAGCATAGCTATAAATAAGAAGAAAAATAAAGTTAATGTCAAGTGAGGAATTTCAAATATCTGTATCCAGAATATATGAGAGCCTGTTTGTTGGGCAAACACAGCTCTAACGGACCTCTTCTACCTTTACTTCTATTTCTGTACTAGGACCAGAGAAGACTAATTCTCTCCCAAAGATAAGCTCACCATGAATTCTAGTGTCCTGGAAACCAGCACTCAGCCTCCCTTCCAGTCTCTGGCATAGAACTGTTGAGTGACTTGCCAGAACGGATCCCTCTTCTCTGCGTCCCCTGGGTATTGACGATCTGGGGCAGCCCCGCCACCAGCTGGCTACACGTCTATGTCTGTTTTACCTTTTGCTCTCTCCTGCTCACAGCCCTAGTGCAATTAATTGTTGAGTCTTGACTCGGGCCATCTGCTCTGTCTTTTTATCATCCCACAGTGTAAGGAAATATGTAACACTGCGGTTGTTTGAAAAAGTACTCTCAGGGCTCCCGGACCTGGTGAACAAATACAGCTGTTCTATTTTGGGTTACTGTGTTTTCTTCTCGGAAGAGCCTAATTCCGGTCTAAGTCTTGGGCATCCTGCCATGGACACTTTGCTCCTCCCCCACACCCTCTCCCCAGATCACCTACTCCATTTTTACCCAAAGGGTTGGTTCTGCACAGAGAAGGAAATGTGTGGCGTGATGAGGAGAGGATGGGTGTGTTGTGGTACCCGCTGATCTACAGACTTGAGCATGACATTGGCTACTCTTCTGGAATTGGGGACAGGAGTACTCTGCCGTACAGTGGTTATAACCATACTCTCACTAGCCTTTATGCACTGAAAACCTGTTTCCTGTAGGCAAAGATAAGCCCAGGCATTGACTAGGACTCTGTTCATCTTATTCTGATCTAACTTGAGGTCCCCAGTCTCTGACCTAGCCATCAGAAATAGAAGTTCCTACTGTCTGACCTTTACCAGGGAGAGACTTTTCTAACCCAGAGGAACCACAGGGGAAACAAGAATTATCAGACTAACCCCAACAAGGGAACATGGAGAGACTGACTATTCATTTATTTTCTTTGCAGTGGAATCTCCCACAGTCAAGAACATCCTTAAAGAGTTAATAATATTTGTAGATATGAGCAAGTAAATAAGAAAAATAATGTAAAAGAGACCAGGATAAAAAGAGGGGAATAGAAAGAATACCTTTATTTATGTGATGAAAGTACTAAAAAGATGATTACCTCCTACATAATGTATTGGACAAAGTGATGTCTATAAGTTGTGAATGGTAGAGAAAGACTGTGAGGAACAGTAATGGATTAAGTCGTCGAGGTAAATGTTTGGCCAATGTGCACATACAGATGTGAAAACACATATCTCTGCCCTTAAAATACACAGGTTAGCTACTTAAAAGAAATTAACAGTGAATACCTTCAGCATTGTTCAAAAAGCATATCTCCTCGAGTATCTATGGGGTTTATGAATATGATGGGAGAGCGGAAATGGTCTCTCTCTTATTTCCTTTTTAAATAAATTCCATGGTCAGATGCTCACTAGCAGAACAGGTAAACCAAGTAGGTATATCAGTGACTCAGAGCTTCAAAGTGACAGCTCATAAAGGAATACCAGAATTCTTATATTGCAAAGAAAAAAAAAAAAATCAGAAGCAGTGCCCCTGCCACTGTGCCTCACCACTGCCATTGATGAAAAAAAGGAAGGAAAAGAGAGACAGGAGGGTGTTTGACCACACTTTACAATTGCTGAGGAGAAAAGGAGAAAAAGGAAACAATTCTGGAGTCAGATTATTTCCAAGTGACCATAAGCTGCCATCGGCATGACCTGGAGGAAAGGACATGCCAGTGGTGCATCTTACCTGAGCATAGAGGTGCAGGCAGATGTAGGTGAGACACAGGAGCAACCCCAGACCCTGAATTACGGAGGCCACCAACAATAGCTTGTTCCTCAAGAGTCTTCGTCCTGGTGCGTTTCCCACATTTTCATCTAGGGGTTGGACCCCTTCCATCTTCACAATCTGGATGCAAGGAAGATTAAAAACTGTGACACACAGGAATCTGACAGAGGGAAGAAGGATCTCTTTCCAGCAAAGAAGGAGATAAAGCCAAAAGAAGGCGTATCAATTAGAAAATACACAAAGCTCCCAGGACCAGAGATAAGAGGCAATTGAAAGAGCAGAGCGAACTCTCTCAGTTTTAATGCTGCAGCTTTTGCAGGCAGGCGGGGGAACTTCTTTGTGACTAATCTGAATTTCCCCTTTACTTTCTTTCTTTTTTTTCTCTGGGCTAACAGGGAGTTGTTTTTGTGGCATTCCAGTTCTGATTTGAGTGACTGTGAAATGACAGTCATAAAAGTGTGCTATTTTCTTAATTTCTCATTGCACCAGTAACCAAATTGTGGGTCACTTGATAAAGATAAAAATCATCATCCGTTGATGTAGGAACTCATCTATCCCTTCCCCAAGATGTCTTAATCTTAGAAGAGATTTAAGGGAAATGCTAGGCTTAAGTTCTTGTCCACACCCTATTGGGTAACTATAAGCATTGAACTTATTCTTCAGATTTGAGGGAAAAAAAAAAAAAAAAAAACACGCACATACAGACCATTCTTGAAATGAAAAAAAAAAAAAAAGAAAAAGAAAAAGAAAAAGAAAGGATGAAAATAGGACAATAGATCAGGTAGAAATAAAGGAGTAAGATCTTCTAGTTTTGGACCATTGCATCGTAGTAAATAAACTAGCATATACTGAGCGTCTACTATGTGTCAGGCACTGTGCTTTCAACCTTACAATCTTATTTTCTCATTTAATTTTTTGAAACAAATTTAGTGAACACTTACATGATTAATTTTAAGCACAGCAGGAAAGAAACAGAAGAGTATCCTGACTTTTTTCCCTTCCCTCTCTTTTACATCTTCTCCATACATAATTTTTGCATGAATGAACAAATTAATAGTTTCAAATAAGCTTTGAGGTTGTTCCTTTGTTTTAGGTTAGGAGTAGACTCAGAATCTGGAAAGTAAGAATATTCTACCAAGAGAATCTACTTGCCCTTTACCACTGAAATAAATGATAAAATGAAATTAATCATAAAATTATTGATAATGTCAAGTTCAAATTAAATATTTACTGAGTACACAGTAAGCTCAGTACTTTATTGAACAGCATAGGCATGCTGCAGAGAGGCTTTTAAGACAGAACAACTCCTCTGTGGGCAAGCAAGTATGTCTCTCTGAGCTCCCTATCAGCCACTCAACAAATACTTAAGAAAAGGAAGGAAAACCATTTTGATAGCAACAATATGAGCTGTTATATGCACCTTAATTTTATAGAAAATTGATATAAGGTATATTCAAAGGAGAAATAGCCTGTGGGAAATGGAAGGTATGTTTATTATTAGTGTTAACCAATTAATATATGAAATGATAGCCTCATTATGATCATTATATCTTGCATTTACAAAACATATCGGTCTTAGAAGTTCAAGTTTCTGTGTGAAATATAAGGTGACTGGGACACTACACCATATACTCCAAGCCAAAATTAAAAGTCAAGTTCCATGTAGTTTTAAATAGTTATTCCTATGAGAAAAGTATCGGTAACATACAGGGTGCAGAGGAAAAAAAAAAAAAGCTGAGGGAGTTCCCGTCATGGTGCAGTGGTTAACGAATCCAACTAGGAACCATGAGGTTGTGGGTTCGATCCCTGCCCTTGCTCAGTGGGTTAAGGATGCAGCGTTGCCGTGAGCTGTGGCGTAGGTTGCAGACGCGGCTCAGATCCCGCGTTGCTGTGGCTCTGGTGTAGGCTGGTGGCTCCAGCTCCGATTCGACCCCTAGCCTGGGAACCTCCATATGCCACAGAAGCGGCCCAAGAAATGGCAAAATGAAAAAGAAAAAAAAAACTGCAAGAAAAATCGGTGTGTAGAGCCTCATTCTTGAGTAATAATTAATAGTCATACATAAATATTGAAAGTAGTAACTATTTACTCATTTGTTTTCAAAAACTGACTAAAAGAGCCACAGCAAAAAAATAATAATACTAAAATACTATTGGAAACTGTAGTGACCAGCTGAAAAAAGCAATGGTGAAAACTACTATTGCTCAAAATCATAGAAAAAATTTAAATGAAAAAAAATAAACACTTACAGAGCTCATCCTTGTGCCCTGAGCATTATCTCTTCTCACTGTTAACAGTATGGCTTTTATGAAGAAAAATTGACAATTGCTAGTTTTCTTTATAGACAAGACAATGAGAACTCTGCAACAGAATGAATTTCCATTTTGGTGATATCAACTATACCAACACTTGGGCCTGCACATCTGAGACATGCCTCTGATCTCCCCCGCCTCCATCTCCTATTGCCCTATTTTGCCTACTTGTAATTTTTTATTTAAGTTTGAACAGTGTTTTGCATTTAATTGTTTCTTTTTTATATTGAACACTTCCTCACAGCTTCTTCACATTCTTTGTGGGAAGAGGGGGAATACATAGGGAAAACTAAATATCAATTGTGCTGGAAGTTATAAGCAAGTTCTTTTGATAAGACTATGAGAGCATTTCAAAGTTCATCGAGTTGGTCTAGTGTTTGGAACAAATGAAACCATCAGAGACATCAATGTTGTTTAATCTTGAGCAGATGGACAGAGTCCTCCATCACCAAAGTTCACGTGTTTTTAAAGAGGTCAAGTATGTCACCTGAATCTATGTGTAATTTTGTTAAGACAACTCACAAAGATCAAATACACAGATACACCAGAGCAAATCAGACTTGGAAGCCTCAGACTTCATTCTAAACAATTATCTTCCCATTGACCTTTAACTTCCAAATGAATAGCTACTTCAAAAGACTATAGAAAAGTATGGGAGGCTGGGGAGAAGGCTTTAACATGTGACAGAATACCTCATGTTTAGAAAGCAGCAAAAAAAAAAAAAAATTTTGGTGGGAGAGATGGCATTTGTCTTTTTTGTAGTTTTGTTTGCAGGGAAGTTTTTTTTAAGTTTTTTTTTTTTTTTTAAAGTTGACTTACAATGTTGTGCCAACTTCTGTTATACAGCAAAGTGATCCATTCATACATACATATACATTCTTTTTCTCATGCTATTTTTTTAATGATTTTTATTTTTTCCATTATAGCTGGTTTACAGTGTTCTGTCAGTTTTCTACTGCACAGCAAGGTGACCCAGTCACACATACATATATACATTTTTTTCCTCACATTATCATGCTCCATCACAAGTGACCAGACACAGTTCCCTGTACTTATACAGCTCATGTTATTTTTCATCATGTTTTATCCCCAGAGATTATATATAGTTCCCTGTGCTATACAGTAGGAGCTCATTGCTTATCCATTCTAAATGTAATAGTTTGCATCTACCAACCCCAAACTTTCAGTCCATCTTACTTCCTCTCAAAGACCCTCCCCCTTTGGGAGGGTCTGGGTTGTAAAATTTACACTTTTCATTTGTTTCTACATCACTGGTTAATTTAATAAGCATGAGCCAGGTGCTGAGGGAAAGAAATGAACAAAAAGGAGGTCCCAAAGAGGAAGGGAGGACAATCACAGCCAGCATAGTATTGCAAGGTGGCTGTGCAGGAGGGAAAGGTGAACAGGGGTAAGTTAAGAACTTTGAACTTTATCTTGAAGGCACTGGGAAAACATAGAAAGCAAACGTGATATGATTACATTTGAGAAAAAAAAATCACTCTGAGTGAAACAGAAATGTCAGGGTGGAATCAAGATGATCAGCTGGGAAAACTTTTCAGGGTACTCTGTGCCAGCTGAAGAGATGAGTAAGGTCTAAAACCCCACTCATGCACTCAGCTCTTCAAGCCTTCCAGCCTAGAGCAGGAGGTTTCACTTTACCCAAAGGAGAACTTGTATCTTCACACAAGGGTGTGTCCTGCTTCCTAAGTCCTTAAAAAGAGGCTGCATCCACCCAGATAAATGTACTTTTTTCTAATTCATAAACTCAGGGAGGGCACCTAGTTCTAATTCACACAAAGACAGTGGTATGACATCACTAATTATCAGAGAAATGCAAATCAAAACTACAATAAGGTACCACTTCACACCCATAAGAATGGCAGTCATTAGTAAGTCTAAAAATAACAAATGCTGGAGAGGGTGTGGGGTAAAGGGAACCCTCCTACACTCTTGGTGGGAATGTGAACTGGTACAATCACCATGGAAAACAGTATGGAGGTTCCTCAGAAAACTAAATACAGAATTACCATATGATCCAGCAATTCCACTCCTGGGCATACATCCAGACCATACTTTCATTCAAAAAGACACATGTACCCCTATGTTCACTGAAGCACTATTCACAAAAGTCAAGACATGGAAACCTAAATGTCCATCAACAGATGAATGGATTAAGAGGATGTGGTACATATACACAATGGACTACTACTCAGCCATAAAAAAGAAAAAATAATGCCATTTGCAGCAACATGGATGGAACTAGAGATTCTAATATGAAGTGAAGTCAGTCAGAAAGAGAAAGACAAATACCATATGATATCATTTATATCTGGAATATAATATATGGCACAAATGAACCTATCTACAGAAAAGAAACAAACTCATGGACATAGAGAACAGACTTGTGGTTGCCCAGGTGAGGGAAAGGGATGGACTGGGAGTTTGGGGTTGATACAAACTATAGCATTTTGAGTGGATAGGCAATGAGATCCTGCTGCATAGCACAGGGAACTATATCTAATCACTTGTGATGAAACACGATGGAGGATAACATGACAGAATGTATATATATGTATGACTGGGTCGCTTTATAGCAGAAATTGAAAGAACACTGTAAATCAACTAAAATTTTAAAGAATTTTTAAAAAGACAGTGGTATGAGCTGGGGTGGTCTTCAAGCATGTAATTACTTAAGTGAAAAATAATAAAGCAGAGAGGATAAAGAAAGATATTCACAATGGATATTCATTCACCAATCATTTTGAGGGCCTACTTTGTGCCAACCTTCAGGTGTATAAAGTGTCATAACTAAGCTCTGCCCTGGGACATGTGACAAAGATAGGAGGTGACAGAAAAAAAAAATGCATTTCAAATATTAAACACCCGAATTGCCATTTGTCTTCTCAATCTTCTCTTGATCCCAGTGTTCCCATTCTTGTTAATGTTTTCAGAACCCCAAAATCTCAAAATCCCAGAATCAGGTTTGACTTTTCATTGCCCCAATCAGTCAGACTTGAAGGGCTATCCCAGCAATACAGTTCACACTTTACTCCACTTTTCTATTTTGACTGCTTCTGCTCTGGTTCTTATTACTCCTCACTTGAACCCTTCAATTAAAGTTACAGCTCTTCTCCCTACTTCCATTCTCTTTGATCCCTAATCAATTCTGCTTTGGTAGGATCTTTAAACCCAGTGGTGACCAAGTTCTTATCAAGGAGTATCCATCTCATAGAGGATAAGGTTGAAATTCCCATGACAATCAAGTCACTCTAATGGAACCCCAAGTTTCCTTTCCAAATTTATCTTCCTCTATTTCCTAATTATTTCTGATAATCAGTTTGCCTTTAAAAATCCTTAGCCACCATCTCTGGTGATCAAAATCCTATACCCTACATAGTTTCCATGAAGGGCTAGCTGGCTTATGAAGTGAGCTGGCACTCTTCCAAAAGCAGCTAAACAAAAAACCTGAAGGTATACTGTCCAGAGAATTCTGAGTAGAGGATTTGTTGGATCAGTAGTTCACAAAACCTAGTTAATCATCAGAATCACTAGGAGAGCTTTTGGGGTATTTTTTAATTTTTTTATTACTCAATTAATTTATTACATGTATAGCTGTACAATGATCAGCTTTTGAAAGATTCAGAGTCCTAATCCCTTTACTCTAGAAATTCTGATTCAATAAGGAATAGTACCTTGTGAATCTGTATTTCTAGAAGCTTCGATTAAGATCCAGAATTGTGAATCTCTCCAAAGGACCATGTAAAATCTGTTTCACTGTTATATTTCTATGACATGAAGCCTTGCCTGGGCCTCCCAGAAGGATGCAGTTGTTTCTGCCCCTGTGCTGACACTTTTCATGCTCTGCCTTGTGTTACAACTACTTAAATCTGTTTCCATCTCCCTCATGATGCTGCCTGATCCTAAGGTCACGAGTCCTGTATTGAACTCATGCACAAGGTCAGAACAGTCTTTTTACAATGATTTGCCAAATTAAACTGAATTTACTTGCAGTAGATATGAAGTATGCTATTTTCAGGACCAACAAAGAATGAAAGTCTAAACAAAACTGAAAATAGCACCATTAAATACAGAAGTCTCCTGATAGTTGGACTTTGATCTTTTATGTGAAAGATAGCAAACCTGAAATGTATGCTTTTCATTGAAACCGGATGTACACCATTAGTACAAATGCAAATGTGAACTTGTATAACGATATTCCATTCGGGTTTCAGACTCATTAGCCCCTCACTTGTCAACTCCTTTTCTTCCAGTGCTGATTTTCCCTTTCATTCTTCATGTTTGCTACTTTTCTTTATCTTGAATTGACCACCAGAAGTTATTTTAGGGTATGATGATAGATTATAAAACTGAGTGGCCCAAAACAGCTGCAGAATTTTTTCTCTTTATAGAAATATGCCCATAAAGTACTACATACACCTTTATGGAAAGCAAATACATAGATTTTTGGCATTCACAAAGTTATATTTTAAATCATGTATTTAAAATATGTTGCAATGCCAAGAATATATAAAAAGTTGTAAGTAGAACTTTCAATTAATAATAGAACATAGATTTTTTTTAAAAAAAATCAATTTATTGGAATATAATTACAGATAATAAACTGCATCTACTTAAACTGAACAATTAATGACAGTGTATACACTCATGAAATCGTCACCGCACACAGAACATTCATTCCCCCAAAATAATTTTCTTTAAATTGTCATCACTCCAAAAGCAAATCTAACCTGAGTATATAAGAGATTCCCTCCTCTTTCCAAAAACACAATTAATTGGGTATAAATTGGAATTATCTGTAATCCCAGTAATTTTCAACTGGGGATGATTCTGCTCCCCAGGAGACATTTGGCAATATCTGGAGATTTGGTTGCCTGGATTTGGAGTGGGTGCTATTAATATCTAGTGGGTATAGGCCAGGGATGTTGCTAAACATCCCACAAGGCACAGGACAGCCCCTGCTACAACAGAGGATTATTGGCTAAAAATGTCAGCAATGCTGAGGTTGAGAAACCCTGGTATAAATGTCTATGTCCATAACTGCCCTTGAATGAGGCAATACAATATTCACTTTCTGGGTCTCCTATTTGATTATTCTCCTACCTGAAATACCTCTCCACTGCCCAACAACAAACCTATGAAGAGGATACTATTTTTCTCCCCATTTTATAACTGAAAGAAACCGAGGCTTAGAGAGATGAACTAACTTGGCCAAAGTCACACGGTTACCATGTGGCAGAGCTGGGATCTGAATCCAAGGCCTCTAACTCTGGGGCTGTTCTTAAATTCCATGGGATACTATTGATTTTAACAATCCTCATATTTATTTAAATAAAAATATATCCTCTATGCCTGGCCTGGGGACAGAGCAAACAGTTGATACATCTAAGCAGATATAAACATGCCAAACGTACACAGCCACTAATACAATAAGACAAAATAACTTTTTTAGCAATTAGATATATTTTTCCAAATTACTGGTGAATGGGAATATATGTTATGTTCTTGTACGTCTTTGAACCAGGCTTGAAAGCCTCTTTTTATTCAACCTTCCTGGGAACGTTGCGCATGGTCATTACTAACCACATCTTTAACATGAGGAACCAGAATCTCAGAGTAAATTAACCACAACAGTGTTGGGATTCAAACCAAGATCATCTGGGTTTGTCTGTTCATTTAACTGTACCAAACTCTCAGTAGCTGATTATAGACTGAATGTTTGTGTCCCTCTAAAATTCATATGTTGAAGTGCTAACCCCAATTTGATGGTATTTGGAGGTGGGGCCTTTGAGAGGGTAACTAGGTTATGCGGGCAGGGTCCTAATCAGATAGGATAATTGCTCTTATAAGAAGAGGCACCAGAAAGTTTGTGTTTTCTGTCTACCTGCCATTTAGGGATGCAGTGAGAAGGGAGCCATCTGCAAGCCAGGAAGAGAATCCTCACCAGAATGCGACCATGCTGGCTCCTTGATCATGGTCCTCTAGCCTCCAAACTATGAAAAAATATGAATTTCTATTGTTTAAATACACAGTCTATGGTATTTTGTTATAGCAGCCTGAGCAGATTGAGACAGCTGAAAATTATAAAAACTGTACCAAGAGTATTATTTCTTAAACTCCCTCTCTTGTTTCTACCCTCAAACATAACCACTCCGAGATAATGAGTTTTACCCTGTTATCTTCGATGTCCTTCTAAGGAACTCTTTCTGAGTCCCCTTCCCCATATTGTAGCTAGAGTAAAATAATCTATACAACAAGCAATGTGTCTAGAACAAGAAGGCCCTAAACAGTTATTTTGCTGGGTTTTTTTGTTTTGTTTTGTTTTTTGTTTTTAAACCTGTAAGTGCTTTCCAGTGCTTTATTCTTTCACTGACATGTTACATTAACCATCTCTTAAAGCTTTTGGCAGGCCTAATCAGCAGTCTATCTCTTTTTGAAGGTAGTATTCCCTTACGTTCCCTACCCTCAATACCACTGTATAGGGTTTGTTCACTCATTTCTCCCTCCCTAAGCTGTACTGATAAATCCTTAGAATATATCCTTTCGGCAAAAAAATCACACACACACACACACAATCACACACACACACATCCTACAGCTTTATGCAAACTGGCTTAGGGAATTTCTCTAGACCTCTCCTTCCTACTTTTTTCTGTGTTCCTTGGTGCTTTCTACAGTTCCTACCATTTTCCTTCCTGTATTAGCTCAAACATTTTAACTTATCTTGGTTAAACCTGGAACCTAGATCTTAACCTCCTGTTTTGTCACTGACCCTGAAGTCCCAAAGCATGCTCTGCTAGAAACTGCTCAAAGCTCTAGGTCTCCCAAATCCCCCTGTCCCTATAGAGGGTTCTTCACCATACTACCTTTCCTCTGCTCTAGATGGATTAGGCTCTTCTTTAAGCATATATCATAGTCTGCCCTGTTTCAGAGTTCTGCATGTATGTTCCTGTCTTCCCATGAAGAAGAGAGTCTGAGCTTCATTTATTCCATATGCTCCTGTTCCCCCAGCACCAGACCATGGCTGTGCTCAAGACAAGAACTGAATTAGAGTGAACTGAGGCTACAATTTTATTCTAGTTCTTCAAAGTTTTGTATCCATCTTTTCTTTTAATCTTCTAGCTCCATAGTTCCCTGCCCTTCTTTGATTCCACTTTGCTTTCATTCCTGACACTTTGGGCAAAAGTCAGAAGATCTGTATGCAAATAAAAGCTCTGCTACTTTCCATTGGACAAATTATTTAACCTCATAGCTTTCATTCGGTCAACTACTATACATGACACATACTAGAAACATTTTATATAAATAGATAAAATTATACATGTGTATATATTTGTGTGTGTGTATATATATATATATAGAGAGAGAGAGAGAGACAGAGAGAGAAACAGTGCCTAATATATGGTAGCATTCAATAATTGCTAGTTGTCATTATTAGTCTCATTATTACAACTTGAAAATGGCGGTGGTAAGAGTATTTACACCATAGAAATTGGTAAATACTAAAAACTTGGACTTTATTTGAGAGCTGATTTACCAGCACAGCACTAGGCTATTATGGCACACTGAAATGATAACATATTTTATCTATTGGGTTAAATAAAACATCATTTAAAAAAACTTGTTTCTTTTTACTTTTTTAATACAACTACTAGAGAATTTCAGATTACATTGTGATATTCTTATTGGATAGTGCTGAGATAGATAGACCCTAAACCCATATGGTAGGATGACCTCATCGCACCCGACAGTGTGGTTCCAGGCATCCCAGGGAGAGCTCAGATGCTCCACAAATTGTCCTGGGTTGATGCCTGTCACCTTTGTCAGCAGTTTTTCTCTTTGAACCATTGTTATTCCTGAATCTTCAAGCCCCTTGCATGGTCTTTTTTAAATTGAAGTACAGTTAATTTACAAGGCTGTGATCATTTCTGCTGTACAACAAAATGATCCCAGTCATACATATACACATATCCATTCTCTCTGATTCTTTTCCCACATAGCATGGTCTTACCACCTTGACATTTCAGACTGATCTCTCTACATCTTTGTTCCTATTTGCTGTGGGTTAGGTCCTCTCCCCAGCTATTAGAAATATCTATTCACAGCACCCAAAAGCCCAATATCTCTATTTCAAGGGTCCCTACCCACTTTATCACAGAAGCCAAGTGACAAGGGAAGAGCCCGCCTAATCCCCACCAATGGCTCCTGATACAGAAGCCCCCTCTTCTTTTACATGATCTCTCCAGTTACTAAGACCTCATTTTCTATTCCTGGCTGAGAGAGAGAAGGAGAAAATTCTATGCAGGACAAAATTCCCCTAACATACAAAAAACTACCTTTGATGTTTCCTAGCTTCCCCCACTTCTAACCTTTACATTAAAGCTCCTTCATAATGTGTAAAATGTGAGATTCTGTTATTATAAGGTTTGTAAAAAACTTTTTTGTAGGTCTTTTAGTGACTGCTTAGACAAAATGCAGAAAGGTTTCTTTTCTTTTTCTTTTTTTTTTTTTTTGACTTGTATAGGAGGTTGATTATTACTAACACCGACATAAGCAGTTAAGACCCAGGAGTCCAGATAAGGTGTGAAGTGGCTTGACTACTAGGGTCATAGCAATTGAGCGTGTGACAAATGACCAGATGTGGGATTATGGGTTGGAAGTAGAGCAGTAAGACTTAACTGGATTAGATGTGGAGATGAAGGAAATCATGGACTCAAAGGTGACTTCTCGGTGATTTGGCTAATCAGCTGCGTAATTGTGCTGTTAGCTCAGCCTGGGAGGAAGACTGAGGAAGAAGAGATGAGGGAGGCAGTTTCTAAGCCAAGAGCTCTGTTTTGGACAGCTCCTCATTTAAGCATCACAAAGGTGCTTAAAATGACTCCAAGAGTCATTTTATTTTCCCCATTTCACAGATGAGGAAACCAAAGCACAGGGAGGTTATGTAACTTGGCCAAGATCATCTGGCTAACTCACTCCATGTGATATTTTCCTTTACACAGCAGCAAGGAGATTAAGATTTCTGTATTCAAATCCCAGGACCACCTTTAATTGCTCTAAGCCTTGACTTGTTCTCTTGAAAATAGACAGTTTTCTGCTCAGGATCTATGTGAGGGTTAATTTTTTCTCTTTTTTTTAAGATTTTATTTTTTCCATTATAGTTGATGTATAATGGTGAGGGTTAATTAAGTGCAACAAAATAGGTAATGTGCATCATATAATGTATAAGAAATGTTGACTAAATTTTAGCTAATATTGTATCTGGTCACCTCCAAAGCTAGGAATATTGTAGTAGTATGATCCCAGACTTAATCCAAATAAAAGAATCCATGTAGGAGGTATACTTTCTCCATCCAATTGTCCTTCAGTTCTGATTCTAGTTTTATCTCTTATTATGAAGACTACATACCAAAATGACAACTCGGTTGCCTATGATGGATATACTCTGACATTTAAAAATCAGAGGAGTGGGGGTAGGGCAGAGATGTACTAAGTGAAACCTGAAATAAAGCCTGACTAAGTAAAGGAAACATCAGAGACAAAAGAGAAGATACAAAAACTACACTGAAAGGGTCTGAAATGACCAAAGAGAAAAAGTCCCAACCTTAATCAGGGAAAGTTAGTTGCATCAGTGAAGAAGAAAAAAAAAAAAAAAACCACACACACGATACAATCAGGCAGTAGAGATCTTGATACTGGAAAACCAAAGGTGAGGAGTATTCAAGAGCATTTCCCCCATGCAGACCTCACAGGAAGAACTGGTTCAAAATTAGCAAGATTGAGATGTTTTAGCTTAATCGCTTGGAAAGTTCCTTCCCTGAACAACAGCCTCTTCTAACATCCCAAGGGACACCCTAACATCAGAATGCCTTTGGTAATATCATCCCCTCTCCCTCACATGGTCAAAAAAACAGCAGTGAAAACCTAGTGACAACTGAAGGCAGGTATAGGAGATGGGAGTGGCTCACTAAACAGCCACCAAAATGGTGCTTTTTCAATAACTTTGAAAAGTAAAATGAAGATGTGATCATTATGACTGGTATGAAAAGCAATCAGAGGAAGCATGGCAAGGGTAAGACCACAGAGAGATAAATGTAATGCCTAACATGTCATGCCTCTTTTCAGGAGTGAAGGGTCCACCCCACCCCTAATTCAGTCCCATCCCAGGCAAACATCTTCCAGGTTGGATCCGGGCTACACCTCCAGGGTGGGGTCTCTGGCGTCTGCTCTGGGGAGAGTTGTCTGGAGAAAGGCTACCTGAGTCTGAATCCCAGCTTGCGTCAAGCTTTTCAGTCATAATGGAAGAATTATTGGAGTAATTGGGCAAGTTACTTAACCTTTTAAAGCTTTTGTTTTTCTCATTGATAAATGTGGGAAAGAGTATAGTGTTTTATCTAGTGTCCAACTCTGCAGGGTGGCTGTGAGATGTCAGTGAGATAATGTATGTAAAGTACCTGGCATGTAGCTTTTAATAATCATTTACATTATTATATCATCATCTGGAGCCTCATTCTGGATTGAACCAGGATTTCTCACTGGGAATGAGCATTAAAAAAAAAACCTGTCAACAACTTATTCCTTTTCATTCTACTTCTGTGGCTTGCCACTCTAGAAAAGAATATTTATTGATGTCTCACTAAGTGCCCCCAAAAAAATTGCTAAAAAACTTAGCAGGAAACCATTACTTAAAGTTCTAAGAATAAAAAGCAGGAAGGTTAGATGAAGGTGGTTTTCAGAAGTCCGCCAAAAGAGATGAATCAGTGAAGAGATCTAGGAAAGACCAACTTGCACATGACTGTGAAGGTTAGGATCATTTCTAATCTGTGTAAAGAGTTGTGATTTCCTCTTGTACATTATTTTTATCCTTTCTTTTCCAAACATATCATAGAAACCCAAGCAACTAGAAAAGCTGTGTGGCTGGAAGCAAACAAAAAGGGAGGGGAGAAACTGTGTGTCTGTATCTTGTTTCAGAAGAGCTTCAGGAGGAGAGAAAACCCATGGGAAAGAATATGCGGTGGCCAAAAGTGAAGAGATGCCCAGTTAATCCTGGGGACCCCCAGACAATGAAGACACAAATGAGGGGGTTGCCTAGGGGATGCCTGCCAACTCTGAGCAGCAACTCTAGAGGGATATGCCCCAGCCCAAAGCCCCCAGGTGATTTCCTCCTCAGAAAAGGCAGCCTGGGATGATGGCTAGAATGTTATGCTAGAGGGCAGAGAACTGAAGGAAGTACTAGGGCAATGCATTGTCAAACCAGAACACTTTGTGAATGAAAAGCAAGACTACTCAAAATAATGTTGGGTCAACAGCTATACTAAGACTGCCCGGGCAAGCCAAGACATGACCACCCTAGCCAAAGTCTATTGCCCTACTCTTTCAACAAACACATAACTAGAAGACAAGAAGCTGAATGGTGGGAAACAAAAGGAAAAAAAGAGTAGATAAGTGATGGGGAAGGAAAAAGCACTGCTGGTGTGCCATGCCCTTGTGATGCACTTTATACTCATGATCACATGTAATCCCTGGGGCTAACAGGGGAGTATGTTGCTAGAATGTGAACTCAGAACAATCTGAAGTTAAAACACTTCATCCTTTTTGTCCCATCCAACCACCCTTGTCCCAGCACTCATCACCCCATTGGTAGGCCATAATGATGACAACTACTCTTATTGAGTACTTTGAAAACTCTACTGGATAATTTATGGTGGCTCTTTACAATCACCAAAACCCTGCAAGGCAGTAAGGAAACTGAGGTTGAGAGAGGTTAAGGGTCACACCCAGCAGTAAGGAGTGGAGCTAAAACTCAAACTCAGGTTTGTCTGGCTGTAGAGCCAGTACTCCCACTCACAGGCTACAGAGAAAAGTAGTAGGATTAGACTGAGTGTGGGCCAGTGGACCTGCAGGGCTGTGCAGTATGAGCAGATGGAGGGAGAGCACAGCCACAAAAGCAAACTTTCCCACCCAAAACCTTGGTCCCCGACAGGTCTGTCCTGCCTGCCACCTAGACCCCTGTGCACATGGTCTTTGTCACCCTTTTGCAATTAATTGACCACACCGTTCCCCCATCTTATAACCATCCCTCCTCTCTGCCAATCTACAAACTAGCCATCTTCATGGTTACACTTTATTTCCGCCGCAGTGTTTTATTAGTACCATTCTGTTTCCTGCCAGTCCCGACTGTAATTCTTCTTTGCAGAAAGACTCTAAGCAACTTTCAGAACTATGATTCTTAGCCCCTTTGTTATCCCACAGTGACTAGAAGTTACAGTCATATGGTAAGAGGTGGGTTAAACCCTCCTGCATTAGGTTGAGTGTTTATAGCACTCTTCCTCTCCTGACCCCAACACTGAAAGAGGAATTCCCCAGGAGAAACACAAGCCACTTTTTCTCACACATCTCTAAGTCTCTTCTGACTTTTACATAGCACCAACTCTCCATTTTTATAGACCATGGTGGAATGAAAAATTAAGAATAGAAAATCATAAACAGCCAAATGGTACTTGGCCATTAATTTTCTTCCTTCTCACTTTGAGCCAGTCTTTTATTTTGATTTTGATTTATTTATTTAATTTTTAGGGCCACACCTGCAGCATATTGAAGTTCCCAGGCTAGGGGTCGAATCAAATCTGCAGCTGCAGGCCTACCTAACAGTCACAGCACCAGATCCTAGCCATGTCTGTGACCTACACCACAACTCACAGCAACACTAGATCCTTAACCCACTGAGCAAGGCCAGTGATCAAACCCATATCTTCATGGATAATAGTCAGGTTCATTACCATTGAGCCACAATGGAAACTCTCTGAGCCAATCTTTTAAATTGACTTCTCTAACACATGCACATGCTTGGCCTTGCACTTGGGCCAGAATTTTTTGCAGTGCACCAAAATTCACTAAATGATAGATTCCATAAGAAAAGGGACTGAAGCATTTTTTAAGTGCCTGGGCATGTGTAGGGGTTTTACATATTTTTTGAATAAATGAGTCCCAGATGGATGATGGCTGTCCCAGCAAAGGTTAGGTTAGACAGAGCCCCAATAATTTCTGTGTGCTATATGAGTCCCTAGAACTTAGGTACAATCTGAGTAAAAAGAGGAACCATGAATTGAAATTAAGCCGCCACGCTTGGGCCAAAATAAATGAAGGTTAAAAATAGAATAATAGAAATTAGGGTTGGTTACAATTCTTGAACACAGAGATTATGCATGAGGAAACACACCAACTATAGACGCAAAGGAGAAATAAGAATTTTCTAGTCATTTTACTAGAAAATGAAAGAACAAAACAAAGACTGGTAAGCACCTGGTAATCTAGTAAACCCTCAAAATGTTTACTCTGACTTAAAAAATGTGAGTAATAATAACAGGTATGATCTTTCTTAACTTAAATAATGAATCAGGATTGACTTGGATGGGCATAATTCATCCTATTTATAGGTACATCACCTTTTGTATCATGTTTTTACAGAGCATATGATGACAGAGTCAATTCTGCACGAATATTCCTGGGGCAGATTATTAGTTGCCCCCCTTTTATTCCTAGGCTTTTGGAGACTACATTTCCCAGCTTCACTAGCAGTTGTGATCATGTGAGTTGGTTTTCTCCAAAAGAATGTGAGAAGTGATAAATATACATTCTATATAACTTGCTTAAAAGGAAATTCTTTGCTTTAGGCTTACTCTCTGTCCTCCTCTTAACTGAAACACAGACACACCACATGATTTAGCTTTGTTATACAAAGGCACATCACTCCATAGAAGAAAGAGTAACAAGGTGAAAAGAGCCTGGATCCCTGATCGACCTCTCAGAGCTAAACTGTTATATGAGAGAGACATGACTTCCATCTTTAAGTCACTGTATCTTGAGGTCCCGTTCCCTACATCTTAGCTTTTTCTATAATTAGTACAATTTGAAAGGGATTTATCTATTTTCTCAAGGGCTCTCTTAATCCTTGTATATCAAAATCATTCTTTGAATCATCTAATCATCTTATCATCATTACTGATTCTCTATTCTTCAGTTGTCAACTGATCTGAACCTGCCAGAGCCTCCTTTTTTTTTTCACTTTCTCATTTTTAAATAACATTCATATTTTCCAAGAATAGAATATACTGCATTTGAACACACTGAAATAATCAAAATGAATATAAACACAACTTGAAGAAATAACAAAAATAAGAACAAACTTTTAGACAATATGAAAAATTGATACATATAATTCATTAAGATTTATTAAATTTGCGGCTTGCAAACACTACACATCTTGATACTTGATTCTTGACTAACATGTTCAGCTGTCATATATAGAAAGAGTGATTATTTTTTAAATTTAATTAAATAGTGCCCAGAGGCAGTCTAGAGAAAATCAACAAAGCTGAAGCTGGCTGTTCAGGGGAAAAGAGCCTAACAAAATATAGATATATGGCAAAATGGATCAAAAGAAAACATACATAATATAATGAATTAAAAGAGGGACATAACCACAGATAAAGAAGAGACTAAAAATGTAATAAGAGAATATTACAGATTCCCATATGTCAGAGCCCCCGTTTTCAAAATCCTTGTGCTTCTCCAATGTACTTTTGAAGACTTCTTAGTATCATGACTCTCTTACAAGATTTCCAGTTTTACTCTCACTCAGTTCACTTTGCATTCAAATGTACACAAACATGGACGTAGAAAAAATGAGGAAGGATATTTACATGTGGACTAATTTCACTATTAGCCAACTCATTAGTGAATATTTTATGTTGTTCAAAATTTTGCTTCTCCTTATGACTTAACTGCAGGGCCTTAGATAATGCTGCTTATGTGCCAAATCATCACATCTGAAAAGAATTTCAAAAGGTATTTAGGAAAGGGAGAGACTGTTGTGTTTATTACTTTAATGGTTAATGCAGATTTTTTAACATGCAAATTTAACTTTGAATTTCATAAATATTCTTACACTCTTCTCAAACACTATATGTATCTTATAATGTTTCAATCCTAATTACCATCACTCTCTGAATTTAAATGCTCTGGCTGTCCAGTATTTTGGTTCTATCTTGTTTTGATGTGTCCAACCAGTTAGACATTATTACTGTTATTGTATTATACAATGTTTCTTTTTATTTAACCACATATTTAATCACATATTTGCTCATTATTTCTTTTGCAACTCAGATTTTCCATTCAAGTTCAAACCCCAGAAGACTGTCCTGTGGCTGTAAATTCTTAATGGGAGATTATTTTTTCCCTCCACTCAAAATATGGTCAAACCAAACAAGTTTCCTTGTCCCATTCTACATGACAGATTCATTTTGAGCTTAACCTAAACTGAGGCCAGAGCTCTTTGGTGTCCCACCTTGGTATGTGGATCTCTTATGGGATTCCCCACCTTAGGCCAATCTCTTGCCTGCTGAATCCAATGCATCCATCAAAATAAAACCTCAAGGTCACCAAAGTTTGCCAGATTAACCTCAAATAAAATTTGCTTTGATATTCATTTGCCCTCAAGTTTCCCACTTTTGCTTAGTTTTTAACCTCCGAGGATGTCTTCCTTTCTTGCTCAGAGATGTATTTTTAAAACATTCTTTACATTCTATCCATTTATTTTGGTTGTTTTCTCAACCAGAAAATAATTCAGGACACTCACCTTCTTGCTGTTGAAGTGGGAGTCTGCAATTCTTCATTTGAAACAATAAACATTTCCCTAAATAAAGTCTCTTCCACAGTGTAATGGCAGTAATAATAATAATAGTAATAATAGCTAATATTGACTGAGCATGACTATTAGCTGGGCACCATTAAATGTGTTATACTTTATTAAGTCATCTAATCCTCACAGTATCTCTACAAGATTAAACCCAGATAATCTGACTCCAAAACCCATGTTATTAACTATTACACATCCTATATCTACAAAGCATAGATGATAATTTCATACACATAGGAGGAAAAATATGCAAATCTGTCCTAATTAACGCAGCCAGTGAAAATTCCAGACATGCCCAGAGTTGTGTGCCTGGGACTAGGAATAAGTCATACAAAACCTCTTGATATTCTCTGTGTTTGAGATGGGGTTATAGGTACAACATAAAACTAGAATGGTAATAGGGTTTCATCAAATATGCCAAATCCTTTATGCAGAGTGTGAGACCTAGCCTTGAGAAGTCTAAGGATGTCTCTAAGCTCAATGAGAAAGAGGGTTTTGACCAATCATCAATGTCTGCCATAGACCAAGATGAGGAAGTGCCATCTCTGAGTTATTCCTGACCTAAGATGTGGACCAGGACAAAATCTAGTCCTTTGGTCAATCTTTTTGTCACCTACCCTGGCTAACTGAGCCACCCTTCCTCAGACTCCCAAGTTCTGCCTTCTCTCCTTTTCCTTCTTAGCAGCAAGTGAAAAACCTCATACAGATAGGTCTAAAGTCATTCTCTCTCCACAGTTCCATTCTCTGCACTGTATTTTATCTAACTTTATTAAATGCAACTTTGCAAAGAAACTGATCCATGTTTTTGGGGCTGAGAAGAAATTACGATGAAAAGAATAAAAAGTGAGCACAGAAAATCCTGTTCTAAGTGAATGTATGTGTTCTGGGGGAAGGTGGATGGAAGAGAAGAGACAACTGCCTTGAGTTTTCTGAGCTTTCTAAATCCAGAAATACCAAAAAACACTTTCAGTGGTGATAAATGTAAGTTCTAGAGTCATTCTGCTGGACTTGGAATCTTAGCTTTACAAAAAGCTATTTGACTTTGAGAAAGTTACTTAATACCTCTAAGCCTCAGTTCCATCCTCTGTAAAATGAGGATAATAATTATACCTATATCATAGCAATTCTCAAACTTTTTAAATCTCAGAACTCTTTATACTTCTAAAAATTATTTAGAATTCTGAAGAGCTTTTTTTTTTTTTTTTTTTTTTAGGGCTGCACCTGCTCCATATTGAAGTTCCCAGGCTAGAGGTTGAATCAGAGCTGCAGCCTATGCCACAGCCTCAGCAATGCTAGATCTGAGCAGAGTCTGCAACCTACACCAAAGCTCATGGCATTGCCCAACCCTTAACCCACTGAGCCAGGCCAGGAATCAAACCTGCATCTTTATGGATACTAGTTGGGTTTGTTACCACTGAGCCACAATGGGAACTCCCTGAAGAGTTCTTCTTTACGTGTCTTAATCTATTGATATTTACCACCACAAAAAAACCTAAAGGATTTTTAAATATTTATTTTTTATTCTTTTAGAAATTAACCCTATTACATAAACAAATTTTTATGAAAAATCTGTACCTTCAAAAATTAGTGAGAACAACTTTACACACTTTTAATAATATTTTAAATATCTGGCTTAATGGAAAGCAACTGGATTCATATATCTGTTGCATTCCATTTGTTATGACATGCTGCTTTGGTTGATGTATATGAAAAAAACTCTAACCGAATATTACACACCATAACTCAACAAGCAGTAATTTCTCCATGGTTAGTGGCCATGTAGGATCAAAAATCCCATCAATGGAAAAAAAAAAAATGGAGTTCCCATTGTGGCTCAGTGGTTAACAAATCCGACTAGGGACCACGAGGTTTTGGGTTCAATCCCTGGCCTTTTTCAGTAGGTTAAGGATCTGGCATTGCCATGAGCTGTGGTGTAGGTCACAGATACAGCTCGGATCTGGCCACTGTGTTGTTGCTGTGGCTCTGGCATAGGCCAGCAGCTACAGCTCCAATTAGACACCTAGCCTGGGAACCTCCATATGCCACAGGTGTGGCCCTAGAAAAGACAAGAAAAAAAAATCCCATCAACGAACTTATTATACTGTTACTTGAAGCCCACTGGAATATCTTACATTTTGAAAAGATCTTTTTGCATCATTATTTATAGATCATTTTAAAACATTTGTTCAATGAGTTACACAGATCTTTCCAACATTGTCTTATGCAATGTCAAATAAATAAACAAATCACATTCATTAATATCACAACTAAGATCACCAAAAAGTCTTTTAAGTAAGTATTAGAAAGTTGTTAAGAAGTTCCTGTTGTGGCTCAGCTGGTTTAGGACCCAATGCTGTCTCTGTGAGGATGCAGGTTCGATCCCTGGCCCCCCTCAGTGGGTTAAGGATCTGGCATTGCCACAAGCTTCAACACAGGTCACAGATGAGGCTCAGATCAGGTGTTGATGTGGCTGTGGCATAGGCCACAGCTCTGATTTGACCCCTAGGCTGGGAACTTCCATATGTCACAGGTGCAGCCATAAAAAAGGAAAAGAAAAAGGAAGAAAGAAAGGAGGGAGGGAAGGAAGGGAAAAAGAAAAGAAGGAAGGAAAGGAGGAAGGAAGGGAGGACAGAAAGCTGATGTCAATGTCAAGGTGACAGATGCAAGCTTTCCAAAGTTAACTTTCACTTGAAAGTCTAATTTTATCATTGGCAAAAAAATATCTCCAGTTGTTTTCTTGAAACAATGGGCTCACTTCTTCCTTGTTTAAGAAAATGTATGCCAAATACTCAAGGCTGAAAAATCAGAAAGACAAACTCTTTGTCAGTATTTTTTTACAGTAAAAATTGAGTTCCATAAAAAAAAACAACAACAGTGAATTTAGCCCCCAATTCAGTCACACAAAGGCTTTCCCTTGAGATAAACATCATATTTCAGTGTGAAGCACAAATACTTTATGCACATGTCCCATTTCACCACCTAGAATAGTAAAAAGATACACTAAGAGTAAAAATTTAATGAAATTAATTTTGCCGCTTCACAAGGACATCTGAAGTAAAACTGGCATTTCTGTGTATTGTGGGTACGTGAATACAGTGTGGTGTCAATAACTTAATTTACGCTAAAGATTCAGCAAGTGTATCTGTCATCAGGGCAAATGTCAACCCAGTAACAAAGGTAAGCATGTTTTTGTATTGTCATAAGAACAGTTCTGACCTCACAGACTCTTAGGCTTACTTATGTAGTTTTCTAAGAGATTGAGACCCTTGCTTATTTATGTAATTTGTCCAAGTTCACTTAGGCCAATAAAAGAAAAGAAAGGACAGGGAAAGGCAATGAGATAATTATGGAGATGGGGAGGAACAGTTGCATGAGGAAGGGGATGTGAAGAAAGAGAAAGAAGGACGGGGAGGAAAGGGAGGGAGAGAAGGAGCTAGATGTGAGGGAGAAGGGAAAACTAAGGGAATGAGGAAGGGCTATGAGAGGGAAATTAATGACTCAACTTGCTCTTGGTTACATTTTGCTGGTTCAAAATGTAACCTGAGGACTTCCCGTCGTGGCGCAGTGGTTAACGAATCTGACTAGGAACCATGAGGTTGCAGGTTCAATCCCTGGCCTTGCTCAGTGGGTTAAGGATCTGGCGTTGCTGTGAGCTGTGGTGTAGCTTGCAGAAGTGGCTCGGATCTCAAGTTGCTGTGGCTCTGGCGTAGGCCAGTGGCTGCAGCTCCAATTCGACCCCTAGCCTGGGAACCTCCATAAGCCATGGGAAACGGCCCTAGAAAAGGCAAAAAAAAAGACAAAAAAAAAAGTAACCTGAACCAGCAAAGCCCATTAGAAAAAAAAAAATTAAGCTCATTCTTAGGAACTAGGTTTTAAAAATATCTACTCTGATTCCACTCAGAATAAGCTGCATGGAAAATGTGATTGTCTAATACACATTTTATTTTTAATCTTTCTGTATAGCTGATTTAGCATAAAGCATGTCTAACTATTTAAACTTGTAAACCTTTTAATACAGAACAAATCAAATTTCAGAGAAAATTATCCATGTCCCAAAAATTGAAAATGAGATTTTAAATCACTCTTTTTAAAATTATTGAGCTTATTTTCTGCCACATTGTCACATCCTATTTATAGCTTTACCTCATCTTTTCACAACATTTAGTGATTGATGTTGGCACTTTCAGAGTACAAGTCTTTGATTTTTATATTAAGTTTGATTTTAAAGTGTTTCCAGCATTCTGTTCTGTTATTTCCATCTTGCATATGTTTCCCTTATTTTTATCAGCCTTCTTTATTACCTGTTTTCCACAACATAATTTTAGGCCTATAAAGAACATTTTGAAGAGGTCACATAATTTAGTAAGAGAAAAAAATATGTTTCCAAATCTTCATTTTTATTAAGGTGCTATTATGACAAAGGCTAAGACATGTTTATAACTAAAGAGTTAGAAAGCTGGAATCAGCCAAGAATCTGAAACCACATGATTAACATTTTCCAACTGTACAGCCTTTAAATTCTGAAACTAGTTTAAACCAATTCGTGTTTAGAGGCAACTGACGTGTAGGAGGCAAGAGCACAAACCAAGTCTCAAGTATCTATGTTCCAGCCCCAGCTCTGCTACTAATTACCTGAAAAGTGACCTCACCTCCCTCAATCAATCTCATCTTAATCATAATAGAAGGAAATCTGAAAACCAAAGACCACAAAGTTTTCTCCCAGCAGCCATGTCTTAAAACTTTCTTGGCAATTTTCATTGAGTTATTTTTCTCCCTGCTGCCAGATTACCCAATGAAAGCATTGAGATTTTTGCTTTGCTTTGTTTTTTTAATGATTTTGGCCTTTTGTTATCATCAGATACCAGCTTAATTATCTTTCAGTGATAGAGAGCTTCAAGCATCCATTAGATAAACATTGTAAAGGAACTGTCTATCATCAGGGAAAGAAAAGATAGTCCTAAATGCATTTGATGTGACAGGTACTGTACTAGGTGTTCTGTAGCATGTCATTTAATCTTTACTGCAATAAAGTAAAGGAGGATTTACTTACCCACGATTAACAGAAAAAAGAAACTTAGGCTAAGTTGCTCTAAGTCACCAATTCACTCATTTATTCATTTAATTAGGATTTAGTGAGTGTGCCCTCCATGGCGGATAATACTCTAGTAGAAGAACAGACAATAAAAGAGTGCCCAAACAAAATAACCAGTAAGACAAACAGTGTATTAAATATTGTAAGAACTAGGAAGAAACCTAAACAGGGTAGGAAGCTAGGGAATGAACAGATATGAAAGGGAAATCAGGAAAAGATTTGGAGAGAAGAAACAGCAAAAATTACAACTTTAAGAGAGAAACATGGCCACTGAGCAGTGGAGCTAGAACTTAAAATCAGATCTGTCTGAGACGCAAAGTCCATGTCTTTCTTTTTTTCTTTTTTAGGGGCACACCATAAGGAAGTTCTCAGGCTAGGGGCTGAATCGGAGCCATAGCTGCTGGCCTATGCCCAGCCATAGCAACAGCATATCTGAGTCACATCTGCAACCTACACCACAGCTAATGGCAATGCTGGATGCTTAACTCACTGAGCAAGGCCAAGAATCAAACCTGCATTCTCATGGATATGAGTCAGGTTCATAACCTATGGAGCCCTGGCAGGAACTCCCACGACTTTTTTCTATCATGTCAAAAAACAAAAGTGCATTTAATTGATTTCTTTGGAATAGGCTATGAGGATAAACTCTCAAAATACATTAAGAAAAAAAATCGTACAGAATGGCCATCATGGAGATGGGATTAAGGTGGCAGAAGAGAAGGGCTGGAGCTCAACTTCTCTCCTAAAAACAACAAAATTCACAACTAAAGGCTGAGTAATCTTCAACCAAATGGACCGGAAACCTTCAAAAAGATATCCTACTCCAGAAGACAAAGAGAAGGCCACATCAAGAGGTAGGAGGGGTGATTACATGATGTAAGCAACCCCATACCTCCTGGGTGGGAAGCCCCACAGACTGGAAAGTAACTGGTTCACAGAGACTCACCTACAGGAGTGAGAGTTCTCAGCCCCACATCAAACTCCCACGTGCGGGGATCTGGCACTGGGAGAAAGAGCCCCTGGAGCATCTGGCACTGAAGGCCAGTGGGGCTTGTGCACAGCAGCTTCACAGGACTGGGGGAAATGGAGACCCCATTCTTAAAAGGCACACACAGACTTTCACATGCACTGCATTCCAGGGCAAAGCAAAGGCTCCATAGGAATCTGGGTCAAACCTGACTGCAGTTATTGGAGAACACCCTGGGAAAACAGGGGTGAATGTGGCTTGTTGAGAGGGAAGGTCATTGGAAGCAAAGCTCTCAGGAATATTCAGCAGCATGCCATTCTCTGGAGGTGGCCATTTTTGGAAAATCTGGCCCCACCCATCAGGGCTGAGAAGCCCCAGGGCAAACAACAATCCAGGTGGGATCACAGCCCTGCCCCTCAATAAACAGGCTGCCTAAAGACCCCCCCACCCCAGGCACACAGCTGCCTCTAATCCCATCCAGAGACAAAGTCTCACCCACCAGAGGGATTAGAATCAGCTCCACTGGGCAGGCATAAGTCCCTCCCATCAGGAAGCCTACAGCAAGCCCCTGTACCAACTTCAGCCACAAGGGGGGCAGACAGTACCAACTTCAGACGCAAGGGGGCAGACACCAAAAGTAAGAGAGGGTACAACTCTACCATCTGTAAAAAGGTCACCACACCAAAAACCTATAAAAATGAAAAGACAGAGAACTATAACTCAGATGAAGGAGAAAGAAAAAAGCCCAGAAAATCAGCTAAGTGATCAGGAGATCCTCAGCCTCCAGGAAAAAGACTTTAGACTGTTGATGCTAAAGATGATGCAAGACTTTGGAAATAGACTGGAGGCAAAGATGGATGACTTACAGGAAACACTGAGCAAAAAGATACAAAATATAAAACTTAAACAAGAAGAGATGCAAAATACAATAACAAATAAAAAATTCACTAGAAGCAGCTAACAGCAGAATACAGGAGGCAAAAGAATGAATAAGTAAGGTGGAGGACAGACAGTTCTCAGAGAACTCTGGAACAATGTTAAATGCAACAACATCCATATTATAGGGGTGCCAGAAGGAGAAGAGAGGGAGAAGGGGACAGAAAAAAATATTCCAAGAGATAATAGCTGAAAACTTCCCTAACATGGGAAACGAACTGCTCACTCAAATCCAGGAAGCCCAACGAGTACCATACAAAATAAACCCAAGGAGGAATACACCAAGACACATATTAATCAAACTGACCAAAATTAGAGACAAAGAGAAAATCTTGAAAGCAGCTAGAGAAAAGAAACAAATAACATACAAGGGAACCCTGATGAGGGTATCAGCAGATTTTTAAGCAGAGAAACTGCAGGCCAGAAGGGAGTGGCATGATATTCTTAACAGGATGAAAGGAAAAAATCTCCAACCAAGATTACTTTACCCAGAAAGGCTCTCATTCAGATTTGAAGGAGAAATAAAAAGCTTCACAGATAGGCAAAAGCTAGGAGAATTCAGCAGCACTAAACCAGCTTGATAACAAATACTAAAAGAACTTCTCTAGGCAGAAAAGAAAAGGCCACAAGAGGAAACAAAAATACTACAAATGACAAGGCCCACCAGTAAAGGTATATATACAGTAAAGGTAAGAAATCACCCACACACAATTATGCCACCAAAATCAGAAATCCTGAGAAGAGGTGGGTACAAATGCAGGACACTGGAGATGCACTTGCAATTAAGAGACCAACAACTTAAAACAATCTCATATAAATATAGATTCATATCAAAACTTCAGAATAACTGCAAAGCAAAAATCTACAATTGATACATAAACAAGTAAGAAAAATCAACTCAAACACAACACTAAAGATAGTCATCAAACCACAAGAGGATAGAAAAAGAGAAGAAGGGAAGAAAAAAGAGCAACAAAAACAAATCCAAAGCAATTAATAAAATGGCAATAAGAACATACATATCAATAATTACCTTAAATGTTAATGGACTAAACGCCCCAACCAAAAGACACAGACTGGCTGAATGGATACAAAAACAAGATCCATATATATGCTGTCTTCAAGAGACCCACTTCACTTCCAGGGACACATACAAATGGAAAGTGAGAGGATGGAAGAAAATATTCCATGCAAACAGGAATCAAAAGAAAGCTGGAGTAGCAATACTCATATGAGACAAAATAGATTTTAAAATGAAGAATATTTTAAGGGACAAGGAAGGTCAGTACCTAATGATCAAAGGATCAATCCAAGAAGAAGATATAACAGTTTTAAACATCTACGCACCTAACGGAGGTTTACCACAATATATAAGGCAACTGCTAACAACCTTAAAAGGACAAATCAACAATAACACAATCAAAGTGGGGGATTTTAACACCCCACTTACAGCAATGAACAGATCATCCAGACAGAAAATCAATAAGGAAACACAGGCCCTGAATGAAGCATTAGACCAAATGGACTTAATAGATATTTATAGGACATTCCATCCAAAAGCAAAAGAATACACATTCTTCTCAAGTGCACATGGAACTTTCTCTAAGATTGATCACATCCTGGGCTACAAATCCAGAATGGCCATCAAAAGGTCTACAAACAATAAGTGCTGGAGAGGGTGTGGAGGAACCCCATTACACTGTTGGTGGGACTGTAAATTGGTGCAACCACTGTGGAAAACAGTATGGAGATGCCTCAGAAAACTAAAAATAGAACTACGATTTGATCCAGCAATCCCACTCCTGGGCAACTATCCAGAGAAATCCATGACTTGAAAAGACACATGCACTCCAACGTTCACTGCAGCACTCTTTGCAATAGCCAAGACATGGAAACAACCTAGACAAAGGAGTGGATCAAGAAGATGTGGTATACATACACAATGGAATATTACTTATCCATTAAAAGGAATGAAATACTGGCATTTTTAGCAACATGGATGGACCTAGAAATTATCATACTAAGTGAAGTCAGTCAGACAATGAGACACCAACATCAAATGCTCTCACTAACATGTGGAATCTGAAAAAAGGGCACAATGAACTTCTTTGCAGAACAGATACTGACTCAGACTTTGAAAAACTTATGGTTTCCAAAGGAGACAGGTTGGGCATGGGGGGATGTGCTGGGGGTTTGGGATGGAAATGCTATAAAATTGAGTTGTGATGATCATTGTACAACTATAAATGTAATAAATTCATTGAGTAATATAAAAAATAAAAAACAAAATTAATAAAGAGAAAAAGAGAAAAAAATTGTAGTCCATCTTTACCGAAAACAGCAATTTAGAAAAAGGTGGCTTTAAGGGCTTTTCCAGAGTGGGCTGTAGAGAAAGCCTATAGAAGCACCTTCTATTGGAAGAAATCTCAAAGTATAATTCACATAAACTGTAGGTGTGTGATAGTGTGCTCCAGCCCTGTGGCTTTTGAGACTCATAATTTAGTGGCAAAATCTATCTTTTCCAGAAAGTATACTTTTGAAAAGAACTCAGAATGAATATATTAGTGGGGGTAAGGTATTACAGAACAGAGCTGTCAGAAGGCCTCTGTATCCTTACTTGTTTTTAAACTTAGACTTTTAGAATCAGAGAATCACATTCCAGGTTTAGAAAGAACTTTTTCCTATGACATATTCTATTGGAATTCAGCCAACATCCATCCATCACCATCCTCCGCTTCACAAAGGGCCATTCAGACTCACATCATTTGTTCGATAATTTCAGAATTAATTTGTTAAATGCTAATGCATATTATAGACTTAACAGTGGGAAATCTGTGAGGTTGCTATCCAGCTCCCCGATGCAGAGGCTTAACAATGATCACCCCCCTCCCTGTTAAGTCACCCGTCCTGAATCTGTACAGTTGTCCCCATCCCATGTCCATTCCCATCAGGGCCTAGCCACAGAACTGTCTATGTTGATCCTCCATCTGCAACCCTTTCACTCAGTTTACCTTGTTCTATAATGTTATCTTCCTTCCTAGAAATGTATGATTTGTCTCTACATCCTCTTTTCCCGACCATCCTCACAATCCCCTTTGCTCAAGAGCAACTTACACTCCCCAGGAACTTGTATCTCATCTATTTCCCCTGATTAAGGAGGCTTGTAGATTTTCACATAGGAACTAGAATCTCACATGACCCTTAAAGAAGAGCCTGGATTAGGAGGAAAAGAGAAAATAAGATGGATAACTTCAGGTGTCCTCTAATATAGTGGAGTCTATAGCCAGGGAGCAAGAGGCACAGAACAATCACCTGCTGCTTGTTGGTACTTTCAAGCCCCTTTAAGGAAACAGGATTTATGTAAAATACAGAATGGCTTGTTGGAACCTGTAATTTTCTGCTAAGGAGCCATTTATGCTCAGCCTAGAAACTAATTACAAGCCATATAGTCAATCACCTGATAAATATCCATCCCCTCAGTTCCTATTTACATTTGTGTCACCTTTGGATATTCCTACCAAGAGTCTCCCAGTTTCAGCTTCAACACTCAATGGTTAGGACTCATCACTTTTCTAGAGAATCAATGCCATCTGTGGATTGCTCTGTAAGAAATACCTTCCTTGCAGTACCTTCAAACCCAGCTACTGGCCCTTAGTTCTTTCATATTTCTACATGGAGTACCTAGAAATTCCCAGCCACAAGTGTATCCTGTAGCTGTCTCTGTGCACCAACAGATATTTCCAAAAATAGAGCACACTATAGGCTGTGGTGGTCAAACAGGGTGAAGAGCTGGAAAGACAGACATTATTAATAAGCATCTTCAAACAAAGAAAGTATCCGTTGATTTTTATTACCATGACTAGATTATGTATAATATAATTCTGTGACTATAGGAGCATAAAATTGCGGCAGATAGAGGAATTCAGAGCACTCAGGTACCAATTCAAATTCTGCCGTGAATTAGCACATGACCTACGACAGAGCAGATCTTCTCTGAGGACCTCTTTTTTTCACATCTGAAAAAGCAGGGAGGAGAGTTGGAGGAGGAGAACGGTACCAGATGTTATCCAATGCCCCACAGGGGTATAGAACAAAGTAATGGGCTTTGGCATCAATCAGAGGCAAACTTCAATTCTGTCACTTTGTGTGTGATACTATGTGTCACTGACCATACTTTAAACTTCCCCAAGACTGATATTTATCTCTAAGATGAGGACCATGATGCTTGCCTCACTGGACTAAAGTATAATTAAATGATGTCTCCAGTGGTGTTCAAGAAATATAACTTCCCCTTCCTTCCTTCTTTCAGGTGATCCTGCAACCCAACATGCTTGATCTGCTCAGGAGCCAAGCCTGCCCTCATGTGTCCCAGAAAAGAACTCCTTTGACTGACTGAAAGATCTAACTGCTGACACTCAATATTAACAGCACTAACCAAAAAGTAAGGAAGGAAGGAGGGAGGGATAATAAGGAGCCAGGATGGGAGGGTAGTTAAGAGAAACTCCCTTAGATTTGATTTTTTGTCCTCTCACTCTTTCTAAGTGACAAAGACCCAAGCAAGTCCAGGGCACATGAAACTTGGTTCTACTCTCCTTCTCCCAACTAGAATAATTTCTCTTTTATGCCCAGCCTTGCAATAGACATAATCATATGATATTTATGAAAAGCTTTCAGCATTTTGTCATAGTTTCCCCTGATTTCACCCCTACAAAGATCCTGCTGGGTATACAGAGCAGGTCCTATTATTCACCATCTAAGGAAAATGTCTGTGACCTACCAAAAGTCATTCAACCAGCTTTCAACCCAGCTCTAAGAAATGTGTATGTTTCTCACCTTCCACTCTAAGTTCCTTTCTGCTAAACCAGGATGTCTTCCTATTTGTCCTCATGAGAAGGAGCCCGAAGTGGCTACAAGAGAATTGCCTCAGTAGTTGAAAACCCAAGCCCCCAAAGTAGAGTTTTTATAATCAGGCCCCCACATTATGCCCCTTTTTGCCTTCTTAATTTCTTTGGAATCAGGTATACAGAACTGAGTTAATCCTAACTCCCATTTTGTGGTACACATCATCTCAGTTAGGATAAGGCCCCTCATTTGTTGTATCTTACTTTACTATTTTTATCTTCATGTCACATCCACAATTCCATTTCCCTCTCCCGCTCCAATGACAAACATTCAATCCAATTGACTTTTCACACATTAACTTTGAGACATGTGTGTTTTTAAAATATATGGCAGGCAAAACACTCTCTGACATCAACATCATGAATATTTTCTCAGGTCAGTCTCCCAAAGCAATCGAAATTAGAGCAAAAATAAACCCATGGGACCTCATCAAACTGAAAAGCTTTTGCACAGCAAAGGAAACCCAAAAGAAAACAAAAAGACAACTTACAGAATGGGAGAAAAGAGTTTCAAATGATGCAACCGACAAGGGCTTAATCTCTAGAATATATAAACAACTTATACAACCCAACAGCAAAAAAGCCAATCAATCAATGGAAAATTGGGCAAAAGACCTGAATAGACTGTTCTCCAAGGAAGATATACAGATAGCCAACAAGCACATGAAAAAATGCTCAACATCGCTGATTATAAGAGAAATGAAAATCAAAACTACCATGAGGTACCACCTCACACCAGTCAGAATGGCCATCATTCATAAGTCCACAAATAACAAGTGCTGGAGGGGCTGTGGAGAAAAGAGAACCCTCCTGCACTGTTGGTGGGAATGGAAACTGGTACAGCCACTATGGAGAACAGTTTGGAGATACCTTAGAAATCTATACATAGAACTTCCATATGACCCCACAATCCCACTCTTGGGCATCTATCCGGACAAAACTCTACTTAAAAGAGACACGTCCACCTGCATGTTCATTGCAGCACTATTCACAATAGCCAGGACATGGAAACAACCCAAATGTCCATCGACAGATGATTGGATTAGGAAGATGTGGTATATATACACAATGGAATACTACTCAGCCATAAAAAAGAAGAAAATACTGCCATTTGCAGCCACATGGATGGAACTAGAGTCTCTCATACTGAGTGAAATGAGCCAGAAAGACAAAGACAAATACCATACGATATCACTTATAACTGGAATCTAATATACAGCACAAATGAACATTTCCACAGAGAAGAAAATCATGGACTTGGAGAATAGACTTGTGGCTTCCCAGCAGAAGAGGCAGAGAGTGGGAGGGATGGGGAGCGTGGGGTTATCAGATGCAAACTATTGCTCTTGGAATGGATTTACAATGAATTCCTGCTGTGTAGCATTGATAACTATGTCTAGATACTTATATCACAACAGAACAAAGGGAGAAAAAAAATGTATACATGTAGGTGTAACTTGGTCCCCATGCTGTACAGCAGAAAAAATAAATAAAAATAAAATAAAATAAAATAAATAAAATAAAACATATGGCATGTTTCATGTTTAGGTTTTAATCGCCATAAAAGGAATTGTCTGTAAGTGTCATCCTATTTTTGAGTTGTTTTTTGAGACCTATCAATGTTGCTAAATAGAAATTTAAATTACTATTTTTGTCTGATAAGGAGAATCTGATCTTTTCATCAAACTTTATTTAGCCATTGTCTTGGAAAACAAGTCATTTAGTTTGTTTCCAATTCTTTGCTGCCAAAAACACCACTTGATTGAACAACCTTATAAACATCTCCTTGAGGACTTCTCTGGAATCTATTCCCAAGAGCAGAAGTGCAAGTCATGCTTAATTTGTCTACCAATTGTGTCAGACCACGCTTTGGAAGAGCTACGCCAAGTTTACACTCTCCCCAGGAGTGCATGAAAAACCCAGTTTCCCCACATCCCCATCAACACTTGATATTATCTTTCTAATTTTGTCAAATGATGAGTGAAATGTCATATTCTTACTTTAATTTGCATTTCCTTGACCACTGGTGAGATTTCGCACCTCTCCAAATGTTTATTAGCCATCAAGATTTTCCTAGTCGCCTATTGCCTAGACACATATTTGCCTATTTTTTCTATTCAATTTCTTGTCTTTTTCTTGTTGATCTGTAGGAGCTCCTTTTGCATTCTAGACATCAATCTCTTCTCAGCTCAAATCTTGCTATCACAACAAAAAGATTTGTTGGGAAAGTGAGATGGAATGGGGCTTCATCTTGCCAAGAACCAATGCCTCTTCTTCCAGTATCTACTAATTAGTGTCTGAAAGATCAGCTTTAGACAGGACAGAAGAAACACAGATATTGCTGTTAACAATGAATTTTATAGGGAACAGAGAAAGAGTAGAATTATTCTGGCTAGTATTACTGTCCCCATTTTGTTTTGATTAATGAGGACAGTAATTCTAGAGTAAGCCAGAGAAGAAATTATCCTGAAGTTAACCAAAATCAATGGCCTGTGAGAATACTACTTTACAAAATGGCAAGAGGAATTTTTGAGCTGTGATTAAATTAGGGACCTTGAAAGATGATCATGGATTATTCTGGTGGGCCCAATTTAATCACGTGAGTTCTTAAAAGCAGAGGCCCCTTCCAGAGGGAGATGTATCCATGGAAAAATAATCAGAGAGAGATGCAATGCTGCCTGCTTTGAAGATGGAGGATGAAGTCCACAAGCCAATGACTTCTAGAAGCTGGAGAAGTCAAGAACACGGATTCTTTCCTAGAGTCTCTAGAAGGACTACAGTTCTGCAGACACTTTGATCTTAGCCTAGTGAGACTCAAGGCAGCAGAATTCTAATCTACAGAACTGTAAAATAATAAATTCAGGTTGTTTCATGCCACTGTGTTTGTGATAAGTTGTTATAGCAGCAATAGAAAACTAATATGCATCTCTAATTTTGGCAAGTCTGAAAATAATAGGCATCTACCTATCCTCAAAACAGAACATGAAAAGTCAAAGATAAAAATCTTTCCATTTCCTTATGACTTCCCCTTTTCTATCACCGCCATTGCCTGCCCTCTCCCACTACATTCTCACACCTCACTAATCAACTCACAGTGGTGGCATCTTCATCTCTTCCAGTCCCCTCTTTTATGCCTCTGCTTTTAGGTCTGTCCCCTTCTACTCCACAACAATTTTAATCATCTCTCCCTTAGAGAAGATTGTGCAAAATTTGTCTTAATAAGTCACTGGGAGGAGTCTTTCAGAACCGGGAGCAGCCACTTGTAATTTCAAAATGATGTCAGTACACTAATGTCTTCCCCAGCCTTGTCAAAGCTGTTCCTTCTTCTCCTGATCATATAAATGTTCTTCATATATAAGGAATAAATATTAAACATTAAATCATAAAGCTCAAACTATAAAAATGATGCATTTAGCAGAATAAAACTGTCATTCCAGTAGTTTCAATAGTAGAATTAAAATAAAGACATTTCAAATGAAGTGGATTATTTGTTACGCCTTAGAACTGAGTTCCCATATCTTTTGTGACACAGTAGAAAGAAGGGAAAGTATCAGCTCGACATTGTAACAGTTCATAAATCCAGCAAATCCCATTGAAGCAGGAGCTTTGAATCAGAGATGACTATGAAATTACAAGCCCTATAACTAGTAAAAATCTTGAGGGGCACAAGGAACTTTCCAAAATGCCCAAGTGACACCTGGATATGTGTCCACAGTATGTTCATTACTTTGTACTACATAACACCACATAATATGAATATCTTTTTGCACAGGTTTGTGTGTGTCTGTGCATATGCCTATAATTAATACATGCTCACAGAATGTTTTACTTCTTAGTTCTATTCCTCTGTAATTAGGACTTCTCTTGCCTATGCTATTTTGGAAGGGCATCTAATATAGTAAGTCTGACATGATCCTAACTGTATATGCATGATAACGATGGGTTATAGTGGATTAGTAGTAAATTCCAAAGAGCCCTCAGTTCCTCCAGAGGAGGGGAAGAATAAACAAGTGAACAGAACTTAGAGGGTCCCACCCCAAATTCAATAAAAACAACTTTGCTTTGGAGTTCCCATTGTGGCTCAGTGGTTTAAGAACCTGACTAGTATCCACGAGGATGCAGGTTTGATCCCTGGCCCAGCTCAGTGGGTTAAGGCTCCAACATTGCCAAAAGCTACAGCATAGGCCATGGATGTGGATCGGATCTGGTGTTGCTGTGGCTGTAGTATAGGCCAGAGGCTATGGCTGTGACTTAACCCCTAGCCTGGGAACTTCTATGTGCCGTGGATACAGCCCTAAAATGACCAAAAAAAAAAAAAAAAAAGTTTTTCTATTTGGTTTTGGCATGATATTTCATTTAGAAAACAAAAAATAAAACAAATACCAGCTTTCTTTTAAAAAAGTTTTAGGAGTTCCCGTCGTGGCACAGTGGTTAACAAATCTGAATAGGAACCATGAGGTTGCAGGTTCGATCCCTGGCCTTGCCCAGTGGGTTAAGGATCCAGCGTTGCTGTAAGCTGTGGTGTAGATTGCAGACGCGGCTTGGATCCTGCGTTGCTGTGGCTTTGGCGTAGGTTCAACAGTGGCTGCAGCTCCGACTGGACCCTTAGCCTGGAAACCTCCATATGCCACGGGAGCGGGCCTAGAAAAGGCAAAAAGACAAAAATAAATAAATAAATAAAAAATAAAAAAGTTTTAAAGCCACTGGACTAAGGGATCAGTAAGGCTCTTATCCATGGTATTTAGATATAAATGTTTTTTTTGATGATGACTATATTTCTTTATTATTTACACTTTTCATAATTTCCATTTCTCATAGGGACAATATTTGCTTTTGGAGATATTATTATGAGTTCCCTTGCTTTCTTCATCATTTAGATGTTTAATGTATTACCAAAAAATGACAAATTCTTTTTTTTTTTTTTTTGGCTGCCCCCCCACACATGGAAGTTCCTGGGCCAGGGATCAAATCCAAGCCACAGCTGCGGCAACGCTGGATCCTTAACCCACTGTGCTGGGACGAAGATCAAACCAGCACCTCAGGTTCAACAACACCAGATCCTTAACTCGCTGTGCCACAGCATGAACTCCACAACGACGAATTTTTAAGAACTGCTTAGGAAAAGCTGAACATAAATTTGCTGACTATATCTAGCAATAGTGTTGACAACAAGTAGTTTATTACACTTATGAACACACATGCTGAAGTATTAGTTGCAAAAATCTTTTTTTTTCCTCTTAGAAACTAATTGCCACTTACAACAAAAGTGTGTGCTAATAATAATAATAATACAACTTTGCAACATCCATTCCCTCCTCCTCCGCCACCCTCCAAAACACATGCCACCACAACTATCATTGTTAGTCTCTCTGGGTCTTTGGTCTGGCAAGCACCTCTACCTTTTCAAGCATTCCCAAGTCTAAGAACCTGGTAAACTTGGCAGGGGCTCCGTCTTCCTAAATGTGACAAATCTTCATTTCTATACCCTTTTTCCTATTTGTCTAGTGCCTCCTTCTAATCTTCTTTTCCCAGGGAACCCCATGCCTTAAATGTTATCTTCTTTTATCCCCTACCAAATCTGGTCTCAGAAAAAGATAAACTCCCTCAAAGTTTACACTGGCAACGAGGTCAAAAGTCCCCTCCCTCCTAGGGGGTGCCCTTTCAACAGGGGCTTCTGACCAATTAGTACCATCTATACGGGCTGTCTCTGGAGGTAGGGAGTTCTGTGCCACAGGTGCTGACTAAGCTTTGACAGGAAAATTAAACAGTTAAAGTACAGGATGGCAAGCTCTACCAGATATTGTCTTAGGTTTCTTACTGAATCCTACCTGTCATTCAATGGTTTCATGATAAAGCAGAACACAGGGTATGTTTTACAGGAGGAGAGAGGGAAAGGATACAGCTGAGATTACTTTTAATGAGAATTATTTACAGATTAGTAGAAAAAAATTTCAAATTCTAGGGGTAGCTATACATACCAAGATTTTCGGTTGAGAGCATTGGGCAGAAGGGAGAGAAATCTTAACCTCAGCCACCTGCAACAGGGACTACTGAATTCATCTTTTCTCCATTTACAGTTTCACCTAGAAAGAAAACAAGATTACAGATACTTCTGACACAGTTTGGGATTTTTAAATTTTTGTCTTTTAAAGCCAATAAGAAAAGCAAAGGCTAGTAGAGATGAAAATGCTGTATACATGTTTTCAGTGACCTGAGACAGTACAAGATTATACAATACCTGTCTCTATTTAAGTTTTGTATTAAATTAATTACTTAGCTCCATTTTGCCTCTACTATGTGCCAAGCCCTATTTATACATTTACAAACAACAGGATATGGTCTCTGATATCTCTGAGTTTACACTCTAGCAAACTTGAAAGATAATTAAACAAAAATATATTAATGAGGTGATTGTGTTCTGTTAGAGAAGTCTGAGACACTTGTAGCAAGCATCATACCTTCCTTCATGCAGAAGGATAGAAAGTTTCTCAGAGAAAGTGATAATTAAGCTGATGTCAGAAGTCTAAGTAGGAATTGAGGGGAGAGTGTTTCAGATAGAGAATAGCATATAAATGGCCCAGATGGGAGAGAATGCATGGTCCTTTCAAGAAGCAAAAATACATTCATCAGAAGTCTAAGTGGTCAGAGACAGACAGGAGAGGTAGATAGGGGCCAGTCATGGCGTGTCCTCTAAGTCACAGTATGAAATTTAAAGCCTATACTGATAGCAATAGAAAGCTGTTAGAGGGTACTTAATAAGAATGTGAAGTAACAATTTAAGTTTCAGAAGAATCACTTTCATGACAATATGAATAAAAGGTAAGAGAGTCGCAAATAAGGAGAGAAAAGAAGAAGGGTAAATAAAGTGGGTTGGGAAAAGAATGGATAATCTTTTAGGAATCAAAGTTGACAAGACTTGATTAATTAGTTGTGGTGAGGGTAGGGAGGAAACCAGAATGGAGGATGGGTTTCAGGCTTGGATAACCGTGTGTGTGACAGGGCAACCTCGGAGGGGCCAGGTGCATGTTTACAGGCGCCGGAGGATAGAAGTTATTTGGACATATCAAAACTGAGATTTTAAAGCAGCAGCCGGACTTGTGAGTGTTGAAAAACTGATCTAGGTATCAAGAAAAGGTCTTTGTTAGTATCTGAGAACCTCCCTCACATTACCAACATGCAAGGTTGAGGAAAAATCCAAAAATGAAATTGTCCATTTAATTTCTCCAAAATAGCCTGCCACGGGGGAACCATCCTTGGATGGATTATATGTCCTGTTCCTTGTGATGTCACTTTTGTAACAAGGCCACATCCTGCACACCAAGGATGGGAGAACACAAGAAAAGGGCAAAGCTCAATGGGGTATAAAGTCAGTGAGAGGACTTGGGCAGAGCTCGTGTGACTGCTGGGAAGTAGCCTGAGTCTACCCACTCATTTCACAATACACACCCTCCCCCAAGTCAAAGTTTGTGCACCTGGACACCAAAGCTTCTTGCCCTTAGCAATAACACCAACACTTAGGGCTAAATCTTTCGAAGCTTCAGTTAAATAGAGATAATAGTACCTGCTTCACGTATTTTATGAAGAGTAAGAGATAATGCATAATTAGCACTAAATACACTGCTTGACATACAGTTAGCACTCAATAAATATTGGTGGTGGTGGCAGCTGTGGTGGTGGTCATATCGATCATTAGAGCCATCTAATTTTCAAGAATTTTTCTTAAAAAATACAGTACAGAGTATACTTAATTGCATTCTGAACATTTAGAAGTTGATCATCAATACAGATGATAAGTCATTCCATATCTAACTCTTCTATGTACATGGCATCTAGTGGCTAATTTGCATGATTGGTATTTTCTATCTGTTTTATGAAAATTTTAATTCTGACCATTTTATCACATTAACAAAATGTGGATAAATTTTTTGATTTTGATCATCTTGAAAGAAATTTTCAACATCAGGGAGAATATGCCCATTTAAAAAAATTAATGTTTTACACTGTAAGTTAATATGAAGATAGAGGCTAAAAGATAGAAATTTTTGTCTTATTTATACAAAACTTCCAGTCATAAGGTCTTATTCACTCCAGTTTCTTCATACAGGTCTCAATAAATATTTTTTTAAGGATGGAAAGGAGAGAAATAGAGTGAGATCTTAGGTGGCTACGATCAGATGTCTATGGAGAAACTAAACTCACTACGGATCCCATCAAAAAGAATTATTTCAGGAATTTCCATCATGGCTCAGCAGAAACAAATATGACTAGCATCCATGAGGTCTTGGGTTCAATCCCCAGCCTCACTCAGTGGGTCAAGGATCCATAGTTGCCATTGCCGTGAGCTGTGGTGTAGGTCACAGATGCAGCTTGGATGTGATGTTGCTATGGCTGTGGTGTAGGTCAGCAGCTACAGCTCCAATTCGACCCCTAGCCTGGGAACCTCCATATGCCACAGGTGCAGCCCTAAAAAGACAAAAAAAAAAAAAGAATTATTTCATAACATAACTAGGAAGACTAAAATTAGCAGAGTGATCTAACAAAGGTTTTCAAAGTGTGATCCCTATATTAGCACATTTACATCACCAGGAAACTTTATAGATATGCAAATTCTAAGGCTCCACCTAAGATTCACTGAATCAGAAACTCTGGGGGTGGAGCTGAGCGATCCACTTTAGCAAGTTCTCCAGGTGATTCTGATGTACATTCAGGTTTGGAAACACTAAGGAGTGAGGCACAATGTAGATCTATAGACTTTATAGAGCTGCTGGGTATTTAAAACAGCAAATACTAGGCAGATATATAGATCTTGGTCAAATTCAAGCGACTCTGCTCTCAGAATTTTACATTTACCTGGAATAATTCAAACCATTTAAAACTGCACATTTCATAGAGGCATCTGGTTAAATGCCTGTATTGCTATGAACTTCCCTCTGAGAACTGCTTTTGCAGCATCCCATAGATTTTGAGTGGATGTATCTTCTTTATCATTTGCCTCAAAGTATTTTTTAATTTCCTTCTTGATTTCCTCATTGACCCAATGGTTTTTTAGTAGCATGTTGTTTAGTCTCCATGAAGTATGTTTTTTTCTCATTTCTTTCCTGTGGTTGATTTCTAGTTTCATGCCACTACGGTCAGAGAAGAGACTTGAAATAATTTTTATACTCTTAAATTTGTTGAGGTTAGCTTTGTGTTCCAGTATGTGATCAATTCTTGAGAATGTTCCATGTGCACTTGAGAAGAATGTATATTCTGGTTTTTTTGGATGTAATGTCCTAAAAATGTCAATTAAGTCTAACTTTTCTGTTGTTTCCTTTAGGATCTCTGTTGCTTTATTGATTTTCTGTCTAGAGGATCTGTCCGTTGATGTGAGTGGGGTGTTAAAGTGCCCTACTATGATTGTATTCCCATCAATTTCTCCTTTTATGTCTATTAGTATTTGTTGTAGATATCTAGGTGCTTCTATATTAGAGGTATATATATTGACGATTGTAATATCCTCTTCTTGAATGGATCCTTTCATCATTAAATAGTGTCCTTCTTTGTCTTTCTTTATGGTCTTTGTTTTAAAGTCTGTTTTGTCTGATATGAGTATTGCCACTCCTGCTTTCCTGTCTTGTCCCTTGGCATGAAATATCTTTTCCCATCCCCTCACTTTCAATCTATACGTGTACTTTGCCCTAAGGTGAGTTTCTTGTAGACAGCAGATTGTAGGTTTTTGCTTTTTTATCCAATCTGCCATTCTTTGTCTTTTGATTGGAGCATTCAGTCCATTGACATTTAAGGTGATTACTGATAGAAGTTTATTCACTGTCTTTTTAAACCTTGTTTTCCAATTGACTCTATGTTTCTCTCTCTTTTTTTTTTTTTTGGTTGGATGGTTTCCATTTATTTTATGCTTGAGTACTTTTCTTTTCAGTTTTTGTGAGTGTAATGTTTGGTTTTGATTTGTGGTTGCCCTGTTTTTTAAGTATGTTAACCCTTCCTACATCTGCTTACTTTAGCCTGATAATCACATAGGCTCAAACACATCATTAAAATAAAAAAGGAATCCATTTTTTCTTACTTCCCTTGCCCACACTGTATGATTTTGATGCTTTTTTTTTTTTATTAACATCTCCATGTTTGAATCTGTATGCTGGCTTATTTAAGTGACTGCTTTCCAATTGTGGCTTCCTCCATCCTAGTTCTTCCTTTTTTTTTTTTTTTAACTTAAAGAAGCCCTTCAGTATTTCTTTTAGAATGGGTTTAGTATTGCTGTACTCTTTCAGCTTTTGTTTGTTGGAGAAATTCTTTATTTCCCCTTCTATTTTAAATGACATTCTTGCTAGATAGAGTATTCTAGGTTGCAGATTTTTTTTCCTTTTAGCACTTTAAATATACCTTTCCATTCCCTTCTGACCTGTAGTATTTCTGTAGAGAAATCGGCTGATAGCCCTATTGAGGTTCCCTTATAAATAACACTTTGCTTTTCCCTTGCTGCCTTTAGAATAATCTCTTTAACTTTTACCATTTTTATTATAATATGTCTTGGTGTGGGCCTGTTTGGGTTCAACTTGTTTGGGGCCCTCTGTGCTTCCTGTATCTTGATATGACTATCCTTTAGATTTGGAAAGTTTTCAGCCATAATTTCATCAAATATATTTTCAATATCATTTTCTTTTTCTTCTCCTTCTGGAATTCCTATTATGTGTAGATTGGTCTGCTTTATGTTGTCCCATAGGTCTCTTATATTGCTTTCATGTTTTTTCATTTGGTTTTCTGTCTTCAGTCCTGTCTGCGTGATTTCTATTATTCTATCTTCCATGTCACTAATTCGTTCCTCTGCATTATTCATTCTGGTCTTTATTGACTTTAGCTCGGTTTGCATCTCTGCAAATGAGTTTTCTAGTTTTTCTTGGCTCCTCCTTATATTTTCTAGTTCCTTTCTGAGGGAATCTGCATTTCTGTTCATATCCTCTCTTAATTCCTTCAGTATTTACACTATCTCCCTTTTGAACTCAAAGTCTGTCAGACTCCTGGGCTTTCTTTCATTGTTGATTGCTTTAGGTGAATTCTCCCGTTGCTTTAACAGGGTATGGTTTCTGAGCTTCTTCATTGTGCATATGTTTTTCTTTTTCCATGAATTTGGGGAAGCCAAATTGTAGTTTGGCACAGTCCAGGGTGGGCCAGTGGGGGCAGCTCCACATGGGTGGGGCGTCAGCGCCAGTCTTGCAAGGTGGGGCTGGCGGATGCAACTCCATGAGGATGGGGCGTGGGCACCAGAAGTGTGAAGTGAGGCCAGCAGGGGCTTGGGTGGGGGGTGGGTTGCGCCTGGAATGCTCTGCTCTCTGCAATCCTAGTGGGACACAAGGAGTTTTCTATGGCGGCCTTCCCCTCCTCCTCTCCCCTTCCCAACAATGGCACCTCATCTCTCCAAGTGGGTCCAGACCTTCTCTGGGGTTCCCTCTGCCATGGCTTTCCACTTTCCAGCCCTTAGTGTACCGCTCCCCCCACCAGCAGCACACCGCTCCCTGGGCCCTTAGGTTGAATCCACACCATCAACCCCAGCCCACTCCCTGGGACTGACCTCCGGAGCCTAAGTCTCAGCACCCAGCCCCCACCCAAGCATCTCAGTCTGTGGTGTCTGTGCCAGTAGTTCAGATGGTCTGTCCATTTCTCACTCTGCTTTTTGGTTCTCAGACCTGTTGGTGCACTTTCCTTGGTTTCTTGGAGTTCCCTCTGACTCGGCTGATCTTTCCATTGGTTAGGTGGCTTCCCAGAGTGTGGGTTCCCTTTCTCCTTCACAGCCCCCTCACAGGAGTGCTACTCCTGTCCTAATTCCTTTTCTCTCTCTCTTTTTCTATTGTTCTACCCAGTTATGTCAAGAGTTTCTTGCCCTTTTTGGAGGTTTAAGTTCCTCTGCCAGCATTCAGTTGATGTTCTGTGTAAATCGTTTTACATGTAGATGTGTTTTTTTGATGTCTTTGTTGGAGAGGGTGAGCACATCCTCTCATTCCTCCACCATCTTGCTGCCACCTCCTGGGCTTTCTTTTTAATTTGTTAGTTACTTTAATGCTCCTCAAAGATGTGAACAGACTTTGGGAGGATGACTGATGTCAGAACATATATTTATACAAGAAAGCAAAAGTCAGTTTATAATATGACCTAACTTATGGGAATATTATTGCCAGCCTCTAGAGGGAGCTCCAGGTTCCTTCTCCCTACCTCCTTCCAGCCCCATGGTGAAACACTGTTTAGGTATAAGTTCAGGATTTTACTGGCTATTTGATATTGGATGGTCCCACATGGCCAGGGTAACAATTGATATAATCCTCTTTTGGATTCCCTTCCTCTTTGGAAACTGAAGTGTAAGATCTGCACTTGAGTTTTTGTTTGGGAGACAGTAGTTTATACTGAGCTAAATAGGTACATATCAGCAGAGCAAAAAAAGAATCCTTCAAGGGGTCCATTGAAACTTCTTGCATTAGGCTTAGGAGCTAAGATTTGCCTCATCTTACTGCACCTTCATCATCTGTCAGCCTTTAACGCTCCTCTCACCTTCCCTACCTTACCCTCAGCCAAAGAAACTCACAATGAGGGGAGAGTTGGTATATTTAGGTCATGATTCAGATAGTATCCTATCAAAATATCATTTTAATAACACCATTATTTATATTCAGGTGTTGTTAAAGAGATAAAAGCTGAGAAGAGAAGGTACTCCTTGCAATTCAGTCTTGAAAAAGTAAAGGAAATTAAGTCAAAAATACCAAGCCTGGAGTTTCCATTGTGGCTCAGTAGTAACGCACCCGACTAGTATCCATGAGGACTCAGGTTCGATCCCTGGCCTCACTCTGTGGGTTAAGGATCCAGAGTTGCTGTGAGCTGTGGTTAGGTTGCAGATGTGGCCTGGATCCTGCATAGCTGTCTGTGACTGTGGCATAGGCCAGCAGCTGAAGCTCTGATTCGACCCCTAGCCTGGGAAATTCTCCATGTTGCAGATGTGGCCTTAAAAAAACAAACAAACAAACAAATACCAAGGCTGAACTTCTTAGTTTAAATAATAGAAAGATAACAATGCCTGATTTTGTCTCAATTGTTTATCAATGCATCTATGAATACTGAAACAAGCACACAAATAGAAAAATACTCACACAGAATGTGCAATAAAATATTTACCAGATTTTGGGCCAAATTACCACAATTGACCTAGTCTCCTATAACAAAGTACACTAGACAGAGAAGTATAAACAAAAGAAATTTGCTCTGGAGGCTGAGGCGTTCAAGGTGCTGGCCAAGTGCATTCCTGGTGAGAGTCCTCTTTCTAGCTTGCTTACAGTGTCCTTCTCACTGTGAGAGAGAATACTGTGTTTCTTTCTATTAAGGGCACTGATTCCATCATGAGAGTCCCACCCACATGACCCCATCTAAACCTAGGGTCCCAAAAGGCCCCATTTTGAAATATCATATTAGGGGTTAGGGCTTCAACATACAAATTTGGAGGGGGGAAACAACCCATAGCAATCGGAAAAGAGAGAGGGTCAAGTTGAGACACTTTCATAGCCTGTCTATATTCTGACCTTGAAAACAAGAGTAAATTTCGATAGAATGAAGACAGGATGAAGCTTCCACCCAACTCTTACTCTATCACTTTTCCTTAGAAGGATGACTGCAACAACCAAAACACAGATATTTCCCTTACCTTTAGGGGAAGACCCTTTGATGTGGATGGCCAGACCATTCTTCCTGCTGTATTTTTAGCCACATTCTTACCTCTAAAGAACACTCAAGTGTTTAAACATATCTCCTACTCTTGTATTCATAGCCCTTCAAAGAAGATTCTGATATGTTTCAAATATAAAGAGACTCTAAAGACAATAAGGGTTACATGGAAGCTTTTGACCGATGAGGCAGAGATTAAAGTCATCTTTTTGAACGCCTGTTCTACTTTAGATCACTTCTCCACTTTGAACTCACTGCCCATGTGGCCCATGTGATTAGATGAGGCAAGATCTTCCTCTCCCCTAGGAGAAGACACCATCTACCCCTTCTTTAGACACCTGAGAATTTCTTTATCGTCTATAGGTATTAACTCAGTCTAATTGCTTTAAATTATACCTAGGCACTAATGGCTTCACTTCAATTTCAGCATGAGTCACTTCACAAAATACCAAACACTGTATGGATTTGAATGTTTGGATGTTAATCTAGTCCCTCTTGATTGACTCTCATTTCCAGTGTAATTGTGGCTTTAGACATACATCAGATCTATAGATAGTAATATATCTAAATAATACCTTATTGATATGCTTAGCCAGAACTAAATGGGGGTGGGGTAGTGCTGCAATGACTTCCGACATCAACTACCTGGAGCTGGACCAGACTTCACAGGTGAAGAGCACAGTCCTTCACAAGGCTGCCCTCATTTCAGACGCCAGCTCTAAGTGCAGAGGTCTCTAGGCCACCTTCACTTCTGACCAACTGTCTATAAATTTGGAGATTTCCACTACCCCCCAAGGTTTGATAATTCACTGGAACGATGCACAGAATTCAGAAAACTATTATGTTTACGATTAAAGCATAATTAAGGCAAAAGGATACAAAACAGCCAAAGAGGGGAGATGCATAGGGCAAGGTTTGGGGAGGTTCTATGAAATAAAATTCAAATTTTATGGTGAGATAAAAATTTAAACATAAAAATGTCTCTGTCTCTTTGGGCTTTTCTCTCTCCTCTACTGCACACTGTGTACCTACATTAGGTATTAACTAAACCTTCCCTATCAGCAGAAATACCTGTTCAAATCTAAAGAGCAGCATTTTCCTAGCATCAACAAGACAACTCCTTAGAAGATAACATTCCTTCCTGATCTGTAAGGGGCCACAATGATGCTTAAATATGGATTATGTAAACTGTCAACATACATCTTTAATGCACAGCCCTCTGTTTCAAAATGATTCGCAAAGCTTTCTGAGATGCTGTTATCGAGTTATAATCCTCAATTTGGCTTGAATAAAATTTTCCTTTTCTTTCATAGATCAAATAATTAATTTTTTGTCAACATGGACGGTGTAGTGTGTAGGATATGAGAGATCCCCACCAGAAGGCACCTAGAGTCTACCCAGAATAAGTACTCAGTAGTAGTGTGGGTCCATTGATCCCCCCAGCTTCTACGTACTCCTCAGGTGCTCTGATATCCAGATCTCATTGTTTCAGTGATGATCCTGAAAACTTTATTTGAGCTGTTTGGCTTCAGACTTGGAGTCTTAAGGGGCACCAGTGTATTTCCTAGACAGGACCTAGGGAGTCCAGGCAAGAGGCCGAAAACATAGGTGTCCAGGATTTTTTTGTTAAACGTGGCTTAAATTTTTAAAAGTGAGTTGATCTATGGTCTGAAGAAAATATCTGCTACTTGAAATGAGGGACTAAATTATTCAGCTCTGAAGAATAAAGGAGACCCATTACACCCATAAAGTAAATACTGCTTCTCTGGGCAGCACCACAGAGGCTGATGACCTAGGGCTACAAACACCCACGACAGTCTTAGAGGGAGAAATAAAATATCGCCTGCCAGATCACTAAACAAAAGATGTCACAGTCATCAGCAATTGCACACCAGTGAGCCCTAAGGGAACTCAGGAAGGGAACAAAGAATACCTTCCAGACAGTAGCCATCAGACTGCAGTCACTCCTAAAGTTAAGCCCTCAGGCTGTGAAAACACAGGATACAGGACCCAGAGAGCTGAGGTGCATTTCAATGGAATGATTTCAGTGAGACCAAACCCTTGCAGCCTAGTTCCCACACACAAAAAAGTGCTGAATTCCTTGAGATATCTGTTTCTGTTACTGGCAATAATCTTTTGTTCCTACTACCTGCCCATTGTTGCAAAACTGAATCTGAATGCAGGCCTCATCCCACCCCCCACCCAATTACCTGAGGCAATTCTCATACTTCCACTAATCAAACAAGCCTGCCTTGATCTGATGGCTTTTTTGAGCAATTTATGACCTTAAGTGATCTCCCAAAGTCACTCCCAAAGTCTCTAGATTTCCCTCTCAATCTATGATCCTCTACTGGGACTTCTGTAATTACCTGTGCCTCTTCCATCCCTATCAGAACCACTTTAGGCTATAGGCAAGCCTCCCCAAATCAGAGGCTGAACCAAGGACCATACTGAAAGAATTTCTTAAACTGAGGGAGGATCCTCAAAAGTATTTTTAAATGGATTGCCAAAATGAGAGGCTACTGGTTTGACTAAACTGACCATAGCTGATATTCAAAGCATAACAGGAGTTTTTCGGAGGTAGACTTCTCCCCTAAGCTAGATGTGGGAAGGTAAAACATCCCAACATAGGTGACTGGGTGTATCAGTCATCTGCTATCATTGAAGGGGCCACCCAATTCTCTGAGGACTTTAAAGCAACTGTCCTTGTTTTATAAATCTAGTCTTTATAGGACCAGAAGTGTATGTAGCTCCAGAAATAATCCAAAACCCACCAATTCTTTTACCACGCCCCAAACCTCCCCTATTTATCTTTTCATTTATTTATTTATCTATTATTTTTTGCCTTTTTAGGGCCACACCTGCAGCATATGGAGGTTCCTAGGCTAGGGGTTGAATCGAATCTGTGGCCGCCAGCCTACACCACATCAACATGGGATCCAAGCCGTGTCTATGACCTACACCACAGCTCAAGGAAACACCAGATCCTTAACCCACTTAGTGAGGCCAGAGATCAAACCTGCGTCCTCATGGCTGCTAGTTGGCTTTGTTAACCACTGAGCCACAATGGGAACTCCATCTTTTTTTTTTTAAATGAAGAACATTTATTGAGCTTTTGCTGTGCTTTGATAATTATAAGGGCTTTATGTATTTTTTTTAAAATTTATTATAGTTGATTTACAATGTTCTGTCAATGTCTACACTTGTATGTACCGATAAAAAAAATTCTAGGGGAACCTTAAGGAAACAAAGTCATTCTAGCAGGAACTTGCATTTTTCTTCCTAAGCCTTTTGAGATGCAAATGTTCCACCTGCTCTTCTCCAGGAGCCCATAATCTCTGCCATCTTTTTAAAATGCAAATATCAGGTAGGTAATTTGGAACCTGACTTGCCAAGGAGAACTAGAAATCTTCTTCATAAATATTAGTAAAAAAAATTTAGCTATCTAGCAAGGTGACCTGAATTTGTTCCACCTGCCAAAAACCCAATTGGAATTCAGCCTCTTTTGTAACTAATGGGTTTTATATTGTTGCACCTGATTTCTGGGTGAAATTTTGGAATCAGAACTATGAGGTTTCATGGAACAACAAAAGACCCAGAATCACCAAAGCAATCCTGAGAAACAAAAACCAAGCAGGAGGCATAACTCTCCCAGACTTCAAGAAATACTACAAAGCCACAGGCATCAAAACAGTGTGGTACTGGTATCAAAACAGACAGACAGACCAATGGAACAGAATAGAGAACCCGGAAATAAACCCTGACACCTATGGTCAATTAATCTTTGACAAGGGAGGCAAGAACATCAAATGGGAAAAGGAAAGTCTATTCAGCAAGCATTGCTGAGAAACCTGGACAGCTGCATGCAAAGCAATGAAACTAGAACACACCCTCACACCATGCACAAAAATACACTCCAAATGGCTGAAAGACTTAAATATACGACAGGACACCATCAAACTCCTAGAAGAAAACATAGGCAAAACACTCTCTGACATCAACATCATGAATATTTTCTCAGGTCAGTCTCCCAAAGCAATCGAAATTAGAGCAAAAATAAACCCATGGGACCTCATCAAACTGAAAAGCTTTTGCACAGCAAAGGAAACCCAAAAGAAAACAAAAAGACAACTTACAGAATGGGAGAAAAGAGTTTCAAATGATGCAACCGACAAGGGCTTAATCTCTAGAATATATAAACAACTTATACAACCCAACAGCAAAAAAAACAATCAATCAATGGAAAAATGGGCAAAAGACCTGAATAGACATTTCTCCAAAGAAGACATACAGATGGCCAACAAACACATGAAAAAATGCTCAACATCGCTGATTATAAGAGAAATGCAAATCAAAACTACCATGAGATACCACCTCACACCAGTCAGAATGGCCATCATTAAGAAATCCACAAAGAACAAGTGCTGGAGGGGCTGTGGAGAAAAGGGAACCCTCCTGCACTCTTGGTGGGAATGTAAACTGGTACAGCCACTATGGAGAACAGTTTGGAGATACCTTAGAAATCTATCCATAGAACTGACATATGACCCCGCAATCCCACTCTTGGGCATCTATCCGGACAAAACTCTACTTAAAAGAGACACGTGCACCCGCATGTTCATTGCAGCACTATTCACAATAGCCAGGACATGGAAACAACCCAAATGTCCATCGACAGATGATTGGATTCGGAAGAGGTGGTATATATACACAATGGAATACTACTCAGCCATAAAATAGAATGACATAATGCCATTTGCAGCAACATGGATGGAGCTAGAGTCTCTCATACTGAGTGAAATGAGCCAGAAAGACAAAGACAAATACCATATGATATCACTCATAACTGGAATCTAATATCCAGCACAAATGAACATCTCCTCCGAAAAGAAAATCATGGACTTGGAGGAGAGACTTGTGGCTGCCTGATGGGAGGGGGAGGGAGTGAGAGGGATCGGGAGCTTGGGCTTATCAGACACAACTTAGAATAGATTTACAAAGAGATCCTGCTGAATAGCATTGAGAACTTTATATACTCATGTTGCAACAGAACAAATGGTGGGGGAAAAAATGTAATTGTAATGTATACATGTAAGGATAACCTGACCCCCCTTGCTGTACAGTGGGAAAATAAAAAAATTATTAAAAAAAATAAATAAATAAAAAATAAAAATAAAAAAATAAATTAAAAAAAGAACTATGAGGTTTCAGTGTCTGTGTGTTTGTATGTATCTATATATGTGCGTTGCAGATGTATGGTAGTGCCCAAATTAATTTGTAAAAGAGCTCTACTTAATTGGCTTAAAGTAATTTAAGTGCTTATATAAATACTCAGAAATACAAAAGAAACTGGACAGAATGAATTTCCAGTTCACATGATCTGGGAAATATCCATAATACCTGGTATTAACAATAGCTTAAGCTTGTTGGCTTAATTAATACAAAATATCTTTAGAGTTATCAACATTAATTATAATATTTTCACTATATCTAGATTTGCTAGAGATAAGAACTTCCTTTTTCCTGTTACAAAGTTTGTCAACAAGAAAAATTATAATATGATGAAACTTTAAATAAATAAAATGGAGGCAAATGATACAAGAGCATTTAGGTAAACTCTTTAGAGATAATTATGTTTTGGGAATGTCTACTTTAAGGGTAGTATCTCCAGATTTTGGTAACTTGAAACTAAGCTAAGCTAAATTACAAGAATTCATTAATTGTCCACATCATTTCAAATAGGGTAAAGTACTGGAACAGTTACTGCTGGGAAGATATAAGTCTACCTACCTTTGTCTTATGAGAGGGAAGCTAAAAATGTTTGGGTTTATGAAACACACATCTTGTCCCACACTGAGTGAAGAAACTCTGGTCTGAGAAAATATATGTTTCTATAAGTTGTAGAATATGGACTTACATGCCAATCAGGGAACACTGGTATGGCAAATACATAATAATTACTCACTTCTTGCTTTCACTATAAAATAATATTTTATGGCTAAGAATTATAAGTAACTAAAGCTACTAAAATAATAAAAGAAACATTTCAGTATATAAGGAAAATGGGGGGCACATTTTCAGGGCAAGAGGATATAAAGAATGGAAATGTATTTTGTTAAAGGAAAAAAGGTAGTTTTGTCCTAGACTTTGTTGTTTCTGAATGGAAAAGAAAGTGAAGGACAGATTAATATGGATACAGAAATCTGTGGAAAGTCTGTGGAGGAACACAGAGAGTTTTGCACATGTTCAGGATTGGCTAGGATAAGACTGAATTTAATTAAGAAAATGAATTTTGAAGGTAAAGTAGTAAAAAACCTTAACTTAGTTCTCTACAGAGGACAAAGTTTTCTTAAAATATTGATCTGCTTTTAGTAATAGATTGTGTGAGTTTCTTGGCATTTAAGTGATTTATTAGAATCTTTGAGATCTTCTACTATTACTTTGGTTAAATGAATGGATATTGTTTCATAGCAACCTATAATCCTATTTACCAGGTGTTTAAAACTTTTTGATATGTTTGACAAACATTCTTTTTTTTTCCTTTTTATAGCCACACCCATGTCATATGTAAATTCCCAGGCTAGGGGTCAAGTTGGAGCTGCAGTTGGGGCCTGTGCCACAGTGACACCAATCAAAGCAGTATCTATGACCTAGGCCACAGCTTGAGGCAACAACAGATCCTTAACCCACTAAGTCAGGCCAGGGATCGAACCCATGTACTCAGAGGGACAACTTCAGGTCCTTAACCTGCTGAGCCACAATAGGAACTCTGACCAACTTTACAAACATCAAATTGTAAATGAAGTTCCATTGACCTCTATCTAACTTTGAGGTTTTCCAAAGGATCCCCAGAATACCTCAAAATATTTTTTTCCAATCTCAAAGAAAAACATTAAGCTAATTAGGCTTATGTGGCTTGCAGAATTACATGAGAAGCACTGTCAAATGCATCATGACAAAATTTCTAAGTTGTATCATATAGATAAGTATTTTTTTATTTCTGTGGAAAAAATGATATTTTCAAAAAATTTAAGGAGAAGAATGGTGTTCTTTTACATTGTTGCTAACTTCTTTATTATTATCATTATTATTTTTTAATACTTATTTCCCCAATACAATTTTTTTTCTACTGTACAGCATGGTGACCCAGTTACCTATATATGTACACATTCTATTTTCGCACATTATCATGCTCCATCATAAGTGACTAGACATAGTTCCCAGTGCTACATAGCAGGATCTCATTGCGAATCCATTCCAAAGGCAATAGGTTGTATCTATTAATCCCAAGCTCCCCAACCAACCCACTTTCTCCACCTCACCCTTGGCAACCCCAAGTCTATTCTACAAGTCCTAGATTTTCTTTTCTGTGGGTATGTTCATTTGTACCATAGATTAGATTCCATATATAAGTGATATCATATGGTATTTGTCTTTCTCTTCCTGACTTACTTCACTCAGTATGGGAGACTCTAGTTCCACCCATGTTGCTGCAAATGGCATTATTTTGTCATTTTTTATGGCTGAGGAGTATTCCATTGTGTATACATACAACATTTTCCTAATCCAATCGTCTGTCAATGGACATTTGGGTTGTTTCCATGTCTTGGTTATTGTGCATAATGCTGCAGTGAACATGCTGGTGGCATGTGTCATTTTTAAGGAAAGTTTTGTCCAGATATATGCCCAAGAGTGGGATTGCTGGGTCATATGTCAGTTCTATGTATAATTTTCTAAGGTACCTCCATACTGATCTCCATAGTGGCTGTACCAGCTTACAACCCCACCAACAGTGCAGGAGGGTACCCTTATCTCCACACCTGTTCCAGCACTTGTTATTTGTGGACTTATTAATGATGGCCATTCTGACAGGTGTAAGGTGGTATCTCATGGTAGTTTTGATTTGCATTTCTCTAATAATCAGAGATGTTGAGCATTTTTTCATGTGCTTGTTAGCCATCTGTATACTTTCCATGGAGAACTGTCTATTCAGGTCTTTTGCCCATTTTTCCATTGTGTTGCTGGCTTTTTTGCTGTTAAATTGTATCAGTTGTTTCTATATTTTAGAGATTAAGCCCTTGTTGGTTGCATCATTTGAAATGATTTTCTCCCATTCTGTAAGTTGTCTTTCTCTTTTCTTTTTGGCTTCCTTTGCTGTGCAAAAGCTTGTCAGATTGAGTAGGTCCCATTGGTTTATTTTTCCCTTTATTTCTGTTGCTCTGGGAGACTGATCTGAGAAAACATTTGTAAGGTTAATGTCAGAGAATGTTTTGCCTATATTCTCTTCCAGGAGTTTGATGGTGTCTTGTCTTACATTTAAGTCTTTCAGCCATTTTGAGTTTATTTTGGTGCATGGTGTGAGGGTGTGTTCTGGCTTCACTGATTTGCACGTAGCTGCCCAGGTTTCCAAGCAATGCTTGCTGAAAAGACTGTCTTTTTCCCATTTTATGTTCTTGCCTCCTTTGTCAAAGATTAATTGACCATAGGTGTCAGGGTTTATTTCTGTGTTCTCTATTCTGTTCCATTGGTCTATATGTCTGTTTTGGTACTAGTACCACACTGTCTTGATGACTGTGGCTTTGTAATATTGCCTGAAGTCTAGGAGAGTGATACCTCCTGTTTGGTTTTTGTTCCTCAGAATTGCTTTGGCAATTCTGGGACTTTTGTGGTTCCATATAAATTTTTGGATTGTTTGTTCTAGTTCTGTGAAAAATGTCATGGGTAATTTGATAGAGATTGCACTGCATTGAATCTATAGATTGCTTTGGGCAATACAGCCATTTTTTTACAATACTAATTTTTCCAACCCAGGAGCATGGAGTTCCTTTCCATTTCTATATGTCTTCTTTAATTTCCTTGATTAATGTTTTATAGTTCTTGGCATATAAGTGCTTTACCTCCTTAGGTGCATTCCCAGGTATTTGATTTTTTGGGGTGCAATTTTAAAGGGTATTGTATTTCTGTATTCCTTTTCTAATATTTCATTGTTAGTATACAGAAATGTGACTGATTTCTGAATGTTAATCTTGTATCCTGCTACTTTGCTGAATTTGTTGATCAGTTCAAGTAGTTTTGGGATTGAGTCCTTACGGTTTTCTATATATAGCATCATGTCATCTGCATGCAGTGACAGTTTTAACTTTTTTCTTCCTATCTGGATGCCTTTTATTTCTTTTGTTTGTCTGATGGCTGAGGCTTGGACTTCCAACACTATGTTGAATAACAGTGGTGAGAGTGGGCATCCTTGTCTTGTTCCAGATTTTAGTGGGAAGGCTTTCAGCTTTTCTCCATTGAGTATTATATTTGCTGTGGGTCTGTCATAAATGGCTTTGATTATGTTAAGGTATGTTCCCTCTATCCTACTTTGGTAAGAGTTTTGATCATGAATGGATGTTGGACTTCGTCAAATGCTATCTCTGCATCTATTGAGATGATCATGTGGTTTTTGACTTTTCTTTTGTTAACGTGGTGTATGACGTTGATTTGTGTATGTTGAAACATCCTTGTGAACCTGGGATGAATCCCACTTGGTCGTGGTATATGATCTTTTTTATATGTTGTTGGATTCAGTTGGCTAAAATTCTGTTGAGAATTTCTGCATCTATATTCATCAAAGATATTGGCCTATAGTTTTCTTTTTTGGTGGTGTCTTTGTCTGGTTTTGGTATTAGGGTGATGGTGGCATCATAGAATGTCTTTGGGAGTGTTCCTTCTTCAACCTTTTGAAAAAGTTTATGGAAGATGGGTATAAGTTCCTCTTTGTATGTTTGGTAGAATTCACCTGTGAAGCCTTCGGTTCCTGGACTTTTATTTGTAGGGAGTGTTTTTATGACACAGTCAATTTCATTTCTAGTGATTGGTCTGTTCAGCTGATCTATTTCTTCTTGATTCAGTTTTGGCAGGCTGTAGGTCTCTAGGAAGTTGACCATTTCTTCTAGGTTGTCAAATTTGTTAGAATACAATTGTTGATAGTATTCTCTCATGGTGTTTTGTATTTCTGTAGTATCTGTTGTGACTTCTTTTTCATTTCTGATTTTGTTCATTTGGGTTTTTTCTCTCCTCTCCTTGGTGAGTCTAGCCAGAGGTTTGTCAATTTTGTTTACCTTTCAAAGAACCAGCTCGTGGTTTTATTGATTTTTCCCATTGTTTTTTGAATCTCTATTTTATTGATTTCTCCTTTGATCTTTATGATTGCCTTCCTTCTGCTGACTTTAGGTTTCACTTGTTCTTCTTTTCCTAATTCATTTAGGTCATGAGTTAAGTTGTCAATTTGAGATTTTTCTTCTTTTTTGAGGAAGGCCTGTATTGCTATGAACTTCCCTCTGAGAACTGCTTTTGCGGCATCCCATAGATTTTTAGTGGATGTATCTTCTTTATCATTTGCCTCGAGGTATTTTTTAATTTCCTTCTTGATTTCCTCATTAACCCATTGGTTTTTTAGTAGCATGTTGTTTAGTCTCCATGAAGTAGGTTTTTTCTCATTTCTTTTCCTGTGGTTGATTTCTAGTTTCATGACATTGTGGTCTAAATATTATTAATATAGCTATTCTAGAAATTGCATGGAACTTCTAAAATTCTGGTATGTTCTGGTAAATTATATCAGTCATTATTTTAGTAATTATCTTCAATTTTATGTCACAGCAGTAAACAAGTTTCTTTGTGAACTGCACTGTAATCCTGTTTTTAAGTCTTTTGCCATTTACAGAAAATTATTGTTTTACTCTGATGTTTTTGCAAAAAAAATGCTTTGTCTTTAAGAAGACTTACAGAAAGGACTTTTGACAAGTATAGGTTTCTGATAGTTTTCAGAAATTAATGAACTGGGTGAGAAATTAAAGAATTCTAATGGAAAACCCAATGGCTTCATAATACTGTTAATAGAAGATTAAGATCAAGGATTATTCACATAAGACTAAGTATACTTGTAGGTATGGCTACACTTTTAAGGTTTTGTCTGAACTGTTACTGGTTTTTCATCTGTGTTTTTCAGATATAAGGAAACATTTAAAATATACATATATGTATATACCCATATACATATATATATAATATATGTAGAATGTATATAAAAATAGAATTGAAACATTTATATTTTCTCTCTACCTGATCCCTCCAGAACTGGAAACTCAAGTAAACAGCAGCTTTCTCTGGTATATAATAAAGACCACCTCCTAGCAGGTCCAGAAATCTCAAGGTATTTGGGAGACCTCAAGAAGAGAGGAATTTGTTCAATTCTATCAACCAAGACTATAGATATCATAGGTGAAATCTATGACATGCCTTCGGTGTGGCTTTCCTGGCCTTTGAGATTTTTTTTAAGTTCTATCTGAAATCCTTATGAAAAATTCTAGTACAACCAATTTAAAGAGTTTGTGTGCTCAATTAACCAGATATTTTGCAAACAAATTAGTCTTAATTTGATTATATTTGGTAGAAATGAGAGTAATTTTACAGAGGAAAAGATTATGTTTCAGTGGATATTAAATTCTAGTTTTATTGATTAAGGTCTATATTTACTAAGACTTACTTCCCAGATAGCTCCTTGTAAACTTTAGCTATTAAGAGGACAATGAAGTTTGTTTCTGAAGTATATTACATAAATCTATCTTTGGATGAAGACTGAATCCACCATGAACTGCAAGCAGAGATTATGCATGCTGGAGAAAATATCAGATAAAGGATTCTTTACAGTCATAACAGAAGGGACCACATAAGACCACTTCTAAATTAACTGCAATTCCTGTTTTTAACACTCGACTTCAACTAAGATTTAACAATACTAGACCAGGATGAGAAGAAGACATCTGAAGTAGACAACTGCCCCAAGATGCTAGACCAGACCTATATGCTGATTACTTTGAAAATTGCTCACATTTTTGCTTATGAACCAAATGCATTTTGGGGGCTCAATCATATGCAAGGTTCAAAATTCAATCCAGTTGCTAGGTTTGTAGCCAATTACCTAAGTCCAGAACTCCCATGTTGCCATGGTAGACTTCTCTTCAAGGCTCTAATTAGATGGCCCTTAGAGATTTTTTTAATTAAATGAATTTTATCATATGTATGTTACAACCATCATCACAACCTAATTTGAGAACATTTCCATCCCAATCCCCCAGTCCATCCTTTGTCCCAAACCTGTCCCCTTTGATAACCCTAAGTTTTTCAAAGTTTGTGAGTCTGTTTCTATTCTGAAAATAAGTTCATTTATATCCTTTTTTTTAGATTCAACATATGATAGCATATGATGTTTGTCTCACTGTCTAACTTCATTTAGTATGATAATTTCTAGGTCAATCCATGTTGCTACAAATGGCATTACTTCATTCTTTTTTATAGCTGAGTAATATTCCATTGCGTATATGTACCACATCTTCTTGATCCACTCCTCTGTCAATGGACATTTAGGTTACTCCATATCTTGGCTATTGCATATAGTGCAGCAAGGAACACTGGGGTGCATGTCTCTTTTCAAGTCATGGATTTCTCTGGATAGATGCCCAGGAGTGGGATTTTTTGATCATATGGTAATTTTATTTTTAGTTTTACAAGAATACTCCATACTGTTCTCCATCATTGTTGCACAAATTTACATCTCTACCAACAGTGTAGGAGGGTTTTTTCTCCACACCCTTTCCAGCATTTACTCTTTGTAGACCTTTTTCTGATGGCCATTCTCACTGTTGAAAAGTGATGCCTCATTGTAGCTTTAATTTGCATTACTCTAATAAACAGCTAAGTTGAGCATCTTTTCGTGTGATTTCGGTCATTTATATGTCTTCTTGGGAGATATGTCTAATTAGGTCTTCTGTCCATTTTTTGATTGGGTTGTTTGTTTCTTGATATTGAGCTGCAGGAGGCATTTGTATATTTTGGGGATTAATCCCTTATCAGTCACTTCATTTGCAAATATTTTCTCCCATTCTGTGGAATGTCTTTCTGTTTTGTTTATGGTTTCCTTTGTTTTCCAACAGCTTTTAAGTGTAATAAGGTTCCATTTGTTTTTGTTTTTATTTTTATTGCTAGAAGAGGTGGATCAAGAAAGATTTTGCTGTGGTTTATGTCTAAGAGTATTCTGCCTATGTTTTCCTTTAAGAGTTTTATAGTATATCTTATTATGTTTAGGTCTGTAAAATTCATTTTGGGTTTATTTTTGTGCATGGTGTTAGAGAGTGTTCTAATTGCCTTCTCTTAGATGTAGCCATGGAGTTTTTCCAGCACCATTTATTGAAGAGGCTATTGTTTCTATGTCATATGTTCTTGCTTCCTTTATCATAAATTAGACCATACATGCATGGGTTTATCACTGGGCTTTCTGTGCTGTTCCACTGATCTATATCTCTGTTTTTGTCCCAGTACCATATTATTTTGATGACTGTAGCTTTGTTGTACAGTCTGAAGTCAAAGAGTTCTGTTTTTCTTTTTCAAGATAGCTTTGGCTAATCAGGATCTTTTGTGTTTCCATACTCATTTTAAATTTTTTTGTTCTATTTCTGCGAAAAATGTCATTGGTAGTTTGATAGGGATTGCACTGAATCTATAGATTGCTTTGGGTAGTGTAGTCATTTTGACATGTTGATTCTTCCAATCAAAGAGCATGGTTTATCTTTCCATATGATTGTGTCATCTTTAATTTCCTTCATCAGTGTCTTAAAGTTTTCAGAGTACAGGTATTTTGTGTCTTTAGGTAGGTTTATTCCTAGGTATTTTATTCTCTTTGATTAGATGGTAAATGGAATTGTTTCCTTAATTTCTCTTTCTGATACATTGTTGGTGTATAGGAAGGAATGCAAGAGAATTCTGTGTATTAAGCTTGTATCCTACACCTTTACCAAATTCATTGATGAGTTTTAGTAGTTTCCTAGTAGTATCTTTAAGACTTTCTATGTATAATATCATGTCATGTGCAAACGATGACAGTTTTACTTCTTTTCCAGTTTGGATTACTTTTTTTTTCTTCTCTGATTGCCATGGCTAGGACTTCCAAAACTATGTTAAATAAAAGTGGTGAGAATGGATATCCTTCTTGGGTTCCTGATCTTAGTGAGAAAGCTTTCAGCTTTTCACCACTGAGAAGGATGTTAGCTGTAGGCTTGTCATATATGGCCTTCATTAAGTTGAGGTAGGTTCCCTCTATGTCCACCTTCTGGAGAATTTTTATCATAAGGGGGTGTTGAATTTTGTAAAAAGTTTTTTCTGCATCTATTGAGATGATCATACAATTTTTATTCTTCAGTTCATTGATGTGGTATATCACACTGACTGATTTAAAGACACTGAAGAATCCTTGCATCCCTGAGGTAAATCCCACTTGATCATGGTGTATGATACTTTTAATATGTTGCTGGATTTTGTTTGTTAATATTTTGTTGAGGATTTTTTGCATCTATGTTCATCAATGATACTCACCTGCAATTTTCTTTTTTTGTAGTGTCTTTGACTGGTTTTGGTGTAAGGGTGATAGTGGACTCATAGAATGAGCTTGGGAAGGTTCCCTCCTTTGCAGTTTTTTGGAAGAGTATCACAAGGATAAGTGTTAACTTTTCTCTAAATGTTTGATAGAATTTGCCTGTGAAGACATATAGTCTTGCACTTGTGTGTGTGTGTGTTGTTTTGTTTTGTTTTTTTGAAGTTTTCCAATCACAGTTTCAGTTTCAGAACTTATGATTGGCTTATTCACATTTTCTACTTCTTCAATCCTGGAGGATTATTACTGTTCTAAGAATTTGTCCATTTCTCTAGGTTCTCCATTTTATTGGCATATAGTTGCTTACAGTACTAACAATCCTTTTTATTTCTGTGCCATCAGTTGTAATTTCTCATTTTTCATTTCTTTTTTTTTTCTTTTTCTTTTTAGAGCCACACCAGCAACATAAGGAAGTTCATGGGATAAGGGCTGAATTGGAGCTGCAGCTGCCAGACTAGGCCACAGCCACAACAACACTGGATCTGAGCCACATCTGTGACCTACACTGCAGCTTGTGGCAATGCCCAGTCCGCAATTCACCAAGCAAGGCCAGGGATGAAACCTGCATCCTCATGGGCACTATGTCGAGTTCTTAACCTGTTAAGCCACAGGAAGAACTCCTCATTTCTAATTTTATTGGTTTCAGCCTTTAGTCTGGCTAAAGGTTTATCGATTTTGTTGATCTTTTTAAAGAACCAGCGTTCTGTTTCATTGAATTTTCCTGTTGTTTTCTTTGTCTCTATCTCATTTATTTCTGCTCTGATCTTTATGATTTCTTTCCTTTTACTAACTTTGGGTTTTGTTTGTTCCTCTTTCTCTAATTGCTTTGGTTGTAAGGTTAGGTTGTTTTGGGCGATTTTTCTTGTTTCCCGAGGTGAGATTGTATTGTTATAAACTTCCCTCTGAGAACTGCTTTTACTGCTTCCCATAGGTTTTGGACCATTGTCTCTTCATTGTTATTTATATCTAGGTGTTTTTTGATTTCCTCTTTGATTTCTTCAGTGATCCAATGGTTGTTTAGTAGCATATTATTTACCCTCCATGTGCTTCCTTTTTTTCATTGTTTTTTCCCCTGTGGTTGCTTTCTAGTCTCATGGCATTGTGGTCAGAAAAAATGCTTGATATGAATTCACTTTTCTCAAATTTACTGAGGCTTGCTTTTGTGGCCCAAGATGGATCTATCCTAGAGAATATGCACTTGAGAAGAAGGTGTATTATTCTGCTTTCAGATGAAATGTTCCATTTAAAGCCTGTGTTTATCGATTTTCTGTCTGGATGATCTGGGGGGTTTTAAAGTCCCCCGCTATTATTATGTTATTGCTGATTTCTCCTTTTATGGCTGTTAGCAAGTGCCTTATCTACTGAGGTGCTCCTATGTTGGGTGCATATGTATTTACAATTGTTATATCTTCTTGGATTGATCCCTTGTTAGGTAGTATCTTCCTTTTTCTGGTAACATTCTTTATTTTTAAGTTTATTTTGTCTGAGTAGTGCTACTCCAGCTTTCTTCTCATTTCCATTTTGATGGAATATCTTCTTCTGTCCCCCCCACTTTTAGTCTGTATGTGTCACAAGGTATCAAGTGGCTCTCTTGTAGACAGAATATACATGGCTCTTATTTTTGCATATATTCAGCCTGTCTCTGTCTTTTGGTTGGAGCATTCAATCCATTTACATTCAAGGTAATTAGCTACATGTATGTACTTATTGCTATTTTCTTAATTGTTTTAGATTTGTTATAGTTGGATGGGCTTTTTTCTCCCCTTCCTCTTTTGCTCTCTTCTGATTTTTTTTAAGGCCACACTTGCAGCATATGGAAGTTCCCAGGCTAGGGGTCAAATCAGAGCTGCAGCTGTCAGCCTACGTCACAGCCATAGCAGCACCAGATCCAAGCCCCATCTCTGACCTAGGCCACAGCTCATGGCAACACCTGATCCTTAAGACACTGAGCAAAGCTGGGAATCAAACCTACATCCTCACAGAGACTATGTTGGATTCTTAACCTACTGAGGCACAATGGGAACTCCATTCTCTTATGAGTTGATTACTATATTTATTGTTGTATATGAATTGCTTTTTTTTTAAATGAGTGTGCCAGTGGTAGTTTTTTGGCTTGTTGTTCCCATGAGGTTTAGATATAGCATTCTATATATACACAAAATTGCTTTTAAATTGCTAGTCTTTTAATTTCAAGTGCTTTTTCAATATTCTGCATTTATCCTTTCCTCTTCTCACAATGGCTGGTTTTGATATCATATTTGTTTGTGGATGACTTCCTAATTTTTTATTTTATGTTTTCCTTTACTGGTAGGCTTTCCCATTTAAAATTTTCTTGTTTCTAGTTGTAGCCTTTCTTCACTTTTCAACCTAGAGAAGTTCCTTTAGCATTTGTTGAAAAGCTGGTTTGCTGGTGCTGAATTCTTTTAGCTTTTGTTTGTCTGTAAAGCTTTTGATTTCTCCATTGAATCTGAATGAGAGCCTTGCTGGGTAGAGCATTCGTGGTTGAAGGTTTTTTTCCTTTCATCACTTTAAATGTACCTTGCCACTCCCTTTTGGCCTGTAGAGTTTCTGCTGAGAAACCAGCTGAAAACCTTATGACTGTTCCTTTACATGCTATTTGTTGCTTTTCCCATGTGACTTTTAATAATTTTTTCTTTGTATTTAGCTTTTTTCTTTTCTTTCTTTTTTTTTTAGGGCCGTACCCACAGCATGTGGTAGTTCCCAGGCTAGAGTTCAAATCAGAGCTGTAGCTGCTGGCCTACCCCAGAGCCATAGCAATGTGGGATCCAAACCATGTCTGTGACCTATACCACAGCTCACAGCAACACTGGATCCTTAACCCACTGAGTGAGACCAGGGATTAAACCTGCATCCTCATGGATGCTAGTTGGGTTCGCTAACCACTGACCCATGACGGGAACTCCAGTATTTAGCTTTTTTCCATTTGATTAATGTTTCTTGATGTATTTTTCCTTGAGTTTATCCTGTATCATACTCTCTGTGCTTCCTCTACTTGACTGTTTACTTTCCCATAATAGGGAAGTTTTTGGCTATAATCTCCTCAAATATTTTCTCAGGCCCTTTACTGTCTCTTCTCCTCCTAGGGTCCCTATGATGCAAATGTTTCCCCAGAGATCTATCAGACTGTCCTCATTTATTATTTTTCTTTACTTTTTTCCTGTGGCAGTAATTACTACTCTGTCTTCTACTTCACTAATTCATTTCTCTGCCTCAGTTATTCTGCTGTTGATTCCTTATAGTGTATTTTTCATTTCAGATGTAGTATTATTTGTTTGCTTTTCTTTAAATTTTCCATTTCTTTATTAAACATATCTTGTAACTTCTTGATCTGTGCATCCATTCTTTTCCCAAGATCTTGGATTATCTTTACTATCATCACTTTGAATTCTTTTTCAGGTAGGTTGCCTATTTCCTCTTCATTTAGTAGTTTTTGTGGGTTTTTATCTTGTTCCTTGTCTGAAGTGTATTTCTCTTTCATTTCATCTAATTGTCTCTACTTGTGGTTTTCTTTCTGCAGGATGCATGGTTTTAGTTCTTCTTGTTTCTGTTTTCTGCCCTCTAGTGGGTAATGCTGACCCAGGGGCTTATGTAGGCTTCCTGCCTGGAGGGCTGGTGCCTTACCACTGGTGGTAGAGCTGGGTCTTGCCCCTCTGGTGGTTGGGAATGTGTCAAGGGGTGTGTTTAAAGGTGGATATTAGCTCAGTATGACTTTAGGCAGCCTGTCACTTCTTTTCTTTGCATTTACTGGCCTTTATACCCTTGATAGGAGGTGCACTTGATATGGTGGTGATCCAAGCCTGTGATGGATATTGAGTGCGACTTCCTGTTTGGTCTGTGATTGTCACTGACCTGTAAGGGGCAGGGTCTGCTTTCTAGTTGTTGGAGTGGGTGCCCTCAGATCTGTTTCTGATCTGTGCTGCTGATCTGCAATGCAAGGAAGGTGGGTTTGCAGCTCTCCCACTTGGGGAGGAGCCTCTGAGTATTACTCTGCTGGAGTTGTTCATCTGTGTGCTCTGTTCTGTCACATTTTCCTCCTTGTGTGGGCTCACAGAGTACACTGTTACTGGCACTGCTCTTAGCCCCACCTTAACCATGGTACTGGGTAAGTCTGTAATTGGCCCTGGTGTCTCTCAGATGTTGTTTTCATTAGGTTATTAGTGCAAACCCACTGAGGTCAGGACACAGGATTGTAGTATTCATGCTGAAGGGCCCACTGTTGAATTTATGCAGGCAGTTCAGACTCTGGCCTGGCCCAACCTCTATGTGCACATGCCCACAAAGCCCACAGCTGCTCAAGCCAGATCTGTCTCAGGTATGGGAGCACTCATTGTCCTTTCAGATGTTTCACCTGCACTGAATTTATAAGGCCAGCAACAGAGGAGTAAATCCACAATTCACGCAATTGGGAGGAGAGATTTCAGCTCTTCCCCCTTAATAGTAGAGCTGTTTTTAGTATGTTTACGTCTCTTTGCTTAGAGTGTGCTGGCCATTATCCCTTGGTAGTAGGTGTGCATATGTGGCAGCTGGTGCCTGATCTTAAAGTTCTCCATAGTGGTAGTAGTTCTTTCACTCACCTAGAGCTGTGCTGAGACTAGTGATATAATCCATAGGGGAGGTGGCATTGGCATATGTGACCCCTCCTAGAACCTAACATGGGTCAGAGGTTGACACCTGGTCACAGACCCTTTGGCGGCAGCTGTGGGCCATATGCACTCCCAAGGAAGCAAGGGCAGAGGTCAGCGCCTGGTTGCAGAACCCTCAATGGCAGTAGTGGGCCATACAAGCTCCCAGTGATTAAGAGGCAGCGGTAACTGATATAACTTCTAATTGGCAGAACAATTCTTAGAGCTTTCTGAGATGCTGTTCTTAAGTTATAGTCTCAATTTGGCTTGAAGAAAATTTTCCAATCCTTTCTTAGACCAAGTGATTAATTTTTTCATTAACAGGTCCAAACTCAAACTTTCCACTTTCCTCTCCCCATGGAGTTAAGATGCATTACCCTCATCCCACGCCATGTAAGATAATACTACAGAACACTGCCAACTATGGAAGCACACCCAAGCTTTGACGTCCAGCATTTATCAGAATTTTACCACAAGGCATCATTGTTGGAATCATCAGTTGAACTTAATTTTCATCCCCTCCCTTTCTCTTTGGAAGTCTGGCTAGTATTACTGTGGCTCAAATTCCCAAGCTCTTAGCACATGGTTGGTCTTTAGCATAAACTATGTAGGAGCCTACTGTGAGTCAGCCTATTAAAACTATTAGAGGCGACCATGCATAACAAAGACATTCTCCTGTAATCCAGGAAATTACAAGGCTACTTGCCAGGAACCAGGGACAAAGGCCAGCCATTGGCCATGGTTCTTCTTATACACCTAACATTTGGGGTAGATATAAAAGGCTTTTGACTCAGTGTCACAATACATTAACCCACCAATATTAGTATTAAAAAAAAATCTTAACCTAAATGTCCATCGGCAGAGTAGTGGATAAAGAAGATGTGGCACATATTCACAATGGAATATTACTCAGCCATTGTAAGGAAATAAACAACAGTTTTTGCAGCAACAAGGATGGACCTAGAAGTTATCATGCTAAGTGAAGTCAGTCAGACAGCGAGACACCAACATCATATGCTATCATTTACATGTGGAATCTAAAAAAAGGGACACAATGAACTTCTTTGCAGAACATATACTGACTCATAGACTTTGAAAAACTTATGGTTTCCAAATGAGACAGGTTGGGCGTGGGGGGATGTGCTGGGGGTTTGGTATGGAAATGCTATAATTTGGTTGTGCTGATCGTTATACAACTATAAATGTAATAAAATTCACTGAGTAATAAAAAAATCTCACAACAATGCCAGTGTTATACCCTAAGTGTGGTAGATATAACCAGAAGAAAAAAAGGGTGAAAGGTACTAGCACATTACTGAGTCCCACTCAATAGCTAGCATTTAGGCCAATCCATCATCCTATCATATAACCAAAATGTCTCTTTAGACAAAGGCATTCATGTCTGCAGGCTTTCATTCAATCCCATCAGGTTCAAAGAACAGAAGTTGCAGCAGTATGTCATCATCCTTTCAGGTATCTGGTTTAATGGAGCTAAAAAACAGTATAATCTTTTACTCTGAGCTTCTTTTTTTTTTTTTTTTTTTTTTTTGCTGCATCCCCAGCATGTGGAAGTTACCAGGCCAGGGATCAAATATGAGCTGTAGCTGCAAACCTACACCACAGCTCCAGCAACACAGGATCCCTAACTCATTGTGCCAGGCCAGGGATTGAACCTGCACCACCACAGAGATAACTCCAGATCCTTAACCTGCTATGCCATGGTAGGAATTCCTGAGCTTGTTGCTGAGAGTTAATATAATATATTGGAATTTCCTCATTGTGTAACCCATTTACTTTTCTTATCCCTTAAGCTATTATTCTTCCTCCTCTCAATTTAACACAAAATTTTCTATCTTAAAAAGAGTACTAGGTTCAGCTACTAGGCTGGTGGAGATTCCTATAGCAATACTAGTTTAGTAAGTGCCACCCAACCTCAGTCTACTGCCATTCATATAGGATAAGATTACATATGAACTAATGGGCTGTTTCTACCATTAAGCAACATAGTTGCATTAACTGTCAATGCCAATTTTGCTAAATGGGTTGAAGGCACTCCACTGAGCCCTTAGGAATTCTGACCTAAAGGTTTAAAGATATAGTTACAGTTTCTTGCTTAGGAATCGTACCTGTTTCCAACACTTGCAGTTGTCACCCTCATCCTAAGACCACTACACCAATAGAAAATAATAAAGCAAGATAATGTGGAGAAGAAAGAAAAATTTGTAGTCACTGTCAGACTAGACCTTTCCCCACTTCCTCTTCCCAAGATATACCGGAAAAATAGAGGAATATATCTAGTGGGAACCCTCCCATAGACACTGAGTATAAATGCACGTTTGTGAAGATATGTAAACCAGCTCTCCATGCCTATATCCTCCAATTTTAGACAAGCAATTCTTCAACTACCCATTCCAATTCTCTTTCAAAATAGAAGAGGCTTTCTTTCTGCTCATGGTTAAATATTACAAACTATAAAATATGCTCCTTAGTCTAAAGAAATGACTCAATGGTTGAATCTGGTGCAATATCTTCTGTCTTCGGGCTTCAATAAAGTTTTCTGGGGCCCAAAGGAGTCACAAAAAAGAAGAGACAGAGTGATGTTTTTCTTGTCAGCCATTTAATGGATGATTAATAAATGCAGAAAAAGCATTCACTAATAAGATACAGTCTGGGGGGGTCTGCTGGTGGTGGCTGTTCATCTGTTTGCTTGTGTTTTTTAATGTGTGTATAGGAAATCTTAAAAGCAGAAAGGGAGTAATAGGTGAAAGTGAGGTTTCTTAATCTGTGATCTTGGGAAAAGCCATCTTGTCAGTTGTTTTTTGGACCTGGGACTTGGCCCTGGAAACCCTCAGTTTAAGTCACCCATGATGACAGTCTCCCAACTGTCTTGAGAGCAATAATCTGGGTCTATTTTGGTGTGGCTTACATGGATCCAGAAGGAACTTTTATTTTGATGGTAGTGTATATGGCCAGCAGTACCTTAGAAGGTCTTTCCTAACAAGGCGACACAGTGAATGTTTTCTTCTAAAGATCTTGATATACATTTGGTCTCCTAGTTGAAAGGAATATCAAACCCTGTCAGTTGGAGAAGATCATGCCTCTCTTACCTATTGGCGATATACTTCAAGTGTACTAGCTGGTTCTTGCATATAGCTAGTCATAACATCAAATTGTTCACTTAAGACTCCATGATGTTTACTTAATCCAGGAATGAAAAGTCTGAAGATGCCAGTAAGTGTCCAAAAACTATTTCAAAAGGGCTCAAGCCACACCTATTTGGAGTATTCCAGATCATTATTAAGGGCCGAGGGCAAAGCTTCTGGCTACTAAAATCCATTTTCTTGACAAGTCTTCCACGAAATCCTCATGGCTAGATTTTTACATTCTATAGCCCTGATCGTTAAAGATGTTATGGTGTATGAAATTTTAATGAATACACCAAAGTTTTTGCAATCAAGTAGTTTATCTCTGAGTTCCCTGGTCTGATTCAATCCATAAAAGAATGCCAAAAGGAGAATAACCTCAGTTGTTCATTTCCTTACCACTATTGTGGCATCAACACACCTAGCCAGCATTCAGTCCATCCACTAAACATGCAGACAAAATCCAAACAGTGAGAACAGCCTCAAACTGGTGGCAAATCTGTAAACTGCATTTGGGGTGCCACAAGTAAAAGTAAAAGCTTTGGAGAACTTCCTGAGCTGCACTGATTTGTCTCAGAAATTTGGTAAGATTTACAAGTAGTGCACTTAGAAATAATTTGGACAGAAATTTTGTGGCTGTCAGGACAAAACCAATTTTCTTTCAGTTCCTTAATTATTCCCCCTATCTACACATATGTCCCATTTGATGGGATTTAAGTGAGAGCTAAAAGGCTAAAAAGGAAAGTCCATTTGGCCAGATGTATAATCCATATGGTAGCTGTTTGGCACTCTTTTGTATATCCATGTCTTTTTTAGATTGTGAAGCATTTCTCAGATAATTAATAATTATCAGCCAGGGATAAAGGCAGGCTTAAAAGTTAGGTGGAAAAAAAAGACAAAGGGGGTCCATTTTGACCTGCATATTTAGCAGCTCTGTCAGCCCCATTATTTTCTAAAGATACAGCATCTGTCTCCTTAGCATGGACTGAACAATAAACCACAGCAATTTTAGAAATGAAATAAGTAGCTTATAATAGGGAAGAAATTAGATGCCCATTAGAAATAGGAGTACCTGCCGAAGTTTAGAATCCATGGAATTTCCAAATTGTGCCAACGGGTCAGAAGAGTTCAGAAGCATATTTGGAGTTCATGTGAACATGGACAGTTTTCTCTTCTGCTAATGTGCAAGTACTATTAAGAGTTAGGAGTTTAACAACTTGGGCTGGTTTTTATACTAAACAAAGAATAAACTTCAAGGGTTTCATGAGAGGAAACTATGGCATAACCAATTATTGTATTTCCCAGAAATTTCATCTACAGAAGCCTTCACAAAATACAAGTCTTGGTTATATAAAATAATGTCTGAGAGATACTCTTAAAGATTAGAGATCATATCTATGGGTTTCAAGGCAATCACATAGCAACAGAGTGGCAGGGAGTTATATCATGGGGGTGGTAATAAAGTAGCTGGATTCAAAGTGTCACAATGATTTAAGATGACAGAAAGATTAAAAGAGCCTTCCCATAAGTGGTCTATCACTGTTTATAGAGTTGCTGTGTCCTATGGACTTGTTATACAGCAGGCAGAGCACCAAGATCATAGAGATTAACGGGGATCCTAATGTAAGAGTACTGGCTTTATCAATAAAGATAGCTGTTGCAGGCCCTACATGTAAGCATGGATGCACACCTGATGCCACAGGATACAATGTCATGCTGTGAATGTATCTGAGAGGCAAAAGACTGTCCCAGAATGCTTGCGGCAATCCCATTATTTTCACAGCATTATAGTTAAAAAGATTATGGCTTACCAAAATTAGGTAAGCCAAGAGCCAGGGATGTGTATAAAGCTAACTTTAAGGCTTCAAAGGAGGTGAATGCCTCTGAAAGCCTCTGAAATAAGCTCTGAGATAATAACTGGGGGAAGGGGATGCAGAGATTTAATAAGGTATAAAATTAAGAATTCACTGGCAGCAGTAGCTAGCTGCCCCTAATATTTTACATATTGTTTTTTCACTTAGGGGAGAGTAGTGGACAAAACTGACTCAAGACATTTGGTGGTGAGCTTTCAAATGCCTTGAAATATCTCAAGAAATTTAGCACATTTCTTTGTATGATAAGATGCAAGCATCCAACCCTATTGACTATGTTCTAGGAGGTAAAAGTCATTTGCACTCAGTGAAATTAGATTTGGAGGCTTTCTGGCCTCATTTAGTTAGTCCTTTTAGGACGATGAAAGAGTTTGTAAGACTTTCCTCCTTATTAGTTTGATTACAAAGCAAAAGGTCATAACATATTGAATAAGCTTGGAGCCTTGGGTAAATGCTACAGAATCGAAGTCTGCCTTAAAGATCTGGGAAAAATATTGAGGAAGACTCACAGTATCCCTGAGGTCTGTGAGTTCAAATGAATTGTCTCACTTTCAAGAGAAATGCAAAAAGAAATTGTGAGTCAGGGTGCAATGGGATTAAGACGAAGGCTGAACAGAGGTCAATCACTAAATCAGACTGTGTCAGCAGGAACTGAGTAAGAATAACAGGAAGTTGAGGAATTACAAAAGAGTTTAGGCTCTTAGTTCTTGTACAAATCAATACAGTCAAAATTGCCTTTTTCTTACCAGTAAGACTGGGATGTTACGAGGTGAGGAAGTTAAGACTAGAATACCCTGCTTCAAAAGGGGCTCAGAGGAGAAGGATCAAGACAGTGGAGGAGTAAGACGTAGTGCTCAACTTCTCCCACAAGCACATCAAAAAAAAAAACCCTGCAGAACGATTCACACAGAACATCTACTGAATGCTGGCAGAAGACCTTCAACTTTTCTAAAGGGCAAGAAACCCTCCAAATAACTGAGTAGAACAAAAGAAAAAAAGGGAGAAAGAGAAAAGGAATCAGGATGGAAATAGCACTCCTGAGAGGAACTGTAAAAGAGGAAAGGAATCCGCACCCTGGGAAGCCACTTAACTGATGGGGAGATCAGCTGAGATGGAGAGACCTCAAAATCATGGAGAAAAGTGCAGCAGCTGGACTGATTAGGGCAAAGCAGAGTGAGAGCCACTCAGACCACCAATTAAATAAGCCAGAATACAGATCTAAAAGGAAAGAAAAAAAAATTGTAAAAGCAATGATAAACACCAGGAATAGAAAAAGGATGAATGTGAAGATGTTAAAAAAGGGCTTAAAAATCATAAACTATGGAGAAGGAAAGTAAGAAAATCTAGATACTTTTTTTGAGAATATGTTTGAGCCTATATGACTATCAGGCAAGCAGATATAAGAAGGGGTTAACATACTTGAAAAACAGGCCAACCACATATCAAAACCAAACAGTACATTCACAAAAACTAAAAATAAGAGGACATGAGTATAAAATAAAAGGAAATCATCCAACCAAAAACAGAAAGGAACAAAGGAGAAACAGAATCAACTGGAAAACAAGGTTTAAAATGGAAATAAATACATATTTATCAATAATTACCTTAAATATCAATGGACTGAATTATCTGGTTAAAAGACATACAGTGGCAGACTGGATAAGAAAACAAGACACCACAATATGCTGCCTATAAGAGACTCACCTTAGGGCAAAGGACACATATAAATTGAAAGTGAGGGGATTAAAAAAGATATTTGATGCAATTGGAAAAGAGAGGAAAGCAGGAGTTACAATACTCATATCAGACAAAATAGACTTTAAAGTGAAGGCCATAGAGAAAGACAAAGATGGGCACTATTTAACGATAAAAGGATCCAATAAAGAAGAGGATATTACACTCATCAATATATATGCCCCTAATTTAGGAGCACCAAATACATACAAAAATACTGACAGACATAAAAGGAGAAATTGATGGGAATACAATAATAGTAGGAGAATTTAACACCCCATTTATATCAATGGACAGATCCTCTAGACAGAAAATCAGTAAGCAATAGAGATCCCAAATGACACAATAGGAAAGTTGGATTTAATTCACATTTTCAGGACATTACATCCAAAAAAATCAGAATATACATTCTTTTCAAGTGCACATGGAACATTCTCAAGGACTGACCACATACTGGGGCACAAAACTAACCTCAACCAAATTAAGAGTATAGAAATTATTTCAAGCATATTCTCTGACCACAATGGCATGAATCTAGACATGAACCACAGAGAAAGAAAGGAGAAAAAACTGACTACATGGAGAATGAACGACATGCTACTAAGAAACCAATGGGACAATGAGGAAATCAAAAGGGAAATTTAAAAATACCTCAAAGCAATGATAATGAAAACACAATCATTCAAAATCTATGAGATGCTTCAAAAGCATCCCTTTGCTTAGAGGGATTTTCACAGTGATACAGGCCTTCCTCAGGAAAGAAGAAAAATCTCAAATTGACAACTTAGTCCACTACCTAAAAGAATTAGAAAAAGAAGAACAAACAAAACCTAAAGTCAGCAGAAGGAAGGAAATCAAAAAGATCAGAGGAAATCAATCAAATAGAGATTCAAAAAACAATAGGAAAAATCAATAAAACCAAGAGTTCTTTCTTCGAAAGAGTAACCAAAATTGAAAAACCTCTGGCCAGATCACCCAAATAAACAAAATAAGAAATGAAAAAGGAGAAATCTCAATGCATACTGCAGAAATGCAAAAAACCATGAGAGAATACTGTGAACAATTATGTGCCAACAAATTTGACAATCTAGAAGAAATGGACAACTTCCCAGAGACTTAGAGCCCACCAAAACTGAATCAAGAAGAAATAGATCAACTGAAAAGACAGAACACTAGAAATGAAATTGAATATGTCATAAAAAACACTCCCTACAAATAAAAGTCCAAGACCAGATAACTTCACAGGCAAATTCTACCAAACATACAAAGAAGAACTTATACCCATCATCCTTAAACTTTTCTAAAAGGTTGAAGAAGGAACACTCCCAAAGATAGTCTATGAAGCCACCATCACCCTAATACCAAAACCAGACAAAGATACTACCAAAAAAGAAAATTATAGCCCAATATCTTTGATGAATATAGACACAAAATTCTCAACTAAATTTTAGCCCAATATATTTGATGAATATAGACACAAAATTCTCAACTAAATTTTAGCCAACCAAATCCAACAACATATAAAAAAGATCATACACCACAACCAAGTGGGATTCATTCCAGGTTCACAAGAATGGTTCAACATACACAAATCAATCAAGGCAGAGTTCCCGTCATGGCTCAGTGGTTAAGGAACCCAACTAATATCCATGATGACATGGGTTTGATCCCTGGCCTCACTCAAAGTTAAGGATCTGGCATTGCTGTGAGCTGCGGTCTAGGTCACAGGTGCAGCTCAGATCCTGTGTTGCTGTGGCTGTGGTGTAGGGCCAGAGGCTACAGCTCCAATTTGTCCCCTAGCCATGGAACATCCATACGCTGCAAGTGCAGCCCTAAAAAGACCAAAAAAAAAAAATTCAATGTCATATACCACATTAACAAAAGAAAAGTCAAAAACCACATGATCATCTCAATGGATGCAGAAAACGCATTTGACAAAATTCAACATCCATTCATGATAAAAACTCTTTAACAAAGTGGGTATAGAGGGAACATACTTTAACATAATAAAAGCCATTTATGACAAACCCACAGCAAACATAATATTCAACAGAAAAGCTGAAAGCCTTCCCACTAAAATCTGGAACAAGGTAAGGATGCCCACTCTCACCAAGTTCATTCAACATGGCATTGGAAGTCCTAGCCACAGCAGTCAGACAAAAAAAAGAAATAAAAGGTATTCATACTGGAAGACAAGAGGTAAAATTGTCACTGTATGTAGATGACATGATAATATATATAGAACACCCTAAGAACTCCACACAAAAACTACTTAAACTGATCAATGAATTCAGCAAAGTAGCAGGATACAAGATTAACATTCAGAAATCAGTTGCATTTCTGTATACTAACAAGGAAATATTCTAAAAGGAGTATAAAAATAATAGTATTTATTTATTTATTTAGTCTTTTTAGAGCTGCATCTGCAGCATTTGGAGGTTCCCAGGCTAGGGGTTGAATCAGAGCCATAGCCGCTGGCCTATGCCACAGCCACACCAATGTCAGATCCAAGCCAGGTCTGCAACTTATACCACTGCTCACAGCATGCCGAATCCCTAATCCACTGCGTGAGGCAAGGGTGTGAAACTGTGTCCTCATGAATACTAGTCAGATACATTTCCACTGAGCCACAATACGAATTTCTACAATACCTTTAAAATCACACCCAAAAAAAATTAATACCTAGGAATAAACCTGTTTAATGAGGCAAAAGACATACATGTTTAAAACTATAAAACATGACTCAAGGAATTTAAAGAGGATTCAAAGAAATAGAAAGATATCCCATGCTCCTGGATTGGAAGAATTAATATTGTTAAAATGTCCATACTACCCAAGGCAATCGGTAGATTCAATGCAATCCCTATTAAATTACTCATGACATTTTTCACAGAACTAGAACTAACAATCCAAAAATTTATATGGAACCATAAAAGACCCTGAATTGCAGAAGCAATGTTGAGAGAAAAAAACTAAGCAGGAGGCATAACTCTCCCAGACTTCAGACAATATTACAAAGCTAAAGTAATCAAGACAGTGTGGTACTGGTACCAAAACACACATACAGACCAATGGAATGGAACAGAGAACCCAGAAATAAACCCAGACACCCATGGTCATTTAATCTTCAACAAAGGAGGCAAGAATATAAAATAGGATAAAGACTGTCTCCTTCAGCAAGTGGTTCTGGGAAAACTGGACAGCTGCATATAAGTCAATGAAACTGGAACACACCCCTCACACCATGCACAAAAATAAACTCAAAACGGCTTAAAGACTTAAACATAGACAAGACACCAGAAAACTCCTAGAAGAGAAAATAGGCAAAACCTTCTCTGGCATCAACCATACAAATGTTTTCTTAGGCCAGTCTCCCAAGGCAACAGAAATAAAAACAAAATTGAACCAATGGGACCTAATCAAACTTACAAACTTTTACACAGCAAAGGAAACCATTTAAAAAAAGGACAACCTACAGACTGGGAGAAAATAGTTTTAAAGGATGCAATTGACAAGGGCTTAATCTCTAAAATATACAAATAACTTACACTACTCAAGAACAATAAAAACCAACAACCCAATCAAAAAATGGGCAAAATGAATAGATATTTCTCCAATGAAGATATACAGATGGCCAATAGGCACATGAAAAAATGTTCAACAGCAGTGGTTATTAGAGAAATGCAAATCAAAACTAAAATGAGGTACCACCTCACACCCATCTGAATGGCCATCATTAATAAGCCAACAAGAGGTTGTGAAGAAAAGGATATCCTTCTTCAGTTGCTGGGAATGTAAACTGGTACAACCACTATGGAAAACAGTACGGAAGCACTTCAGAAAGCTAAATATAGAACCACCATATGACCCAGCAATCCCACTCCTGGGCATATATCTCGGCAAAACTTTCACTGAAAAAGATACATGCATGTGTATGTTCATTGCAGCACTACTCACAATAGCCAAGTCACAGAAACAGCCTAAATGTCCATCAACAGATGAATGAATGAAGAAGGTGTTACATATACACCATGGAATACTACTCAGCCATAAAAAAGAACAAAATATGCCATTTCCAGCAACATGGATGGAACTACAAACTCTCATATTAAGTGAAGTCAGTCAGAAAGAGAAAGACAAATACCATATGATATCGCTTCTATCTAGAATTTAATATATGGCGCAAATGAACCCATCTACAGAAAAGAAATAAACTCATGGATATGGAGAACAGACTGGTGGTTGCGAGGGAGGAGGGAGTGGGATGAACTGGGAGTTTGGGGTTAGTAGATGCAAACTACTGCATTTGGAGTGGATAAGCAATGAGATCATGCTTCATAGCACAAGGAACTATATATAGTCACTCGTGATGGAACATGATGGAGGATGATGTGAGAAAAAGAATATATCTATCTATTTATATATATATATATATATGACTGGGTCACTTTGCTGTACAGTAGAAATTGACAGAACATTGTAAATCAACTATAGTAGAAAAAATAAAAATCTTAAAAAAGAAGGGACTCTCTTATAGATTCAATTCCTGAAGAGAGAACACTGGGCTACTATGTAAATGGTCTGTTCCTTTTCCAAGTAATGTGCATAGGTCCTGCACTCAGTAACAATCATTAACTTCATGTAATTAAATCAGTAACTTCATTTCCATGAAGGATATCTTTTAAGGGCTCATCCTCTTCAGGAGACTTTAAATCAGAATGAGTTTCTAGTAAGGTAAGTATATTTAGGGTTTGGTGTAAGGGCAGGGAAATTCTTAAAATGACTTTCTCATAACAATTTACAATGGCATTAAATTTACATAAAGATCTGCTGGTTGACAGCTGAAATCTAGAAAGGCATGATGAGTGTTAAGAACCCTAGAGATATTTGGGTAGGCTAAGATACAGGCAATGAAACAGGCTGCCCAGAGACTCTGACAGCTCAAACAGAATCAGAGGTGACAGGTAAAGCTAAATCCTCTGAGCTGACAATAGAGAAAGTTGCCCTAGTGTCAATTGCAATACCCAGTTCCTGGTTGGCTGTGAGGTGGAAATGAGGATGGGCTGACCCCATCAGCTGAGGGGAAACTGTCTCTCGGGAGGAGCAAAACAAACCTTCTAGGTGTTGGGGGCTAGGAGTATTATTTCTTAAACTTTCTCTTCTCTAAAGTGCCAGGCAATTCCTCTTTCAATGTCCTAAGTTTCTATAACACTTTCAGTTGTCTGAAGGAACATAAGGAGGGCTCTGTGTGAGCTTTAAATTATTCTAAGTTATGTTTTTGCTGTTGTAAAAATTCAAAGATGCAGAGCAAGAACTGTTGTTTTTAATTCCTTTTTCCTTCTGCTCTCCTGTGAATTGTTTACACAGAATTGTGTAGATGCAAACTACTGCATTTGGAGTAGTCTCCATTATTATGCTTAACAGTTGTCCTGACTGACCAACCATTCTATTTTTGAACTTGGACTTTTTGTTTAATATCAGGAAGATATTTTCCTTCTAAAGCAGAAATTTGGACGTTACTATGCTCTGGAGCTTCCAGGTTTAATGCACTGTCGACTGAAAAAATGCATAATTTAGAAGCTGAAAGTTATGTTTTATTCAACAGACTTTCTGAGGACTTCAACTCAGGAGACAGGACCCTCAGATCACTCTGAGGGATGACTCCAAAGAGACAAGGAGGGAGCTGGGATAGATAGGAGTTTTTGCAACAAAATGCCAGGTAGTTGGGACATCAAAAATTACTATTTATTAGAGAAAACCAAATATCTCAAGTTAAGGAACTTAGTGCTTTTCTGTATATGAGAAGATGCAAGAGTCAGGGCTTACTGAAACCATTCCTTTGATATGCACCTCAGCTATCTGGTATCAATATCCTATGTTTTCTCACCCTGAATCTACTGAGGGTGCACCATCAGACGGGATGGTGACTGCTTCAGCAGCAGGCATTATTTCCATCCTCAGTTCCCTCAGGGGTCACTGTCCATACAGGGCAGTAGGCAACATCCTTTGCCTACTGATATGGCCATATATTTCATTCACAACCGTGTGCCCTTGAAAAGCTTGTATAAAACATTCAAGAAGATTTTTGGATGCCATCCTTCCTTCTGAGTGCATAATTCAATCTTTGACCAATTAAATCTCGGAAGAAATACCTCTAAAATCACTCCTATTTAACCTTGAATGTCACCTTCAGAAGAGCAATCCCTTGGTCATTTGCAGGAGATTGTGCGAGAGTGTGTGGTCACATATTTCCTTCGTGAGAAGGACTTTCTCCAGGGGGTTGTCTAGCATGTCCGATAGCTACATATAGTCATGAGCTGGAAGAATGTCTCTTTGTGGAGAAAAGAAATGTTGCCTGCCATTTCAGTAAACAAACACTGTTGCAGCCATAGTCAAGACCCACTGGGATTTGCTAAAGAATTCTGGTTAAAACTCATCTAAAACTAGGAGCCCAGGTTTTCAAACCACTGTCAATTAATGCAGCTATTAGTTTCTGAAAGTAAAATAAAGGAGTAGGTAGAGACATTAGGATGGAGAAATCCCTTAATGATTTCAATTTACATTGCCTACAGGATCAAGCTGAATGAAAAGAATTAGCTCATAAATTACTTAGCCCTCCCAGAGTGTTTTTTCCAAAATAGAAGAAACTCTAGATTCAAGCAATGTAAAACTCAAGACTAAGCAATGTAAACAAAAACCGGATGAATCAATTCCAGATTATCATGAGAAGTTCAAGATAACTCTCAAATAATAATCTGGCAAGGCACCTGAATCACTCTTTAACTATCAAAATGATCCTTTGCTTTACTGCACCTTTTCGGAAAGCATAGGGGAAGAGTTGGCTACCCTATTTAAAGACACAATTTAGGTTGAGCCCTATAACGCCAACCAACTTTCCAAAACCATTAAAAGGAAGGAGAGAAATACATCTACAAAAGCTATGAACCCTCAATTTAGCCAACTAAGTAATCAAGGTTGGTCAATGGTTAACAAACCCCGTTCTATCCACCACTGATAAAGGAACCTAGCACTGTTCCTTTTTTATACTTTTACTATAAAAAACTAGGTCATCAGAGAAGCGAGTGTAGAAAAATGAAAAAAAATTTTGAGGGCAAATTCTCTCAGGATTTCAGAGAATACTGACCTAAACAAGAATAGAGTTTCTCTGAGGAAACATGGGGAATCTTTCCTTTCTTAACATCCTGGGAGAAGTGGAAATAAAAATACTGGGAAAAACAATTAAAGCTTTAATAGATGCAGGGGCCACCTTTTCAGTTCCAAACTACCAAAAGTAAAGGCTCCCTCTTTTGGAGTAATATTTCAATGCAAATGATAGGAGTTTCCAAAGTACCTGTTAAGCTTCTTAAATCATTACACCTTTAGAATTTTACTTATAAGAACTTTAAGGAAGACTTTCCTTTTTCCAAGTAGAAAGTACCCTTATTTAACCTAATAGGTAGAGATTTATTAGAAACTTATGAAGCCCATATTACTTGTATTCCTAAGGGGGAAATGTTTTTAGACCGGAAGGATCAAACAGTTTTCCTTCATCATATTTTGTGATGTATGATGAGGGTGATGCAGAACAAGTAAAACTGCTAGGCTTAATACATGAATTATGGGAACTTGATCCAGATGACATAGGGAAAGCACATTCTGTATCACCCATTAAAATCACCAGAAGCCGCAACAACCCCCTTCCCAATATTTGTCAATACCAATTGAGGCAAAAAGCCATAGAAGGAAAAGAACACTTGATATAAGCTTACATTAAGAAAGGGCTTATTGTGCCTTGTACCAGCCCTTATAACACTACCATTGTGCAAGTCAAAAAACCTAATGGTGAAATAGGAGTGATTAAGAAGGTGGAGGAGTAGGATGTGGAGCTAACCTCCCCCCCTCAAATACATTAAAAATACATCTACAAGTGGAATGATTCTTACAGATATCTACTGAATGCCAGCAGAGGACCTCAGACTTCTAAAATGGCAAGAAAACCCCCATTAAACCAGGTAAGACAAAAGGAAAAAGAGAGAGAAAGGAATTGGGACAAGGCTTGTGCCAGGGAGGGAGCTGTTAAAGAAGAAAGGTTCCTGCACCCTGGGAAGTCTCCTCATAGGCAGGGAGATCAGCCTGTATGGAGGGGGAGCTTCAGAATATAGGAGGACAGCACAGTAGCCACTTTGCAGAAGGCAAAACAGAGTGGCAAAGAAAGTCAGCACCAGTGCCCTGAGCTCCCCGGCCTGAGACACTTGCCCACCAATGAGGGTGGTGGCTGGGTGCTGAAGCTGAGGCTTGAGGTCAGACCAGGAAGAGGATAGGAGATGAGAGTACAAAGACAGCCTGAAGAGGCTAGACTTGGGCAACTGAGAGTGTGCTCAAAGGAAGCCTGGGCCCACCGGAGAGGCAAGGCAACACTTTTGGGGAGGCATGTGAGGAGATGGGCAGGACCACCATAAGAGTTCTTTCCCTATGATTAGGGAACAGGACACTCTCAGGCAACAGGACACTGTCTACAGGAGCTCTGGAGGTGGGTGCAAGCCACTGCCACCACTGTGGACTCCAGAGGCAGGCATGGGCTACTGCCGCCTATGAGACCCATGAGGAGGCACCTGGCACTGCCCCCACTGTCCCAGTACTATGTAAAAACCACTACAACTGTAGATCCTATATCAAGGGGATAAGAGCCAGCACACAGCAAGGAAAAATACAGCAAACATCAAAACTAAAAGCAGTCCCTTGATCCCAGACAAGATAGGGGTGTAGAAGATATACTGTGTTCTTAGATTGGAAGAATCAATATCATCTAAATGACTATACTACCCAAGGCAATCTACAGATTCAACACAATCCCTATCAAACTAACAACGGCATTCTTCACAGAACTAGAACAAAAAGTTTTTAATATTTATATGGAAACTCAAAAGATCCCAAATAACCAAAGCAATATTGAAAAAGAAGAACAGAGCTGGAGGCATCATGCTCTCTGACTTCAGACTGTATTACAAAGCTATAGTAATCAAAATAGTATGGCACAAAAAAAAAAAAACAGACACACAGAAGAATGGAACAAGATGGAAAGCCCAGAAATAAACCCATGCTCCTATGGTCAATTAATCTACGACAAAGGAGGCAAGAACATACAATGGAGAAAAGATGGCCTCTTCATGAGTGGTGCTGGGAAAACTGGACAGCCACTTGTGAAAGAAAGAAATCTAAACATTCTCTAACACCACATACAAAAACAAACTCAAAATGGATTAAATACCTAAATATAAGGGAGAAAACCTTTGCAAACAAAGTGACCAACAAGATTAATCTCCAAAATATACAAACTCACTCAACTATATATCAAAAAACAAACAACCCAATCAAGAAAATGGGCAGAATATCTAAACAGACATTTCTCCAAATAAGACAGACAGATGGCCAAAAAGCACATGAAATGATGCTCAACATGGCTAATTTTTAAAGAAATTAAAACTACAATGAGGTAATCACCTCACACCAGTCAGAATGGCCATCATCAAAAAGTCTGTAAACAATAAATACAAAGATGGTGGAGATAAAAGGGACACTACACTGTTGGTGGGAATTTAAATGTACAAGCACTATGGAGAACAGTATGGAGGTTCCTTACAAAACCAAAAATTGAACTACTATATGATCCAACATTCCCACTCCTAGAAATACATCCAGAGAAAATCTTAATTTGAAAAGATGCATGCACTGCAATGTTCATTGCAGCACTATTTATAATAGCCAAGACATGGAAGCAACCTAAATGTCCATCAACGGATGAATGGAAAAAGATGTGGTACATATAGATACAATGGAATGCTGTATTCAGCTATGAAAAAGAATGAAATAATGTTATTTGCAGCAACATAGATGGACCTAGAGATTACCATACTAAGTGAAGAAAATCAGACAAATATCATATACCACTTATATGTGGAATCTGATTCAAAAACTATACAAGTGAACTTATTTACAAAACGGAAACAGACTCAAAGACTTTGAAAACAAATATATGGTTACCAAAGGGGAAATGTGCTATTGAGGGAGGGATAGATTGAGGGTTTGGGATTGACATATACATATTACCAAATATAGACTAGATAATCAACAGGGACCTACTCCATAGCATAGGGAACGCTAATAAAAATTCTGTAATAATCTACATGGGAAAAATAACAATCATATGTGTGTATATATATAAGTGGATTACTTTGCCATACATCTGAAACTAAAACAACATTGCAAATATGCCTTACTCCAATGTAAAATAAAAATTAAAAAAGAAAAAGTAAGGGCAAGGGTTGGAGGTTTGTACAAGATGTGAGATCAATCAATGGTATTCCTCACCATTCTATAGTGTCAACCCCCCATAAATTACTGTCCTATATTCCTAAAAACAGTGACGTGTTTTTTGTGATAAGTCTCTGCAGAGCTTTCTTTAGTACCCCTGTACATCCTGATGATTGGTATCTTTTTGCCATCACTTGGAATGAACAGCAATATATGTGGACTGTAACGCCACAAGGATATACTTAAAATCCCACTTACTTTCTCAGATGTCGAAGGTGGACTTAGATGATCTAAGTTTTTCCTCATAAGTCAGTTCTGATATACTATATAAATGATTTGCTGTCATATTCGAATTCTTCGGTAAACAGCAAGACACCCTTTACTTACTTCAGAAGCTATCTTAAAAGGAACATAAAGTGTCCAAGGAGAAATTAAAATTTTGCAAAGTTAATGTGAGATGATATTTAAATGATGATATTTAAAGAAAGGCTTTTAACTTATTTAGAGTAAAAGACATTTTGACTTTCCCCACCCCTGAGACAAAAGAGCACTCAAGGGGATTCTTAGATCTTGTAGGTTACTGCAGGAATTGGACTCCAGATTTTTCTAATTGGTCCAAGAACTATATAATTTGCTTAAACAAGACCAACCTGAACCTCTTTATTGGGAAAAAGAACATTTTGAAGCCACATACACCCTAAAAAAATTCCTGGCAAAGGCTCCATCCAGCCTCAGGACATCCAAATTATGATTTACCCTCTTTTTTCTTTGTATTTGAAAACAAGGGTGTCACTACACTAGGAATATTAACCTAGCAACCTGGCAGCTACCACTGACCAATAGGTTGTTACTGGCAACAGCCAGATTTGGTCCTAAGGGCCTCTCCCTTATCTCTGAGCTGTCAGAGCAATAGCTGTGCTGTGTCGGGCCACAGAAGAGATAGTCATGGATCACCCTCTCACTGCCTTTATTCCCCACTCTGAGGAAGCTTTACGGAACTTTCATCACAAACATTACTCAGCAAACTATTTAATTTCTCATGAGTTCGACTTGCTCTCACCAAACATAACTTTCCACACAGGTATAACAAATTTAATCCAGTCACCTTGCTCCCAGAAGAATCAGACATCAATAATGGAAAACATAATTGTATTGTTTTAACTGACAATCTTTTATTCCTACAATTGACCTTCAAGAAATACCTATGGAGATTCCTGATTTTATATTATTCACTGACGGTTCATATCTGCGAGAACCTCGTGGAAAGTACCAGGTTTATCATGCCATTGTTTCTCCAGGGTCTGTCTTTGAAAATGCTCCCTTGCCTAATGTAAAAGGCTGAAATAATAGCACTACCAAGTGCCTGCCAGTTCGCAAAAGGAAAATCTGCTAATATTTAAACGCTATGCTTTTAGGGTGACATATGATTGTGGCATGCTTTGGAAACAGAGTATTTCAACATCCTTAGTACAGACTATCAAAAATGGAAAACAAGTAGCAGAACTATTAGATACAATTCTGCTTCCAAATACACTTGCTATTATTAAAGCATGGGGTCATTCAAAGTCTGACAATGCAGAAGTAAGAGGAAACTCTTTCAGATCAGGCTGCCAAGACAGTGGTTTTACAAAACAACAATTAACCACTGCCTTTCCATTTGAGACTTCTAGTAACCTTACTGATATATTGTTAAAGATTCAGGGAACACTACCAGAAAAAGAAAAGGACATCTGGGCACAGAGGGAGGAATTCTCAACTCCAAGAGCATTCCTGGTGGGAATACAGATTCTGCAGCCCCCATGATCCAAAGGTCACTCCTCAAAATACTCTAAGAAAGTAAAGATCTTTGTGGCACAGGCAGTGTGGTATTATCTCTGGTATCCCACAAAAATGTGAGACACTTCCAGCCACAAACCCACTAATTTATGGCACCAGGAAGGTTTTACTGGAATGGACTTCTCCAGCACTAATAAGCAACGAAGACTGAGATGACAAAGGACCCTTATGGACTAAGTCCTCTAATGACAAACTCCCCTGAGACATTGTATAGCCGGACAAAGAGAGTGCTGTTTATGACTTCATGTCTCAGAACCCCAGTCTATTCAGCTGGCCAACAGATGCACCCCAGTAAATTCCAAGTATCAAATACCCAAAAGGATTTTCTCATTGGCTGAAACACCAAGCTCTTTGGAACACATAAAAAGAAAGAAGGAAAAACCTCATCTACACTTTTCTTTCTTATATATACATTAACAGCTTTAGGTAAGTTTTGGATTTCTTAGAGCCACACTAACACCTAAGAGGAATGACCTGCAGGGTTTGAGAGTGTATGATGTTTTACAGAGGACCACACTGCACAGAAACTTTCTTGAGCTTGGCAGGTGACCTAGTGTCTATCTAACTGATTCCTTGACCAAATTATCCTTTCATGGGTTCCTTCTTGAGGTGACAAATACCCTAATGGCTGTCAAATACATGATCCATGCCCACCAGGGATCTGGCTGTGGCTTCCAAGAAATCCCCTAGCATAGCTTTTACCTCATGTCCCTATTAATCCCCAGCAAAGTTTAACCAGACACAAGTCTGGTGAGATCCACAAACTCACCAGACTCCAGGGCAGGTCCAGGCTTATAGGGCCTAAGCCTGTGTCTAACCCCACAGAATTTACTTCTTATGACAAATGACACAGTAGACAGAGACAAAGAAAGACACTGGTTATCTCTGAGAAGAAAAGGATCAACAATCCAGAGTGCTCTACCAATTTTCCAAAGAGTAGGAGTCAAGGAACTAGCTGCACAAATATATTCACCTGCTAATCCAAATTTAGAGTGAAGGAAAAAAAAAGATTCTCATAACTTTCACTCCATCAGATCCTACAGACTGAAATTCTGGGAGGTTGACATGGTAAGAAATTTTACATTCTGCCACCCTTTGCCAGACGTCCCAGGATCTCTTCATCTTCAGGAGCCTTCAGGAGGAAGCAGCTTTTCATCCAGATTTTGTCAGCCTGTGAATTATCTTGCTGACTCCATCAATTGTGGGGAAGGGGAATTTTCCCCTTTCCCCTCTTAGTTCATTTGGCTGGCAATTAAAATGACATAAGGCATACTAATAGGAGAAAGTCCAATTTATTACATACATATAGGTAATCCAAAAAAGCATGAAGATTTCCAAAGACAGAAAGGCAAGATGAAGTACATATACTATTCTGGAGCAAGGAGGTGGCAAGTGCCTGGGACTTCAAAGGGAAGTAAGGTAATTCACAGCAAGATAAAAAGAGTTAAAGTTTGATAAACAAATGTTTGCTGGCCAACGAAGACAAAGGGACATAGTCAGGACTTGGATGAAACAGGCCTTGCTAGGTTCCTCCCTGTATACCATACCTAGTTCATATTTTGTTATCCATGGTGATAGTGATAGCTCATTCCTGGGATAGGCCACCTATCTTCAGTTCTTTTAGGCAGTAAAGGACAAGAAGCATTTGGACCTTTACTTATTTTCAGCATGAAATGATCCACATGCCAACAGGTACATCTTGAGGCAGCCTGCCCTGAACCCCATCATCTGGAGTTCAGGGCAGCTGAATGATGCCATATTATAATTCAGTGTTGGCTACAGCATTCACTTGTGGCCAAAGCCAGGTCAGCCTTGGTGAGTGGAAGTCTATGTTAGTGAGTTAGGCATAACCTCCAATCCTGCACCAAGGCCACATTGTTCATGAGCTAACCAGGCAATTACAGGGGTGGCTGGGGAAAGCGGCTGTTATTCACAGATGGGGCATCCTATCCACTTGATTATTAAAATCTTCCTTTGCTGAGGTCATCTTTTGATGAGCATTCACATGGACACAAATATCTTCATATCTTTTGCTTATTCAGACACATCTATCCACATACCTTTCTCCAAATTTCCTTGTCTTTAATCTTGTTCATCCCAAGTCCTTGACCATCTAGCCAAACCTCTGGTCACAGTCCATGAATCAGTATATGATTGCACATCTGGCCACTTCTCCTTCAGGTAAAGTGAACAACCAGATACACTACTCAAAGTTCTACTCACTGGAAGGATTTCTCTTCACCATTGTCTTTTCAGGATGTCCCAGAAAGAAGTCATACTGCTACAGCTGTCCACTTTCAGGTGCTTCCTGTATGTCATACAGAACCACCTGAAAACCAAGCCTAAGTCTTTTTCTCCTTTGTCAACTGACCACAGGAAACTCATGAGGCAATGCATGCAGGATGGGAGAGAGAAACCAATGTAGCAGGAGCGGGAACCATGGACACTGGGGCCACTTTTTCATATAACGTGTGCCTTCAGGGCCTGTGCAGGCCCAATCACATGTATACCATTTCTACTCAATGCAGTGCTGCTGTCCATACCCTACTTCTGGGCTTAATGGATCAGATTCATGGTGGATAGCTCATACAGTAACTTGATGGTCTATGCTTAAATGTTTAGTCTCTACTAAAGAGCAGTAGTAGACCAGAGCTACTTCTCAAAAGAAGAGAAGGTATCCTTATGGATGTTATCAGAAAATGTCACAGCTTTTCTCCAAAATCCCAAGGAACTAAAGAAGTAGCTGTGGTTTACCTGTAGGAGCCTGCCAAAGGCTCCAAACAGGATCCCTGTCTGCCACTTGACACTTTAAGCACCAATGGATCTGCTGGGCCATATGACCCAAGTGATAAAGCAGCTTGCACAGAAGCCTGGACCTGTTGCAGAGCCTTCTCTTGTTCTGGACTCCTCTGAAAATTAGAAGTCTTTTGAGTCACTCAGTCAATGGGTCAGAGTAGCACATTCAAATGAGGAATATATTGACTTCGAAATCCAAAGAGGCTCTCTAAGAATTGTGCCTCTTTTTGGTTTTAGGATGGACCAGATTCAACAACTTATGTTGCACCTTAGAAGGAATATCTTGACATGCCCGACACCACTGTGCTCCCAGAATTTTCACTGAGGGCTGAGTGTCCATCAACTTTTATTGGATTTCCCATGGTCTGACATGCAAATGTCTTACCATAGGTCTAGAGTAGTTGCTATTTCTTGCTCACTTGGTCCAATTAGCATAATGTCATCAATGTAATGGGCCAGTATGAAATCTTATCAGGGTTTGTAAAAGCAATCAAGAACTAAATTACAATATAGAGCTAGAGAGTTGATATACCCTTAACAGTAACTGCAGGATACCCTTCCCAGCACATCATGAATGATCATACATAGAGCACTGCCAACCAGAAGAGCTAAGCTGAGCTTCAGTATCTAGAGTTTTTAATTGGGATTTCATTACATATAAATGATTAATTAAATCATTTCCCATGTAGTTGAATTCAGTCTCCAGGTCCAACATTCTCTCCCTGAATGTCAGGCTGGTATGTCTGTGACTCAAAGCCCCAATCTCTAATCATGTGGTTGGTCTTTCCGACATGGCCAGCTCCTCTTCTTGAGTCATCTCCCCAGCATAAACTATTAGGGCACACCATGAGTAACAAAGATAATCTTATCACTTGAGAAATTTCAAAGATTTAAAGGCTACTTCCAGAAATCAGGGATAAAAGCCAGCTAAATTTTTGTTCCATGAGTCTAGAGACTGCCTCCCAGGAATCAGAGACAAAGGCCAGCCAAATTATTTATTACATCAGCATATATAGCTGTGAGAGAGGTTTCTCCAAAACATGGGATTACATTTTTTTTTTTTTTCATTCAGGAAAACTCTATGACAGATCAAACCAGAATCTAGACTAGCACTCTGACCTGGCTCCTTAATATTAAGTATTCTTTGATAACATAAGTTTTTAGAATATCCACAGTATTCCAACATGTGGATTACCATAATTCATTTACCCATTCATCTACTGATGGCCATTTAAATTGTTTTCAGCTTTCTTCACTTTGAATAACGTTTTGATGCTTAAGGATACATATTATTGAGCTGCTCTATATCAGGCAACATAGAAGGCTCTGGAGATACAGTGCTAAGCAAGGAATTCTTGCCTTCAGATATTATAAACCACTGCACAAAACAAATTAATATCACATTATGATAAAATTCAATTGAGAGTTTACAAATTTCCTATGGGAGCATAAAGCAGGAGCATCTTCATCTAGGGCAGCAACCAATTTTTATTGCTTACATATCCCCTAAAAGAAGTTTTAAAAAATTATGTTCTTTCCTCACACATATGTAAGCTGATATCTGAAAGTTCTCTAATGTTTAAATAGTTAAAATTATATAATCCTTGCAATATTGTAAGTATTAACATTTTAAAACAACACTGAAACTCTTTAATATTTGTCCAAAGAGAAGAGGAGAAACTTCATACTTGCCATTATTTATTGTTTAAAATACACAAGTTGGTACTTCTTCAATGGTTAGAAATTTTATATCATTTTTTTTTTCTCCTTGAAATCATACTTCCATTTTATTTCCCTCCACAGATTTTTATCCAAAAAAGTTAACATTTAAAATTTTTAACTTTTAATTATTACCCTATTACATTTTCCCTCAATAAAATAAATATATTAGTTGATATTTCTTTATTTTATTTCTTACTACTATAAGACTCTATTAAAAAATCTTGTCTGGATTAAATTACAACAAAAATTATTAGCAGTAAACAACCTATCAAGTAATATGTAGAAGCAAAATTTTATCAGAAGTGTAATTTAATGAGGTGAATGGCACTTTAATTTGTTTATCCTTGGTTGAATAATACTTCAGGCTAAATGAGATAAGATCCAGCATTATCTTTATTTTAGTTTTTATAAATTAAATTGTGAAACCTTGTTTATATAAACATATGGGAACTGAAGGAGATTTACTGTAGTAAATTTACTCAATTCTTTGGATTTTTTCCAAGTTACATTCAGAAATCACTTAATAAGCTATCATCAGAAATTATATCTAATGTGCATTATCTGACAACCCAATCTGATCCTATTGCAATTTTGTTGAAAGCAAAAAATTGGAAACCACCTAACTCACTAAAGAATTTATTACCCAGCAATTACAGTTATTCACTTTCTCAATTTCTAGAAAGTAAACTAGAAAAGGGCTTTTACCAATGCTTAACAAATGATTATTACTTTGTCGACCTGAAATAGACAGACATTTCCCTGAAAAGATGATTTATTTGGGATCAGCAGAGAAGTGCAATTCAGGATCTGCAACCCTGTGAGTCATATACAAATTCTCACACTGCAAGGCAAAGGAGAATGCTTTTATAGAGGGGAAAAGGAAATTAGGAGGGTTATAGTAAACAAAGAGCCCATGACTTTCATTGGCTGAAACCTTGTCAGGAAAAAAGAGCTTTTCTTCTTCCTGTTGGGCTCTGCTATCACTTTTATCGCAGAGTATGAAAGTTCCCCTTTTTGATCTCCCAACTCTATTTAATTGACGTTTCAGTTTATTAATTTTTTACAAGTTGTAGCTGTTACTCCTGTGGTGAGGCACTTCCTTTAGTTTGAGACCTAAAGCAGGAATGGCCCTATGGAGATGTCCCAAATGAAGGCAAGTGGTGGGGCCTTAATATGCCTACACTGAGCTAGTCACTACATGAAGGCTGACCCCAGGGAGGACCATAGCATTGAGAAGGGCAGCAGAGGGCAAATCCTAAAAGATTTGTAAGCAGCCATCACGTTGGAAACAGGGCTGTGAGAAGTCACCATTCCAAGTAGCCAGAGAAATCGGTATCTTGGTTTTAAAGGGAGAATCTGGGATGTACACCACAGCAATCACTTTGTGATGGTTAATTTTATGTATGAACTTGACCTGCCATGGGGTGCTCAGATTAAACATTTCTGATTGTGTCTATAAAGGTATTTCTGAGTGATGTTATTAGCTCTTGAATCCATGAACTCAATAATGTAGCCTCTACACCCACCCCACCCCCCACCCCCCAATCACCCTTGCAAAAAAAGTGGCTGGGCACCATCTAATCTATAAAAGGTAGAGGAAGGAGAAAGTCGCCCCTTTTATTCCTGCCTCACTGTTTGAACTAGGACATTTCACCTTATCTCCTCTTGACCTGGGACTAAGATTTACGCTGTCAGCTCCCTGGTTGTCAGGACTTCAGACCAGACTGAAGAACAACACTGGCTTTCCTGGGTCTCTAGACTGCAGACCACAGCTGATGAGACTTCTTAGCCTCTATCATCTCATAAGCCAATTTCTCATAATACATAAGTGAAGTAAATAAATACCTCCAACCTATTGGTTCTTTTTTTCTGGAGAAGCTCGATTAATACACTACATATAATTTTTTTCATGTTACTGTATTTAAATGTAAACATTTAATTTTTTGTAAATATTCGACTTAACTCTACATTTAAATATACTTTCTATCAAATCTTGAAGCTGACAATTTAGCAGAGGCTACTTAATACTCTTCTCTGTAACAATCTGCTCCCTTTTGAATTATAATTCTGAGAAAGACAAAGAGAGAGGAGGGACTGAAACTTACCCTAGATTTGTTAATGACGGCAATAAATTTGACTTTCGTCCAGGTTCTTTCTAAAATTCTGCTGTTGGCTTATGACACTCCCTTGGGATACCTCAGGGTTACAACATTCAGTGGCACTGGGGGAGGGACACAAAACAAACTGTTAAGTGAAAATTGCCATAATTTTACTGCCCCACTCTACAGCAAATTTGAATTCTGAATGTCACAACCCAAGGCAAAATATCTTGTTTCTGTGTATGCTTTGTCTTTCGTGGAAATATATGTAAGGCAAAGGAAGTAAAACAAAACAAACTAAAAACAACTTTATGGTACCTTGACCAAAGGTGATTTCTCCAATACCAGTATTTCAAATGGTCCCAGTTCTTACTCCCAGAACAATGTAGCTTAGTAAAATTCAGAATGAGCGAGAAATAGGACTTTTTTTTCTAAAAGAGAGAGAGGCCAAATGTGAAAAGTAGCTAAGAAAGGAGTCCAGAATACTGTCTGACCCAGGTGATGGAATGTCAGGTAAATTTTAAGGAATAGGAGTTCCCGGTGTGGCTGACTAGTATTCATGAGGATGCAGATTTGATCCCTGGCCTTGCTCAGGGGGTTAAGGATCTGGCACTGCCATGAGCTGTGGTGTAGGTTGGAGAAGTAGTTCAGATCTGGCAGTGCTGTGGCTATGGCATAGGCCAGCAGCTATAGCTCTGATTCACCCCCTAGCCTGGGAACTTCCACATGCCGGATCAGTGGCCCTAAAAAGCAAAAAAAAAAAAAAAATTAAGGAATATATTTGGAAGTTGAGGATCTAGAAATGATTTCTAGCTTTTTTTTTTTAAAAATGTCATTCATGACTTTAATTTGCTTTTGTGGTAAGAGCCTCCTAATTGGCCTTACTGGCTCCTCTACTCCATCCTCTGTATTGCAAAAGTCATCTAGGGATGGTAAAATTAGTGACAAAATTCCCTTCCTATAAACCTTAACTCCTCCATGCTCTGGAGTTTAAGCTGTTTAAGCTGGTATACAAGGCTCTCACTTGCCAATCCCTTTAGCTTCATCTATTATGGGTGTTCCTCTTCTTTCACACTATCCACTGATATACTGAAACAGCATTGCTTCCCCAAATGCCCAAATGGCTATTCACACCTTTGAACATAATGTTTATTTCAACCGAACCCGCTTTTTCCCTTGAGTAAATTCTTAATTATCTTTCAGGAAACAATTCAAGGGTTACTTCCTCTTAAAGTCTTCTGTGAGCCTCACAGTATTGATTAGGTTTTTCCTTGTGCTACTACAAAACTCTGTCATAATTCCTGTATCTCGTACTAGAATATATTGTATATTTATTTTTCTTGCTAAACTGCAGACTTCTGATGGCAGAAACCTTACTTAATCACTTCTTTATTCTCAGTGCACAGTAGTGCCTGGCATATAGGTCTTAATGATTGTTTGTTGGATTAATAAAAAAAAGAATAATAATAAGGCCATCCTAATAGGACATAAAGTCTATATTCCAAAAGCTAAAACTATACTGGAACACACACCAAAAAAAATCATTAATGAATATAAAGAGCATGCTGGAGTAGGAAGAGAATGGAAGGATAATATCCAATTCAACAAGGAAAATGAGAAATCCTTCTAAGAGGAAGTGACATAGGATGAGTATTTAACAGATGGGTATGAATTAGTTTAATGGGTGATGCAGTAAAAGGTATTGAAGAGAGCAAAAAAAGCTTTTGCAAAAATACAATATGAGAGAACAAGGTAAGTTACTGGAAGTATGTATATATTTTTCAAATATGCCCCAACTTTGTACAGAAGAGGGATGGCCTCCTACCAGGTGAGAGTCTTGGTCATCTCAAAATAGAATAGGCACCTCCTTGTCTGGTTTCTAAAGTATAGGGAGTACTTGAGCCAACCCTCAATCAACAGCCTCTATTATCACTCTTCTTTTACGATTCTGCTCAAATATCTTTCCTATGGGAAAGCTTTCTCAGCCCCCCATCCAAACTGAACTGTGTTCCCTGTGATTTTCCCCACCATCCCTTGACTTCCAAATGATCAGTTTATGTGCCTCGCCACCTTTTCTAGTTCTGTACTGAGCCTGCCTGACAGTCACATTTATTTTTATATTCCCTAATACCTAGCTATGTACGCTGTGTATTCTCAATCACAGCACAGAACATCTGGGGAGCTCTCAAAAAATGATATAACAGTAACTGCCATTTATTGTCCACCATGTGTCTACTGAGTTTTTCTCAAGTTTTGAGGATCCAGGAACTACCGAATGGGAATTCAAACCATAAGGAATCAAATAAATGCTCATTACTGTCAATCTTATTACCAGTGATATTAAGAAATGTTTTAAACTCAGTTGCTATTATAAAAACTCAAGTGAGAACCTTTAACTCTTGATATCTAGAGTTCCTAGTATGACAAAGGGCTAGTTTTATATTCACATGTTATCCATTTCTTTACACAGCAATGAAGAGATACAGTCACTGACTATTTCCTTTAATATAAATTAGGATCAAGAGGCATATTATTGATAATTATCCTCCATATACACTTAAGTGTGGAACAGAACTTAGACTTAATCTCCTTTATTAGCAGGGCAACACCCGTTCTTTCTGCAAACATAGTGGGTATCTTGGAATTATATATCCTGAGGCACCTTTAACAGGTTACATTACAGCTTATGAAATCATCAGTAGCAAAGAGAAATATAGCTTTTCTATAACATGGGATTTCAGTGATGAATAAAAGAAAAAGCTGTTGTGCACTTTTCCCCCAAATGTGTACAGCACATGTGATAAATGCTGATTCTTATTCTGCATACCAGTAGGTCCATCAAATTACGAGGGGATAAGCAATGAGATCCTGCTGTACAGCACAGGGAACTATATCTAATCACATGAAGTGGAACATGATAGCGGATAATGTGAGAAAAGGAACATATGTATAAGTGTGTGTGTGTGTGTGTGTGTGTGTGTGTGTCTGACTGGGTCACTTTACTGTACAGCAGAAATTGACAGAACACTGTAAATAACTATAATAATTTTTTTAAATTATGAAAACAAAATACCTGCTAGATTGTACATGTAAGAGCAACCACTCATGCACATTATGGGAAATTAATCTATTGCTGCATAATAAATTACTATAAACTTAGTGACTTAAAATAATAAACTTATTACTTTAGTTTCTGTGAATCAAGAATTACTTAAATGGTTCTGGGTGACTGTCTCTCATAAGGGTGCATTTAAGCTGCCACCCAAGGCCACAGCCATCTAAAGGCTTGACTGGGGATGATCTGCTTCCAAGATAACTCACCAGTCACTTCCCCACCAGAATGCCAAAACGACAGAATCTAACTTTCAGAGAGTAGGCAGAGGAGAACGAAGACAGACAGGAGAAGGAAGGGGAAGGAGAGGAGGTGTTCCTGTAAAGGTACATCATTCAAACAATGGCAGATTTCTCATCTAAAACTATGGAGGCCAGGGGAAATAAAACGACACAATATTTTTCAAATGCTTAAAGAAAAGAATTGTTAATTTTGAATCTGTATCTGACAAAGCTACTCTCTAGAAACAAAAGGGAAACAAAGATATCCTCATTAAAATTAAGAGAAAATAAGAGAATTTATTGCTAGCAGATTTACCCTTAAAGAATTGCTTAAAAAAATCCACAAAGAAAGAAAATAGTAACACAAGAAGGCTGCCTGCCCCTGCTAAGAGGAAAGCAGACCAGTTGAATGAGCAAAAAAAATGAAAAATACAAATGCCCATCTTTCACTTCATGAGACTCTTTAATATTCTACGGTTGATACAAAGCTAAAACACCATCTGATGTGTTCAATGTATGCAGGGAAAACATTTAAGACAGTTGTACTTAAAAGATGAAGGGGTTAAGGAGATCTCAAATGAAAGTAAGGTTTCTAGACTCCATCAGAAGTGGTAAAAAAACAACACCAGTAGACTGTTATGTGTATATACAGAAATATCTAGATATATACAACATAATTTTAAAATGCCATATAGAAATCAAAATGAAACTCTAAAAACGTTCAAGTTACCCACCAGATGGCAAGCAATGAAAAAGAACAAGAAAAAAAGGGAACTAGCAGAAGACAAATAACAAAATGGCAGACTTACACCAGCTAAAAGAAAGAGGTTGGCAGAGATTTTTAAAACACAATCCAGCTATTGTCTACAAGAATTTCATTTCACACATAACATAGCAGGTTGAAGGTAAGAAAGTAGAAAAAGATATATCGTGTAAATAATCAAAAAGGAAAGCAAGAATGGCTTACTTAATACCAGAAAAAGTAGACTTGAGAGCAATGAAAATTACTAAGGACTAAAAGGGTTATAATATCATGACATTATGTAGCTACTATATTTGAAACCATGAGTGGTAGTAATAAAGGCAGCAGTCATAAACACATAGCCTTAAAATATGTGATAAGAAGTCATCTGCCATGTCACTGACGATATAGCCTTTAGCTCAGATGGTCAGAATACAACATTTACTCCCATGATTTTTTAAAAAATCCAGTTTTATATATGAAAATATAGTACGTGCATGCAGCTTACTAAGTCAAATAAATTAACGATTACATATATTTACCATGTCTAGTCTAAAAAATGAATTTCCAAAAACACACTATTTTGAAAGGGGTCTAGGACATAGGTGTAGCAGTAGATGAAATAATAACGACAAAATGTTGTGGTTTAATTAAAAGGATGACATGATCTGACTTATGTTTCACAGTGGCTGCCTGCTGAGGACAGACTGAAGGGGTTGTTAAGGGAAGAAGCAGAGAGACCAGCCAGGAGGCTACTGCAATAATCCAGTAATCCAATTGTATAATGTAATCCAGTAAAAACCCCGTAACCCAGTGGTACAACAGTGGTGCCTCAAACCTGATGATAGCAGAGGTGCTGAAAAGCCGTCAGACTCTTGACATACTCTGAAAGTAAATGCGGCAAGATCTACTGACAGAACAGAGGTGTGGTATGCAAGGAAAAGAGAGGTCAAGGTTGTTTTGACTTGAGCCACTGGAAAAATTAGATTTGCCCTGTACTAAAATAGGGAAGACCAAGAGCAGAATCAGTTGAGGGGGGAATATTCAGGAGTTCAATTTTTGGGCCTGTTAAGTTTCAGAAGCCTGCTACACCTCAAAGTCAAGATGAGTACCAGCTAGATGCTAGATTCTGGAGTTCAGAGATGAGATCAGGACTGGGGTTGTAATCTGGGGAATTATCAGCATGCAAGTGACAGTTAAAGTCATGAGACTAAACAAGCTCATCCAGGGAATGACCACAAATACAGACATAGAGAGGTCCAACGACTGAGCCCTGGGGCTCTCGAATGCTTAGAAGATAGGGAGTTGAGGTGGAAGTAGAGTCTGCAACTGACAGTGAGGATAGGGGAAGAGAGATATGAAGATAAAAGATGGTACAAAATAATCATCTAGGAGAGTGGGAGAGTGAAGAGCCTAGGGAAATACATGGCGGGGCAGCATGATGGTTAAGGTAAATGATCACAAATTTAAAAAGTCAACATGGTTGTACTTTTTCCCAATCACAATGGGCTGTTCAGGGGCAGGCACAGATCAGACAGGATTAGGATTAAAGCAAGCAAATGAGAAAGCAGTGAGGGAATTAAAGGTATATAAAAGGAAGTAAAAAACAAAAACTGTTAGAAATGTTTAGGATCGGGAAGATTTCCATACAGGATATTATGGCATACTACAAAGCTATAATACATTTTTTAAATTCAGTGGCAGTGTCAGACTACACTTTTACTAGTAGAACAGAAAGGAATTTTCAGAAACACATGTAACAATTTAGTATATAATAAAAGTGGTAGGCCTAATCATTGGGGACAGCTATTTGATAAATGTTATAGGAACAAACAGCTTAACCAGCTGGAAAATACAGATAATGATTGATTCCATTAAGCACTGTCAACCAAAATAAACCATAGAGAAATTAAAGATTTAAATGTTTAAGGATTAAATAGCAGCCTTACAAGAAAATATTCATGAACATGTATAGAACGTAGGTAAGAATGGATTTTCATCTATGATATATGAATGAAAAAGATCAAGTTTCAATGTAATATTTATATTATGAATTTGGGCATATAAGTGCAAAGACTACAGCAAACTTTTAACAAGATATGTCTGGATGTTTCTATTTTGAGTAACTGTATTTGTTTCTATAAGCTTTACTGTGTTTTGCAAACTGTCTATAAGGAACACATATTACTTTTGTTTAGCTTTTATAATATTTATTATTTTTAAGTAGAAAAGCAATATATAGTTGTAACAAATGAAATAATGAAGAGATGTATAAAGATAAAGTTACTAACATTTACCCCATCCTCCACCCCATCTAACTCTTTCCATTTCTAGCCACTTGAGGTAATCAAATTAACAGACTGGTGTCCATCCTTCTCCATGTTCACACTCACGCTCACACACACACACAGTTTCATAATTTTCTTTTCAAAGTATGATTATATTTATTGTTAAATACTTTGCTCAACTACTTGCTTTTTCACTATCCAAATCAATGAAAAAAAAATCTAAACTACTCATATTAAGACGTTACAGATAAACCATAATGTATACAAGCAGTCTCCTTTTGATGAAGAACTGATAACTCTAATTTGGAGTTACTGCAAAGAAAGCAATAAACACCCTTGGATTTGTATTCTTATATGTTGATGGACTAATATCTATAAAATGGAGTCCTAAAAGAATTAAAAGGTATATGTATGCTTAGTTGCAAAAGATACTGTCAGATTACTTTTTCCAATTATAGTAACTATGACAGGCAGAATTCTAAAATGACCTTCCCCTCTTCACCATGTATGCCCCTTGTAATAATCCACGGTACTATGAATGTTTCAGATCCCTCGATTATGTTATATGACCTTAAAAAAGGGAGATTTTTCCACATGGGCCTTACAGAATCACACAAGCTTTTTAAAAGCAGAGTTTCCTCCAGCTGACCATAAAAAGGGAAGTCACAGATTTGAAGCACAAGAAGACTTCAACTTGCCATTATTGGTTTGAAGATGGAGAGGGCCACATGTTAAGGAATTTGGTTACTTAAGATTGCTAAGAGTAGCCTGTGCCTGGAACCTAGCAAGGAAATAGGGACCTCAGTCCTAAAACTACAAGGAAATGAACTCTGCCAATAACCAGTGAGCTTGGAAGAACCCCAGGTAAGAACTGTGGCCCCAGCAAACACTATGATCCTGAGCAGGGAATCCAGCCATGCTATCCCTGGACTTCCAACCTACAGGCACTGTGAGATAACACACTTGTGTTGTCTTGAGCCACTAAATGTGTGGGAACATTATAAAGCAATAGGAAATAACACAGTAAGATTCGCCCTCCTACTAGCAATGTACCAGATGCCTATTTTCTTCATTGTCCAACCAGCATCAAAACTTAACTATATTTTTTTAATTGAGTCAATTTGTTAAGTTTTTAAAAAGATCTCTTTTTTTATGCATTTTGATAAAGAATATATTTATCTTATATCTATGTTTATTTAGATTTCCCCTTCTGTGAGTTGCCTATTAACATATTTTGACCACTATTCTGAGTCATTTGTCTAATTCTTGTCAAGGGTTTGAGCAATCCCTAATCAGGAGTGTAGGTGTTAAACTGACTTGCTACATTTTCAAAATTTAATAGGTAAAGAAACAATAAGCTCAAATTGACTTAGAAAGTTTGTAATCAGAGTAGAGCAGGCAGCCTGAGCTCCATGTTCACATCTGTAATCTTGTCCCCAAATCCTTTGTGGGGAGAAAGAGGGCCTGTGTGGGTGCTGCACAAGAAGACCCTGTCCCAGACAATGAAGCCAGAGCTTAGGAAATTTTCTGGGACTCCAAAAAGTCCTTTACAAACTCTACCCCACAAATGGCTATCATCTTTATTATCCTAGTCAGGAAATAAATCTGCTTTCTGACCCAAAGGCAGACACTATCTCTAATTTCCAAGGCTATGTGCTATCTGATTTTTGAAAAGATAGTCAGGAACAAAAGCTGACATGAGATGTATAAAAACACCATGGAGAATTGCCTCATTCCATACCTTTATGAGTACATCACTCTGATGGCCCCTCCAATTAATATGATTGGTAGGATGAGACCAAATTCATTCCATTGTAAACATCTGCAGATCTCTTATGACCAGTGTTTTCTGGAAGAAGCAGGAATTACACACAAAAATTATAATCCCAAAGACACACATTATGTCCCTGGGAAGAGTGGTTTTGATTGTTGGAAAAAAAAATTTTCAATTGCTGTTCTTAAAAAACTAAATATAGAACTACCATATGATCTAGCAATCCCACCCCTGGGCATATATCCCAATAAAACTCTAATTTGAAAAGATACATGCACCCAATGTTCATTGCAGTACTATTTACAACAGCCAAGACATGGAAGTAACCTAAGTGTCCATCAGCAGAAGAATGGATAAAGATGATGTGGTACATATATACAATGGGATCTTATTCAGCCATTAAAAAGAATGAAATAATGCCATTTGCAGCAACATGAATAGACCGAAAGGTTACCATACTCAGTCAAGAAAGTCTGAGAAAAACAAATATCATATGATAGTACTCATATGTAGCATCTAATAAAAATGATACAAAGGGCCTTATTTAAAAGACAGAAACAAATAGATTTCAAAACCAAGGAGGGAAGAACTGGGAGGGTGGGAATAACATATACACATACTGGATACAATAGATGATTAACAAGAACCTACTGTATAGCACAGGAAGATCTCTCTATGTAATAACATATATGGGAAAAAAAGAATGGATATATTTATATCTATGACTGACTCACTTTGCTGTACACCTGAAACTAACTTAATCTAAGTCAACTATAGTCCAATAAAATTAAATTTTAAAAAATTTAAAAACAGGGGAAAAAAAAAAGTTAACTATGTTAACCTCTGCCAAAGAGAGAGCAACAAGAAAGAAGGCCAGTGACAACTGTTTTATGAAAAAAAAAAAAAAACCTCAATACTGGTTTACAGAAAGATTAACTAATTAATTAATCCAAATATCCCTGTCTCTGTAACTCTGCTGTCCAGTGAGTAAAACTTTTCCCTTGGAAGACACCCTTTAAAGGACAGGCTCCAGACTTCTCCCAATCATCCTATTCCTTCTCCTCTCCTCACCTCTCAACTAATATCCTCAGAGTGTATACAGTTCCTTCCAACTTGCCACGACTGGGAAAGACTCTCACACACTATGATAGCAGTCGACCCACCATAATCTTGCCCAGGAGAAAAGTACACCAAGCTGGAAAGAATGAAGGAGCAGAGAAGATGTTTATGATTAGAGGGCAAAGAAGAATCACTGAATCAGAGCCTCCAGACCACAGAAAAGTAGCTGATGTCTAACCGTGTTACATTCCTGGTTAGCTCCTGTGACCATTATTCATTTATTAAACTCAACTTGGCAAAAATTTCTTATTTTACATTTAAAATTTACCCCCAAAATTGACTATTATTGACAAGAAAACTGGCATTTACCTGAATTTTAGAAAGGGAGACTAAAACAGGCCATTGGGATAAAGGTGCAGAATCACAGAAAGAACTTGTTCACCTCTAACCTCTTTATTCCAAGAACCAGACTCCTGAGCCCCCCAACCTCCACAGGGTACTCAGTACTGTTGCAAGAATTTTTGTAGCTGGATGTTAAGTGTGACATCTAACTGCGATGCTGTGAGAGAACACTGATTTCTAAAGGCAGCATTTCTCTCCCTTTCATACAAGGACACACAATTATAGTCCCTAAAATATAGGAAGAGCCCTACTTCTTCAGAACAAATCAGCTATCATAATAATGCTTCAAATGTCCCAGATGTTTGTAAGTCCACCAGTTGGAACGAAACCTCCTCTTTGAACCTATTCAACCAGAGTGAAACTCTGCCTGTGGTAAAAAAGAAAGCAGCACATAGTTTCATGATATTCAACCTTCCACCTTCCACAGTGATGAGACAGAAACCTGTCTGGGGTGAAGAACATGGGGGAATTTGTGGCAGTTACCATCTGTCATAGATGTAACTGCACCAGAGGTGTTCTGTCCAACCAGTTTCTGATGTATCAACCATGAGAATAACCAGAAATAGGCCTAAATATAGAGCTGAAGGAAAGTGAGTCTTAAACCTGGTAGTCAGAGATTAGCATCCTACCATGACCAGAATAGCTCTTCTGGCCTACTGACTCCAATTTTCAGGAGACGTTCTATTTCTAGGCCTTCTAGGAATTTCAACAGTAGAAACAAAAAATGAGGGGTAAAAAGTAATAACGAGGAAGAGATACTATCAACTTACATGTAAATTACTTAGCATAAAGCTGAAACATATTTAGTACTTAATAAATGAACATATTAATTTCAACAATAATAGATACTAACTATGAATCAGACATTATGCTAAAACCTTTGGGGATTCATTTCATTTAACCTTCACAATCATCCTATGAAGTAAGTATTGTTATTGCCCCCATTCAACAGATCGGAAACTGAAACTCATGGACATGAAGCACCCTGACTAATGATATGCGGCTTATCAATGACAAAACTGATACTGGAGTTCCAGTCAGTCTTATTCCAAAACTCGTGTTCTTAATCATTTTGTTACATGACCAAGCTCTTAGAAAAGATTCCTAATAGAAATAGTATGATGACTAGAAGAGGGACAATTACACCAAGGGAAGCATAACACCACCAAGAACCCCAGCAAGCATACAAATGTTAGCGTAGATCTGAATCCTTCTTGTATCAGACCTAAATTCTTTACCCAGTAAGATTTGCCATTGAAGAGAAATGTCATCCAAATCCTCTCAGATAACTAAAGTGGGAGACAGTCAGTCTCATTTTTATTTTCTATAGCATTCCTCAACAACCTGCAATTAAGAATGTGTTCTTATGTTCTCCCACTACATGTGTCCGAAGATTTTGACTGCCTTGTTAATTAACTACTGTATCATCAGCACTTTGTACAAAGCTTGAATTGATGTTCAATTAGTTATTTAAACTAATGATTGAATGCATTTAAGTATCTCAATACTCTTCTTCTTGATCCTTCAAAATGATGCATTTTTGGTTATCCCTAGCCTCCCTACTATTGGCAAAAAAAAAAAAATTTTGTTCTTCCTTTCATATTCTGGCTAGGATATAAGACTTTAATAGCACTTGTCTTTGTCTCTTTAAATAACACCATCACCATCATTTATGTCAGTACCATGATACAAAGGTGTGAAAAAACTGCACTTAACATCTTAAGAAATCAAATATAATGCTAGAGCACAGCTAGTATATAGTGACTGTATAAATATGGAGAAACCATCTCTCTATACAAGTGTGTTCCACTTCTAATGAGGAAATGGGAGGCACAGCAAGGAGAGAAGATTTCCAGGGCACATGTCCCAGGTACCAGAAACATTCTTGAAATAAACTGATTTGATGATATAATTTGGCCAGTTCATCACTAGAAGCCTCCTAAGAATGTAAGATCTGTGAAGGGGGCTGCATACAAAATAGGTTTCCTGCCCAAGGTCTGCAGGAAACATCTTAAGTAAGATCATGTTTGTAATTCATTTATGTAAAACTAAGGTGCTGTATTTCAAGATAAATTCTTACTAACACACAAGAAACACAGCAGCTGCCTGCCTTGTCAAATGGACATAAGTTGTTATTGCCAGAAATTCTCTTTTGCCCTGCCCACTGACTCAATTATTATTTGATGACTTTCAAAGTTGGCTAGTTTCCAACAGCAAATTTTAGGTCAAAAAACACAACTTCTAGTTTTTATATAAAGACTTAATGGCGACCAAGGGCAGCAGTTAATTTAATATTTCAAAATTAAATGTCTATCTACATTTTTCATCTTTCTCTTAATCTCCTAGTGACATTCAATGATGTCAGTCATTCTTCCTTTATAAAATTCTGCCCTCATAGTTTGAGGCTGTACTTCTTTCTGGTTTTTCTTCTAGTTCCTCAGGCACTCTGTTTCTTGTTTTCAGTATAGAAGAATAAAGATATAGAAGGATATATTATACACTAAGTGGAAAAATCTCAAGCTTAACATCCTGGGTGTTTTGGTATAGAATCCTAGGTTTTTAATTCTATGACCTTAGGCAAGTTATTCCATGTTCCTAAGGTTAAATATCCTCACCTTCAAAATAAGAACAAGAACAGGGGAATTTGGCAGAGTGGTATATACACACCACATTTTGTTTTTACGTCATTATCAGAAATTGAATAAACACGAATATATAACTGCATTTATCAGGCAGTTACTGTATGCCCTTTTAAACTAAAAATTTCATCATCATCATTATTTAAATCAGTTTACATAACAAAGCTAAGATGACTCTATTCGCTACTCTATTTTTAGTTAGATATTTTCTGGTCACTCAAGGTGATTAATATATATATATGTCAGTGGTTCTCTTCTGTTTTGGCTTGGAGTGGCAGGTAGAGGGATGGGGTGATCATAACCTCTACAGGTGACATTTATTGAATCCATTATTCATGAGATACTTGCTAAATGATTTATATACCTTATCTCATTTAATACAACAATCCTATAATGGAGTTACTAAAATTATTCCAATTTCAGGAGTTCCCGTCGTGGCGCAGTGGTTAACGAATCTGACTAGGAACCATGAGGTTGCGGGTTCGGTCCCTGCCCTTGCTCAGTGGGTTAACGATCCGGCGTTGCCGTGAGCTGTGGTGTAGGTTGCAGACACGGCTCGGATCCCGCGTTGCTGTGACTCTGGCGTAGGCCAGTGGCTACAGCTCCGATTCAACCCCTAGCCTGGGAACCTCCATATGCCGCGGGAGCGGCCCAAGAAATAGCAACAACAACAACAACAAAAAGACAAAAAAAAAAGACAAAAAAAAATTATTCCAATTTCAGAGAACAGTAAACTATGGCACAAAAAGAATGAGAATTCACCCAGTCACATAACACTAAGTTGCAGAGCCAAGTGTTGTCTGACTCCAAGTCTTCTCATGTTCATGCTTCACTCCAATCTTTTTATCAACAATCTGATTTTGAAGTTCCCGTCGTGGCACAGCAGAAACAAATCCAACTAGGAACCATGAGATTACGGGTTTGATCCCTGGCCTCGCTCAGTGGGTTAAGGATCCGGCGTTGCTGTGGCTGTGGTGTAGGCCAGCAGCTGTAGCTCCAATTAGACCTCTAGCCTGAGAACCTCCATATGTCACGGGTGCGGCCCTAAAAAAAGGACAAAAAAAAAAAACCAATTTTGCTTTGTTATTCTAGAGTTAATTTCAGGATCTTAGGGCAGACGTAAACTTCTTGTTATGAATAATATGTATATGTATAATACAAGTATTAACTTCCATAAAGTCTTAAGATTTTTTTTAACTTGAACATGTGATGATTCTTTGATTTTATGCATATAATAAATCTTAGTATGGTATTAAGTGATGTGATAAAAATTTTGATATTTCACCTGCAGTCACAAACTGAGCAGCATTTGCCATTATTAAGTGATAACTGCTTTCAGAAAAACGATTTTAAGAGAGAATTTCAGGCATCAACTATGGGCAAATGCAGAAAGATCATTGAGCAACAGATCTGTCCCAGATCTATCAAGACATACTATATTGATGACCACCTTCTCTATTTAAGTTAAAGATAAGTTATTCATCTAACAATGAGTTGTAACAGGCACTGGGGTCAAGTGAACATACTCCACTTTTGCCTTTAAAACAAATTACTCAATCAAAATACTCTATAGGGCTCTCCTGCTATAAAATAACTAGATTCTGGATGAAAGAGACCCTTGAACACATTTCTGGGATATCTATGAAGGCCCCAACCAACAAATCCCCCACAACATAAAACCAAAAAAAGAGTAAGCAGAAGCCAGAATGGGAATCTGTGAGTAATAAGCAACAGACAAGATTTTTCTACAGTTTGTTCTGAAAAGCACTGAAGTTAAGTGAGAGAAACTAAAACTCAATGTTGGCAATCCAAATCAAAGATCCCCACAAAAAGAAACCTACAAAAAGATAAAAATGGTCCCTGTTTGGTAGTGCCTCCTGATTGGTAGCAGAAACAACTGGACAAAAGCACTCCCAATGTATGACCTCAGAATCCTCATAGATTAATTTCAACCAACTAGGAACTTTAAAGGAAATTGCTGTGTTTCCCAGTCACCAAAAAGCATTATGACTGGGGAGAAAAACAGTAAATTTAGAGGGAAAATTACTTAAAATTCTGGAATTTGGCTGATTCAGAATATAGAATAACTATGTATGCTTCTAGAAATGGAGTCACAAAAACAGCAACAATCAGGAGTTCCCGTCATGGTGCAGGGGAAATGAATCTGACTAGGAACCATGAGGTTGCAGGCTCGATCCCTGGCCTCGCTCAGCGGGTTAAATATCTGGCGCTGCCTTGAGCTATAGTGTAGGCCACAGACGCGGTTTGGATCTGGCGTTGCTGTGCGTTTGGCATAGGCCAGCAGCTGCAGCTCCGATTGGACCCCTAGCCTGGGAACCTCCATATGCCATGGGTATGGCCCTAAAAAGCAAAAAATAAATTAATTAATTAAAATAAAAAATTTTTAAAGAGTAATAATCAAAAGATTATCAAAAATGTATAGAGAGGAGTCTGGCATTGCCACAACTGTGGCACAGGTCACAGATGCCACTGAGATTCAAAAAGGAAAAAAACTGGGTAGAAAGATGTGAAAAATAGTACTTTTAGAAACAAAAAGTTTAACTGTTGAGGAACTTTTTAAATTAGGGAGAGAATGCAGATCACCAAAAAAGAAATGAACATTAGATTAAACTGACACTGATTTTTCAACTATTTTAATGCATATAAATGACAAAGAATTATTATCCAAAATACATGTTTTAAATTCTATAAATAAAGAGAAAAGATGGATGACCCAATGGGAGAGAAATATAAGACACATTTTTTGTTGTGTATCATTTTTGCCAACATGGTTTTAAGAAGTATTTATTTTTTGTATATCAGTAGATTTAAATTGTTCTGAATAATTTATTCATAGTATTATATAAATATTTCTTCATTCTATTATTGACAGTCATTTAGACTGTTTCCAGTTTGGAGCTCTAATGACTAATACTCTTATGAATACTCTTGTACCTGTCTTTGGTGGAGAGAGTAAGTATTCACATATAATGAATGGCAAATACCCAGGAGTAGAATCACTAAGTCCTAAGAAGAAGGGTAAGTACATGTTATGTACAAACAGTTTTTTGAAATAATTATACGGATTTCTTCTCCTACCAGTACTGAATGAGAATTCCAGTTGTTCTACCACCTTGCAGACACTTAGTATTGTCTCTATTTTAATTTTGGAAATTCTGGTGGCTGCACATTAGTATCTTATTGTGGTTTTAAATTTGCATTTCTCTGATGACTAATGGTGTGCACAGTTTCATATGTTTATTGGCCATTTGGATGTTTTTTTTTTTTCTTATTGAGAGACTTGTTTGGATTTCTTCTTACATATGCATGACACATTTATAAGACAATAATCCAGAGTTCTCGTCCTGACTCAGTAGTTAACGAATACGACTAGGAACCATGATGTTGAGGGTTCCATCCCTGCCCTTGCTCAGCGTTGCCGTGAGCTGTGGTGTAGGTTGCAGACGCAGCTCGGATCCCGCGTTGCTGTGGCTCTGGCGTAGGCTGGTGGCTACTGCTCTGATTGGACCCCTAGCCTAGGAACCTCCATACGCCGTGAGAGCGGCCCTAGAAATGGCAAAAAGACAACAAAAAAAAAGATAATAATCCATATGTCAAATTCCAATAAATTTTAGATACCTATTCTTAGACGGAATACATTCTCAGGACACAGTGCAAATAAATTTGAAATCAATAAAAAAATTAAAACTCGTAAATTTAAAAATAGAGATGTTAATAATTCATAGGTTAAGGTAAATCATAATAGAAATCTTACAATGTTTAAAATTACACAATAATAAAAATGCCACAGCTCAAAACTTCCACTTCTGCCATGATGTAATAAATAAAACCAAACTACAAACATTTGTAAAACTGGACAAAATATATGAAGCAATGTTTTAAGAAACTGTACAACAGGTACCACAGAACTGTGACCCCTCACAGAAAGGAAATAAACTAGGAGAACCTTAAGCTCACCCTGGATTTCTGCTGGAGGAATTTCCAGACTACAGTGCAGAGAGGGAGGACACCGTCAGGGACCACTTCCCTCAACAAGTTGAAGAGACGGAGAAAGGAGTTTTGGTAGTGGGTGTGGGTGCTAAGAAAACCATATTTTTTCAAAGCAGAATACTAGAGAAAAGGAACAGATGCATAGAAAAAAACTCTAGAAATATGTATAGTAATCACTTTGAGTCCACTGTTGCATAGAAAGCCATGTACATATAAGGTGAAATGTGTGACTGGGCAAAGAATTACAGGAGAGCCCCAAGATGAAAAAATACCAGAGCTTTCATAAGGTGGAAGGATGTGTGAGTGAATGAAGGCTACTTTAAACTTTTCCAAATAAAGTTTAAAACAATTTGAAAATGAAAAAGCTTATCCACACATAACAACTGCTTGCCTGAATTTCTTCCACAGTCTTTTAAAAAATACAATCAAATCCAGACACTCAGTAATGTAACAATAATGACTAGCACCTAACAAAAATTACTTTTTAAAATTACTAGACATACCAAAAGCAGGAATGTGTGACCCACACTACCAGAAAAATAAGTCAGTAAAAACAGACCAAAAAAAATGGCAGTAATGAAAACTTAGCAACCAAGCACATTAAAATAACAATTAAAAATATGCTTAAGGGTGTAAATGAGAACAGATATGGGAGATTTAAAAAGGAACCAACTAGAACTTCCAGAACTGCAAAAGCAATATTTAAATTGCAAAATTCACTGAATGTAATTACAGCAAATTAGACCATGCAGAAGAATCAATGACCTTGAATATAGGCAAAAGAAAGCATCCAAACTAAAGTCCAGAAAGAAAAAGGATGGAAAAAATTAACAAAGCCTCAAAAATATGAAGGACAACATTAAGCAATCTAACTGAAGTGTAACTGGAGTCCCAGAGAGAAAGGAGAAAGATGTGAAGCCAAAAAAAAATTTTTGAAGAAATAATTTTCTGAAAATTATAAGCCCACAGACCCAAGAACCTCAATGAAACACAAGCAGGATAAAAGCAAAGAAAATCTTACCAGGCACATTATAATCAAATTGCTTTTTAAAAGTTTTCATGAAAAGCAAGTCTTAAAAGCAGCCAGAAAAAAAAAAAAATATGTTACAGCATGTGATATGATATGACATTACATTACAAATATAAGAATGACCGAAGAGTGTCAGAATAATGAACACCAGACTACAAAGGAATGATATCTTTATCATATCCTTTCCATGGTGGGGGACAGTGACATGCAGAAGTTCCTGAGCCAGGGATGGAACTTAGGCCACAACGTGACCACATCGAATAAGTGCTTGGCCGCCAGGGAAATCTGGGAATTACATCTTTAATGTGTTGAAAAATCTGTCAACATTAATTAGATCCATAAGAAATATTCTTTTGCAGACAAAAGCTGAAGGGCTGTGTCACTAGCAGATCTACACAAGAAGGAATATTAGAAGTTCTTCAGATTGAAAAAAAAAGTTTATACCAGATGGAAAGTTGGACCTACACAAAAGGGTGAAGAGACTTAGAAATGATATGTGGTAAATATTAAAAAAATCTCTTAATTTATCATTTTTTAAAAGCTAACTAGCAAGTGTTACAGCAAAAAAATAATATGAAAGTAGAGCATTTTTTACACATAGAGATCAAATGTATGACACAATACTGAAAACTACAAAAGAGTAAATGAATATATACTGTTGAAAGAATTTTACATTACATATGAAGAAATATAATATTATTTGGAGGTATGTTGTGATAAGTTAAAAGATATAAATTGAAACCCTAGAGCAATCACTTAAAAGAGAGCTAAGAGGCCAGTAGTGGAGATAAATAAGAATATGAAAAAAATGCTTAATTAATCTAATGTATGGTAGGAAAGAAGAAAAAAGGAAGAGAGAGCGGATGGTACAGGTAGAAAACAAATAGCAAGATGGTAGATTTATACCTAATCAAATTGCTTATTATAAAGAATGTAAATGTTTGCTAACATTCCACTTAAAAGGCAGAGATGGTCAGATGAAATAAAAAGGAAGGCTTATCTCACGCTGTGAGAAACAGTTTAGGTATAAAGATACAGACAGGTTAAAAGCAAAAGGATGGAAAGATATTAAAAACTCTAACCATAAAAAGCTAAAGTGGTTTTATTAGTATCATACAGACATAAAAATAAGGAAAGTGGGAGTTCTCTGATGGCCTAGTGGGTTGAGGCTCCACTGTGGCTCTGGTTGCTGCTGTATGGTATGGGTTGGATCCCTGGCCCAGGAACTGCCACATACTGCCCCTGTGGCAAAAAAGACAAACACAAGAGAGAACCTGAAATTAACGCTGCAACTCTCATTAAAAATAATAATAATAAGGAAAGTTATCAGGGACAAAGAGTGGCATTTCATAATGATAAAAAAGTCAAATCATTTCAGAAGATATCACAAAATACATGAAACAAAACTGACAGAACTTCAAAGAGAAATACATAAGTCCACGAATATAACTGGAAATTTCAATACTATTATCTTAATAAATGATGAACAAGTAAGCAGAAAATCAATATAGACATAGAAGGATTTAATAACACTAACTTAATCTAACTGGCATGTATAGAACATTACAACCCACAACAGCAGAACACACATTCTTTTGAGATACACATGTGACATTGACCAAAATAAACCATATGTTCCTCCAAAAAACAAATCTTGATAAATTTAGGGCTGAAACAACAAAAATTAAAGTTAGAAATAAACAAAGAACATAAATCAATACCTAAAGAAATCTGTAAAATACGGCATATTTGGACATTAAAAAATGCACTTCTAAACAACCCATGGATCAAAAATGAAATCACAAGGGAAACCACATATTTTTTAAATAAAAAATTAAAACACACCATAACGAAATCTGTGGCATAGAGATAAGGCAGTACCTAGATGGGATTTATAGCTCTAAATAAACTTACATTACAATAGAAGGGTAGCCAGTTCGCAGCTGCTGTCCTCCGTGGCAGAGGCCTGACTCCTCAGGTGGCTGCTGCCTGCTCCCGGCAGCCATGGCCGGCCTGGTGGCTCTCGCAGCCTCAGGGTCCCTAAGGTCCACGACGCCCGAATCTCCTTCCTCAACTTAGCGTTCTCTGGCTTCTGGTGCTGGAGTCTGAATAGATTCAGATCTTATTTCCTCTTTGTACACTCTTAGGAAGTTGCATCTGGGGTCACAGTAGTGGCCCCTGGGCAGAGCAACCATAGCCAGTGTCTGGAAACCTGTGTCTCCACAAGCTCAGCGGACTGCGAACACAGAGAGCTGCGGGCGGCGACCGAGGATGGCGTTCTTTCTCATGCCTGGTACCAGTTTCGGCTCCTTATGCTCAAGGCCTATGCTCTACTCTTTGAACGGTTGCTATTGACTTTCTCTTCACCACCACTCACAAGGGGGTGGGACTTAACTTACGTACGCAGGTGGCTGGGGCGTGGCAAAAAAAAAAAAATAGGGGTATTCTGGGAAAGCAGCGTCTGGTGGAATTCTGGCTCTGGCTTACAGTTCGGCTCACTGCTCTCCACCACAGCAGAGGGTCTGCTCTGAGGAAGGGGCTGTACTGAGTTTTGCAAGCTGATTTTGGAGGTATAGGGAAGGCAGGAGACCTGACACTATCTGCAAGAACCCTTGTGGAAAAGTTTGGAGACCAAACTTTTGGACTATTGTCCAACCTTGCCTATTTGGTAGCCTGCACAGGCCACGTGATAGTAATTAAGCTGAAATGACTGACTAGGTGCTGCTTGCTCTGTATTTCTGAAGAGCCCACCATGCTTCTAGGAGGAGCAGGATCTCCAGCTGGATTTGAAAAGCACTCTGAGTCAGATAAACTGCAAGAAACCCAATACACACCTTGAGAAAGTTAAAGCACTCAGGTTTTTAGTAATGAATCCACATAACAGAGCAAGCATAGCCTGCAGCCCAGAGCTTAGTGCATCTAAAACCGCTTGCATTGCACAGGTTCAGGACATTGAAGTAGAGTATGCATTCTCTTCTGTACTCCACCCCAGCACTTCTAGTCGCAGGTGTTCTGCAAGAGCACAGGTGGTTCTATACCGGGCTTCTGCTGTAAACCCAGTTGTTTCCACCTTTCCCCTTCCCCCTCCCTTTCTCTAGAAATAGCATCCTGATCTCCTGCTCAGAAAAAAAAATAAATTTTACCTATTGTCAAATAAGAGAGTCAGGCCAGATTGAGGACTCATGGGTCTCCCTTCAAGATGTGTTTTGTAGATGCTCTGGGAGGAGTTAATATCCAAAATATTGAAAATAGCTTCTCATAATGGGCCCTATCCTTGGTACCATACTTGATTTATCCTATTTTTGCCATCACAAACTCCACTGTCTTCAGCATCATTTTTGTGAAAGAAATTAAACCATTTTCATGAGATCATAGGATTTAGGCATCTTACCTATTGTGCCTAATGGATAAGTGCCCCCTGCCTCATGTTTCTGGAGGATGGTTAAGAAGTTAGCTAAAAGATGGTGATTAACCAATTTACTTTTAAAAAGATGTCAATGGATGGTAATCCCACTGGCCCTAACCAAGATAATTCTTCCTCAGACTGACTCTTGCTGTTATGCAGGCCTCCCTATCTCTTGGCTAGATTCTCTGTTAGGAGTTTTCAGCCTTGGATCAATTACCATGAGAGACCTACAAGGGTTTTCCTTTAAAAAAAAAAAAAAAAAAGAGTTCTAACATCAATCTTCCAGGAAGCATCAGCCTTAAAAAATGAAAAGGAAGGAGTTCCCATCGTGGCACAGTGGTTAACAAATCCGACTAGGAACCATGAGGTTGTGGGTTCAATCCCTGGCCTTGCTTAGTGGGTTAAGGATCTGGCGTTGCCGTGAGCTGTGGTGTGGATCAGATCTGGCATGGCTGTGGCTGTGGCGTAGGCCAGCGACTACAGTTCCAATTAGAACCCTAGCTTGGGAAGCTCCGCGTGCCACAGGAGTGGCCCTAGAAAAGAAAAAAAAAAAATGAAAAGGAAGGGTAGATTAAGTCCAACATATATAAGAAAGCAAAATTTTATATATATATATATAAATAATATATATATATATCAATAACACAGAAATGGGACAAACAATTCAGAAAATTCAATGAAACCAAAAGCTGATTCTTTGAAAAAGGCAATACAATTGATAAATCTCTAACTAGGTGTGTAAGTAAAAAAAGAAAAGACAAAAATTATCAGTATGAAAAATGAGTAGATTCAAGAGCCAACAGATAATTTAAAAATAAAAATATGTGCAACTTATACCATATTAGACAGAAAGGAAAAAAACTAGCAAACCAACAAAAATAAAGAAAAAAACAGAAAGCCTTAATAACCCTACATAATCAATTAATTTTTAAAAAACCCAAAAAACTAAAAACAAAAAAAAACAAAAAAAACTTTTCCACAAAGAAAATTCCAAGTCCAGATGGCTACACTGATGGACTATATTAAATATTTTAAAAAGAAAAAAAATACACTTTTTACGCAAACCCTTTCCAAAAATAGAGAAGGGACTAATTCCCAACTCCTTTCATAAAGCCAGCATTAACCTAATACCAAAACCAAACAAACTTACTACAAAAATAAATAAATGCAAATAAATTTTCCGTGTGAAGAGAGATGCAAAAATTCTTTTTTTTTTTTTTGTCTTTTTGCTATTTCTTGGGCCACTCCCGCGGCATATGGAGGTTCCCAGGCTAGGGGTCCAATCGGAGCCGTAGCCACCAGCCTACGCCAGAGCCACAGCAATGCGGGATACGAGCCGCATCTGCAACCTCCACCACAGCTCAGGACAACGCCGGATCGTTAACCCACTAAGCAAGGGCAGGGATGGAACCCTCAACCTCATGGTTCCTAGTCAGATTCGTTAACCACTGCGCCATGACAGGAACTCCGAGAGATGCAAAAGTTCTTAATAAAATACTAGCATATCAAATCCAGCCATATGTAAAAAAGGACGATACACCATAATAAACACCAAAGTGGAGTTTATCTCAGAAATTAAAGTTTGGTCTAACAATCAAATATCAAGGTAATTAGCCATATTCACAGGTGAAGAAAACCTATATGATCATCTCAGTAGATGCAGAAAAGCCCCTTAACAAGATTCAAACATTCAATCACAATAATACCTCTCAGCAAACTAGGAATGAACTAACCCCATCAACTTAATAATAAGATCTTCAAGAAACCTATAGCTAGTACCAAAATTAATACTGAAAGATTAAATGTTTTCCCTAAGACTGAGAAGGTAATGTGAGTTCACACAATTTCTTTTCAATATTGTACTAGAGGTTCCTTGCCCATACAACAGTGGAAGAAACACAATAAAATTATACATATTGGAAATTAAGTAGTAAAACTGTCTTCATTCTAAGACAACTTTCTAGCAACTACAGAATATCCCAAGGACTCTATGTCTTAAAAAAGAATACTAGAAATAATAAGTGAATTTGGCAATACAGGATATAAAAGACTATAAAAAATTATGTTTAAATAACAATTTAAAATCAAATTTAAGAAAAAATAATAGAATGAAATACTATGAAATATTTAGGTATAATTTTAGCAAAATATGTGCAAGGTCTGTACACTAAAACTATAAAACATTATTCAGAAGGTTTTTAAGTGTCCAAAAAAATGGAGATATATTCCATGTTCAGGGATTAGAATTCTCAGTCTTGTTAAAATGTCATTTGCCCCAAGCTCATCTTCAGATTCAATACAATTTCAAACAAAATTGGAAATTGACAAAACTAATTCTAAAATTATATAGACATGTAAACGATCTAGATTAGACTTTTTTTTTTTTTTGGTCTTTTCTTTGTCTTTCTAGGGCCGCATTCGTGGCATATGGAGGTTCACAGGCTAGGGGTCTAATTGGAACTGTAGCCACTGGCCTATGACAGAGACCCAGCAACACGGGATCTGAGCCGAGTCTGCGACTTACACCACAGCTCATAGCAATGCCAGATCCTTAACCTACTGAGTGAGGCCAGGGATTGAACCTACAACCTCATGGTTCCTTGTCAGATTGGTTAACCACTGAGCCACGATGGGAATGCCGACAATATTTTTAAAAGAACATTAGAGGACTTCCACTATATGATTTCAAAATAATTCAAAACTACAAGTAATCAAGACACAAAGTACACATATAGATTAACAAAACACAATAGACAATAAAGACCCATCACATTACCCACATAGGTGTTGTCAACTTAGTTTCAACAAAGGTGCCGTGATAATTCATTGAGAGGAAATCCAGCAAATTGTGCTGCAAGAACCGATGTCTGTTTGAAAAAAAAAAAAAACTTTGACCCTTTCACCTTACACAAGAAATAACTCAAAATGGATCACAGACTTATACTTTTATGTTTAAAACTAAAACACTATAAAACTTTATGTTTAAAACTAAAACTATAAAACTTCTCGAGGAAAATACATAAGAAAATATCTTAGTGATCTTAGGGTAAACAATGTTTCCTCATAGAACACAGAAAACATAAACCATAAAAAAAGTTGATAAAATTAAATTAAAATTAAAATCCTTTGCCCTTAAAAGAGCAGATGGGGGAGGAAAGCCACAGACAAGGAGAAAATATTTGCAGTACATATGAATGACAAAAAACTTTGTATCCAAAATATATAAAGAACATTTACAACTGAATAACAAGAATATAATCAACTCAATTTTTTAAAACGGGCAAAATATTTGAATAAGCATATCACAAAAATTACACAATTATCTGATGAGTACATGAAAAGATGCTCAACATTATTAGTCATCAGGGAACTACAACATAAAACCACAGTAAGATACCACTACACACCCACTAGAAGAGCTAAGATTTAAAAGACTTATAATAACAAGTATCGATGAGGATATGGAGCAACTGAAACTTTCATGTATTACTGGTGGAAATTGAAAATGACAGAACTATGTTTTTAAAACACATGGGCCATTTCTTATAAAGTTAAACTTACAGTCATCATATGACCCAACAATTCCACGCCTAAGTAATTACCAAGAAAAATGAAAATTTATGAAAATATAGATTAGATAGAAAATATATGAAAATATATAAAGTGAAAATATATCTCTGCATAAAAACCTGTACATGTATGTTCAAAGCAGCTTTATTCATAATATCCCAAAACTGAAAACAACCCAAACATTCACCAAGAAATAAATAAGAAATTTGTGATCTATCCATCCCATGAATATAAATCTGTAGTAAAAAGAAAGTACTTACTATTACATACAACACCACGGATAACTCTCAAAAACATTCTCCACTGAACTAAAGAAAAAGAGACAAAGAATGCATGCTAGTTCCATTTATATGAAATTCTACAAAAGGCCAAACTAATCTATATTGAAAGTAGATTAATGGGGTAGGGCATGATGGCAAAGGGGCACAAAGGTACATTTGGGGGTGACAGGAAAAGTCCATATTTTAATTGTGATGGTGGTAAAAAAGTTCATGTGTACATTTACTGAAATTCATCTACATGTTCTCTTTAAAAGGGTGCTCTTTAATGTATGTAAGTTAAATCTCAATAAAGTTGATTTAAAACACTATAGATTAAATTTGTGGAATATAATAAAGTAACACTTTGAGGAAAATTTACATCTTTGAAGGCTTACATTAAAAGAAAAAAGTGTTAAAATCAATAAGCTTCCAAGTTAAGTTAGAAAAAGAATAAGAAGGAAGATAGGAAAGAAGAAAGGAAGGAAAATAAGAAGGAAAAATAAAGAGCAGAATTCATAGAAATAGTAAAGAAAGAAACAAAATCAAGAATCAACAAAGCCAAGTTTGTTCTTTGAATAGTAGAACTAGACAACTTCTAACTATGTGGTTCAATACCATAACCATTAGTCATATGTGGCTATTTAAATTTAAATACAGATATTAATTAAAATGATATACGATCAATGTAGTTTCTCAGTCACACTTGCTATATTTCTAGTGTTCACAACCACATCTGGCTAGTGTCTGCCTCATTGAATAGAGAAGAATAGAGCATTTCCATCACTGCCAAAGATTCCCTTAAATAGCACCGTTAAAACAAGCCTGACCACAAAAAAGAGGGAGACGTACAAGGTCCCTGCTCTCAGGAAGTGTTTGTTGGAGTTCCCATTGTGGTTCAGTGGGTTAAGAACCTGATTAGCATCCATGAGGATGTGGGTCTATTCCCTGGCTTCATTCAGTGGATTAAGGATCCAGCATTGCCACAAGCTGTGGCATAGGTCGCAGATATGGCTTGGATCTGGCATTGCTGTGGCTGTGGTGTAGGTCAGCAGCTGTAGCTCTGATTTGACCCCTGGCCTGAGAATTTCTATATGCCACAGTGTGGTCCTAAAAAGAAAAAAAAAAGAAAAAAAAATTTGTTCTCATGAGTGACAAAGACAAATTATACAAGAAAATACACTCCAATGATATGAGGTATCACAGAGCAGAGAGCCCAAAATTACATCACCTCACAGAGCTTCTTAGAGGAAGATATTTTTAAGATGAGTTGGCCAGAAAAATTGCTAAAAAGAGAATGCACTTGGCTAGAAGCCCCACCTCTTGGAGATAAAAGGTGATAGTATCAAGCACATCTGCCCAACACGACCTGGGTGTCTAACCACCTAAATTTCAATTCTACCCAACAAACATTGATTTGATATCTGAAGAAAAAAAAATGGAGGTTCGGAAAAGATCTTGGCAGCATGCATACACTGCTAAAAACACACCTCCTTATCATGTTCATGAACATTGGTAGATAGGAAGAAAATACTGTGTTTATCAGCAGCTTGCTCTTTCCTGCTGACCACCTGTACCCATCACCAATCATGCTTCCACCATGGATAAGACTGTGCTTGACAAGTCCTTGGTACAGCAAGGAGGATCTGTCATAGTCTAAATAAAGTCAGATTCCCCAGGCATTGAAGTGGTCTCCTTCTAGGGAACCTTAGAAATAAAAATAAATAATGTTGTTGACAAAGGCAGAGGTTGAGTGTAAGATTCATTCAACCCACAGATCTTGAAACAACAAGGAAGCACAAGGCAGGCCAGACCCTGCTGCTTTGCTGAAAGTTTTCTGGCCAATCACCAGTTCCCAGAGACGGAGGTCAAGCCAAAAAAAGGGGGCCCCAGGAGCACAGCATTGAAATTGCAAACAGAGTTCATCCACATCTGGCCCATGCAAGGAGGCTGCAGGAGGGAATATGAAATGTGCAATGCAACCCAATCTGGCTTCTTAAACAGAAAGACTGGAGGGAGATGGATGAATGGATGGATTACTAGAAAGAAGAGCAGAGGGAGAAGAGCAGAACCTGCAACAGAAAACCTCTGAGGTAGAAGAGAAAACTAGCCTCGTGTGGGCAAAGGGTTGAGAAATGCCTCTGGTTAGAAATAAGCCAAGTGCACCTCCCTGGAGTTGACCACATGACATTTATCTCCAGTTTTCAACTAAAACCAAGGTCATGCCATCAGGGTTGAAAAAGCTTAAAATTCAAAGGAAACATTTCCGCTACTGTGGGGAAGTCCATGCTAACTTTACCCTGACCTGAAGGATGATCACTTACTTTCAGGACAGGGACTAAGAAAGGGCTATCATGGGGAAAGATCAAAAATGAGACCAAAGCAACCACGACCACAACAAAAAGAGAGAGAGATAAACAGAGACTTAGAAATGAACACCCACTTGCTTTCGGATGAACAGGTTGAGTCAAAGTGGTGTTGAGGTGATAGATCCTATATTATAGCCAAGAACCCCTAAAACTAAACAAATACAGTGGTTTTCCTTTCCTCCCAACAATATGATTGCTGCAGCCTCTACCTGGCAGGGAGGGGGTGAGAAACACGTTTTTAAAATACTAAAAGATTTAGTTAAGGTGTGTGATTCAATTCTCTTTTGTTTGGTTCTGTTTAATTTTGCATTTACTTCACTTGAGCAGGCCTGAGTTACACTGGTGAAGTAAAAAGAGATGGTTTTTGGCACCTCACAAAAACTTTCACCTCTTTTCCTCATCACTTCCCTTTGTGATCTCTTCCCGTTCCTCATGCTAACAGAAGGCTCCCACCACCCTTCTCCATCAGTCATTTACATTTACAAAGGGCTTTGACAAGGATTCTTCCTGTTACTCTACTACAACCTTGTGAAAGACTCACCCAAAATATCATTTTTGCCATTTTACAGATGAGAAAACTGAAAAAAAAGAGGTAACATGAGTCAGAGAGTAAGTGCCAGAGTTCTAATAAGAACCCAGGTCTTTTAACTCAAGTCTCAGAGCTTCTTCCAGCAGATCACACTGGATAAATAAAATAAATTTTATGCCAAATAAAATTTGTTCTGAAACCATACAGCTATGTAACAAGTACCTAAAAGCGATGTTCCTAAACTAACAACTATGCAAGATACATCCTCGGTTGATTAAAATATTCCACTTACACATGTGAAGTCAAAAACACCAGTCACTTGGATAAATGGCTGAACTCTGTCACTTATTTAATATTTTTTGAGTACTGTAGTGGGTGTTGTAGCATGCCACTCAGACCCCTGAATTCATGATTGGAGCATACTCATTATTTCCCCAGCTTCTGGGAATACTGGCAGTAGCTGAGGCATTCTCTGGAAACTGCCCTTGGTGAAGGTAGAAAGTTGCCTTGCCTGAGGTCTTGCCCCACTGGGAGAGCCAGCCTACATCCACTGCCTCATTCCCTTGCTCCAAGGTGAGAGGATTCTGAAAGGGTCATTCTAGCTTTAGAGTCACCCAAAGATCTTCTACGGCTTTTGTTGTGATGGTTTCACATTTCAACTCTTCCCTTTGCCCAGTCTTACTTCCTTCATTCCCCTATAGGTGTTGCTTTGGAAAATATCCCTACACACAAATTCCAGTCTCTGGTGGAAGTTTTCCAGTGGAAGCCTGACTAAGGTAAGCACAGTGAGACAGGCCCTCACTGCCTTTAAAGGATTTGGCCTAATGAAGGAGGAGTTAAAGAAGCAAAGGGGTAATTGCAGTATATGGAGGTAATTCTACAATGAAGCAATATATCCTGAGGTTAGAGCTGGGATGGGGAGTTGTAAATTTTAGTCACAGAGAATAGCATATCCCCTGATGTTTTTAGTTATAAAATATAGACATCTTTGTTCCAGTCTCATTATACTAGTTTTGATAGCTGAAGAAGGTGATGGTAATCCATTTTGGAGAGTAATGTCATGCAGATATGAGAAAATGCCCAAGGACTAGCTGGCAAGATCAAGGCTTGACATTTACATGATTTCAGGGAAGTAAGGTTTTTTTTCTTTTTTTTCTATTTCCTTAAAAAAAATTTTTTTTTCTGGTTTATAACAGCCTAGCCCCTAAATTTCACCAGGTTTTATCAAAAGATTCACAGCAAGTAACTCACAAGTGCTTTTTATATTGACAGTTGGATATATGATTCTAGAATTAAAGCTTTTGGGGGTGATGTATAACAATGATTTTGCAGAAATAATCTAAATTTGTAATCACAAATACAGAGTTTATACATTTATATGTTTCTCAGACTTTGATGACTACATAAACTGGGATCTCACCATGCCCCTAAAGCAGGGTGGAAAAGTGGGGTGGGAGTACGGAGTTGGCAGTGAGTGGCTACTCAGTCGTAAAGACTAAGTGATGTTTAAATCCATCCTCAAAAACTCTCATATGGCTAACATTACTTTTAGGCTGATTTCTCCCAGTCTCTGGAAGGATATTTTACTGATTTGTTTTATGAGCTCAGTAAGTCACTAGGTCTACTGATTTTTTTTTTTTTTTTTTGTCTTTTGCCATTTCTTGGGCTGCTCCCGCGGCATATGGAGGTTCCCAGGCTAGAGGTCTAATCGGAGCTGTAGCTGCCAGCCTACGCCAGAGCCACAGTAACACGGGATCCGAGCTGCTTCTGCAACCTACACCACAGCTCACGGCAACGCCAGATCCTTAACCCACTGAGCAAGGGCAGGGACTGAACCCGCAACCTCATGGTTCCTAGTCGGATTCATTAACCACTGCGCCAGGACGGGAACTCCTACTGATTTTTTTATGGCTGTTCATTATAATTCCTTACCTCCTCCAAGGAATGATGGTGAAGATGATAGATAAATAGAAGATAAGGTAGATAAATAGGTAGATGATAGATAGATAGATAGATAGACACAGAGGTAGAGACAGATGATAGATTAGATAGATAGATAGATAGATAGATAGATAGATAGATAGATAGATAGATAAAATAAAAATTGATATTGATCTTTAAAGTCTCTGGAAAAGACCAAGCAACCCCAGAGTCCTTTATCTTTAGCCTACCTATACTGGGGGTTTCTCCAGCCAGAAACTTCCTATGAGAAAGAAAAGGGGGGAAGAATATAAGAGTTAGAAATCCTTAGTCATTCAGAGAAGACATGAAAGATAGTATCTGCCACCGGTGTTAAGATAGCACTTGATCAGCCCTTAGAGAACTCAAAGGCCCCTGGGGCACTTTGTTGTCATGGAGGGATTTTCTTAGGGTAGGGACTTCCCCAAGAGTCTCTATCAAGTTTCCTTCTCTGCATTTGCCAAAAGCCAACTGTCATACCATACAAATGAATTGTATTTTTTGATCCTTGGATGTGTGATGCTATATGCATTAATTCAAAAATAAGCAGAATTTTTTTATAGCTCTTACTTTCAGGTGGGGAAAAATTGGCCCCCCTCAAAAAAAACCCAAAATCAACATAATTTCTAGCATCCTGGAATGAATAAACAGTCAATCCAAACTGCCCTAACTTCTGTGATCAATTTCTAATTTTTTACTATGAATTGATCCTGTTTTGGAAGAAGCAGCATGGTGTACTGGATTCTGACTATGAATATGAGGTCTACCATTTATGGTCAATGTGACCCTGAGCCTCAGATACTTTTATCAGCAAGATGGAGATTCTAATGTCCATGTCATTTCAGACCTTTTGAACAGCAAATGAACTGTTTTTGAAACACATGATTCATATGCTTAACAAATGACAGCCAATTTTGTTATTATAGCTTTAAATACTCACTGCAAAAATTCAGTCATTAAAAAAAAAAATGAAAATGGTCTTGAGGAATTCCCATTGTAGCTCATCAAGTTAAGGACCTAACATTGTCACTGTGAGGATGCAGGTTCGATCCCTAGCCTGGTTCAGTGGGTTAAGCCTGTGGCATAGGCTGCAGCTCTGATGGGACACCTAGCCCAGGAATTTCCATATGCCACAGGTGCAGCCATAGAAAAGAAAAAGAAAGAAAAGGTTCTGATACGTAATTCCCATTATATATAAAACAGTACTGTTGGACAAGTTGAATTTTATAGTTGCTTTCAATTCAGAATTTCTGTGATTCAGTTTTAACTAGCACATGAATGAAGCAGATAGAGAAACTATTATTTTTATACAAAAAACTTAAACAAATATGCTTTAATAGGAAAGTAGGTGAATCAGAACACTTTCCCCAGCATTTTGACTAATTAAAATGTGACCAAATGTTGGTCTTAAAGTGTCTGAGATCAAAAAGTAACACAAGAATTCAAAATTTTTAAATATAAAATTCCACTCCCTTTACCACAAATGTAACTATAGTCCTTATCTGAAACATGGGGTAATAATGTAATTGAGTCTTTGGGCTATCATGAAGATTTCACTTTTAAATAAATGCAAATCATTAAGCCTAATGTAATATGAGCAAAATCAAAGGCAGCTGTTAGTATTAGCCATTGTAGCAAAAGCATTTCCAGGTACTCCTTGATCTTTACATGAAGGGCTCCTTTGTTCATTGTTTAATTCACTCACCCAATATCTATTGAACACATGTTGTCTTCCGGGTACTGGTTGAGTCACTGGGAACAGGGACACAATAATGGAGGCAAAGTCCCTGCTCTCCTTGAAGTCTCAACTCCACTGTCATCTCCTTCCAGAGCCCTTCTCTATCACTAGACTAGGTCACACCTCCTCGTCTACCACTACCACACTGTCACCCTGTCAGGTCCCTAGGTTTTATTTGATTCAAAAATGCTTTATTAGGTTTTATTTGATTCAAAAATGCTTTATCACTACTCAAAACTCTCTTGTTAATTTATTTGCTTATTCACTTTTTTCTTTTTTTTTTTTTTTCTTTTTACAGCCACATCTGCAGCATATGAAAGTTCCCAGGCTAGGGGTCAAATAGGACCTGCAGCTGTAGGCCTACACCACAGCCACAGCAACACCAGACCCCTGCTGCATCTATGACCTATGCCATAGGTCATCTACCGCAATGCCAGATCCTTAACCCACTGATCAAGGCCAGGGATTGAAACTGCATCCTCACGGACACTGTGTAGGGTTCTTAACCAGCTGAGCCACAAAGGAACTCCCTCCCTATCTACTCACTCCACCCCAACCCCAACTCCATAAAGGCAGGGACCGTGACTTCTCACTTGCCACTGTTTTCCCTGCACGGTGCTGGCTAATACTCAGTGCCGGCTAACACTCAGTGCTCACATAATTCCACCGAACTTTAACAGCACCACTCCAGAGAAGAAAATCATTTGAACGATTCATTAGCTTTTCTTTGTGGATTAGGTTGATGTGTGGAATTTATGAAGAAAAGCTAGAAGAGTTGGGATCCTTTAACTCACAGAGGAGAAATACACTTTTAAGATATTCTCTGACAGTCTAGAGACCTGGGTTCTAGTGCTGTGAGATCCTATGGAAGTCACAGCTTCTTTAATTATGTTCTTGTCTATAAAATAGGAAGGATGATGTCCACTCGGACAAACCTACTTCTAGGGCTGTCATGTGGCAGGATACAAACACAGCTAGCATTAGTACTCTAGCCTTTACAACATGCTTTAACATGCAGCTGCCCAGCTGCGTCTTACAAAATTGACCCTTTGAAGTACAGAAGGGAAGGATTATTTTCATTCTGTTTTACAGGAGAGGATGCTAATAGTAGAGCGTTCTTTTGACTCTAGTAAGAAAAGAAGCAAGAAAAAGAGAGAAGTGGGGGTGGGGTGGGAGCAGGAGGAAGAGAAGGGTCAAACAGCGTCTCTATAAGGTGTTCATCACACTCCACGTTCGTTATCTCCTGTGATCTTCTCAGTCACTCACCTCATTTTATAGACTCGGAAACTGAGGTGTGGAGAGTTAAGGGAGTGGTTTAGCCACAAGTAGCCTACCCGTACATGAAGACGGCAGGCTGTGAGGCCAGTTTCTCTGCTTCAAACCCCACACTCTTCATTTTTACCCTCTTGCTTCCAAAAAAGATCAAAAGCAAGAAATTTGGCAAAAGAGAAAAATGATACGAAGTGAAAATTAAAATCACTCAATCATTTTTAAACAAAGGAGAATTATCAACTCTTTGGGTTTTTTCCCCAGATTTAACCAAACTCTGGGGGTGAATGTATACAGAGTAACATGAGGATTAGCTAGGACAAAGAATTTAATAACAGATATAGTGTTTTAGCCACCAATGAGATTATGAGGGATACCTTTGGAATATGGCTTTAAGGTATAATTAAATTCTGATGTCACTCCAGGAAAATCTGAGTGAGAGAATCTGGGTGAAGACAAAGGGATAGATGTTAAAGTTCCTAGTTGTTACCCTTGATCTCTATAAAATGGAACTATCTTTTAAATTATAAAGGATACGCTTTTACACATTTTTTAAAATTCAAAAGTGAATAACATAGGAAGTAGTCCACAAGCTCCCTTCCTAAGCCCCGTCCTCAGAGACAATCATCATTAACAATTTGATATTGTACCTTCTACTCTGTATTTTTTATGCATATATAACTTCTTATGTGATCATTTCCATACTGTTCTCTAACGATTTTTTCCACTCCATGTGATAGACAACGTCCCAGCTCAAAAGATAAATCTACCTTTTTCTTTTCAATAGTGGACATACTATAATTATTATTTTCTTCTTCTTTGAGAATTTAATACAGGAATATTTTCAGAAGAAAGATGGATTGCTTCACCAATTTCTTTTCATTCTCCTGTCCAGTTTCAACCACCCACAGCATTTTAGTGGTTCCTACTTTACAGGTGTGAAAACAGTCATTTCCTGCTTTCCCAGAAGCTTTGGTCACTTGGTCCACCAATTCTGTGTCTGTTAAGAAATACTGACATGAAATAAGTATTCATTTCTAGAACAAAAAATTCTCCAAGTAATGGTTATAGTATCTTCTGCTTCACACGGAACTTGTGAAAAAGAAAATCTTGGAGTTCCCATCGTGGCTCAGTGGTTAATGAATCCGACTAGGAACCATGAGGTTGCAGGTTCGATCCCTGGCCTTGCTCAGTGGGTTAAGGATCCAGCGTTTGCTGTGAAGTGTGGTGTAGGTCGCAGACATGGCTCGGGTCCTGTGTTGCTGTGGCTCTGGTGTAGGCCGGCGGCTGCAGCTCCGATTCGACCCCTAGCCTGGGAACCTCCATATGCCGTGGGAGCGGCCCAAGAATGGCAAAAAGACAAAAAAAAAATCTTTATTGCATGAAATTCAAAATAAATATCCCACGGTCAGAGAAGTGACTACTATCTCACATCCTGGCAGTACCTAAGAGTTCTTATAAGCCAAGTAAAGGAGCTGAGATTTTACTCTGATGACACTGGGAGTCGGTGGGGTATGACTGTACTTGTTAACTAGGGAATAGCATGATCAGATAAATGATATAGGAAGGTCTCACTGGCTAAAGATAGCGGTTTAGGATAGGGGAAAATCCGGGGGCAAGGAGACCCAGTTGCTCATGAGGGAGAAGTCTTTTATTAAGGTAGTGTAACCAAAAAAGCAGCCCAAACTGGCCCTATCCCGTTCCAGATACAGATGTTTTTCCGAGACAGCAGAGCAAAGCTATAAACATGCAGCCAATGCACGCACAGAGGAGAAAACTTTGTCATCAAATTACACTGATAGCTGAAGTTTCTCCCCTACCGTGGAACCAAAAGACCAAGACATGACCAGAACCTGAATGCCTGAACCTTTTCAGAAGCAACAGGTCCACTGCCCAGGAAGATCTGGTGCTGAAGTCCCCTCTACCATACCTTACCATAAATGGCCAAATTCCAAAGCCCTCCAATCACCTGCCCCACCAGTGCTTCCACATACCAGCCCACTCTCCTCTAACTTACAAAAATTTGACTGAATCCCAGATGAGAAAAACAGATTGAGAGTTTTGCCTCCTGTCTCGTTGCTGGTTGTCCTCTCACTAAAGCTTTTTCTTTTCTCAAAAGTTGGTGCTATAGTATTGGTTTCTGTGTGCATTGAGCAGATAGCCCCTTGTTCAGCCACTGTACTAAATGTTACACCTTATTCATACTTTACCTTTATTTTATTCTTTAATATTGATTTATTTACTTTATTATGATATTAAGTATTATTGGGGCAAGTTGATTCTGAGCCTTGATATAATCACTGCTGAGAGAAGTACCGTAGGGGAGCAAGGCTTGCCACCCTAAAACATCTCTCTGGTAACTGCCTGAAAATAGTAGATAGAGGACTTGTTCCAGGAAGGGAGCTATTACCACAGATAACCATAGTATGAACTAGGCTGGTAAACAGGGATGAACCTAGCAAAGTCTCTTTGTTAAAATTCCACTCTGTGTCCCAGTCTTTGTATGATCCAGCAAACATTTATTACCGAACATTAGCTTTACCATCTCCCTGTCAATTGCCTTCCTCCCTTTTGAAGTCCCAAACCTCTACCCACAACATCCTCTTTTGTCCTTAGCTTATGATGATATTTAAGGGGAGGTATCAGCCATTTTGGCAACGTACTCAGTTTTTCTGGATCTCTCCCATGTATACATGTTTTTAAACTTTTGTGTGATTTTGTCCGGGTAATATGTCTCATGCCAATTTAATTCTTAGACCAACCAGAAGAACTTAGAAGGGCAGAGGAAAATTTCTTCCTCCCAAAGAGTATAAGCCCAAACGCTACATCTCCTAAAATGTCCCTTGCCCTCAGTAAGTTGCCAAAGAGACCAACCTCCACTTCCAAGATGACTTAGTTACGTGGCTGTAGGCTGGAAACCTGTTTCTTAGCACACGAATCTCTCTCTCAAGAAGGCTGCTTGGGTGTCCTTATGACACAGAAGCAAGCTTCCTCCAGAGCAAGCAGTCCAAGAGGGAGGGCCGGAAGGAAACCATGTGCATTATCACCTCATCAGAAGTCACCCAGTGTCTCATATACCTTATTCATTTCCTTCAAAGTAAATCAGTCCATCCCATACTCAGTGGAAGAGGAAGTAAGTCCATCTCTTCAAGAGAGGAATGTCAAAGAATTTTTTAACACATTTTAAAACCACCACGGGAGTCTAGTTTCAAATCCAGATTGAATGAGAGCCAGAGGCTTAGGGGACTGTGAGACATAATTCTCCAGGAATTCACAAAAGCAAATGGGAGTTCTTCAGACTTTCACAGTCCATGGAATTGGGAGGAATCAGTTGAGTTTATCTAAACATTTAAGCAGCAGGGAGGCCATATGATATTTCAGTTATACAATTAACCTTCCCATGTAATTAAATGTGTTACTTACAGCCTGATATCTAATTCTTTCCTGTCGGTTCTTGTAAATTATGAAAATATACCAATTATTTCATTATTTCCATGTATCCCAATTTTTTTTTTATCTTTTTGCCATTTCTAGGGCTGCTCCCACGGCATATGGAGGTTCCCAGGCTAGGGGTCGAATCTGGGCTGTAGCCACCGGCCTATACCAGAGCCACAGCAACACAGGATCCGAGCCACATCTATGACCTACACCACAGCTCACAGCAATGCTGGAATCTAAACCCACTGAGTGAGGCCAGGGAACGAACCTGCAACCTTATGGTTCCTAGTCAGATTCGTTAACCACTGAGCCACTATGGGAACTCCATCCCAATTTTTAATTCCAACCAAACTCTAACATCTACGTTACCACTCAGGGAGTGCATTCTGCTCTTTCTGGGCAGAATTAGATATACATAAGTTGGAGAAGGTGAAACTTAAAATGAGCCTTCCAGTATCTGGACCCCCTTTTCTCTTCAGGCTTTTGTCAGAGGCAGATCTAGCTTGTGTGTGTGTGTTTCCTTGAAATTAGACTGAGTAATTACATTGTTTAACCAGCTTACTATACCAGTTGGACACCACAGAATACAGGCAGAATAAGCATTTTTTATTACCACTGCCCCCCTTTAAATGCTCTATAATTAATTCATTTACCCTCCCTTCAAGGAACTCTCAATCAGATCTAATAGCTTTTCCAATCACCCTCAGCTTTTCCAGTCACTCTAAGATGAACACATTTTTCCATTTTAATATCTCATCTCTGAATCTGTCATCTTTTAATCATAATTTAAAAGGTTTTCTTCTCCTAAGTGTTATATAAAATAATAGAACATCTAATAATCAAAAGCATCTCGGACTCAATGAAATTTAAAAATCTCTTTTTCCAGGTACTAAAAAAAAAAAAAAATTAGTCAAGCATAGTAATCAAAACCCTACACTCCTTCCTGTTGTGGCTCAGCAGGTTAAGAACCTGACTAGCATCTATGAGGATGCAGATTCAATCTCTGGCCTCTCTCAATGGGTTAAGGAACCAGTGTAGCTGCAAGCTGCAGCGTGGGTCACATTGCTGTGGTTGTGGCATAGGCAGGCAGCTGCAGCTCCAAGTCGACCCCTAGCCTGGGAACTTCCATATGCTGCAGGTGCAACCCTAAAAAACAAAACAAAACAAAACAAAAAAAACGCTATTCTCATCAAATTTCTCCCTTTTTTGATCTCTGGCCTGCTTCAGACTTGGAAACCTATAAGCAAAGAAGATGGGGGCAGGCAGGGTCATCTCCAGCTCTTCCTCTACCTGTCCTTGACTCCCTGGCTGATGCTTTGGGACCCTTCAATAACTCATCTCAGAAAGATCGCAGCGAATGATGGCATGAAGCGAGATCTTAATTCCTTCCTTGTTCAGGAATTGAACCTGGGCAGCTCACTAGACCACCTTGAGGCTAAAAGCAGAATTGCCCTGATTTCTTGCACCAGTTGAAAGCAAGAATGAATGCTTCAAGGAGGCAAAGACTAAAAACAGTATAGTACAACATGCGGCAAAGCATACAGGGAAGCAATTTAGAAGCAAAACAGCACACCCAGAGAGGAATGTGGATGCTCCTGCTAGTGGGAAGCATGCCAAAGAGGTTACTGAAGGCATTTATATAGGGGCAACTTTGGGGGGTCTTTTTTTTCCTTTGGCCAATTATCTTGCTTTGTTTCTCACACCTGATTGAACCTAGGGCTCTCCCCAATATGCATGCACATCTTTTAACCAAGATGGATTCAAGAGAAAGGGCCCATGGGAAAGTTAGCAGGAGTTATTATGGCCTGGTGACCACTCCCTTTCTGACCCCAAGAGGTATTTCTGTGTATGTGTGGTTGGGGCCTCCTTGACCCCAAGGATGGGAAGTATGTGATCTCTTGATCTTTTGCCCCAGTGGGGCTTAGACCCTCTCTGCCCCTGCCATTACCAGTGTTTAAACTGTCCACAGAAAGCAAAGGCCAGTTATTTACTTTGTCCTGTTGTAATTTCTATCTTGACATATAAACAGGTGGCTAGTTTTAAGCCTCTATCCTGTAGCCTATCTATCTCCTGCCTCAGAGTGAGATGATTGAAAAGAAGTAAAAGTAGGAGTTCCCTGGTGGCCTAGAAGTTAAGGATTTGGCATTGTCACTGCTGTGGCATGGGTTCAATCCCTGGTCTCAGAACCTCTGCATGCTGTGAGTGTGGCAAAAAATAATAATAATAATAAAAGTAAATAAAATATTACTTCACTGTACAGTTAGACTCTAATATAGCAATTTTCTCTGCAAGGGATGTTCTAAATGTCAATTCTTTCTTTCTTGGAGTGGTTTTGTGGCTTTGTTCAGCATCGGAGATCTCTCACTTGCAGTTCCTTTGACGTACACTATGCCTCCTCCAGCTGGCCGCTTACAACTTCCCCTCAAGCCACTGGTTATTTTGTGACCCACTTCCCCATTGGGTTTAGTCCTCTTGTGTAGAGTCCCATTTGGAACAACCCAATACAGTTCTCACTTGGGAGCCTCGTGGGTTCATGGGAAATTTGAACATCCTTTGTCACGCCAGATGCTAGAGATTGTGGTAGATTCCAACCTGGCCCTTTTCCCTCACTGTGCTCCAAGTCAATAGCTCTCCGGCCACAGACTCTCACTTTTATTTTTTTTTTAATTTTAAACTGCATTTATGTAAAGCTTTTATAACTAAGTAAAATTAAAAACCTTAAATTCGAAAAGCCTTTGAATGGGAGAATCCTGGAAAGTGGTAACATCATAGAAGACCCAAAGTAAGAGCTGAAAACATATTTTTGAAAACAAAAAGGTAACGTGATGGACTAGTGGTAGTAAATATTCTAATACTGAGAAAAAAAAAATAACTCTCAACATGACCCAAATGAGTTGTTTTGCTTTGTTTTTTGTTTTTTTTATTATAGTTGATTTACAGTGTTGTACCAGTTTCTGCTGTACAGCAAAGTGACCCAGTTATACATATATATACACTTTTTTTCTCATAATACCTTCTGTCATGTTCTGTCACAAGTGATTAGATATAGTTCCCTGTGCTGTACAGCAGGACCTTACTGCTTATTTACTCCAAATTCAATAGTTTGCATCTTAACAAAAATATTGAGTTGAACCTAGACCACTTTGGTATCTTGAATTAATTATTAATTAAAAGAAAAAAAGAAATAGGTGGTTATGGGATGAAATGTATTTCTTAAAAGAGAAAAATTACACAGATATGGTTAGGCCACAGACTCTCATCTGTAGTATTTGTAACTTTGTAACAAGTCAGATGCCAGGCCCTACATCCCTCCAATGTCAGGGAACATGTGAAAAACTCTCTAAATGGTCCTCTAGAACCATCACTGGGTCTGAGAACACGATCTTGTGAATTGCCTCTTGGAATGATCAATCTTAAGCAACTTCACTCTGTTTCAGGTTTCATCCTGAACTTTAAGACAAACCCACTTACATATAAAATGCTAAAAAAAAAAAAAAAAAAAAAAGTTTAAATTCCTTCTCTAATTTCCCAAGATGCTGAGAAATAGCTCACAGTAAAAGATAAAACAATATGTGAGATATAGTGATGATGTGCTTTATGCTGGATCCTTTATGTCACTGTGGATGTACTGAGAAGGACAAAACATCACTAACGTAGTATACCTGCCAAGAACACATAATCTGAATTTAATCCTGAGGAAACAGCAAACAAAGATTCAGAATATAGACATCAGGTCAAACTATCAGTTTTCTTACTAACAAAGATAATTTGAAGAATGCAGAGGCCAAATGCTAATACTTCCTAAAACTTGGATCCTGAATCAATCAGACTTAACACCAGTCCCTTCCACCAGGATGTGCATAAACCATACTTCTCTTAATTCAGGAGACAGTGTCTCCCCTCATTAAGCTTGTCCAATGGAGGAACGAGACTAGGATACCCTGGCTCTGGGGTAGGCAGATCCAAAAGAGGAAAGAACCCAGAAGAGGCTAATGCACATCCTCACAGGGCCCCAGATTGCAGAAATGGAAACTCTATAGGCAGGGGTACCTTCTTTAGATGGATCCAGACCCTCTGGCACGGGGCTGAGACTCCATAACATGTTTGTTGGAACTATCCTTCCTAATCACAAGGCCTGAAAGGTCAGCTAAGTTTCAGCCCCCTACTCACTGCCAGCACAGATGGGCAGCCCTGTGCAGGTAGCTGCCCTGCATGCTTCATTCTTTCTCTCAATCTCACTAAAGGTTTGAGAAAGACAGAATGTAGGGTGGAAATTCCTTTCCTTTTTCTAATACACATAGATGAAAATTCTGTTTTAGTGGCCTATATAGGATTCTGGGAGGAGAAAACAGTCCCCTCTATATAAGAGACATTGATACATTAAAGATATCAATTCATTGCCCATGATATAGTTTATTTTTTTCTTCTGGTTTATCATTTTGTTCTAATTTTTAATGTGATTTTTAAAAGATGTTTTAGATACCTAGCATTTTCATACCAAATTCAAAAGCAATAAAGAATTCATTGTGAACACAAGATGAAATCTATTAATACTTTAAGCTTAATAAGGCAACTCGGTTTTGTTTTAAATAAACTACATGCCCACTTAGCTTCAGAATTATTTTGGAACATCAGATTTACACAGAAACAGATACCTCTAATTGTGTTGTATCCTAAGCAGTAACGTGTTTAATTATAACAGTATATTTTATCATCTCTCATATATTATTGTAGCTCTATGTTTTCTAAGAAGGAAAAAGACTGACACAATTTTCAACACATTCTCCCAATGCTCCTGATCTTCTCCGGGTTTTTCTTCTGAAGGAGGTACTCCCTTTAAATCATCTCTTGTAGAATTCAGCATATTTTTATACAATATCAGTACTTCACTTAAAGACTTGTCAGTTTTCATTATCCATGGAAAGTCTATCTTCTCTCTTCACACGTTACACACACTTTGATAAAAAAATGTCAATCTCATCCCCTCATTCTGAACTCTCTAGGCATTTAGGTTTAGGTATATCTGTTATTTGTAAATAGCAATATTTAGATTTTTTAATTAGGGCCTAGCCCAGGAATCTTATATCAAGGATTTTTGCAGCATTCACATTAATTATACTAAGTGATTTGTGTGATATGACTTACTATCATTTTGTATGCTTTCTATTTTTATACTTCTTGCTAATTCCCTTTTCCATAATTCTTTCTTTTGCTGTATTGACTTTTACTAGCTTTTTCCTAGTGATTAATTACTCATACATCCTATTTATTCTATTGTCATCTTTACATAATAATTATTGTAATGAATACCTTTGAGTCCCTATTTCTAGATCAAAATCAATAGTGTTTCCGTCTGTTAAATATGACAACCTCCCCTTTACTAGCTTATAAACTTTAACTTAATTTTTTGATACAAATTATTCTATTGTTGCTTACCTTATGTAGCATATCTTCTAAGAACTATTGCTTAAATTTGTATTGTTTTAAATCTTAGTAAAATTTACTGGCCTCTCTGCTTACTGATTTTTGTTTTACACCCTTCTTCCTTTCCTTGAGCTCTTAACTTTGATTCATTTCTCAGCCTACTGAACCAAAGAATATTTTCTAATTCTCAAGAAGGCTATATATTGTTGGGGCTCAGGGCAGGTCACTCCAAAATATGCTTTAATGGTATATTGATTATTTTGAATTAAAGTTACTTAAGAAACAACTGATGCAAGCAGGACAATTTCGCCCTCCTCTCTATATTTCCCTGAAAGCAGGAAATAAATCTTCCATGCAAAAGGTTCCATCCTTATACCAAGAGATAGAAAGACATCCTAGTTACCAGAGACAGGGAAATCAGGACCAAGAAGGCTACATAAACAAACCTTGTTACTTCTTTAAGTAGTAATTTACTACTCAAGCCCAAACTTTGCTTAAATTCCTTACTAATTAAGCACCCAAACCTAAGTTTCTTTGTCCAGTCAATTTCTATCAAATTTCTTATTTCTTTTAAAAAAATATATAAAACTGCCTGCTTTGGCCACTTCTCAGGTCCCATTTCTATGTGAGCTTTATGCTCACAAATTAAAATTTGTTTCTTTTTCTCCCGCTAATCTGTCTTGTGTTAATATCAGTATTAGTCCAGCCACAGGAACTCAAGAGGAGTAGAGGAGGAAATTCCCTCCCACCCTTGCTAATGTATTATTGCCTCTACTCACATCATTTTCTCAGCCTTCAGTGTCCCCCACCCAAAGACAGCCATCTTCCTACTCTGTGTTTCCACAGCACATCTATCACACATACTTCTATTATGGAACTTATTTCATTCAGTGCATTTATTACTGGGATTTAAGCTCCTTGAGAGCAGTTTCTTTTTCTGCCATCTATGATTTCTTTCCAGTATGCTGCAAAGGGCTCAAAATAGAGACTCAGTCACTATTGAAAGAAGTAATCATTAGCTGAATTATTTAATAGTTGATCACTGAGAAAACATCGCAGTACTTCTGTGTGCCGTGCTGTAAGGCTGAATTTATGGACAGAAACACAGAGAAAAAAGGGCTGAATGACATCAGAGCTGGAGATACCAACCCCTTCAAAGAGCCATTCATATGACATTTAAAGCTACACTCTCCCAAGTGAGGCAAAATCAAGAAGGTTGAGCACCAATCATGAGTTATGCCCACAGTTAAATGGGAGGAGAACTGAGGGTGGAAGCGATGAGGAGGAGAAGTAGGCAGCAGGGTGAATCAACGCCATGGAAACGTAAGTGAGAGACAGTCCAAGATGCAGAAGTGGTCAACAGTAACTAATAATGAAGAGTAAGGAAGGACGAAAGATGAGCTGAGAGGAAAGGTCATTAGAAGCTGACGATCTTGTTTCCCACTTTTCATACATGGTTAAGTCTTTTCTGTGCTCCTCAGTTATGGTTTAAAACTATGACTACTTAGATAAACAGAAAGCCTAGCCAGCCTAGATACTTGCTGAAATAGGTCAATTAGCATATTTGAAAATTCAGTACAGTTAAATGTATGATAAAAGGATTTTTTTAATTAATCCGGCATTTCAATCCTTCTATTTCAATCACCTAGAAGTTGCTTTAACAGATTAAACCTTCCATTCATACCTCTTACAGGGTAGAGCCTCCATCATCTTTAAGGGTAAACAGTCTAGTCATCAAGAGCAAAAGAATGCCAGATCAATATCACAGGGGAGATCTTCACCTATTTGACTTTAACCACAGCCTACTGCTTCAGAAAAAGACTACTGGGGATTTAGAAAACTCCATGAAATTGTAAGAGTGTGTGTGTGTGTGTGTGTGTGTGTGTGTGTGTGTGTGTGTAAAATATATAATATATACTATATATATATTTCTCAAGTATATTCTAAATTATAGAGGCACATGAGGAAAGGAAGTCTACTTGTGATGCAAAAACTGATTCTTTGGCAAATTTTCAAGGGCAATAAGACACTTATGACTTTCTACAATGAAATAGTAGAAATGAAATTAAAAAATGAAATCCCACATGATCATTAGATTACTTATTTGTTGAAACAAACAAATATAAAGAACTCACTATGTTAAAGTGTAGTGTGTGGCATTGCTTCTTAAAGCATTTACAGTAAAGGACCATTTTCCCCACAGTTTATCATGATTAAATACCTTTGAAAAAATATAATAAGAATAAATTACTAGGAGTTCCCACTGTGGCTCAGTGGGTTAAGAACCCTACACAATATCCACAAGAATGTAGATTTGATCCCTGGCCTTGCTCAGTGGGTTGATGATCCAGCATTGCCACAAGCTGTGGCACCAGTCACAGACGGAGCTCAGATCTGGCATTGGTGTGGCTGTGACTGGCAGCTGCAACTCTGATTCGACACCTAGCCTGGGAACTGCCATATGCTGATGGTATGGCCCTAAAAAGCAAAAAGAAAAAAAACTCAAAAACACTTCTTCCATTGGCAAAACCAAGAGCACACCAATTGCAGAAAAGAACAAATACATAGAAAGAAAACTCGTATAGAAAGACTAAACAATCAGGCTCCTTTTATGCACTATAATTATCACAGGATCAGTGAAAAAAGGATTCAGTCTTTTCCAAGATTAATTAAAATTTTCAAGAGCTAAAATATATTTATTGGTTCCAAAAAATAAACATTGAGAAAGTAAAATGAACAAATGTTAAAGTCGAAAAATATAGCATTGACTATTAAAGATTATCAGTTAATTCATAGATTATTTTAATAATAATTAAGCTTAGTTGTGATAAAATATCATTATATTTGAAAACTACTTTTCATCACCATAAGCTGTGGCGTAGGTTGCAGACGAGGCTTGTATCCCACATTGCTGTGGCTGTTATGTAGTTTGGCAGCTACAGCTCTGATTCAACCCCTAGCCTGAGAACCTCCAGATGCCCTGGGTGTGGCCCTAAAAAGACAAAAATAAAAAAGAAGTTGTGCAAATCTAATTCCCAGAACTTTGCATGTCAAAAGGGACACTGGAAGGATGGAGGTCTAAGATGGTGGAGGAGCAGGACATAAGTCTCCTCTACTTCCACAAATACATTGAAAATACAACTATATCTGGAACTATTCACACAGAAAATTTGCAAAAAAAAAAAAAAACGAAAAAAAACTTCAAGATTCGGATAGAACATGAAAAACATTACAAAACCAGATAGGACATAAAGAAAGAAGAAGAAGAGAAAAAGAAGCAAAAGGAAATGAGAAGGGACCTGCTCTCCCAGGAGGGAGCTGGAAAGAGGAATATGCTCCTGTACCCCAGGATGTTCCCCCACCAGCGATGAGATCAGCTGAAAATGGAGGAAGAAGTCTAGACAAATGGTCTGCAGCAGTTAAGAAGGAGACAGTTCTCCACAAATGGTTAGTGCTATGCGCAATGGACAACTGTAGGCTGGTGCCAGCAAGTGTTGGGAACTAAAACTTTGGCCTTAGAGATCAGACCCAAAGAGGGAGCTGGGGCCAGCTATCTGGGGAAAAAAACAGGGTTGGTTGTGCAGAAACAGCCTGGAGAGACTAGAGTGACCACAATGGAGCGCATCTAAGCAGAGGCAGCCTAGTTGGGCTTAGAGACTAGATGCCATTGTTTGGGGTGCTGGAAGGAAGAGGCGGGATCCAGCACTACAGCCTTGTTCCCTACACCAGCTTTCTCAAGCCATGGACACTGCCTGCCTCAGCTCAGGAACCCTTCAGCCTAACAGCTGCCTACCAATGGCTGGGAAGTAGTCCTGCTCTTAGGGCAGAGACTTCTTGGAGCAGGTGGAGTAACCGCCTGGGAGAATAACACTAGTTCCCTGTTCCTGCCAGCATCCCCCCTCCTGCACTAGTGGAGCCCAAGCAGTGCCAGAAAAGCTGCCAGTGATGGCAGCGCTCATCCCCCAAGAAATCAGGGAAAACACAGGTGCTTTGGCAGAGATTCTGCAAAGGCTCTGACCAGCAGGGCAGCACCAAAAAAGCTGCTGGTGGCAGCACCCACTTCCTGCAAAAGCAACAACCTGCTTGAGCAGGAAAACACAGGCATCTCAGCTCCGCCCAGAGAGGCAGTGCCCATTCCCATGAAGGCCTTGGGAGTCTGCTCCCTGCCAATCAGGGAAAACAGAGGCACCTTGGCTCTACCCAGAGATTCTACAGAGGCTCAGGCCTGCAAAGCACTACTAGAAAAACTGCTGGTGGCAGCGCCCACTTCTTGCAAAAGCAGTGATCTGCTTGAGCATGGAAAACACAGGTAAACACAGGTGTCTCAGCTCTGCTCAGAGAATCTGCAAAGGCTTGTGCAAGTGTGGTAGTGCCCATTCCCATGAGAGGGCTGCCAGTGCCTGCTCTCTGATGGAGCTATGGGCTGCCCAACCAGTGAAAGGCACAGGATACAGGACCCCTGCCAGTGGTTCTGTGAAGCCTCACATCAGTAGCACTATTTCCACACCAAGAGAGCCAGTGGAGGCCCATTAACTCACATTCCAATCTGCAAGGCTACAGAGAGCACTCCTACAAGCAGAAAGGCAGGGGGAGGGGCCACCAGAAACATACATCCTGAAGCTACAGAGAGAGGCTGTGAGCAACAAGTAGGGAAAGCCCCCAACCCCTGATGCTTTAGAGAGAGATCCCTAGTGTGGCCAAGAAAGGAGAGTGCCAGCAGAACAGCAGCACCTGCTCCCATATCTACATAAAGCAATCCGTAGCACCTACCCAGCAAAGAGGTATACATGAAAAACTATCACTCCTGAGAACTCCAAGACTGGGCACCTGCTTCAACATCTACATACCAACTATCAAGAGGATAATAAGCAGAAAGGTAGACACTGTGAGACAACAAAGAAGCAGCTTTCAGACAAAGAAACAAGACAAAAGCACACAAAAACCACTAAATAATGAGGAGATAGACAGTTTACCTGAAAAAGAATCCAGAGTGATAATAGTAAAGATGATCCAAGATCTTGGAAAAAGAATGGAAACACAGATTGAGAACTTAAAAGAAATGTTTAACAAAGAGCTAGAGGGTTTGAAGAGTAAAATGTATAGTGCAATAGCTGAAATGAAAAATACCCTAAAAGGAACCAGCAGCAGGTTAATGGAGGCAGAAGAACGGATAAGTGAAGTGGAAGACAGTGGTGGAAATCATTGCTACAGAAAAGAATAAAGAAAAAAGAATGAAAAAAACCTAGGGGAGTATAAGATACATCTGGGACAACATTAAATGTACCAACATTCACATCATAGGGGTTCCAGAAGGAGAAGAAAGAAAAAAGGGCCAGAGAAAATATTTGAAGAGATTATAACTGAAAATTTCCCAAATATGGGAAAGGAAACACTCATTCAAATGGAAGAAGCCCAGAAAATTCCATACAAAATAAACCCCAGAAGAAATACAGCAGGACACGTATTAATCAAACTGACAAAAATAAAGTTCAAAGAAAAAATATTAAGAGCCACAAGGGAAAAACAACAAATCACATATAAGGGAATTCCCATAAGGATAACAGCCAATTTCTCAGAAGAAACTCTATAAGCAGAAGGGAGTGGCAAAATATATTTGAGGTGATGAAGAAGAGGAAATCGAACCAAGAATACTCTACCCAGCAAAGCTCTCATTCAGATTTGATGGAGAAATCAAAAGCTTCACAGACAAGCAAAAGCTAAGAGAATTCAGCTCTATATCAACTACTAAAGGAACTTCTCTAAGCAGAAAAGGAAAAGCCACAATTAGAAACAAGAATATTGAAAATGAAGAAGCTCACTGGTAAAGACACAGATAATTTAAAAGCAGGAAATCATCCATTGACAAATACAATATCTAAACTACCAAGCAAGAGAAAAGGAGAGGACAAATGCAGAACATTGAAAATGCATTTGAAATTAAAAAGACCAGCAAGACAAAACAATTCTGCACACATATAGATGGATATATCAAAATATAAGGATAACCACTAGCCAAATGACTATAATGGTCACACACATAAAAAAGAAAAACCAAGCCAAACATAACATTAAACATGGTCAGCAAATCACAAGACAAAAAAAAAAAAGGAAAAAAAGAGGAAGGGAAGAAAAAGGACCCAAAATAGCAATCCCCCCCAAAAAATTTAAATGAATGACAATAAATACATACTTATTCATAACTACACTGAATGTAAATGGATTAAATGCTCCACATAAAAGAAAAGGACTAGCTGAAGAATTCAAAAGCAAGAACCATATAAGATGTCTACAGGAGACCCACTTCAGATCTAAGGACACAAACAGAGTTAAAGTGAGGAGATGGGAGTGCCCATGGTGGCACAGTGGTTAACGAATCCGACTAGGAACCATGAGGTTGCGGGTTCAGTCCCTGCCCTTGCTCAGTGGGTCAACGATCTGGCGTTGCCGTGAGCTGTGGTGTAGGTTGCAGACGCGGCTCGGATCCTGCGTTGCTGTGGCTCTGGCGTAGGCCGGTGGCTACAGCTCCGATTCGACCCCTAGCCTGGGAACCTCCATATGCCGCGCGAGCGGCCCAAGAAATAGCAACAACAACAACAATAACAGCAACAACAACAAAAAAGACAAAAAAGACAAAAAAAAAGTGAGGAGATGGAAGCAAATGTTACATGCGAATGGAAATTATAGAAAAGCAGGAGTAGCAACACTCATATCAGACAAAATAGATTTTAAAATAAAGACGGTCACAAGAGACAAAGAAGGACATTACATAATGGTCAAAGGATTAATACAAGAAGAAATAACAATTTTAAATATACACGCTCCCAACATAGGAGCAGCACAATATATAAGGCAACTACTAACAGCCATAAAATGGGAAATTGACAGTAACACAATAATAGTGGGGGACTTTAACACCCCACTTACAGCAATTGACAGATCATCCAGACAGATAATCAGCAAGGAAACACAGACCTTAAATGATACATTAGACCAAAGAGACTTAACTGATATCTCTAGAAATTTTCACCCCAAGGTAGCAGAATATACTTTCTTCTCAAGTATGCATGGAACATTCTCCAGGACAGATCACATCTTGGGCCACAGATCAAGCCTTTATAAATTTTTTTAAATTGAAATTATTTCAAGCATTTTCTCTGATCACAATGCTATAAGGCTAGAAATAAACTACAAGAAAAAAAAAACAGCAAAAAAACACTATCTCTAGCTAAACAATATGGATAATTGAAGAAATCAAAGAGGAAGTTAAAAGATACATAGAGACAAATGACAATGAAGACACAACAATCCAAAACCTATAGGACACAGCAAAAGCAGTTCTGAGAGGAGAGTTTAGAGCAACATAGTCTTATCTCAGGAAAGAAGAAAAAAATGCAAATAAGCAACCGATTTACCCTTAAACATCTAGAGAAGGAAGAAAAGACAAAGCCCAAAATGAGTAGAAGGAAAGAAACCATAAAGATCAGAGCAGGAATTAATAACATAGAGACAAAGAAGATAATTGAGAAGATCAATGAAACCAAAAGTTGGTTCTTGGAAAAGATGAACAAAATTGATAAAGCATAGCCAAACTCATCAAGAAAAAAAGGGAGAGGGTTAAAATCAATAAAATTAGAAATGAAAAAGGGGAAGTTACAACTGACACTGCAGAAATACAAAGTATCAAAGTATCATAAGATGGACTTCCCGTCATGGCACATTGGAAATGAATACAACTAGAAACCATGAGGTTGTGGGTTCAATCCCTGGCCTTGCTCAGTGGGTTAAGAGTCCAGTGTTGCCATGAGCTATGGTGTAGGTTGCAGACGCAGCATGGATCTGGCTTTGCTGTGGCTCTGGCGTAGGCTGGCAGCTGTTAACTCCGATTAGACCCCTAGCCTGGGAACCACCATACACCATAGGGGTACGGCCCTCAGAAGACAAAAAGACAAAAAAAATACAAAATATCATAAGAGACTACTATGAGCAACTGTATGCCAATAAAATGGGCAACCTAGAAGAACTGGACAGATTCTTACAAAGGTACAACCTACAAAGACAGAACCAGGAAGAAATAGAAAATATGAATAGACCAACCACAAGTACTGAAATTGAAAATGTGATTTAAAAACTTCAATAAAACAAAAGTCCAGGACCTGATGGCTTCACAGCTGAGTTCTACCAAACATTCAGAGAAGAACTAACAACTCTTCTTCTGAAACTTTCTAGAAAATTGCAGAGGAAGGAACACTCTCAAGCTCATTCTATGAAGTCACAATTACCCTGATACCAAAACCAAAGATACCACCAAAAAAGAAAATTATAGGCCAATATCACTGATGAACATAGATGCAAAAATCCTCAACACAACACTAGAAGACTGCATACAAATATACATTAAAAAGATCACACACCATGATCAAGTAGGATCTATCCCAAGGATGCAAGGATTCTTCAATATCTGCAAATCTATCAATGTGATACACTACATCAATAAACTGAAGAATGAAAACCATATGATCATCTCAAAAGATGCCAAAAAAGCTTTTGACAAAATTCAACACCCATTCCTGATAAAAACTCTCTAGAGGGAAACTACCTCAATATAATTGAAGCCATTTATGACAAGCCCACAGCTAACATCATTCTCAATGATAAAAACTGAAGGCATTACCACTAAGATCAGGAATAAGACAAGGATATCCTCTTTTAACAATGTTCTTCAACATAGTCTTGGAGGTCTTAGCCATGGAAATCAGACAAGAAAAAGAAATAAAAGGAATCCAAGTTGGAAAAGAAGAAGTAAAACTATCACCGTTTGCAGATGACATGACTCTACGTCTAGAAAATCCTAAAGACACTACCAGAAAACTATTAGAGTTCATCGATGAACTTGGTAAAGTCACAGGATACAAAATTAATACACGGAAATCAGTTGCATTTCTATATACTATCAATGAAAGATCAGACAGAGAAATTAGGTAAATAATCCCATTTACCACTGAAACAAAAAGAATAAAATACCTAGGAATAAACCTACCTAAAGAGACAAAAGACCTGTACTCTGAAAACTATAAGATGCTGATGAAAGAAATCAAAGAAGACACAAATAGAAAAATATATCGTGCTCTTGGATTAGAAGAATCAATGTAGTCAAAATGACAATACTACCTAAGGCAATCTATAAATTCAATGCAATCCCTATCAAATTACCAATGACATTCTTTACAGAACTAGAACAAAATATTTTAAAATTTGTGTGGAAGTACAAAGGACCTCGAATAGCCAAAGTAACACTGAAAAGAGAAAAATAGAACTGGAGGAATCAGGCTCCCAGACTTCAGATTATACTACAAAGCTAGAGTCATGAAAATAGTATGATACTGGCACAAAAACAGAAATATAGATCAATGGAATGGGATAGAAAGCCCAGAAATAAACACAAACACCTATGGTCAATTGATCTATGACAAAGGTGGCAAGAACATACACTGGAGGACAGATAGTTTCTTCAATAAGTGGTGGTGGGAAAACTGGACAACTCCATGTCAGAGAATGAAATTAGAACATTGTCTATACACCATACACAAAAACAAACTCAAAATGGATTAAAGACCTAAATTTAAGGCCAAACACTGTAAAATTCCTACAGGAAAACACAGGCAGAACACTCTGACATAAATCACAGCAACATCTTGTTTGATCCACCTCCTATAATAAAGAAAATAAAGACATAATTAAACCAATGGGACCTAATTAAACTCAAAGGCTTCTGCACAGCAAAGGAAACCATAGAAAGAAAAAAAAAAAAAAAGACAACCCACAGAATGGGAGAAAATTTTTGCAAATGACTCAACCGACAAAGGGTTAATCTCCAAAAAATACAAATGACTCATACAACTCAACAACAAAAAAAAAACCCAACTGAAAAAAATGGGCATTAGACCTAAATAGACATTTCACCAAAGAAGACATACAGATGGCCAGCAGGCACATGAAAAAATTATTAGAGAAATGCAAATCAAAAGTACAATGAGGCACCACTTCACACCACTTAGAGTGGCCATCATTAACAAGTCACCAAATAAATGCTGGAGAGGATGTGGAGAAGACAACCCTTCAACACTGTTGGTGAGAATGTAAATTGGTACAACCACTATGGAAAATACCTCAGAAAACTAAATATAGAACTACCGTTTGACCCAACAATCCCACTGCTTGGCACATATCCAGACAAAACTTTCAGTGATAAAGATACATGCACCCCTATGTTTGTTGCAGCACTATTCACCATAGCCAAGACCTGGAAACAACCTAAATGTCCATCAATGGATGAATGGATTAGGAAGATGTTGTACATATATACAATGGCATACTACTCAGCCATAAAAAAGAACAAAATAATGCCATTTGCAGCAACATGGATGGAGTTAGAAACTCATACTGAGTGAAGCAAGTCATAAAAATAAAGACACCATATGATATCACTTATATGTGGAGTCTAAAAATGGCAAAAATGATCTATCTACAAAAAGAAAAGATCATGGACATGTAGGACAGACTTGTGTTTGCCAGGGATGGAGCGGGGAGGTAGTGGGATGGATTGGGAGTCTGGGGTCAAAAGATGAAAACTCTTACATTTGGAGAGGATGGGCAATGAGATCCTACTATATGGCACAGGGAACTATGTATCTAATCACTTGTGCTGGAACATGATGGAGGATAACGTGAGAAAAAGAATGTATATATATGTATGACTGGGTCCCTTTGCTGCATAGCAGAAAAATGACAGAACATTGTAAATCAATCATAATAAAAATTTTTAAAAAGGAAACTACTTTTAAGTTACATTTTATCACCTTCAAATATTAGCAAGAAATCACAGCTATTTTAAGGGCATGACTTGAAGCTAAGTTATTGAAAAAGAAAAAAAAATCCTTCAAAAACTTTAAAGCTAAAGGGGAAAAAGTTTATATGATTTATGAAGACATTTTTATAAATCTGAAATGACAAAGGACCTCCAAAATCTTTAAAATCCCTGTGCACAAAGTGCAAACACATTGACTTTGTTAAGTGAGTAAGTGAATTCAGAAAGTACAATGTGGGGAGTTCCCTTCATGGTGCAGTGGTTAATGAATCTGACTAGGAACCATGAGGTTATGGGTTCGATCCCTACCTTTGCTCAGTGGGTTAAGGATCCAGCATTGCCGTGAGCTGTGGTGTAGGTTGCAGATGCGGCTCGGATCCCGAGTTGCTGTGGCTCTAGCGTAGGCCGGTGGCTCCAGCTCTGATTCGACCCCTAGCCTGGGAACCTCCATATGCCGAGGGAGTGGCCCTAGAAAAAGCAAAAAGACAAAAAAAAAAGAAAGAAAGAAAAGAAAAAGAAAAGAAAAGAAAGTACAGTGTGGAAAGACCAGAGAAGCAATAGGACATCTATTTCCAGGTTGACATGTAGTGGAAACAGCTGCACTGTAGAGGGCTTATTGTAGGGAGCAACATGTATAAGCAAAGACTGGCGATATGGCTGGAACACAAGAAATCAGACATCCACGGCATCCGTAGTAGAAAGCAATTAAAATATGATAGGAAAATGGCACTAGAGGACTCCAAACGAGGCAAGGAAAAAAGGGCAACAGATTAGATCAGACCAGGCTGGAAGTTATTCCCCTAACCACACTGAAGTCAGTTCCTCCCAGACATTCAAGAGGGGAAACTGGGAGTTTCTATCAAATTTCATGAATAATCCTTAGTGTTGTTAACTTTACTTATTAAGGTACTAGTGAATATACATAATTTTTAAATTTTTTTTTTTTTTCCATCTCGCATGGCTGTGGCTGTAGCATAGGCCGAACCTGCAGCATATGGGAAGTTCCCAGGCTAGGGATCAAATTGGAGTAGCAGTTGCTGGCCTGTGCCACAGCCACAGCCACAGCCATGCCAGATCCAGTGACATCTGCAACCTACATTGCAGTTTGCAGTAACACTGGATCCTTAACCCACTGAGTGAGGCCAGGAATCGAACCTGCATTCTCAAGGATATTAGTTGGGTTCCTAATTCACTGAGCCACAACAGGAACTCCCCATAACTTTTAGTTTTCATATTGTGAATCCAATTTTTCGACAAATCCTTATTTATTTTTCTAAGATACAGTTAATGAGCCTGTCCAGGTATGGTTATCATCTCAGTTTGTTTGGGCTGCTAAAACAAAATACCATAGACTGGGCAGCTTATAAACAACAGAAATTTGTTGCTCATAGTGCTGGAGACTCAAAGCCTGAGATCAGGGTTCCAGCATGGTCAGATGATGACCCACTTCCAGGTCACAGATGTATCTTTGTATCCTCACATGGTAGGAGGGGCAAGCTAGCTCTCCAGAGCCTCTTTTATAAGGGCACTAAACCCATTTATGAGGCCTCTTCCCTCATAACCTAATCAACTCCCAAAGGTACCCCATCTCTGATTCTGAACACTGTCATTTTGGGCATTAGTTTCCTCAATTAATTTGGCGTGGGGGGGGGGGGGACAAAAACATTCAATTCAGACCACAGCAGTTATAAATAAATATATAGACTTCGTGGAAATATCCTGCACCTTAGAGCATTTAATGCTTTCTTACTTTCCTTCTTTCTTTCTTAAGTTAAGCACTACTTTTACTTGAATTTTATTTTTTCTTTTTCTTAAGGTATATATGTAAGGAGCACAAATTTCAATTGAATAATTCAACATGAGTACTCACCAACAGAACATAGCATAGATAGTTACACCACTTTATATGGCTCCCTCCTAGTCAATATATCCCCAAAGAAAATCACTATTCTAACTTCTATCATCATTGATTGCTTTTGCCTTTATTGACCTTAACATATATGAAAACACAAAGTGTGTATTTTTTTGTTCCTGGCCTCTCTTCCTCAACATTATGCTTATAGTATTTATCTGTCTTGTCACGTGGTAGCTATACAGGTTTCCTCCACTACCAAAAGCAGAGTGTTCTCTGTGGTGGCTAAAACCCTAAACAGCATCTAAACAGGGAGGGGCGTATCCATTATTGGCAATAGCATAGGCTGCCCATCAGAAGTAGACCAGATCTCTAATGGCAACCAGACTATCATACCTCATCCCCCAATCCTCACTGAACACCTATGCCAGCCCCTCATGCTCCAGCACTATTGGGGAAAAGGATGCCAGCACTGGGAGGGGAAAGAATGCACATTTAAAGGGACTTAAGCCAGTTTGGACCCCACCCTCAGGCTTCCATTCCAGCAACTTGGAATAGGGCAGTGACAGCCACTGAGCAGAGAGGAATCCCCACTTCACAACTGATTGCAGTTCTAGTCCTTCCTTCTCCAGCCTCACTTCCTATCAAGTGAATAGCTGCCAGCACTCCTGAGGAAAGATGACTGTGTTCACATCAAATACAGCTATCTCACCAAAACCACTGGGACCATGTAGATTGCATAGGTACATTCCAATATAAGGACACCATTTCAAGGCCACTAAAGGTAGCTATTTCACCTGATTTCTAAGAGAGAGAGGAAGATAAACAAAATAAGGAGATAGAAGAATTTCTCTTAAATGAGACGGCAAGAGAAAAACACTGAAAAAAAACTAATGAAATAGAAATTATTTACTAAAGAATTCAAAGCATTAATAAAAGAATGCTAACTAAATTATGGAAAGAATAGACAAAACAGTGAGAATTTTAACAAGGAACTAGAAAATTTAAAAAGAACTGGTGATAGCCGAGAAATATACTGAAATAAAAAACATACAAGAGTAAATTAACAGCACACTGTAACAGATGAAAGCATAAGTAATCTGGAAGATAGAATAATGGAACACATTCAATTGAAATAGCAAAAATAAAAACAAAATAGTTTAAGGGATCTTTGGGATAACATCAAGCATACCAACAGTCACATTATAGATGTCCCAAAAGGAGACAAGAGAAAGAAGATGGTTGAAAACATATATGATGAAATTATGACTGAAAAATTCCCAAACCTGAAGAAACAAATATTCAGATACAGGAAGCAGAGATTCCCAAAAAAGATGAACCCAAACAGACTCACACAAAGACATATCATCATTAAAATGGCAGAAATTAAAGATAAAGAAAGAATCCTAAGGGCAGCAAGAGAAAAACAAATAGTCACATACAAGGGAATCCTCATTTCTCTGCAGAAATTTTGCAGATAAGAAAGGAGTGGATTACTCCTAAGTATTTTATGCTTTTAGATGCGATGGTAAATGGGATTGCTTCCCTAATTTCTCTTTCTGATCTTTCATTATTAGTATATAGAAATGCAGTCGACTTCTGTGTATTAATTTTGTATCCTGGGGCTTTGCCAAATTCATTGATGAGCTCTAACAGTTTTCTGGTAGAGTCTTTAGGATTCTCTAGCTATAGTATCATGTCATCTGCAAATAGTGATAGTTTTACTTCTCCCTTTCCAATTTGGATTCCTTTTATTTCTTTTACTTCTCTGATTGCTGTGGCTAGGACTTCCAAAACCATGTCGAACAGTAGTGGTGAGAGTGGACATCCTTGTCTTGTTCCTGATCTCAGCAGGAATTCTTTCAGCTTTTCACCATTGAGAACGACGTCAGCTGTGGGTTTGTCATATGCCCTTTATTATGTTGAGGTAGGTTACCTCTATGCCCACTTTCTGAAGGGTTTTTATCAGAAATGGATGTCAGATTTTGTCAAAGGCTTTTTCTGTGTCTATTGAAAGGATCATATGGTTTTTATTCTTCAGTTTGTTAATGTGCTGTATCACACTGATTGAATTGTGGATATTGAAGAATCTTTGCATCACTGGGATAAATCGCACTTGATCATGATGTTCAATCCTTTTAATGTATTGTTGGATTCAGTTTGCCAGCATTTTTTTGAGATTTTTGCATCTATGTGCATCAGTGAAATTGGCCTGTAATTTTCTGTTTTTGTGGAACCTTTGTCTGGTTTTGGTATCAGGGTGATGGTGGCCTCATAGAATGAGTTTGAGAGTGTCCCTTTCTCTGTGGTTTTTTTGGAATAAAGAGACAAAAGACCTGTACTCTATCAACTATAAGACACTGATGAAAGAAATAAAAGATGACACAAATAGATGGAAAGACATGCCATGCTCTTAGATTAGAAGAGTCAATATTATCAAAACGACCATACTACCCAAGGCAATCTATAAATTTAATGCAATCCCTATCAAATTACCAAGGACTTTTTCAAGGAACTTGAGCAAAACATTTTTAAGTTTGTTTGGAAGCACAAAAGACCCAGAATAGCCAAAGACATCCTGAAAAAGAAAAATGGAGCTGGAGGAATCAGGCTCCCTGGCTTCAGACTATAGTACAAAGCAACAGTCATCAAAAACCATATGGTACTGGCACAAAGACAGAAATACAGATCAGTAGAACAGGATAGTAAGCCCAGAATTAAGCCCACGCACCTACAGCCAACTCATCTATGACAAAGGAGGAAAGAACATACAATGGAGAAAAGATAGCCTGTTCAATAAGTGGTGCTGGGAAAACTGGATGGCCACATGTGAAAGAATGAAATTAGAACACTTCTTAACACCATACACAAAAATAAACTCAAAATGGATTAAAGACCTAGATGTAAGACCAGACACTATAAAACTCTTAGAGGAAAACATAGGCCAAACACTCTCTGACAAAAAGGACAGCAACATCTTCTCAGATCCACCTCTTAGAGTAATGACAGTAAAAACAAAAACAACCAAATGGGACCTACTCAAACTTAAAAGTTTCTGCACGGCAAAGCAAACCCTAAACAAAATGAAAAGACAACCCACTGAATGGGAGAACATATTTTCAAATGAATCGACTGACAAGGAATTAATCTCCAAAATTTATAAACACCTCCTACCACTCAATACCAAAGAAACAAACAACCCCATCGAAAAATAGGCAGAAGATCTAAACAGACAGTTCTCCAAAGAAGACACACAGATGGCCAAAAAACACATGAAAAGATGTTCAACATCACTCATTATTAGAGAAATGCAACTCAAAACCACTGTGAAGTACCGCTTTATACTGGCCAGAATGGCCATCATCAAAAAGTCAACAAATAATAAGTACTGGATAGGGTGTGAAGAAAAAGGAACCCTATTACACTGTTGGTGGGATTGTAAATTGGTGCAATCACTATGGAAAGCAGTATGGAGATTCCTCAGAAAACTAAAAATAGAACTACGATTTGATCCAGCAATCCCATTCCTGGGCATCGATCCAGAGAAAGCCGTGACCTGAAAAGACTCACATACTCCAATGTTCATTGCAGCACTATTTGCAATATCTAAGACATGGAAACAACCTAAATGTCCATCAACAGAGGAGTGGATCAAGAAGATGTGGTACATGTACACAATGCAATATTACTTAGCCATTAAGAGGAAATAAATAACAGCATTTTTAGCAACATAGATGGACCTGGAGATTGTCATGCTAAGTGAACTCAGTCAGACAATGAGACACCAACATCAAATGCTCTCACTGACATGTGGAATCTGAAAAAAGACACAATGAACTTCTTTGCAGAGCAGGTACTGACTCACAGACTTTGAAAAAACAGGAAAGAGCTTGGGGGGGTGGGGGATGCTGGGGGGTTGGGATCGAAATGTTATAAAATTGGATTGTGATAATCACTGTACAACCATCAATGTAATAAATTCATTGGGTAATATAAAAAATAAAAATAATAAAATTACTCTCATTTTTATCAAAAGAAAAAGAAAAAAGAAGGAAGTGGAATGTTATATTGAAAGTGCTGAAAGGGAAAAACCTATGACCTAGGAGACTCTACCCAGCAAAGTTACCATTCAGAGTTAAGGAGAATTAAAGAATTTCTCAGACAAGCAAAACTAGAAGAGTTCATCAGTACAAAACCAAACATACAGGCAGCATTAAAGGGCCTTCTCTAAATGGAAAAGAAAATGCTATAACGAGAGTTAAGAATTTATAGGAGAGGGAAAATTCCACTAGTAAAGGCTAATCTGTAATAAAGACTGTGAAGCTTGAATACGCCAGCACAAAGATTAAAAGACCATGATACACAGTTTAGGGATAGATATGAAGATGTAAAATATGCCATCAGAAACATAAAATGTGGGGAAGAGAAGTTTAAAAAGTATATCTTTTAGAATGATTTTGAACTTAAAAGATTATCAGTTTAAAACAAATAGATATAAGACATAAGACCCACAAATCCAAAATCTACAGTAGATACACAAAAACTAGAGAAAACAAGTATACCACCAAAGAAAATCATTAAACTACAAGGGAAGAAACTAAAAGATGATGAGAAGAGAGAAGTACAAAAACAGCCAGAAAACAAGTAACAAAATGTCAATAAGTACATGTCTATTAATGATCACTTTATATGTTAATGGAAAAAAATGCTCCAATCAAAAGATATAAGGTGGTTAAACATATAAAAAAGAGACTCTTCTATATGCTGCCTACAAGAGACCCACTTGGGAGCTAAACACAAAGAGACTGAAAGTGAGAAGAAGAAAAAAGATATTTCATGCAAATGAAATGGAAAGAAAATTGTGGAAGCAATACTTATATCAAAGGAGACTTTAAATGTCTATAATAAAAGACAAAGAAGGGCATTAATAATGATAAAGGGATTAATCCAAGATATAACATTCACTAACATATGTACACACAAAATAGGAGCACCTAAATATATGAAGCAAATATTAACAGATATAAAGGATGAAATGGACAATAACACAGTAATAGTAGGAGACTAACAATAACTTACATCAACATACTGATCATCAAGAGAGAAAGTCAATAAGGAAACAGTGACACATTAAACCAGTTGAAATAAATAGATATCTACAGGACATTCCAATCAACAACATGAGAATACACATTATTTCAAGTGCACATAAAATGTTTTCCAGGATAGACCACCTGCTGGGGCGGGGGGCGGGGAGGGCTCAAGTCTCACAAACCTAAGAGGATAAAATTATATCAAGTACTTTTTTCTGATCTCAACAGTATGAAACTAGAAATCAATTACAGGAAGAAAAATGAGGAAAGCAAAAACATGGAGACTGAACACTACGCTACTGAAAAAAAACAGATCTTAGAAAAAAACGCTTTTAGTTTTCCACTTGAAGATGATGTTAGCTGTGGGTTTGCCCATAAATAGCCACTGTTATATTAAGGTATGAACTCACTATACTCACTTCCTGGAGAGTATTTATCAGGAAGGGAGGTTGAATTTTGTCAAGTGCTTCTTCTGTATCTATTGAGATCACCATGTGATTTTTGTTTCTGTGGTGTTGATTTGTAAATATTGAGCCATCCTTGAGCTTCTCTAAATATTGGTAGAATTCCCCTGTGAAGCTGCCTGGTCTTGGACTTTGGTTTGTTGGGAGGTTTTGTGGGTTTTTTTAAATTACTGATTCAATTTCATTCCAAGCAATCAGTCTGTTCAGATTTTCTATTTCTTCCTGATTGTCTTGGAAGATGCTCTATTTCTAGGAATTTATCCATTTCCTCTAGGTGGTGCAATTTGTTGTTGTATAACTGTTCTTTGTACTCCTGTATAATCATTTGTGTTTCTCTGATGTTGGTTGTAACTTCTCCTCTTTTATTTCAAATTTTATTCACTCGGGCACCCTCTCATTTTTGTCTTGTGCATCACCATTTCTTTTCCTTTGTTTCTATTTTTTCCGTAGTAGTTCTTGATATGTGGCATACTGTGTGTTCCCATAGATGAACCTGCCGTATCTCTTAGCAGAATTATTCAGTGACTTCCCTCCCCACCCCTAATAAGAGCCAAACTAATCACAGTGCTGAGAAAACTACCCTGAGTGGCGTCTGTGAGCCCTCTAGCCTCTTCCCTTCCTGTTTATCTCCTTAGTTACTCCACTTCAGCCGCACTGGGCTCCTTGTTGTTCCTTGAAGGCATCAGGCTGCTTCCTCCCTTATGGCCTTTGCACTTGCTTTTCCCTCTGCTCATGACACCCTCATTTCTTCAGCACTTACTCACATGATCAGACAGGCCTTGCTTGACTCCCCTAGTTCTAATTCCGTCACCTCCCCTCCCACCCATCCAGAATTCCCCATTCCCCTTTTATTGCCTAGCAGAGATCACCTGTTATCATAACCTTCATTTATTAATTTATTTCATTTACTCCCTGAAGACTATAAGCTCCATGAAAACAGAGATTTTTTTTTTTTTTGATTCTCTTAAAAGTCACATAGAAAGTCTCAATAAGTAGTGGTCAAATGAATGAATGAAAGGCTGGAAAACAGGAAATGCAAAGGCAAAGCTGTAAGAAATTTTAAGGAAGTGCTAAAACTCTAATTTGGACTGATTCCTTCTGAGATCCCAGATTGCACTGCTCCAGCATTGTGGATAGAGCAGTGTGGCACCACCTCCCTTAGACTCTTGCTGAGGGCTGATTTTGCTAAAAGGAAGAAAACATTCCATTTTGCTTGGTGCTGATGACTAACTTTCCCTCTCTCCCCCAGATACTGTTGTTTTGAGCCTTCACCTCTATCAATTTTTATTTTATATCATTTACTGTTAATACTAAATATCATTTAATTATAATATGTTATTAATATATAATTGTATGTGATATTATCAATAAATTATTGATATTAAATACTAATTTAATATTAAGCTTTCACATAATTTTTTTCATTTAATCTTTACCACATAGGTTGGACATTATGACTGCATATATTATAAGTGAGAAAGCTGAGGTTCAAAGAGGCTACATACTTGACATAAGACCAAATGTCTACAAAAGGCCAAGACTTTTTAAACATGTAGAAAAGGCAGATATTGACAACTCTCTAGGCCATGCCCCTAGATGCCTCTGCCAACTGAAGCTCTTGGAACATACGGGCACAAAGTAGGCCCTCATTTGATATTAATTATCATTAATTTTCATGTACTTTCAAAATGATGAATTTAAAGCCTGATACCTAAGCATAGTTGGCTTGTATTTCAAAGGCAAAGAAATATGACCTGAGAAAAAGAAATGCTTTAATTAAATTAAAATTTCAAGTTTAAGTATTTCCTCACCCTCCTTAGCAAGTTTTAGTTCTTTCCCTTTAGACATCAGATTGAAACAGCACACTACCTTTTTATTTTTCAAAACACAGAAAATAAAATTTTGTATTCTTAGAAACTTTGTGCCTTTTGGACACTTATTTCAGTACTTTTAGTTTTATGAGGTAGTCTCAATAACAGGTACTGCAAACTTCTGTTTTTGAGGGTGTACTGTATTTCGGTTTTCTTGGAAAACACCACTGGATACACAGTGTTATCACAATGACACATCCCCAAGAGGAAGTGAACAAGTTTTATTAGGACCTTCCTCCTCCTCTTAAAAGGTTCGAAAGGTTTTGAAACCCTAGAGGTCAAAAGTAAAACTAGCCACTTAAGAAAGGAAATCTAAACTCTTTCCCTTTCAGAACGGTGAAATGAAAGTGTTCAAAACAAAATTAAGAAGCAAAGTCTGCAAATATCAAAGTTGTTAAATAGTATTCCTCTGTCAAACCTTGTTATTTAACAAGGATTTTATTCTTTAACTCGGAATTGACATTCTCATCAGGATGGGGTCAAGTTACTGTCTCTTTTAATCAGTCATCCTGAGGGAATCTTTCCTACCTTGACTTGGGAGATATATAAGAAATAGCTGTAAAGTTAAATTCAGCTGTGAGTTCTGTTTTTTTTCCCTGTCTCTTGACCAGCTGTAATAGAGAAAAGAATAGGTTCCTTCCTGATTCTCAGAGTTACAGTGACTCGCAGATGTGGTAACACATGTGGCACTCCTTGGTAAGGAACAACGTACAAGAACAAAACATCTTAAATGCTTTTCTTCCCTAGGAGACATTTGCCAATATCTGGAGACATTTCTTTCTTCTTCGTCTTCTTCGTCGCTGTCTCCTTCTTCTTTCTTCTTCTTCTCTCTTTTTTTTTTTTTTTTTGTCTTCTTAGGGCTGCACCCATGGCACATGGAAGTTCCCAGGCTAGGGGTTGAATTGGAACTGTAGCCACTGGCCTATACCACAGCCACAGCAATGCCAGATCCAAGCAGTGTCTGTGACCTACACCACAGCTCACAGCAATGCTGGATCCTTAGCCCACTGAGCAAGGCCAGGGACCGAACCTGAATCCTCATGATCATAGCAGCATTCGTTACTGCTGAGCCATGATGGGAACTCCTCTGGAGACATTTCTGATGTAACTGGGGGTGTAGGTTCTTCTTGGCATCTAGAAGGTTGAGACCACTACATACATTGCCAAACATCTGATGATGTATAGGACAGCCCTTCACAACAAAGAATTATCCAGCCCAAATGGGAATAGTGATGAAGTTGAAAATCCCTGCTCTAGACAAATTTCAGCTACCCTCAGCTTCCCCAACCAATGTTTGAGACCCAGAAATCTAGGTGTGAGAGTGACTGTGACCCTGAAAGGGAGCTTCTCATATCCACCTCTTCTCAGCCAGCAAGAGTGAAGCAAACCAGTCCTTCCCTTTCTGTCCTAGCCCAGAGCCCCAGGGTGAGGACCTGCACAGGCGTGAGGGAAGATGTGAGAATCACTTGTCAGTCCCAAGCTTCCTATCACTCACTTCTGTCACTGCTTTCCTGGGAAGCCATGTGGTCAGAAAACACACTCTCCAATTAGTTGGAATGTATAGCACTAAGCAGTCAGTATTTATTAAGTACCCACTGCTTGCCATTAAGAAGGATACAGATAATATAATAGACCTATACAGCTCTCATTTAACAAATAAAATCTTTGCCATCACCATTTAGAAGTGTAGGATTTTGTAGATGAGATGACAGAAGTAACTAGTGAAGAATGCCAGAAATTTTGTCCTTTTATATTGACATGTGATTATCATGGAATGGGTAGAATATGGACATGGATCAGAAGCAGTAGAAAGGTCTTCAGGGCATAGGGGGTAACAAAGTAAAATGACAAGAGTAGAGGTAATGGATAATTTTTATGTGTCAGCTTGACCGGTCCACAGGATGTCCAGATGGTCAAACATTTTGGGTGTTTCTATGAGGGTGTGTATTAGATGGGATTACCATTTGAACTGGTAGACTGTGTAAAGCAAACTTCCTTCCATAACGTGGATAGGCCCTATTCAATCGAAGACATGAATACAACAAAAAGGCTGATCCTCCCTAGAATAAGAGGGAATTCTCTCTGCCTCTCTGCCTTTGAGTTGAGATAATAGGTTTTCCTCCCTTCACATTTAAACTGAAACACCCACTCTTCCTAGTTCTGAGCCTGCTGGCTTTTGGACTGGAACTATGCCATTGGTTCTTCCCACTCCCTAGTTTGCCAACCACAGATCTTGGGACTTCTCGGTCTCCATAATAATGTGAGCTAATTGTTACTGCTATATGTAGCATATTGGTTCTGCTTCTCTGGAGTACCCTGCCTAACACAGCAGGGAAGGAGAAAGGGCGGAGCAGAAACAAAATGCAGCTAGAGCTAAGCTGCACTAAGAGTGGCCTGTTTGAAACTGTGAGATTGACCCTTTAGAAGAAGGTTAGACAATTTAATGGGGGAGGACATTTGTTTTCAGAGGCCTATAACCCTCATCAGATCCCCAGAGCAGGTAAGTTCTCAAGGGTAAAATGGGGTGAGGTAAGGGGCAGAGTTCAGGAAATCTAGAGTCTTCAGAAAACACTTAAAGAAGCAGACACAGGAAGGAAGCTTTCACTTCTCTGGAGGTCTCCCTCCCCAGCCTGGCCTGAGAGTGGCAAAGAGGGATGTGGAGTAGGGAGTGGAGGAAGAGATGCAATAGAGAGACAGACCTTCTTTCTCTACTCTCTTCCTTTTTCTCCATTCTCAAGCTTTGCTAGCAGAGAGATACCAGGTCTGTTAGTGCTGCATAGCCTGGAAGACAGAGGTAAGATCCTTCCTTCTTAGCCTTATGGGGAAAATAGGGCCCACAGCACTGGGGAAGGCCAACTGTGGTGCAAATGCACTATGAAAGAGGATACAAGGAGGCTCAGAGCAATAAGTAGAATCCAGAAACTTAAAACCAAGCGGTAGAGCTTTGTATCTGTTCATTAGCAGACATTTAACAAGTGTATATAGTACAGACTCCTATGACTAAAGTCTTGTCACCCAGTAGCTTGGCTGCTATAATCCTCTGCCCAAGTGGGATGAGCTGAAAGCTTTGAATGTGGAGTCAGGAGACTGAGGATAAATAGCAACTTGGCTGCTTATGAGCATGTACCCCTGAACAACTTACTCTGCTCTTCTAGGCCTCAGTTTTGTCGTTTGCAGAGTTGAGGCATTACAGGACTTCTATAGAACTATTATCAGACATACATGACATATGTTAGTGTTATGTGACAAGTACTAGACAAATCCCAGGTATATACTCGGTACCCTGCAAGTGTTACTTTTCCCTCCTTTTGGTATGGGCTCCAGTTTGTTCCTTGTGGCAGAAAATGTTTTCATAGTCCCCTGTGGAAGTCCCTAACCATTCCCTGCCCCCAAATTCCCATCCTACACCCTAGCACCTGGATCTTGTCCATGTCTCCTCACCTCTCCTGGAAGTCTCAGTGGCTCTAGGCTTACCCCTGAAATTCCTGCTCCTTCCCCGCCCTGATTCTTTCTATACCTATTCTGCTTCTCTACAGTATGATCATAGCACACTTGGGGACACTCTGCTAACAGAGTTATTTTTCTGTTCTGAAAAATAACTCTCATTGTTGATCTTACAGGGAATTGAATTAAGGTATGAACCAGGACATTTGGTCTCCAACGGCCTCTCTTACTTCCACAGGGAAGGGCCTGTCTGATGTTCTGAGTATGGATGTTCCTCTCAAAAGCTTTGTGTGATAACAGGCACAGCTCCCACAAGAAACACTTGGAAAGTCACAGTCCCAGTGAAAATCTCTCTAGGACTGCCTGACTTCTGGAAGGCAGGGTGCCTATGCCCCTTCTTATGTATTTGCTGGATGTCTGATCATTTCATATGTGCTATTGATTACCTGGTCTTATGGGGTTCTTCCACCTTTAGCAGCACCTATAATTTGAGAGCAACAGGGATCTCCAAGGTAAATTACACCATGTTATTGCTTCCAGTTGTTTTGTTGTCTTATTAGGAAGAGGAGTGAATCCAATTCATTCTTCTTCCTAACAAAACCACAGCACAAATGACACATTATGCAACATCTATATCGAACATCTTACATGCTATATATCTCCCAAACACTTCATTCTGCGCAACTACTCTGTTTTCTCTTGTTAGCCTCCTTCCCAATCTCATCAGTGGCAGTTAAATTTCATCATCTCTATCCTACTTCCTCCCTCTTTCAACTGATGATCTTGTCTCCTACACACCAAGGCAAAAGAATCCAGTAACCTAAAACTCCAACTTCTCTTTTTTTCCACCTCTAATTTCTATAATGTGACCATGAACGGTAACCAGGAAATTCATACCACCACAGGAGAATAATCACATGTCTTGGTCAAAGGGAAGAGCCCTGCTCAGAAGTCTGGTAGGGATTCTGTGGTGGTGGTTAAGGTTCAAAATAAAGTATCTGGGGGAGAGAGGGAAAGTTAGTCATCAGCACCAAGCAAAATGGAATGTTTTCTTCCTTTTAGCAAAATCAGCCCTCAGCAAGAGTCTAAGGGAGGTGGTGCCACACTGCTCTATCCACAATGCTGGAGCAGTGCAATCTGGGATCTCAGAAGGAATCAGTCCAAATTAGAGTTTTAGCACTTCCTTAAAATTTCTTACAGCTTTGCCTTTGCATTTCCTGTTTTCCAGCCTTTCATTCATTCATTTGACCACTACTTATTGAGACTTTCTATGTGACTTTTAAGAGAATCAAAAAAAAAAAAAATCTCTGTTTTCATGGAGCTTATAGTCTTCAGGGAGTAAATGAAATAAATTAATAAATGAAGGTTATGATAACAGGTGATCTCTGCTAGGCAATAAAAGGGGAATGGGGAATTCTGGATGGGTGGGAGGGGAGGTGACGGAATTAGAACTAGGGGAGTCAAGCAAGGCCTGTCTGATCATGTGAGTAAGTGCTGAAGAAATGAGGGTGTCATGAGCAGAGGGAAAAGCAAGTGCAAAGGCCATAAGGGAGGAAGCAGCCTGATGCCTTCAAGGAACAACAAGGAGCCCAGTGCGGCTGAAGTGGAGTAACTAAGGAGATAAACAGGAAGGGAAGAGGCTAGAGGGCTCACAGACGCCACTCAGGGTAGTTTTCTCAGCACTGTGATTAGTTTGGCTCTTATTAGGGGTGGGGAGGGAAGTCACTGAATAATTCTGCTAAGAGATACGGCAGGTTCATCTATGGGAACACACAGTATGCCACATATCAAGAACTACTACGGAAAAAATAGAAACAAAGGAAAAGAAATGGTGATGCACAAGACAAAAATGAGAGGGTGCCCGAGTGAATAAAATTTGAAATAAAAGAGGAGAAGTTACAACCAACATCAGAGAAACACAAATGATTATACAGGAGTACAAAGAACAGTTATACAACAACAAATTGCACCACCTAGAGGAAATGGATAAATTCCTAGAAATAGAGCATCTTCCAAGACAATCAGGAAGAAATAGAAAATCTGAACAGACTGATTGCTTGGAATGAAATTGAATCAGTAATTTAAAAAAACCCACAAAACCTCCCAACAAACCAAAGTCCAAGACCAGGCAGCTTCACAGGGGAATTCTACCAATATTTAGAGAAGAACTAATATGGAGGAAATGCCTCCCAATTGATTATATGAGGCCAGCATTACCCTGATACCAAAACTGAAGACACACACATGCAAAATTATAGCCAGATATTCCTAATGAACCTGGTTGCAAATGTCCTTAACAAAATGTTAGCAAATCAAATTTAACAATGCATTCAAAGAATCATGTGTCATGATCAAGTGGAAATTTTCTCAGGGATACAAGGATGGCTCAATATTTACAAATCAATACCATGTAATATTAATAAAAAATCACATGATCTCAATAGATACAGAAAAAGCACTTGACAAAATTCAACCTCCCTTCCTAATAAATACTCTCCAGGAAGTGAGTATAGGTAACATACCTCAACATAATAAAGGCCACTTATGACAAATTCACAGCTTGTCAATGGTAAAAAACTGAAAGCATTGCCTCTAAGATCAGGAACAAGACAAGAATGCCCACTCTCACCACTTTTATTCAACATGGTTTAAAGCCCTTGTCACAGCAATCAGACAAGAAAAAGAAATAAAAGTCATACAAATTTAGAAAGAAAAAAGTAAAATATAACTATTTACAAATGACATACTATATATAGGACACCCTAAAGATTCCACACCCAAAAAGAAAATTATTAGAAATAATACATATATTCAGTAAAGTTGCAGGATACAAAATTAATATGCAGAAATCTGTTCCATTTCTATATACCAAAAATGCACTATCAGAAAAAGAAAACAATCACATCAAAAAAGAATAAAATACCTTGGAATAAATTTAACCAAGGAAGTGAAATACTTATACTCTTAAAAGTATAAGACAGTCATAAAAGAAACTGAAGAGAATGTAAATAAATAGAAAGATATAACATACTCACAAATTGGAAGAATTAATGTTGTCAAAATGTTCATACTGCTCAAAGCAATCTGCACATTCGATGCATTCCTTATCATAATATATATGTCATTTTTAAAGAACTAGAACAAATAATCAAAAATGTGTATAGAACCACAAAAGACACTGAATAACTAAATCAATCTTGAGAAAGAAGCTAGAAGTATTGTGCTACCTGGCTTAAAACTATACTACAAAACTATAGTAAACAAAACAGTACGGTATGGCATAAAAACAGACACATGGATCAACAGAACAGAACAGAAAGCCCAGAAATAAACACAAATAGATACAATCAACTATCTATGACAGAGGAGGCAACAATATACAATGAGGAAAAGAGAAACTTCAATAAGTGGTGCTGGGAAATCCAGACACCTATATATAAGGGAATGAAAACAGATCACTTTCTCACATCATGGACAAAAATAAACAAAATGGAAGGAAGGATAAAGATGGTGGAAGAGTAAGACATGGCACTTACCTTCTCCCAAAACACATCAAAAAACATCCACATGTAGAACAACTTGCACAAAACATCTACTGAACACTGGCAGAACAACTTAAACCTCCAAAAAGGGCAAGACACCCTCCACATAACTGGGATAGAAAAAAAGAAAAGAAAAGAGAGAGAGAGAAAGAGAGAAAAGGAATCAGGACTGAACTAGCATTCATGAGAGGGAGCTGTGAAAAAAAAAAAGAACCCACACCCTGGGAAGCCACCTAACTGACAGTGAGATGACCCAAGACAGAGGGACCTCAAAGTCACTGAGAAAAGCATAGTAGCTGGACTGAGGAGGGCAAAGCAGAGTGAAAGACACACAGATCATCTGAACCACTGCCCTGGACACCACAGCCTAAGACTCCCAGGCAGGGGCTGGGCACTGAGACTCAGGATCCAGAGATCAGTTCCAGGGAGAGGACTAGGATTGGCTGTGTGGAGAACAGCCTGAGGGGCTAAGGAGTAGTGTGTCATGGGCTGGGAAGCAGAATGCCACAGCAGAGGGAACCCAGGAGGAGGTCTGGGCCCTCAGGAGAGGCAAGGCGCCATTGCTGGGGAGGTCAAAAGGAGGAGGGGTGGGCCACCATGGGAATCTTCCTGGGCTTGTGCAGGCTCTCAGAGGGCAGGATTCCTCTGGCTCAGGCTACAGATGGTGAGAGGCCACTTGCTCAAGCTACAGGAGACCAGGTGCTTCTTGTGTGGGCTACAGGTGTCCAGCCACCTATTGTGTGGTTAGCTAAGGGCAATGGGGGGCTAAGTGTGACATACAGTGGGGACAAACTATAGCAGTCATTTCAGAATCCAGAGGGAGGGGTGGCCTGCCACCACTAGGGGTCTGTGAACAGGCTCCACCTGTGGACCCAGTCACCTCAGAGGTCAGCAAAAAGGAGGGCACTGCAACCAAACACAGCCTGTTGTTGCTCTAACACCCTTGGGAACACACCCGCCCTGCTGCTGCCACTGCCAGACACTCAGGGCAGCACCCAGACACTTGATCACTATCCCTTCCCCGGACCCTACAATTAGGAGCAGCTCATGCAGCACCTCCTGTGTGGGTTAAGTGGGATGGTCTTGCATGGCCTACAGGTGGCAGAGGCAAACCATGGCAGTTCTCTCTGACTCCAAAGGCGAGCGTGGCCCACCAGCAATAGGGGTCTGTGAACGGGCACCACTTGTGGCCTCGATAACCTTGGAGGGCACCACAGAGGAGGGCATTGTGACCAAACACCACCTATTGTTGCTCTCACTCTGCTGGGAACTCACACACCCTGCCATAGCCACTGCCAAATGCTCTGGGCACCTCCTAAATCCGCCTAAGGCTCATTACCACTTCCAAGGATCCTGAAACTAGGAGTAGCCTATGCCACCTTCCAGCAAGTCCTTGCTACTGTCAACAGCCCAGAAACCAGGCACTGACTACTAGCCATACCCAATGCCTCCTTCTCCCTCGAAACACACTCAGCACCTTGGGGATAACAGCCTGCTCACATCAAAGAAAGAGACAGCAAATATCCAAACTCCTACAACAAAAATAAATAATAACCCCTCACAAAATACAAAAGGGTGCTCTTGCACAGAAATAGCCCTCCAAGATGACAGTTTAGCTTCCCTAAACTAACAGAAAAAGAAAAACATAAGAAAGATGAAGAAACTCAGGAACCATTCCCAATTAAAAGAATAGGAGAATTCACCTGAAGCAGCAAACAATGACACAGACCTCTGCAGCCTGACAGACGCTGAGTTCAAAAGGGAGATAGTGAAAATACTGAAGGAATTAAGAGTAAATATGAAGGAACTAAGAGTGGATATAAATACTAATGAAGACTACTTTAGAAAGGAACTAGAAAATATAAAGAGGAACCAAGAAAAATTTGAAAATGCATTTGCAGAGATGCAAACTGAGCTAAAGGCACTAAAGAGCAGAATGAATAATGCAGAGGAACGAAATAGAGACACAGAAGATAGACAATGGAAATCACTCAATCAGGATAGCAGACAGAAAACCAAACGAAAAAACACAAAAAGCAATATAAGAGATCTATGGGATGATATAAAGCTGGTCAACCTACGCATAATAGTAATTCCAGAAGGAGAAGAAAAAGAAAAGGGGATTTAAAATATATTTGAAAAAATTATGGCTGAAAACTTTCCAAGTCTAAAGAAAACAGATATCAAGATACAGGAAGCACAGAGGTCCCCAAACAAGTTTAACCCAAACAGGCCCACACCAAGACATATTCTAATAAAAATGGCAAAAGTTAAAGATAAAGAGAGGATTCTAAAGGCAGTAGAGAAAGACAAATCGTTAATTATAAGGGAACCCCCATATATAAACACTACATTCTACAGAAACACTACAGGCCATAGGAGGGTGGCAAGATATATTCAAAGCTCTAAAAGGGAAAAATTTGCAGCCTAGAATACACTACCCAGCAAAAATATCATTTAAAATAGAAGGGGAAATGAAAAATTTCTCCAACAAACAAAAGCTAAAAGGCTACACCAATAATAAACACACTCTAAAAGAAATACTGAAAGGGCTTCTCTAAATAAAAAAGAAGTAAGAAGAAAAAAGGACGAAGGAAATCAAAACTGTAAACTAATCACTTAAATAAGCCAGTATACAGATGTAAAAGGGGGAAAAAAAAAACCTACTATAAAAGTGGTGATAAACACAAGGAACGGGAAAAGGACAAACATGAAGGTGTTAAAAAATGACTTCAAAATCATAGAATATGGGGAAGGAAAGTTAGAAAATATAGACTCTTTTTTTTAAAATAATATATTTGAACCTATATAAGTATCACGCTAAAGCAAGCAGATATAAGAAGGTGTTAACATACTTAAAAAACAGGGCAACCACAAATCAAAACCAAACATTACATTCACAAAAACTAAAAAGAAAAGTACTCAAGCATAAAATACATGGAAATCATCCAACCAAAAAAAAGAAAAGAACAAAGGAGAAACATAGTATCTACTGGAAAACAAGGTTTAAAACAGCAATAAATACTTATTTATCAATAATCACTTAAATGTCAATGGCCTGAATGCTCCAATCAAAAGACACAGAATGGCAAACTGGATAAAAAAGCAAAAACCTATAATCTGCTGTCTACAAGAGACTCACCTTACAGCAAAGGACACATATAGATTGAAAGTGAGGGGATGGGAAAAGATATTTCATGCCAAGGGACAAGACAGGAAAACAGGAGTGGCAATACTCATATCAGACAAAATAGACTTTAAAATGAAGACCATAAAGAAAGACAAAGAAGGATACTATTTAATGATAAAAGAATCTATTCAAGAAGAGGATATTACAATCGTCAATATATATGCCCCTAACATAGGAGCACCCAGATACATACAAGAAATACTAATAGACATAAAAGGAGAAATTGATGGGAATACTAACAGCAGGAGAATTTAACACCCCACTCACATCGATGGACAGATCCTCTAGATAGAAAATTAATAAGGCAACAAAGATCCTAAAGGACACAATAGAAAAGTTAGATTTAATCAACATTTTCAGGACATTACACCCAAAAAAACCAGAATATACATTCTTCTCAGGTGCACATGGAACATTCTCAAGAATTGATTGCATATTGGGGCACAAAGCTAACCTCAACAAATTTAAGAGTATAGAAATTATTTCAAGTCTCTTCTCTGACCACAATGGCATGAAACTAGAAATCAACCACAGGAAAAGAAATGAGGAAAAAACCTACTTCATGGAGACTAAACAACATGCTACCAATGGGTTAATAAGGAAATCAAAATGCCTCAAGACAAATGATAATGAAGACACAACCATTCAAAATCCATAGGATGATGCAAAAGCAGTGCTGAAAGGGACATTCATAACGATACAGGCCTTCTTCAAAAAAGAAGAAAAATCTTGGAGTTCCATCATGGCTTAGTGGAAACAAATCTGATGACTAGCATCCATGAGGATGCAGGTTCAATCCCTGGCCTTTCTCAGTGGGTTAAGGATCCAGTGTTGTCGTGAGCTGGGGTGTAGGTCACAGACGCAGCTCAGTTCCCACATTGCTGTGGCTGTGGTGAAGGCAAGCAGCTACAGCTCCAATTTGACCCCTAGCCTGGGAACCTCCATTTGCAGTCCTAAAAAAAAAGTGTCAAATCAACAACTTAACACACCATCTAAAAGAATTAGAAAAAGAAGAACAAACAAAACCTAAAAGCAGCAGAAGGAAGGAAATCATAAAGATCAGAGAGGAAAACAATAAAATAGAGATTCAAAAAAACAATAGAAAAAAATCAATAAAACCAAGAGCTGGTTCTTTGAAAAGGTAAATAAAATTGACAAACCTCTGGCCAGACTCACCAAGAAGAGGAGAGAAAGAACCCAAATAAACAAAATAAGAAATGAAAAAGTAGAAATCTCAACAGTTATAGCAGAAATACAAAAAATATGAGAGAATACTATGAACAATTATATGCTAACAAATTTGACAATCAGAAGAAATGGACAACTTTCTAGAGACTTATAACCTGCCAAAACTGAATCAAGAAGAAATAGATCAATTGAACAGATGGATCACTAGAAATGAAACTGAATATGTAATAAAAACACTCCTTACAAACAAAAGCCCAATACCAGATGGCTTCACAGGTGAATTCTACCTAACATACAGAAAGGAACTTATATCCATCCTCCTTTACCCAAACCTTTACCTATCCTATACCCAAACTTTTCCAAAAAGGTGAAGAAGAAGGAATACTCCCAAAGATATTTTATAATGTCATCATCACCCTAATACCAAAACCAGACAAAGATACTACCAAAAAAGAAAATTATAGGCCAATAGCTTTGATGAATATCAACGCAAAAATTCTCAACAAAATTTTAGTCAATTGAATCCAGCAACATATAAAAAAGATCATATATCACGACCAAGAGGGATTCATCCCAGGTTCACAAGGATAGTTCAACATAAGGAAATCAATCAACGTCATATACCACATTAACAAAAGAAAAGTCAAAATCCACAGATCATCTCAACAGATGCAGAAAAAGCATCTGACAAAGTTCAACATGCATTCATGATAAAAACTCTTACTAAAGTGGGATAGAGAGAACATACCTTAACATAATAAAAGCCATTTACAACAAACCCACAGCAAATATAATACTCAAAATAGAGAAAATCTGAAAGCCTTCCCACTAAAATCTGGAACAAGACAAGGATGCCCATTCTCACCAATTTTATTCAATATAGTATTGGAAGTCCTAGCCACAGCAATCAGACAAATGAAAGAAATAATAGATATCCAAATTGGAAGAAAAGAGGTAAGGTGTCACTGTATGCAGATGACATGATGCTATATATAGAAAACCCTAAGGACTCTAAACAAAAACTACTAGAACTAATCAATGAATTCAGCAAAGTAGAAGGATACAAGATTAATATTAAAAAATCTGTTGAATTTATGTATATTAACAATGAACTATTAGAAAGGGGGTACAAAAATACAATACCTTTTAAAATCACACCCCCCAAAAATTAAATAACTGAGAATAAACCTGACCAAGAAGGTGAAAGATTTATATGCTGAGAACTATAAAACATTAATCAAGGAAATTAAAGAGGATTCAAAGGGATGGAAAGACATTCTGTGCTCCTAGGTTGGAAAAAATACCATACAAATGGCCGTGTACTACCCAAAGAAATCTACAAATTCAATGCAATTCCTATCAAATTACCCAAGACATTTGTCAAAGAACTACAACAAACAATCCAAAAATATATATGGAACCATAAAAGACCCAAAATTGCCAAAGCAATTCTGAGGAACAAACACCAAGCAGGAAGCATAACTCTCCCAGACTTCAGACAAAACTACAAAGCTACAGTAATCAAGACACTGTGGTACTGGTACTAAAACAGTCACACAGACTAATAGAACAGAATAGAGAATGCAGAAATAAACCTAGACACCTACAGTCAATTAATCTTTGATAAAAGAGGCAAGAATATAAACTGGGAAGAAGCAGTCTTTTCAGCAACTAGTGCTAGAAAAACTGGACAGCTGCATGTAAATCAATGAAACTAGAACACACCCTCACACCATGCACAAAAATAAACTCAAAATGGCTGCAAGACTAAAACATAAGACAAGACACCATAAAACTCCTGGAAGAGAACATAGGCAAAACATTCTCTGACATCAACTATACAAATGTTTTCTCAAGTCAGTTTCCCAAGGCAACATAAATAAAAGCAAAAATAAACCTATGGGACCTAATCAAACTGACAAGTTTTTGCACAACAAAGGAAACCATAAGAAAAAAAAAAGCAAAAAACTTACAGAATGGGAGAAGATAGTTTCAAATGATGCAACTGACAAGGGCTTAACTCTCTAATACACAAACAACTTATACAACTAAACAGCAAAAAAGCCAACAACCCAATTGAAAAATGGGCAAAAGATCTGAATAGACATTTCTCCAAAGAAGACATACAGATGGCCAACAGGCACATGAAAAATTGCTCAACATTACTAATTATTAGAAAAATGCAAATAAAAACTACAACGAGGTACCCCTCACATTGGTCAGAATGGCCATCATTAATAAGTTCACAAATAGAAAATGCTCAAAAGGGTGTAGAGAAAAGGGTACCCTCCTACTCTGTTGGTGGGAATGTAAATTGGTATGACCTTTGTGGAAAACAATATGGGGGTACCTCAGAAAAATAAATATAGAGCTATCTTATGACCCAGCAATCCCACTCTTAGGCATATATCCAGACAAACTTTCACTGAAGAAGATACATGCACCCCTATGTTCACTGCAGCACTATTTACAACAGCCACGACATGGAAACAACCTAAGTGTCCAGTGACAGATGAATGCATTAAGAAGATGTGGTATATATACATGATGGAATACTACTCAGCCATAAAAAAGAACAAAATAATGCCATCTGCAGCAACATTGTTGGAACTAGAAACTCTCATACTAAGTGAAATGTCAGAAAAAGAAAGACAAATACCATGTGATATCACCTATATCTGGAATATAATATACAGCACAAATGAACCTATTTCCAGAAAAGAACCAAAGTTATGGACTTGGAGAACAGACTTGTGGTTGCCAAGTTGGAGAGGGAGGGAGTAGGATGGACTTGGAATCTGGGGTTAATAGATGCAAACTATTGCATTTGGAGTGGATAAGCGATGACATCCTGCTGCATAGCACAGGGTACTATAGCTAGTCCCTTGCAATGGAACATGATGGAAGATAATGTGAGAAAAAAATGTGTATATATATCTATGACTGGGTCACTTTGCATATAGCAGAAATTGACAGAAAATTATAAATCAACTATAACAGAAAAAAATAAAAATCTTATTTAAAAAAGATATTTGCAAGTGATACATCTGATAAGGGGTTAATATCCAAAATCCATAAAGAACTCACACAACTTAGTATCAAAATATAAACAGTATAATTAAAAAATGGGCAGAGTACCTGAATAGACATTTTTCCAAAGAATACATACAGATGGCCAACAGATACATGAAGATTTTCAGCATCACTAACCATTAGGAAAACGCAAATGAAAACCACAATAATATATCACCTCACACCTGTCAGAATAGCTATCATAAAAAAAGACAAGAAATGACAATTGTTGGTGAGGATGTGGAGAGAAGGGAATTCTTGTGCATTGTTAGTAGGAATGTAAATTGGTGCAGCTACTATGAAAAATAATATAAAGATCCCTCAAAAAGTTAAAAATAGAACTACCATACAATCCAGCAATTCCACTGCTGGGTATTTATCCAAAGAAAATGAAAACACGAATTTGAAAAATATATATATACTCCAATGTCCACTACAGCATTATTTTCAATAGCCAGGATATGCATGCAATCTAAGTGTCCATCTACATATGAATGGATAAAAAAGATGTGGGATATATAATATATCCCAGAGAAAACTAAACTCTCCAAACTTACTTTCTTGATTTAAAGAGAGGGAGAGGGAAAGAGAGGAGGGAGGCAGGGAAAGAAACAGAGAGAGAGAGAATAAAACCTATTTTGTAAGGTTGTTAAGAAAAAGTAATAGGATAATATATGGGAAATATCTACATACCTTGAAATACTAGGAGCATTAACAATATATCGTTTGGCTTCCTTCTCTCTTAGTCCAAAGTTCAAAATATGATAGAGATTTAAAGTTTGTCTCAGCCTCATTTTTAGACATATGTCAGTATTTTCCATATTATGATGCACAGTGATAGTTTCATTTTCCATAGAAAATATCTCTAACTTAAACATCCGGAGACCGAATGTATTATGAGAAGATGGAAAGGAATAAGAGTAGATACAAATTACTTTTTATATTCAGCTCACTCACAAAAAAACTAAAAATTATTTTGAAAGTGTTATGCAAATCCTCAATATTCACTTAGGACCCATCACAATCACTGACATCTTTCCAATGAATTACTGTCAAAGACATATATAGAAATAAAGATAGCTCTTCAAGAGATGATGCAAACTCATTGGAACATCCTCTGCCATTTATGGCTACAAGTATATCTTTCAATACTAAATATTTGTGTGATGGTAGTACTGAAATTTCAACCACATTTGTCACAGGAGAAATTTGGGGGTCAGAGAGAAAGAAACTATTTGAATATGGAGCCCTTTGATCCAAAAAGCTATTCAGAGACAGTATGATTTAATCCAGTAACCCTTTATAATGAAAATTAGGTGAGAACAAAGGAAAACATCCCTAAGCATAACAAAACCAGGGTGTGTTTGTTGTTGTTGTTTGTTTTCCTAAGTAGTTGGACAAAAGATACAGAATGGACTAAGAAGTTTTCTGGAAAAAATTAATTATTCCAGTGGAAAAATATGTCTGTCATTAAGTATTTTAGATGAAAAACCGGCTTTAGCATTGCCAGCACAAAGAGATGGAACTGAAGTTAAAGCAACTACCATCCCCTGTGTCCTTCCCCAGTGGAAGTCAGGGGAAGTCTGAGCTGGGTTTAGGGTGGGTCTGAACCTGCTATTTCATTATCCTGAAGGAAGGGCAAGAGTGACAAAGTGAGGGTGAGCGCAGGGACTCTGGGTAGAGAGGAATTCAAGGGAGGACTAAAGGAAGAACATGATAAAAGAGAAGAGAAAAAAAGAGTGAAGGAATGAGGAAGCATATTGTGGTTCACCTTCTTGAGGCGCTGAGATGAGGCATTGTCTAACCCCTAATGATTCCTCAGTCCCCCACACACATACCCCATTAGTAAGTGAATTCAAACAAAAGTGATAATCCTTTCAACTTCATCTCAACTCTACACAGCGGTAGGACACCTGCTCAAGCCCCTCAGGACAAGAGTTTATTAAACATCTTAAATCAGAAAAGAGATGCATCTTCTGTGACTGTAGAAAAGTACACCTTACCGAATTGCTAGACCAGAGTACAAATCAATGACAACCATATTGGCTAAAAAAATTAAAATCCCTCTGATTTCTGTGTCCACTCTCACAAAGGATGTATCTAAAACATATCTACTGAAAGGCCAAAAGAAGAGTCCATTTGTGCATAACTGTTACTTGTTTCCTACCTTGCAGTTGAGTTTGCTTAGCACTTTACATACAATTGTGAAAGGATCCCTAGATAACATGGGAGAAAGAAACTGATGGAATGTAGAATCTCCCTAAGCTTCAGAAGCACTGATATTCCTCAAACAGCTCCCAAGAAAGAGAGAAAGAAAAATAAGGAGAAGGCTATTTGTTTCAACAAGAAAAACATGCAATGGAGCATCTTTTAAATTATAAACCCACCTCCCTGGCATGGCCAAAACTATTGTTGGGGAAACCAAATAAAAATGAAAGATCTTGCCAAATCAGAAAACCTGTCCACAAAAGCAGAAGAGGAACAAAACAGTTTTATTGTTGTATATATATTAAAACAGAATGTGATATGTCACACGTGATCTGGTAAAAAGATGTATCATCTTCCTGTGGTAAATAAATGAGAATTTCATTTTCCCTTTGGATGAAGGCAATTAGTAAATATGTTGTCTATCCCAATTACCAGGCAATTTTAGGAAGAACTATGTGTGACAAACAGTGCTAATCAAGTGCTCTTATTTGAGGACTACTTATTATCTTAAGAACCTGTATAAAATGGGTTGCATCTGCTTGACTTTTATTTCATAAAAGATGAAATAAAATCCAGGGTTCCTAAGCTTCAGAAGCACTGATATTCCTCAAACAGCTCCCAAGAAAGAGAGAAAGAAAAATAAGGAGAAGGCTATTTGTTTCAACAAGAAAAACATGCAATGGAGCATCTTTTAAATTATAAACCTACCTCCCTGGCATGGCCAGCAACTATTGTTGGGGAAACCAAATAAAAATGAAAGATCTTGCCAGAATGTCTAGTCCTTTTTTCTTTTTCAGGCATGCCACAGTGTATGGAATTCCCAGACCGGGGATCAGATCCAAGCCACAGTTGTGACCTATGCTGCAGCAGCAGCAATGCCAGATCCTTTAACCCCCAGACCAGAGATCAAACCTACATCCTGGTGCTGCAGAGATGCAACAATCCCACTGCACCACAGCACGAAATCCAAAATGTCTAATTTTTAATAAAACATTATATGACATGCAAAGAAACAGAAATATGTGATCTGGATTCAAATAGAAGGTAGGTAGGTAGATAGAATAGATAGATAGATAGATAGATATAGATAGATAGATAGATAGATAAAAGAGAGAAAGAGAGAAAAAGAGAGAGAAAGAAAGCAAGAAAGAAAGAAAGGAGGAAGGGCCACTATAAACTGGCTCCACCTGGGCACAGATTTTTAGACTCACCAAATACAGATTTCAAAGCAGATATGATAGATAAGATCAGAGTAAAAGAAAACTACATTCAGTGAATTAAAATTTTTTGAAAATTACTCAACAAATACAGAATTTCAATAAAGTAAAACTACCAAATGAAACAAATGATAATTTTAGAGATGAAAAGCAAAATAACAAAATGAAAAATTTACTAGTTTTATTTAACATCAGATTGGAAAGGGCAAACAAAGAACTAGTGAACTTGAAAGTAGATTGAGGAGTTCCCAGGTAGTGAAGTAGATTAAGGATCCACTGTTGTCACTGTTGTGACTCAGGTCACTGCTGTGGTTCAGCTTTGATCCGTGGCTTGGGAACTTCCACACGCATAGGTACAGCAATATAAAAAGAGGAAAGAAGAAGGAAGGAATGAAGGAAGACGGAAGTGACAATGAAGATACAAAAACCTAATGCAGAAGGCAGGAACAGCCGCACTAAAGAAAAGGCAGAAGAAAGAAAGAAAGAAAAGAAAGTACCCCACCCTCCTGCTCCTCTCCTCTCCACCTACAAGCCTGGACCCGCCCCCCCCTCCCCAGACCCGCCAAGAACCCTAAGCATCCCTGCCTCCGCTACTAGCCAGCCACTCCCGCCCCTACGCACTGCCTTCCGCCTCCCCCCCTCTTCTCCCGTCCCGCCTCCCTCCCTCCCCTTCGGCCTTCCTTCCCTCCCCCCCTCCCTCCCTCCCTCCCGCCCCCCTCCCCCTCCCTCCCCTCCTTCCTTCCTGCCCTCCCTCCTCCCTCCGCCTCTTCCCCTGTCCCTCCCCCCTCCTTCCCCCTCCCCCTCCCCTTCCTTCCTTCCCTCCTTCTTCCCCCTTCCTCCTGCCTGCCTTACTCCGTCCGCTCCCTCCCTCCTCGCCCGCCCCCCGCTCACTCCCGCCGCCGCCCTCCCCGCCCCGCCACCCGCCCCTCCCCCCCCCCTTTTTCTTCTTCGAGAAAAAAAAAACTGAAAAAAAGGATATCAGAGATCTCTTGAATAAGACCACGTATACTGACCTATGTATAATGTCAGTGTCAGTCCTGGTAGATAGGAGTAGAAAGTATATTTGAAGAAATGAGTGAAAACTTCCAAAATTATACGAAAAATATTCATCCACAGGTTCAAGAAACTCAAAAAAAATGCAAGTAAAATAAACACAAAGACATCCACATCAAGACCTATTAGAGCCAAACAAAAGAAAAGAGAAAATCTCCCAAAATATTAAAAGGAAAACAACTCATCAGCAAAATGATTGATGGCTGATTTCTCATCAGAAATTATGGAGGCCAGCAATGGAATTAAATATTTAAAGGGCTAAGAAAACTGTCCCCAGGAGTTCCCATCATGGCGCAGTGGTTAACGAATCCGACTAGGAACCATGAGGTTGCAGGTTAGATCCCTGGCCTTGCTCAATGGGTTAAGGATCTGGCGTTGCCATGAGCTGTGGTGTAGCTCACAGACGTGCTTGGATCCCATGTTGCTGTGGCTCTGGTATAGGCCGGCAGCAATAGCTCTGATTAGACCCCTAGCCTGGGAACCTCCATATGCTGTGGGAGTGGCCCTAGAAAAGGCAAAAAGACAAAAAAAGAAAAAGAAAACTGTCCCCAAAAGAATTTTAAATCCAGCAAACTACTAGTCAAAAATAAATAGAAGAAAAAGACATTCATGAGTAAACAGAAACAGAGGGAAATCATTGTTAGCAGACTCAACCTACAAGAAATAATATGAATAGTCCTTCAAGCTGAAAGAAAATGACAATGCAAATGAAAAAGGAAGAAAAATCACCAGATATTTTATTTTTTTAATTACCAGATATTTTTAATGTGAGTAAATATGTGATTATATATATTTTTCTCTTTTTCTTTCCTTTTTCTTCTATTTCCCAATTTTTAAAAAAGTAGTAAGGGAGTTCCCATTGTGGCTCAATGGGTTAAGAACCCGACGAGTATTTCTGAGGATGCGGGTTTGATCCCTGGCTTTGCTCAGTGGGTTAAGGATCTGTTGTTGCCACAAGCTGTGGCATAGGTCACAGATGTGCTCAGATCCAGAGCTGCTGTGGCTGTGGTATAGGCCTGCAGATGCAGCTCCTATTGGACACCTATGCTAGGAACTTCTATATGCCACAGGTACAACCATAAAAAGCGGAAAAAGCATTATAAAACAGATTACTTAAAACAGTAATTGTAAAGATGTATGGTTAGATTTTTATATCTAACCCAAAAGATGAAGTATATTTGACAATAACAACACAAAGGAGAGAGAATGGAATGGACCTATAATGGAATAAAGTCGCTATAATTTACTGGAGTTAAATCAGTAGTAACTTGAATTAGACTGGGAAAATTTAAATATGCATGTTATAATCTCTAGTTTAACCACTAAGAAATAATTCAAAATGGCTTTACAAATCATCAAAGGAATTAAAATAGTGTACCTAAAAACATAAACTAGAACAAAATAAGGTAGTAAAGAAGGAATACAGGGCCCTGAAAGATATGAAACTTAGAAAACAAGAAGCAAAATGTTAGATATAAATCCAACCATATCAACAATAACATTACATGTAATTGACTATCTAATCAAAAGGCAGAGAGTGTCAATTACAAATGGCCAAAAGTCACATGAAAAGATGTTCAACATCACTAAGTATTAGAGAAATACAAATCAAAACTATAATTGAGGTATCACCTCACACCAGTCAGAATAGCTATCATTGAAAAGTCTACAAATAATAAATGTTGGAGAGGGTGTGGAGAAAAAGGAACCCTCCTACACTGCTGGTGGGACTGCAAATTGGCATAACCACTATGGAAAACAGTATGGAGATTCTTTAAAAAACTAAATATAGAACTATCATATGATCCAGCAATCTCACTCATGGGCATATATCCAGAGAAAACCTTAATTCAAAAAGAGAGATGCAACCCAATGTTCACTGCAGCACTATTTATAATAGCTAAGACATGGAAACACTCTCCAAGTGTCCATCAGCAGAGGAATGGATTAACATGTGGTACATATATACAATGGAATACTACTCAGTCATAAAAAAGAATGAGATAATGCCATTTGCTGCAGATCATACTGAGTGAAGTTAAGTCAAAGTCAAATATCATATGATATCACTCATATATGGAATCTAATAAAAAGATACAAAATAATTTATTCACAAAACAGAAACAGACTCAAAGATTTTGGAACCAAACTATAGTTACCAAAGGGGAAACACTGGGGGGTGGGATAAATTCGGAGGTTGAGATTAGCATCTACTCAGTACTGTGTAACAACCTACATGGGAAAATAATGTGAAAGGGAATGGATATTTGTATACGTATAACTGATTCACTTTGCTGTGCACTTGAAACCAACACAACATTGAAGGTCAACTGTAGTCCAATAAAATTGTAAAAAGAGTCTACTGTAGTTACCTTTTCAATTTACTTTTATCAGCTTCACTCATGAAACCACTTAGTGATTTAATTTTCTTTTTGCCAGCTACCTGTGTAAATTTCTTCTATTAATCATGATTCTCTATCATTGCTCTTTCCTCTTATTCAGAGCACTTATTAATATTTATGACAGCATTATTTTTGTCTCCCTCAAAACTGTAAACTTCAAAAAGGCCAAGATAATGTCTGTTTTGTTCAGCAACAAAGATGCTTGTAAGCACATCTTTGTTGAATAAATTAATACATGAAGAAAAGAATGATGACTAACAGAGGGATCCCAAAGAAGGGAAGCATTTAGGGTGGAGATTTCTAGTGCTCACCACTTTTCAGTCCTCTTCTCTCTGAAATCCAGATTTATACTTTTCCATCTTTTTGCTGTTAGACGGGGCATATGTCCAGTTCTGACTAATGTTTCATGAGTGGAAATGGCATTCACTTTCAGGCCAGCGTGTTTAAATGCCAGTGTGAGACCCACAAGTACTTCCTTCTCTGTTACAGTGGCCACAAAAGCCATGTTTTCCATATGGTGCCACTATGAGAGGATGGAGCCTCTACTGGTCCAGGTACTCAGGTCTATATGGAGCAGAGTAAACCCTCTGCTGATCCACTTTGGACATATGCCATGAGTGATAAATAAACCTGTATTGTGTCAAGCCACTGAGATTTAGAGTTATTTGTTATCCTAACACAACCTAGCCTCCCCAACTGACAAAGTATTTTTCTCAGTAGGGATCTGAACAAAGGTGAGCAATGAAGAATCTTTCCAACTCTGTATTCTAAGCTCCCCTCATTTGCTTTTGGTTGGTTGGTTGGTGTTTTGCAACAGAACTCCACCTGATATTTAATTGGAAATCTAGTGAATCCCTAAACATGTTCAATGGACTTTTTAAACTATATTATAAACATAACATAAATATACTATAAATATGCCATAAATCTCTTCTGCCATAATGTATGTGGAACACAGCTGTACAGTAAGCCTAAAGTATATGAGCTATAATACTGGCTCTGTCTCCAGTTGACAAAGTGGCCTCCGGCTGTCACTTAATTTCCCCAGTCTCACTTTTCTCATAGTGTGAAATACCCAGATTAAACTTGAAAGACAATATAGGTCACAATTATAAACATTGGGAATAGTACTTAAAATCTTTCAAATACCAGACTGATTATTCTTTCCTCAATAAGATAAGTGAGTGTTTCAGGGGGAAATATTTATATTCCAGATCCTTAGGAATATAAAAAAAACTATGAGAATGGAGCAATGGGCAAAAGCTTTTCTTAAAATTCAAATTCAAAATACAAATATATGCATGCATGTAAGCATTTAAATATAAATCAGCTACAACTACTGCTGTATTTGATATGAAAAAACAAGATACTTACCAAGATTTTCAAGAGATTCCCACTCCTTCCTGGGATATTCATTCAACAATGAATTCAGAGTTTCTGTGCAAACTTTCCTTGGAATGTAAACTTCAGCCTAGAAGCATGAATAGTACACTTATTATGCAAGATATATTTATTATAGAAACTGGCATCTATTTACCTAAGTGAACTATGTGAATCAGACTTATCACCATGTAACTCATGTAGTTTTTCTCTTAATTAGAAATATCTCCATCCTTGAATTAAGTTCCTCTCTTTGCAAACTGCATAAAATAAAGGTTCTGCCCATGAAGATGGACAAAAACACATGAAAAAGTGTTCAACATCACTAATTATTATTAGAAAAATGCAAGTCAAAACTATAATAAGGTACCACCTTATACCAGCCAGAATGGCCATCATCAAAAAGTCTGCAAACAATAAACACTGAGAGGGCGGAAAGAGAGGGAAACTCAACTACACTGCTGATGGGAACGTAAACTGGTACAACCACTATGGAGAACAGTATGGAGGTTCCTTATAAAACTAAAAATTGAACTATTATATGATCTAACAATCCCATCTCTGGGCATATATCCTGAGAAAACTCTATTTGGAAAAGATACATGCACCAATAGCCAAGCAACCTAAATGTCCATCAACAAAAGAATGGATAAAGAAGATGTGGTATATATAAAATGGAATATTACTCAGACATTAAAAAGAATGAAATAATTCCGTTTGCAGCAACGCAGATAGACCTGGAGATTATCACACTGAGTCAGACAGAGAAAATATCATATGATATCACTTACATAAAGAATCTAATAAAAATGATAGCAAAGAACTTATTTATAAAACAAACTCACAGATTTCAAAAATCAGTCTTACAGTTACCATTAGGTGAAATCACTGTGGGGAAGGAAGAATTGGGAGGGTGGGAATAACATAAACACACTGGTGTATAAAATAGATGATTAACAAGAACCTACTATGTAGCACAGGAAGATACACTTAATACTGTGTAATAACCTATATGGGACAAAGGAATTAATATATTTATATGTATAACCAATTCACTTTGCTGTATACTTTAAACTAATGCAACATTGTAAATTAACTATATAGTCCAGTAAAATTAAATTTTAAAAAATAAAGTATTTGACTCAAAAAAATAACATAGGTAGTTCTCATTGTGGCTCAGCAGGTTAAGAACCCAACAAAGTATCCCTGAGGATGTGGGTTCAATCCCTGGCCTCGCTCAGTGGGTCAAGGGTCCCACATTACTGAAAGCTGCAGTATAGGTTGCAGATGCAGCTCAGATCTGGTGCTGCTGCAGCTGTGGACATGAGGAGAAAATGCCATCCACAAACCAAGGAGAGAGGCCTAAGAGGAAACTAACACCTTGATCCTGGACTTCCAGCCTGCAGAACCTTTGAGAAAATAAATGTCTGTTGTGTAAGCCACCCAGTCTGTGGTACTTTGGTACAGTAGCTGTAGCAAATTAATACATCACGTTTCTCTGACATTCCTAAATATATTGTTATCTCAAAAGACGACCGAGGATCCCCAAGACAACTGACATTAAAGTGTTTTCTTTCTTTTTTTGAATAACATACACTATCCATAAGGGAAGCCAACACAATTCAACCCACATGCCTAGTTCTGGTAATCCTGGCTAAAAAGAGACTAGTAGAATCACTAGGTTCTACTATGAAACATACCAATAAATTTCCCAGCTCTGTCTAAGGCCCGTATCAGAACAAGGTGGGTGGGCACACAAAATTCTATTTCAACTGTTTCCCAAGTTCACTCCGATGATCAAGGAGTCACCATATTCAATTACTGAATTAATCAAAAAACACTAGGCTATGCATTAAAAACACCAAAACATCAAGAGCTTAACACAACAGAGGCTCTTTTTTCTAACTCAAATTTGCTATAAGTGCAGGAGACTTTGAAGAAACTCTTCCATCTAGCAGCTCAGAGGGCCAAGATTCTTGGTGTCTCCACTGTCCTCCAGCTGCAACAGTTAACACTTGTATCCACCCTAGTAGGCTCAACAGAGAGAAAGAATGATGGAGGGCTGCATGCTGGCAATTAAAGGTGTCAACCTAGTAAATTCACTTCTGACATCCTGTGAACCCATTGGAAAAACACACTCTAGGCACTTCCTATGATTTTATAAAACAAAGCCCAAAATCTTAACATGAGCTTAATGTGCTCATCAAACCCATGTTATCTGGACCTGTCTAGCTTCTCAGTCTCATCTCCTACCCTTCTTCCCCAAGTCCTGAGTATGGCAATTACACTGAGTTTCCTTCTCCTTGAACACATCCTGTTCACTCTGGGCCTTCGCCACTCTGGTCCCTCTGCCTAGACTCTTGCCTGGTCTCTTACAGCTAATTACTACTCATCATTTGGATGTCAACCTAAGTAGCTCTGTGTGTGTTTGTGTGTTTAAAATACATGTTTTTATTTAGGTATATTTGTTTTTTCAATAAATTTTGATAATTGCACAAAATCTGTGTAACCACTCCCAAAACAAGACACAGTCATTTCTTTCACCAGAGACAACCATTATTCTGGTATCTATCATCATGTTAGTATTTTTTCTGTTCTTAGATTTCATATAAATAGAAGGGTAGAACATATACTCTTTCATGCCCAGCTTTCTTCTCTCAACATAGTACTTTTTAAGATTAATCCACATTTTTGCTTGTATCAGTAGTTCATTTTTAAAAACTGCTGAGTATAAGAATTTCATTTTATGAACATATTTGTTTATAATTTTCCTATTGAATATTTGGCTAGTGTTTAATTTTTTGGCATTATGAATAAGGCAACTATAAATAATTATGAAAAAGCATATAACAAAATCAGATTTTTACATGTACAGTTCAGCAGTGTTTGCATTATTGTGAAACACATCTCTAGAACTTTCTCATCTTGCAAATACATAATTCTATATCCATTAAACAGCAACCTATTTTTCCCCCTCCCCCTACTCCTGGTTAACAAACACTAATTTCTATTTCTATGAATTTGACTACTTTAGACATCTTACATAATTAGGAAAACAGTATTTTTCTTTTTGTGACTGGTGTATTTTGCTTAGCATGATGTCTTCAAGGTTCATCCACGTTATAGCTTGTGTCACAATTTCTTTTCTTTTTTTATTAAAGTATAGTTGATTTACAACATTGTGCCAATTTCTGCTGTACAGCAAAGTGACCCAGTCACATTCATTTTTTCGTATTATTTTCCATCATGTTCTATCCCAAGAGATTGGATATAGTTCCCTGTGCTATACAGGAGCTCGTTGCTTATCTATTCTAAATGCAATGGTTTTCATCTACTAAGCCCAAACTCCCCGTTCATCCCACTCCCTCCTCCCTCCTCCTTGGCAATCACAAGTCTGTTCTCCATGTCTGTGAGTCTGTTTCTGTTCTGTAAGTAGGTTCACCTCTGCCATATTTTAGACTCCACATGTAAGTGATATCATGTGGTATTTGCCTTTCTCTTCCTCACTTACTTCACTTAGTATGAGAATCTCTTGTTGCATTCCCCAGGTATTACTTTAGAATCACCTCAATCAAGGTTATGTTTCTCTTTGTTTTAGAGTCTCATAGCATTCTGAATTTCTCTGTTGCATCATTTTTCACACCTCTAAGTATTCAACTATTATTTATAAGCATTTGTTTGATGTTTCCCTTCCCTGAAAAAGTACAGTTTAGGGAGCATGTATCTTTTATTCTGAGAATATAACACAGTTCATGGCTTACAACAGAAGCTCAGTAAATATTGATTCACTGTCTCTGTTTCCTAATGCTGCCGTAGCAAATTACCACAAACTTAGTTTCTTAGAGCAGCGCAAATGTATTATCTTACAGTTCTGAAGGTCAGAAGTCTGACATGAGTCTCACTACCTAGGTGCAGGGAGGGTTACGTCCCTACCAGAAGCTTTAGGAGAGAATCTGTTCATTGTTTTTTCCATTTCTAGTAACCTGCTATATTCCTCAGCTTATGGCCCTCTTCCAGCAGGGGCTTTACTGTGACCTCTGCTTTTATCATCACATAGCCTTCTCTGACTCTGACTCTTCTGCATCGCCCTTTTCTATATAAAAGACACTGTGATTGTATTGGACCTTCCTGGGTGGATAATCCAGGATAATCTCCCCATGTTAAAGACCCTAAATTAGCCATATCTGCAAAGTTCCTTTTGCCATGTAACACTAATTTCTATTTCTATGAATTTGACTACTTTAGACATCTTACATAATTAGGAAAACAGTATTTTTCTTTTTGTGACTGGTGTATTTTGCTTAGCATGATGTCTTCAAGGTTCATCCACGTTATAGCTTGTGTCAGAATTTCTTTTCTTTTTTTATTAAAGTATAGTATTCACAGGTTTTAGGGATTAGGACTTGGACATCTTTGGAGGTGGGGGAGCGTTATTCTGCCTGGCCGACTGGCTCTTCATTACCTCATCTATCATAGAGGGGGCTTACTACAATGAGACTATGAACTTTTTTTTCTTTTGAAGGCTGCACCTGTGGCATATAGAAATTCCCAGGCTAGGGTTCAAATCAGAGCTGTAACTGCCAGCCTAGACTACAGTCATAGCAACTCCAGATCTGAGCCATGTTGCAACCTATACTGCAGCTCAAGGCAACTCCAGGTCCTTAACCCAATGAGCCAGGCCAGGGATCAAACCCACATCTTCATGGATACTAGTCGGGTTCTTAACTGGCTGAGCCACAACAGGAACTCCCACAATGAGACTGTAAACTTTTGTCCCCCATCTAAGGAGGCAGTTCACTTCTCTGCAAAGACTACTTAGAAGGCATTCCTTAGAGTTCCCATCGTGGCGCAGTGGTTAACGAATCCGACTAGGAACCATGAGGTTGTGGGTTCGATCCCTGGCCTTGCTCAGTGGGTTAAGGATCCGGCATTGCCGTGAGCTGCGGAGTAGGTTGCAGATGCGGCTCGGATCCCACGTTGCTGTGGCTCTGGCGTAGGCCAGTGACTACAGCTCCGATTCGACCCCTATCCTGGGAACCTCCATATGCCGCAGGAAGCAGCCCTAGAAAAGGCAAAAAGACAAAAAAAAAAAAAAAAGAAGGCATTCCTCATTGTCTGGAGAGTATTAATTCTCTAAAAATTTTTAACAGGCCTCTACCTATTCCTTTTGGATTCCTATACATTGCACTATTTAATAATCTACCTACAGGTAAGAAAGTAAAAATATGAAAAGGGTAAAACGTCCTCTCCCTGACCCACAACAAGTTAGAAGGAGCCAGAAATAAAGCCTCCTAGTTTGTACCCCCATGAATGCTTACCATTATACATGCTAGGGTATAGATGAGGTCCCCACTCCATGGCATTATAGGAGATGCCACTCTGTGGCATCACAGGCTCAGGAGACCTGTGACATGGAAGCGATAGTTCCCACAATCGAATGCCTTACCGCACCAGGTAGAGAACTAAGATATGTGAAGAAGCAAGGGGGAGACTATAGGGAATGGTGATTATTATGCTGAGCTGGCGAGTTTCTATATGCCTAAAGATATTCATATTCAAAACTGAAATAGATCTATGCTGGCCAAAGAAAACAAACCTGTAACTTTGTTCAGTACTCCCACTCATCACGCACAGGGTTGCCACACTCAAAGGAAACAAAGAAAATAATTTCAGACATCGATAAGTTTTGTAAGGATAATAAAACAGGCTTATATGGTGGCAAATACATAATTAGGGAGAGGGATGCTTTAGGGGAGACCCACTCCTGAGCACCACACCTCAGCATCTCTACCAAGAATTTCCAGAGCAGAACTCGCATCTCAGAAGTGGCATCTTCTCTGACCTGTGGTTATGAGACGAAGCAATCTAAAGTTCTACTTTGATAAGAAGGGCTATTAGAATAAACAGAAAGATCATCTCTTCTTTGGAAAATCTTACAAATCAAAAACAGAGGTTGAAAGAGTCAGGTTTCAGTAAGTCTGGACAGAATCTGATAAGAGACAATTGTCTTAATAGAAAATTGCCCTTTCATTTTTCATAATGCATTCCAGAAACCACATATTATAGACAGTTTGATCATTTGACTCTTCTGAGGTTTGTCTAGAACCTGACCTTGCTCCTTGTGAGCAACTTAAGTCTAGCTTTGTGTTGTCTTTTTTTTTTTTTTTTGTAATGTTACGGTCCTTTCAATAGAAGTGAGTTTACATCCTGTCTCACAGTTTTTTCCATGACCTAAGCTATTTAATGTTTTGCACCTACCCTCAGTGAGATCTTTCACATGTCTGGTCATGTCTGGTTGTCATTTGCTTTTGAAAGAGTTATGTCTAGCTTTGGGGTCTGGCAATGAAAGTATAGTCTGTTGTTGTGTTCTCTGTATATTAGGAAGAGGCAAGCTCCAACTAGGTATATAAAAAAACGACATACACTTTTAAGTATAAGTGCAGGTATAGGTATATGCGTAAATGTAAGTGTAAAGTTCAAGCCCCAAGCTAAAGCACAGTCTGCTTCAGGACATGGGGTCTTGAGTATGACAGCAAGGCAGGGTTGCGATATGGGCAACTCCCATTGATACCTGATTGATAAGACAGGTAGGATACCATTCAGACCTTTTATTTCCCTTTTTGTTCCTAACTGCTCTCTTCAGAGGAAAAGTAGGGAGATAATATAATAGTGATAAGCCAAGTTAATAGGTCTAGAGGAAATTTAAAAGAGAAAATATTTTGGAGTTCCCATTATGGCACACTGGAAACAAATCCGACTAGGAACCATGAGGTTGCGGGTACCATCCCTGGTCTCCCTCAATGGGTTAAGGATCTGGTGTTGCCATGAGCTGTGGTGTAGGTCACAGACATGGCTCAGATTTGGCATTGCTGTGGCTCTGATTAGACCCCTAGCCTGGGAATCACCATATGCCATGGGTGCAGCCCTGAAAAGACAAAAGAGAAAAAAAAAGAGAGAAAAAGAAAATATTTTGAAAAGAAAGGGAATCAAAGGATTTTGGGGCACTCAATGATCCATGATGAGGCAAGTTGAGTTTTAGCTGTGTATGTGTTTTAACAGCTTAGGTCACAGGCCCTAGAGATGATCCTATTCAGGGAAAGAAAACAGATTTGCTGTCCGTATTGACCACCTGGCAATGGCTGTTTGGAAACCTGGGAATAGGGTCACAAGAGAAAGGGCCTTGAGCAAGCAGTCATCTCTGTTATGGTTATAGGAGGAAGGGTTGACACCAGGCATGTCTCCCAGATCTAGTCAAATACTCTCATTTCACTAATTAAAAAATAAGGGCCTGGAGTTCCCGTCGTGGCGCAGTGGTTAGCGAATCTGACTAGGAACCATGAGGTTGCGGGTTCGGTCCCTGCCCTTGCTCAGTGGGTTAACGATCCGGCGTTGCCATGAGCTGTGGTGTAGGTTGCAGACGCGGCTCGGATCCTGCGTTGCTGTGGCTCTGGCGTAGGCCGGTGGCTACAGCTCCAATTCAACCCCTAGCCTGGGAACCTCCATATGCCGCGGGAGCGGCCCAAGAAATAGCAACAACAACAACAACAACAAAGACAAAAGACAAAAGACCAAAAAAAAATAATAATAATAAGGGCCAAGAGAGTTTAAATGATTTGTCTAAGACTTCACAGCTCCTTAGAAGCAGCTCTGGGACTCTTAATTATGGAAACTCCAAACCATATCCCTTCCATCTCACTATTCTTCTCAGAACCTTACCCATATAAATAGGAGTAACTCACAGTACAGATAAGGTGGGACATAACATGACTATGGTAAGCTGAATAAGAGCCCCTGATCCCTGGAATTTGTGAATATGTTTTTTTTGCAGGTGTGATTAAGTTAAGAGTCTTGAAATTAGATTATCCTGGATTATCCGGGTGGGCTCAACATAATTACAAGGGTCCTTATGACAGGGAGGTAGAGGGGTAGAAGAATATGTGATGATAAAAGCAAAGGTTGGAGGGATGTGTAGTCATGAGCCAAAGAATGTGGGCAGCTTCTTGAAGCTACAAAGAGACAAGGATATACATTCTCCCCTAGAGCTTCCAGAAGAAACACAAGCCTGCTAACACCTTGATTTTAGCCCAAACTGACTTCAGATTTCTGCATGTAGGGTAACAAAGTTGTTTTAAAGCCAGTAAGTCTGGGTAATTTGTTACAGCAGCAATAGGAAACTAATACACTGACCTTCTTACATTGGTCTGGGCAACAATTCAATTCAATCCAACAAGGGTTTATTTGCAATCAGATCTCACATAAACTCCATGCCTTTGGTATTATAAAGAAATACAGACAATGCTTATACTTAAAGCTTGTATGCTTTCTTTCTCATTGGAAATGTTGGTTTCCAGGCAGAGCATTCCTCTTGCTAATATACAATTAATATTATGCTGGGCTACATATAAGCAAAGGAGTGGAAAGAGAGCATGTGCACAAAATAACCCTACTTTAATAAGATGGAAGTTTATTTCTCTCTCATAGAAAAAGAAACTCAAAAGTGAGCAGTCCAGAGGTGGTACGGTGGCCTCATCAAGTCAGGCATTTGGGTTCCTTTTGTTAACACTTAGCATGTGGCTTCCACTCATTGGTCCAAATTGGTTGCTCAAGCTCCTGTTATCACATCCCTATCCAAGTCATCAGGGAAAAGTGTGAGTAAAGAAGGGTATTTCTTCTACCTGGAAAGGATAGTACCCAGCAGTGGCATACAATATTTATATTTAGGTTTCATTTGGCCAGAACTTAGTTGCAAGGAAACTGGGAAAAATGGGCTTTAACTGGGCATACTGACAACAACCCCCCCCCAATAAAACTGAGGATTCTGTTACTCAAAATGATAGAAACAATTATTCATGTGATTGGCAATTGACACAGCCACATTAACCAAGCAGTGCAGTAGATGCCAGGTGCACTCCAGTGATACTGTGTTGCATTTGCATTCCTTCTCGCCCTAGGCAAAGACATCTTATAGGTGAGAACCTACTGCAGTATCACTTTTTTATTATTTTTATCAATTTTTTACCTGTACACAAGCCACTAAGTGTCACAGAGTTCCCGATTTGAGATGCCATTTGTTTATTACTTTCAGGGCTGTGCTTGAATCGTCAGCTGTTGGCAAATTGCATTGACATAAAGTCCATTTCTACTCCAGAATTTACTACAAATTTCTACTACAGACAATACTTTGGAGACATATTTTTTGTGTGTATTTGATTTACCTTTTACCTGCAACTCACCAGGCTCACAGAGTGCACATGAAGACTCTCATTGGCCTTCCTTTCTCAAGCACCCTTTCTGATCCTCTCCAAGAGCCTTCTACCAGCTAGTTTGCCTGATGACACACAGTGCATCTTCCAAAACCTGCTCAACTACCATGTGATTGGCCACCAGAATGGTTGAAATGAAAAGAGCAAAAAGATCAAGTGTTTACAAGGAAGAGAGTAACCAAACCCTCACATTGCTGCTGGGAGTATAAATAAGTACAATCACTTTGGAAAACTGTTTGAAGGGCCTGCTGAGGTTGAATATACCATAAGAAGCAGAAAGTGTACCCTAGATATATGCTCAACAGAAATGTATTAATCTTTTCACTAAAGCGTATGTACTGGAATTTCACAACAAATTATTTGTAGCAAACTATTTGTCCACCAAGCAATATGAAAGATATATTGATGAAATAATTAATTGTCATCATGGGATATTACACAACAATGAGACTGAATGATCCTTACCTATACTTCAAAATATAGATGAATCTCACAGACATATTTGGTGAAAGAAACAAGACACACAAAAGAACACATGTATGATTCCTGTTACTTAAGGCACTAGTTGCAGGCATAAATACTCCAACCTGTTTGAAGTCATATAGGTGTTAATTTGTGGGGTTAGTAGCTAGGAGGGAAAGTGAGAGATGCTTCTAGGATATTGGTTTACATGGTGTATTCAATTTGCCAAAATTCGTTAAGCTGTACATTTACTATACATGCATATTATGTATATGTTATATTTTGATAAACTTTAAAAAAAAAAAAAAAACAGTTAAAGCATCACCTCTGGTTTCCTAACCACTCCCCAGGATAAAATTGATCATTCCCTTCTTGGTGTTTAATTTTCTCTTGTTCAGCCTCTATTATGCCATCTATAATAATGTAGCACCTCTCTGTCTGCTCCTCTAAACTGTGAACTCCTTGAAGAATGTGGCATTTCTAACTCATCTGAATGCCCAGAGCTAGCATGTAGCAAGTGGCTCCAAAATGTTTGTTGAGTTATACAAATGAATGAATTTCTATTTTTATAATTAGTTTGTGCCTGATCATTTTTGACAAGCATTTATTTATTAAATGGCATTGTGTTAGGTGTTTGAAATAAAAAGATAAAAAACATAGAGCCTATTCTCAAGAAGTCCATAGTGGAGTTCCCATCATGGCACAGCGGAAACAAATCCAACCAGGAACATGAGGTTGCAGGTTCGATCCCTGGCCTCGCTCAGTGGGCTAAGGATCCGGCATTGCCCTGAGGTGTGGTGTAAGTCTCAGACGCAGCTCAGATCTGGCATTGCTGTAGCCCTAGAGTAGGCCGGTGGCTACAGCTCTGATTCGACCCCTAGCCTGAGAACCTCCATATGCCGTGGGTGCAGCTGTAAAAAGAAAAAAAAAAAAACAATAAGTCCATAGTGAAGTGGAACAGGTAAGCAAAGGCAAACAAATGCCATTCAGAGTCTAGGAGGTATTTATTTTTCTCAATAAAATCCAATAAACTTTATTTTTCAAAAGAATTAATTCCTAGTTATCTACTTGCTTTCTTAGAAAACCTATATTACTGTAGGGTCTGCCAAGTACTAATTATGAGTTCCAGTAAGTTCACTGAAAACTGACATATCTCAAGGATGAAGATAAAGGCAACTGAGTTGATAGCTGTTTTGTTACACTACCTTGTGCACACATGTATAACTCTATTAGGAGTTATTTTTTGATGTTCAGCATCACTCATTATTAAAGAAATGCAAATCAAAACCACTGTGAAGTACCGCTTTATACTGGCCAGAATGGCCATCATCAAAAAGTCTACAAACAATAAGTGCTGGAGAGGGTGTGGAGAAAAAGGAAGCCTATTACACTGTTGGTAGGATTGTAAATTGGTGCAACCACTGTGGAAAACAGTATGGAGATGCCTCAGAAAACTAAAAATAGAACTACGATTTGATCCAGCAATCCCATTCCTGGGCATCGATCCAGAGAAATCCATGACTTGAAAAGACATGTACTCCAATGTTCACTGCAGCACTATTTGCAATAGCCAAGACATGGAAACAACCTAAATGTCCATCGACAGAGCAGTGGATCAAGAAGATGTGGTACATGTACACAATGGAATATTACTCAGCCATTAAAAGGAGTGAAATACTGGCATTTTCAGCAACATGGATGGACCTACAAATTATCATGCTAAGTGAAGTCAGTCAGACAATGAGACACCAACATCAAATGCTATCACTGACATGTAGAATCTGAAAAAAGACAAAATGAACTTCTTTGCAGAGCAGATACTGACTCACAGACTTTAAAAAACTTACGGTTTCCAAATGAGACAGTTTGGGGGGTAGGGGGAATGCGCTGGGGTTGTGGGAATGGAAATCCTATAAAATTGGATTGTGATGATCATTGTACAACTATAAATGTAATAAAATCATTGAGTAATAAAAAAAAAGGAGTTTTTTTTTTAAAGGAAAATTCAAGGACTTTCTTCTTTCCCCAATGCCAAAACAATAACAACAAATCACGATATCTGCTCTCATCCTCAATGATCCAATGGCAGTCACCTTTCTCTACCAGCTCTTTTCACATTAGTGTAGTGAGCTATTCTGGGCTCATTTTCTTTAACGTTTCCTTCTCGTGCTCCATTTCCATCCATCCCCGACCCCATAGTTTCCTTAACCACTAGAATTTAAGGATAGGTTTACCAAGGCCAAGGTAATGTTTCCAGTCCTTCCACTTCAAGACACGCAGAGAAAAGTATGCGATTTGTAACACACACTTAAATGAGAGAAGGTACTCGAGGCCAGAGCTGAGAAATTCAGGTGCTCTTGATGTTCAAGGTCCTATCAGGTCCTAGCTGGAGCATCAGAAGGGGAAGAGGTCAACATCTTGGCATTCTTATAACTCATTCTCTGCACACCATTACCCATCGCACACTGGACATTGGTCAGACCATTTAACCACAGGGTCAATGATTCACTTATCATACTGTTAACCCTGGCTATGATGATCACACAGGTAGCAACCATACTACCAATAGTAATCTTGGCTTCTCCCCAGTCTGACTAACCTGGCTGATAACACAGATTCAGTTCTGATTCCACCCTTAAAAACAGCTATATGTCGATCTCCTTTGCTTGGAGGCTTTTTTAAAAATTAGCTATTGCCAGATGAAGACCCGAATGGCCATGAAATAGACACCTCTCTCTAAAGTCTTTCCTGGTTTTTCATTTCAAAGCCTGTGAAGGTTGTCAAGATCAAAGCTGCACCTCGGAAGTTGTTTGCCTGACAAGTCGCTGCCAACTCTGGCAGAAAAGCCTTTCAAGCGGTTAAAACTTAAACTTTCCTCCCACTACACGTGGGCTGCAATAGCTCAACATGGTGGTAAAATAAATATGGCAATTTTGAAGATCAAAGATTACCTTCAAAAAGAATATGGTTAATTCTACCTATCATGCTTGATCTATATTTTCCAAACTCACAGGGAGGCCAGGAACCCAGCTGTGAGAAATTAGGTGGTAAGGGGAAGTAATAACCACAAAAATTATTAAAGTCATCACAAGAGCAAGAACAAGGCTGTAAAGAAAGCTGTGAGACAACATATGCCTACACTTGACATTGCTAGGATAGGACACTGACAAGACAAAGGACATTGCTAGGACTAGGCATTGATAGGACAAAGGAAGTGTTGCTGTGAGCTGTGGTATAGGTTGCAGATGCAGCTCGGATCCCACGTTGCTGTGGCTCTGGTGTAGGCCGGTGGCTACAGCTCCGATTCGACCCCTAGCCTGGGAACCTCCATATGCTGCGGGAGCAGCCCAAGAAATGGCAAAAAAAAAGTTGCAAGAGTGAGCATCCTTGTCTTATTCCTAATCTTAGGGGAACTAAGGACTTGTCATATATGGCTTTATTATGTTGAGGTATGTTCCCTCTATATGTTGAGAGTTTTATCATAACTGGATGTTGATTTTGTCAAATGCTTTTTCTGCATCTATTGAGCTGGTTATATTTTATCCTTTATTTTGTTAATGTGGCTTATCATACTAATTGATTCACAATTGTTGAGCTATCCTTACATCCCTGGAATAAATCCCACTTGATCATGGTGTATGATCCTTTTAAAGTACTGCTGAATTTGGTATAGAGTTTTTTCATCTATATTCATCAGAGATACTGAGCTTTAATTTTTCTCTACTGGTGGTATTCTTGTCTGATTTTGGTATTAGGGTAATCCTGGACTTGTAAAAACAATTTGCAAGTATTCCATCCTCTTCAACTCTTTAGAAGAGTTTGAGAAGAATTGACATTAATTCTTTAAATGTTTGGAACAGCTCACCACTGAGGCATCTAGTCCTGGTCTTTTCTTTGTTGGGAGATTGTTGATTACTGATTCAACCTCCTTACTAAATTTGTCTATTCAAATTTTCTATTTTTTCATGATATAGTCTTGGAAGATTATATGTTTCTAGGAATTTAAATATTTCTTCTAGGTTGTCCAATTTATTGGCACAAAATTGTAGTCTCATAATTTTTGTATTTTGGTGGTATCTGTTGTAAAATCTCTTCTTTCATTTCTCAAGTTATTTGGGTCCTTTTTCTTTCTTTTTTCTTTTTTTTTTTTTAGGAGACAAGAATAGGACTTTAATTTCCTATATATACATTTGTGCAATTTGATTTTTTTTACAGTGAAAGTGTATTGCCTTTTTTTATTGGCTTATAGTTGATTTACAATGTTATATTCTTTCTCTTTATGAGTCTAGCTAAAGTTTTGTATATTTTGTTTATCTTTTCAAAAAAAAACCAACAGAATTCTTCGTTTCATTGGCCTTTTCTAGTTTTTATTTCATTTATTTCTGCTTTGATCTTGGCTAATCCCTTCCTTCTACCAAATCTGGGGTTCATTTCTTCTCCTTTTTCCAGTTCTTTGAAGTATAAAATTGGGTGGTTTATTTGAAATCATTCTTATTTCTTCATGTAGGCATTTATCGCTCAGAATTTCCCTTTAGAAATGCTTTTGCTGCATTCCATAAGTTTTGGTATGTTGTATTTCCATTTTCATTTTCTCAAGGTACTTTTTTATTTCTCTTTTGATTTCTTCTTTGACCCAGTGGTTGTTCAGTAGCAGTTGTTTATCTCTACATATTTGTGAATTTTCCAGTTTTCTTCTTGTAATTGTTTTCTGGTTTCACATCACTGTGGTCAGAAAAGATACTTGATATGATTCAGTCGTCTTAAGTTTATTAAAGCTTGTTTTATAGCTTAGCAAATGATTTATATGGGAAAACACTCCACAGGTGCTTAAGAAGAATGTGTATTCTGTTGCTTTTGGACAGAATGTTCTGTATATTCCGTTAAGTCTATCTTTTCTAATGTGTAGCTTAAGGCCAATATTCCCTTATTGATTTTCTTTTTCTTTTTTTTTTTTTTTTTCTTTTCCCACTGTACAGCAAGGGGGTCAGGTTATCCTTACATGTATACATTACATTTTCCCCCCAGCCTTTCTTCTTTTGCAACATGAGTATCTAGACAAAGTTCTCAATGCTATTCAGCAGGATCTCCTTGTAAATCTATTCTAAGTTGTGTCTGATAAGCCCAAGCTCCCGATCCCTCCCACTCCCTTCCCCTCCCATTAGGCAGCCACAAGTCTCTTCTCCAAGTCCATGATTTTCTTTTCTGAGGAGATGTTCATTTGTGCTGGATATTAGATTCCAGTTATAAGTGATATCATATGGTATTTGTCTTTGTCTTTCTGGCTCATTTCACTCAGTATGAGATTCTCTAGCTCCATCCATGTTGCTGCAAATGGCATTATGTCATTCTTTTTTATGGCTGAGTAGTATTCCATTGTGTATATATACCACTTCTTCCGAATCCAATCATCTGTCGATCTTTTTCTTTTTTTTTAAGTGGCCGCATGTGTGACATATAGAAGTTCCCAGGCTAGGGGTAAAACTGGAGCTGCAGCTGTGGCCTAAACCAGAGCCAGGGCAACACAGATCCAAGCCACATCTACGAGCTATCCTGCAACTTGCAGCAACACCAGATCCTTAGCCCTCTGGGCTAGGCCACGGATCAAACCTGCATCCTCACAGAGTCAACACTGGGTCCTTAACCCACTAAACCCCAACTGGAATTGCTCCCTTACTGATGTTCCGTCCAAAACAATCAAAACACTATGGTACTGGCATAAAAGCAAATGCATAGCTCAATGGAACAGAATGGAAATCCCAGACATAAACCCACCTATGTATGGCCAATTAATTTACAACAAAGGAATCAAAGAATATCGAGTAAGGAAATGATAGTCTCTTCAATAAATGTATTACTCAAATAAACAACAACTCTTTGGTAATGTCAATAATTTTAAAAAGTTAAAGGAGTCCTCAGACTAAAAATCTTGAGAATTACTGATAGAGAGAAATAAGCCTCTCTCCCATACCTATTTATTCCCCTAGACACCCAGTTTCCCTCATCAGAGGCAACCTCCCTTCCCAATTTCCTATGTATTACATGCATATGTAAGTAAATGCATCCCATATTTTTCTTTTTATAAATGGGTGTATATTATGCACAGAGACTGATTTTGAAATAAAAAAAAGTCATTTCATCATATTTTCAAACTCTTCCTTCTCCAAGTCCTTGGAAACACATTGTGTGTTTTCTCTTTCAGAAACTGAGTCATTCAAGGACTCCAACTTCCCTTTTGATGCCTATCTGTCAATGATAGGGTAAGAAAAATCTATATCAGGTCTATGACTATAAGAAAATTTCTGTTTTTATTTATTTTTTCAATCACCTTATCCTTGAGCTAATAGGATTGTTCTGAATAATTAGAGCACTAATGCATTGTCTTTTCCTTAGGGGTGTAGTAACAGCTCCTGTGCCAATATAACTAGAATATAAACCAAAAGGATGTATGTAATCTACCCAGAGAAAATATTCCTCTTTAACTAACTCTGGTTAGTTAAATTATTAGAAATAATTAAGAAATAATTCTTAATTATTTCTGCATTTCTAACTTACAGATTCTGGAATCTTTCTTATTAGTTGTATATAATCTACAATTAAACTATTCCATTAGATATTCCATTCTAGTATCAATTACTAGATATTGTTCCCAAAATTCTATTTGATTCTTTTTTTCAAATACCTAATCTCTTCTATTTGTAAAGTGTTATTTCTCTTTCATAGTTTTATTCTTTCATAGATTTATTTACTCAGTTGGACATATTTATTTATTTAGTCTTTTTAGGGCCACACCCCATACATATGGAAGTTTCCAAGATAGGGGTCAAATTAGAGCTGCAGCTGCCAGTCTATGACACAGCCATAGCAATTCGGGATCTGAGCTGCATCTGCAACCTAAACTGCAGCTTACAGAAACACCCAATCCTTAACCCACTGAACAAGGCCAGGGATCAAAACCTGTGTGCTCATGGATACCAGTCAGGTTCATTACCACTGAGTCACAATGGGAACTCCTGAACATATTTATTTTAGAAACTTGAATAATTCTAATATCTGAAGTTCCTGGGAATTAACTCTGCAGTTTGCTTTGTACCTGGAGATTGAGGGTATGTCCTTCCAGTCAGATTTTGCACTTGCTACTACCAAGTATCCAAGGATTCACTTTTATAGTGATTTATTGGTTTGGTTATTACTAGAGTATATGGATAATATAAATTTGAACCCCTAAACCATGTTAGAATAGTTCTGAGGTTAACATTTATCATGAAACACTTTTTTTCAGTCAGTGCTCAGACAAAAATCATTATTTTCTAGTCCACCCTGTTCACCGTTGTTGCCACTGTAGGTCTCTGCTTTGTGCACAGAGATCTAAATGTCATCTCCAAGAGACATAAGGCTTTGCCTCCTGTCCTTGATGCCATTAAAACCCAAGCACACCAGTTACTGAGACCTACCTACAAACCCTTCCAAGTTTTCATTTTACTCTCAAGTTTTGGCCCTGGGAATTTCCCTTCCTTTGTTGTAAATTCTTGTAAGTATCCGTTGAAAAGAATAACTGCTGTACTTTGTCCAGCATCTCTAGATGTTTTGCACTAGAAAAGGTAACAGATAATCTAGTCCACTATATTGCTAGAAACAGAAGTCTTTATCATTATTGCTCAAGCTTAGGTCACCTAAAGACAAAACCAAATTTATCCTCCAAATTATTTCTCCTCTCAAATCTAAATCATTGTATTCCTCCAGCTTTGTAAGACAGTGGAAAGGCGCAATCTCTTGTCAATGTTATTATCAACCTAATCTCAACATTCTTTTTTTATGAAAAACTGTACATTATAGAACTGGTCATGTTTTCCTCTTGCCTTGACTACTAAAGGGTATACAACCATAGCAAACGTTAAAAACCTATATTCAACATTTCTATTCTCAGCCTTCCAGGCAGTCTTGCCTTCAGAGGATTCTTGTTCTGGCCTTCTCCTGTGCAGCACCTGGGCTCACAAGCCTCTTTTTCTCCCTCCTTGCTTTTGCATCCACATCCTCAGTTCAAGTCTGTCTGTCTCTCTCTCTGTTTGCCTTGTCTCCCTCTCCCTCCCCCTTTCTAACCCAACTCTTCTTCTCTCTCTCCTTCCTTCCCCCTCTCTCTCCCTCTCCTCCTCCATCCCTCCAGTGCTCTCCAGATCAGGCATCTCTCTGGCTACTTTGCAAATGGACATACACAAATTCATTTAGATTGTTTGATATATCTAAGGCTTTCCCACTAGCATAGTCCATTTTCCTTACAAAGTAAATTTTAAAAAAAAAAAGGTTCCCATACTATTGAGCTCTGTATCCCCCGAACTGCTTCCCACACTCTTAAATCTCTTAGGGGATTTTAGACCAAGATTAAATCTGCTATAGTCTTGTTCATTCTTGAACTTGAGCTGATGTTTATCTTCCTCCCTCTCCACCACTCCTGAAATCCACAGTTTTATCTCCCTCTCCCTAAAATTCTGACAGTTTCTCCTCTTCAGTCTATCCCAGTCTACCCCATTTCCATCCTGATAACAGCTGGACATTTTAAACCAACTCCTAAATGAAGTGAGGATGACTAATAATTACCATCAAATACATATAGTAATCAGTGGCCTGATGCTCAGAGAGCCTAACTCTGACTTATAGACCATGCAGGTTCCAAAGATAAAATTTAGAGTTTTGAGTGACTTTATTACAAAAATAGAAATAAAAAGAACTTGCAAACAAATACTTTATATAAGCCAGAATGCATAAGCATAAAGACTTTTAAATTTCATGATTTTGCCCAAATAGGCCTGAAGTTATCCACCCATAAAATATCTTCAAATCTAATTCCTTATGACTCATAATACCATTGTAGAATATATCAGTCTGAGCAGGGGTTTATATAGGAGTTAGGTGATAAATGGAGTTCTAACTCAATGTCAGGTCACAGTATTTCCAAGGGAGTTCACATATTGTGTGAACTTCTTCAGTTTAAGAGAATAAAATTAGAGTGAATATCATAGCAGAATGTCCTCACTGGCCCTGACCTATAAAATAAGAGCGATCTTTGCAGGAAGCACCCTAATACCTTAGGGCAGGAATTCCTTCCAAGCCAAATAATAGAAATGAGGGCAGAACCTCATACAATATTAACTTGCATGAGAAATAATGCCTATTGTCTCTTCATTTTATTCCTCTATCTTAGCCAATACCTGAGACCAAGGGGGCCTGGAAAATAAGAATGGATTTCCGTAACTGCAACCCACTACAATTGATATTATAGCCATGACCTCAATAGATCAGATTCATAAGAACCCTGAAACTCTGTATACCTCTCTTGATTTTGTTAATAGCTTTTTTTTTCCTTTGTTCCTGCCTATACTGATAGATCCTAGAAGATAGGATACAGGATGCAATAAACACCATAAATGTTTCACTAAGATGTCCTGGTAAGAGGAAAAGGTAATAAATCCTGAGTACTGCTTAGCATTAAAATAAATGATTAATCTAGCACATAGATAAACACAGAGCAGTGGAAAAAGAGCCAGTCTTTTTTTTTTTTTTCTTTTTTTGTCCTTTCTAGGGCCGCATCCGCGGCATATGGAGATTCCCAGGCTAGGGGTCTAATCAGAGTCGTAGCCACCAGCCTACACCAGAGCCACAGCAACTCGGGATCAGAGCAGCATCTGCAACCTACACCACAGCTCACGGCAACGCCGGATCCTTAACCCACTGTGCAAGGCTAGGGATCAAACCCGCAACCTCATGGTTCCTAGTCGGAGTCGTTAATCACTGCGCCACAACGGGAACTCCAAAAGAGCCAGTCTTGGAATCACAAAGCCTGGTAGCAGCTCTGTGGCTAAATTGTTTGCCCAATGGGTCTCAGTTTCCTCATCTATAAAATGAAGATTACTATCTATATGATAGGATTGTCTTGATTATTACATATTTCACATGAAAATATTTCCAAGAGGAGATGGAGATGGTGGAATAGGAGGCCACTGAGCTTACTTCCTCCAATGAATACATCAAAAATACATCTACATGAGAGCAACTCTCACTAAAAACAAACTGAAGACTGGTAGAAAGTCTCTTCTACAAACAAGGCATAAAGAAAGATCCACAAGGAGCTGCGTAGGAAGCAGGGAGAAACATCAGGTCAGGATCTATGCCCATAGCAAGGGACACAGAAGAGGAAGGGGATATCATGGGCTCAGAGATCCTCCATGAGGAGCTGGAGCCACATACTGGGAACCCTGAAATCTGACACTGGGAAGATGAATCCCATTAGCTGTTTTGAAAACCAGTGGGATTTACTAGAGGACTGTCTACCATGAAGAATATGCCCACATACATGCTTACTCCCAGGAACAAGGCAGAAGAAGCTGGTTCAAACTGCCCTGGGGCACTGGCTTGTTTCCCGTAATCACCTCAGCACATGACTCTGCCTGTACTGGGTATCTGCTCTAGCCTCTCTTGCTCCAGTACAGCTCCCCAGTAGGGTTGAGGCTGCTGTTGCCAAGGAGAGTGTGTACCTGGGAGAGATGGAGCCAGTACGGACCCAGGACTGCATCTGAATGGGGTAAGGGCAGCCAGTGCCAGTGCTCACAGTAGTAGCAGATTAGATGTTTGGAGCTCTGACTGGCATGCTAGGGTCATCCCAGTGTACACCCTGACCTACACTGGGCACCCGCTCCAGCTCCTCTTGCTCTAGCACTGCTCCCCACTTAGTGAAAGTCCCATTTCTGGGAGAAGGGAGAGATAACACTTAGAAGGAGCAGAACCAGCTTGGACCCAACTCTCAGGGCTTCTGCTCTAGCACCTTGGGACCTGCCCCTGCACCTGATAAGGCAGTGATGGCCACTGAACCGAAGAGAAGCCCCAACTAATACCTGGTTCTGGCTCAAGCCCCTCCATCTTAGCTCCACCTCCCACCAAGTTAACAGCTACCAGCACACCCTGGGGGAAGACGTGACCCATACTCACTTTAGACTCAGCTCTTCTACAAAAGCCACTAGGCACACACAAATGGCATAGGAACACTACTACACAAGGGCACCACTTCAAGACTGGGATGGGAAACTGTTTCACCTAATTCATAGAGATAGAGAAAGTTAAATAAGAAGATAGAGGAATTTATTTCCAACAAAAGAATAATGAACCACACCCCCCCAAAAAAAAACCAATGAAAGAGAAAGAAATAATTTACAAGCTAAAGAGTTCAAAGCATTAGAAATAAGAACGCTAACTGAACTTGAGGGGAAAAAAATAGACGAACAAGGTAAGAATTTTAAGAAGGAATTAGAAAATATTTCTTAAAAGAACTAAAACTGAAGCATATAAGGAATTGACAGCAGACTAGGTGATACAGGAGAGTGCATAAGTGATATGGAATTGAGAATAATGGAAATCACTCAATCAGAACAGCATAAAGAAAAAGAGGTTTTTTTTAATGAGAAAAATTTAAAGGACCTCTGAGACAAAATCAAGCATACTGGCATTAACATCACCATGGTCCCAGAAAGAGAAGAGAAAGAGAAAAGGGTGGAAAATATATTTCACAGAATTATGACTGAAAACTTCCCAAAGCTGAAGAAGAAACAGGTTTCCAGGTACAGGAATTAAGAGAGTCCCAAACAAGCCCAAACACACCCACACCAAAACATATCATAATTAAAATGACAAAAGTTAAAGTGAGAATATTAAAGGCAGCAAGAGAAAAACAAAGAATCACATACCAGGGAAAGTCCATGAGGCTATTAGATGATTTTTTTTTCCACAGAAACTGCAGGCCAGAAGGGACTGGCATGATATATTTAAAGTGCTGAAAGAGAAAAACCTATGATCTAGGATACTCTACCCAGTAAGGTTATTTTTCAGAATTGAAGGAGAAATAAAGAACTTCTCAGACAAGCAAAACTAGAAGAGTTTATCAATACCAAAGCAACCACACAAGTGTTAAGAGTCTTCTCTAAGTGAAAAAGAAATGGCTACAAGAAGTAAGAATTTACAGGAAAGGGAAAATTCCACCAGTAAAGAAAAAATATGTTGCAAATGCAGTGCTTCAATCACCTAAAAGAGTTAGTATACAGATTAAAAGACAAAAATTGTAAAATTAAGTATAACTATCATAAACAGTTCAGGGATAGACATGAAGATGTAAAATATGTCAAAAAACAGAACATGGCAGAGAAGAGAAAAAGATGTAGATCTTTTAAAAAGAGTTTGAACTTAAAATGACTATCAGCTGAAAACAAGTAGGTATAGCTGTCATGATATATGAACTCCATGATAACCACAAGTCAAAAACTTATATTAGATGCACAAAAACTAGAAAGAAAGGAAAATAAGCATACTGTTAAAGAAAATCATCAGACCACAAGAGAAAAAAACTAAAAAATGAAGGTAAGAACTTAGAAGAACTACAACATAACCAGAAAACAAGTAATAAAATGGCAGTAAGTACATGCCTATCAATAATCACTTTAAATGTCAATGGACTTAAGGCTTCAATCAAAAGACATTAAGGTAGCTGATTGGATAAAAAAGAGACACATCTATATGCCTACAAGAGACACCCACTTCAGAGCTAAAAACATAAAGAGCCTGAAAGTGAGAAGACAGAAAAAAGATATTTCATGCCAATAAAAATGGAAAGAAAATTATCATAGCAATGATTACATCAGACAAAGTAGACTTTAAACAATGTCTATAACAAAAGACAAAGGCCATTATATAATGATAAAGGGATCAACAGAAGGATAGGGTAAAATATTCATTAATACATATGTGCCTAATATAGACACACCTAAATATATGAAGCAAATATTAACAGATAAAAAGGAAGAAATTGACAATAACACATAATACTAGGAGACCTTACCACCCCACTTACATCAATGGACTGATTATCTAGACAAAAAGTAAATAAGGAAACGGTGGCCTTCATTTTTTTTATTGGAGTATAGTTGACTTACAATGTTGTGTTAGTTTCAGGTGTACAGCAAAGTGAATCACTTATACATATACATATATCCATTCCTCTTCAGATTCTTTTCCCATATAGGTTATTACAGAATACTGAGCAGAGCTCCCTGTGCTATACAGCAGGTCCTTTCTGGCTATTTTACATACACTAAGAATATGTTAATCCAAAACTCTTAATTCCTCCCTCCCACACTTCCCCTTTGGTAATCATAAGTTTGTTTTCAAAATCTGTTAAGTACATTTGTTTTGTAATGAAATTCATTTGAATCATTTTTATTAAATTCCACATATTAGTAATTTCACATGAAATTGTCTTTCTCTATATGACTCGCTTCACTTAGTATGATAATCTCTAGGTCTATCCATGTTGCTCACAAATGGCATTATTTCATTCTTTTTTATGGCTGAGTAATACTGAGTAATATCCATTGTATATGTGTACCACAACTTCTTTATTCATTTCTCTATTGATGGACATTTAGGCTGCTTCTATGTCTTGGCTATTGTCAAGAGTGCTTCAACGAACATTGTGGTGCATGTATCTTTTTCAAATAATGATTTTTCTCCAGATATATGCCCACGTGTGGGATTGCAGGATCATATGGTAGTTCTATTTTTAGTTTTTTAAGGGATCTCCATACTATTCTCCAGAGTAGCTGCAGCAATTTACATTTCCACCAACAATGTAGGAGGGTTTCCTTTGCTCCACACCTTCTCAAGTATTTATTGTTTGTATTTTTGTTGTTTTGATGATGGCTATTAGGACTGGTGTGAAGTCATATCTCATTGTAGTTTTGATTTGCATTTCTCTAATAACTGGTGATGTTGAGCATGTTTTCTTGTGCTTGTTGGACATCTGTCTGCCTTCTTTGGAGCAATTTAGATCTTATGCCCATTTTTTTTATTGGGTTTTTAAAGGTTTTTCTATATAAGGCTCCATGAGTTGTTTGTACATTTTGGAGATGAATCCTTTGTTGATCTCTTCATTTGCAAATGTTTTCTCCCATTTTGCAGGTTGTCTTTTCATTTTGCTTATAATTTCCTTTGCTTGCAAAAACTTCTAAGTTTAATTAGGTCCTATCTCTATTTTTGTTTTTATTTTCATAACTCTAGGAAATGGATCAAAAAGATTGCTGCAATTTATGTTCTGCCTATGGTTTCCTCTAAGAGTTCAAGAGTGTCCGGCCTTACATTTAGGTCTTTAATCCATTTTGAGTTTATTTTTAAGTATAGTGTTAGAGAATTTCTAATTTCATTGTTTTACATGGAGCTGTCAAGTTTTCCCAACACTATTTATTGATAAAACTATCTTTTTCCATTATATATTCTTGCCTTCCTTGACATAGATTAATTGACCATAGGTGCATCAGTTTATTTCTAGGCTTTCTATATTTTTCCTTTGATAAATGTGTCTGTTTTTGTGCCATGTGTGTGTTTTCCTGACTCTAGCTTAGTAGCATAGTCTGAAGTCAGGGAGCCTGATTCCTCCATCTCCATTTTTCATTCTCATGATCACTTTGGCTATTCAAGGTCTTTTGTATTTCCATATAAATATTTAAAACTTTTGTTCTAGTTCTGTGAAGAATGCCATTGGTAATTTTTTTTTCTTTTTATGGCCACATCTGAGGCATATGGAAGTTCCTGGGCTAGCAGCTGAATCAAAGCTGCAGCTGCTGGCCTACCCCACAGCTGCAGAAATGCTGGTCCAAGCCACATCCTGTGACCTGTGCTGCAGCTTGTGGCAATGCCAGATTCTTAACCCACCGAGCAAGGCCAGGGGTCAAACCCACATCCTCATAGACACTATGTCAGCTTCTGAACCTACTGAGCCGCAAAGGGAACTCCACCACTGGTAATCTGACAGGGAATGCATAGAATCTGTAGATCGCCTTGGGTGGTATAGTCACATTCACAATATTGATTCGTTCAATCCAAGAACAGGGTATATCTTTCTGTTTGTGTCATCTTCAATTTCTTTCTTCAGTGAGTTTTCAGAGTATAGGCCTTTTTGCCTCTTTAGGTAGGTTTATTCCTAGGTATTTTATTCTCTTTGTTGTGATGGCAAATGGGCTTGTTTCCTTAATTTCTCTTTCTGATCTTTCATTGTTAGTGCATAGGAATGCAAGAGGTTTCTACATGTTAATTTGATATCCTGCAACTTTACCAAATCTGTTGATGAGCTCTAATAGTTCTACTACTTTTCTAGTAGCATCTTAAGGGTTTTCTATGTATAGCGTCATGGGACAGTTTTACTTCTTTTCTAATTTGGATTCCTTTTATTTCTTTTTCTTCTCTGATGCTGTGGCTAGGACTTTCAAAGCTATGTTGAATCAAAGTGCTGAGCATGGACATCCTTGTCAGGCTCCTGATGGAGGAAATGCTTTCAGCTTTTCACCATTAAGAATGAAAATGGCAGGAGTTCCTGTTGTGGTGCACTGGAAAAGAATCCAACTAGGAACCAAGGGGTGTGGGTTTGATCCCTGGCCTTGCTCAGCAGGTTAAGGATCTGGCATTGCTGTGAGCTGTGGTATAGTTTACAGACACAGCTCAGATCCTGTGTTGCTGTGGCTGTGGCATAGGCCAGCAGCTGTATCTCCAATTGGATCCCTAGCCTGGGAACCTCCATATGCCACAGTGCAGCCCTAAAAAGTTTAAAAAAAAAAAAAGAGGTTGGCGGTGGTTTTGTCATACACGGCCTTTATTATGTTGAGTTAGGTTCCCTATAAGCCCACTTTCTGGAGAGTATTTATCACAAGGGGGTGCTGCATTTTGTAAAAAGCTTTTTCTGCATCTATTGAGATGCTCATATGGTTTTTATTCTTCAGTTTGTTAACATGATGTATCACATTGTTTGATATGCACATATTGAAGAATCCTTACATCTCTGGGATAAATCCCACTTGGTTGTGGTGTATGATCCTTTCAATATATCATTGGAATTGGTTTGCCAGTATTTTGTTGAGGACTTCTGCACATATGTTCATCCGTGATATTGGCCTGTAATTTCCTTTTTTGTGGTATCTTTGGTTTTGATATCGGGGTGATTGTGGCCTCATAAAAAAAATGAGCTTGTAAATATCCCTCCCTCTGCAATATTAGGAAGAGCTTCAAAAGGATAGGTGTTAACTCTTCTCTAAATGTTTGATTGACCTCATCTGTGAAGCTGTCCGGTCCTAGACTTTTTTTGTTGTTCTTGGAAATTTTTAAATCACTATTTCAATTTCAGTACTTATGATTAGTCTATTCATATTTTCTATTTCTTCCTGGTTCAGTCTTGGAAGATTGTACCTTTCTAAGAATTTGTCTGGGTGGTACATTTTATTGGCATATAGCTGTTTGCAATAGTCTCTTATGACCTTTTGTATCTCTGTGATGTCAGCTATAACTTCTCATTTTTCTTTTTTTCTTTTTTCTTCTCTTCTGTGGCTAAGACTTAAAATACTACATTAAATAGAAGTATCAAGAATTGGCATTCTTGTTTTTGTTCCTGATTTTAGAGCAAAACCTGTCTGCTTTTCACCATGGATTATGTTAACTATGGGTTTGTCATAAAGGGCCTTTATTATGCTGAGACGTGTTCTCTCTATACCCAATTTGGTCAGAGTTTTTATCTAGATGTCTATTACATTCAGAATGGATAAGCAACGAGGGCCTACTGTATAGCACAAGGAATTATATCCAATCTCTTGGGATAGAACACGAAAGAAGACAGTGTGAGAAAAAGAATGTATACGTGTGTGTGTGTAACTTGGTCACTATGCTGTACAGCAGAAACTGACACAACACTGTAAATCAACTATACACTAATAAAAATAAAATAAAAAATTAAAAGTGCTATCAAGATGGCAGAGGAGAGTAAGATGTGATGCTCACTTTCTCCCATGAACACATCAAAAAAAAAAAAAAAAAAGATCTACATGTAGAACAATTGGCACAGAACATCTGCTGAACACTAGCAGAAGACCTTAAACCTCCAAAAATGGCAAGGAACCCTCCACATAAATGGGTAGAACAAAAGGGGAAAAAGAGAAAGAAAGAAGATGGGGGGGGTGGAATCAGGACAGGACCAGCTTTCCTGAGAGGGAGCTGTGAAACAGGAAAGGAACCCACACCCTCAAAGGCCACAGTCCCTGAGGTTGAACCTCAAGCTCAGAGAAAACTGCAGCAGCCAGACTGAGGAGGGCAAAACAGAAAGAGAGCCTCACAGACCATAAGTACCACCGCCCACAGACACCACAGCCTGAGACACTCAGGTGGAGGCTGGGCAGTGACACTCAAGCTTTAGAGGTCAGATCCAGCAAGAGGACTAGGGTTGGTCGTGTGGAGAGAGTCTGAGGGGCTAGACAGTGCTGCACCTGGTCTGGGAGTGGAGGGCCAGGAGTGTGGGAGGAGGCTTGGGCCTGCAGGGGAAGTAAGGCACTGTTGTTGGAGAGGGCAAGAGGAGGAGGTAGAGGGACCACCATAAGAATATCTTTCTCTGCACATGTGCAGGCATTCAAGTGGCAGGGTGTCTCTTTCACAGGCTATGGGCAGCAGAGGCAAACTGCCACAGGCATCCCAGACTCCAGAGGTGAGCATGACATGCCACCACTAGGGGTCCGTGAATAGGCACCACCTACAGCCCTAGTCACCACTGGGTTTGCTGTAGAGGAGGGCACTACAACCGAGAGCCGCCCATTACCCTCACTTCCCTGAGAACAAACATGTCCTGCTATTGTCACTGCCAAAGGCTCTGGGTGCTGCCTACACCTCCCTGAGGGTCACTGCCATTTCCCAGGGCCCTGCAACCAGGAGCAGCCTGTACCACCTACCTGTGGGTCCTTGCACTGTCAAGGGTCTAGCAACAAGGCACGAGCTACTGGCCTTGCCCATTGCCTCATCTTCCTGGAAGCAAGCCGAGGCCTTACACAGGCATACCCTCTATCAAGGGGATAACAGTTCTGACACACTGAGGAAAGAGACAGCAAGCACACAAACCAAAAGCAGCTTCCATGCAAAAAAATAAAATAAAATGAAAAAATTTAAGCACTCACAAGCTACTAAGGGGCACTCTCACATATAAATAGCCCTCCAAGACTACAGTAATTCTTTTCTCTAAATTCATAGAATAAGAAAAAATATAACCAAAATGAAGCTCAGGAACCATTCCCAGTTAAAAGAATAGGAAAATTCCCCTGAAGGAACAAACAATGAAACAGACCTCTGCAGTCTAACAGACACTGAGTTCAAAAAGGAGAGAGCGAAAATACTGAAAGAATTAAGAGTGGATATGAACAGTAATGCAGATTACTTTAGAAAGGAACTAGAAAATGTAAGGAGGTGCCAAGAAAATTAGAAAATTCATTTGCAGAGACAAAAGCTGAGTTAAAGTCATTGAAGGGCAGAATGAATAATGCAGAGGAATGAATAAGTGATTTGGAAGATAGAACAATGGAAATCACCCAAACAGGACAGCAGACAGAAAGCCAAATGAAAAACCACAGAAGCAATATAAGAGATGTTTGGGAAAATATGCAATTTATGCATAACAGGGATTGAAGAAGATGAAGAAAAAGAAAATGGGGTTGAAGAAATTATGGCTGAAAACTTTCCAAATCCGAAGGAAACAAATATCAAGATACAGGAAGCACGGAGAGCCCCAAATAAGCTGAGTCCAAACAGAGCCACACCAATACTTACTATAATAAAAATGGCAAACGTTAAAGATAGTGAGAGGATTCTAAAGGCAGCAAGAGAAAGACGAAGAGTTAAGGGAAACCCCATAAAGCTACCAGCTAACTGACTTCTCTACAGAAACATTACAGGCCAGAAGGGAATAGCAAGATGTACTCAAAGTTCTAAAAGGGCAAAATCTGTAGCCTAGAATATTCTACCCAGCAAGATTATCATTGAAAAGAGCAGAAATAAAGAATTTCTCCAACAAACAAAAACTAAAAGAATATCACAATACTAAACTCATTCTAAAAGAAATACTGAAAGATCTCCTCTAAATAGGAAAGATGAAAGAAGACATAGGATGGAAGAAATCAAAATTGGAAACTAATCACTTAAGCCAGTATATAGACCTAAAAGGAAAAAAAAAAAAAAACTATTTGTGAAAGCAATGAAAAACACAAGGAACAGCAAAAGGATAAACATGAAGATGTAAAAAAAAGACATCAGAATCATAAAAGGTGGAGAAGGAGAGTAAGAAAAATCTGGTTTTTAATGTATTTGAGTCTATATGACTATTAAGCTAAAGCAAGAAGGGGTTAACATATGTAAAAAAGAGAGCAATCACACACACACCAAAAAAAACACACAATATATTCACAAAGACTAAAAAGAAAAGGACATGAGCATAAAATCAATGGAAATCATCCAACCAAAAAAAGAAAGGAAGCAAGGAGAAACAGAATCAAATAGAAAACAAGGTTTAAAAAGTCAACAAATGCATATTTAGCAATAAATGCCTTATATGTCAATGGACTGGATGCTCTGGTCAAAATGCTTAAGAGTGGCAGACTGGATAAGAAAACAAGACACCACAATATGCTGCCTACAAGAGACTCACTTTAGGGCAAAGTACACATATAAATTGAGTGACGGAATTGAAAAAGAAATTTCACGTGAATGGAAAAGACGGAAAAGCAGGAGTCACAATACTCATATCAAACAAAACAGATGTTAAAACAAAGGCCATAAAAACAAAGAAGGACACTATTTAATGATAAAAGATCCATTTAAGAAGAGGATATTACATTGTCAATATACATGCCCCGACTAGAGGAGCACCCAAAAATATGCAAAAAATACTAAAAGACATAAAAGGAGAAACTGATGGAACTACAACAATAGTAGGAGATTTTAACACCCCACTCACATCAATGAACAGATCCTCTAGACAATCAATAAGGCAACAGGGATCCTAAATGACACAAGAGAAAAGCTGACTTAATTAATATTTTCAGGACATTATATCAAAAAAAAATCAGAATATATTTTCTTTTCACAGGCACATGGAACATTCTCAAGAATTGACCACATACTGGGGCACAAAACTAACCTCAACAAATTTAAGAGTATAGAATTATTTCAAGTATCTTCTCTGACCACAATGGCATGAAACTAGAAATCAAGCACAGGAAAAGAAATTAGAAAAAAACTGACTACATGGAAACTAAACAACATGCTACTAAAAAACCAATGGGTCAATGAGTAAATCAAAAAGGACATTGAAAAACACCTCGAGACAAATGAATGTGAAGACACAACCATTCAAAATCTTTGGGATTCTGTTACAGTGAAAAACTTATGGTCTCCGGAGGAGCCAGTTTGGGGGGTGGGGAGATGTGCTTGGGCTGTGGGATGGAAATCCTGTGAAATCAGATTGTTACGATCATTATACAACTACAGATGTGATAAATTCATTTGAATAATAAAAAAAGAAAATTAAAAAAAGAAAAAAAAACAAAAACAAAATCTTTGCAATTCTGCAAAAGCAGTGTTTAGAGGGACTTCATAGCAATACAGGCCTTCCTCAAAAAGGAAGAAAAATCTCAAATCAACAACTTAACCAAACACCTAAATGAAGTAGAAAAAGAAGGACAAACAAAACTTAGAGTCAGCAGAAGGAAGGAAATTATAAATATCAGAGAGGAAATCAATAAAATAGAGATTAAAAAATAGAAAAAAAAAAACAATAAAATAAAAACCTAGTTCTTTGAAAGGGTAAATAAAACTGACGAACCTCTGGCCAGACTCACAAGAGAGAGAGATTCAAACAAAATAAGAAATGAAAAAGGAGAAATCACAACGGATAATGCAGAATACAAAATACCATAAGAGAATATTATGAACAGTTCTATACCAACAAATTTGACAACCTAGATGAAATGGACAATTTCCTAGAGACTTACAGCCCCCTAAAACTGAATGAAAAAGAAATAGATCAACTGAACAGATGGATCACTAGAAAAGAAACTGAAAGCCTAATACCAGATGGCTTCACAGGTGAATTCTACCAAAAATACAAAGAAGAACTTATACCCATCCTTCTTAAACTTTTCCAAAAGACTGAAGAAGGAAGAACTCTCCCAAAGACATTCTGGAGCCATCATCAGCCTAATACCAAAACCAAAGACACTACCAAAAAAGAAAATTACAGTCCAATATCTTTGATGAACATAGATGCAAAAATTCTCAACAAAATTTTAGCCAACTGAATCCAACCACACAAAAAAGAGATCATACAGCACGACCAAGGGGGTTTCATCCTAAGTTCACAAGAATAGTTCAATATACACAAATCAATCAACATCATAGACCGCATTAACAAAAGATAAGTCCAAAACCACAGATCATCTCAATAGATGCAGAAAAAGCATTTGACAAGATCCAACATCCACTTATGATAAAAACTCTTACCAAAGAAGGATAGAGGGAACATACCTTAACATAATGAAAGCCATTTATGACAAACCCACGGCAAATATAATACTCAACAGAGAAAACCTGAGAGCCTTCCCACTGAAATCTGCTACAAGACAAGGATGCCCATTCTCACCAATTTTATTCAACATTGTACTGGATGTCCTAGCCACAGCAATCAGATAAACAAAAGAAATAAAAGGTATCTAAAGTGGAAGAAAAGAGGTAAAATTGTCACAATATGCAGATGACATGATGCTTTATATAGAAAACCCTAAGGATTATAAACAAAAACTACTCAAATTGATACCAAATTCAGCAAAGTAGCAGGATACAAGATTAACATTCAGAAATCAGTTGCATTTCTGTATACTAACCATGAACTATTAGAAAAGGAATACGAAAAATACAAAACCTTTTTAAATTGCACCCAAAAAATTTAAAAACCTAGGAATAAACCTGACCAAGGAGGTAAAGGAGTTACAGGCTGAAAACTATAAAACATTAATCAAGGAAATTAAAGAGGAGTCAAAGGAATGGAAAGATATCCCATGCTCCTGGATTTGAAGAACTAGTATCATTAAAATGGCCATACTACCCAAAGCAATCTACAGATTCAATGCAATCCCTATCAAATTACCCAAGACATTTTTCAAAGAACTACAACAAACAATCCAAAGTTTATATGGAACCATAAAAGACCCAGAATTGCCAAAGCAATTCGGAGGAACAAAAACCAAGAAGGAAGCATAACTTTCCCAGACTTCAGACAAAACTACAAACCTACAATAATCAAGACAGTGTAGTACTGGTACAAGTCAGACATACAGAGTAACAAAACAGAACAGAGAACCCAGAAAGAAACCCAGATACCTACATTCAATTAATCATCGACAAAGGAGGCAAGAATATAAACTGGGAAAAAAGACAGTCTTTTCGGTAAGTGGTGCTGGGAAAACTGGACAGCTGCATGTTAGATCAAAGAAAGTGGAACACACCCTCACACCATGCACAAAAATAAACTCAAAATGGTTTAAAGACTTAACATAAGACAAGACACCATAAAACTCCTGGAAGAGAACATAGGCAAAACATTCTCTGATATCAACTGCACAAATGTTTTCTCAGGTCAGTCTCCCAAGGAAATAAACATAAAAACAAAAATAAACCAATGGTACCTAATGAAACATAAAAGCTTTTGCACAGCAAAGGAAACCATAAAAAACCTAAAAGACAACCTACAGAAAGGGAGAAAATAGTCGCAAATGATGCAACCAACAAGGGCTTAATGTCCAAAATATACAAACAACTCATACAACTCAATGGCAAAAAACAAATGACCCAATTGTAAAGTGGGCAGAAGACCTAAATAGACATTGCTCCAAGGAAGACATGAATGGCCAATGGGCACATGAAAAAATACTCAACATCACTAATTATCAGAGAAATGCAAATCAAAACTACAATGAGGTACGACTTCACACTGGTCAGAACAGTGATCATTAATAAAATGACAAATAACAAATGCTAGACAGAGTATGGAGAAAAGGGACCCTCCCATAGTGTTGGTGGGAATGTAAATTGGTACAACCACCATGGAAAACAGTATGGAGGTTCCTCAGAAAACTAAATACAGAATTACCATATGATCCAGCAATTCCATTCCTGGGCATATATCCAGACCATACTTACATTCAAAAAGATACATGTATCCCTATGTTCACTGCAGCACTATTCACAATAGCCAAGACACGGAAACAACCTAAATGTCCAAGGATAAATGGATTAAGAAGATGTGGTACACATACACAATAGAATACTATCCATGTATAAAAAGGAACAAAATAATGCCATTTGCAGCAACATGGATGGAATTAGAAATTCTCATACTAAGTGAAGTAAGTCAGAAAGAGAAAGATACCATATAATATCACATATGTGGAATCCAAAATATGGCACAGATGAACCTATCTACAGAACAGAAACAGACTCACAGATATGGACAGCAGACTTGTGGTTGCCGAGGGGGAGGGGGAGGGAGTGGGATGGACTGGGAGTTGGGGGTTAAAAGATGCAAATGTTACATTTAGAATGCATAGACAATGAGGTCCTACTGTATAGCACAGGGAACTATACCCAATCACTTGTGATGGAGCATCATGAAAGATAATATGAGAAAGAGCATGTATACAGATGTATGACTGGATCACTTTGCTGTGCAGCAGAAATTGACAGAGGAACGTAAATCAAGTATAATTTAAAATTCTTTTTAAATATTCACTAAAAATAATTAAAAAAAAGAAAAAAAAAGAAAAGAAAAGGCATCCAAATTGGAAGGGAAAAAGTAAGGAGTTCCCTTCATGGCTTAGTGGTTAATGAATCCAACTAGGATCCTTGAGGATGTGGGTTCAGATCCCTGACTTCACTCAGTGGATTAAGGATCTGGCATTCATTGCTGTGAGCTGTGGTGAGGTCGCAGACATGGCTCAGATCCTGCGTTGCTGTAGCTGTGGTGTAGACCAGCAGCTACAGCTCCGATTCGACCCCTAGCCTGGGAAACTCCATATGCCCCAAGTGCAGTCCTAAAAGGAAAGGAAAAAAAAAAAAAAAAGGTAAAACTGTCACTATTTACAGATGAAATGATGCTATTTATAGGAAATAAAAAAACTATTAGAATAAATACTTTCAAAAAAGTTGCAGGATAATATACAGAAATCTATTGCTTATTCTATAGAATAATAATGAACTATCAGAAAGTGAAAGCAAGAAAACAATTCCATTTAAAACTTCATCAAAAAGAATAAAATGGAGTTCCCGTCATTGCGCAGTGGTTAACGAACCCGACTAGGAACCATGAGGTTGAGGGTTCAAGTCCTTGCCCTTGCTCAGTGGGTTAATGATCCGGCGTTGTCGTGAGTTGTGGTGTAGGTTGCAGACTCGGGTCAGATCCAGCGTTGCTGTGGCTCTGGCGTAGGCTGGTGGCTACAGCTCTGATTCAACCCCTAGCCTGGGAACCTCCATATGCCATGAGAGCGGCCCAAGAAAATGGCAAAAAGACAAAAAAAAAGAAAAGAATAAAATATGTAGGAGTAAAATTAATCAAAGAGTTGAAAGACCCATACTCTGAAAACTATAAAATACTGATGACAGAAACTCAGGATGATACAAAGAATTGGAAAAATATTCCATGTTCATGGATTAGAAGAAATAAAACTGTTAAAATGTCCATCCTACCCAAAGCAATATACAGACTTAATGCAATTCCTATCAAAACACTCATGACATTTCACAGAACTGGAATAAATAATCCTAAAATTTATATAAAACCACATAAGATGCCCAAACAGCCAAAAAAATCTTGAGAAAAAAGAGCAAAGCTAGAGATATCATGCTCTCTGGCTTCAGACTATACTACAAAGATACAGTAATGAAAAGAGTGTGATACTGGCACAAAAACAGACACATAGATTAATGGAACAGAATAATGCATCCAGAAATAAACTCATACACTTGACCATAATCCATGACAAAGGAGGCAAAAATATGCAATGGGGGAAAGATAGTCTCTTCAATAAGTTTTGTTGGGAATACCAACAGCTCATGCTAAAACAATAAAATAAGAACATTTTCTCACACAATAGTAAAAAACAAAGTCAAAACGAGTTAAAGACCTAAATGTAAAATTAGTAAACCATAAAACTCCTAGAACAAAACAAGGTAGAACTCCTTTTACACATCAACATTTTCTTGGATCTATCTCCTCAGGTAAAGGAAACAAAAGCAAAAATAAACAAATGGGAGCTAGTTAAACTTAAAAGCTTTTGCATAGCAATGAAAACTATTGATAATACAAAAAGACAACCTACTGAATGAAAGAAAATATTTGCAAATGATTTCACATTTAAAAGGTTGATATCCAAAATATACACAGTGCATACAACTCAACGTCAAAAAAAAAAAAAAAAAAAGCTAACAACCCAATTAAAAGATGATCAGGGAGTTCCCATTGTGGCTCATCAGGTTAAGAACCCTACCCATGTCCATGAGGATGTGGTTCACTCCTTGACCTCGCTCAGTGGTTTGGGGATCTAGCATTGCTACAAGCCATGGCATAGGCTGCAGATGCAGCTTGGATCTGGCGTTGCTGTGGCTGTGGTGTAGGTCAATAGCAGCAGCTCCAATTGAACCCCTACCCAGGAACTTCCATATGCCACAGGGGTGGCCATGGGAAAAAAAAAAATAAAATGATCAGAAGATGTGAATAGACATTTTTCCAAAGAAGACATACAGACGACCAAGAAGCAAATGAAAAGCTGCTCAACATGGCTAATCATGAGAGAAATGCAAATCCAAACCACGATGAGATATCACCTCACATCTGTTAGAATGGCTATCATCAAAAAGACCACAAATAACAAATGTTGGCAAGAATGTGTAGATAAAGGAACCCTTGTACACTGTTGGTAATTTAAATTGTTGCAGCTACTGTGGAAAGTAGTATGGTAGTTCCTCAAAAAACTAAAAATAGAACTACCATATGATCCAGCAATTCCACTCCTGGGGACATATCTTAAGAAAATAAAAACACTAATTCAAAAAGATACATGAGGAGTTCCCGTCTTGGCTCAGTGGTTAACGAATCCAACTAGGAACCATGAGGTTGTGGGTTCGATCCCTGGCCTTGATCCGGCGTTGCCCTGAGCTGTGGTGTAGTTTGCAGATGCGGCTCGGATCCCACATTGGGATCCGATAGCCTGGGAACCTCCATAGGCCGAGGGAGTGGCCCAAGAAATGGCAAAAAAAAAAAAAAATTAAATTCGACCCCTAGCCTGGGAACCTCCATAGGCCGAGGGAGTGGCCCAAGAAATGGCAAAAAAAAAAAAAAAAAAAATTTAAATTATAAAAAAAAAGATACATGAACCTCAATGTCCACAGTAGTAGTATTTACAATAGACAAGACTTGGACACAATCTAAATGTTTGTCAACAGTTGAATGGATAAAGAACATGTTCTATATATAAATATATCATACATACAAATAATTAAGTATTACTCAGCCACAACAGAGAGTGAAATTTTGTCATCTGCATCAACACAGATGGACCTGGAGGGTATTATGTTTGGTGAAATAAGTCAGACAAAGGAATACAAATACTGTATGTTATCACTTATATGTAAAAACCTAAAAAATAAAATGAATGAATATAACAAACCAGAAACAGACTCATGGATACAGAGAACAAACTAGCGGCTACCAGTGGGGAGAGGGAAGTTGGGAAGGGCAAGATAAGATTAGGGATTTAAGAGGTACAAACTACTAGGTATAAAATAAGTAAGATACAAGAACATGATTACAGCACAGGGATTATAGCCAATATTTTATAATAACTTTAAGTGAAGTATAACTATAAAAATATTGAGTCACCATATTTTATATCTGAAACTAGTATAATATAGTAAATCAATTCTACTTCAGTAAAAGGAGTTCCCATTGTGGCACAGCAGAAACAAATCCAACTAGTATTCGTGAGGATGCAGGTTCAATTCCTGGCCCCACTCAGTGGGTTAAGGATAGAGCACTGCTGTGATCTGTGGTGTAGGTTGCAGACATGGCTCGGATCCTGCATTGCTGTGGCTGTGGCCAGCAGCTATAGCTCCAATTCTACCCCTAGCCTGGGATCTTCCATATGCTGCAGGTACAGCACTAAAAAGCAAAAAGAAAGAAGGCAGAAGAGGAAGAAAGGAAGGGAGGGAAGGAGGAAGGAAGGAAGAAAGAAAATTCTACTTCAGTAAAAAAAGAAAGAAAACATTTCTAAACTTGAGAAAATGTTAATAAACACAGCATGGTTGTGCAACCAAAGATTTACTTCGAAGAAATTGAAAGAAAGAAACTTGGAAAGGGAATTAAAAAACACAATTTGTAAACCTCATCTCCACCCTCCAAGCCATTGTCTCCATCAGGATAAGAAATAATAATTTTAAATTATAGTATACTACTTGACATTCACCAACTGGTAATTATTATTTGTGTTATTATTAAAGTCCCAAGAGCCTATTCATTCAGTCATTGTCACTCATCAAACACATATTTACTGAGAGATGCTGCTAAAATATTTAGACAGAAAAACATCTTTCTCAAGAAAGTTATTCTTAGACCAAAAAAAAAAAAAAAAAGGGCAAAAAATCAGATTTTCCTCATATTGGACAAGCAATATAACAAACCCCGTTCAGGAATTCCCATTGTGGAATTCCCAAGTAATCCAACTAGAATCCATGAGAATGCGGGTTCAATCCCTGGCCCGGCTCTGTGGGTTAAGGATCCAGTGTTGCCATGATGAGCTGTGGCATAGGTCTCAGACGCACTCAGATCCAGCATTGCTGTGGCTGTGGCACAGGCTGGCAGCTGCAGCTCTGATTTGACCCCTAGCCTGGGAACTTCCACATGCCTCAGGTGGGGGCCTAAAAAAAAAAGAAAGAAAGAAAGCCCATTCATAATGCCTAAATCAGATAACTTGGATATGAAATAGTTTGGGCAAAAATAGAAGAAAAAGCCTTATATTTAGCGTAATATCTAAAATTATAACCATACCATCCACAATTCTTGGCTATAAATAAATGTTTCACAAAAATGCTATGAATCACCATTAAAACTACTGAAAGAAAGGGATTTCACCCCAAATACAACAGTTGAAATGGAATCACATGGCCATAAATTTGAAGTTTTATTTCCTAACTCAGAGCTGGGAAGGAATGACAGTTTGGTAGGTAGAGTGAGGAAGGTCATGAGACAGACAGGAACACTAGAGGAATTAAGGCTAGAGGTTGGGTGGAAAGGGGGGTCTGGAGAGCCAGAAATGGGCATGAGGGTACCAACCTCAGAATGTGCATCCTGATGTACTGAATCCCAGAGGCTATCCAGATGAGGTACCAGAGGCAAGCCCTAAATGCAGGACATGCGCCCCACACCTAAAATTCCACTGAAAGCTCAGCCTGCCTCCTGTGCCTATTCCCAGAACTCTATCCAGATGTCCTCTCTATATAACTCATTGGCAGAAGCGTGGGAGCCATTCCTGACATTCTCTCACCCTCACTCAACATCCTGCATTATTCATCATGTCCCTAGTTCAGGCGCCTTTAAGTGTCTTCCTGATCATCTTTCCTTCTTCCCACCTGTCCCTGCCTCCAACTTCCCCCTTCCAGGTCTTTTGCCACCTCCAGCCTATGAGTATCCAAAATAATAAACCTGAACCATGTACCACTAGGATCATGTTCAAACCCCTTAGCAGAGCACGGAATCCCACTCTTTTTTGTCTTGTAATGTAGCTAGTGTAAAGCTTGTGTGGCTGGAGCTTGCTCAATCACTTGCACTTCCTTTGTTAATATTGTCCAAAAATCCCTGGCTTCTTTACAATGATATTTTTAATCATTTGTCTCAAATTCTTTTAAGATTTTTATTTTTTCTTTTATAGTTGATTTACAATCATTTGTCTCAACTTCTAAGCCTCATTTTTTGTGCTCAGAAATTTTATATAGGAGGAGGGGGTATATTTGTCAGTATATTTTTTCGTAGGTCAAAGATGCGTTCCTAGGTTATTCTTCTCATACCTCAGCCAAAGACACACCATGTTTGCAATCCCACAAGGTTGGAATTATTAATACCCGTAATTCCTACAGACTGATTTGCCATGAGACTCTGGAGAGGAAGTTTATCTATTATTAATTGGCCTTCTGCACTTTGCAAGAGGACTTTTCAAATAGAACATCCAAACCAGAGCAGAGCTTCTGTGACTCCACACCATCTTGTAAAAGTCCAGCTGGTATATATGTTCAGCTACAACCAAAGCCCAGCCAGAGGCAATATAAGATTTTTAAAGCTCCTTTTATTTCAACATCTGACCTAAGTATGCAATGCCCTCAGCTTTCATTACAATGTGTATCAATCTTCATGAGTCAGAGAGAAAATGTTGAGACAATTGGAAAAGTGGTATAATCTCAATCCCTAGAGGGCTTTTCCTGCTTCAAGGTCATTCCCAAGGTCTACAAAAGAAGCTCCTTGCTCACCCAACACATAGCTTAGGCATTTGGCAGGGCAAGGTGAGTCCCGGCTATAAATACATAGAGACAGAAGAGTGGCCAGTGAGTTTCAAACTTTAGTGTGCCTCAAAGTCACCCAGACAGCTTGTTCCAACACAGACTGCTGGGCCCCAGACCCAGAGTTTCAGTGTCAGTGAGCCTGAGGTGAGGGCTGAGAATTTGCATTTCTAACAAATTTTCAGGTGATGCTGATCGTTGACCACTTATTCACTAATTTCACAACCATTTACTGAGTTCATACTATGTTCCAGAAACTCTCCAAGGAACTGGGCATACAAAGCTAAGTATGACACAGTGGGGCTGCATTACAACTTTCATGGGCTCTAGGCACTTTTTTCACGGGTCCCTTTCTCCGTTAAAAAAAAAAATTAAAAGTTTTATTTTGTATTAATGTAAGAACAAATATCCTCAAGCTAGATTATTATATTTATCATTATTATTATATTCATTATTTCTTCTGAATTTAAAAAAGAAATTAAAAGTGCAACATTGGGGTATACAAACAATGGTGGGCCCTGGGTACTGTGTCTCCTGTGACTTATGGCAAAGTCTACCCTGAGACAGTCTCTGCCTTCCTGCCTTCTCTCCTGGATAATTCAGTCTGAAAAGTATTCGAAAGGGCTAAGCAAGATAGGTGGGGTTGATAGGCAGAATTCCAGGGTGTGGGGGCCCTGAATGCTAATTATGGAGAGCTTCCAAGTGGGGGGCCTATGGTGATGGGGTGAGGAAGGCATCTGTGCAGAGGGGCAGTGACAGCAGTGAAAGGCATTAGCATCTAAGCAGAGTGAGGGGGGATCAAGGGTCAGGGATACGGTAATGAGAGCAAGGCAGGATAGTTGACAGTTGAGCAGATCACATGAGGAGGATGACCCCACCACTCAGGGTAGGCTGTCGAAGCCAGAGTGGAGTAAGGCAGATGTTTACGCAAAGGAGCAAAGGTGGTGGCAGTGGCTTTACCCAAAGCCAACGAGGGTGAGGAGAGCAGCAGAAGAAATAGGCTGGTTTGAGGCATCAGGGCCCAAGTAGGATGAGGAGGATGTCAGCACAGCCCAGTGTAGGATGTCAGAGCCTGAGCAACATGGATCAAGGGAAGCACTGCCAACCTGCGAACAACGTGCTAACAGATTTGATAAATAATGATAACAGATGAGAACCCAATAAATAAAGCTAGGAGTCCATGAGGCCATATTTGATATAAATAAACTCATTAACTGATTAATAAGAAGAGCTTTTCCTTACAGCAGTATGCCAACTAATAAATGTAGAATGAATAAGTTAAATTAGAAAACCACTACCTGGCAATCATCATCATAATACTGATTCAGACAAGAATAACCAATGGATGGTAAAACTGATGAGTGAATGTTTGGTGCAGAATCGGTATTTACACAGTCTGAAAGTACCTCTCACTAGCTATAAAGGGAAAAAGAATACCTTTACAAGAAGGAAGTCTGGCAGATACTCAAGTGATCAAAGGAACATCACCATTAATTAACTGAAATTGTACACCACCTATTGGAGGCAATGACAAGACCATCATTTCTGTGATGTTCCTGCCAAAAATAAAATTTTGAAAGCATGACCTAGGAATTCCCATTGTGGTGCAGCGGAAATGAATCAGACTAGTATCCATGAGGTTTTGGGATGGATCCCTGGCCTCGTTGCTGTGAGCTGTGTGTAGGGAAGCAGCTGTAGCTCTGATTCAAACCCTAGCCTGGGAACGCCATGTGCTGTGGGTGCGGCCCTAAAAAGAAAAAAAAGCGTGACCTAAATCCAATTATGAGGAAACATCAGAATCAAACTGAGGTACATGCCACAAAAATGCCTGCTCTGTAATTTAATAAACTGTGAGAGCCCTGAAAGTCAAGGAAAGACTCCTCTACTTTGAAGAAGACTAAAGAGACATGACAACTAAATGCAACACGTAATCCTGGACTGGTTCTTGAAACTTGAATGTGTCTGCAGATTATGTGGCAATAATGCAGCAATGTTATTTTCCCGATTTTGATGGTTGTGTGACTGTTATGTTGTAGGATATCCCTGTAGGAACACACTAAAATATTGGAGGGGAGGAGGTGACAGGGTATTTATGCCAGCTACTTCCTCTACAGTGGATCAGGGGAAAAAAGGTTACTACACTATTCTTAAGTTTGAAATTATTTCAAAATAAGAAAAATTAAATTAAAAATCTTTCAACATTTATAGGTAAAGCCAAGGACGACAGAATTTGTAACTGAACAACTGTGTATTCCCTGAAAGACATTTGCCTTTACTGATTTACAGTATTTTTAACTCAATTTTTTTTTCAGGGCCACACCCAGAGCATATGGAAGTTCCCAGGCTAGGGGTCAAATTGGAGCTACAGCTGCCAGCCTACACCACAGCCACAGTAACACAGTATCTGAGCAGCATCTGCGACCTACACCACAGCTCTCTGCAGCTCCAGATCCCTAACCTACTGAGCGAGGCCAAGGATCAAATTGGAATCCTCATGGATACTAGCAGGGTTCATTACCACTGAGCCATGACAGGAACACCAAGTATTTTTTTTCTGATATAAAAATATGGCTCCCATGTGCAAAATTAATCTACAGTATCAGAAGTGAGGATTTGGTTACCCTAATGGGAGGATAATGGGGAAATAGTGACTAGAAGAGAGTGGTGAGGAGTTTCTGCAGTTCTGGTATTGTTTCCTGATCTGGGCTCTGGCTAGACGTCCTTTATGTACCCCCTCATGCTATACACTTAAGATTTGTGCTCTTTTCTATATGCGTGTTATACTTCAATAAAATTTGAATTGAAATGAAAAAAAGACATAGTCCCTAATATTTAAAAATCCACAATCCACTATAAACATGAGATGATGACAACATTGTCAGAACTGCATATATAACACTCACAAATTAATAGTGAACCATAAAACTAACCCAAAAAACTCCAAATTTGTAAACAGGCATTCAAGGGAGAAGGTCACTTGAGCCCAGAATAGTCAAAAAATACATTCACTGATTCTGCATGTCATCTTCTCATGCAAAAAATGGTAGATAGATATCAAGATCCAATTTTACAAAGTTCCTGCTATTGCACAACGGGATTGACAGGGACTCCAGAGTGCCAGGATGAAGGTTTGATTCCTGGCCCAGCACAGTGGGTTAAGGATCTGGCATTGCTGCAGCTGCAGCATAGGTTGCAACTGTGACTCAGATCTGATTCCCGGCCTATGAACTCCATATGCAGTGGGGTTGCCAAAATAGAAAGGGGAAAAAAAGATCCAATTTTGCAGCCCCACTGTTACTGCTGTCCTCCAGTAATGTGAGGCAACATTCAAAGATTTTTATTATAAAGGGGCTTAGCCAATATGCTTTAACAGTTATGAGCATGTCTAAGTGAGCCCTCATGGTGCTGGTGTCTAAACAATAATGACAGCAGAATTCCAAAGGATGGGGGTAAAAATTCGGAGCCCTTCTACTCCTGTATGATGGATGTAGCAGGGATGAACTTCCCATGCAAATACCATTCTAAGTTTAATAGCCCTTTCCTCCTCACCAAGGAGGAGTAATTTCCACCTAGAAATTCAAACTCCCAAGCACATGGACCCTTGCTGCATAGACCAGGCTCTTTACTCCACACAACAGTTCTGCCTCCTCTTAGCACTCCTCAGACTTTAACCTGGGGACCTTGCTAAAATGCAGCTTCAGACTGTGAGAGGGGGTGATTCAACTTTCTAACATGGTTGTGCCAGAACTGCTGGCCAGCGGCTTCACCTGGTCAGCCAGGCGTTGGAGACCAGCCCTCATTTATTCATCCATTTGCTTCCCCTTTGTGGAAAAGGGTTCAGCCTCATAGCATCACCAGCTCACCATGTCTCTGGCCTCCAGTTCATCCATCAATACCAAGGCATCCAAATGTCCATCCGCTCCCATCTACTGCCAATGGGAAGACCCTGGTGCTCTTCAGAACTGAGCATCGGCCTAAGACTTGCTTGAAGTGGAACCCTGCTTCAAATCCCAGATTCCTGGAGCTGAGGGATGAAGCCCAGTGTCCTGGAATAAAACCCAAAGGGTAACAGCTGCATTAGTGAGACATTTAACCCAGTCTGGAATAGTCCTTGAGATTTTTTTTTTTCTTCCCCCTTCATGAAGGTCTCTAATGCTTCTTTCTTGACAGGAAGAACTTTGGGGAAGTCCCCCTGATTTCCCCCTGCTGACACTGGTCTGCTTTAGTCCCTTGACCTGTGTGGGCTTTCTGAAGTCTCCGCCACTGCAGACCAGAGAGGATCTCACTTTCTATTTGCCCAGGGTGAAAGGAAGAGAGGAAAACCTCCAGCCACTTGAGATAGGCTTAGTCTACCTTAAGCCTGAGTCAAAGGGGATGTCATTCATGATCATCACTTCTCAGCTTTCTTTGCCAGACTAGTGTTAGGAGGAGGGGCTAGGGGAGAGTTTAACCCAGGAGACCTGGATTTCAGCTGTGGCCCTGCTTTAGCAGTGGTTCTGCCCTAGCTATGATGACAAATTACTTATCGTGTCCTCACCTGGGTTCTCTAATCTGTACTATGAGAGTTTTTAAGTAATTTCTATTCCTCTAGAATATAAGCTCCACGAGAGTGTCACACTGCAGAATAAACATTCAGTAAATACTTTATCAAAGAATAAACTAAATGAGCCTGTTCAGAGATCAACTTCCCTGCCACATCCTCTCAGCCTGTTTCTTGATCTCAGCCACAACCAGTGGACAGTTTTGGCCTAGTTCTGACAGTGCTCCACCTCAAGACCAGCCCTGCAAGTCTTTTTGCTTTCCGCTTTCATGTCTGACTCAGCCTCACCTCCTCATGACCTCAAATTCATCAAAAAAGAAGGAACTATTTACCTCAACCTCCCTCAAAAGTTGCTAACTGGTCCATGACCTCAGAGTGAGCCAACAGAGCACGTTAATAAACATTACCATAGAAAAGATTAACAAATTGAACTTGTGTTTGTTAACTGATGATAAAAAGACATCATCAAGGGAGTAAAAATGCTTAGCCATGGGTTAGGAGAGTGCATTTGCAGTATATGCATAAAGTAAATATTTGTATCTGGACTCATATCAAGAATATATAAAGAACTACAAGAAATCAGTAATAAAAAAAGACCAACAACTACTCAATGCTTTTTTAGAAATGGGCAAAAGCTTAAACAGCCATTTGACAAAACAGGATATCCGAAGCCAATGAGTATATCAAAGTGTTCAGCACAAAGTGTTCAGCACCGTTAGTCATCATGAAAATACAAATTAAAACTACAATATGATACAATGATACCCATTCAAAATGGCTATAATTTATAAGGCTGACAGTGAGTATAGGCAAGCATATAGAGCAACTGTAAGTCTCATATACTACTGGTAGATGTATGAATTGGTACAATCACTTGGGAAAACTATTTGGTCATACCTACTAAAGATATGCATTTTTTCTCTCTGACCTGGAAATTCTACTCGGATACATACCCAAAGAAATGAGTGTTTATATTCACCAAGATACACACAATAAAGTACGTAGCAACTAGACACAAACCAGAAACAACCCAAAAGTCCATATGGTAGAATGGATAAAAAATTGTGGTATGGAGTTCCCATTATGGCACAGTGGTTAACGAATCCGACTAGGAACCATGAGGTTGCAGGTTCGGTCCCTGCTCTTGCTCAGTGGGTTAAAGATCCGGCGTTGCCGTGAGCTGTGGTGTAGGTTGCAGATGCGGCTCGGATCCCGCGTTGCTGTGGCTCTGGCGTAGGCCGGTGGCTACAGCTCAGATTAGACCCCTAGCCAGGGAACCTCCATATGCCGGGGAGCGGCCCAAGAAATAGCACAAAAAAAAAGAACAAAAAAAAATTAAAAAAAAATTGTGGTATGATTCATCTAATAGAATACCATAAAGATATAGAAAGAAATGAACAAATACTATAAAAAATGAATCTCACAGATGTAATCTCGATCAAAGACAAATACCAAAGATTATATACTGTATGATGCCATGTAAATGGAATTCAAAAAAGGTAAGATTTCTATTTATGGTAACAGAAGTCAGAGTAGGTTACCTTTGGATGGTGTGTTGACAGGGAGCCTTCTGGGCTGCTAGAAATATTTGAACAGCTTTATCTTGGTCATGGTTCCATAGATGTATAAATATATAAAATCCATTGAGCTGTACACTTAAGATCTATACACTTTACAAGATGTAAGTTATAATTCAATTTTTATAGAACTGCTAGGCTGTCTTAGACCACATGCTCACCCCTGGATCAATCACTGTGGCCAGAAGTACAATAACTGGCTTGGGCCTGGGTCATATGGCTCATTCCTAGGGCTGGGGATGGAGCCCACCCAGACCAAGAATGGATAGAGAAGGAAATCTGGTGGCATTTCTAGAAGAGAGGAATATAGATATTCTCGAGACAGGCAACTAATTTCCAATAGTCAGGATGGAGGTGAGCAAGGGGACTGGGGAAATGCTGTCTTCAAGAGAAGAGAGAGAGAGACAGATTGGTACACTCTGAGGAACCTAGCCACTGACTTTCCAATTCCAATTCCTCTTGGTCCTATGAGTGAAGCTATACTTTCCATTTTGGGAGTCTGTAAGATTCCCCTGTATCTTTAGGGAACTTTTTATTCTTTTTGGTCATCTGGTACTTTGTACCTCCTTCTATTGTTTGGGGAACACTAGTCAGATTCATTTCCACTGAGCCACAATGGGAACTTCAAATGCTGTTAACATCTTAAACCTAGCCCTATAGTTCTTTCATAGAGGGAGACCCATTTTGTCCAGGAAAACACCATGATAAATCACTTGGAGGAGAAGGCAGAGATGAGACTCTGAAGTTTTAAGACAGCGATAACCAAGAGTAAAACCTGGAAGGTGAGGTTGGAGGAACCAGAGTCCCATAATGGCTGGGTCTCTAGTGCCTGGCTGATTTCTTACCCAGGCTGGCATCATCGCAAAGAGCGTGAGGACCAGGGACAAGTCTCCCCTAGCGTCTTCGCCTCCCTCCTTCAGGCACTACTCCACCCCCTCACACCTGCACATGTGCTCACACTCACACACACAGACACACACAAACTCCTTTTCAGGAGGAAAGCCCCAAGCTTCAAATGAGTAGAAATCCTACTAAGCAAGTTTTTTTCTTCCACTTCATGCCCTGAACTAGTTTCTAAAGGAACCTATTTCTATAAGGTTTAAGTTATTTGCAATGAGATATATTACCTTTGTAACTGGATTAAAAAAAAATTCTTTGAAAAATGTTGAAGAATCTGCTCAGTCATTTGAGCTCCAGAAAGCCATCCCTAAACAGCCTTAAACTAGGTGCCCCTCTTCTGAGCTCCCAGAACACCCCCTCCATACCTATGCTACCAGCTGAAATTATCCAAGCATTCCTGTGCATTGCCTTAAGCAGACATCAAGCTCCAGGCAGGGAGGTGCCCTGACTTCCTCAGCCAGGTATCCCCAGCATCTCAATTTATAGCTGGCAGGCAGTACCCTGCCACTGATGGATCTATGACTAAATCTGGACATCTCCCCAGAAGAAGGGCCCTCAGCAAGGGAGGGGTGGGACCTGAAATGCTAACCCCCCGCCAAAGAATGGGTTCTCAGACAGTGCCCCTTCCAAGGCCCAGAACAGTGTTCTTACTTATTACATCCCGGAAATCCCTGGTCGGGGGCTTTTGAGGTGACATCCAGTATGTAAATACGCAGGGTTGGGTCCTGGTGAGTAGCAGCGACAATGCCCTGTGTGAAAGTTCCACTGGCAGCAGAGGGCTCTTTCATTAGTCATTTCAATGCACACAGCTGTTAGGAATCTGGCGAAGTTTGATTTGGCTGGGGGGAGTGCATTTTCCACTCGTGGGCGTCTTGAAAACTTTCACACTAAAAAAAGAAAAGAAAAGAAAAGAAACAAAAAAAGAATCAAGAAAATCATCATAGTCCAAATCGGGAAACAAAAGAAATTGAAGGCAGAGATGCTAGGGCAGCAAATACAAGGGAGAGGGGCCTGACCATCAACCAAAGACCCAGGTTTGCCAGGCCCTGCCACTTCCAGGTGTGCAATGGCCTCTGGCACGTCAGCCACTGCTCTCAAGACCCTCTTTGGTAAAGAGAGATATTAAGGCCTCACTGGGAGGTGAGAAAGGTTCACCGATTCAGTGAGTGTGAAAGCAGCCTGGGCCGACTGCCAGGAGCATTCAAAGGTTAGCCTTATTTGCAGCCCCAGAGGCAGGAAGACAGAGTTCACAGAAAAGAGGAGATGAATGCTGGGTAAGAGGCCTGATTGAACCAACTTCCATGCCTCCCTGCAGCACCTGCAAAACACCATGGGGAGAAAAAGAGGAGAACAAGAGGAAAGCAGCTCTTCTTGCCATGGTCAGGATGAGGCCAGGAGTAGGACACCACTCATGTCTCTGCTATCATGGACTGAATGGATTCTTTTAAAATATGTTTAAAAATAGATACATTTCTGACTCCACTGATAACATTTTCCTGGACTCAAGCCTCCCTGATTTTGACCTAAATTTGTTCATATTTAAGGTGAAAAGCTGGATCCAAACACAATTCAGCATCCCTGAGCTTCCTTTCCCCTGCTTTGGAAACCTGTTTATTGAAATGAGCTGCATGCAATAGATATAGTGAAAAACATATTTTTTTCTTCTTCCTTGTCTTTTCAGTTCACTGTCTGGATTTGTGTTTTCCCTGCCATTGTGATAAAAGCTGAGCAATACCATGGATTTTCTAGCCACTCTTAGGCATAAAACAAAGAGGAGCTTTCCTTTGTCTTGGCCTTTATACAACCAGTCCAAAGTAATAATCAGTACCCTACTCCATGCAAAGCTGCCCTCTCTGGCTTTTTTCTTCAGTTTTGGAAACTCACTGTACAGAGGAGGAGAGCATGGACTTCACCATTTTCCCATCTTTACTTTCCCTAGTCAGCTGCTAATTGTCAACCTCAAGTCTTGGGTGAAGGGGAATTGCAGGAAAAGGCACAGTTTGTTTATGGCTTTTACCATCAGGACACAGCCTTAGGGTCCTCTGGATTCTGCAAATTTCAAAGATGCACTTTCCTCTGTGGCAGCTCTAAGGCATGTTGCAGTAAGATGATATGGCCATCAGGTGGCAGTAAAGGTCTTTTTTTCTTGTCAGAAGTGCCTAACTATCAGGTTGAATATGACCACACAATCTCCTCAAAATGCTAAAGTTCCTGAAGAAAAGCTAAATACACTTTCCTTCCATTTAAAAATGAAACAAATGAAAAATATCTGAAACTTCAAACATCAGACCAGTATACACTAAATATATTAAATGATATTGACACTCAAAAATTCAGTCAGACTCCTGAAACTTCTCCTAAGCCCATCTGCACATGTCCCTGTAAAACCTAGCTTTAGCAAAAAAAAAAAAAAAAAAAAAAAAAACCTTGCTAGGTCAGCATAACCAGAAACACCGCCCTCATATCTGATCAGGTTCCTCATCCTTCAGAATTCTGAGGTAATGTCTGATCATCCTGGCTTACTTTTAGCAAGACTCCTTTTGGTCACTTAGCCAGATTCCTCCTGACCCCTGGTGTTGCCTCTTAGTAATTTTCCATACATGACCCCTATCTGCTCTTTGGCTATAAATTCCCACTTGCCCATGTTGTATTTGGGGTTGAGCCCAATCTCTTTCCTCTACCACAAAATCCCACTGCAGTGATCTGTACACCTAACATAATTGTCCTGAATAAAGTGGTAAAGATGCTTTACCATCTTTAACAAGTATCAGTGAATATCTTCTTCTTTAATAATACCCTAAGGAACAAAGTTTTAAAGAAAATCTCTCAAGTAATTTAAAAAAATGATATAATTTTATAATTTTCTTCCTCTCCCAAGGAACACACCCACATAATTCTCAATCTGATTCCCAGACTTTGCTTATAATTTACCTTCCCTAAATTAGAGTCAGTAACTTTCATCAAGGGCTCCCTGTAAGACGTACTGCCATTAAAAGGCCTTTTGGGGTGCTGGAGCTCCTTGCTGGGCTGTGGCTCTGCTGAGGGGAAAATAATTCTCAAGGACCTGACTCTGAAAGCAGTATACTAAAAAATTATTGTTTATCTGAAATTCAAATTTAACTAGGCCATCTGTATTTTTATTTGGTAAAACTGGCAACCCAAACTCTATTTTCATGGATAAGAAAACTAAGCCTCCAGGAAGATAAGTAATTTGACCAAAGCTAACACCTGGTTAGCAGTGTCACTGAGCTCTGAATCTGAGACTCACTGAACCCTATTCCCTCCATATTATATTGTCCCCTCTTTGTCTGCCCAGGAAGCTCTCCTCATCAGCCAACTGCCTCCACCTTCTGGTAAAATAATCCTTGTTACCACTCCCATCTAACTAGAAGAAAACTTTCCTTCCCAGCCAAGAAGGATTCACTGAAAGATGAATCCCCATGACTAATTTTCCCAAATCTATCTTCCTTGTAAATTTACCTCTTTTAGAAAAACAATGAAAATCTCCCTCATTTTTTTCATGCCGATATTTATGTTTCTGTAACTCTAGACTGCCTCAGGAAACTGAAATGTAAATATAACAGCCCATCCTGACTTGTGCTTCTGGTTTAAATTACCTGAAACATAATACAGTAATTTAAATCTAAAGAGAACCAAAAAACTGTAGTGTCACTGCATTATAAGGATACCACATGTTCGGTACTTCCTTCTGTTGTTGTTTTTTCTAGTCATATCTTTCTTTCTCTCTTTGCTTTTTAGGGCCACAGCCTCAGCATATGGAAGGTCTCAGGCTAGAGGTTAAATCAGAGCTACAGCAGCCAGCCTATGCCACAGCAACGTGGGATCTAAGCTGCATCTGTGACTTACACTGCAGTTCATGGCAACACCAGATCCCTGACCCACAGACAGAGGCCAGGGATTGAACCCACATCCTCACAGATACTAGTCAGATTTGTTTCCACTGCGCCACCATGGGAGCTTCCTAGTCATATCTTTCAGTACTTAATAAGTCTAACCATCTTGTGTTTTACTGAAGGATTTGTTGTGCTATGGTGAGACTCTAACAGGATGGAATACCTTCACAAAGTCAAGGTTAACCTCTAGCAGAAAACTTTGGCAACAAAGGGACATTTAAAGGAATTTATGCCTGTCAAGTTCTTGAAACAGTGCCAGACAAGCAGGAAGTGATCAGTAGATGTGAGCTAGGGTTATCTTTTTTTTTTTCCTTTTTTGTGGTCACACGTATGACATATGGAAGCTCCCGAGCTAGGGGTTGAACCAGAGCTACAGCTGTAGGCCTATGCCACAGCCATGGCAACGCCAGATCTGAGTCACATCTGCAACCTACACCACCGTTGCAGCAATGCCAGATACTTAACCCACTGAGCAAGGCCAGGGATCAAACCTGCATCCTCACAGACATTAAGCAGAGTTCTTAACCCACTGAGCTACAACAGGAACTCTGAATATTATCATTTTTAACACCTGGGGACAATACTGATGGTCAGATCAGGAAGTGGTTTTACAACTAATACATCATAAACGATGCAAAAAGAGGCAGGAGTAATAGTGGTTCTAGAAGCAAAAAGATAAGAATGGAGAAAAGTCTATTCACTCATTCAACATTTAGTAAATGAGTGTCATGTGCTAATTCTGAAAGGCTGAAGAGTTTGGAAAGAGAGGCAGGTCTTTATAGTATGATAACTGTGCAATAAGAGAGTGATATCCCGTGCAAGCATGGAAGCACAGACAAAGGGAACCAAGGCCAGTCAAGTGGGTCAAACAGGGGTCAGGAAAATGGGCTACAGTCCTCAGCTGCCTTCTATTGGGGCAGTAAAGCTGGCCAGGCTAAGGCTGGGAAAATGGTTCATTTCACACTGAAGAACACCACTAAGTAAAACACAGACTTAAAGCAGCAGAGTATGTGCAGGGGGCTGAGAACAATGCAGTTCCCCTCTCCCTTGGGAAATCAGCCAATACTAACCACTACATAGTTACTAGAACCATATACAACCAACCATGGTCCCCTGCAGAAGGAAGACCAGATAAAAGGCTTTTCCCAACTTCAGCCAACCTGAGCAAGAGGGCAGACACCACCAGATGAGAGATTTGGTGATTTGGAGAAAGGAGTTTTGTCTGCTTCATATACTGACCACTGAAAATGTTGTTATATATTATATCTTAATTAACTATATAAGTATCCCTGGCCACCAAAAGAGATCTAACCAGTACTTAAGTCTTCCACATTAATCCTCATAACCATCATAACAAATTTTATTATTCCCATCTTACAAATGAGGAAACAGATTCCAAAAGAGATTTAATGATTTTTCTCAAGATCACAACCAGCAACAGAAAGAGCAGGATTTGAACTTCAGTAGTCTGCATAATTTTATTTCCCTTTCTTTCCACCTCTTGAATTAAAACACAGGCTTCTAGATCCTGCTTGTCACTATCCACAATAGCCAAGACATGGAAACAACCTAAAGTCCATCAATCGATAAACAGATTAAGAAGATGTGGTACATAAACACAATGAAATACTATTCAGCCATAAAAAAGAACAAAATAATGCCATTTGCAACAACATGGATGGAACTAGAGATTCTCATGCTAAATGAAGTCAGAAAGAGAAAGACAAATACCATATGATATCACTTATATCTGGAATATAGTATACAGCACAAATGAACATTTCCACAGAAAAGAAACTCATGGAGAACAGACTTGTGGTTGCCAAGGGGGAGGGAGAGGGAATGGGAGGACTGGGAGTTTGGGGTTAATAGATGCAAACTATTGCATTTGGAATGGATAAGCCATGAGATCCTGCTATATAGATAGCACTGGGAACTGTGTCTGGTTAATTGTGATGGAGCTTGATGGAGGATAATGTGAGAAAAAGAATGTGTGTGTGGGTGGGTGTGTGTGTGTGACTGGATCGCTTTGCTGTACAGTAGAAAATTGACAGAACACTGTAAACCAACTATGACGGAAAAAATAAAAATCATTTTTAAAAAAACCCTGCTAGTATCCCACCTCCTTGTAAGCTTTCTCTCCATCATAGCACACAGTGTAGCCTTTCATATGCCACATACTCGGTAATAGTTTGACGTTTTATGATGATAATGACTTGATGATTTTTAGCAATGGTTGATCTGTGTGGGTGCCTTGTAACCACTAGGAACAGAGCAACCATGGTGTCCTGGACTCAGGAGAGAAGTCTTGCAGGCACAGCTAGGCTTTGAGACCAATCTTTTTTTTCTTTCAATAAATTTTATTATATTTATAATTGTACATCCATCATCAATGAGGCAGGTCTTGAAGAAAGTGGAAGCTATGAATTGGCAAAAGCATGTGGGATAGGAAGGGGAGTATCCCACACAATGGAGAAGAAGTAATTTGTACAAAGGCACAGAATCAAAGTAAAACAAAATTACATCCACCTTCCAGGTCTCTGGCTCTAACACTGTGTTTTGCCAAATCTTTGATAATTAGAAATAGACAATTCTGACAGAAGCATCTTTGCACCACTCCTTTACGCCATACATATTTGGGGGTGTCTTTTATAGGCAAGGCTCTGTGGGAGGCACCACGATGAATTAGACACAGACCTGCCCTCACAGACAATGTGTTCACTAGGAGAGAAAGACCTATACATAAATATCTGTAATAAAATGTATAAAGTAGAAACAACCATAAGCATGGTATGGACTGTTATGATTCATTAGAAAAACCTGCAACTTCCAGGTGGGGATCTTTCTGATGGCTTCCTAGAAACAATGGTGTTGCTGCTAGCCTTGCAAGGATAGGATTTGCAAAGACGAAGATGGGTTCTAGGCCATTCCAGGAGGCAGAGGAAACCACACACAAAAAGATAGAAAGTTAATCACTGGAGTTCCCGTCGTGGCACAGCAGAAACGAATCCGACTAGGAACCACGAGGTTGCGGGTTCCATCCCTGGCCTTGCTCAGTGGGTTAAGGATCTGGAGTTGCCAGAAGCTGTGGTGTAGGCCGCAGATATGGCTCGGATCCCGAGTTGCTGTCACTCTGGCATAGGCCGGCAGCTACAGCTCTGATTAGACCCCTAGCCTGGTAACCTCCATATGCCACAGGGGCAGCCCTAAAAAGGACAAAGGACCGAAAAAAAAAAAAAAAAAAAGATAGAAAGCTGAGAAAGTTCAAGGTCCAGCAAAGAAGAGTGAGGAGTTTGGTTTTACTGCAACATTAGAGATACAAAGAAAAGAGGGAGAAATTAAGTTGCAAACATAGTGAGACCTTATGGTAGAGTGAAAAGAACATGAAAGTTAAGAGTCCTAGGATAAAATTCACATTCTGCTATTTTCGGCCTGTGTGACCTTGGGCAAGTTATTTAAACCTCCTGAACCTCATCAGTAGCCACATCTGTAAAAACGGGCCAGAGAGGTAGGTCCCCAGCCATGCAATAATTTGATGTCCCTTCTATCTGATATTTAACTATTGATTCCACTTTTTTCCTTGCTTTGTAGGGCCACACTCGAGTCATATGGAAGTTCCCAGGCCAGGGGTCGAATCATAGCTACAGCTGCCAGCCTACACCACAGCCACAGCAACGCAGGATCCAAGCCAACGTCTGCGACCTACACCACAGCTCAGAGCAACACCACATCCCCAACCCACTGAGCGAAGCCAGGGATTGAACCCACATCCTCATGGATACTAGTCAGATTCATTTTCACTGCATCACAATGGGAACTCCCCCACTTTTTTTTTTAAAAGAGGCTGAGCACTAGGTCAGATGGAGACCCTTGCCTTTCCTCTAAGCAATTTCCCCTGCCTCCAAGCAATTTTAGTGTTCTAGCCAGCCAGCCAAACAACACCTTGTAGTAAATCTGAGTCTGCTCACTTTGAATTGTGTTCAGACCTTCAATGGGAGTTCCTGGTGAATGTGATAACCTGTATAGGCTGTAACTTTGAACTTCTGCCCTTCTGCCCTGACCCTTGGCTCAAATCTGCTCAACTCTGCTCACAGAATAGCTGGCTATAAGTATTAAGAATAGCTATTATTATCCTTGATGGAAACTGAAAGAGGAGAAACTGAAGTTGTGGAGGCTGCTTAGGAGGTAATTTAGGAGGACGACTGCATAATCCAAGAAAAGACTCTGAAGGCCTGAAGTAAAAGAACAGTGCTAGGAATAGGGAAGAAAGGATATATTTAAAAGCTCTCATGGAAATGGGATCCCTAGGACTTAGCAAATAATTGACGTGTGAGATGAAGTAAGGGAAGAGATTGAAAGTTGGGCTCTAGGAGGATGTTAGTGTCATAATCCAACTAGTGAAGAGGGGAAAAGGAGCAGATTTGGAAGGGAAGTCAATGAATCTATTTGGAACACATCCAGTTAGAGGCCAGTAATAGCACAACCAGACAGGAAAACATCACGACAAAGATTCTCTTCTTGACCAAACTCTACTCAGACTCCCCTGAAGTCTCTTCTCATGTCCAATTCTCTGCATAGTCCGATTTTAGCAACAAACCTGCTCAGTCGGTTTAGCCAGAATCCCCCATCCTCCATAGGGGATCACCCTCAATATCTAATCAGGTTCTTTGTCCTCCATAATCAGTAGGTGACATCTGGTCACCCTGGTCTGCCTTCGGCAAGAATCCCAGTAGGTCAGTTTAGTTAGGACCCCTCTTACCCTTGATGTTTCCTCTTAGTAATTTCACATCCACTAACCAACCTGCTCCTCCCCGCTTGTCCTTCTATTTGGAAATGAGCCCAGCTTTATACTCAGATCTCTTTTCTCCTATTGCAACAGTTTTTTCTAAATAAAATCTGTTTTTACCACTTCATGTCCAAGTCTGGTTTTTCTTAGCAGTAGTTAGGAATTCAGCCTTTTCAAGGGAGAAATCAGAGGTAGTAAAGTATTAATGCACATATGGCATTTTGTGTCTCCACACCACCAGCAGGGAAGTTGAGCCAGGTGCTGTGGCTAAATCATGGACTGTTCCTACATTCTACACACTTCTGTTCTCTTTTCTGTTAAAATCACTCTTTGTAAATTTCCCGGTGAATTTTCCACTCTTTCTGACTCTCATTATGGGGATGTGATAGGCAGAATAACAGCTCCCAAAAGACATTCATGTCCCAATCCTTGGAACCTGTGAATATATTACCTTATGTGCCAAAAGGGACTTGGCAATGGTGACTAAGTTAAATTTTTTTAAATGGGGGCTTTTTCTGGATTATTCCAGAGGGCCCAGTATAATCTCAAGGGCTCCTACAAAAAGGATAAAAGACAATCAGTGAGAGAGAGAAGTTGGAAGATGCTAATAGCCTGCTAGCTTTGAAGATGGAGGAAGGGACATGAGCCAATGAATGAAGGCAGCCTCTAGAAGCTGGACAAAGCAAGGGAGAAGATTCAGTCCTCGATGGTCCAGAAGGAATACAGCTCTGCTGACACCTGGACTTCATGCTAGCAAAACCCAGTTCAGATTTCTGGCCTTTGGAACCATAAGATAATACATTTTTATTGTTTTAAGCCACTTCTTTTGTAGTAACTTTTCATAGCAGCTATAGGCAACCAATAAAACAGATGTAGGGAATGGGCTAGTCCTCATTAGCACATGAGCGATGAAAGGTTGTGGGCAGATAACTTTTAAGCACAATTGATGGGTGGTTGGTCTACAGTGGTTCTCAGTAAGAATGAGAATGCCTTGCCCTCTCTAGAGAATATGGGAAAAGTTTGGAAATGTTTTTGTCACAACTGCAGGATGTTACTGGATATTACTGTCACGACTGGATATTACTGTCAACTAGAGACCAGGATGCTATTCAACATTCTACAATGCATAGGAAAGACCCCCATAACAAAGAATTGTCCAGTCCAAATTTCAATAGTGTCAAGATTAAGGAAAAAATTGAATCTGATTCTGACCAAACCTCTAGATCAAACTATTAATGTATTAATTTACAGGAAAGAGAAGGTTCAGGATCCTGTTAAATAGCACCCCATGGATCCAATTAGAGAAATCTATTGGAAAAAGTTATCAGTTTTTCAAGAGATTGTAAGAGTAATAAAGACAAAGGGATATGGAACAGGGGAATCTACAGGATAAGAGACAAAATAACCAAGTGGAATACATAGACATAATTTGGATCCTAATTCAAATTTATTATAAAAATGCACACATGCATTTATGAGACAACTCGAAATTTAAATATTAACTAGACGATTATGGCATGAAAGAATTATTGCTAACTCAGGTGAATTATTTGTGTCATGGTAACTTTTTTTTTAAAGGAGTCTGTATCTATTAGAACTACATGTTGAAATGTTTACAGATGAAACAATGTATCAAATTTCCTTCAAAATAATACAGGAGAGGGGCTGTGTGTGAAACCAGATTAGGCCATGAGTTGATCATTGTTGAAGTTGGTGAAGGGCACAAGGGAGTTTATGATGCTATTCTCTCTACATTTATATGCTCAAAATTTTCCATATTAAAACAGTTTAAAAAGAATATTACGAAAATGTTTCCATTTAAAATGTCTATTTTTCAGAGAGAGAATGGTCCCTCTCCCTTTCCTATACGTCCTCATCTCTCCAAATGATCTGTCACATCTGCCATGCTCAGAAATGTGCGCCCAAGCAAAATCAAAAAGAAAACATGGAGTTCCCGTCGTGGCGCAGTGGTTAACGAATCCAACTAGGAACCATGAGGTGGCGGGTTCGATCCCTGCCCTTTCTCAGTGGGTTGACGATGCAGCGTTGCCCTGAGCTGTGGTGTAGGTTGCTCTGGCATAGGCCGGTGGCTACAGCTCCAATTCGACGCCTAGCCTGGGAACCTCCATAGGCCGAGGGAGCGGCCCTAGAAATGGCAAAAAGACAAAAAAAAAGAAAGAAAACATACGCAGAGTTCACTTACCATTTGTCAGGTGCCAAACAGAAAATATCCCAGTTTAGAATGTGCGGCATTCACTTGTAAAGAGAGAGAAGCTGGGAGGGGTGCTGTTGTTTACTAGACTCCCCTAGTTTTCTGTGGCTCTTGGAAGGAGGAATCCGTACTCAAAAGGCTGAAACCCAGTGCTTGAGCACAAGCTGGGCCGCCACCTCCACCTCCTGTGGGGAACAAGACCTCCTGGCTCATCCACCTTTAAACCCCCACCACCGAGCACTGTGCAGCACTTGGTGGGCACTCTGCAGATGTTTGAGGAGGGAGGAGGAGGATTTAGCAGGCTTTGTTTTTAAGCAAGCATAAATAAATGTTTTATGGAGTGTTAGCAACATCCTTCAGTCCTAATCAGAGAGCTTCCTTTTAGAACCACCACAACTGCAAAGTGACCTCATCAGCACAGATGCAGGGCTCCCCATCTTAGCAAGAATTTTCAGGGAGGTGCTGGGCTGAGGCTGTCAGCTGCTGCTTTGTCAAATAAATCCTATACCTAAATAACTACTCACACAGGCCCACTCAAGTGCTACAATTTTATTTTTAACCTTTATCATAGTCCTCAAGACAGGTGTGGAGGGCCTTGCCCACAGCTGTTGAGTCACACCTGAGCTCACTTCACCCACCCCTCCTGCTCTCCGGCTAGGGATCTACTCCCATAGAGCACAACCGCTGCACAGTAGAGAGGTGATAACACTGCATGATATACTTAAAAACTTGCTAAAAAGGTAGATTTGATGTCAAGTGTTCTTATTACAAAAATAAGCAAACATATTACATAACTAAGTAGGGTGGGAGGAAACTTTTGGGAGGCAATGGATATGTTTATGGCACATATGGTAATGGTTTCACAGGTGTACAGTTACCTCCAAACTCATTAAGTTGTGTTCGTTAAAAACACTTGACCCTTGGGAGGAGTTGTTGTGGCACAGCTGAAACGAATCTGACTAGTATCCATGAGGATGCGGGTGTGATCCCTGGCCTCAATCAGTGAGTCGGGGATCCAGCATTGCTGTGAGATGTGGTATAGGCCATAGGCCGACATCTGCAGCTCTGACTCGAGCCCTAGCCTGGAACTTCCACATGCTGCGTGTGCAGCCCTGAAAAGAAAAAACAAAAAATAAATAAACACTTGACCCTTGAAGAACACAGGTTTGAACTGCCCAGGTCCCCTTGTATACAAATTTTTTTCAATAATATACACTATAGTACCACATGATCAGTACCACACCATCAGTGGCTGAGTGAATCCACCAACACAGAGTTACAGATAAGAAGAAACCAAGGATTCAGAAGAACCACCGATACGGAGGGCCAACTACAAGTTATCCTCAGATTTTCAGCTTCCCAGGGGGTCAGTGTCTCAACCCCTGAGTTGTTGAAGGATCACTGTAGTTTTTTGCCTATCAATCATACCTCAATAAAGAAGGGTTGCTGAGCTTGCTATTCAAAGGAGCCTGGGGTCAAAGAAAACAGAAGGTCTCCAGAGAACTCACTACTCAGGCAGCATTGAAAAAGGACAGCCGGCCAATCTGAATGGTCTTCATTTACCCAGTTGGATGGATATCTATCTATTGTATACAAATACATCTCTTTTTTACTGAGGGTGCAGAATTCACAACTGCTTTCTTAGCATACTTCTGCCAGTCACCAATCTTTTTTACATTTTTATGTTTAACGTAAATAACTTTTTAAAAGTTTTCCACTTTGCCTGTGTCAAGAGCAGATGTTTTGAAAGAGCACAGTTGTGAAAACAAACATGTGATGGCCTAAGGAGTTAGAGAGAATGCCAAAGAAAACACTTTTCGCAACAAGAGGGGAAAGTATCACGGGGAAGAGGACAGAACAGGGGTTTCGCTGCTTTCCTTACGTTGCTTGTTATGAGAACAATTAGCCTGGCACTCACATTCCCTAAGGGATTCTTTTAAAAAGTGGACGCAGAGTAAATAGGACTCCATAGTTACAATAAAGAGCTGATGGAAGTGTTCGCAGCAGGAACCGATATCATACTCTATGAATAATTTTACAACATATGCAATCTCAACATTTATGTATTCTGTCACTTCGGTCAGAGGTAACTCAGGCAGTGTATTTAATCCTAAAAAAAATTCTCCAGACAAGAAACTCTTTCCCTAGAGCCCAAAGAGCCCACAAAGTCCTACCTTCTCAGATTCTCAAAGCTCAGCTGGGGTAAGGATAATTGACAGGCAAGCTTAGACCTACTTTGAAGTCTTTTGCAAAATGAAGAATCCATTTATAATGCACATACCAGCCCTAAAGGGATGTTTGAAATCTTGCCACTCATCTTAATAAGATTTCTTAAAATGCTATTTAGCCAGTAATTATTTTTAAGTTTTCCCCACTTGAAGAGCTAAGAGCTAAAGAGCATATTTTATATATATATAGTCAAATGAATATTTCTTATTTACAGACAAAGTGGATGAATTAAAATAGTTGTTTTGAACTTTCTTTAGAGAATACTTTTTTTATATTCTGAATATCTTCCAATTCAGTCTTTTTTTTTTTTTTTTTTAAGAAAATGTTGAGTTCCTTAAATAGCAACCTTCAAATTAGGTTTGAAATTCAGAAATACCATGGTGCCTTCCAGGATGAGGTTCTTAAAGGTCTTTACCTTCCTTCTTGAGTAAGATGCTGGGTAATGGAGGGTGCTTTCAGCATCCTGAGGCAGGGATTGTTATAAACGCAATGGAAGAGAAGCCTTGCTCTGGGCCCTGCTGGGGCCTCTGACCAGCAAAGAGAAACACTGTCTTCTTGTGACATTATTGGCCCTTAGCTACAAAGGGCCAATTCATTTATCTTGAGTGAACCAACTTCAGCTGAGCTTCCTCCCCAGGAGGAAGACTGGCTGCTAAAAAATTCTTTTTGCCAATGCTCGCTTTCTGAATAAAGTACTCACAGTTGACAGATTGCTTTCACATGCATTACCTTGTTTGCTGTCCTCCACTGAGAGTATGCCATGGCCTCAGGATGCCTGGCATACAAAGAGCATTCAGGACCATATCCAGATTTTGACATTTGGTGAAGTTTGGAGTTGAGTTTAGATCCTGGCCAAATGCTTACTTGCAGGTGACCTGGGGACATAACCTAATCTTTGAGCACCTCTAACCCTCACAGTAGAAAAGGCTATATGAGAAATATAAGGTAAGGTAATGTATAAAAACATACACTCAAGGGTGGTTGCTCAGAAAAATGTTAGCTTCCTTGTATACAAGGGCCTCCAGGTGAGGACATACACCAAGAGCTAGAAAAGCTGGGAATCTTTCCATGGGAGGCAAATTTGAAAAGGAAGACTACTCAACAAATAAATGCTGGAGAGGGTAAGGAGAAAAGAGTACCCTCCTACACTGTTGGTGGGAATGTAAATTGGTACAACCACTATGGAAAACAGTATGGAGGTACCTCGGAAAACTAAACACAGAACTACCATATGACCCAGCAATCCCACTCTTGAGCACTTTCCTTGGAAAAAGATACATGCACCTTTAAGTTCATTGCAGCACTATTCACAATAGCCAAGACATGGAAACAACCTAAATGTCCATCAACAGATGAATGGATCAAGAGGATATGGTACATATAAATAATGGAATACTACTCAGTCATAAAAAAGAACAAAATATTGCCATTGGCAGCAACACGGATGGAACTAGAGACTCTCATACTAAGTGATGTAAGTCAAAAAAAAAAATGACCACATGACATCATATATCTGGAATCTAATATATGATACAAATGAACTTTTCCACAGAAAAGAAACTCATGGACTTGGAGAACAGACTAGTGGTTGCCAAGAGGGAATGGGATAGACTGGGAGACTGGGGTTAACAGATGCAAACTATTGCATTTGGAGTGTATAAGCAGTGAGGTCCTGCTGTATAGCACAGGGACCTATATCTAGTCACTTATGATGGAATGTGATGGAGGATAATGTAAGAAAAAGAATGTGTATATATATGCATGTGACTGGGTCACTATGCTGTACAGTGAAAACTGACAGAACACTGTAAACCACCTATAATGGAAAAAATAAAAATTTTAAAAAAAGAAAAGGGAAGCCTGATAAAGGAATCTCTCTCCAGCTTCCTACAACCTGTGATCAAGGTCATGGAGACACATAAGAGGGAACTGGAAAAGAGCCTGGCCCTTGCTCTGTGCTGGCCACGGAGAGGCCTTCCTGGATGAAGAGGAATATCAAGGTGCCATCATTTTGTGCTCATTTCCCTGGCCTACTTGTTCTCCTCAAGCTTCACTTGTGACCAAAGATGTCTCGTGAACATAGGGTTGGCATTAAGCTCAGTATGGAGCTCTGGGGTCAGAGTATGTATGTGACAAGAGACGCAGAGAGAAACAAGAGGGAGGTGGCAATGCCTCGAGAGGGCCTGCAGGAAGTGGGTGAAAGGAAGCCATGCGGATTGATAGCTAACACCTAACAAGGTAAAGGAAGACAAGGCCTGCACAATGATACACTTGGTGTATAATCAATGTGAAACAAAACACATTTTTAGAGCTGATGGGGTTGTTCCCCAGTGAAGAACCCAGTCCAAATTGAGAGACCAACTCTCTCTCAGATGCTCTGCTGAGTTCAAGGCAATTGGATCTATATTAGAAAACTGAAGTTGGAACCAGTATTATAGATTGAGTTGTGTCCTCCCCAAATTCATATGTTGAATCCCTAACCCCTCAATGTGACCGTTTTTGGAGACAGGACCTCTAAGGGGGTAATTAAGGTGAAAGGTGGTCAGTCTAGAGAATTGGGGGTGGGGACTTAATCCTATAAGGCAGGTGTCTTACAAGAAGAGAAAGAGACCAGAGAGCTCCCTCTGTACAGAGAGAAAAGGCCATGACAGGATATGGCGAGAAGGTGGCCATCTGCAAAGCAGGAAGAGAGACTCACCAGAAACCAACTCTGCTGACATCTTGATCTCAGACTTCTAGTGTTCAGAACTCCGAGACAATGATTTCTGTTGTGTAAGCTACCTTTTTTGTGGTGTTCAGTTATGGCAGCCCTAGAAAAGTAATATATGGGAAATTTTAATGACATTAGCTTTCCTTATATTTTCTTGTGTCTAATTATGACATTAGGTGCTCATGATAACCGTTACTGTTAGATCTAGTTGCTTTTTTTTTTTTTTTTTTTGGTCGTCTTTTTGCCATTTCTTGGGCCGCTCCCGCGGCATATGGAGGTTCCCAGGCTAGGGGTCGAATCAGGGTTGTAGCTGCCAGCCTACGCCAGAGCAACAGCAATACGGGATCCAAGCCGCGTCTGCGACCTACACCACAGCTCACGGCAACGCCGGATCCTTAACCCACTGAGTGAGGCCAGGGATCGAACCCTCAACCTCATGGTTCCTCGTCGGATTCTTTAACCACTGTGCCACAACTGGAACTCCAGATCTAGTTGCTTTTTAGTTCCTGCTGAGCCTCATAAATTACCTTGCGACATTTTCTCTTCTTTTTGTACAAAAGATCACTTAGGAGACCTGGTGGAATAATAGGCGAGTAAGCAAATAATAGATGTGCTGCAACAAAAACAGGGTATTTCAATGCAGCCAAGTTGATCATTAACCTTTCACCTTCTTTTATCACCAAGTGTGGAATCAGTAGAAGATGCTAATGAGGCTCAGCATAGGAGTGGGAGTGAAAGATGGGTTTGGGCAGAGACAGGGTGAGAGACCAGGAGGGTGCTGGGAGGGGTAGGGTGGGAGTCTTCACACTACTTATTAGTTTTCTAAAAGTTACAATTTAATATTTATTCATGTATGCTGTGGACTGAGTTGTATTCTTGCAAAATTCTTAGTTGAAGCCCTCACCCCCAGTGTGGCCGTAATTGGAGTGAAGAAACAATTATGACTAAATGAGGTCATAAGGGTGGAGGCTTGATCCAGTAAGATTAGGGAACTTATTAGTGGAGACACCAGAACTCAATTCTCTCTCCCCACCAGGTGAGGACACAGCAAGAAGGCAGCTACCTACAAGCCAAGAAGAGAGCCCACACCAGAAATGGAATCCACTGGCACTTTTTTCTTGTGCTTGGCTGCTGGTAGGTGATCTCAAGGCCCCAGGAAGGCTCTGACTGACAACAGTGTCTTTGTTTGCCTGAGATATAGTCTAACGTGATCAATTTACGTTGGGGCTTTGAGCCACGCCATACCAGTTTTGACCTCTGGAGGAACCAGAGACTAAAAGCTAGTCTTTAGTCTCTAGTCTGTTTCTGGAGGGGATGGAAACAAAGCCAGCCATCAAGCTCTAATTAAAACTCTGGATACCGAAGGCCCTGGTGATCTCCCAATAGGCAATATTTTGTGAGTATCATCACGTCACGCATCATGGCCAGAAGACAATGCCATGCATGACTCCATGGGGTGAGGACAACCAGAACCCATGTTTGGGCCCCTGCCAGACACTGGCCTATGCATCTCTTTCTTCTGCTGATTTTAGTCTCTTTCCTTTCACTACAGTAACACTTTAATTATAAATATAGTACTTTCCTGAGTTCTGTAATCACCCTTGTGAATGATCAAACCTAAGGGTGGTCATGAAAAAGCTCTTTAGGTTTTTTCTTTTTTAAAGATTTTAACTTTGGTTTTTTGGTTTTTTGGGGGTTTTTTTGTTTGTTTGTTTTTGGCTTTTTGGCTTTTAGAGCCTCACCCACGGCCTATGGATGTTCCCAAGCTAGGGGTCCATTTGGAGCTGTAGCTGCCAGCCTACACTACAGCCGCAGCAACGTGGGATCTGAGCTGCGTCTGCGACCTACACCACAGCTCACAGCAATGCCGGATCCTTAACCCACTGAGTGAGGCCAGGGCTCGAACCCGCGTCCTCATGGATGATAGTCAGGTTCATTACCCACTGATCCATGACAGGAACTCCTGTATTGTTTTTCGTTGTAAGTAATAATTTACCTATTTAACTTGTGGTAATTTTAAATGATTGATAATCAGCTCTATCAATCTTTCCCTTTATAGCTTTTGTTTACTTTCTCACTAGAAAAACATATAGGCATTCATCTTTATTTTCTAGTTTTTTACAGTGTCATTGCTCTTTATTTAACTAATTCCATTTGGGATTTGTTATATGCTACCAGGTAAAAATCTATTGCTACTTTCTTCCAAATAGTTTATTAATTGACCAGTACCATTTTTTGAATAGTTATGTTTTTTTACCCTGTTATCGCATGCTAAATTCCCACATATACTAGGGTTTGTATGTGCTCACTCTATTCTGCTGGATCTATAGCACTGTCTTTTCTTGCACAACCCTGCCTTTGCTTTATTGTCTTTATAACACATATTAATATCCCACTGAAGATATCTTTCCTGTTTATCATTCCTATTTAAAATCTTCTTGGCTTACTTTCCTCTTTATTCTTCCGTAAGAAAATTTTATGTGCCCCAAGAAATGATTTACTCAGAACATAAAAGACAGGAGTTCCTGTCATGACTCAGTGGTTAACAAATCCGACTAAGAACCATGAGGTTGCGGGTTTGGTCCCTGCCCTTGCTCAGTGGGTAGGATCCGGCATTGCCGTGAGCTGTGGTGTAGGCCACAGACGCAGCTCAGATCTCACGTTGCCTTGGCTCTGGCATAGGCCAGTGGCCACAGCTCTGATTAGACCCCTAGCCTGGGAACCTCCATATGCCATGGGAGCGGCCCTAGAAAAGGCAAAAAGACCAAAAAAAAAAAAAAATTTTTAAAAAGAACATAAAAGACAAATTAAAATCACTTTGTCAATTTCTATCAACCTCCCCAAATAAAATACTAATGGAGCTTTTTACTAGAATTGCATTAAACTTAAAACTGGGGGGGAAATTGATATACATATTTACAAAACTGAATCTTTCCATGTAGAAACATGGTATGTCCCACAGTAAAAATAAAAAATTTTTTAAAAATTTAAGTTGATATTCTTCATACAAGTCCAGCAAATTTCTTGTTAACCTCAAAGAAATGAGAATTCTTATGGCTCTTAATGCACATTGCTGTATTATCTCCAGAAGTATTCACAAAATTTAAGATTGAAAATGTCCCCCTGCCAGTCTGAGTAGGTAAAAAAACAGTATCTCGCTGTAGATTTAATGTGCACTTCTTTGACTTTTCATGCGGTTGAATGATGTCACATATATTTATTTATTGTATTTCTTTGTGAACTCTTAGCTTTTGCCTATTTTCTATATTAAGAATAATACTTTGACCTAGCAGGTGGAAGTATTTTTCCCTGCACATCATTTGCCTCCTCTTAATTTTGTATATTATAGTTTCTGATACACAGAATTAAAATTTTTCCATCTACACAAATCTATTCTTTATGGTTTCTTCATTTATACTCAGGAAGTCCTCCAATTCAAAGATCATAAGAGTATTTGTGTATAGGTTCTTCAAGTCATTTATATGTTCTTCTATTTGTTTAAATTTTAGGGGGTTCCTGTTGGGGCTCAGAAGGTTACAAACCCAACTAGTATCCATGAGGATGTGGGTTCGAGCCCTAGCCTTGCTCAGTGGATTAAGGATCTGGTGTTGCCATGACCTGTAGTATAGTTCACACACACGGCTTGGATCTGACATAGCTATGGCGTAGGCCAGCAGCTGCAGCTCCAATTTGACCCCTAGCCTAGGAGTCAAACTTCCACCCTTCCATCCTTGGCATTAAGCCTAAAAAATTAAATAAATAAAATTTTAGTTCCCAAATCCACACTGGATTTATAGAAGCTTATGGTATAAATGGATTGGTTTGTTTAAGTCTGCATACTGAACCATGTTCTTTTTTTTTTTTTTTTTGGAAGTTATTCTGTGTCAAAGCTTTTTGGTTTACTTAATTTTTAAGTACAGAATTTCTTGGCACACACTCTTCACTGCAGTAATAAAATGTTCTCATTATTAAAGGAATTTAAGCAGTTACAGCTGAAGCCTTCTTACTAGTGTGTCTAATAAGGTACCTTTTAGTTAAAAAATGTTGAATATCATTCAACTGCCAGCCGCTGTCCCTCTGGGGCTTCTGCGAGTCTTCTGAATGGCTGCAAGAGTTAAAGGGGTTATTTTACCAGCGCCATCTGTAAAAATGTGTTGCTACAATTCACTTGCGTACACAATCCCCCAAGGGTACAAAGAATTAATTTACAATCACCAAGTCTGGCATTCTTACAAGAAAGCTGTTCAACCGAAGGAAAACATAACCCTCTGAGAAATCAAATGGGTCTGGCAGACTGAACTAAGATTTCCAGCAAAGTACTATTTACACAGCAAAGCTAAGGAGCAGGAGAAATCTCTCCTAACATCAAATATCGTACAGTATAGAAAACATTACATTGAATGCCTGAAAACCTGGAGTCCTTGTTCCAACAGCAATGATTTGACCTTGGGCAGATCACTTTAATGAATTCCAATTTCCTCTTATAAAATGGGTGACCTCATACGATTACTGCCAACACTAAATGAGAAAATTTATGTGAACGTAATGTATAAACTGTAAAGCAATGGTCAAAATATTAGTAGTTATTAATTAACCTGGGATTGAACTTAGGCTACTTCTCTAACTAAAGAGATGGCAGCGCCTGCCGTCCTTGGCTTATTCAGCCAGTCTTGGGACGCACTGTCTAGATGCCCACTGCCTCCATTCAAGGCATGCCCCAGTTCTGAACCATGCACACTTCCTGCCCACAACACTCCCCAGGGCAGACATATACATTAGCTTAAGTCTAGGCACCTTCAAGAAGGTAGGAAGGTACTATGTCTAGGCAGGAAAAAGAAGAATAGCATTTACTGAGCCCCTATCACATGTTGAATACTGAAATATACACTAGCAAAATAGAGGTGAGTGAGGACAGTTCTCTCACTTTTTGCCTTAATTTTCTGGCTGTACCAGACTCATAAGGTCTACAATGATCTAACACACACCACTACCAGCCAAAGGGTGTTCACACACATGAACTACATTTCTATCCCTGGGCAGTGTTAGGACTGGGAAAGGGAGAGAATTTACATGCAAGCTGTGTGGAGTCAAAGGAATACTTTTAAAATGATTTATAAGTTTAGCTGGCTCAAAGATGTATTTGTGCATCTGTAAGACTGAGGTCCAAAATTCTTCACAAGAACTCAGGATCAAGTCTGGGCTCTTCTTTCAAGAGGACTCTGCCCAAGTCGCAATAAAGTCAAAACACAGTGGGAAGGCATTGAGGAGGGAAAGGGCATGATCAGATCTGTGCTTTAAAAAGAGTACTCTGAAAAAAATTTAAAAATAAAAGAGTATTCTTGTTACAACGAGGTATCACTTTATACTAGTCAGAATGGCCATCATCAAAAAGTGTACAAATAATAAATGCTGGAGAGGGTATAGAGAAAAGGGAATCCTCCTACACTCTTGGTGGGAATATAAATTGACGTGAACAGTAAGGAAGTTCCTTAAAAGACTAAATATAGAGTTACCATATGATCCAGAAATCCCATTCCTGGACATACATCCAGAAAAAAAACTCTAATTCAAAAAGATATGTGGGAGTTCCCGTAATGGCTCAGTGGTTAACGAATCCGATGAGAAACCATGAGCTTCAGGGTCAATCCCTGGCCTTGCTCAGGGGGTTAACAATACAGCGTTGCCATGAGCTGTGGTATGGGTCACAGATGTGGCTCGGATCTGGCATTGCTGTGGCTGTGGTGTAGGCTGGCAACTACAGCTCCGATTAGACCCCTAGCCTGAGAACTTCCACATGCCGCGGGTGCGGCCCTAGAAAAGACAGAAAGACAAAAAAAAAAAAGAGAGAGAGATACGTGCACCCAAAGTTCGTAACAACACTATCTACAATAGTCAAGACATGGACACAACCCAAATGCCCATCAACAGAGGAATGGATAAAGAAGATGTGGTATACGTGTGTGTGTGTGTGTGTATACATATATAGAGAGAGAGAGAACAGAATATTAGTCAGTCATAAAAAAGAATGGAAGACAAATATCATATGAGTATCACTTCCATGTGGAATCTAAAAAAGATACCAAAGAACTTATTTACAAAACAGAAATAGTCTTAAAAACAGAAAACAAGTTTATGGTTACCAAAGGGGAAAGTGTGGGAGGGGGGTAGGGATAAATTAGGAGTTTGCAATTAACAAATACACACTACTATATATAAAATAAATAACAAGGACCTGCTGTATAGCACAGGGACCTATATTTGATACCTTGTAATAATCTGTAATGGAACAGAAGCTGAAAAAGAATATGTGTGTATCACTTTTCCGTACACCTGACACTAACACAACATTGTAAATCAACTACACTTCAATTAAAAAAAAGAGTACTCTAGGAGTTCCCATCGTGGTGCAGTGGTTAATGAATCCGACTAGGAACCATGAGGTTGCGGGTTCGATCCCTGCCCTTGCTCAGTGGGTTAAGGATCCGGCGTTGCCGTGAGCTGTGGTGTAGGTTGCAGATGCGGCTCGGATCCCGAGTTGCTGTGGCTCTGGCGTAGGCCGGTGGCTACAGCTCCGATTCAACCCCTAGCCTGGGAACCTCCATATGCCGCGGGAGCGGCCCAAGAAATAGCTAAAAAGACCAAAAAAAAAAGAGTACTCTAGTTGCTATATGGACAACAGAGGGGAACACCTCAAGAAGGGAGCAGGAAGGCTTACACGGTGGTAGGTGGCTGATGGCTTGCTCTAGTTCAAGAAAGTTAACTGTGTCCATATCTTCCCAAGGTCACATCTAGTGCCATCAGGTTAACAGACTGAAATACAGAGTCCTGTTGTGGCTCAGCAGAAACGAACCCAACTAGTATCCATGAGGATGCGGTTTTGATCCCTGGCCTTACTCAATGGGTTAAGGATCCAGACCCAGCATTGCCATGAATTGCAGTGTAGGTCTCAGATGCAGCTCGGATCTGGCATTGCTGTGGCTGTGGTATAGGCCAGCAGATGAAGCTCCAATTTGACCCCTAGCCTGGGAACTTCTATATGCTGCAGGTATGGCCCTAAAAAGCAAAAAAAAAAGACTGAAATAGGTCATGGTGTGAGTATTTATACCAAGTAATCTTGCAAATGCTACAAATCCACGTTTCCCTACCTCTCTGCACTCAAGAGCCAGTTTATCAGCACAGTATTGCCTAGAAGGCTTCTACAGGCCATCAGACAAGAGGGGCAGTGGCTTTGAGTTTGATGCATCCTGTTCCCTCAGGCCAGAATGTTCTTATCACAGCTCTCAGCATGGCTAGCTTGTTTTCTCCCTCAGGTCCCTGTTAATAGAGGACACCTCTAACTGCTCAAAGTCTGTCTCCCTCCAACTATGTCCTCACTGTTAGTTTCCTTCCTGGCACCTACCACAATTTATAATCACATATTTTTATGTCTGCTTGTTTGTGTTCTATCTCCCTCACTGGACTGTAAGCTTTGTTAAAAAATTGATCTCTGATTTTTCAGCCTCTAACACAATTCATCAATAAGAAAAATAGCCTGCCTGCAGCCTACAGACAACAGAGACCAATACTGTACCACCTCTGCAGGGTAGACATCTAAGCACCTGCAATAAAAATATACACTTAGGAAAACAGTTGAGACTCTGCAAATAACTCACACACAGGGCAGTGTGTGACAGGCAAGGGCAAGTCCAGGCTTGGAGCCAGTCACTTCCCCAAGTCTAGATCCGGCTAAAGAACCAGGAAGTTCTCACAGTGAAGGTAAGAGTTGAATAAAGACCTAAATGATGGGTGTATTACATTTCTATAGTAGTTCCAAGCTCACAAAAGGAGATTCTTATTTGTCAGAGAAAGTCATTAGGAAGATATGACTAGAGGTTGACCCTAGAGCTAGACCCTAGGCAATCAGAGGCTCCCCACCTGCTCCCCTGGCCTTAGAAAGTACATCCGTACACCACTCCTACTTGAGAATAATTTTCATAGATGCTGCCCTGAGGGAGCAAGGTGTTTGTTGAGACCATCTGGACAGTGTACATGATCAAAGCCAGCTATATAAAACTTTTCAGATTCTGCTGAGCAGATACCAAGATCTACTCATCTTGTGGCCACCCAAGGCAAGCCTTGCACGTAAGTTTCCTTGCTTATTAAAACCATCACCTACCTACCCATCTAGAATGGTATGCGTCTTTTCTCTTCTCCCTGGAATAGTCTCTGCCCTTCATGTACATGGGTCAGTTTGTGAACCAACAGCATTTTTCATGAATTCTTTTATCAACCCAGTGAAGAAAGCAGAGCAGAGATCACTCTTCTCTATATAAAGATGAGAAAGCTGATAAGCATAAAACCAAATTAGGTGTTCCCATCATGGCTTAGCAGGTTAAGAACTCAACATAGTGTCTGTGAGGATGTGGGTTTCACCCTGGCCTTGTTCAGTGGGTTATGTATCCAGCATTGCCACGAGGTGCGGTGTAGTTGCAGATGGAGCTTGGATCTGGCAATGCTGTGGCTGTGGCATAAGCCAGCAGGCGCAGCTCCAATTTGACCCCTAGACTGGGAATTTTCATACGTCCCAGGTACAACCATAAAAAGAAAAAAAAATGAATTAAAGTCCAGATCATCTGCCTCTAAGTTCAGAACTCTTTACACCATCTATTTCCAATTAGAATGTATTTTTTGTACACCTACTATGGGACAAATAAATGAGGGTATGAGGTAAAACAAAACATAATCCCTGACCTAGCTGAGTTAAAAACTTGCAAAACAATTTGAGACTGCTCCCACCATCAACCACCACTTCATGCTAAACTGAGGCTGTGGGAACTCAGAGACAGAGAAAAGTGTGTAGGCTGAGAGCCAGGAGAAGCTGTTACAGAAAGTAAGTTTGAGTTCTGCAGACCAGTCCCAAGGCCCCTTCAATGCAGAGGAGTAGACTTGCATTCACTGTGTCCCTGCTGAACTCATCTCCTTCACTTTCACTGATGAAGACATTTCAGAACAAGGAGGTTCTTTTCTAATCAACAACGTGCTGTACCTGCAAATATCTGACACTGTTACGGCCAGTGGGAGTCTTTTCACTCAGATAATTCCCTGATCAGTCTTGCATCCTCTTGTTTCTTTCTTCTGCTCTGCCATTTTCTACCTACCCAAAATAAGACTGCCATTGCGGATCACAGCTGCATCCCTTTTGATCGCCCACTGCCTATAGCACGTGCAAAAGGGGGCACTAGCAGCCTCCATCTACCAGGTCTCCTCAGAGAGAAAATGTCATGCTGTCCCTGAGCATTACTCTCCTGTGCCCTAAGTGTCAGCTGCTGGTCATGATCCTGCTACCCCTCACAGAAGTCAAGGAGAGAAAGAGCAAGAGAACAGAGGAAGAGGGGAATGTTGTCTCTGATGAGAAGTTAAAGGCCACCAGTTATTGCTGTAGGTGACAGTCCATGACACTAGGACACAAGCTAAGTCTGCCAGTAAAGCTGCTGAATGATTCTACAGACTTGCTTGTGCCCAAGAAGAAAGCATGACCCTTTGCCCCTACCACTGCCACCCAGAACACAACTCGTAAGTAATTACTCAAATCTATCCACCTCATGGGTGGGAAACCCATTTCTATATGTTCTATGTTCTCAATTGCACCTGCTGGAAGATGATCCTGTTCTTCCACGCTTCCCAACCTCTGCTAAAGTTTCAATCAGAATCTGATTTTCTTCCTGGAGGATGACTGGGCCTTTTTCACTTTCTCATTCAAGTAAGAAACAAGCATTTCATTCTATGTGAAATAAACCAGTAAAGCCTCCTGTTAAAATATCTTCTCTCAAGTGTATTTGCTTGCATTGTATGCTTTTCATACCAAGTCCTAAATAGACCAAAAACAGATTTACTTTTAAATAAACATTGTTTCCAGATGTAATCTATGGACGCTGTGAGATGAGGCATTTTAAACCTGTCAGTTTAAAATCCATCAAAGCAAAATACCGGCTATACTTATATAATCTAAAATAAACTGCTAAAATTTTAAATTCTAAATAATTTTCCACAAGGTGAAAATGTCCAAAATTCCATGCGAAAAATACTCTCATTGTCAAAATTAAACAATAAAATGGCAAATCAGACTAAAAGCTTCTATCAACAGGTGAAGAAGATGTCAAAGGGGAAATGTTAAAGGGAGGGATCAATTGGGAGGTTGGGATTCCCAGAGACACACTATACACAATCAATAATAAGAAGCACAGGGAAACCTACTCAATATCCTGTAATGGCCTATATGGGAAAAGAATCTGAAAAAGAATGGATATATGTATAACTAATTCACTTTGCTGTACACCTAAATCTAACACAACATTGTAAGTCAACTATACTTCGACAATTTTTTTTTTTTTCTTTTTAGGGCTGCACCTGCAACATGTGGAAAGTTCCCAGGCTAGGGGTCAAAATGGAGCTACAGCTGCTGACGTAGGTCAGCCACAACCACAGCCACATGGGATCCGAGCCACATCTGTGACCTACACTGCAACCTATGGCAACGCCAGATCCTTAACCCCACTGAGTGAGGCCAGGGATCAAACCTGCATCCTCATGGATACTAGTTAGATTCATTCCCACTGCATCCACAACGGGAACTCCTATACTTCAATAAAATTTTTTAAAAATATTCAGGAATTCTCGCTGTGGTGCAGCGGGTTAAAAATTCAACTGTAGTAGCTCTGGTTGCTGTTAAGGACTGGGTTCAATCTGCCTGGCCCAGTGGATTAAAGTATCTGGTGTTGCCACAGCTGTGATGTAGGTCACAGTTGTGGCTGGGATTCAATCCCTGGCCTGGGAACATACATATTCTATGAATGCAGCCATAAAAAAAAATTCAAATAAAATTTTAAAACAAAGATAGAGCTGTCATACACACACACATAATAATAAAGTAGAATATTACTTGCCATAAAAAAGGCAGAAAATGTTGCGATTTGCAACAATATGAATGGACCTGAAGGGTATCATGCTAAGTGAAATAATCCAGAGAAAGACAAATACTGTATGTTATCACTCATATGTATAATATAAAAATAAACAAATGAATATAATAATATAATATCAAGGCCTTAGTCAACGAAATACAGAAATAAAGGCATCTTTAAACCTAGTCCACTGAAGGCAGATATAAACTTTAAGTTCTATTGGCATATAAATTGAGGTTCCAACCTCCCACAAAATATTTCTTTCCAAAAGAGGAGTTGAACTCCCTGGAATAATCAGAAAGGCATTGAGAGAAGAAAACGGATTCCCAGTCACAACTCAAAAAGGTGTAAAAAAATTTTGTAACCGGCTTGCCAGAAATAAGAATGTGGTAGATTTATGAAGAAGGGGCCCAGGATTGGAGAGGAGGATGGAAAAGTGGATCCCATATTCAAGACGAAGTCAATAGGCTGTCTTCCTACATTTAGAGTCACCCAGGGCTCCTGAATGGTGATAATGAAAGGAACCATTATGGAAATGTCCCATCAGTCTTGATCCTGGACCTGAGGGGTCAACCACAGAGACCTTCGTCTTCAGGGGCAGTCCCTCTCCCAGTGATCTCTAGGAAACAGGCTCCGGTCAGAGGTCTCCACCTTAGCCCTTGCACCTTGGGAACTCCCAGGTTGACTCATTAGAGCCTCAGCCTTTTCTCTATCTCTCTTCTTGTGCTCCTTTCATTCTTCCTGGCCCCGATTGTAACATATTTGTTATTCTGGGGAGGTGCTCCAGGTCCTGATCAGGGCCAAAAGCCAATTTTGGGGGGCTTTCTCCATATATCTGGCACCAATTAAGCTATGAATTTATCCTTAACACTATTTGGCCCTTCATAGTTTCTGGGTTCCTTGGTTTATGTTTTCTCAACACCTTTCTGAGTCCTTCTCTTAATAGATTTTCAGCCTCTCTGGTTAGATGTTTGAAGTGGGAAGATGAGCCCTTATCATTATCATTTGGGATCTGGAGTCAAGGAATGCTCTGCAGACTCACTCATGATATGGTTTGATTCTTCCTGATGGAATCCAAACAGGTTGTAATCCATGACCTGGTGAAATACAAGCATATCCCCTACCCCACATAGTAAGTTTTCCAGGGGACCAGAAGTTTGTTAATGGGTCCTGCCACCAAATCAAGGGCTGTTCAGCCTGAGGGAAGTTAATCTTTTTTCGTTCCGTATTAAAATGTCTCTCTGCAGCCGTTTTCTTCATTAGGGGCCAAATTTAAAAAATTTAAAGTGAATAAAGTTTTATTCAAAAGTGTTCGTTGTGACCTAACTATTTGTGTCTCCCCCTTTTTGTTTTTGAAGAGCTTGTTTTACATATAAATTGGCTCATTCCACAATAGCCTGTCCTTGGGGGTTGTAAGGGAGGCCAGTGGCGTGAGCAATATGCCATGTATCCATTATCACTTTTAATTGCTTGTGGCAGGCCCATGACTGCCAAACAGGCATATAAATGACGCATAACGTGTTTAGCAGATTCACCAGATTGAGCAGTAGCCCAAATAAATTTAGAGCAAGTGTCAATACGTACATGAATAAATGATAATTTCCCAAAAGATGAATAATGAGTAACATCCATTTGCCAAAGAGCATTTGGGACAAGTCCCCTAGGGTTAACTCCAGGCTCAGATTGAGAAGGATTGTTAATAGTTTGACATGCACAACATTGACGGACAATTGTCTTAGCTTTAGCCCATGTTATTCCAAATCTCTCTTTAAGGCCTTGAACATTTACATGTGTTAATCATGAAAATGTTGAGCTTCTTGTAACACAGGTGTTACCAAGCAATCAATTTCTTTATTACCTTCAACTAGAGGTCCTGGTAAGTTAGTAAGTGCTCTGATATGAGTGATATAAAATGAGTATCTTCTTTCCCTTACAACAGTCTGTAATTCTGTAAATAGATCTAATAACAAGATAGGTAAATTTTGTTTTAATGGTAGCGGTTTCAATCATTTTGGCAGCATGAACTACATATGCTGAGTCAGAAAGAATATTGATTGGCTCAGGATAGTCCCTCAAGGCATGTATTACAGCAGTTAATTCAGCCTGTTGAGCAGAAAGGCCAGGCATTTCTATAATCTTTGATTAGCCACATAACCGGCCTTCCCTTTACTAATCCCATAAGTAAAGATCACAGATGCTTCAATGATGGGTGAGTCCTTCACCTTTTTTGGAAGAATCCATTGAGTTCGCTTTATAAATTGTCGAACCGGGTTTTTTGGATAATGATTATCTATTGATCCTACATCATCTGCAAAAGCAATTTGCCAACCTATATGGTTTTGAAAACAATTTTGGATTTCCTTAACAGTTAAACTAACAATTACATGATTCAAATCTTTTCCAGACATTTGTACACAATGAGTACAACCTTTGAGAATAAGTTGTGTCATCAAGTCCAGGTATGGAGACAAAGATTTCATGACATTATTGGGAAGAAAAAGCCATTCAAGAATATTTTCTAATTGCATCAATATTCCCATGGGAGAATGAGGAGAAGGTATAATTACTAACTGAATGAGCTGTTTTAGATTGACCCGACTTAGTTGGGAATTTTGTATTTTATTTTCAATCTTTTTTAGTTCCTTTTCCGCTTCTGCAGTTTGAGAGTGGGGGCTGTGTAAGTTAGAATCTCCCCTAAGTAAGGAGAATAGATTTGACAATTCATATGTAGGAATCCCCAAATAGTCAGAGCCAATTAATATCTCCTAACAGTTTTGTAAATCATTTAATGTGATCTCTTCTTAATTCTACCTTTTGAGGGTGAACAGTGCTATGTTCCACCACAGTTCCCAAATATTGATATGGACTTTTCATTTGAATCTTATTGGTAGCATAATCAATCCTGCTCCTTTTAGACAGGATTGCAAGCACTGAAAAACCTCAAGCAGCTGCTCCCGAGAGGGTGTAGCACAAAGTGTATCATCTATATAATGAATAATATAGCATTTAGGAAATTGTTGTTGAACTGGCTCAGTAACTGAAGCCACATAATACTGACACAAGGTAGGGCTGTTTGACATACCTTGAGGCAGGACCTTCCACTGATAGTTTTCTAGGGGTTATATTGTTTATCACTGGGACTGAAAAGGCAAATTTTTCCCTATCTTCTGGGTGTAAAGGAATTGTGAAAAAAGTCTTTTAAATCCAGTATGATTAACAGCCAGTCTGCTGGTATCGTACTAGGAGATGGGAAGCCTGGCTTAAGGGCACCCATAGGCTGAATTACAGCATTTACTCCTCTTAAATCTGTTAACAATCTCCATTTTCCTGATTTTTTCTGTATAACAAACACTGGCGAATTCCAAGGACTAAAGGATTGTTCTATATGGCCCCTCTCTAATTGTTCTTGGACAAGATTATTTAAAACTTTTAATTTTTCTGAAGAAAGAGGCCACTGCTCAACCCAAACTGGTTTTTCTGTAGTCCATTTTAATCAAATAGGTTCAGGAGAAGTATAACAGTTTTTACCAGCAGTGGCCATTAATGAAAAGGCCGATGTCCCACACCAGTTTTTTCCACTTTAATCTCAGATTCGACAGGTTTGCAGCCCTGTTTCAGAAACATTTTTTGGCTTTGATGACTATATTGATCTACTGGTGCTAAGTAAATTTCTGCATGCCATTATTGTAATAAATCTCTCCCCCAGAGATTAATAGCGAGGTTTCAATTTAGCTGGCTTCCCATCCGGTCCTTCACAATTAAGCCATTGGACACTCCTTTTGAGACCTTCTGTTCTTCCTAACCCAGTGACTTCAATATCAGCTGGCTGAAGAGGCCAGGTGTCTGACCAATGTAAATGGCTAATGATTGAAACACCAGCCCCAGTATCAATTAGTCCTCTAAAAGATTTCCCATTTATGATAACTTGACATGTGGGTCGTTCCTCTAGGACCTTTTCAGATGAGAACACTCCTGCCCCTCTTGTGGTATTAAATCGCTTCTGTCTAAAATTATTCCTGTTTTTTTTTTTTTCTTCTGTACTCTAGGTAAAATTAAGATTTGAGCAATCCAATCCCCTTTATTAACCTTCCAAGGGATTGCAATGGAAACCATCACCTGTACTTTATCATCCCCTATATTATCCAATACACCGGTATGAACTCGAACTCCTTGTTCCATTAGCCCTGCCCTTCCTATTATCAATCCAACCCTATCAGTTGGTAATGGTTTTTCTAATTTGATTGTAATAGGAGTTTCACTGGGAAATAGAATTAAATCCTGTAAACTAAGAGATCTACTGTGATGTTAAATGCTTGTACAGGTGTAGTCCCAGGGAACCTCGCTTCAGTTAAGGGTCTGGCTTTTGTTCTGAATAGGGAAAGCTTCCTTGGTTGATGGGGCTGGAAGCTTGCCCCAAGGAGAGTTTCCTGACAAGGGGGTTCCATCTTTATGAAAGATGGACTGGCACTGGCTAGCCCAGTGGTATCCTTTATTACATCTTGGGCATAGTCTGGGCTGTTTATTATTGTAACTAGAAGGTGCCGAAACTCCGTGAAAGGAAGGTCGGGCTCATGGAGGAGCATGACATTGTTTTTTACTATGTCCTGTCTTGCCGCAATTAAAACATTTTTCTAAAAACCTGTCTTTTAAATTAGCCATCGCTTGAGCTAGCATTGAGGCCTTAAAGGACTCCATCTCTACTCCCTGACAGGCTTTAATATATTCAGCAATGTTAGCCTTTCCCTTTAAAAATTCTATGGCCTTTTTGCAATCCGTATTCACATTTTCATATGCTAATAATTGAAAAATAGCATCAGACACCTCAAAATTAGTAATTTGTCATTTTAATGCCTCTTGTAAATGAGCTAAAAATTCAGTATAAGGTTCCTTAGGACCTTGTAGGATCTTTTGAAAAGAAGTATTTATTTGGCCCTTAGATTCAGTTTTATCCCATGCTGTTAAGCAACATGGTTTGACTTGTTCAATGGCCAAATCATTCAATCCTCATTTGATCCTGAAGATTACTCCAAGGACCAATCCCTAACAACTGTTCCATTGTAATCGGAAGATTTCGAGCCTGATTACGAGTAGCAGCAATTTGGGCATGATCTTGCCACCAAGACTTAAATTCTAAGTATTCACTAGATGATAGCACAGCACAGGTTAAGCTATGCCAATCAGCAGGAATCATACGGTTTCCTTCAGCTACTCCCTGCATGATTCCTTTTGTAAAGGGAGAATTAACACCATAATCTTGAACAGCATGTTTTAATTCTTTAAGAATTTTAAAAGGAAAGCGCTCATGAATGAACTCAAACTCCATCAGGATTGGCAGGATCGATGCCTGGAGTCATTGTCTCCCTGACAGTTACTGGAAAGGCTAAACGTATGGCATCCAAATCGCCTTCCCTTCAAGCCTGTAAAATTCCCTGTGGAATGGATGATAGATGGCATTCAGGAATAGCACTCATTTCCTTTGCAAGCCTAGAAGTAGAGGCTTAATGAGTCCTCATCACCTTACTCCTAATAGGAGGCAATTGAGGAATATCAGTATCCAAAATTGGAGCCGAAGGCTCAGGAGCCAAACATTCTCTATGATAGTTTTGCTCAGGGACTACATATTTAGGTTCCTCCAACAAAGGCGCAAACTCCTTTCTTCCTCCTCTAATTTCCCTGAAGTCTGTAGAGGTTCTAAAACTGATTTGATTAAGCTCCAAGTATTCCAAATAGAGGAACTGAAACACCCTTACCATGCAATGTCCTAATAAGCTCCATTCCTACATTTTCCCACATGTTTAAATCTAACGTTTCTAAGGTAAGAAACCAATCACAGTGTTTCTCAATAGTCTTAAAAAGTTCTGAGAGCTTATTTTCACTTATTTTTATGCCCCCTTTTTTAAGGAGTTGTGTTAACAAACAAATATAAGAATTATGGTTTCCTGCAATTACCTTATTTCCCATTTAACCCCGTAAATACCTGAGAGACAGAACTTATCCACAGGATTTTTTTTTTTTTTTTTTGAGTGTGGCCATGCAAAATTCCTCCCTTCTTCTCAGGGCTCCATAGCACTTCCACGAAATACCGCTGTAGTCGTGGCCCTTCGTTCCTTGTGCCTGCCTGTTTACCCGCCCCATGTTGGGCGCCACTTGCCAAGGCCAGCTCAGCAGGATGGGGCTGAAGAACAGGTGCTACAGAACTTAAGGAATAAATAACAAAACAGCAAGACAAAAATATCAAGACACAGAGAGAGAGTAAAGGTGGGAACCCTGATGACTCAAGGTCTCAGGAACCAAAAGCCCCGCCTCCAGAAACCACACTGCTTTTATTGCGTTTCTTAAATGCGATCACGTGAGGAGGGGCTATTGGAGGGTAATCAAGGAAAATCAGAGAAACATGTCTCTCAACAATCAAGGCAGAAAATTAGGGAAACATGTCTTGCAACAGATACAGACTTACACAGACAGAGAACAAAACCGGTGGCTACCAGTGGAGAGGGAAAAGGTGCAGGGTTCAAAAGAGGAAGGGGATTAAGAGGTACAAAATACTATGTATAAAATAAATAAGCTACAAGAATATATTGTACAATACAGGGATTATAGCCAATATTTTATAACTTTAAATGGAGTATCATCTATAAAGTCTTGAATCACTATGTTGTATGCTTGAAATTAATATAATATTGTACATCAACTATATTTCATTTTTAAAAACCTACTTCTCTGATTGTCACTAACCCCTAGAGTGCTGGCCAGAGTAGGAATAACACCACTCTTGTCCTTTCGTTTAAGTGAAACCAGAGCAGTTTAACCACCACCCAGCAGGCTCCTCATTCTTCATCCCATGAACCACTTTCTCTCCTACCTGTCCTTTCCATATTTTTCCTCTCTACACATTTTTTTCTTCTCATCATTTTCCTCTTTTTCTGCCCCTTTCCTTTCCTTCTCTTTTCTTTTTTTCTTTTCTTTGCTTTTTAGGGCCACACCCACAGCATATGGAGAATCCCAGGCTAGGGGTCAAATCAGAGCTACAGCCACTGGCCTACACCACAGCCACAGCAACGCAGGATCCAAGCCGATCTTGGACCTACACCACAGCTCAAGGTAACACCGGATCTTTAACCCACTTAGTGAGGCCAGGGATCGAACCGCCACCTTCATGGTTACTAGTCAGATTTGTTTCCACTACATCACAATGGGAACTCCTCCTTTCTCTTTTCTCATTTTCTCAGTCTCATTTCCTGCCCTCCCTAACTCCTCCCATCCCTTGCCATTCAGAGGCTATAAAATCAAGTCCAAAGATAAATTGTTATTGCTTGCTTTGAGAACTCTTTGTTTTACTGTTTAAAGTGGGTGCTTTGGACATTTTCTATTTTTACTCTAAAATATAAGTTTATTTTTCTATGTGTGGGTGTACATGGATGTGTGTCTGTGCCTGCGTTGTGTTCATGGTGTTCTCCACGGGGATTAGCAAACCTTGAAAGAGAAAAGGGATGCCCACTTTAGAGTTTTACTTTGGACAAGCCCTTTCAAGTCTCCTTGAACTCAATTATCTCTTCTGGTTGTACAGAGAGCTGTAGATAGAGTCCTGAGGAGGGGGCTGATGAATTCTTACAATGTTCACTAAAACCAGTCCTGTCCACCTTCCACATTAAGCAGCCCCAAAAGACAGATCAAGATGCTGGAGTTCCCAATTGCTCCAAAGTGGGACCGGGGAGTGAACTGTGTGCAGCAGTCTGGCAACGAGGAGTGAGAAGAAACTAGTGGTATGCTGATAATATTTAACAACTGGGCTGGGGAAAGTGGGAGGAGAGGGGTAAAAATCTCTGAGTTGTAGCATCTGACGATTCCTATGGTGTAGATGCTCCTGTCATAACCAATTTCAAGCTGCTACCATGGAATCACTGAACACTGAGTTGGCAGTCAATGCACAGTAAGTAAGCCCATTGCAAAATGATATTTCCACTGTGTAAATACAGTAGATTCAAATAACCTCAAAAGATAGATAATATTAAATGTTGCTAAAACAATTAGAAGGTGATGAGTTTTTAGTATTTTTACCTTTGTTAACAGCACAACTTCCTTAAGTGCAAGTATACGTAATTTAATTTTTAATAATGGCTATATTTGACAACCAGCTTGCAAAATTCCTAAAAATGTTAACACTCTACTCTTACAATCTGGTATAAGCCAACACCCCTTGAGGAAAGTCAACACTTGTCATCCAGTTATATGGAAAACGGCTGGCTATTCAGATCAAATGGGATTTTAAAGGCTGCAGAAATAATAGAAGAAGGCCTTTTTACAAGTATGAAGGAAAACTAGCATGAAGGGAAATTCCCATTGTTGTTGGCATTTGTGCATAAAGATTGCACTTCATTGGCCAGAAGAATATCGTTTCAGGGCCTGTGATGCACCAGACACAGCATCTACCACCAGCTCAGCTCCCTCAATCATCACTTTCATCAAAGCCCTCCACACTGTGCCTCTCCAACTTATCTCCAGTAACTTTTACTTTGCCCAAACTGACTTAAGCATTGTTTCCCTGAGCACATATCTCCTTAGCTTCATTCAATCTGGCTATTGTTCCCTGCTGAGAAGCCCTTTGCCCTCCTCTCTTTCCAAGTGTTGCCCACGTTTCGGGAACTAGCTTGGATCCTATCTCCAGCTTCTCAGCCTCAGGACCCGTGCTCCTGCGGCTCTGGTTAACTGCATGTCTCTTAATCTGTACTCTGTGTGTACCTACCCACCATGTATTTAATTCCCAACCAAATTTTTAGTTCCAGGAGTTCCCACTGTGGCTTAGCAGAAAGGAATCTGACTAGTATCCATGAGGACAGCAGGTTTGATCCCTGGCTTCACTCAGTGGGTTAAGGATGTGGCATTGCTGTGGTATAAGTCACAGATGAGGTTCAGATCCTGTGTTGCTGTGGTTGTGGTACAGACCAGCAGCTACAGCTCCATTTCGACTCCTAGCCTAGGAACTTCCATATGTCATGGGCGTAGCCCTAAAAAGACAAAAATAGAAATAAAAAATTTAGTTCCTGGAGAAGAGGAACCAACATTCATACCCCCTTTATTGGCTTTTCATCAGCACCTAGTTCTAGCTGCTTCTATCACGGTTTTTGGAAACTTACTAAGAGCTCTCCTCTTCTGAGGAGACTGGATGGGCTTAAAGGATGCAGTCTTTCTCTAAAAAGGGCAGTCTGACAAGATAAGAAAGTCTTGGCAAGTTGTACTCCCAGCTTTACTCCTAATTAATTATCAGACACAGCTGTGTCACCACTCAATGAAGGATTATACTCAGGGCTGATTTTCCAGTCACTATTTACTGTATTCCTACCAGACGGTAACTCTCTGGCACCCCAAGTCCCCTACCCAATGCCTCCACCTCCCCATCCCAACCACTCAAACCTGCCCCTCGTGTGCCTTAGACCTTTCTACCATCCAGCAACTAAAGGTGTTTTAAAATGTGCCCAGGATTTTGTTTTTTTAGGTATGATGAGGACAAGAGATCAGGGGACGCTTATCACAAAAAAGACAGTTGGTTACTCACACTCTGAAGATTGGGAGCATGCCATACCACACAGGGCCACACAGGGAAGCACCAGAGTTGGCCAGGTGGCAGGTGGAGTGAGGGGAAAGCATAGCCAAAAGCCTTTGTAATGGTTTTCACAGGAAGGAATGAGCAAGGCAGGGTAAGCAGCTGAGCAGGCTTAGGAATGGATAAAGTGATAGAGGGCTCTGGGCTGTAGAGGTGGTCCCTAGTTTTCTGGCACCTGGCCCTGGGGTGATTTAGGACAGGGGTCATGTCCCAGACTTTAGGAGCCTGATAAAGAGGGTAATTCAGGACTATGCACTTGGGATTGGTGTGCATATCAAAGGCATGCCTGGAGGCAAGTTGTTTGTTATCTCTAGGAATTAGCTAACCCTAAGAGGGACAGACTCCCCAGTCAGCAACACCTCCAAATGTCAAAGCACATAAAATACAGATAATAAAAAATATAATTAAAACAAAAGAGTCAATGCCTAGCACAACATGAGGAGTCTCCCATAGGTTGCCCTAACATTTGTTGAGCACCAGGCCAAAATACTTAGTGAGGCTCACATACCAAATGTACAAATTCCCTGAACTTATAAATCAAGCTCACTGTTAAATAAAATATTTTCAATCCACTGTCCTTGACAATTGTATCAATCATATTCTTGGCAATCAGTATGCAATCCCAAATGTAATCATGAGAATCTCTGACTCAAATCCCACAGTATAAAATGTCTAACCGAAATTATTTTACTTACTATAAAGTTACAGGGATTAATGAAATATCAGGTTTCTTTGTTCGAAGTTGGAATTCAATCTGGTTTGATGACACTAGTTATTGTATACTGAGCAGCACTAGTTATTGTATACTCAGCAGCTATGCCATTGTTTAATTAAACATTGAAAAAAACAGGTTAAGGGATTAGAAAAAATTAGTGATGAATTTAAAAAGCTGCTATTTTGAAAGAAAAGCAAAATAGATATCTGGAAAATCTGACCTTCTCCAAAAAGAGAGAAATATATACCTAACGCTGCACTTAGAAAGGGGACATAAGCACAATCTGGAGAGAATTTTTAAAGCACTTCAAGATACAAATGCAATGCAAAATTTTATTAAATTTGACAATGATAGATTATTTAGTATGTACCAAAATTAACAAAAGAAATTTTTTTAAAAAATCAATAACTATAGAAGAAACTTTTAAAGTTGCCCCCAAAATTCTAGACTCAAATGGTAACTCCTAAGTTATATAACTCAGCACATATAATAATAAAAGAAACAAGGGACCTGTGGTCCAGGAATTGGATCTTCTGCTGCTGCTGCTGCTGCTGCTGCTGCTGCTATGGGCAGGCCTCATGCCATCCCCTACCCCTCAGCCCCCAGAGTAGGCCCAGCCTCCCCCAAGGAAAGACAGGAAAATGCCTTAAAAAAAAAAAAAAAAAAAAGACCAGTGAGAGGAAGAAGGCAGAGAACCGCCGGAATATGAAAAACAACTAAGAGCATCAAGAAGCACTATTGACTTAGCTAAACACCTATGTAATGTTTCAATGGAATGTGATAAGCATCAGAGGCAGCCAAAAAATAGAACATTTTGCTATTTTTGTAATTCTGTATGGAGGTTCTGCACAGTGTGGGAAAATAAAGTGCACGATGAAGTCTTCAGACTATGTCATAAAATATGCTGGTGTCTACGGTACTAGCCTTGCAATGTAGGCGCAATCTGTGACTTTCTCTGAAGCTTGGGTTTGTCATGGTAGGAAGTGTCTCAGGACACATGCCTGTGCCTGCCCACTTCCTGATGCTGAGTATGTGGAATGTGAATGGGGTATCTGGGACCATGGAGGGAGGATCTTCGGTTGTTCTTTTTGACATAACTTTCTCTGTGAAGATGATCAGTTTGAACATCAAGACAGCTGCCAAATTTTAGAGGTGGAAACATTTAGATGTGTTTCATGCAATCAGCTTGGTCAGCACTCCTGTCTCCGTCGTAAGGCTGGTTTCTGTGATGATCACACAAGGAGCAAGGTGTTTAAACAAGAAAAAGGAAAACAGCCTCCCTGCCCGAAATATGGACATGAGACTCAGGAAACCAAGGATCTTAGCATGTCAATGTGCTCCCTGAAGTTTGGCTGGTAGACTGGAGGTGAAGAGGGAGATGGAGCTTCTGGGTATGATGCCTTTTGGAAGAACCTTGCCTCTGATAACTATGGTGATACCAACTAGCACAATGAGGGAGAAGATGACTATGAAGCAGAGGATGATGAAGAGGAAGAAGAAGGTGAAAAGGATTCAGATGCTGAGTCATCAGATTTGTTTACTAACTTGAATTTAGGAAGGACCTGTGCCAGTGGTTATGCTCGCTATGAGTAACAAGGGAAATAGGAGAGCTGTTTGCTTGTTGGTGACCTTGTCTGAGGAACTGGAATGTGTGTGCCTGACAAATTGTGTGTGGGTGTTCAAAAGTATGTGCTGCCACTTAGCCTTGTGTGAAAGACAAGTCACATTTACTGGGGCAAGGAGTAGGGTGTAGCACTTTAATAGAAACTGTTAAGTTGCCATTTTTATTTTAAAAGACACTGCTTATACAAACATTCTGTCTGATTCTGTAAAATGTAATGGGTAAAATGAATTATTATATTTTTCCATGTTTGTCTACAGGATAAAAGTCAGATGTTATTCATTAAATATTCACATTATCTTAAGTAGCTAAAAATATAAGAGAAACAATTCCTCATTCATTTTGCAAATTGAGGGTAACGCTTATGCCAAAACTTTAAAAAATAAACCATAAACTACTTGTACTTATAAATAGTGATGTAAAGGTCCCACAAAAATGTCCATAACCAAAATTAGTGGTGTATTTCAAGGTTGAATACACCATGACAAACAGATTTATTTTTAGGATTGAAAATGTGGTTCAACATAAGGAAACCTATTAATATACTTCATTTCACTAATAGAGTAACAATGAAAAAGCATATTATCAGCTCAATAGATTCTAAAAATATATTTGTTAAAATCCAGTATCCAGGAGTTCCCTCATGAATCAGCAGGTTAAGGATCTGGCTTTTTCACTGCTGTAGCTCTGGTTACAGCTGTGATGCAAGTTCCATCCCTGGTCCAGGAACAAACTTCCACATGCCATGGGCAGGGACCCCAAAAATAAAAAATTTTTTTTTAAAAAAGACAGAAACTGGAGTTCCCGTCGTGGCGCAGTGGTTAACAATCCGACTAGGAACCATGAGGTTGCGGGTTCGATCCCTGCCCTTGCTCAGTGGGTTAACGATCCGGCGTTGCCGTGAGCTGTGGTGTAGGTTGCAGACGCGGCTCGGATCCCGCGTTGCTCTGGCTCTGGTGTAGGCCGGCGACTACAGCTCAGATTCAACCCCTAGCCTGGGAACCTCCATATGCCGTGGGAGCGGCCCAAGAAATAGCAACAACAACAACAAAAAAAAAAAAAAAAAAAAAAAAAAGACAGAAACTAAAAACAGGTCTCGGTTTTGGAAGAAACTTAGTATAAGGCAAAAGCAGCATTTAAATTAGAGTAATTAAATTAATGTTGTAAAAATTTTCTCTACCAGTCAGCAAAGATTAAAAAGATTGATAACACTGTTTGTTGGCAAAGGAATAAGGAGATAAACAGGCTTTCTGATACAAAGATATTGGTACTATAAATTTGATAATGGTAATCAAACTTCCCAGAGCAACTAAGTAATAGAATGCCTTAGTCTACAGTATAGGTGAGCTCTTTGGGAAAGCAGAATAAAAAGGCACATAGCACACACTACCAAATTCTTTCATGCCCTAAATTTTCCTAACCAAGAAATCCCATCTCAAGCCTTGCCCAAATACCAAAATCGAAAAATTCTTTATGTAAACCAACCTTTGCAAATCAATACCTGCTCCACCCAACACTTTCCTCCAACAAAGCAAGGCTATAGAATCAGTTCAGGCTCAACTAATTCCCTAGCCTTCTAACCAACTAACTATTGTGCTCTAGTGCATTTTAAGGGAAAACATGTTTGTATACAAACAGTGAACTAGAAAACAGTATTTACCTTTGGGATATTTTGGGGTTTCTTTGATTATTTACATTTTCTATTTTTTTCTACAAAGAATATGGATAATTTGTTTTTTTTAACTTAAATTTTAAATTACACTCAAGGCCACAGACATAATATTAACCAAGTTTCTCTTGGGAGATGCTATAGACCTATGTTGACATCTTCCACTCTGAATATGGTACCCTATGTCAGCATGAAGAAGTTACGGAGAAAGAAACCTCATCCCCAATTCCCAAGGAGCGTCTTGAATGTGAAGTCTCTCAGAGGGTAGTTATTAGGGAACTGTTGACCGAAACCACTCACTCTGGCCAGGTATGAAAGTAACCATTTGCATAAGTTGTCTCACAATAGGAGATCCCTATAAGGAACACAGAACTAACAAGCTGCCTCCAAAACCAACCAAAAAATTCATAAGGGACAAAAAGAGTAAAAGAGACACCAGCTCATAATATGTTCTGCCAACCTCCCAGAAACCCTCACGATGTATATACCACCAAGAAGGGCCCTGAGTGGGACAAAAAATGAGCATGAGCAGGAGGACTGACCAGAGACAACTCAGAAAACTAACCCCACCACCATAAAACCTGAAATTATGATCCACAAGGCAGAGCAGTCCTCCTGAGTCCCCTTAGCTTGCTGCTTTCTGTTCAAGCACCCCTTTACAACAAAGGGGTTTGTTTTATCAGTAGGTGTGTCTCCTCAGACAATTCATTTCCAAGTGTTAGAAGGCCTCACTTTGAGATCCTAGAAGAGGGTCTTCTCCCAAAAACAGAAAGAAAGCATAGGGTAGGTGTCAGTCATTGTATTGTGGCAGAAGCAGGTGAAATAAAAGTGAAAAAAAGAATACAAAAGAAAATGCAGTCAAGAATAAGTTCACCAAAGCCTATTTCTTTTGCTGATGGCAATGAAAAACATGGGACAAGATACAGAAAAGAACTACCAAAGGACTCTGAAAAAATAAAGAAAACAAGTCACAAATTAAGAGCAATTTGTGCAGGAGTAGGGCCCTCTCATATTTCTTCTCTTATCTCAAAGTTTGGCAGTCACATGGTAGATTTGCAATGGTGGTAATGCAGATAGCTAAGACTTCAAGAAAAATTCCTATCTGGAAAGACGAGTAGAAAAAAGGGACAGGGACTTCTTGAGCTAAGACTATGGGAGAGCATCTCTCTTTCTCCCTGTCTCTTGCTCTCTCTGTCTCAGTTCCCTCAGAATTTGCCAAGGGTGATACCCTAGCCAAGCCAATCAGGGTGGAAAGTGGCATTGTCAGCTAACATCTCAACAGAAACCTTATTTTTCTGGTCAAACAGAGGAAAAGGCTCTTGTGCCCCCCCTCAAAATTGAAGTAAATCACTGGGTATATTTTCTCTTTTTTCTCTCTCCACTTAGCAACAAAAGTGGTCCTAATTACAAGAACTGTATAGCAGCACAGGCAGCAAGATTTCAAGAGACTCCTCATCTGGCCAGAGGACCAAGAACAGGGAACCCTGCAGGTGGGTGAATGAGGGGAAATCCTGGAGAGAAAGGGCACTCCTAATTCTGTGTATAAACAGGCACAAGATCCAGGCTTACCCCTAAACTGCACAAGCATGTATTCATATTCAAAGCGGCCTAGCAAATGTTCCAAAAACTGAGATGATGTTGGAACTATCACTCCCAGAATATAGTCAGAGTATCTGAAATAAACCAAGTGGATGGCCTGTTAAAACAATCAAACAGTTCAACATTGTGTGGAGGATTCTAATGGCAACCATTCAAATTCAATATTTAAAATGTCCAGGATATAATCCAAAATTACTCAACACACAAAGAACCAAATAAAGATGACAAATTATCAAGGAAAAGACAGTCAACAAATGTAACCCACCAAGATGACCAGGGTATTAGGAAAAAACAAAATATGGGCAGAGAAAAAGGAAATGTTAAAAAAAAAAAACTTACAAAACCAAACATACACTTAACACATAATTGATCATTTGCACTCTTTGACATTACCCAAATGAACTGAAAATTCTGTGCACACAAAACCCACCCAAGAATTTTTACAGCAGCTTTCCTCATAATTGCCAAATTAAAAGCCACCAAAATGTCTTTTGGTAGGTGAATGGATAAACTGTTACATCCACACAATAAACTATTTTCAGCACTTAAAAGAAATAACCTATCGAGCCATGAAAAGACATAGGAGTAACTTAAATGCATATATCTACATCAAGAAGCTAATCTGAAAAGGCTACATACTGTATGATTCTAACAATAAAACATTCTGGAAAGTCAAAACTATGGAGACAGTAAAAAAAAAATCAGTGGTTACTAGGGTTTAGAGGAGAGGAAAGAATGAATAATGGGGCATATAGGACTTTCAAGGCAATGAAATTATTCTATATGAAACCATAATAGCTATACTTGTCATTATAATTTGTCAAAAGCCATGAAATGTACAACACAAGAGTGAACCCTAATGTAAACTATGGATTTTGGGTGATAATGATGTCTCACTGTAGGCTCATCAATTGTAACAAAAGTTCCACTCTGGTGCCAGATGGGTCAAGGAGATTAGGCATGTACAGGGGAAAGCAGATGTATGTAGAAAATCTCTGTACTCTCTGCTCATTTGAGCTATGAACCTAAAAAATGCTCTAAAAAGTGAAGACTATTTTTCAAAAATTTTACAGAATGAAATGGAAACTTTAGAAGTGAAAAAATACAATGTCTGAAATGCAATTGATGGGCTCAATAGCAAAGTGAAGAAGAGAGAAAAGAGTCAATGAACATAATGAAAGATCAATAGAAAAGGGGAACAGGGAACAAAAGACAAAGAAGACAAATAGAAAATTAATAATTAAATAAACTCAAGCATATCAGTAGTTACATTAAATGTAAATGGTCTAAGTTTACTAATTTAACAGAGAACTTGTCAGATTGGATTAAAAATTAACACTACTGGGAGTTACCATAGTGGCTCAGCAGAAATGACTATGACTAGTATCCATGAGGATGCAGGTTTGATCCCTGGCCTCACTCAATGGGTTAAGGATCCTACATTGCTGTGAGCTGTGGTGTAGGTCATAGACATGGCCCGGATCCCATGTTGCTGTGGCTGTGGTGTAGGTCAGCAGCTATAGCTCCGATTCAACCCCTAGGCTAGAAACTTCCACATGCTCCAGGTGTGGCTCTAAAAAATAAAAATAAAAAAATAAACATTATGGAAATATATGCTATATAAAAGAAACCTAATTTTAAAATGAGACATCAATGTGTTAAATGTAAAAGAATGGAAGAATAGAATGCAAACAATAATCAAAAGAAAAATGGGGTATGGTGACAAAATGGACTTCAAGGACTACTACCAGGACACTTAAAAAAAGATATTACATTGTTCCCTTGTGGTACAGTGGATTAAGGATTTGGCATTATTATTGCAGCAATCCAGGTCACTACTGTGGTGTAGGTTCAATTCCTGGCCTGGGAACTTCCACATGCCATGGGTGTGGCAAAAAAAAAAAAAAAGAGAGAGAGAGAGAGAAAGATATTATGTAATAAGAAAAGAGTGAATTCACCAGAAAAACATAAAAATCTTAAATGTGTATGTGTCTATTAGGAGAACTTTCAAAAACTTAAAACAGATACAGATAGAATTGAAAAGAGGAGATAAATAACTCCAAAAATTATCTTAGACTTCAGCATTTCTCTCATAGTAGTTGACAGAAGTAGACAAAAAAATCAGTACCAAGATAGAAAACCTGAACACCATTATAAACCAGTTGACCTAATTCACCTTTATAGCATATTCTACCCAAAAACAGTACAAAACAATTTTTTAAAGTACACATGGGATAGTCACCATGACACACCACATTCTGGGCCATTTAACAAATCTTAACACATTTAGTATAATTCAAACCATACAAAATATCTTTTTGGAACATAATATGATTAAATTAGAAATTTACAAAAGAGGAGTTCCTGTCAGTGATTAACCACTCCAACTAGGAACCATGAGGTCGCAGGTACAATCCCTGGCCTTGCTCAGTGAGTTAAGGATCCAGCATTGCTGTGAGCTGTGGTGTACGTCACAGATGCGGCTGGGATCCTGTGTTGCTGTGACTCTGGCATAGGCCAGCAGCTACAGCTCCGATTGGACCCCTAGCCTGGGAACCTCCATATGCTGTGGATATAGCCCTTGAAAAGACAAAAAGACCAAAAAAAAAAAAAAGAAAAGAAAAGAAATTTATGAAAGAAAGACATCTAGTAAATCTCTAAATATTTTGAAATCAAACAACACACTTCTAAGTTACCCACAGGTCAAAGAAAAAGCCACAAATGAAATTCAGGGGAAAATGAAACTACAGTATATCAAAATTTGTGGGAGACACTTAGAGCAGTAATTCAAACTTGATTTATAGCATTAAATGCTTATAATGGAAAAGAAGAATGTATCAAATCAATGTTATAGTCTTGCACCTTAAAAAAAATAGAAAAAGAGCAAAATAAACCCAAAGCAAGTAGAATAAATGGAATAATTAAGATAAAAGCTGAAATCAATTAAAATTGGAATTTAAAAAAAATACCATACTCAATAGTAAAAAACTGAAAGCTTTTTCTCTAAGATCAGGAACAAGACAAGGATGCCCACTCTTGCCACTTTTATTCAGCATAATATCGGAAGTCTTAGCCAGGGCAATCTTCAACTCACAACCTATCTTGCAACTTTCTCATCCTCATCCTCTCCTCCTACCCCTCTCATGTAGCCTGATGCTAACCTTGACCCAGGTTACTTCAGCCACAAGCCTATATAAAACATACTTCCGGAGTTCCCGTCGTGGCGCAGTGGTTAACGAATCTGACTAGGAACCATGAGGTGGCGGGTTCGGTCCCTGCCCTTGCTCAGTGGGTTAACGATCCGGCGTTGCCGTGAGCTGTGGTGTAGGTTGCAGACGCGGCTCGGATCCCGCGTTGCTGTGGCTCTGGCGTAGGCCGGTGGCTACAGCTCCGATTCAACCCCTAGCCTGGGAACCTCCATATGCCGCGGGAGCGGCCCAAGAAATAGCAACAACAACAACAACAACAACAACAAAAAGACAAAAAAAAAAAAAATACTTCCCACCCACCCTAATCCCCCAATGCTAAGGAGCCTGAGCCTTTTCTTATTGCTCTTGGCCATTTGCTGGTCAATAAACCTACTTGAAGCCTCAATGCTCTGGACTCTCTTCCTTTATTTACTTCACCTCCAAACACATAGCCCTTTCTCACTTTAACACCATCGACGATAGTACAAAAATAAGTGAAGTACTTAGGCATAAACCTAACAAGTGACGATAGCACCAAAAATAAGCGAAGTACTTAGGCATAAACCTAACAAGTGACGATAGTACCAAAAATAAGCGAAGTACTTAGGCATAAACCTAACAATATATGAAAAGACTCTACATGCTAAAAACTACTAAAAAGATTGAAAAGAGAAACCGAAGAAGATCCAAATAAATGCAGAGACATACAGTATTCATGAATTGGAAGATTCAGTATTGTTAAGAAGTCAATTCTCCCCAAACTAACCTATAGAGTCAAGACAATCCCAATCAAAATTCCAGCAGGACTTTCATTTAGATGCAAACAAGCTGATGCAAAATTTTATGTAGAAAGCCAAAGGAATCAGAATAGTTTAAAATACAGACACACACACACATACACACACACACATAAGAAAATCATAAAATAAGAACAGAGTTGGAGACCTCATACTATCTAATTTCAAGATTTCTAGACAGTGTGATAGTGTTAAAAAGGACAGAAGTATAGATCCATGAAAGAGAAGTGACAGTACAGAAATAAACCCTTGTATTTATGGTCAGTTGATTTTTGACAAAACTATGAAAGAAGTTCAGTGGAGCGATTATAGTATTTTTAACAAATGATGCTGAAACACTTAGACATTTAGAAACAATACATGATACACACACACACACACACACACACACACATACATAAGAAAGATGGACCTTGGAGTTCCCATTGTAGCTCAGCAGGTTAAGATCCAACAGTTTCTGAAGATTCAGGTTCAATCTCTGGCCTTGCTCAGAGGGTTTAGGATCTGGTGGCATAAGTCGCAGATGTGGCTCAGATCCTGTGTTGCCATGGCTGTGGCATTGGCCAGCATCTGTAGCTCCCATTTGACCCCTGGACCAGGAACTTCCATATGCCACAGGTTCAGCCATTAAATAAGTAAGTAAGTAAATAAATAAATAAATAAATAAATAAATAAATAAATAAATAAATTTCTTAAAAAAAAAAAAGATAGACCTTGACCTTATACAAAATCAACTCATAGACCTAAATGTAAAATATAAAACTAAGAAAATTCTAGAAAAAAAGGTAGCTTGCATTCTCATCACAAGAAAAAAAAAATTCTGTATGTCCATTGAAGATGTTGACAAGACTTATTGCAGTGACCATTTTGCAATATATACAATTATCAAATCATTTTGCTGTACACCTGAAACTAATATAATGTTGTGAATCAATTCTATCTGTTTTTAAAAAGTAGTTTGCTCTTCTGTATCTGAGAATCCTCCCCTAACAGACAAACGCTTACAATTATCTCACTTGGAGTGGATACCTCACAAAAGAGAAGACGCCCATCCTCCTTAAAACCTATCCCGAACACCTCCTATTTCAATTAGACCCATAACAAGGGTTAAATTTCAGAATGTTCTGATGGCCTGGATGTGGTAGCAGATTCTGAGTAAAACTGGTGCTGAGTCCAGGTTCCCAGATTTGCCCCTCCTTACAGGCAATCACTACTTGCTCTTTAGAGTATGGACCAAGATAATCTATATATTATGTCTTCACTAAACACCTATTATAAAACAGGCTGAGGTATACATAGCTCCCATCTCTGCCCTTGTTTATTTTCAGTAGTTGAAAATGTAATCCTTTGACCCAGCTTCTGGCTTCAATTTAGGATGCAAGGCCAAAGTACAAATACAAACTCCAGCTTGGAAGGGAAAGTGGATAAGTTTGTTCTCAAAGAATCTGTCTCCTTGACAAACACCCAGCCCAGCTTCTCAGTTTTTATTCATTGCTATCAGGAAATATTTACTAAGTAATCACAGCAGATTTACTGGGCAAGAAAAGCAGATCATGTGTTACACAACCACAAGAAAATACAAAGCCAGGGTTCCCAGCATTACAGAGTCTAAATGAAAAGTAATCAAACACCTTAACGTTTTCACAAATTGTGTTTACAGGAGCAATTCTAAACTCTATTCATTGGGTGACATATCTCTGTGTGACTAAATTTTCTAGGCTCCAAATGGGCAAGGTAGCCAGATGGAGAGCATCCCCTAAAATTCAGATTGTTTCTGAGGGAAGTAGGTGTTGTACTTATGCTGGAGGAGGACAAAATGGACTTTGAAAGAGCAGATGATTAGTTTAGAGTCGATCATCTAGCAACCGATCTTGGTAAAGTAGTAAGCATAGCTGGCACTACCTCAAGTCTCCACCTGTCCCACTGGCAGGTATTGTTGGTGACAAAGGTAAAATGCAGGAGTGTGGCCCATCATTGCTATAAGAAGTACTCAAACCTTCCTGATTTGAGTTAGTTGTTTCTTAATAGGCAAAAAATTATTTTTATCATATGCTTGAATAATAATGTAAACGAAAAAAGGAATGGGAAAGAAGAAATGTCTAGGGGAACGAGGATAGCAAAGGGATGAAAAAATAGAGAGGAGGCAGGAAAGAGAACATTACACTATAAGCTTATTGAGGCTTTAGAGCAATGCCTTGCATAGTGCCTTGCAATTAGAGGGAAATGCTTATTGAATGGATGAATGAATAATACACGAACAGGAAAAAGAGGAGAGAAATAAGATATAACAATAAATCAACTTTTTAAATAGCTTTAACTCTTTAAATACTAACGAATCTTGGAGTTCCCACTGTCACACAATGGGATCAGCAGCATTTCTGCAGCACCAGGATGCAGGTCCAATTCCCTGCCCAGCACAGTGAGTTAAAAAATCCAGCATTGCCACTGCTGCAGCTCAGAAATGCTCCTGCCCAGGAACTCCATATGCCATGGGGCAGCCAAAAAAAAAAGCAAATTTGCTTTTATATAAAAATATAACACTAATGATGTTCCTTCCCAGATCCTCCAATCAGAAATGCTTACTTTCTATTGTTTATCCTCTATTAGCTATGAACCAGGCACACATTGGACCCAGCTCCCTTCATGACCAGGGTATTTATCCCAGAGATGGGGCCATGGAACAGAATAAGGTTAACAGGTGCCATTAGCTCCAAACCCATGGCTTGGATTTCAGTGGAATTGTACTCTCAGATAATATGAGATGGAAATGAAGGCTGAACGCTTATTGACAAGAACTGACTACATACATTGGTGGGCAGATACCCAGAAAAATAAACCAAAGGTATAAGATTAAATTCTGGCTTCTAATCCACATATCTAAATTTTATAAAATGTTATGATTACCTATCTGCCCATGGGGACTCCTGGGAAAGAATATCACTGACTGGATAATACATGTAAATACTTTGTTTATATAACCTTAATTGTCTACCTCTCTGAAAAATGAAAGAATTTAGAGACACTGGAGCTCAGCATCAAAGGACTACGACAATCCCCTTAGAACACAAAGATCCTTCATTTCAACAGCTAAACCCCAGCCACTGCTAAAGAAAGTGCTCAGAAAGTTCATGAGAACAAATCTCAAATAAAGAGGAACTGCCTCTGCCAAATGCCCCATTTCTCCCACCAATATTTAGATGCTACCTAAGCATCACCCATGTGGTCCAAAGGCTATCTGAGACAATGCTGGCAGAAATGAACAACAGTTACCATAGATATGTTAAGAAGAATTCTTCTATTGAAGAGTCTGAAAATTATCTCTCGAATTTAGTTTTTGAAACTGTAGTGATGAAAAACAGTGGTTGAGAATCTGGAGCCTAATGTTTATTGAAGTTATCTTGGCCCATACTCTTTCTGAAGCAAGCAGTAATTCCCTAGAAGAAGGGGCAAAACTGGGCACATGAACTCAGCATTAGTTATACTCAGAGACCTACTATCATTTCCAGGCCATCAGAACATGCTGAAATTTAACCCTAGTTATATGTCTAATGGCAGCAGACGTGTCTGGGGTATATTTTTAAGGAGGATAGGTATCCTCTCTTTGTGAAGTGTCTACTCCAGGTGAAATAACCGCTGTGTTTTCAAGGGAGAAAAAGGCTCCTCAAATACAGAGGTGCAGGAAAGGGAGACTGAATGACTCAAGATTCTCAGTTTCATTTGAGTCCAACCAAAACACCTCATTCCAAGTTTGGGGATCTCATTCCTTTCTGATCAATAACATAACTTTCACATGGAACCTTGGCAAGGCTATGAATTCAACTGATGTAATTCTGCAACCCACACAATTAAATTTTGCATTTAATCTTTAACAATATTAGCCCTGTAGCTACAGGAAATAAAAGTCACTTTAGGACTGCCACTGAAGCTCTCTCTCAAACCAAGAATTGAACCAAGAGCTCAGGGTCTGAGGTTTTCACTTTCTTTCTGCAAGTACTCCACTGTACTCAGAAATATCCAACATGCAGCAAGTGATCATTACTTTTGGTGATCACTACAGCCCTAACAGTGAGGTGCAGCAGCCACTTGGGCCTCCAAAGCACATGCATTTCATCGCAATCGGCCATGTGTGATGATTTGATTGTGACGCCACTGAATGTCATATATAACTAGCATCGCATCTCCCCTTGGCAAGGGACTCAGACCAAACCAACCACAAAAATCAATCCTTAAGAGTCTTTTTCCTAGGACCACTCCTAGTGCCAATTTCTATTTCAGTCAGGGTCCAATCAAGACACAGAAACCACACAGCAACTCAAACAGGGTAAGTATAATATAAAGAATTGTTCTCTTGGTAAAAAAGGTGGTTAGCTTCTAAAAGAGTGGAAAAGAGTTTTAGGGTAAGAGAGATGGGCACACACAGACTATGGCTAATCACTCTTAATGGCTGAGGGAAAGGAAAGCAAAGAGGAAACATCAAAACATAGAGAAAGGCTGCACCAGGCTAAGATTCAGGCCTCTAGGGGGATGGTTCAGCTGTTGCAGAAGCATATCACCCACCGCTGAGATAAAGAAGAAACCTTCTGGAAGACATTCACTAGCTAGAGCCATGGGAACAATTCACCACCACAAAGAATATGGCCAGAGCCAGCTGTATACTGATTCATTTGCTATCATGTGGAGAAAAAAAAAAAATTAGATAAAAAATTTAGATTAAAAAAAAAAGGTAAGTCCCTCCTTCTCCAGCCTTGTGAATCCCTTTAGCACACTCTTCACGTTCAACTGGCTGAAACAAACATAAACCTATCTGGCAGAGATTTAAAAAAAAAAAAAGGTAGTTTGCAGAGTACAGCTCCAGAACTATAAACTAGGGCAAAGAAAAGTAGATTCAGAACTAAGGGAAAATAATAAGGGAAAATAAATTAATAACTGACACATCTGAATACAGAGGCTGGGAGTAAGGATGCAGAAAGGTGAACAATTACAAGATATAGTGGGTGGCAGAATCACTTGTGCTTGATGACAAGTGTTTTTTTGGAGCTGAGTAAAAGGTGGAATCAAGATGACTTTCTCCTAAGAGAAAAGGAGAAAACTGGGGATACTCAGTCTTGTATCAAATGAGTTTGTTTTGGTGGAGAAGGTAAGGAAGCAAGAACTACATTTTGGACATATTTCATATGTCCAGGACAGAGGTCAAGACATCAAGTGGCAGATAGATGGCAATGCAAATCTTGACTTTGTGAGAAGATAAAAATGAGCATCATTAGCATATGGATGCTATTTAAGGTCACAGAACTAGATGACATCGCTTAACAGAGAAAACATCATTAGATAAAAGAATCAAGGAATGTGCCCTGAGAAGCTCCAACACTTAGAAATCAGAGAAGGGGGAGTTCCCTTCATGGCTCAGCAGTTGAGGAACCCAACTAAGATCCATGAGGATGCAGGTTCGATCCCTGGCCTCACTCAGTGGGTTAAGGATCTGGCATTGCCAAGAGCTCTGGTGTAGGTCACAAAGGCAGCTCAGATCCCACATTGCTGTGGCTGTGATGTAGGCTGGCTGCTGTAGCTCCGATTCGACCCCTAGCCTGGGAACTTCCATATGCTGTGGCCCTAAAAAGCAAAAAAAAAAAAAAAAAAAGAAAAAGAAAAAAGAAATCAGAGAAGGGATGAGGAGCCAGTAAAGGAGACAGAGTAGCCAGTGAGCAAGGAAAAAAAAAAATCCGTGTAGAGTTGGTGTTATGGAAGCAGAGTAAGAAGTGTTTCCCCCCAAAGTAGTCAATTCTGTCAAATACAACCTCCATTGGATTGAACAGTATGATTTTTAATGGGCAGAGGAAGAGAAAAAGAGAAAGGAACAGAGAAGCAAGTTGTAGCAGGAAGAAATGTTGGCTCAAGGTAGGACTTTTAAACTACACTGTCCAATATGGGAGCCACTAGTCACAGTTAGTCATCAAACACTTGAAATATGACTAGTGCAAATTGAGATGTGTTATAGGTGTACATTACACACCAGATTTTTAAAACTTACTACAAAAAAGTATAAAATATCTCGTTAATTTTTATATTGATTGCCTAGTAAAATAACATTTTCTATATATTGGGATAAATAAAATACAATTTTACCTCTTCCTTTTCATTCTTTTAACATGGCTATCAAAGAATTTTAAATTATATACGTGGCTCCCTTTATATTCCTGTTAGAGAGAACTATATACTAGAGCATGTTTCTGTACTAATAGAATGAGCAGTGGAGCTGCAGGGACTGATGTTGTCAAAAGAAAAAGAGTAAACAGAACAGGGAAGACTTTAATAATCCTTGGTAGATGGGGAGGGGTGGGGAAACAATCCTAGATGGATGGATACTCAGAATGAAAGACAGATGCATGTGGGTGAATATTTGTTATAGCCTTTAAACAGAGACTATTTGGGGGTTTTGTTTGTTTGTTTTTTCTTTTTCTTTTTTTTTTTTTTTTTTTTTGGCCATGCCTGTAGCATGTAGAAGTTCCCAGGCCAGGGATTGAACCCAAGCCACAGAAGTAACCAGAGTCACAGTAGTGACAACACCAGATCTTTAACCCACTGAGCCAGGGAACTCCTCCTAGTCATTCTTTTTAAATGGCCATGAGGCATTGATATCAAGATCTAGGTGACAAATAAAAAGACAAAAAAAAAATCAACAAAAAAGACAAAAAGACAAAAAAAAAAAAGAGGAGTTCCCGTCGAGGCGCAGTGGTTAACGAATCCGACTAGGAACCATGAGGTTGCGGGTTCGGGTCCCTGCCCTTGCTCAGTGGGTTAACGATCCGGCGTTGCCGTGAGCTGTGGTGTAGGTTGCAGACGCGGCTCGGATCCCGCATTGCTGTGGCTCTGGCGTAGGCCGGTGGCTACAGCTCCGATTAGACCCCTAGCCTGGGAACCTCCATATGCCGCGGGAGCGGCCCAAGAAATAGCAACAACAACAACAACAACAAAAAAGACAAAAAGACAAAAAAAAAAAAGATCTAGGTGACAAATAAAACGTCAATATGCTTCCAAAGAACAGATCATAGTGCAGTAAAACAAGAAATTTTTATAGAAAAAGGCAGCAAACCCAATCTAATCCCATAAACATTATGAAACAGTTTTCTAAATATCTCTTGGGTTAAGAGGAAATCAATGATAAAATACAGAATGTTTAGAAATAACACTACATTTCAAAACTTAAGGGATATAACCAAAGCCTTAACTATAAGAAAAATTCAGAAGTAAATTATTTAAGCATTCAAGAAACTAAAAAATAGAACATCATAGTAAAACCAACAGGGGATAGGAGAAAAAAACTAAGTAAAGTAGAAATTAATGAACTAGAAAGCATAGCAAACTGCATAGACCTGATAAATAAAACAATAGCTTTGTTTTCATTGTTTTGTTTTTGAATACAACACAAAAATCATTAGTAAGTTGAACCAAGAAAAATGGGAAGAGAAATGAACGTATATATAATGAGAAAGGGAATGTAACCAAAAATAGATTTAAATTCTAAAATTTCCAACACATGCCAATAAATTAGAAAATCTACATAAAATAGACACATTTTAGGAAGATATAAATTACTAATATTAGCCCAATAATCAGAGAAGAACTTGAAAATGTATCAAATATCTAACTTCAAAAAAGCACTAGTTCCAGGTTGTTTTACCAGAAAGTCCTACATATCTTAAAGAACAGATAATTCCTGAGTTATTTAAATTATTCAGATAATAAAAATTATGACATACTTCCCAGTTTACTAACAAGAAGTTTGTCCTAACACTAAAAACTAACAATGCTAGCAAAAATGAAATAAAATAAACCTTGGGTTGTTTTCACTAAGGAATATAAATTTTAAAATCCAAACTAATATATTAGCAAGTCTAATATACTAGACTATAGGATATTTTGAACAGAAACCCTAGATCAAATTATCTTTAACAGTATAGGTATTGGAGTTCCCGTAGTGGCTCAGTGGTTAACGAATCTGACTAGGAACCATGAGGTTGCAGGTTCGATCCCTGGCCTTGCTCAGTGGGTTAAGGATCCGGCATTGCCGTGAGCTGTGGTGTAGGCTGCAGACCTGGCTAGGATCCCCCCGAGTTGCTGTGGCTCTGGCATAGGCCGGTGGCTGCAGCTCCAATTCGACCCCTAGCCTGGGAACCTCCACGGCCCTAGAAATGGTAAAAAGACAAAAAACAAAAAACAAAACAAACAAACAAAAAAAAAAACTGTACAGGTATTATTTAAGCATTAAGGTATTTCTTGACTCAGCAGGAAGTCTAGAGGTAGCATAAGTTTCAGGACAGGTTATAGTTCAATGACATTACTAAGAATCCAGATTTTTTTCCACCTTCGTGCTCTGCCACACTTGAGTATTATGTCATTCCTTGTTTTGTAGTAACATGACTGCAATACTTCCAAGCATCCAGGCGTAATTTTCAAAAGATAAAAAACTGATTCCTTTTGATTTTCATTTAAGAGCAAGGACATTTTCCCCAGAAGTTCCCCTAAGGATATCATGCCTCACTAGCAAGAGTTAAATCAAATGCCCATCTCTGAACCAATCCCAGTAAGTGGTATGGTATTGTTTTAGTCTGGAGCATCAGAAACTCCTGGAAGACTTATCAGAACACATATCACAGGGCCCCATCCCGTTTCTGATTCAGTAGGTGTGGTATGGAGCCTGGTAATCTGCATTTCTATTAAGTTCTCAGGTAATGCTGATACTGATTATCTTGGACCAATAAGGACTACCTCTGGAGTTAGACCAATGAGGACTATCTCTGTCACCTTCCTCAAGACACCTGGCTGCCCAAAGATTGACACCTGCTTAGAACTTGACTTACACAGCATCTTCAACAAGGAGTAATAAATTTGTACAGAAATGGCAGGACAGAGGAAAGTGCTGTTTGAGGCTTCTAAGAGTAATAAGCTGTGGGAAGGTATGTGTATATATATATATATCTATATATATATATATATATATATATATATGGAAATGAGTGAAATAAAGTTTGCTTGCAGATTTCTCTGGTGCCACTTCTGAGCTGCTAAGAGTCTGTCTCCAACAAAAGAATTTATTTGTTGCCTTTAAGAAGAAAGAATGAGCTTTTTCTGGCTTTGATGCTTCTTAATTGCCTTCAGCCCCAAAATAATTTTTATGTCAAAGAGACATACTTTGGAGTGACATTCTGGTTACCTTCGGTTCCACATTTGAAACTTTCTCTTCAGAAAATTTCACATATTAGAAGCTGAGTTGATCACTGCAAAGAGGACTTGAGTTGGATGTTGTGAGATATGAGATCAAGCCAAGGGGGAAGAAACATAAATTGGAAGAAGGAGAAAAGAACCAATCTAATTACATTGTTCCATATCTTACTGACTCAATCTCTTAGTCTTAGGAATAGGTCAGTCCAGTTAAATGGCTGTGTTTCATTTAAGGAGACAGTACTACAGGTGGGCTTCCACCTAAATCTGGTTTCTGCGTAGTCCAAGCAATTGGGTATTTAATAAGGGGTATTCCTGTGGAAATTAAAAAAAAAAAAAAAAAAGTTTAATGGTAGAAAGAAAGTGTAATGGTAGGAGAAACCGGTAGAGAGTAATTCTAGATATGGGGCTTCCTTTGTTAGTGGAGTGGGGATGGCAGTGGCAGTCTTTGATGAATCTCCAGGTTTGCAGTTTGAATGGCTATGATGTTGGGGTTGGATGTCCTGGTGAACTTCCTGAGTGGCGCACATAGCAATGGACATGAAGGATGTCCATATACCACATTGGCTGTGGTGATTTTCTGAAGTTCATGTCATTTATCCAGCTGCAGCTTGCAGTGCTTAGAGAAAAGGGCAGTTTTAGTTCTAGGTGATTCTAAGTCAGAAGTTTGGGAGAAAAATTGAGAACAAAAATTTGGTTGCATTTGAAATTAAGAGACTAGCAGCTTAAAACAACCTGCTATGTATGTAGACTGCTGTATCGAAACCTCGTGGGAACATCAAACCAAAAATATACAATAGATACATACACAAAAAAGAAAAAGCAAGTCCAAACATAACACTAAAGATGGTCATCAAATCACAAAAAAAAAAGAGAGAACAAAATAGGGAAGGAAGAAAACAATAATTTGGAGAGCAGCAGCCAGGTTTCAGAGGAAACCTAAAAAAGTTAGGATCCAGTACAGTTTATAGACAGATAAAATCTCAAAGTCAAAGAACAGGGCTAGAATCTAATATCCACAAGGACGTACCACTTTATATGGCTCTGATAATATTTCTATCTACAGTAAAAAAAAAAATTTAAAAAAAATTTGCAAATAAGTCTAATCTCATTAAATTTGGCCTGATTATTTATATATGTACAGCAAGAATTGTGACTGACCATGGATCTTTTGAGTTTGCTTTGCTGGAATTCTTCATAAGGAATATAAGATTGGACTTTTAAAAGCCTCTCAAGGCTAGGAAGCCAAGCCACGGAGTCACCACAAGACTTGCCTGTAATACCTATAGATTTGGGTTAATTCCTCTATCCTTAAGGTCCCCAAAATATCCTGAGATTTCTGGGGCTGCAAGATAGTGGCCTCCCTTACTCACTGTGAGTTAGGAACCCTAAAAGCAAAATATTAGCTGGTTTTTCAAAGTGGTCTTTATTGGCTCAACAAAGAAAACCTTACTTCCTTAAATCTGGCTGGTCATATCTGATTCCAGGCATATCATTCTGAAAGACTACATTCCAGTCAATCCTTAGTAATATAATGTGTGTCTCCAATTGTGTCCTGTTATAAGGATAACAGATTTTTATTGAATTTGTAAAATTAATTATATTGTCATGAAAATAAGAATATTCAGTAAGATTTTCTAAATTCTGGAGGAATCAAGTAGGGACAAAAATTCTTTCACCTTTGTCTATGAAGGTATACTTTATCAAGATGCTGTAAGCTGGAGGAGTTCCTGCTGTGGCACAGCAGGTTAAGGATCCAGCATTGTCTCTGTGGTGGCTTGGGCTGCTGCTGAGGCATGGTTTCAATCCCTGGCCCAGTGCAGTGGGTTAAGGATTCATTGTTGCTGCAGCTATAGTGCAGGTCACAGCTGTGACTTGGATTCTATTCCTGGCCTGCTGGCCTAGGAACTTTCATATGCTGCAGGTGTGGGGGGAAAAAAAAAGATGCTACAAGTTAGAGACAGCTAAGAGAAAAGTGGGAAAGGTTTTCTTAAATCTGAAAAGCAAAATATTAAAGAACAAGCTATGTTTCAAACAAGAACTCATAAAAATTATAATTATCCTTGTCAGTTCATTCAGTGCCATCTAATTGTTTTTATGTTTTATTTTGGGTTTTCAGTTTTATTAATCCATTCATTTTTCCATTAGAGTTCTTGAAATTCATACCCAGTTCAATGGTATGACCTTAAAAGTTATCAGAATTGTATTCTAGAGTATTTGTCAAAGTCCTTTCCATTAATCTCTTTGAGGACAAGCAATTTTGGATCATAGTTGCTTACAAAAGCTTTCATGAAAGCATCAGAGTAAATCAGTAACTGTGAACAACAAGACTTAAAAATAGCCATGGTTAAGGATCTAGTGAGAGTTTATTTAGACATAATTGACAAGAAAATTTGATTTGCTGTGACTGGAATTTTACTGATAACATTATACCAGGACATATCAGATTTCCAGGAATTTCACAAAATTTCTGGAACACTTATATTAATAATACATATCCACACAAATATAACCCAAAAAGGTCAAACATCACTTCTTACTTGACTATGCTTACCATGTAATTTAACATATCAAATATGCCTAATTAGTTTTATATCTGTTTATAAGGAGAACAAATCTCTTAAGATATTGTGCCTTCTAAAAAATCCCCAAAGTAGTTAGCTCGAGGTCAAAAGATTTCATTTAAATAGACTCGCAGACTTTGAAAACACACTTATAGTTACCAAAGAAGTCAGGTGGGGGGAAGGGATGAACTGGGGCTTTGGGATCAGCATATGCACACTGAGGCCTATGGCCTGACTGGCCAATGGGGACCTGCTGTATAGTACAGAGAACTCTACCCAATATTCTGTGTTGATCTATGTGGGAAAAGAATCTGAAAGAGAGCGTCTTTGCCTGCTTGCTTGTATCTCTCATAAGCATCCTACCTTAATAAATTTGTTTCTTGCCTATCAAAAAAAAAAAAATTGAAAGAGAATGGATGTGTGTACATGAATAATTGAATCACTTTGTTATACAGCAGAAATTAGCACAACATTGTACAACTACACTTCAATAAAACTTTTAAAAAAATTTAAAAGACTTCATTTAGCATTTGATTTGGGGAAGTTTGTCAGAAATGTCAAAGATTTAAAACACATGATTAAATAGGATCGCAGGTCTTTTGTGAAATGATTCTTAGTTACCAATCTAACCAAAGTGACAAAGATTTTGAAGGCAAATACAGAAAGTTATACAGCTGTTAAACAAAAAAACCCTCAGCTCTTTTAATATTGAGAAAACTCATTCTTGTTATGTAATCAAAGCCCTGTTAGAGACAACATGAAGCACAAGAAATAATTAGATAAGACCAAAAGCTAGGATTACTTAAAAGGTAAGAAGAAGTTTTATAATCTCTTACTGAGAGCAGACCAACAAAAGAAAACTGTGTCATTTTAACAGAGAAATAAAACTAAATTTTAGTTTTGTATAGGTACACTACTGATACTGAAGTTTATTATTTAAACCCTTATAATAAACTCATTTAATTTTAGCCAGTATGATTACATAAGATTTTTCTCTTTCCTTCTTTCTCTTTTTCCCAACATTCCATATATCCATTTAGTTTTTGTCCTTCATCCTGTTTTTTTTGTTTTTGTTTTTTTTTAATTCTGAACCAATTTTAAATAACCTTTAAACCAGGACAAAATTTCTTTCCATTTTTCCTTAACAAAAACACATCTTGGAGTTCCTGTCATGGCTCAGTGGTTAACAAATCTGACTAGGAACCATGAGGTTGCGGGTTCGATCCCTGCCCTTGCTCAGTGAGTTAAGGATCCAGTGTTGCCCTGAGCTGTCATGTAGGTTGCAGACCCGGCTCGGATCCCGCATTGCTGTGGCTGTGGCATAGGCCGGTGGCTACAGCTCCGGTTGGACCCCTAGCCTGGGAACCTCCATATGCCGAGGGAGCAGCCCAAGAAATGGCAAAAAAACAAAGACAACAAAACAAAACAAAAACACATCTTCTTACCTCATATCTTTTTTTAAACCAAAATCACATCCTTCTTTACTTGGATACTTTGCATACGGTTTTTTTTTTCAGTATGGCAAGAAGAATATGTTATTAACAAACCTAAATATCTTTTGTCTCTCCTATAATAAGAAGCCAAAAATAGCTAAACAAATTTATGTTTAGCATGTAATATTTCAGTATTTTATCTTATTTGGAAATGATCTAGATATTCAATAACTATCCATCATTTAATTTAATTTAGATTAACTTTAAGTAGTCAAATTACCAAAAAGATTTTGGAAACTATGTTTAAGCAGATCTATTTAATAAACAATCATTGTTAAAAGGTTTATTTATAAACTTTTATTCCACTTACATTTATTTAATACACTTGTTCAATATAATAATGATCAGGTGACAATTTTTGTTTTTGTATATGTATTTATATAAAACACCAAAATCATAGAAACAAAGCATCTAAAAAATTAAATATGCAGCTTTTCTCTTTCTTTTCACTTCTCTGCTTGACATACACTAAGCAATTTATTTTATTGTATTTTGGTTCTTAGAGCATGAATTCATAATTTTATAACTTCAAATATCTAACAGACAACATAAGCTCATTTGACTAGTCTTAATTTATATAAGCATTATTAAGCCAATTTCATACAGCTATTTTACAAGTTGCTTTTGGTAATACCATATGAACATAGAAAAGTACCACATATACATAACATACATAATACAAATGCAAACAAAAATCTTACCATTGTCATTTGAAAATTTTAGCCATAAGACATGTATAATAACACAAACTCACTAGTTTACAAAAGAACAGTTGGATACAAATTGTGTTTCTGGCAAATGGAGCAAGTTAAGGTTAACCATTCAGACTACTTAAGATTTTTTACTAATATTTGTGCAGAAGATTTTAACATTTGTACTTGCCCTTGATAGGTAATTTTATGGAGGCTGTGGACTAGATTTTGGCCAAGGGAGCTTTCATAATAGTTCATTTGTTTTTCATAAGCTTCTCCCCCACCCTTTTTTTTTTCCTGCATATGATGTAAAAGCCCAGCTTCATTCCTTTGCATGTGGAGGTCCAGTTTTCCCTACACTACTTGTTGAAGAGACCATCTTTCCTCATCAAGTGCCCTTGGCACGCTTGCCAAAGATTATTTAACAATATATGTAAGGGTTTATTCTGGCTATCTATTCTATTCCATTGGTCTATATGTCTATCTTTGTCAGTACCATACTATTCTGATAACTGTAGCTTTATAATATATTTTGAAATCAGAAAACATAAGATCTCCAATTTTGTTCCTATTTTTCAAGATTATTTAATCTATTCAGCATCCTTTAGTATTCCATATGAATTTAAGAATGATTTTTTCATTTCTGAAAAAAATAACTTTGGGTTTTGATAGGAATTGCACTGAATCTGTAAATTGCTTTGGGTAGTATTGACATCTGCATATTAAGTTTTCCAACACATGAACATGGGATGTCTTTCTATTAATCTGTATCTTCTTTAATTTCTTCCAGTAATGTTTTATAGTTTTCAGTGTACACATTTTAAATTTTTTTGAATTTTTTTATACAGTTTTTAAAGTTTACTTCCCATTTACAGTTATGGAAATATTGGCTATATTCCCCATGTTGTATAATACATCCCTGAGCCTATCTTCACCTTGTACCTCCTCCATCCCTGTTATAGCACCCCACCCCAAAAGTTCACTGAATTTTTCAGATGTCACATATAAGTGATATCACACAGTATTTGTCTTTGGTTTATTTCACTTAGCATAATGCCCTCCAAGTCCATCCATGTCACTACAAATGGCAAAATTTCATTCCTTTTTATGGCTTGTTAGTATTCCATTGCATCTTCTTTATCTGCTCATCTGTTGGTGGACAGTTAGGTGGCTTCCAAATCTTGGCAACTATAAATAATACTGCTGTGAACATTGGGGTGCATGTATCTTTTAGAATTAGTTTTGGGTTTTTTTTTTTTTTTTTTAAATATATACCCAGAAGTGGAATTGCTGGATCATATAGTAGTTCTTTTTTTTTTTTGATAAAACTCCACACTGTTTTCCACAGTGGCTACACCAATTTACATTCTCATCAACTGTAATTCAGGGTTCTCTTTTCTCCATATCCTCAACAACATTAGTGGGTTCTTTCAATGATGGCCATTCTGAGAGGTGTGAGTTAATTGCTCATTGTGGTTTGATGTCTTTTTTTTCTTCTTTTTTTTTTTTTTTTGTCTTTTTGCTATTTCTTTGGGCCGCTCCCACGGCATATGGAGGTTCCCAGGCTAGGGGTCTAATCAGAGCTGTAGCCGCCGGCCTACGCCAGAGCCACAGCAACGCGGGATCCGAGCTGCGTCTGCAACCTACACCACAGCTCACAGCAACGCCAGATCCTTAACCTACTGAGCAAGGGCAGGGACCAAACCCGAAACCTCATGGTTCCTAGTCGGATTCGTTAACTACTGCGCCACAACGGGAACTCCGTGGTTTGATTTCAAATTCTCTAATAATCAGCAATATTGAGCATCTTTTCGTGTGCCTGTTGGCCACCTGTATGTCTTCTTTGGATAAATATCTATTTAGGTCTTCTATGATTTTTTTGATTGTTTAGGGGTTTTTTGTTTTGTTTTTGTTTGTTTGTTTGTTGACTAGAGCACACAACCACTTGATGTGGGATCTCAATCCCCAGACCAGGGACTGACTGAACCTGGGCCAAAGCAGTGAAAGCAGTGGGTTCTAACCACTAGACCACCAGGGAACTTCCAAGTTGTTTTTTGTTTGTTTGTTTTTTATTAAGCTGTATGAGCTATACGCACATTTTGGAAATCAATCCCTTGTTGGTAGCATTGTTTGCAAATATTTTTTCCCAGTCTGTATGTCGTTGTTTTGTTTACGGTTTCCTTTGCTGTGCAAAAGCTTTTAAGTTTAATTAGGTCCCATTTGTTATTTTTGCTTTTATTTCCTTTACTTTAGGAGATGGATCCAAAAAGTAGTGTTGTAATTTATGTCAGAGTGTTCTACCCACGTTTTCTCCTAGGAGTTTTATAGTTTTTTTAATGGTTTCCTTTGCTGTGCAAAAGCTTTTGATTTTGACTAGGTCTCATTGGTTTATTTGTGGTTTTATTGTCATTATTCTAGGAGGTGGATCAAACAAGATGTTGCTGTGATTTATGTCAAAGAGCGTTCTAGGAGTTTTATAGTATCAGGTCTTATACTTAGATCTTTAATCCATTTTGAGTTTATTTTTGTATATGGTGTTACAAAATGTTCTAATTTCATCATTTCACATACCTGTTCAGTTTTCTTATCACCACTTATTAAGGAGACTTTCTTTTCTCCATTAAATATTCTTGTCTCCTTTGTTGTAGATTAACTAACCATAAGTGTGTGAGTTTATTTCTGAGCTCTCTATTCCGTTCCACTGACCTATATGTTTGGTTTTGTGGCAGTACCATCCTATTTGATTACTGAAGCTTTGTAGCATAGTCTGAAGTAAGGGAATGGGATTCCTCCAGCTCTGGTCTTCTTGCTCAAGATCGTTTTGGCTATCTGGGGTCTTTTCCATTTCCACATAATTTTTTTTTTTTTTTGGTCTTTTTGCTATTTCTTGGGCCGCTCCCGCTGCTTATGGAGGTTCCCAGGCTAGGGGTTGAATTGGAGCTGTAGCCACCGGCCTATGCCACAGCCACAGCAACACGGGATCCGAGCCGCGTCTGCAACCTACACCACAGCTCATGGCAATGCCGGATCCTTAACCCACGGAGGAGGCCAAGAATCGAACCCACAACCTCATGGTTCCTAGTCAGATTCGTTAACCACTGAGCTACGACAGGAACTTCTCCATATAAATTTTAAAATTATTTGTTCTAGTTCTACAAAAAATACCATTGGTAATTTGATAGGGATTGCAATGAATCTGTATACTGACGTCGTATATCTTTCTACCTATTTGTGTCATCCTCAATTTCTTTCAACAGCATCTTATAGTTTTCAGACTACAGGTCTTTTGCCTTCTAAAGAGGTTTATTTCTATGTATTTTATTCTTTTTGATGTAATGGTAAATGGGACTATTTCCTTAATTCCTCTTTCTGATAGTCTGCTGTTAGTATATAGAAATACAACAGATTTCAATATATTAATTTTCCACCCTGCAACTTTACCAAATTCATTGATGAGCTCTAGTAGTTCTCTGGTGGTGTCTTTAGGATTTTCTTTATTTATTTCTATATTTATTTATTAAATAAATATTTTATTTCTTTATGTTAAAAGACCATATACCATGATCAAGTGGGATTTATCCCAGGGATGCAAGGATTTTTCAAAATCCACAAAGCAGTGTGATATAGCACATTAACAAATTGAGGAATCAAAATTATATGATCATCTTAATAGATGCAGAAAAAAGCTTTTAAAAAAATTCAACACCCATTTATGATTTAAAAAAAAAACCACTCTCCTGAAAGCGGGCATGGAGAGAACACACCTCAACATAATAAAGGCAATATATGACAAACCCACTGCTAACATCATACTCAACAATGAAAAGCTAAAAGCATCTCCCCTAAAATCTGGAATAAGACAAGGATGCCCACTCTCACATTTTTTTTTCAACATAGTTTTGGAAGTCCTAGCCACAGCAATCAGAGAAGAAAAAGAAATAAAAGGAATCCAAATATGAAAACAAGTAAAACTGTCATGGTTTGCATATGATATGATACCATATACATTTTAAATTTAAAAACAAAAAGTCTAAGTGGTCATTCACAATAAATAACTTAAGCTCTATTACTTTTACTTTATAATGATTGAGCTATTGTTGCTCACTTCAAATCTGGTATTCATGCACAAAAATAAACTCAAAATGGCTTAAAGACTTAAACATAAGACAAGACACCATAAAACTAGAACACAGGCAAAACATTCCCCGACATCAACCATAGAAATGTTTTCTTAGGTCAGTCTCCCAAGGCAATAGAAATAAAAAGAAAAATAAACAAATGTGACCTAATCAAAATTACAAGCTTTTGCACAGCAAAGGAAACCATAAAAAAAAAAGAAAGAAAACAAAACCTATAGAATAGGAGAAAATAGTTGCAAATGATGCAACTGACAAGGGCTTAATCTCCAAAATACACAAACAACTCATACAACTCAACAACAACAAAAAAAAAACAATCCAATTGAAAAATGGGAAGAAGACCTAAATAGACATTGCTCCAAAGAAGACATACAAATGGCCAATAGGCACATGAAAAAATGCTTAACATCATTAATTATTAGAGAAATGTGAATCAAAACTACAATGAGGTACCACCTCGCACTGGTCAGAATTGCTATTATTAATAAGACCACAAATATCAAATGACTGTAGTTGGTGTAGAGAAAAGGGAACCCCCTATACTCTTGGTGGGAATGTAAATTTGGTACAACCTCTATGGAAAACAGTATGGAGGTTCCTCCTGGGCATATATGCAGGCAAAACTACAATTCAAAAAGACACATGCACCCGTATGTTCAGAGCAGTATTATTCACAACAGCCAAGACATGGAAACAACCTACATGTCCATCCACAGATGAACAGATTAAGAAGATGCAGTAAATATACAAACTAGAATACTACTCAGCCATAGAACAAAATAATGCCATTTGCAGCAATAAGAGAACTAGAGATTCTCATACTAAGTGAAGTCAGAAAGAGAAAGATAAATACCATATTATCATATCACTTATATGTGGAATCTAAAATGTGGTACCGATGAACCTATCTTCAGAACAGAAACAGACTCACAGACATGGAGAACAGACTCGTGGTTGCCAAGGGGAAGGAGGAAGAAGTGGGATGGACTGGGAGTTTGGGGTTAGTAGATGCAAACTATTACATTTAGAATGGATAAGCAATGAGGCCCATTGTATAGCACAGGGAACTATATCCAATCTTTTGGGATAGAACATGATGGAAGATAACATGTATACATATATGTGCATGTGTGTGTGTGTGTATGACTGGATCACTTTGCTATGCAGCAGAAATTAGCACAACATTGTCAATCAACTATTCTTTAATTAAAAAATACTTTAAATCTGGTGTTTAAATGCAGGAATTATTACCTCAGGAATTGGAGACAGAAACTGTGCTGGAAGATCGCTTGAACCACAATCAATTCACTGTGTAAATAAATAAGGTCTACACATAAGGAGCTCTGACTATATAATGGAAAATTCTCCAAACTAATTTCTATGTAGAAGACTTTTTAAATATAAAGGATAAGTAATTTAAATGTGCTAATCCAGAACTAATGTACATTACAAAAATTTGACAGCGACTATAGCCATTGCTTACAATTTAGACCAACATGAAGATTCTAACATTGCTTAGAAGTACCAGATCTTGGATGATAATAACAAGCAGACTGATACCATCATCATCATCATCACCATGGTTAAATTTTCAGAAAATGCATAGCTTGACTGACTGTACCCGAGATGCCTTCTCTCACCACCTAGCTTTAGTTTACCCTGGCATTAGGCCTTAAAGAGTTTAAGTTTGGAAGCTAGCAGGCTATTAGAATCCTGTGTAAGGTATCCTTTAGTGACCTTTTATCTTGCACCCTTCGGCAGCATCAGTCCTCTCTGCTCTGCTTCTAGAGTTCCTGCCACTCTCCACTCTTGTCCTGGCTGTCTCATGGCTTCTGCTTACTATCTTACCCGACCGTCTTTGAGCTTCTATCTATACTTAGCTGACCTGCTGACTGAATCCACTGTCTTGCAATTCAGTCACCAAAAGAGGATCCAATAATAAAGTATTTTGTACTGGGCCCCCATAGGCTGTTAGCCAGTCTGTAGGTTGATTGCCTTTGAGCCAGACACCTAGTTCTGTGCAATCACTGATGGCCAAAGCATCAACACCATGTGGTCTGCTTTCCTTGGGAGGGAGCCTGGGCAAGGCAGGCATTAAAATTGGTTCCTCTTCAAAACACTTATTTTTCTTCTCTTTTCCTTTCTTCTTCCCTTTCCCAGCTCTTACGACTTCTTTGCTATCTGCATTCTCTTTCTCTCCCTCTTTACCCTTTCCCTCTTTCCTCTCTATTACAATCTCTGTATATACAGATATGAAGCTTCACAAGTCGATGTTCAGTGACCACTCTGTAAAAACCACAATTTCTTTCCTTTATAGCATCAGCACACTATGCTTAACTAAAAGCCAATGAGAAAATTGGTTAACTCACCATCCTTTAAGCAATTCCAAGTTTTGTCTTTATTATGTCATGTGTTAAAATCTAATCCTTTAACCATTTATGACTAAATATTCCCCCCCCAAAAAAATCATGACTTGTGAAACTAAGTAAATAGTCTCAGTATAAACAGTCTCAGTATAAGCACCTTTAGGAAGGGTGCTTTATTTGGGAAAAGAAGTGCCAGAATTTAACCACTCCAAAAACCCTCTGAGAGCTATTCATCACTCTGGCATTTTAGAAGCTGTTGTCCTTTCATTTTTGTAGCCACATATCCTACTCTGATCTCTTTCCAAATTGCATATGTCCTATACTAGATATGATAGGGAGGATTAAACACATTAAACATGAAGAAGAGCAGTGGAAAGATTATCAGCCCTACTCACATAGCAGGTTGATAGCACCTGACCAGCGGGTACAGTTTCCAGCCCTCAATATTTTTACCTGAAAAAAATTTAACAAGAAAGCTTCATAAGAATTGCTTTTAAAAACATCATTACCTCCCTTGGATTATAAAAATGTAGCCCACCTAATTCTCAGGGCAGAGCCTCCTTGCCAGCCCGCCTGCATCTCTCACAAGCATCTAAATAGTAAATCTATTTCTTACCAATCAAAACAAAAAAAATCATTCCACCTTCCTAACATTAATTTCAAGTTTTACATATCACTTCACACATGCATAAGAATTTTTACGTAGCTACAATTATAGGGAAACATTGCTCTTTTATATCCAGCAGAAGGTGGAGAAGAAATTTTGCTGTTGTGGCTGCAGGGAGATGGCCAAACACTCCTCCAATACTTTGTTTGATCTAGCTCCACATCCATTATGTCTAACAGGTCACAAATATTTATCAGTAAAATACGGTCTAAACTTAGGAGTGTAAAACTTTGTGAGACATCCTAATATACTGTTGTTCTTCCAAATAGGCATTGCCAATCCCTTCATCTCCTCCTCCAGTCTGTCCAAAGCAGTTAGGAACAGAAAAGACTATCAATCAGCCAAGAGTCACATCCCTCTGAAAAATCCCTGCAGTCCCTGCCTTTCTGTCACTCAGGAGTTAATTCTAAGGACTTCAAGTTTCCCCCAAACCTGAGATCTGCCTGAAGACATTTCTTTTTCTTTTTTTCTTTTCTTTCTTTGTTTTTTGTTTTTTTGGTTTTTTTGGCCATACCCACAGCATGCAGAAGTTCCCAGGCCAGGAATGGAACCTGCACCACAGCAGTGACAGGGGTTGCAGCAGTGACAACAATGGATCCTTAATCCACTGAGCTGCATGGAAACTCCAAGACACTTTTTTTCTGATATCAAGGCCTCCACTCTCTCTGCAAAGTAAATCCTTCTCTTAGCCTAGCCCTCTCACTTCCACATTCTGCTCTCCCTGGAATGTCTGGAATGTCTCTCTGGCTGCTTCTCTCCCAGGGCACACCTTGCTATTCCTTCAAGAATGGGGGCTGGACCACACAGCACCTTCCTTCAGCAGCACAAAGGTCAAACTCAACTACCTACAAGGGTCAGGTAGGACTGCTGGTGTTCTTTCGACTTTGTTTGCATATCAAGAATATGGGAACAAGGAAATACGCTCTATTTTGTTCTTCCTAGAAACATATAGCCCTTAGGCAACATTTGAGTTTTTACATCTTTGACAGAGATAGGATACGTTAGGATAGAACTCATTTTCCTCCTAATTCTAATCTAAGAAAAATAACCAGGCAAGAATGGGGTAGAAGTCAGCAGACCACATCAGTAAGCAGCAGGGAGCCTTCTGAAAAAATAAGGAATATAGGCACTGGTAGAAGGCTACTCTCCAGTCACTGTTTGCCAAGTGGAACATAAGCCCAGTGTGGCCAGCTCTTGGGACTTTTTAGGAAACAGAAATCCAGATATTTTTGTGAAAATTTTTAAAAATTAAAAAAATTTAAATGTTGACAGCTAATCAAAAGAATTTAAAATGCTGAAAAGGCTAAAGCAAACAAGTCTGCAATGTACAAGAGGACTGCCAGTGTGCGATCTCTGGAATTGTAAATTCTAACAGACATTTATCTTATTTTATTATTAAATTATTGCTTAATATATAACAGTTTTACAATTATGCCTTTTATAGAGGTCTATAATGTTTCTGTGTTCTTTCTCCATAATTTTGGCATATCTGCATTTTCTAGCCTATCTCCACAACATTGTTAATAGCCTTAAATTCAAATTACCTTCCCTTTCCTCTTCTCTTTCACCCCTACAAAAGGAATTAAAGCATAGAGCTTTTAAAACCAAAGCTTGGAGTCAAACTGGTTTACAGATTAAATTATAGTAGCTTCACAGAGTTTTCTAAAATGGCTAAGAAATTTTACCAGTAATCTTACAAGTCCTTGTACAGGAAAACTGAGCAAATATGATTGGCACGCATACACATGAAAACATCACTCCACTGAAAACTGAAATCTTAGTATGTGAGTCATTTTTCTTCACACTGCCATGTGCCTTCTCTAAGCCTGGGGACCACCATCCAGAGAATTTTTGGTAATTTTGAATCTAACATTTTGGTCCATCTTCTCCACCCAAACTCCATCAGCATTTACGCTAGGTTTTTATCATAACTGTACATACCTCTGCCTTCCTTGTAAAACTATATCTCTCCTCTGTTATCAGCAGGCCTAGCACAATGCCTAGCACATAGTCGGCAAAACAAGGGTTATTGCATAAACTACTATCATCATCCAAATAATAGCTACTGTTGCCAGAGAACTTACTATGTAAACTAAGATGATTGTGGAAACAGATGCAGCTGACAATGGTAACTACTTATAGTTTACCTACATTAACCCAGAGGCTTTCTCAGACCAGACCATCCAATCCAAGATGCACCCCAGTCACCCTGTGGCACATAACCTTACTTTCTCTGAATAGGATTTACTACGGTTTAACATATTCTTGTTTAATTACGCCTCCCTCACTATAATGAAAGCTCCAAGAATACAGTCATTTTGTCTACCTTGTGCTTGGCACACAGAAAGCAAAGAAATGAATCTAAACTTCCCACTTTCTTGGGTGGAAGAGTTGACTTGCACACAATAGACCACAACAAATATGTTTTTAATTTAGATTTAGATTTCAGGATAACTGTGTTGAATAGCTTATGATTCAGTGAACTCTGGGAGTGGAATAAAAATAAAACTTTGTTCTCATTCCCCCAAGCACTTACTGACATAGGTGCTGGCATTTTTGCTGCAACAAGAAAGCCACTTCCTCTGACGTAAGGTGCCCCACATGTCTGGGTCTTGCCACATTCTCAGATACAGAGATCAGGATGGCTAGGCTGGCTGGGGCGGTCAGGATTCCAGACGCTCACACTAAGAGAGCAGGGAGTGGAGGGGTCGCGGGACCCCTCTGCTGGGAGTCGACCATGAATGGGTGTCAGGAGGGTCTCCGCGGATTCTTGCGGCTCCGCAGGGCGGCTCTCAGCCTTGGGGCTCCCCCTTCCTATTGCGTTCCGCTTCCTTTACCTCCAAAGCCCAGAACGCACCCCCAAGATTCCAAAGGGCGACGTCATTGAGTCCCCTGTCACGTGAGGGATCCTGGCAGGTCGGAGGCCTGGCGAGGTGTTGGACCGCGCCCAGGGCTGTTCTGTCCCAGCCCTGCTTCAGACTACCGCCAGTTCCGGCCTCTTCTACCGCGCCCGCCAGCGTGGGCCCCGCCTACCCCGCCAAGGCCTGGCCCCGCCCCACCCCGCCAAGACCTGGCCCCGCCCCTCCCGCCCGCCGCGGCCCCGCCTATCTTGACTGTGCTTTGGTCCCGCCCACCTTGCTCCCTCCCGTCCTGTCCCGCCCCGCCCCTTGAAGCCCCATTTATTCCTCCCCGCAACACCTACAAGGCTAGAACCAGCCATCCGTTAGCTGTCGCTGCTGGGCTTCTTCATCTTCCCGCGTCACTGCTGCCGCCATGCCCGGAGGTCTGCTTCTCGGGGACGAGGCTCCCAACTTCGAAGCCAATACTACCATCGGCCCGCATCCGTTTCCACGACTATCTGGGAGACTCGTAAGTGGCCAGTTTGTCGCCCTGCCCTGGGTTACGCCCGGACTCGGAGGTGCCTTCCCCTTTTTCTCCCTTCCGTCCTCCACCGCTTGCCGCCCCGCCTCCTCCCGGCACCGGTTCCTGCACGTGCCTTTCCTGTGTGCCCTGCCCCGCGGCGACAGATCGCCGCTGGGAGGAGGCGACCCTCTGGTCAGCCAAGCGCCCGCCACTTGATCCTCTCCAGCCTCCCGGCCCCCGCGTGGCTGGGCTGGCTTTAGAGAGGGGGAGGGGAACAAAATCAGGTCCTGGGAACTGCAGGCCAGTGCAGAGGAGGGTTTGTTGTCTATTTAATTCTGTCTTCTAAACTCTGCAAGTAGCGTGGTTCTGCCGAAACAGGGAGGGGGCAGGAGCCGAGCCTCATCTGCGGTCAGTTCCTGGGACTTGTGCCCAGGGTCTCACCTCCCTCCTTCGGTTCTGGAATTTGCTCCCTGGGGAAAGTGGGTGTCCAAGGCCAAAGTCAGAGGACACTGCTGCTGGCTGAAGGTTCAGGAAGGGCCCAGCGTGTTATCTGAGGGTTCTGCTTGCTGCAGTGGTATTTGCACAAAAAATTTGAAACCACTAGCTTGCCAAGTAAGTAGCTGAAAGACTTTTTACCCAGATCCTGCTCCAGTGGCCACAGTATGATTTGATAACAGCTTTGGGAGGATCCCAGAACACTCTGTGTGTGGGTGTGTCCTTCACTCCAGAACCTGCAACACCTTGAGGCAAGGGCTTCCTGAGGTCGTTCAGTTGCAGTGACCCATGGCAGGCACCGGAGCACCCCACCTCCCCACTTGTAGACCCTTTTGTTTCATAGCTGCGTGCCTCTCACTGCCCCCTCCCCCATCTGCCATGCTTCCAGAAGCACGTAGGCTTGCCGAATTGCTGACCCATGATCTAGCCTGGCAATCATACCACTATGACTTGGAGTACATGGGTGTAACCGTGGTTTTACAGCTCCTGAATAAGCAAACTTTAAGTTTATTACATTTAATATGAAACGTCCCAGATGTGTCTAGTTATGTTTCTGGAGTTCCAGTGGCCCCACTACACTGTGGTCCAAGGCTTTATGACCTTTGCTTTGTACCCTTTTTATATAGTGTCCAGGTATATGTAGTATATACAGAGGGCAAAGTTTATGAGATTAATCAATGCTTGGAGAGACCCATGCAGAGCACCTGGGAGAGATTCTTAAACTTAGTCCTAACCACCCCCCTTTTACAATTCCTTAAATCCATTTTCCAGCCACTGATTAAGGGAAAAGCTAAGGTTTTTGAAAGAGAACTAGGCTAGAAAAAGGATGAGAAATGGAACATTCAGACCTTAAAGACAGGGAAGGGCTTCGGAAATACAGACTATGTCCAGTCTCATACTTGAAATCTAGGTATTAGTATTTCTCCAAGACTCCAAAGGATTTTCAGAGAATGTTTCTTCCCATTCCAATCTACAGCCCTCACCTCCCATAAAACAAAATCTTATCAGAACTCTTGAGTTAAATATATTAAAGATAACTATTAATATAAAGCATATTTACTGTAGCGATATTTATAAATGATGTAACTATTTAAACTAACCAACTTGGTGGGGGCTGGTGGGAGTATTGTGTATTGGCCTTGACCTTGATTTGATTAATAGTGTGCCTTCTCAGGGAGTCACCAGTAGGAAGAGAAAAATATCTGCATTTATAAACAAATAATATACAAGTCAATCTCAAACCAGGCAGGGGATAGTACTATTTCCTGCCCTACCCTAAAAATAAGTTTGAGCTTTTTATATCATTTTAATGGATTTTTTTTTCCTAATATAATTTTTCCAAACTCCATTCTTAATGTGATCTCAATCCAGGTGATCCATTTTTGATCCAGTTGTGTTTTGGAGTAAAAAATTAAAATAATTTCGAACACTCTTGGTATCTACCCTGCCCTCGGCAACTGGAAACAACTAAGGGGTTTGGGGCTGCATTTGGTGAGTTTATTGAGCCTAATCACTCTTTCTGTATGCATGTAGTAGAAGCAGCTTCTTCACAGTGCATCTCCACCAAACAAAACATGTATTTTCCTTGGGGTGATGAGGAGGGACCCTCCCTTAAAGGAGGAAACATTTTGTCTTTTGAAAATGAGGAAGGAAGGAAATAGGATAGTGTAATTGTATTACTCTGAAGAGCAGCAGTAGGGAGTTTTAGAGGGGAGACAGGCCATACACAGTAGGACATTCCCAGAGTTCATCCTATTCCCAGCCTTGTGGTAAGCTACAGAGTTTGGTTCTGAGGTGGCTTCAAAGGAGTTCCTTAACATGATTTAGCAAAACCGTCTCTTGACTCAGCAATGGAAAGAGAATGCCTAACAATACAGGAGGAAATGCCCTGTTGTTGTTGTTTTTTTATTCTACTTCTGAAGACTTTCCTTAAGTCTCATCTGATCTGTAAACAGATCCTTTACCGCAGGCTCTTAAGGCCTAGTTTTTACTCATAGTTTATTTAAAAATATATATATCTCTTATTGCCCTTCATAAAAAGTAAACATACCACATCCCTCCACAATCTTAAAAATATTACTTCTCTCATCCCAGTCTTGCCATAGGGCCATCCACCCTTTTTGTAAGGAGGTCTTTTCCTTTCCTGAAGACTTGGGAGTTGAGTGGCAGATGTAGGTGGGATTTAAGTATCTTGTCTCTGCTCTGTTCTTTGTGCTTCAGGAAACTTGGCAAACTTTGGAGAGGTCAGCTTGGCATCTAGGCTAGATTTAGTAATCTAGTAGTTTAGGATCCTGCTTTAATGTTGTCAAGTCGATGGGAGGGTGGAAACTGAGTGTTAGATTTTCTTAGTTGAAAGAGTAGTTTCTGTTGCCAGGGAGAAGGAAACTACTCCAAAGGTTCTTGGTGACTTAGCTTGCAATGTACTTAAAATCTATACAAGTTTAACCATAGGTAATGATGATTTAGATATTAGTAATTACTCAGCATCTATAGTTGCAGAAATCAACATTGTAGGCTGTCATTTTTCCTACCCACTTGGTCTAAAGCAAGAAGAAAATGCAAATGAAGGGATAGGTAAAACTCTTAAAAGTGCTGTTGCTTTGCCCGGGTACAAATATTGGGCAGGTGCCCCATTTGGCAGGTTAGAGCAGTAAACTAGTTTTAGAAAAGTTTTTATATCTGTTCACTTCAAAGAAGCCAAGTGTCAGCTTTAATTTTACAAATAGAGGATAGAAGCCTATTTATTTCTGATTACATAATCTGTTTATTATTGTAAGTCAGGGGTTGGTCTAGATTCAGGGCATATTGGGACATCTGTTAAAGTCTTTTTAAGTATCTATCATGTTGAGTTTCATATCTTTGATTGAATTGGACTTTTAAACATAGGCTCTTCTAGAGGTAAGAAGAACCAAAAGCATTCTTCAACAGAAAAGTTTGAAAGTAATTGTCCTCATAGGCATTCATTTAAAAAGTTAGGGGAGTTCCCTGGTGCTCTCATGGTTAGGATTTGCACTGCAGCCCAAGTTCAATCCCTAGTCTGGGAACTGAGATTCTACATCAAGCCACTGCACTGCTGTGCCAAAAAAGAAAGAAAGACAGTCATTTTCGATCTAGCATTTGTGATTTATCATTGTACACGATGTTGGCAAGAATCTCTCTATTCATTTGTGGCCTTCTCTTCCTTCATCCAGATGGGGCATTCTTTTCTCCCACCCTCGGGACTTCACCCCAGTGTGCACCACAGAGCTTGGCAGAGCGGCCAAGCTGGCACCAGAATTTGCCAAGAGGAATGTTAAGATGATTGCCCTTTCAATAGACAGTGTCGAAGACCATCTTGCCTGGAGCAAGGTACAGTACCCATTGGCACATGCTTTAAGGTTATAGATTAAGTTAAAAATTTTATGGAGTAGCTTGGTTTTTTTTGAGGTAAGGGTACAAGTAACTTTAGATTCAGACTTCACTGATTATTTGAAAATCTGACTTGGACTACACAGTATGTCCACCTTGCTAAATCCAGTGGTTTGTTCTCAGACCCATTTTTCTTGGCTTCCAGGCAGGACACCACATCTCTAGCTGTGCCTGCTCATCCTTGGAGTGAATGTCATCTCCCAGCTGCTAATATATGCTGGAGTTGCCCTGACTCATTTCTTGGATCTCTTTTTATCTATACTCTTTCCATTGGTGAACTCATCTACCCACATTGCTGTGCTCTGCTTCCCAAATTTCTATCTCTAGGCCAGACTCTCCTGGCTTCCAGAATGTTGTAACCACTGCCTACTCAGCATCTCCCTTGATATGTCCTATCATCTCAAATATAGTATGTCAAAAACCAGGCTCCTATTCCTAATCCCAGGGTCTTACTCATCTCAGCTAATGACATCTGCATTTGGTATTTGCTCAGGCCAAAAATCTAGGATTCACCCCTAATTCCTCTGTTGTGTTTTTTTTTGTTTTTTTGTTTTTTTTTTTTCCACACTACCTGAGTCATTGGCTAACTTAATTTGCTCAACCTTCAAAATATATCCAGAATCCTATTTGGAAGATTATTTCCCCAGGTATCTTTATGGCTTGCCCTTACCTATTCAGGTCTCAACTCAAATGACACCCATTAAGGCTATCCTTGCCCTCTTTATCTAAAATTATAACCCCTCCTCCTCCCCCAGTCAATTTTTCTCCTTAGCGTTTGTCACCATCTCAAATACTCTGTACATTGCTGATTTGTTTGTTTCTCCCCACCAAAGTGGAGGCTCAGCAGGGCAGACCCCTGTTTTGTGCACTCTTGGAACAGTGCTCAGGACTCAGTACATCCCAGGCAGCAGTCTTTATTTGTTGAATGAATGAACCGAAGCAACTATCTACTTTCAACAAAAGCATTTACTTGGATAATAAATGTGGTCTAGACTAGACAACATTTTAATGACTTTGCTACAGTGTCTACGAAATGATGCTAGGGAACTTTTGAAGAATGCTTCCCGTGCATTAGGCACAATGTCAAGCCCTTCATGTGTAGCTGAATAGAAGATGTAGCACGGACTCGTGAGCTGGCCACTTGGGGCTCCATTCCATGGCCACTGTATACCAGTTAATTCTAAGTGTCTGATATTAGAAGAATCATGTATAGGAAGAAAGGAAATGCATTTCTCTTTCTTGAGGTGTATTTTTTCATTCTTTACATTTGGCTGTGAATGGCCGCTGACATTTCCACAGTATTCTCACAGGCAGTTTCTCATCAGTTTCTAAGTATAGCCCTTTAAGGGAGGTATATGGTTCCTGCTCCCAGTTTTTCAAATGAGAATACTCTTTTTACCTAGGGAGTTGGAGGGACAAGCTCAAGATTTACCTGCCAGAAAATGGTGACAATGGGATTTGAATCTCAAACAGTGTTCTCTTTAATACTAGATGATAAAAAGTAGTAATTAGCTTGATTTAGGATAGAATACAGCGAAGGCATATGGCTCTTTTGTGTTCAAAGGGTAGAATGTAATGCCTATTGTGAAAATGGAAGGGTTGAGTATTACTGCATAGTAATAATGAAAATTACAGTTGGCTGAAGGAGTTCATAGCCCATTATATAATCCCTTTTAAAGTACAGGAACACACCCAGGTTCATTTCCACTGGTGAGTTTGTGCCTTAGAATTTTCAAAACTGTGATTGCATTAAATAGAAAACGAGTCCCAATTTTCAAAATAGTGTCCAAACTTTGAACAAACTGGTTACATAGGGAACCTCAAGGTGCCTCTAGCATGAAATCATACTGATTATTACTTAGGTCTGGTGACTTGATAGACAGCCTGTGTCAGCAGAAGGAAAGTTAAGCTAATAAAATTAAGGAACGTGTTAAAACTTCTTGTGATCCATTTCAAAGTTCACCAATGTCTTTTATCCTATGGCGTCTCTATTAAGAAATATACAAAGGATCTGTCTGCTGTGACATCAACTCCTGTTTTTCCTGTTTTACTGGCAAGGCTCCACATAATAAATAGACCTTTTTGTGGTGGGGTTTTTTTTTGTTTGTTTTTGTTTTGTTTTGTTTTTTTGGCCACACAGGTGTCATGCAAACATTCCTGGGCCAGGGATGGAACCTGTGCCACATCAACAGCCCAGGTCACTATAGTGACACCAAATCCTTAACCCACTGAATCACAAGATAAATTCCTCATTCTCCAATCAGTAGTTTATGCCTATATGTTTCATTAATATTGCTCCCACTCCCTAGAATACCTTCCTTTGCCTTATGAAAATCTTATCTATTCTTCAAGGCCCAGGTAGAAGCTTTTTTTTCTTTTTTTCTTTTTTTTTTTGTCTTTTCTTTTTAGGGCCATACCTGTGGCATATGGAGGTTCCCAGGCTAGGGGTCCAATCGGAGCTGTTGCTGCTGGCCTACACCACAGTCACAGCAACGGTGGATCAGAGCCGCATCTGCAACCTACACCACAGCTCCTGGCAACCCTGGATCCTTAACCCAGTGAGTGAGGCCCGCAACTTCATAGTTCCTAGTCGGATTTGTTTCCACTGCGCCACAACGGGAACTCCCCAGAAGGTTTTTCAAAGGCTTTCCCAACACAGCAGTCCTACCAATGAGGAGGTTGGTATACTTCAGTATATTCAACCTGTCATTTACATATTATCATCTTGCATTTGCTGCTATTTATGGGAATTATCCAACCAAATTAGAAATTCCTTTGAAGGCAGGAACTGTGTCTTACTCATCTGTATCCCACATGTACTTACCATAATGCTTAACCCACCTTATGTGCAATATCAACACTAGATCAAATGATGAAGCTAGATTTTTTTTTTCCCAAAAAAAACTTCCAGGGATAGGAAAATAAGTGAAGTTTTACTACAGGAACAAGGGATACAGAGAGAAAGGGAGTACATAATGGTCCTTTAGTTCAGACTTGAAATGCTTGGTTTTTCTATGTGGATTTCACCCTAGTATAAAGTTACCTTTGCCTTTTTACCCATCATTTAAATCGTCCTTGAAGTATATATTCAACTCTGTTCTTATGTTTGCTTTAAGTTTCATGTTTCTTTACCTTTATTAATATCTGTCTTAACAGTAGTTTAATGTCTGAGTCAGAGTGCTTTTGAGGCAAAGACCAGATCTACTGAATTATTTCTGCATGTGGTATAATTTCTAAATGTGAACTCATTGTTTCTGAAGGTTTTTTTGGTATTTGGGTACCCAGAAGTACCTTGGATTGGGGTGTAACTCTACATTATTCAACTCTTAAAGAGTTAATGCTGCTTTCTCAAAGCAGTAAAAGCATGCTAAATTTTAAGAGAAAAGGCTTATAACCTAAGTACTATACCCTAGTGCTATTCCTGTCAATGAATAATTGGGATGAGGAGTGCTCATTCATTAATTTTCTTATTAAAATTGCTTAGAGAAAGTTTTATTATTATGGCCCTCCTCCCTGTCTTATAATAAAGACGATGGCTGTTAACTGATTAAATTCACAGGTTGAAATTGCTCTTTCCCCTTTCACCTGCATTTCAGGATATCAATGCTTACAATGGTGAGGAGCCCAAGGAAACGTTACCTTTTCCCATCATTGATGATAAGAGTCGGGACCTTGCCATCCAGTTGGGTATGCTAGACCCAGCAGAAAAGGACGAACAGGGCATGCCTGTGACAGCTCGTGTGGTGAGTTGTAAACATCCATTATATAATCATCATGACTGACCAGGCTATATATGTCCAAGGAAATGCTTGGACCAACTAAAGGAAATGGGAGAATTATCTCCAATTAGGGTATGTCTTGGTGGCACTCTTCACTTATTATCTAAACGCTGGGACAAATAAAAAATTTTCAGCTAAATTTTTAAACTGCTTATTTCACAGCTTTTGGAAATCTACATAAAAGTTATCCTTAGATGTCATCTAGAACTGAGAAATATTTTTCTGTAGTACTCCTGACAGCCCTTTCTTTAAAGCAGTGGGTCATAGCCTTCATAAGGCACTCTGGCTTTGAATTCTTATTTGTTCTGTCCTTACCCACCAAACTTAGTCCCTCATCTGCACAAATGTACAACAGAGGACCAGTCTCAACTCCCATTAGTACTATATTTTTATGACAATCATCTGTCGTAAACATAGTTCTTCCTGAGGCCATTCCTAGGTACAGTTTGCAAATCAGTTTTTCTTGCTGAGACAGCCAGAACCAAATATAATTCTCTTCAAGTTTAGAAAAATAACATGGAAAAGAAAATCATCTGTATTGCAGCCATTCAGATTGAGTGGCATATCCTTCTAGATATCTGGGGATTTTTGTTGGTGTTGTTTTGTTTTGTCATACCCTTGAAAATTTTTAATGACGTAAGCTTTCTAAGAGACTTCAATATCAAAAACACTCAAGGAGCTCTTCCTGTTTGTGTCTGTGTACTTTGCAGGTATTTATTTTTGGTCCTGACAAGAAGCTGAAACTGTCCATCCTCTACCCAGCTACCACTGGCAGAAACTTTGATGAGATTCTCAGAGTAATTATCTCTCTCCAGCTGACAGCAGAAAAGAGGGTTGCCACTCCGGTTGACTGGAAGGTAAAGATGTTAAAAGGGCAGACTCTCAACTTGCCAGGAAGGCCTGTGGGGCCCAATCTCTAAATGGCCACCTTCAAGTTCTGTGTTACCTGGGGCTGTGTTTCCAGCATGCAGGTACACTGGGAAGAGTTTTTCTCCTGGCTGAGTTTAAGAAGATTTGCTGAGAGGCCATTTTCAGGCTCTTACCACCTTTTATACAAAACACAAACTCCCTATATTTTGTTTAGATTATTTGGATAAATAATTGGTCAGAATGATTCCTTTTCCTAAGAAAAGGACATAAAAGGGCATCAAAGTATCTGGTGTATTAATATCTTGAAGCATTTCGTTTCTCCTAAGTTTCAGCCTTTTAGACCCATGTAGAATTCTCTGAAACTTGTTCATGAACTTTGAATATCTAAGATTTCTGCCACAGGTAGGGCATGGAGAATATCACAGGAATGTTTTAACCTACATTTTTTAATATGCTAACCTGAATACCTGGTTTGGTTATTTTGTTTCTTCTGACAAGCAAGTCATTTAAATTCTGTATCCATGCGTTAAGCATACATGCACTGAGCCCAGACAGCAGGCACTGGGAGAGAGCAGTGAACAGTCAATATCAAGTCCCTACCCTCACAGAATTTACATTCCAGTGGGTAGAGGCAGACAATAAGCAAGTTTATAGGCTATGAGGTGACAGTGTGATAGAGAGTGAGCAAGCGGAGGTGGAGAGAAGGAGAGCAATGGTGAAAGGCTTGGTTTTGTATCTGCCTGTCAAGGAAGGCCTTTCTCTGAAGGGACCTTTGGGAAGGCTCTAAAGAAAACAAGGGACCAAGTCACACATATTTGGGAGGGAAACACACTGCAGACTTGAAGGAACAACAGCTAAGGAGCTTGCCTAACAGTGAGCTTAGCATATTCAAGGAAGAGAAGAGCCAGCATGCCTGGAAAAGCAGCAGCAGGAGGTGGGATGAAGGGAAGGGGATGAGAGAGGAAGCCAGATTCAGTCAAGCAGGACACTAATGACTTAGAATTTTAGAATTAAAATTTTAGGAGTTCCCGTTGTGGCTCGGTGGGTCATGAACCCGACTAGTATCCACGAGGATGCGGGTTCCACCCCTGGCCTCACCCAGTGGCTTAAGGATCCAGCCTTGCCATGAGCCGTGGTGTAGGTTGAAGATGCAGCTCAGGTCCTGCATTGCTGTGGCTGTGGCATAGGCCGGCAGCTGCAACTCTTATTCAACCCCTAGCCTGAGAACTGTCATATGCCACAAGTGCAGCCCTAAAAAGCAAAAAAGAAAAGGAAAAATAAGAGAGAAATGTCAAAGTGTGGTGGCGAGCCATTACTGGGTTAAAATAGGACTATTTCTTGTTAAGATGGGGAAATACTTCCCCAAAGTGTCAAAACCAAAATTCCTCAGGGGAGGGAGCAAAGGAGACTTAATCAAGCAAAGGAGAATAATCATTCTCATCAGTACCTGTAGCTACTTTTCTAAAATTAATTCTTGCCTTTAGGCTTTAGGATAAGACTCACCATTGTCAATGTCTTTCCATAGAATGGAGACAGCGTGATGGTCCTTCCAAATATCCCTGAAGAGGAAGCCAAAAAACTTTTCCCTAAAGGAGTCTTCACCAAAGAGCTCCCATCTGGCAAGAAATACCTCCGTTACACACCCCAGCCATAGGCTCTCCAAGGAGTTGGTGCTGGAGCTGCTCACTTAGCACCATGAGCCAGAGGATGCCAGCAGCCCCTCTCATTTTCCTGCAGCAGTTCCATAAAAACATCCTGGTGTGATCTCAGCCAAGGTCTTTAAGTTGCTATACTACTGGCTTATTAAATGAAAATGGCACTAAAAATTCCTTGGGATTCTTTGCTCTGTGCCTTCAGCAGCATTCTCTTCTCTTCACTTATCAGCTCTCTGCCAACTCTCTGAAATGTGAGGCTCATCTTGTTGGATCTCTGCAGGGTCAATAAGATGGTATCAGTTTATGGTTGAAAAAAATCAGCTTTGCTCCATCAGAGATTGACTATCAGGCTTTTTTGTTTTGTTTTGTTTTGTTTTTTAGCTATTCTAATCAAATCCTCTCTTCTGTTACCCATTTTGGAAAGCAACAGAACTTGGGGTTCAACTTCCCCTGTACACATCTAAGTACAGAACCTAAGGATGTAGAGTACTCCAGATGTTCTTCAGTATTCCATGTTTTGATCACAGCTGGGAAAAACTTTTTCAATTCTTTACTTTTCCAGTTGATGACTGAAGCTGGGGGAGGGATCTTTAAATACTTTGCTATCAAGAAATTTTTTCAATGAATTTCTGTTGAAAGGGGGCAACTACAGAAAAGGTTCCCCTTCCCTGCCAGGGAGGTGTACCAGAAGGCGTGAGCAGTACAACAGTGCCAGGTGCCTTTCAAAGTATCTCTGGATGTCGGTCTGCTCTATGATGAAGTGCCTATGAAAGGGCACACCTTGGCAAGAGAGGACAATTGGAAATGTTCTACTATAGAATTAGTCATAAGTGGGGGAAGGGGGCTATTTTCTGAATTTTGCTTTTTAGGAATCAGCAAATAAACCCTTTGTTAAAATGCAATCAGAGAATTCTGTTGTCATGTTCTGAACTACTAGTTTAGATGTGTGCCCTGGGGGCAGATGTTTCCTTCTTAGTGGGATTGACCCTGGTGCTTTCTCTGAAGACAGGGAGATAAAATTTCACATAATGAAAAGGGCGGGGCAACAGATGAACATGTGATTTCACCACCTACTTTGCTTCTTTGGGTTACTTGCCTAGATCCTGTGGAATGTGCGACACTTGCTGTAAAGAGCTCTCCTTAACCTAACGTTTTAGTGGGACTGTTGGGTTTAAGAATGTGAACCTTGAGAATAATGGGACATCTGTGCTCTTCTGGAAAGGGTATTAAGCACTCTGACTTGGAGTCTCTCAGACTTATACTGTTCTAATTAGTCCTGGGTTTAGAAAGAAGTGTCCCATACCTGTTAAAATCTTTTTCATGTAACCCTCTATATTTTTTTGAGTAGAATTGTGTAAAACATGGTCCCTGGTACCATGTTTTATAGAAGTCACTTAGAGAAATCAAGTTAACTTCAGTTTTCCACTTGTAAAATTTGGGTGACACCAAGAAGGTTGAAAAGGAAGGTGAAAATTCCAAACTACATTATAGTCTAGAAGAATGCTAGTCTGAAAGAGATACAAGAGGGCTGGCATCCTGCTTCACCTCTTCTCCAAGACACTGTATGTCTTTGCGTTAAGGAACTAAGCTTCTCTGGTCCTCCTTAGCACACCTCTTCTGACTACTCCCTGGATCCTCCACATCCTGTCACCCCCCTCATTATTAGGTTCCTCACTGCTCTCTTTCCTTGGCTATTACCTTCTTAAGTCCTCGTCTGGCTTCGACTTTCTTTCATGGTAAGAGTTCAAAGTCTAAATCTCCAACACTAATTATTCAAACTTGAGTCTTATCTTTACTGATCAATGGAACACTGGCCATTGAATTTTATAAATTCAAAATCAAATTCATCAATTTTTCCCCCAATAAATATTTTGCCCCTCTTGTCACTCGCTCAGGCACCCAAACCTTGGTGTTTTGTTTGGCTGTATCTATCTGCCCATATAGATGATGTCAGCATAAAAATGCTGAAAAGCTCAAGGAAAAAGGAGGTCATGAACCCTCAAATTGAGCTCTGACTCTGACACTAAGCAGGATGAAGCCCTGAGACTAAAAGCATTCTTTTCCAAATATAAAATGTTAATCAATGAACATGCATTGCCAGGGTAGAGGTGATGACACGTACATTTTTTAATACACTATTGGGCATGGGGAGGAGAGTCTGCCTTTCTAGAATTATTGCTCTCAATTTTCATGGGGAGAACAGATTTAATAAATCCAAAGACGTATTAACAGAAAGTGAATTATATGGCCCTTGTGGCTATGAGAGAAGTATAAGAACTTGAGAGGCAGCGTACCATGTAACTTCTCAAGGAATCATCAAATGCTTAGGCTAATTTAGATAGATTAGTAAAGTGATAAATTTGAGTCCCATGTGTGGTCTTGTTTAAAGTCTGACCTCACCTCCAACCTCTACCCTAAGGGTAGGAATCTGGATTGAAAAGCTCAAGAAGGGGTAAGAAGCCAGAACAGCTGTTTCTAAAGGGCCAAGTCAAGATGTCAATTATTGGATGCAGTGAACTGACAGTGATTACTCCCTTTGACCCCATCCCTTCAGGACAACACAAACTGAGGAAATACGACTTTGACTCAAAGGGTGCATTAACTAATTAAAAGGTCATTGCCACCTTCTTGTCAGTGATTAGCTCAGAAATGGACATGTGATTCAGTTCTTGGGATTGAGACGCAAATAGAGGATTATCAGAGTTTCTAAAGAATTCTTGACTCGAGAGCAACTGGAAGCCTCTTTTTCTCTCTCACACTGAATATGAACAAGAAAACATGAAGCATGGATTGCTGCTGGCAGTTGACTTACAGCCTGGGAGCCGGAGTCCAGCCATAGGATGAGGCTGTAAAGATCAACAGCCAAGTGGAGAGAAAGAAAAAAATCTTGATCCTTCATAATCACCAATCTACCTACCAACTGTGAACCTATCCTACTTCTGGACTTCTATTAAGTAAAATAATAAATTACCTTAGTGTTCAAGCCTTTTGAATTGGGTTTTCTGCTGCCTGAGGCCAAAAGCATCCTGATGTGGCTGGAGTGAAGTATTGTCCTCTAGTTGTTTCAAATACATGGCAATGTGCCTCATAAGCAAGGTGGTAGAGCAGACATTTGTTTTCTGCTACTTCTTCATCCCCTACCCTGTGGATCTCAAGCCTCGATATGTATTAAATCACATGAAGAGCATGTTAAAATGCAGAGGTCAGGGGCCTACCCCCAGAGATTGAGTCTACAGGTGACCAGAAGTTCATCTGGAGCACAGGTAATTGTGATAAGAGTGCACAGCAGACACTGCAGCTGACCCAATACCCATTTCCCTTTATTCTTTACTAAAAGACCTAGATTGGATTAAGGGTGACAAAGTGAGTTGCCAGTTAAAATTCATCTTACAACGACAAATAGGTATAGTCATGTGACAGTGCTGCCCCCAGGGTGGGGGTCCCTTCCTACTAAAAGCAAAGCTCAGTAATGAGAAAGGAACTTGCCTTACTGAAAAGCAAATGGGATGCCTGAGTGACAGATGTTGTTTTGCCACCCTAAGGATGAAAGCACAGGCCAAGAATGGAGAGGAGCCTAAAAAGAGCCTGGGTCTGTGATAACTTCCTTTAGCAACCAGTCCTGTGGTTTCTGTAATGTGCAGCCACACCTGACATTTGTTGAGACACAGGTGCCCTACAGGCCACTCTGAGAAATACTGCCCTATTCTAGCTATCCTAAAAGTTCTTAATAGTTAGGCTTGACTTTTTTCTCATGTTTCCTTCTATTCTATTATGGTTTACCCTGGAGTGGAGAATCATGTGTTCTTTTAAAAGAACACATGATGAAAAGGAATGATAGATTCTAAATAATCAGACCATAAAATTTAATTTTATTTGACTTTAAAATAAAATGAAAAGTGATTATCAAAAATAGTATGCAATGTAAGCTTGTTAATTTCTCTTAAGCTTTGCTTTCAGAAACTGAGATTATGGAATAGAGTTCCATTTTCCAATATTTACTAAACTGGGAATGGGGGAAATAGCTTTGAAAAAATGTTAGGGAGATACTTACTATAGCAATATCACAAATCAAAATTATAAATCATATGCTTTAGATAGTAATATGTTAATTTACGCTTGTGATAACTTGTACTCTATTATAACTTGCCCTCAGCTGGATACAGGATTTCATTTGCTAGGCCATAAATTTTAGGATATATTATCCTGAAGAATTTTGAACATCTCAAGTATAATGTAACAACTTAAAATCAGAGCTTTTGGAGCAGTCCATCAATCACTTGTAAAATAAATGCAGCAGTAAATTGTTTTAGCAATTTCTAAATAAACTCCTTGCCAGATCATCGTTCGGCACTTGAGTCAGGATATTAGCTTGGTCTTTAACCTGACTCCACATATCTCATTAGTGCCATTAATATCCTTTTCTAAAATGGGTTCCAGCTTCCAACTATAAAAGAAAGTCAGAATTAAAAGTGTTAGACTATGAACATTCCAGAAAAAAAACTTAAGTCACAAAATCAGAAAACTTACTGAAAAGTTTTCATTCTATTATCTGGAACACCCCCTTTTTAAAAGATCTGACATATTAAGGACTTTGAGTAAGTATGTGTGCATCTATCTCTATGCCATCTAAACACCATCTTGTAAAGAGATACATTAATTCAATTAGAGTAGTCTATCAAAGGTACACTTAAATGTTAGGAGAGTAAAATTCCAGTTAACTTTGTGACTGGTTTCAAGGTGAACTGGAAACTTTTCCTAAATTGGAATGAGAATTTTTTAAATAATGGACCCCAGAAAAGAGTGGCAAATGAGGAGTCAAATCACTAGATTTTCCCATTTGTGAAAAAGGGTCCCATTTAGACGAGGAGAGGATAACCTAGGAAGACTGCCTACAGAGAATGAAGTTGCTTTGTTTAAAGGAATCAATAACTGTAAGTTTGGTCAGTGCAGCTTTCCTTCCCCCAACACACTGCAAACCACCCTGACTCTCATAAATGATGGTGGCAGGACAAGCATTTCCATTAGAAGGGTTTTAGGGTAGCTATCTGGTTGGGGATGTGATGGGCCAAGTGACGTCTCATGAAGCTGCACCTACACAGCACATCATTTTTCTTTAGAGGACATGCTGATGGGGAGTGACTTGACAACTGGTGCAGCCCATTCTTGGCACCATGACTGCTACATGGCCCACTTCCACATTTGCCTGGTGCCCTGTTGCTCTGTCTTTTTCTCCACTCTACTCAGCAGTGGGCTTTGGCCCAAATGAGAGCTGATAGGGGCCCTCACTGAGTAATGAGCTTTGCAGGCTACACTTCTTCCCACCAGACTTGCCTCTACTCTGTCCTGGCCCAGCGTGACCAGCCCTCTCCTCGCCACCTCTAGGCACAGCTTCTGGCACTTCCCAAACTTTTCTAAATTAGCCCTGATTGCTGAGGAAACTAGGAAAAGGTGTCAGACAAAAACCTAAGTGACACTCCATAATAAAATGTTTTGCGTTATCTTGTTTTATCTTAGATTCATACAAATTGTCATCCTACCCCATGGTATGTTTGTTTCAATATAAAACGTAATAACCTAACAGTAAAATGAATTCACTTCTCCCTTTGAAAGATCATCAAGTAAAAGTGATATCGAGGGAAGATGCCTATGCTCAAGCTCTGCTCCACAAAGCCTCACCAGGGACGCACACATCCACGGGAAGTCATGCTCCAAAGAGAAGGATCCATATTCAAACCCTAATGTCTAACCATATGCATGATGAATGGTCCTCCCACTCCCTAATCTCAGAGATCCCTGCTTTTGAATTAAATGTTGGGGGAAGGAGTTGGGAGTGGGGGGAATGGGAGAGGGAGAACTGGGGCAAAATTATTGTATTTTTCAAAAATATTCCATGATTTAATTTTTTAGTAATTTAGGTAAGCCCTGATCCCAATGTTTCCATATTAATAAGCTTCCACTAAGAGTCTCTTTTCACACCACCTACATGTCACTACCTGACTTCATAATTTACTTTTGCTCTGCGGTTTAATATTCACAATGAGAAAAATCTAATCAAGGTGTCAAGTTTATTACCTCATCTTTTCGCTTCCAGTTATAGTCTCTCTTGGTCATTTCAAAACTGGTGTGGGCTGAGCCAATCCAAATAAATGTGTGAAACAGAAAAATTCAATTAGGAACTTAAGAGTATAGATAGCAGGAGAATATTCAAAATCTCAATTTACTTTCTCCCTGTAAGTCTCCCCTTTCCCTTCTCCCCTTTCAAAGAGGCTTTTTTACTTTCTTCCCCCTCAAGGAGGTTTGTTACTAGGCTCCCCAAAGTCCAATACAACACAAGAGGGAGTGGCTTGGACTGCAACAAACTGTAAAGTATCTGCTTCCCCTACAGGAGCCAGCGCTGCTCAGCTCTATCTGATTATTGCCACATATGAGGGCTGAGGGTTGGCAGACTTTATGCAAATGAGAAATAATGAGACATACACTATTGATAAAATGTCACTTTGTGCAAACAAGTTGAAATCATGGAACACCCCCCCACACACACACAAATTAACAATTCCTTTAGAATGTCTAAGCTAGCAGAGAACACAAATTGCAAGCACCAGGATGGTGCTCATGAGAGGAGCAAATCAAAGATTACCATGTTTTCAAGCTGGGTAGCTGCAAAAATGGTCACTTGGTAAATGCTGAGCACTGAACGAAAGATCTTGAATGTATTTTCCCTAGAGCAAGGCCTTCCTATCTAGTCTTCTTTTAGAATGAATACAAATGAGTGCTAAGCCCATTTAGTGACAATAATTACTTAGTGACTATCAAAGGGCAACTCAAAGTAAGTCAGTTGAGCTGTGGCTGGGATCATGGTTTGGAATATTCAGTGAACATGGGTCAGGTTCCATATTCCATTGGGTTGTTAGAGAACCCTGGCTTCCCACACCTGGGCCTTCTGTGTGAGTCTATACCCTCCCTACTCCTGCTCTGCTTTGCAAAGGACTATGAGGCTCCAGCCTGCAGGACCAAATTACAAGGTGCCATCCCCCCACAAGGGTGTAGGGAGAGAAACATGAGAAAGAACCATCAGAATTTCAGTGTTTAGAAGTCTCTCACATGTGACCTCCCCGAAGCAATGTGGCAGCTGGGGTGGACCTAAGAATGGAGACTGATGATAAACATACACAATGCCCTGGAATCATTTTCTTAGAATGAAATGAATCTTAAACATATCAGAAGTCCTTCTCAACAGTTTTCCTACCAGTGAAGGGCTACTCCTTACCCATGGCCTTGGTGTTGTTATTTTTAACAAGCTCAGATGCTTGGATAATCAGCAGCTTGCTTAAATCTGAAGTTCCCTGCACCTAAAGGAGAAAAGTCAAAATGAGTCAAAAGGGCATGTTTTTTTTTAATCTCTAACTAGGTCCCTTGCTAACCTTTCCAAAGAATATAAGACATAAGCCAAAACCTAGAACTGGGCCTCCAACCTAAGCTCTATTTTTTTCACTTCAAATCCTCTTCAATATTGTTTCAAGAAGTTGGACCAGCAAATTATCTTTTGCATATTTATTGACATCAGAAAGGAAATTTCTTGTAACCAGTTTGGAAAATGGAATCCCCAGCATCCACTGAGTTACTTTTACTCCAATACTGACACACAAGGGCCCAGGGCACAGATGGAAATAAAGCACTTTCCTAGAGTTTTGCCCCATGCACCACAAAATCTGTCCTCCCAGGAGCTCCCATTGTGGCGCAGTGGTTAACGAATCCAACTAGGAACCATGAGGTTGCGGGTTCTATCCCTGGCCTTGCTCAACGGGTTAAGGATCTGGCTTTGCTGTGAGCTGTAGTGTAGGTTGCAGACGCGGCTCAGATCCTGTGTTGCTGTGGCTCTGGCGTAGGCCGGTGGCTATAGCTCCGATTCAACCCCTAGCCTGGGAATCTCCATATGCCACAGGAGCGGCCCAAGAAATGGCAAAAAGACAAAAAAAAAAAAAAAAATCTGTCCTCCCAGAACACAAGGAGCACACAAGCAACAATTTTAACTGTCATTTCTAGATATTATCTAGATATTATTACATAACATCTCATTTAATCCTCACAAGAACCTTATGAGATAGCTGCCTCTTTTATTCTCATTTACTAATAGGAAGCTGAAGGCACCTTTCCGAGCTCACGCAGCTAGTGGGCACAGGGATCAGGTTTTGTTTTTGTTTTTTTTTTCCCTGTCTTTTGTCTTTTTTGTCTTTTTGCTATTTCTTGGGCCGCTCCCGCGGCATATGGAGGTTCCCAGGCTAGGGGTCGAATCGGAGCTGTAGCCACTGGCCTACACCAGAGCCACAGCAACGTGGGATCCGAGCCGCATCTGCAACCACAGCTCACGGCAATGCCGGATCGTTAACCCACTGAGCAAGGGCAGGGACCGAACCCGCAACCTCATGGTTTCTAGTCAGATTCGTTAATCACTGCGCCACGACGGGAACTCCTGATTTTCATCTTCTATTAGAAAACATTTCAACTACCTCCATACCCCAAATTGTTGAGAGGTTGATGAAATGAGAATGTTATGAAAGGGGTAAATACACTTTTTAGGAGTATCAACTTTTCCAGGACATAAATTATCATTCAATTCATGACCTTTCCCAGCCTGAACAAGAAGAAAGGGTCTCTCCCAAAGAGGAGAAACTTGTTAGCAGATTAAAGAGATGTCAGCTCTTCGCACCACCTCTTGGTTCTCCCATTCCTGAGCTCTGTCCTCCCATCCCCTCTGGAGTGCAATGGCAGGTGGTTTGGCAAATTAGAGACCATGCTTCTACTCTTCCCATCCCTGTTATGTTCACATCTCCCCCTTCCTTACAGAGGTATGGAATGATGAGGCCCAGGGCCCCTGTCAAGTTGAGGGCCCATAGCCCCTAAAGTGGCAACAAAGTGACATGGTCCCTACTCATCTCCCCTCTTATCAACCAGTGCAGATACTTCCAGGGCCATGCTAGCATATGGTGCCAATGCCTTGTTGTGATCTAGGAAAAAACATACCCTATCCTTCTTCTGGGGAGGCACAGCCCATGCCAGGGCAAACAGCTTGGCAAGCAAAGAGCAGGCAGATTCCTGCCCCATCTGTCCCTCAGTGACACCCATGTACAAGGTATAACTTGCACAACAGTACACAGAAGCCCTGTTTACATTTTGATTATTTTGTAAAGGGCAGGTGAAAACTGTAGGGTCTTTCTAGGTTAAATTTCTTTTACTTTTTATTTATTTATTTATTTATTTATTTATTTAGGGCCACAGCTACAGCACATGGAAGTTTCCGGGCTAGGGGTCAAATTTGGAACTGCAGCTGCCAGCCTACACTACAGCCACAGCAACACCAGGTCTGAGCCACAGCTGTAAGCTATACCACAGCTCACAGCAACACTGGATCCTTTACCTCACTGAGTAAGGTCAGGGATCAAGCCCACATCCTCATGGATACTAGACGGGTCTGTTACTGTTGAGCCACAATGGGAACTCCATAGGTTAGATTTGTTTTTAAGGTGGTCAGTTGAGTTTTAAAGTCACTTATGGGGCACCATGAACAGAAAATGACTCTAGAAATGCTCTTCCTTACCTGTTCACAGGTTTTAGGTAAAATGCAAGGTGCAAGATATGGTATCTCTGTCTTAGTATCAATAACACTGCCGTACACAACAATAACAAATTTCATGTTCACATTATCAATAGTCACTTCGTTATAGCTCGATAAAGTCTCCACATATGCATGATTGAGCACCACGCATTTCTGAAACGTTAAGTCCTAAAGTAAAATAAAATAAAATCAGATTTTTTTTCCTATAATTCATACAAAATGACACATGGTATCAAGAAGAAAGCAAATTCCAATGAAAAGATGCTCAACATCATTTAATCATCAAGGAACTACAAACCAGCTCACATTTATCAGAATGGCTATCATAAAAAAAAACAACAAATAACAAGCACTGGCAAGAATGTGGAGAAAGCCTTCATGCAGTATGGGTGGGATTGTAAACTGGTGTAACCACTATGGGAAACAGTATGGAGGGTCCTCAAAAAATTAAAAATAAAACTACCATATGATCCAGCAATGCCACCCCTGGGTACTTACCTGAAGAAAATGAAGTTTTGGCAATTAGGAATAAAGCTACTAAGAACATCAGTGTGTAGGTTTTTGTGTGGACATACGTTTTGAACTTCTTTGGGTAAATATCAAGGAGTGATTGCTAGATCATATGGCAAGAGTCTGTTAGTTTTGTAAGAAATCTCCAAACTGCCTTCTGAAGTGGCTAAACCATTTCACAGTCTCACCAACAATGAATGAGAGTGCCTGTTGTTCTACACCCTGGCAAGCATGTGGTGCCGTCAGTGTTCCAAATATTGGCCAATTAATATGTGTGTGGTGGTAACATGTTGTTTTAATTTGCGTTTCCCTGATGATATATGATGTGAACCATATTTTCCTGTTTATTTGCCATTCATGTAACATTGGTGAGGTGTCTGTTATGATCTTTGGCCCATTTTTTAAATCAGGCTTTTTGTTTTCCTAGTGTTGAGTTTTTAAAGCTCTTTGTATATTTTGGATAATAGTTCTTTATGTGATATGTCTTTTGCAAATATTTTATTCCAGTCTGTGGCTTGTATTGCCATTCTCTTGAGACATGCTAATTTTTTTAACCCAATATTTATATCCAGTCTCACAATTCAATGTATATTGCTGAAATTCATATCTATCACTTCCTCAGTTACTGACTCACAATAGGTGCTCAAATAATTATCAAATGAGATGTAAATATACAATTGCATATTATGCCAGTCCAAGAACAAACTTGAACTACCTTTTGGAGAGAAAGTTCATAGACAAGCCTCAGTAAACTCAATCAAGATTTGAAAAGCCAGATTTAGGAGTTCCTATTGTGGCGCAGTGGTTAACGAATCCGACTAGGAACCATGAGGTTGCGGGTTTGATCCCTGGCCTTGCTCAGTGGGTTAAGGATCCGGCGTTGCCGTGAGCTGTGGTGTAGGTCGTAGACGCGGCTCAGATCCTGTGTTGCTGTAGCTCTGGCGCAGGCTGGTGGCTACAGTTCTGATTAGACCCCTAGCCTGGGAACCTCCATATGCTGCAGGAGCAGCCCTAGAAAAGGCAAAAAGACCAAAAAAAAAAAAAAGAAAAGAAAAGCCAGATTTATATATTAATGCAGATACAGTAGACTATAATCAACACCAGGCTGAGTGTTCATTAACCCATTCTAACTAATGCTATGTTTGATTTCTGGGGCTCTACCTATTAAGATTTGCTGAATCTACTTTATTATTTTTAAGAAATGACTGCAGGTAGCCTTAGAAAATTAGCCATCACAGGGGACTGACAACCCACAAGAAGTCAGGATAAGAGAGTAGTGAAAATTCTGGAATCTTTCTTTAAAAGATCAGACACAATGGAGTTCCCATCGTGGCTCAGTGGTTAACGAATCCTACTAGGAACCATGAGGTTGCAGGTTTGATCCCTGGCGTTGCTTAGTGGGTTAAGGATCCGGCATTGCCGTGAGCTGTGGTGTAGATCTCAGACACGGCTCAGATCCTGTGTTGCTGTGGCTCTGGTGTAGGCCAGTGGCTACAGCTCCGATTAGACCCCTAGCCTGGGAACCTCCATATGCCTCGGGTGTGGACCTAGAAAAGACAAAAAATAAAATAAAATAAAATAAAATAAAAAATAAAAAGATCAGACACAACCTTCCTTTCTGTCTCTGTCTCCAAAATATGAACTCCATTTTGTAAAAAATACAGCAAATAAAATTTCATTCATATTTTAATCATGTGACTTACCTCATCAACAAGACTTGATTCAAAATACTGATAGGCAATACTGAGAGCAAGCTTTAGCCATATTTTATATTCCAGGGATGGCCAGAAGACATCAAAACCTTCATATAAATCCTCCAGGGAGATAAAGCAGGCCTGAAACAACAAGGTATCAAGCAATAAGCTTGATTCAAAACTAAATTGCAAAAAAATAATAATAAATCAAAAAAAAGATGCCTATAGATTTCATCTTCACCTTCTAGAAAAACTATCAACTCTGGCACAGTAATTATGATACACTGCTATTTAAGATGATAAAATGTACAGTCCAATTAAAGCTATAGACTTAATATTAGGCCAGGAAATTTTATACCAATCAATAGCTATGATAAAGGACACTGCTCATGAGCCCAAGATTAAGGAACTAAGCCACATAAACTTGCCTGTTTTTATTGCCATAGTAGATAAAGTGGGCTCATTCACGGTATTTGTTTCTATAGCAAAGTGCCAGTCTGAATAAGGAGGGTGACTCAGAATTCAAGGTACCGGAACGTTAGTGAATTCAGTTCAGCCCTGTGAATACATTTATGCCTTCTATCCTCATCCAAAAATGAAATGTATGAAACTGATGAGGCAACATTCCCTTCTGGGTTTGTCACCCTCTTCAAACTCTGGATCCTGATCTACTGCATCTAACGGTCCCTAAAACTTGAGAATTCTTTGCAAATTGGAAAATTTCTATTTGAATCCCCCACAGCTAGGGGAATATCAGGCCACTGACTTGCTAAATAAACTTCTTACTTAGCAAGTGAAAAATGGAGGAAAGAGCATTGAAAAACCAGAACTCTTTTTTTATTTTTTGTCTTTCTGACATTTCTTGGGCCACTCCCATGGCATAAGGAGGTTCCCAGGCTAGGGGTCGAATCGGAGCTGTAGCCGCCAGCCTGCACCACAGCCACAGCAACACGGGATCTGAGCCACGTCTGCAACCTACACCACAGCTCACAGCAACGCCAGATCCTCAACCCACTGAGCAAGGCCAGGGACCGAACCCGAAACCTCATGGTTCCTAGTCAGATTCATTAACCACTGAGCCATGACGGGAACTCCAACCAGAACTCTTTTTAAAAGTGCTCTCATCATGGGGGCCATTTATTGAGCACCTAAATATGCCAAGCACCTTACGTATGTACTTTCCTTATCTTCATAACATCGCAAGTTAGGTATCTTATCTTTTAATTAAAAAAAAAAAAGTGGAGTTCCCATCTTGGAGCAGCAGAAATCAATCCGACTAGGAGCCATGAGGTTGCGGGTTCGATCTCTGGCCTCACTCAGTGGGTTAAGGATCCGGTGTTGCTTGTGAGCAACAAGTGGTCATAGATGCGGCTTGGATCTGGTGTTGCTTCAGCTGTGTTGTAGGCCAGCAGCAACAGCTCCAATTGGACCCCTAGCCTGGGAACCTCCATATGCCACGTGAACAGTATGTCAGGGCGTGAACAGTATAAACTATTGAATGTAAAATAGGCGCTAGGATGTATTGTACCACTTGGGGGAATATAGACAATATTTTGTAATAAGTGTAAATGGAAAGTAACCTTTAAAAGTTGCATAAAAAATTTTTAAATGATCATAAAACACTCTCCCCACCCCCAGATCCCATGGCAGCTGTGAGACATTAAATTGGCATTCTCTCAGCTAGTCTACACTGCTTCACAATAGCTGGATGGGTGACTGACTAAAGATATCAAAATCCAGAGGAAGAGAAGACACTGGTACTCTTTGAGGAAGAATTAACTAGCAACCCACAATACAGATAGAACCAATTTCTTACCTGTAAAATAGTTTCACAGATGGCAGTATATTCAAATTCACGCTTAAGCAGACAGCACAGCTCTCCAATTATGTCCCCGCTAGTACAGTACTCTGTAAACCTGGATGTGGACTCTCTTTCAGCCCTTAGGCTCCTCTCTATTCCAAAGGTTGGAGGTGAACTCTGCAGCTGCAAATGGAAACACAAAATTAAAAGCCCTTGACCAAAACCTAGGAGCTCCCTCTGGTTCTTGCAATTATTATGACAGAAGGAAAAGATCCTTTATGAATCCTTTCAGGTGTGAAGGAGGAATAAGGCTTTGTAAAAATCATGGTTTCCAATCCTTTCAATAAGTGGTGCTGGGAAAACTGGACAGCTACGTGTAAAATATAAATTAGAATACTTCCTAATACCATACACAAAAATAAACTCAAAATGAATTAAAGACCTAAATATGAGATTGGATACTATAAAACTCTTAAAGGAAAACTTAGGCTGAACACTCTCTGACATAAACCATAGCAATATCTTCTCAGATCCACCTCCTAGAGTAATGACAATAAAATTAAAAATAAACAAATGGGTTCTAATTAAACTTAAAAGTTTCTGCACAGCAAAGGAAACCCTAAACAAAATGAAAAGGCAATGCACTGAATGGGAGAAAATATTCACAAATGAAGCAACTGACAAGGGATTAATCTCCAAAATGTATAAACACCTCCTGCAGCCCAATACCAAGAAAAAACAAACAACCCCATCAAAAAAATGGGCAGAAAATCTAAACAGACAGTTCACCAAAGAAGACATACAGATGGCCAAAAACACATGAAAAGATGTTCAACATCACTAATTATTAGAGAAATGCAAATCAAAACTACTATGAGGTACCACCTTACACCAGCCAGAATAACCATCGTCAAAAAGTCCACAAATGGGAGTTCCCGTCGTGGCGCAGTGGTTGACGAATCCGACTAGGAACCTTGAGGTTGCGGGTTCGGTCCCTGCCCTTGCTCAGTGGGTTAAGGATCCGGCGTTGCCGTGAGCTGTGGTGTAGGTTGCAGATGCAGCTCGGATCCAGCGTTGCTGTGGCTCTGGTGTAGGCCGGTGGACCCCTAGCCTGGGAACCTCCATATGCCTTGGGAGCGGCCCAAGAAATAGCAAAAAGACAAAAAAAAAAAAAAGTCCACAAATGATAAATGCTGGAGAGGGTATGGAGAAAAGGGAACCCTCTTACACTATTGATGGGAATGTAAATTGGTGCAACCACCATGGAAAACAGTATGGAGATTCCTCAAAAAACTAAAAATAGAATTACCATTTGATCCAGCAAGCCCATTCCTGGGCATCTCTCCAGAGAAAACCATGACTCAAAAAGATACATGTACTCCAATGTTCATTGCAGCACTATATACAATAGCCAAGACATGGAAGCAACCTAAATGTCCATCAACAGAGGAGCGGATAAAGAAGATGTGGTACGTACACACAATGGAATATTATTCAGCCATAAAAAAGAATGAAATCATGGCATTTGCAGCAATATGGATGGACCTAGAAATTATCATGCTAAGTGAAGTCAGACAGTGTGACACCAAAGCCATATGCTATCATTTATATGTGGAATCTAAAAAAAGGACACAATGAACTTCTTTGTGGAACAGATACTGACTCACAGACATGGAAAAGTTATGGTTACCAAAGGAAATAGGTTGGGGGGTGGGCAGGGATGGGCTAAGGGTTTAGGATGGAAATGCTATAAAACTGGATTGTGGTGATTGTTGCACAACTATAAACATAAAATTTTTTGAGGTTAAAAAAAATAACAAACATTTCAACATCGAAAAAAAAAAAATCACAGTTTTTTTCACATTTCAACTCTCCAAGGCAAAGACTGTTCCTAACCTTTAGCTTTACAGATAGATGACCCCTATTTACCTGCCTTACATTAAAATCCCACCAAAAGTAGTCATTGCAGGAGTTTCCACCATGGCACAGTGGTTTAGGAATCTGACTGCTGTGGCTTGGATCACTGTGGAGGTGCGTGCTCAATCTCGGCCTGGCATGGTGGATTAAAGGATCCAGCATTGCCACAGCTGTGGCATAGGTCACAGCTGTTGCTGATTCAGTTCCTGGCCCAGGAAATTCCACATGCTGTGGGTGTGGCCATACAAATAAAATTTAAAAAAATAGTCATTGCAGTCTGTCACTAATGCAGGCACACACTCTGAGTGTCCTAGATATTCTTAGCATAATAGGCTAGTGATTGAGGTGGAAAAAACTTTTGATTGCATGGATGCATAAATCAGGTATCATGAATTAATATGCCTCCAAACAAAATCATGATTTCAGTAGAAGCCTTGCCTCCCTTAAGATGCTTAAGAATAATTACCATGAGACATTAATAGAAAAGGTCTTAGGATAACACAGGTTGGTTGGTTATTTCATGAAAAGAACTGGTAGGCCCGTTATGGGTAAAAGAAAGGTATCAGATTTCAGGAAGAAGATGCAGGAATCAACCAGAGGGATTACAGAACGTTCCAGGAAGTTTAGCTGTGAATTTCAGAGCAAGGCTGTTATTGTTCAAGACACAAGAAACAGGGGGGGAAATGGTATTCACTAAAGGAGTTGCTATGAAAACTGCACCCTCTACTAGTGATTACCATTCAAACTTTTAGAGGCATTCATGCTTCCAAACAACTTTGACATTTTTCAATTTATTTTTTTAAGGTAATAACTTTATTTTGTTTGTTTGTTTTGGCACAACATGCAGTGGCTTGATGTGGGATGTCAGTTCCCAGACTAGGGATTGAACCTGGGCCTCAGCGGTGAAAATGCCCAGTCTGAACCACTAGTCCACAAAGGAAGTCCCTTAATTTAATTGTGAATGCAGTTTAAAGGCACTTTGATAAAGACTATCTCTGCTTTTTACAAAGCAACAAAGAGGATAGTACCTGTGGTAAACAGAATTCTAAAGAAATCCTTCCAAGATTCCTATCTCTTTGTTATTCAATCCGACATTAATCTGTGAAGTGCTATGGGGAGGGGGGGGAATTTTGCAGATAGAATTAAGGTTACTAATAAACTAAACTTAAAGAGATGATCCTGGATTATCCTGTTCGCCCAACATAATCACATGAGCCATTCAAATGTAAAAAAGGAAGTGGTCATCAAAGGATGGATGCATGCAAATGAACTGATTTCTCTGTCCATCAGTTTTCTCATAGGGCTGATACAAGGATTAAATGTCATAACATATTGCCATTCTCAACCATCCTTTTAAATGTCACAACTAGCCTCCTCATCTCTCCTTCACTGTTAGCATACTATATATTTAACTGACATGTTTTGTTCATTGTCCCATCTCCTTCTATGACTCTACTAGAAATTAAACTCTAAGAAGTCAGGGATTTTTGTTTGTCAATACTATACCTAGAATAAACAGTACCCGCTGCATGAAAGTAGTGAAGTAAATATTTGTTGAATGAATGAATTGAAAAGTACCACTTAATGCTATACATGTTAGCATTACATTTACTATAGTCATTTATTTCCATGACTAATTTTGATATTTTAAGGTCTGAAACAGCCATCCCAAAAAGAGAAAGCCAATTATCTGTACTATAATAAGGGTTTGTCACTTGTAACTGTCATCTAGGATATAGGAATTATTTAGGTCGTAGCAAGGGTTTATCATGGATTTAGCTACTAGTATTCAGTCTCTAAAGGATTCTTGTCCCTAGCACTATACTGACACCAAAATCCTTCTAAAAGGATTGTATGATCCTTTAAAAGCTAAAAGTTGTATGATCTTCCTCTTGTTTGATCTCTGTTAAGAATTTGATATTGTGGAGTTCCCGTCGTGGCGCAGTGGTTAACGAATCCGACTAGGAACCATGAGGTTGCGGGTTCGGTCCCTGCCCTTGCTCAGTGGGTTAACGATCCGGCGTTGCCGTGAGCTGTGGTGTAGGTTGCAGATGCGGCTCGGATCCCGAGTTGCTGTGGCTCTGGTGTACGCCAGTGGCTACAGCTCCGATTCAGCCCCTAGCCTGGGAACCTCCATATGCCGTGGGAGCGGCCCAAGAAATAGCAACAACAACAACAACAACAATAACAACGACAACAAAAAGACAAAAAAAAAGAATTTGATAATGTGGTCTATTATTATTATTGTTGTTGTTGTTTTGCTTTTTGCCTTTTAGTGCCACACTGGAAGCTTATGGAAGTTCCCAGGCTAGGGGCTGAATTGGAGCTGCAGCTGCTGGCCTACACCACAGCCACAGCAATGCCATATCCAAGCCGCATCTGCAACACTACACCACAGCTCACAGCAACACCAGATCCCTAACTCACTGAGCAAGGCTGGGGATTGAACCCATATCCTCATGGATACTAGCAGGCTTCATTTCTACTGAGCCACAATGGGAACACACCCTATTATTCTTCCATTCTTGACTGTGGTTTCCTTTTAAGTAACCCTCCTTAAGCAGGGTTAAGAATCAGGTTCCTTATCTGAATATTGTATAAAATACTGTTCCTCACAGAATTGTTGTAAGGAATAAGTAATAAATACGAAAGCATTTTTTAAAATAGGAAGCACCTTTCAGATGGTGGGTATTATCATTATATCTTAGCTGCAGTGTTCACTCTGAACAGAAACAGTGTCGTTTGGAAAAGAAATTATTTAAAACTTTGTAAACGTCTTGGTTCCTAAGTTTCTTCTTATGTGATTAATTACATATTAGAAAATATATTTTCAATAAAGAATAAATGGTCTCTTACAATTGCCATTCCTGAAATAATTAAGTAGATTCCTTGTGGCATTTCACCTTCTTTACAAATGATATCTCCATAGTCAAAATAGGCAAGTTTGGCTCTATCCTGAGAGGAAAAAAAAGAAGAAAAGAAAACAAAAGAAAAAGAATCAACATAAATTTTCATAATCTCCTTTTCCAAATAGAAATACGATTTTAAAGCAAAAATATTTAAGTAAGATTTTCAAGCTAAAAAGTAGCATAAACTCCAGCTGTATTCTTTGGTTTCTTAATGAATTATAATGTTCTGACATACCTCAGTAACTCCTAGGAAAAAAGGAACAAGCCAGAAAACCGCAGGCTTTGTGATTAGAACCTACAAGAGTGACTGGTAGAAACACCCAGTAAATGCTAGGTTGGACAAACGTCTACAATAATAATTCTGATCAAGTTAACAAGGGTAAGAGACTCTGGGGAAAAAAAACTCAGAAAGGCCACAGGACCCTGTCGTGGGTGTCCAGGGAGCCTTCACAGAGGAAAGAATAGCTACGTGGAAACCTGAAGGAAGAGGTGTCCGTCCTTCATGAAGGTCATCCTTCATCTAGGATAAGATGAGTTGAAGATCATTCGGGGCAGAGGATTCCGTTTCTGCAAAGACTCAGAAGTAAATAGAACATCTGCACTGCAGGTAACAAGCTAAGCCAGTTAGATTTCTTTCTTGAGAAATTGAACTGAGGGACAAAGAGCTTGGGAGTTAAGAGTCACCATAGCCACGTGCTAGAAGAAGGGTCCACAAATTCCTGACACCGACACGCTGAGCCGGCCTGATTCCCACTCTGCTCAGGGTTAGTTGGTCAACTGTTTCTTAGCCTCTGTACACCACTGATGCCGGAAAGATGGTGCCGGAATCTGGGTTCTCGTTCACGGTGGTCGAAGAACGAACTCCACAAACACACAGGCAAAGTTTTTATTAAAGGAAAGCAGATAGCTCCCAGGGTTACTGGGAGGAGGGAGAAGAGCCCCCTTTTCTCTATTGTCCTATAGGGGTTTTTACTCCTTAAAGGTGGGGGGGTACCAACGTGAGGCCCAGAGAGATGTGGTCTTCTCCCATTGGCCTTATTCAATTACCCATATCAGTCCTTGTCCAATAGGGTCTTAGGTGTGGAAATGTTCCTAAGTCTCATAGTTTCTTTGTCCTTTTCTTCCCGTAAACTGAGTCACAGGGGATTAGGGATTCAAGTCCATCTGGGTGTAGGTACACTCCCTACAGTAAACAAGGCCTGTGGGGATGTTACTCCCTGGAGCCCGTAAGCCACAAATGTTAATCAATGGCCATATCAAAGAAGGCATCGAAGCCCATGCTCCTACGCTGACGACCTGAGTTAATATTCTGCCTCACTACCACAGTATCTTTTCAGTAAGCTCCCCTTCTGCTTAAACTAGTTCAAGCAGGTTTTTGTTATTTCCAACCAAAGGAGCCTTAATTTAACTAAATTTGAAATCAACTTCAAAAGAAAATTGTACAAGTTTCTGACATGAAGAAAACACTAGGACAGCCTAAAAGAAGTCAGATATTCAAAGCTCAGTAGGAACCCCATTATGATTGCTGTCTTCCTAGAAAACAAGGAAAATGTCCTCGTTATGGACAGATTCCTTATATATCTCGATGCCTAGATCACTAGGGATAGTACAACCAAATTTGCAGTAAAGCAAGAACCATTATTTGTCAGAGTTTTCCTAATTCCAAAAACCTAACAGGTTTGAACAAGTTGATGAAAAGTTATTATCCCTATAATTCATACAATAGCCATAAAAGCTAAAGCTACAAACTGGTGGTCCATGGGTCACAACCAGTCCACAGATGTATTTGGTTTAGCCTACACAGCATTTTTTTTTTTTTTTTTTTTTGCTTTGTAGGGCCACACAGTGGCATATGGATGTTCCCAGGCCAGGGGTCGAATTGGAGCTACAGCTGTCAGCCTACACCACAGCCACAACAACGACAGATCCAGGCCATGTCTGAGGCCTACACCACAGCTCATGGCAACACTGGATCCTTAACCCACTGAGCGAGGTTAGGGATCAAACCCGAAACCATCATGGTTCCTAGTCAGATTCGTTTCCACTGTGCCACGACAGGAACTCCCACAGTATTTTTTAAACTCTGAATGGGTTGCCAAATTCTTAAAATTTGGAATTTTCATATAAAATTCAAATCTATGGATTTTCTTTTTTTAAAAAAGGTCTAGCCTCTACATTCTTAAATCTAATAGTCAACTTTCAGTCTTATTTGCTCTCTTAGCCTCATCTGACATAGTTGATCACTTTCTCCTTTTTGAAATAATTTCACACTTGGCCTCTGGGACATCATTTTTTCTTTTCGTCCTACCTGATGGATAACTCCTCGATTCTTTCCTCCCCAGTTTTATTGAGCTATAATTGACATGCAGCGCTATATAAGTTTAAGGTGTGCAGCATAATGACTTAACACACATGTACGGCAAAATGATTACCACAATAACACAATCACCTCACATAGTTACAAAAAGTTTTTTTCTTTGTGATAAGAACTATCAGAATCTACTCTCTTAGAAACTTTCAAATACTCCATACAATATAACTATAAAAATATAGTCATCATGTTGTATATTACAACCTCAGGATTTACTTTTACCTTTGAAGTCTGTACCCTTTAACCTACTTCCACCTCCTACCTCTGGTAACCATAAATCTGATCTCTTTTTCTAGCATCAATTCTTTTTGCTAATTCTTCCTCATCTCCTCACCTTTAAATGGTGGGTATCTCAGGATTAAATCCTTGGATTCCATAATAATTCCTTAAGTTATCTCTTCAAGTCTTAAGACCTTAAATATTATCTCTCTGCTGACAACTCCAAAATTTCTTTCTCCAGTTTAGCCTCCCACCTGCATTCCAGTCTGCTTACACAGCATCGCCACCTAGATGTCTCATAGCTTTCTCAAATTTAACATTTTCAGAAACAAACTCATGTCCTCTCCCCCATATACATCTTCTCTTCCCCATATAAATGGTTATTCCATTTTCAGACCATTTTCTATTTTCAGACTGAAATCCTAGAAGTCATCATTTCTCTAATTCCATCAGCACCTATAAGTTTTCTCTTCATAACATATCAAGTCTGACCACTTCTCACCACTTTCACGTATCCAGGCCACTATCATCTTCTGCCTACATTATTGTAATCGCTTCCTAACTGGACTCCCCAACTTGCCCTTGACCCCATACAGTCTGTTCTCAATACATCAGCAGGTGGTCATTTTTAAGTGTAAATTAGATTATGTCACTTCTCCGTTCAAAACCTTCCAGTCCACTTCACATTTCATTCAGAGAAAAGCCAAAGTTCTTACAATGACCTACAAAGTTCCACAAACTCAAGTTCTCTGCAGCTGCTGTGGCTTCATCTCCTCCCTCCATCGCTTGTCCTGCCACACAGGCCTTTGCAATGTTCTTTGAACACAGCAAGCACACGCCACCTTAGGGTACTGCACTTGCCTTCTCCCAGGTATCTGTACAGCTTGCTCCTTTACTTATTTCAGATCTCTTTCCAAATGATACTTATTAGGACAGGCTTTCCTAACCACCCATATAAAATAGCTGCCCAACCATATTCCCTTTTCTCCATAGCATCTGTCACCATCTGACTACTATGTTTACGTGTTTGTGTGTTTATTGTCCATCTCCATACGTATCATATAAAGTCATAAAAGCAGGGACTTATTTATTTTGTTCACTACCATATCCCCAAACCTAGAACAGTCTCTGGCACATAGAGGATATTCAATACACAGTTGTTGAAAGAATACAAATTCCTATAGCAACACTCTGCTGACTTAAGGCAGAGCATGAACTCTTGAATACACCACAGTCCTCACTGTTCTCTCTTTATACTACACACTGATGGTTTTACTTTTATATTATCTGCCTCACCTGTACAGTAATTTAAATATGAAACCCTTGCTCTGGAAAACTCTTTTCCAGACTGTGCATCTGGAAGCCCAGGGCTCTATGATAGAAGATAAGATGGGATTGGTAATAATCAGGTAACACAGATTACTCATCCTAATAAGCAAGTAAGCAATTATTTAAAAAAAAATATCTTCGCCCTTTAGGCTCAAAATGAAATCCACTTTCTAGGTTTTGATTTGCCCCCTTCAGTGGCAATTACTGGATTCTTGCTTTGGATAAGTTCTTGTTAATCTTGCATCAGAGAGTGGAAAAAATGAAATATAACTATCATTGAACTTAATCCAGAATAGAAGAGAAAATCTTTACCTTGAAGAACTCAATAAGAGCATCTTTATTTTCCAGCCAAACGATGTTATGAAGATATTTGTCAGGAGTAGGGGGAGGGATTGCCATTGGAATGTTATTCAGTGATTTTATTTTTGTAAGAAGTACCTAAAACAAATAATCAAAATATGGTGATCAGATCCTGTCACAGAAAAGGGAAATTAAGGAAATCTAAATAAAATACTGTTATGCAAACATAACCATGTTTTTGATTCAGAGCTTCTCTTACCCTGTTTAAAGGGTCCTCTAACCTTTTTTTGTCCCTATTCTCCCCTTATTATTATTTTCAGATATATTAACTCATATTGAACCTATCATCTTTATAATCCAGTTAACAGTTGTATTCTACCCTGTTAATCTCAAATTATTTAAATTTCGTTATTACCGTACGAATTAATGCCACATTCTCTCAAAATTTTTTTTCATGCATATGATTTGCTTCTCTAAATTCTTATAATTTAGAAGGATAAAGTTCTAGTTCTATGGCCCCTGAGAAGCCTTCTCTGGCTTCCCAAAGCAGGTAAGAGATAATCACTCATCTGGCTTATTGCCATGGTAGTTCTTACAACTCTCCTTTATGGAACTCATTACATTGTAGTAGTAGTATCTTTGCTTATATGTAACTTTTGTTGATTGGCTGAATAAATGACTAAATGAAAGAATGAAGAAGAGCCCGTGGACTTTGGGGTCAGTGTTGTACTCCTGTGCACCCCCAGGCTCCTCTGAGGAGTCCACGGCATATAGTAGGCATTGGAAATATACTTAATTAAACTGGCTAAGTTTACCTGGCCCCCTATGACCTGAGAGTAATAATTATATCTCTTTGGTTGACAATATGGGCAACCAGTAGGCATTCAATAAATAACTGTTGAATGACTGATTTACCTGTTACCTTTCTAAACAAACCTATAGGAAAAAAAACCAGTCTCTCCTCATAAGGGCTATTATTTATTTGTTTAACAAATGGGTATCAACATTCAATTAAATCTTATAGTCTATCTATCTATATATATATATCATCTATATAGTCTTCAAAGTGATAAATGAAAAAATATACAAAAAATACAAAACACAAAATGCATAGAGGTATAACTTGAAGAATACAGCAAAGTGACACTTTTGTCCCTCTGACAGACCCTAAGGAGAAATCATATTATCCATTTAGTCCTTTGCCATGATGCTATAGAGACTAAAGAAGTGGGCTGGCTATAGAGCAGAAAGCTGGCCTGTCCCACACCCACTTTCCTTCAGAGGCCGTGGAGAGGGGACTGTGTCCACGGAACATCCAGAAGTACAATCCATGGTGGCCTGTGGCTGAAAGGTGTCAGTGACAAGCAAAAGCGTGTGACACTGTGGAGCAGCTTATCATTGGGGACACAGGAAAAATGTGGGACCAGAACTTCTAGGAAACAGATGGACACTTGTACTGGATAGAAAGAATATTCCTATTTGCCCTCTGTGTTCTTATAATGCTGTCTAGATGATGGGTGTGATAATGTGGTAGGATTAAAGATTAAATATTTTTGGAGTTCCCATTGTGGCTCAGTAGAAATGAATCTGACTAGTATCCATGAGAATGCAGGTTCCATCTCTGGCCCTGCTCAGTGGGTTAAGGATCTGTATTGCCATGAGCTGTGGTATAGGTTGCAGACGTGGGTTGGACCTTGCACCGCTGTGGCTGTGGTGTAGGCCGTCAGCTACAGCTCCGATTTGACCCCTAGCCTGGGAACTTCCATATGTTGTAAGTGCAGTCATAAAAAAATAAAAAAAATTACATATGTTTTTCCTCTATCTTGTGTTCCTTTTTGCAAATTTATAATTTTTCAGAAGTCCATTTATCAGCTAATCAATTAAGGTGTCTTCCCTATTCCTCTCACAGTGGTTCCCTCTCTGATCCCCACCAACACACACACACACACACACACACACACACACACACACACACACACAGGTTGATCCCCTTCCAACTATGTCAACATTATGTGATGACCACCTCCCTTGCCATAGCTGGTAGGACTGGGCAATACGTATTCCACCAGTGGACAGAAAGGCAGAAAAATCTAATGAATCTGTAAAAGGAGCCAAAAGAAGATGCCATAGAGGGCAACCCTGATAGGAAATGGAGACTCTGGAACGCTTTCCAGGTCATTCTTTAAGACCCTTCCTGAGGTCTGGCCATCACGGGTTCTGTAAGGCACCCTGTGTTCTTATAATAAATCCTTCAACCACATCTCTCTGCTAAACCTAGCTCAGGTTGGTTCTGTTACTTGCAACCAAGTGGTGGTTTTTGTTTTGTTTTTTGTTTGTCTGTGTTTTGTGTTTTGTTCGCTTTTTAGGGCCACACTTGTAGCATGTGGAAGTTCCCAGGCTAGGGGCTAGGGCTTGAATCAGAGCTGTCGCTGCTGTCCTACACCACAGCCATAGCAACGCAAGATCCAAGCCACATCTGTGACCTACACTGCAGCTCGCAGCAATGCCAGAACCTTAACCCACTGAGCAGGGCCAGGGATCAAACCTGCATCTCATGGATACTAAATCAGGTTCATTTCTGCTTAGCCACAATGGGAACTCCAGTGGTTTTGGGTTTTTGTTTTTCCTTTAGGACCTCATGTGCAGCATATTGAAGTTCCCAGGCTAGAGTTCAAATCAGAGCTCGAGCTGCCAGCCTACAGCAACACCGGATACTTAACCTACTGAGCAAGGCCAGGAAATGAATCCAACTAGGAACCCTGAGGTTCCGGGTTTGATCCCTGGCCTCGCTCAGTGGGTTAAGGATCGGCATTGCCATGAGCTGTGGTGTAGGTCCAGACTCGGCTTGGATCTGGTGTTGCTGTGGCTGTGGTATAGGCCAGCAGCTACAGCTCCGATTAGACCCCTGGCCTGGGAACCTCCATGTGCTGCGGGTGTGGCCCTAGAAGACAGAAAAAAAAAAAAAAGACAAACCCACATCCTCATCGATACCAGTTGGATTAGTTACTGCTGAGCCACAATAAAAACTCCAGGAACTCCGAAACCAAGTGGTTTTGACATGGAGTGTATCAGATAAAGTAAGTAACAAAGGCTTAGGCAATTATAGAGTTATACCTGACATGACTCACTCTTTTTTTTTTAATTTAAAAACTTTTTTTTTTATTTCCTCAATACATTTTTTTTTCCTACTGTACAGAATGACTCACTCTTTATTCAATCTCCCTCACTCATTACACTCTGCTAAAGTAACACTGGGCAGGCTTGGCTGTTGGGCTCATGGAATCAAGCTATATAGAAAACTGCTTTATTACCTTATTCATCTCAACGCCCTCATGTTTATCAATAATGCCTCTTGACCAAAGGAAGGTGAGGTTTTTCAGAGCTTTAGCAATCACGTTCCGGATTGCCTGCTTAGTTTTCAAAGCAATGACAACATCACGACCCTCATGCTCTATAAGTCCTGAGGCAAATAAAATTATCAGCAAGCAAACTCAATAACCACAATAATAACTAATACTGGCATAACAGCTTATAATTTTCATAGGATATAAACAGTATATTTTCATTTCTGTTTCATACAGAACTTATGAGGTAGATAAGACTAAAGTAATGTTCATCTCCATTTTATGGATGAAAACATTGAAAAAAGCCTTCCTATACCAACTAAGAAAAAAAAAAAATCACTCCATCTTATTCCCATGGCATTGCCTACATATCTTCATTATGGAACTCATTACATTGTAGCCGTATTATTTTTCTTTATTTGTTTCAACCTCCATAGTGTATAATTTTTGTTGAGTGAATGAATAAATGTCTGAATGAAGGAGCCCCTGGACTTTGGCTGCTGGGTCTTTTGGCGGTCAAATTGCGTATTCTTTCCTCTTTAACAAATGTGAGGGTCACAGAACAGCCTGGGAGTCAAGGATAAAACTGCATTTGTTTCATGCTTGTAATCCTAAGCTGGAGCACCATGCCTGACATTGGAATGTATTCAATCATTTTTTTTTTTTTTTGCTGAAATGAGCTGAGCAGTGAAATGAAGGACACCATGGTCATGAGTGTAGTTTCTAGTGTCAGATACACCTGGGCTTGAGGTCGAGCTCACCACTCAACCAGCTGTAAAGCCACAAGCAGGTTAAACTTTCGAAGCCTCAGTCTCATTATCTATAAAATGAAGATGATAACGGTATTTGCCTCATGGAGTAATTATAAGGATTAAATGAAAAAATGCAATATAAAGCCACTAACACAATTCCTGACATAATTAGCATTCAACAATAGGTTGCAGTAACCATACAGGAACAGGAACTCCCTTTGCATGTACAAATCCAGAAAACTTTGCAATATTCCATATTGATCTAAAACATAAGACAGCAACTCCTAGGCCCTTAGTGTTTAAAAGCACAGAAATAAAAAGCTGCCTAATACATAAATGGAAACAATGGGTAATGGATTTCCTGAGACAGTGCCATATATTCTGATTTGTTGTCTCCAAACTTACAATTTCATTCATTGGACCATGTTCTTTCAGTTTTGATGTGAAAAGTAGGATCCTTGTAAATCCAGATGGCATCTTACAACCGGGTTATGAACATAAAACGGTTTTGCTTTATTTCTTTTGTAATAATGTCCATGTATTAAGGGCCTACCATACACCAGACTCTACACCAGGTAACTTTGCACACACTGAGAGCCTGGCCCACAGCCCCCTTATGAGGAAAGCAGAGGCAAGAAGCTTTGTATAAAATCCTAGGGCTCCACTGTATGTTTCACCTCAAGCAGAGTGACGGCAGATGCTCAAGAAATGACATCCCTTGCAACCCCACATTCCTGAGTGTCCTTCCCAACAAAGTAAAACAAAACAGCACCCTCTGCCAAAGGTAACCACTGTGAGTCTTTTACTTCCAACTCTAAAGAATGTGATCTTGGGAGTTCCCGTCGTGGCGCAGTGGTTAACGAATCCGACTAGGAACCATGAGGTTGCGGGTTAGGTCCCTGCCCTTGCTCAGTGGGTTAAGGATCCGGCGTTGCCGTGAGCTGTGGTGAAGGTTGCAGACGCAGCTCGGATCCCGAGTTGCTGTGGCTCTGGTGTAGGCCGGTGGCTACAACTCCGATTCAACCCCTAGCCTGGGAACCTCCATATGCCGCGGGAGCGGCCCAAGAAATAGCAACAACAACAATAACAACAACAAAAAAGACAAAAAAAAAAATGTGATCTTGCCACCTTAATACACTTTCTGCATTCCTCATTCTTACTTTTATGTTCCCACCCATAGCAAATACTAGAACTACTCGTTCTTCAATTATCCATTGATACGCTCACACCTCCCACCAGGATCTGCACTTTTTGCACACCTGGCCCATTACATGTGTTCTATAGATGTTTACAGAATGAATAAATGAATGAAATGAAATTGAATGAAAGTATGAACTTGTCTCTTCCTTTGGTTAAATTACGGGATAATAAGGAAATCAGATATTCCAACTACCTACCTAGTTCTTTGACAGCATCTCGTTTGTTGGTTTCCAAAATTTCGTATAATTTCTGTGAGAAGTTAAGAAAAAATATTAATTTCTATTTATACCAAGTGCATTACTGGCTTTAAAATCTGAGAAAAAGAGATGTGGTAGAAGAAATCTCATTTAGTTTATCATTTGGGAGAGATAACATGGCTCAGTTTTTCCCTCTATGTCATTCTTCTGCTTTCCCAGGTTCCTACTGGGAAGTTCAGTGATTATGATGCAGTCAGGAGCTTACGTAACTACTGTGCCTGATATTTCTCAGAAAAGATTCGTGTGTACGCCACTGCGCCTCAAGGAGAATTCTCATAGATTGAGCCCCACTAGAGGGTGGTCAACTGAGCAGCTGTTTAGGGAAGGGGCCAATCATCAGGAGCACAAAAAGAAGTGGAATAAGGAGAAAAATAATGGCGACAAGTCATTCACGTTTCCTACAGATAAATCCTGACATAACTGAAGAAATACTTCTTCTCTGGGCTAACCAATCACTGTTCAGTCATACAATAGGTATTGGCCCAATGCCCACCATGTCCTAGGCATGGCTCTTCACAGAGTTTACCCTCTAGCTTTGAGTCTGGAGCTTGCACATGGCCATACCAATAGCCTAGGACTAGCCCTAGGACTGAACAACTGACAGTTCCCTAGGATGGTCAGGCACAGACAACTGAAATTCTGCACCTGGGTAATGCATGGCATAGTGCTATTTACAGGGAACAGCTTGTTTGCTATCTACAGTTTAAGTTAGGTGTGCACTGCTATTTTTGGTTTGGAAAAATCACATGTAATAATAAATCCCCCATCTTGAATATAGGAATGAGATGTACAATTTTAATTAAGTTGTTTCTTTTCCCTTGATAACACTGAACCAACACTGGGTTAGGTGCCAAGCTATTAGCCTGCACTCACACACCATGCTCCAGCCTTGTTTGCAAAGGTGCATAGACAGCAGCTAAGCCCCCTTCATATCAGACTGCACCTATAGCAACTCTGTAAAACTGCCACTGAATGACCTGGCATAAAGGAACTAAAGGAACATAGAAACTGACTCCAGCCCACAAAGAGAAAATAATCCTGAAAGCCCAGATATATGTGTGACTTCTCTAAAGCTGAGCTGTCACTGACCAGTTTCTTGAATCATGTCACTTTCTGAAGAAACACCAGTTTGATATCTAAACATATCCCAAGATGCCGCTTAAATCTTTACCAAAGTTTCCTTTAAAAATGCAAAAGGAATATTCATTTCATCTCTTACACTTCCAGATAACTGCCCCCAAATCTCTACATCTTCATCCAAACTCCTCAAAACACATTCTTTTTTTTTTTTTTTGGTCTTTTTGCCTTTTCTAGGGCCGCTCCCACGGCACATGGAGGTTCCCAGGCTAGGGGTCGAATCAGAGCTGTAGTCGCCGGCCTACACCAGAGCCACAGCAACGCAGGATCCAAGCCGCCTCTGCAACCTACACCACAGCTCACGGCAATGCTGGATCCTTAACCCCACTGAGCAAGGCCAGGGATCGAACCCGCAACCTATGGTTCCTAGTCGGATTCCTTAACCACTGTGCCACAACGGGAACTCCTCAAAACACATTCTTAAATCCTCTCACTGGTTCTCATTTTTCTTCTCTCTTCTTCCTGTTTCTGAAATCTTTTCTCTTATGAATAGCTTTATATTCTAATACAGATCAACCTAGACTTTCAGTAGTTCTTTTAACTTTCTTCTCCAATATTCCAAGTAAATCAACAGGACAGAATTCTGTTGCAAATTAATATTTAATGCAACAATCAACACTCCTTTGACAAATCTAGGTAATATTTCTCTATTCTTTCTATAAGGATATCATAAAAGATGTCAAATGCCTTCCTAAAATTCAGGTATATGCTTCCTATAGTGGTCCCTGATTATAAAAAAGAAATCTTAAATGCAAAAGATATTTAACAATATACTTTATGTATTTTAGAAATTTAAAATAAAAATATTAAATTAGGTGTCTTCGAGCTTTTCCCTCTCCTGAATTTAATAGGGAAATAGCCTCTCTTTCTTGGATGAGAACCTGAGATAACCAACAATCATCACAAAAAACAGGCATAACAACCAGAAGACATAACCCTCATTCCATCCCTGATTTTATGTATTTCACACAATTATAAGATTTAGGGCTTTAGTAATTAGTCTTTAAATTCATTATTGGACTAAAAATCAAGAGTCTCACTTGGGCTGAGAAAACACTCTTCAGCTATTGCTACTATTCTATGTAGACTTTGATCTACATGTATGAAACTGGAACCACAAATCAATAAACACTGGGGGGAAACCAGAATGAAAGACAAGAACCAAACACAATAAATAGAATGAACTTCAAAAAAAGCAGAAATAGTACAAGAAACAGAAATTTTTTAAATAAAGACATTCAAGATAATATCACATTCATTAAAAATAAAAGAAAGAACTATTAGGAAAAAGAAGTAATAGAAGTTCTTAGAGATCAAAAGTATTTGTCAAAAAAGAAAAGTTAATAGATGGGCTTAAGAGCAGAAGAGACACAGTTAAAGATCGGCTCAGGAACCTAGAAAATTAAACTGGGGGTTCTCAATGCAAAGAAGGAAGAGTTGAAAGTTATGAGAAAAGGTGAAAGAAGGACTACACACAGATACTCAAAATTCTTTTTTAAGGAATGCCAAAAGGAAAAAATAGAAACAACCAAGGGGAGAAAATAATCAAAGAAGTAATGAAAGAGAGATAGCAATTGTGAGACTATAAAGGCTCTACCAAGTGCTGCACGGCATTAAAAAAAATTTTTTAAATAACATCTAGACACATCTTGTGAGATTTCAGAATTTTGAAGGATAAAAAGAAAGTCCCCAAAGCCTCTTAATAAGAGAGGAAAAAAGTCACCTTCAAAAGCAAAAGTACAGTCAGTCTTATATCTGAAGACAGAGAGGCAAGGACTTCAAGAAAATACTTCTGGAGAGTCAAACTAAAAAATAAACAGCAAAACAAAAAGAATTTTGGACTTATGGAAAAAAATTTGGGGAGGTATGGAAAAAATTACTTATGGGCATAATCTGGCATAATAAAAGAAATTAAAAAGGAAGCTCGTGTTAGACTACAGAAAGAGTGGATGAGAAATAGAACAAAAGGAAGAAAAGAAAGATAGTTTTTAAAAGTATTAATTCAAATTTGACTGTCTCACCTAGAAGAGTATCTTTTAAATACTAAATGTTTAGTGACATTGTATCATATCTCCTTTGCTATGGATTGAATCAAATGATAGGATCAACAGTGAATAATATATATACAACCATAATGAAGTAAAGGTTTTTTTGGTTTTCCATGTATAGAATTATTGAAAAGAATAAGGCTTAATTATATTTATAGCATAAAATGCAAATTTTATAAATGTTATAAACCATTTCCCTGTAAAAATAATAACATTGTGGAGTTACCTTGTGGTACAGCAGGTTAAGGATTTGGATCTGGTGTTGTTGCTGGAGTGGCTTAGGTCACTGCTGTGGTGTGGGTTTGCTCCCTGGCCCAGGAACTTCCACATGCTGCAGATGCAGCCCCCCCCCAAAAAAATAAACAATAGCTCCAAAAATTTAAGATGAGGAGAAAAAGAAAAGGTTAAAGGAATGTTCTAATCTCCTTATATATATTTAACGGCAGAGTAAATAAAGGCGGTTTAGAAATAATAAATTGGAGTTCCCGTTGTAGCATAGCAGAAACAAATCTGACTAGTATCCATGAGGATGCAGGTTCAATCCCTGGCCTTGCCCAGTGGGTTAAGGATCCTGAATTGCCATGAGCTATGGAGTAGGTCACAGACACGACTCAGATCTGGCGTTGCTATGGCTATGGCTTAGGCCGGCAGCTACAACTCAGATTGGACCCCTAGCCTGGGAACCTCCATACGCTGCAGGTGCGGCCCTAAAAGACCAAAAAAATAATAATAATGAATCAATAATTAAATATTTATGCATATTATAAAAATTATTATTGGCAAATAGTAGGGGAATTTAACCCAAGATGGTTACTATGGGCCTGTCTCTTAGAAGTAGTAGGGTGGAAGGCAGGGAGGGATATTTTACTTCTTTTATTATGTTCCTTTCAAGTTGTAAAATTATGCATGATTATTTTTTACTATCCCTGTCCTCTTCTCTTTGTGTACATACAACCACACACACACATACACATATGGCTTCCAGGACATTTAGGCCATGCATAGACATGAATACTCTTAAGCAGAAAATCACTCATGAAACTTAAAATAGCCCCTTTAGGGACGTTTCTCTACGAAACTGCAGAGTAGCCTGTAAAGGACAGCCTGGCATGAGGGAACTTGGTTAGGAGGTGATCCATTCTGTCTATGAGTTCCTAATGTATTTATGTCCTCACCTTCCATTTGGTACTTGCCTTATGCTGCCTGAAAATAAGGAGGGTCTTGAAAAATAACATTTATAATTATATATACTACCCCTCATCCACTCCTCAGTACCAGCATTTTCACTGTTAAATCTTTGTTTTCTTTCCCTCTTTCTTCCTACCACTTCAGACCTAGCCTTTCTTTAAAGCTTGTTCATATCTCAACTCCTATATGAAGCCTTTTCAAGTATCCTACCTTTCAGAGAGTGTTACACAAAGACAGATGGAATCTCTACTCTGCACTCAGAAAATAAAAACAAACAGATTGTCTTCAATGAAGATCATAAATGAGTTCGATGACAGCTGAAAATTTAAAGAGCAGAGACTGTCTCCTGCAGCACCTCATATGACATAATAAACAAATGACTCCCCTTCACTTGCTGTAATTTATCTATGGGGTCAAAAACATGCAGACACGACCTTAAAAGAAATTAATACACCTTCTAGTGATGTTTTTCCCAAATGACCAGTGCTTGTCACAACTCACCTGATTTATTGATTCTCGGCTAGAAATCTGTCTTATTAAAAATTTGGTATCCTCTTGGCTTTTGACATAACCTTTTGTAATACTATACATCAAGCTCAGGCGCTTTTTGATCTGCACATCTACAATATTTATAAGCAGTGGTATTATTATCTGGAATAATGGAGAGAGAGAGAAAAATACTTGACAATTTGATGAGGAAAAGCACCCTCTAAGGCAAACGTTCTCAAAGCATCATTTCTGGACCAGCAACAGCATCACCCAGAGGCTTGTTAGAAACACAAATTCTCAGGCCCCACCCCAGACTTGCTGAGCCAGAAATTCTAGGATGGAAGCAGAAATTTCCGTGCTTTAACAAGTCCTCCCCGTGACTCAAGTTTGAGAGCCACTCTCTAAAGGAATGAAAGCTCAATGAATAACTGGTTTTGCAGTTTTAAGTGGAGGGTCCCTACCAAGGCCTCTTCCCCCATTCTCCATACACTCAGATTTCAGGAGACCCGAGAGATCACCCCGTAACCTTAGTGACATTTGCCATCCAAATAAATTGCTCTACACCTCAGTTTCTTTACTTGTGAGATAAGGAAGTTAGGGTATCCAAGATCCTCCTTAGCTTTAAATTTCTCAAATCATAAGCTGAGGTAGGAGAGTGCATGACTGAAGAGAATGGGATTTTAAAAACAAACCCCTAGGGGTTCCCATCGTGGCTCAGTAGTTAACAAATCCGACTAGGAACCACAAGGTGCGGGTTCCATCCCTGGCCTTGTTCAGTGGGTTAAGGATCCAGCGTTGCTGTGAGCTGTGGTGTAGGTTGCAGACGCAACTTGGATCCTGTGCTGCTGTGGCTTTGGCATAGGCTGGTAGCTACAGTTCCAATTTGACCCCTAGCCTGAGAACCTCCATATGCCATGGGTGCGGCCCTAGAAAAAGACAAAAAGACCAAAAAAAAAATCTCTCTGGGTTCAAATATCAGCTCTATGACATTGAGCAAGTTATTAGTAATTTCGTGGATTCAGTGTCTTCATCTGCCCAATGAGGATAATAATATCTAAGAACCAAGATAGCAGCAGTGGAGCAAAATAGTCAAACAGAGACAGAGGCACAGCACAGCACAGCACAGGGATGATGGTGAGGGACCAGGTAACACAAGAGGAAGATGTGACCAGGAAAAGAACATCATAGCAAAGGAAGCACAAGAGCAAAGAGGGGAAAGATTTTTCTTAAAAAAAAAAAATCTTATTTTGGTTGTGAAATTTGGGGCAGAGGGAAAGATTTTATTAAAGAGGATTTTTATAAAGCTTTATTCCATGATGCACTGGCACCTTCTGAGCTTTTTTTTTTTTTTTTTTGTCTTTTTGCTATTTCTTGGGACCGCTCCCGAGGCATATGGAGGTTCCCAGCCTAGGGGTCAAATCGGAGCTGTATCCTTTGGCCTACACCAGAGCCACAGCAACGCTGGATCCGAGCCGCGTCTGCGACCTACACCACAGCTCACAGCAACGCCGGATCGTTAACCCACTGAGCAAGGGCAGGGACCGAACCCCTCAACCTCATGGTTCCTAGTCGGATTCGTTAACCACTGCGCCACGACGGGAACGCCCCTGAGCTTTTTCTAAGAGGATCTAAAGTAATGATCTCCGGTATTCTTCCAAGGTTACCAAAACTTGGAGAACTTGTTTCTGGGTTATCCTGCTTCAAGTGGCACCATCAAAAAAAAAAATTTTTTTTTTTTTTTTGATGGCGCACCTGGGGCATATGGAAGTTCCAGCCTAGGGATTGAATCTGAGACCACAGTTGCAGCAACACCAGTTCCTTTAACCCACTGTGCCAGGCTGGGAATCGAACCCTCACTTCTGCAGTGACCTGAGCTGCTACTGTCAGATTTTTAACCCATGGCACTACAGAGAGAACTCCCACCATCATTTTCACTTATTTATTCAATAAATAATTTATTAACTACTCACTAGATACTAGGTAGCATTCTAAAGCCACAGGTTTTATTAATGACCAAAACAAAGATCCCTATCTCATGGAAAGTACTTACAGCACAGAGTAAAAATGGTGGTAAGTGCTATAGAGAACAATTAAAACTTTAACAGGTGGAGGGGAGCCAGGAAGATGGAGCCAAAAATTGGGACGGTGGAGGGCAGGTTGCCATTTTTCATAGTATAGTCAGGGAAGCCCTTCGCTGTGAAGAGATGAGATTTGAGCAATGACTCCAAGAAAGTGAGAGAGTTAACCAAACAGATTATCTACAGAGAGAGGGAGCACTCCAGGAAAAAGACAGCTCCTTCCCTATTTCTTTCGAAACAATGAGGTTTCTTAATTCATTTGAAAATAGTGTAAAAAAAATATTTTAAAATTGTAAAGTTTTACCTTGATAAGAGGAAAAAATCTAATTATTCTGAAATAACCCATTATTACTGTAAATTGAATAAGAACCAAGTTGTCTGGTCTCAGCTTGACAAAGTATATACAAAATATATCAATGATTCCAATAATCACGATCAAAAACTCCAAAGTATTCCAGTGCTGATGAAAGTATTTCCTTTTCAAAATTATTATCTGTTTAGAAAACATATAGAATGTACATCATTTTATAGCACTATCCAATGATATGGGGGGGAGACTCTAAAAAATTGAGTTAAATCCTCAAGTACAAATGAGTTATGTACCAAGAGGTGGGTTTTAAGTCATTTACTTGAAATTCAAAAAAATCCTTTTAAATGTCCTACATCAAAAATTATAATTTGATTCAAACTATATATAATCTATCACGAAGCTGGAATGCCAAAGACAAGCAATGAAAACCAGTGAACAGCTTCACTGCAATGCTATTAATAATAATTAAAGTATGAAAACAGTAATGCTGATAAATCATCTTTGAAGCATTTATCCTAAAGGTAGCTCTCATATTATGACAAAGACCTAGCAAACCAATTTGGTTTTATTTACTTATTTATTTTGTGCATCATTACAGAGACTACTGGAGGGAAATTCCCATGTCTAAATTTTCAGTTCTCTTTAACCTGATTGTTGAGTTCTCTCTACTTTTACAATACTTCTCTTATCTGACATCCAAGATTGTGACTGTTATGCTGATTTCATTATTAAGTTCAGAAAATTCAAAAAGATTACTAAAATTCCAGGATCGTCTCAACTATTACGGCAATGTCTTCTAGTATCAATTATTTCAAAAAGTGAACAAAAATACATTTAATTGTGTAAACTGTTCTTTTTATAGGATACTTTCTATTTTAAACAGTACCTTCAATGTCGACTCTAACAGATATAAGAACACAAAATAGTAGTTCACTAATATCAGTGCTGATACATTTAATTCTCTTGCCATTGGCCATAGATGCATTATCATGGGGTAAATGTATATTATTGCTATAATATATCCTGCATATTCAAATTCTTCTGAAAATACAATGTGATATATAAAAGTCAAAAATTTATTATTCCTGAAAAAAAGAGATCAACACATCAGATTAAAGGTAAAACAATTAAAATCTAAAGTTCAACATTTATTCAAACAAATATTAAACTAATTTGAAGATTACAAATAATTTAAAATAATAGTTAAGCAAAAATATAAAACATACTTTCTATACATAAAAATCATAAAGGAAAAAGATTAAAATATGGCTGTTCATCGATATCAGGACTGAGGAATTTTTCTTCTAAGTATCATTTATTTTTCACCCCCTACATATTAGTTTGGGGTTTTTTTTGGGGGGGAAGGGGCTCTTCCAATTAAGTATGCATAATGAACGTGATTGCCGGAATAAGTTTAGTGAACATCTATCATTTTATATACATACAAAATTATTTCAAAAATTTTGAAATTGAGAAAAATTTTTTTCCATATAATAAGCAACTCATGATTTACTCTCTTAACAACTTTTCACATATAAACATACAGCAGTGTTAATTATATTATCATGTTGTATATTACATTCCTAGTACCTATTTATCTTATAAATGGAAGTCTGTACATTTTGACTGTTTTCATCTAATACCACCTCCTCTGCACCTCACCTCTGGTAATCATAAATCTGATCTTTTTTTCTATGAGTTCTTTGGTTGATTTTGAAATATAAATGAGTTACAAGATTATGTTAGTTTCTGTTACCCAACAAAGTGATTTCAGTATTTCTAGATATTTCAAAACGATAACCACAATAAGCCTAGTTATGCTGTTACCACACAAAGATATTCTTTTTTTTTTTTTTTGTCTTTTTGCCATTTCTTGGGCCGCTCCCACGGCATATGGAGGTTCCCAGGCTAGGGGTCTAATCGGGGCTGCGGCCACCAGCCTACGCCAGACCCACAGCAACGCGGGATCCGAGCCGCATCTGCAACCTACACCACAGTTCACGGCAACGCCAGATCGTTAACCCACTGAGCAAGGGCATGGACCGAACCCGCAACCTTATGATTCCTAGTCGGATTCGTTAACCATTGCGCCACAAAGGGAACTCCCACACAAAGATATTCTATAGTTATGGACTACATTCCCCACACTGAACAGTTCATACTCATGACTTTTCATTTTGCAAACTTAAAGTTTGAATCTTTTAATCTCCCTCACTTATTTCTTGCCTCCTCCTACCCCTCCCCTCTGGTCACCACCTATTCGTCTTCTGTTTCTATGACTCTGTTTCTCTTTTGTTAAGTTTACTCATTTGTTTTGTATTTTAGAATCTACCTATAAGTGAAATCATATAGTATTTGCCTTTCTCTGTCTGACTTACATTCACTTAGCATTTAGGTCCATCCATGTGGCAAATAGCAAGATTTCATTCCTTTTATGGCTGAGTGTGTATATATATATATCCATTCATCTTTATCCATTCACCTATCAATAGGCACTTAGGTTGCTTCCATATCTTGGCCATTGTAAATAATACTGCATATCTATTTGTAATTAGTGTTTTCATTTTCTTCAGATAATAAACCCAGGAGTGGAACTCCTAGTCGTGTGTGGTAGTTTTATTTTTAAATTTTTTAGGAATTGCCATACCGTTTTCCATGGTGGCTGCACTAATGCACATTCTAATCAATAGTGAATGAGGGTTCTCTTTTTTCCACATCCTCACCAAAACTTATTTGTTGTACTTTTTTATAATAGCCATTCTGACAGGTGTGAGGTGATATCTCACTGTGGTTTTGATTTGCATTTCCCTGATGATTAAGGATGCTGAGCATCTTTTCATGTACCTGTAGGCCATCTATATGTCTTCTTTAGAAAAATATCTATTCAGGAGTTCCCATCGTGGCACAGTGGGGAAACGAATCCAATAGGAACCATGAGGTTGTGGGTTTGATCCCTGGCCTCACTCAGTGGGTTAAGGATCCGGTTGCTGTGAGCTGTGGCATAGGCCCACAGCCACAGCCGATTAGACCCCTAGCCTGGGAACCTCCATGTGCTGCAGGAGCGGCCCCAGAAAAGGCAAAAAGACAAAAAAAAAAAAAAAAAGATATCTATTCAGATCCTCTGGCTTTTTTTGGATTATTGGGGTTTTTTTAATGTTGAGTTATTTGAGTCCTTTGTATAATTTGGATATTAATCTCTTCCTGAATATACTGCTTGCAAATATCTTCTCCCATTCAGGAGTAGCCTTTTTATTTGTTGGTACTTTCTTTTTAGTTTGATGTAGTCCCATTTGTTATTTTTGCTTTTGTTTTCCCTGCCTTAGGAGACACATACCAAAAAACTACTAAGACCAATGTTAGAGCTTACTGCCTATGTTTGCTTCTAGAATGCTTATAGTGTTGGGTCTTACATTTAAGTCTTTAAACTATTTTGAATTTATTTTTGTGAATAGTTTGAAAGAGTACTCCAGTCTGATTTTTTTTTTTTTTTTTTTGCTTGTAGCTGTCCAGCTTTACCAATACCATTTATTGGAAAACTGTACTTTTCTCACTGTATATTCTTGCCTGCTTTGTTATCAATTAATTGCCAATATAAGTGTGTGTGTGTTCATTTCTGGGCTCTCGTTCTTCCTGAGTTTGACTGTTCTTCTTTTTCAGGTTCCTTCAGATGTAAGGTTGAGTAATTTGTTGATGAAATTTGTTTGGAGGGTTCTTTTTAAAATCAATGCTAATAGCACATGGGAAAATGCAATGATTCATACATCAAAAATAAGAAACAAATACATTTAGAGGAAAACATTATCACTACTTAAAATTGGGAATAGAAAAAAATATTCTATTCAATAGTTACTATGACATATTTAAAATTTTTTTTCTATTCATCTAAAATAGAGGTTAGCACAAAGAGGTTACCTGGATATATGCCAAGATCCCAGGGTTTTATTTTTTTATTTTATTTATTTATTTTTTTGTCTTTTTAGGGCCACACCCATGGCATATGGAGGAGGTTTCCAGGCTAGGGGTCTGATTGGAGCTGTAGCTGCGGCCTACGCCACAGTCACAGCAACGCCAGATCTGAGCTGTGTCTGCAACCTACACCACAGCTCACAGCAACACCGGATCCTTAACCCACTGAGCAAGGCCAGGGATCAAACCCACGACCTCATGGTTCCTAGTCGGATTCGTTAACCACTGTGCCATAATGGGAACTCCCAGATCCCAGGGTTTTAATTTTTTATATTTTACTTAAAAATTAATAAGTGGAAGAAAGCTAAAAAATTATCATTATTTGTTATTAAAAAGGATGTTAACACTCACTTTAAATTTATTAACATTAATGGCCCCAGTATCTTGTCATTTTATATCTTTTGTTAGTAGAAAAAGTATATAAAAAGTATATAAGTATACTCTAAAGTATGCTCTAAAAAGATGTAAGCATATAAGAGTCTACACAAGTAAAATCTCAGATCTTACTATCTTGTGATATTTGGAAATTAGTTATAGCCATTAAGGACATGCTGTGTTTATCCTAATTATAGACTTCAACAGAACAATCCCATGGCATAGATGACGTTAAGTTGAGAATTACATGTAGTCTTTGAGTTGCTATTTTTTACCCCTGCTCACCCCCAGAAGAATATATAAGAATATGAAAGAAGTCCAACATGTAATGTGAATCCAAGACGTGGCATTAAAACTTGAAGAATCTAAATATGACCACCTTTTCTTCTTTTTTCTACCCACTCTCTAATAGAGGTGTCAATGAAATTGCTACAACAGAATGGAGAAACATAAGCAAGCAAGCATTCTGGTCCTTCCTCACTCAATCAATATGAGTTGACTATAATATTACTTGTGGGGTTTTTTTTGGGTTTTTTTGTTTTTTTTTTGGGGGGGGGAAGTCAAGTTAATCTATTCTGACAATGTAGACAAGGTCATATATTCAAGAACATTGCTATTAAAGATTCACAATACTTACTCATATAAAAAGGAGATATGTTATCTTTATGATATTCCAAAAAAGTTAACAGGTTTTTAAACTTCACAAGCCAAACTTCTAGCTTTTACATAAGTTGAAACATCATAAATACTCACGAATCTAATAGAGAAAATATATGTACATGTTATAATGAAAAGCAAGTGCTATATCTTTGGGTAATATAAATCAGAAAGTTACACTAAAATAAATATAAATATAATATAGGTTATTAAATACGCCTCTATATCCATCCACATGGTCATTTTCAGTGTGAGACTCCTGCTTTCCATGTTCCTGGAACTACTCCTGACCTGAAGTAAAATATAATCAAAATTTCTTCTGACAAATTATTTGGGGTTCAGAATCAAGCTTCCTTTTGTTATGCATTGCCCAGCCCCAAGATTCTCCAAGGCCCTGAAGTCCCTATCCTTCCCAAAGTTTATTTAGGAACTGATACTGTATCTCCCAGATGTATTACCAAGCTGCTGAAATGTTAACTATCCTATCATTGTTGTCCCCCAATGTTGCCTTAAACTATTATCTAATGTTTCCCAGGACTGTAACCAGATAGCAACATATCTCCAAGATACTGAGCTTTCCCCAGCACATTTAATTACACCTATCAATCCCATAGGTTGGGTCAATTCCTCTAGAGCCTGTTCCAACCCAGAGGGCAGTTTAATGGCAGGCTCCAGGCTTCCCCACTTTCCCTATGCAGTAATTTAGTAAACGTGATATAAAGACAAAATAATTGAAATCATAACTAAATCTATATGAGTTTTTTTATGGCTCCCTTGTCTCTTATATAATTGCTCTATAGTCAGATCTTCCTCCAAAAACTCCTCATAATCAAAATTACGAAGTTTTGAGAAAAAAAATCTGAGAGAAAAAAGTATAAACAAGTGAAAATGGAAATAAATGGGTAGATAGATGGATAGATAGATGAGATAAAAGGAATGACCAATCTGTACACCTGACTTTCAGTTTGTTCATTCATTACCACATTCCCATTCAATTTTGGAAATATCAAATAAAGAAGTATTACACTTACTTTCCTTGAATGTGGCAATAGCTTTTGATTGCACCAATTAATGTCCGGGCTGCCTCTACACCAAGGACTCCATCGTTACACTGTTTTTCAAAGCTACTCTAAACATAATTTTAAATAAAATTACAAAGGACCAAAGCATTAAAGTAATGTACTCTGCTTGACCTTTACATAGCCCTCACTTTTAGTATTATTGTTGAACTCAATATATACAAATATAATTTTCAAAAACTTCTATAGCAGGAAATAAACTTCATTAAATTTAAATAGTTACAGACTATTCAATTTTTGCAAAGTATTCTCCTGGATGTTATAAAAGATAAAAAGATTTCTAGCTTCAGAAAACTCAAAATCTATACAACGCAAAGAGTTTACTTCAGGTTTTCAACATCACTAATCATTACAGAAATGCGAATTAAAGCTACAACGAAATATCACCTCATACAAGTCAGAATGGCTACCATCAAAAAGTCTACCAATAATAAATGCTGGAGAGTATGTGGAGAAAAGGGCACCCTTTTACACTATTGGTGGAAATGAAAACTTGTGCAGCCACTATGGAAAACAGTATGCGGGTTCCTTAAAAAACTAAAAATAGAGCTAGCATATGATCTAGTAACTCTACTCACTTCTGCATGTAAATTAAAAAAATATATACATGCACCCCAATGTTCATAGCAGCACTGTTTACAACAGCCAACACGTAGAAAACAACCCAAGGGCCCATCAACAGACAATTTGCTTATGAAGATGTAGTATGTGTATATATATATAATGAAATACTACTCAGCCATAAAAAATGTGAAACACTGCCATTTATAGCAACATGGATGGATCTAGAGAATATTATGCTTAGTGAAATAAGTCAGAGAAAAACAAATACATGGAATGTTAAAAATAACACAAATAAATCTATATAAAATAGAAATAGACTCAGAGACATAGAAAACAAACTTATGGTTACCAAAGGGGAGAAGGAGTTGAGAGGGACAAATTAGGAGTATGGAATTAACATGTATAAACTACCACACACAAAAGGATAAGAGTTTACTATATAGTACAGAGACTTATATCCACTATCTTATAATAACCCATAATGGAATATAATCTGAAAAAACCTGAATATCTATGCTGTACACCTGAAACAAACACAATACCATATATCAAATATAGTTCCAATTTTTTAAAAAAAGGTAACATGGAGTAGGTCACTACATAGGATTTTGGTTTTATTTTATCTTATTTTACTATTTTATTTTATTTTATTTTATTATTTTTGGCTGATATCATGTGGACATTCCCAGGCTAGGGACTGAACCTGTGCCTCAGTTGTGACCTACGCCTCGACTGCGGCAACACTGGATCCTTAACCCACTGTGCCACAAGGGAACTTCCAGATTGATGGTTTAAAAAGTACATGTGGCAGGTCATTATAACAATGGTCCCAATGCAACATGTCTGTGCCCGTGCCTCTTTGGAGCTAACACTGCTGCTCCTCCAATCCTTAACTAATTGAATCTGGACTAGCTTTGTGACTTACTTTAACTAATAGAATGGAGGTAAAAGTGATGTTATTCAACTTTCAGAGCCTAGGAGATATAGAGTTCTTGCAGCTTTTCCTTCACCCTGTTGGAACCCAGAGACCACCCTGCTGTGAAGAAGCCCAGTCCACTCTACTGGAAGCTAGGAGGCCATATGGAAGAGAACCAAAGTGCCCTAAAAGACAACCAGAGTCAATTGCCAATTCTATGAATGAGGACATGCTAGACCCTCAACCTCCAGTTGAACTATGATGGCAGCAGACACATGGCAAGACCAACCACAAAATCATCCAGATTGCCAAACCACAGAACTATGAGAAATACCAAACTATTGTTTTCTGCCAATAAATTTTGCAATACTCCAAAGGCTAACCAAAACAAAAGTCAGCACTGAGAGCTTACATAACAAAAAGCTAAAGCATGTGTCACTAGCTTTGGGGCCAGGTGGTGAGCAGAGGCTAGAAGGACAAAAAGGAGACTGTTAGTGGAAGCTGGAAGAGCACTGAGAAACTGATGCAGCAGACTAGAGCAAGGCAGCTATGCTACAAAGAAGGCTCACAACTGGCAATACTGTCACCTAAGGGAACATGGAAAGTGGAAGATGTACCTAATAAATTTATGTACCTGGCTAAGGAGACTTCTGGATTTCTCATAGTCTAGAAATAGTAAAGTGTCAACTTTTTCAGCTGCATACAATAAAGTATGGGATGATAATGATAAACTGAAGGGCAGCAGTTCAATCTGCAAGCAGAAATTACAGAAACTATAAAGAAACCATGATTTGCCAAGTTGAAAACCAAAGCAATTTCTCATCTGCCATCTCTCCAGGTGACCAAAGTTTGAGGAGTAAAAACCAAATCTAGAGTTCTGCCAGTAAAATATGGCCTCAAGTACAGTCCTAAAGTCATTTCGTTACTTTTTTTTTTTTTTTTGGTCAAAACAAGTCATGGTGGGGAGGAATACAGACACCACCTCTTAATAGGAGATTCTACAAAGAATTCATGATCATACTTTATGTCTTTGGGCAAGAGCCTTTCAAATTCTGAGCATGTTTTAAATTAAGCATAGAAATGTTTTTAAAAATTAAAATACAGTGTTAATATTTTTGTATTAAGAAGTATGTTCTTCCACAGAAAAAATAAAAGAGAAGGAATTTATGGATTAAAAGAGACTTAGAGTACATATTCCTTAATTGCAATATGTGAATTTTATTGAAATCCAATTTTGAAATATAAACTGTGAAAATATATATTGATCACATTTTTGAGATAATTGGAAATTTGATCATTGACCCAATATGTGGTTTTTTAAGGAATTATTAATTTTTAGGTGCAATATGAGTATTTTACTATGTTTTTTAAGAGACTTGAAAATTTAGAAAGACATATTGAAATAGTAACAGATGAAAAGATATGATATATGGGATTTGTTTCAAGATAATATGGAAGATGGGTGAGTGAACGAAGGCAGAGATGGGGCAGGGTTGGTCAAGTGTGACTGGTTTTTAAGGCTGGGTGATGGGTACCTGAGGATTCATTATACTGTATTTACATTTGTATATGTTAGAAATTCCTCACAATAATAAGTTTTAAAATCTAAGTAAAAAAGAAAGACTCTGGGCATAGTGAGTCTTTTATATGTTTGTAAAACTGAATGACATATGAACTGTTATAATAAACCCCAATTTTAAGTGTGCAATTGGATAAGGTGATTTTACCTAGTACTCTTTCTGTGTTTTACAGCATTTAAATATTACATTTCAAATATTTTAAGAGAATTTTGATTCAATAGATTTATTTTAACTTCTTAGATTTACAAGAGTTAAACAAGCACTTCAGAGAATTTTGTATAAAAGGAACTCAAATACATTAAATTTATAAAGGCAGTTTTAAATCTTTGAAGCTGTTTAATTAACTAAGTATGTAAGTGGCACCAAACATTATTCAAAGAATCCTCAAAAGTAAATGTAAATCTGCTAGACTTAGAACAATAAGATTTGTGACTTGAATTTAAAGCCTAAGAGGTTTATTTTTTATTTCTTAATTTCCATACACCAAACATAAATGTTAACAACCAATCAAAGGTGAAAAAAAATTCTAGTCACTTGAAAAGCATATGCAAAAAAAAAAAAATTTTTTTTTAAAGCAGATTATATGAGGGGTACCAACCATTTGTATTATAGCTATATGCAATCTGGCTTCTTCTATTAAAACCTCATCTGTTGGGCACTCCTCCTTTGCTTTTTTATCATATGAAGTGTGGGCAAACTGAACAGTATCACACTAGGTTTAAAAACAAATAGACAAGTTAAAAATAAGTTAAAATGATTAGGAGCTGTCAAATACACTCAGTAAAGATTCCAACAACTCAAACGAGAGTCAGTAAAATAAAAGGTTGTGAATAAATGAACAACACTCTCCCTATAAGAAATGTTGGCTTTCAATTGTGGTGAAGTAACTATTCGTTTGGAGAGATTTAGAAGCCAAATTCCTCCCCAAATAAGTCTACACTTAACTGCTCTCTGAAGCAGCCGCTGTTTTCTGCTTTTGATTGTACTTACACAGGGTCAGCTCTCTCACCTCATCCACCAACTGGAAAAGTCGCCCTGGCAGAGGTCATTCATAGTTAATCAACCAGCCAGTACGTAACAACACCAATTCTGCTGTGTTTGGCAAATAAGGCTGGATCACCAAGACCTCCTCTTTGGAGACAGAATTCAATGAAGTATTTTTGCCAATACAGCAAAGCTACTAAATATGTCTCCCATTAGTATCCTGACATATAACTAGCAAAATTAAGTTTTTTATAATAAACTAAAGCAAGAGAGGCAGATCCAGGAAGGAAAAGGCCTATTTTTTTTTGGCCAGGAATCGACTCACAGGAATGATGTATTCAATTCTCGTTTTTTCTTCTACTAAGGTCCAATTAACATTTGTCAAAATTTTTTCGGTTTTAAATAAAGTTATTTTGTTCTGTATTATCTCCTGGATGTGCTTAATGGCATTTTGCATGGCCATTTGTCTTGGAAGAGAGATGGCACACAAACCTGTGACAAAGAAAAGCAAGGATCTTACAGTGAAGACACAGGGAAGCAAAATACTGCATGATGTAGTGAAATCTTGGCATCACCTGCATAGTCAACCAGAGTGCTCAAGGCGGGAACAACTTTCGTCCAAAATTTTCCAGTAAATTACCCAACCATCCATTTTCTCTTGGCTGTACAGCCCAACTTTATCTGACTCCATTACTGAAGAATGTTTTTTTAGTTTCTTGTTCCCTATAGCTAGAGACATGAATACCTCAAGGCACCTAGTCAGTATTTCTCAAAGTATGGAAAACTACTTACATCTTCTAGAGGTGAAGGGGCTGATTATTAAACTATGCAAACTCTTGGGCTCTATCCCATATCTGGAGACTCAGACTGGCCTAGGGATTAGCATTTTAACAATTTTTCCAACCGATTCTTTTCTTTCCCCAACTGATTCTTATACATAATAAAATTTAAAGGCCATTTCAATAGAGATCCCTCAAATTTAACATGTCCAAAACTTGCAGTAGTTTGTATCATCTTGAAATACGAATCTGGAGTTATAACTATGAGGCTTGCTTGCAATTGGTGAGTGCAACCGGTGAATGAGTTTAGCCTACTCTCTCAGAATTCACCTCAGTAAAACCATTCTCTTTGTAATTGTGTATGGGATGACTCATAAAGAGTTTAAAATGTTTCTAAATGTTTCAGTTTAACTTGACTGCATTCTCCACAGGACACTGTGGTGTGCAACAGTAGTAGCTGAAATTTCAGGGATTGGAAAAGGTCTGGAGTCAGTTCTCTACAGCCCAGAGCAAAGATGCATTTGACTTCATGCTAAACAATTAGAAAGTATCAGATTTGGATTTAAAATTCCTATGGCTGAAAGCACACAAAAAGAAAGTTTATTCATTTGCCTAATTACATCCTACTCATCATGATGGAGCAACAGCCACTCTCCAGTTGCTCAAGGGAAACAAATATATGTGGACCACTTGATGGCAACAGTACATTTGAAAGAACTCCTGTTTGAGATGATCCTGGAAAAGAATAAGGAAGGATCTCTTAAAAAGCATTAGGCCAAATGGAACAGGATGGTTTGAAACTCTTACTGCTAAAACTCAAGTTTGTCACTTATATGCTAACATGCATGTATTTCTAGAACTGATGAGCACTGATTCTGAGGATAAATACTTGTAATATATTTTTATTTCATAGTGGAATCCTGAGGTTTATTTATTTTAATACAATAAAATTTGTAAGGGAAGAAAAGGAGAAGAAAAAAAATCATCCCCATGATAGCAAAACACTTTGATCTTGCCTTTGAATATCAAAGTAAGAGCAATCCCAAGAAAGCAAGCATAGGAGAAACTCAAATGTTATGTCTTAAGCAAGAGATCAGAGTGGTCTAGATCCCTAAAAGTCAAAGGAAACGGGTGAGAAGGGAGGTGCGAGCAAATCTTCAGGGATCAAATTAACTTCACTCATGCTCCAGGGTAGATTTTTGCTGGTCCAGCAGCAACTTTCCTCTGCAAACAAGAACAAACCCAAAACTGGGGAAGAAGGAGAACTACCAAAAATCTACCCCAGTTACTATCCCTGTTCAGAAATTGGAGCCCTTGACTTTGAGATAAGCTATCACAGGAAGTTCTGCAGTAGTGTTGATGGGGCACAGTTTCAGGAGTGGGTAGGGCTGTGAAGACAAAAGCAGACAGGCTAAATTCACCAGGCTAGTTCCCTGTTACAGGAACTCTCCTTAAACATTACCCTTCCATTAGTTTGATGCTTTCCAAGAAACCTTCTGATCAGTAATTTGATTTATCAAGAAAACTGGCATGTAGAGGTGAATACCCTGAATAAAGGTCACAATCACTTCAGGCAGAAAGAAATCATCCTCATTATAAACTAATAAATTTATTTTCTTCTTTACAATTTCCTGTGAGTGCAGCATATATAAATTTCCAGGAGGCTGGTCAATTCTAGACACACTGAGAGAGTCAGTTCTTTGCACCAGCCAAGCTGAGGACTAGGCCATGGGATACTGGATGACACTAAGGCCCTACTCTTAGACTTCATGTAATCCCATCCCACCCTCTCTCCCCACCCTTGACTCCACTGCCACTGATTATTTTATTGTTGATTTCTCTATCGATCATTGGTCTATTTGTGATTTTATTATGTCTACATATTTTATTATCAACAACCTCAAATTTTTTTCTATACAGAGGCAACTCTGGCCAACCTACTGATTGTTCCCAGCATCCATTCTCCCCTTCCTCCTTCCCCAATAGAATCTCTAACTTTTGACTGAACACATGGCCAGTTGGTTAAAATAATATTCCCCAGCTTCCCTTGCCCATGTGTGCCCATGTGTGCCCATGTGACTAGGTTCGGGCCAGTGGAATGTGAGGGTTAAACATACACACAACTTCTGGATTGTGCCATTAAAAGGATGTTGCTTACCCTCCAGTGCCCATCACCACCACCATCACACGCACCCCCATTTTCTCTTTCTAGTTGGTTGGACTGAAGATAATAGCGGCGGTGAGCCAGCCTCTACCCCTGCAGATAAGAGCAACACCCCAGGAAGCAGAGGAGCAACAAAAGAGAAGGATCAGAGATCTCTGGACCTTGTGGAGCAGAACCATCCCACCCTTATGGACCTTTTTTTTTTTTTTCCCCCCACACTCACAGCATGTGGAAATTCCCAGGCCAAAGACAGAATCAGAGCTGAAGCTGCAACCTACAGTGCCACAGAGACGACCTGGATCATCAACCCACTGTGCCACAGTGGGAACTCCCCCTTCTGGACTTTTGATGGAGGGAAAAAGCAAAAACCAAAGCCTTCTTTAAACCACTAGTAATGTGATTTCTGTTAAACGGGCTGAACCAAGAACCCAATTAATGTGTCATCTATAAATAGTGAGTGAATGAAAATGAATGATTTCATAATCAATTTCTTGAGCTGCATAAGAAATATCTCCACCACCCCCAACAGTAATCTATTTGTGTTATCCTCCCAAGTAATTAATGAAGAAGAGCTATACTTTACCTAATGTCCTGGCTGAATGAGTCATCATGTATGAATTTATCCCCATAGTCATTAATGATATTACTTGTATATACAATATAAACTGAAAAAACAAACCACACAAATAGAACCAAAACATTAATAAGTTCTCCAAAAGGAATCACTGTGCAATTAACCACTAACAAGATTCTACTTTAATCCACAGCTTTTAACCTGTCTCTGATAAGTAAGTAAAGGCAAAAAAGTTGTCATGTGGACACCTTCATATTATGTGAATATAATCAACCTACTGGCATGGAAATTAGTTCTCAATCAGAGTGAGAAAAAATAGATTGCATAGTTTCTGGGAGGTGCAAGGGCCCAGAGAAGAGCTCTCCACAGCTGCTGCCATCAGCAGTAGCCATGCAAAGTCAGCACCGTGGATGCATCTCAGACTTGGCTGAGGCTGCAGAACCTGCAGGGGTGGGGAAGAACCCCAGCAACAGCAGAGGCAGAGGTGACCACAGGGGACAGGGAAGTGCCCCTGCCACAAGCATTTACTATAGCCCCACAATAAGCTCTAAAGAAGCAGTCAGGGACTGTGATGGGTCAAGCAAGAGAGGCTCCATGCAGCAGCAGAAGCAGAAGCTTAACCACAGTTGTAGGTCATGGCTCTGCCATTTACTAGCCATGTAATTAGAGGCTAGTTAACTTAACCCCTCTGAGTCTCAGTGTCCTTCACTGAAAATGGAGTTAGCATTATGTTCTTCAGAGAGTATTTTCCAAACTTGACTGATCACCATAAGCACCTGAAGTGCTTCCTAAGGATATCGAGTCCCAGGCTTCTTCCCTGCAGATTCTGATTCTATAGGTCTGGGGTGGTATCACAGGGATTCTTAATATTAGACAGATTTGAGAAACACTGTAAAATGACACCCAAATGTTACTTAACATATCATTGACTTGGTTTCGGGCCAATTCCTTGCACAACAGAAAGCCGAAGGAGCTCAGATATTGGTTATTATTCTTTTCCTCTAGAACATGGAAGGACCCAAAGTCCACCGCAAAACTATAGGTGTGTTCGAACTCCAAATTAATTCCCAGTTATGAAGTGTAAATACTCAGGAAAGACGGTGAGGACTATGATACTTCGTTTTTTCTAAGCACCATTCAAAATAAGCTCTTCCTGGAAGTTCTCTTGCAGCACAGCAGGTTAAGGATCCAGCATTACTGAAGTTGTGGCACAGGTTGCACCTGCAGCAGGGGTTCAATCCCTGACCTAGGAACTTCTACATGCCCTGGGTATAGCCAAACAAAACAAAACAAAAACTCTTTGGGGAGTCAGGGTACCTGAGTTCTTTCACTAACATGCTGTTCTCTGTTTTAGTTTCCCCACATGCAAGATGGAGAGGGTGATAGTTGATCCTCTCAAAAAGGACATTTGTGAAATACTGCACTCCTAGGGGCTTCTGGGACAGGAGCAAAAGAGCAAAGCGGAGAAAATTCTGAACTTGAAGTTGGAATAATATCGAGAAATTCTGCACATCTATCTCCAGATTAAAATTTCTTGGGAGGTGGGTAGTGCTCTTAATTCCCATTATTCAAGGCTTTTCTCCCTCTTGGGAGCAGTTTGGGATTCATTTGACTGGGAGATGATTGAGGGCACTGGGGTTTTTAGAAACTTCTAACAACTTAACCAGCTAGTTCACAGAGTACTGTTACAAATGATGAGGTGCCCAAGGGCTGTCAGCAGATGCTCTGGGCTCTGTGGACCTTCCCTGGAGTCTCAGTCTCACTGATGTTGCTACTACCAGATTGCCCAGAAACCCACAGGTGAACCCATGGGCAAGATGCTTTGAGGGAGAGGTGAAAGGAAACTGAACTTTGTCTTTCAATATGGATAACATAGTAATCGGCTAAATTTTTTCAAGAAACTAATTTTTAATTAGTCCTAAAAGAAATAAATATAACTAGATCCTTAATTCCAAAATGTACAAAGTCTTCCTTTCCTTGGTGTATTTAATGAGCATTTCAGTTTTTGCGCTGAGAGCTATAGGGATTGGAATGTTCTGGACCAGGCATTATTTTCTTTGTTTTTTTTTTTGACAGCTATTGAAAAACAACATTTATCGGTTCAGTAATATCTATTGAGCATTTACTAAGCGTCGGGTTGTTTTATTAAGCATCATTTAAATCCTCCACTAGAAAGTGAAATTCCACAAGTCTGGAGAACTCACTCAGCCTGTGAGAGCTGAAGCCAGGATTCGATTCCATCTGACTCCCATGTCCAAACCATGACTTTGATTTTCAGTCCCTTTTATACTGTTAATATAAATAAACTTTGCTCCAAAAGTTTCTTTCTACTTAAAAGAAGGCATTCTTCAAATCTAATTTTTAAAACAGCTAGCTTTATTATTGGGTACTGTGACACATGCTACAAAATAAAAATGAATATATATCAATAGTCATGGGACATGATTTTTCTTACCAGCTGTGGTGACTCTACTTTTTGTTCAGCCAGATTATGAATATCAGGAGCCAAGAGTAAGCTAAAAACTCCTTTAATTCCAGACCATGCTATAACAACTGCCCATCTCCAATTGTACTCATAACTTGAATGCCTCAGAATTGGGCTCACTAATACAATAGTAACTAACCTATGGAGAGAAAAACACTTATTTTTACAATCACACCTTATGTATTAATATTATTTTTGGTTTAAATGCTGTAGTAAACACTAAATTTCATGTGAAATTTTTCAGAAAAGAGAAGACAATGTAGTTTACTGATAAGATGTTCAAAATTTCTGGGACTAACCAAATCTACTACCTAAATTTTGCCTATCATAGTCAAATCTTGAAAAATAATGCTGTAAGTTCCATACAAATACAAGAAATTATCATTAACACCAGTGTTTACTGTCGGTAGTAAATTGTTACAGGGAAACATCAAATAATACTGTCAAGTTCCCTGGAAGGCCATTACTAGATTCAGAAGTTTGTCCAGAAGGACCTTCAGATCATGACCAAAAAATAAAATTATTATAGACACATGCATAAATTTAGCTTAACCAAATTTTTCTTGAGCTCCCACAGAATCATACTCAAAATACCATGTAAATAATTTCAATTTGGGCCTCCTTTCTTTACAGATCATTTTTCTATATGACTCTGTGCCAAATTTACATTCCTTTTTAGCAGATATGCACCAAAAGAGTATCAGTACTGTCCTTCAAATGAAACTTAAGCAGAAATAAAATTGACATGTTCTCAGCCTCAAAAAAGATACTGTGTTGTGTATCAATTGCTTAACTGGGAAATGTATAAGACAATTTAGAGAATTCCTGTCACTGAGAAACAGAAAATCTACAATTTGCCATCTGTAATATATATAATTAATTTGGCCAAACCCCTCTGCCTTGCATTTAAGCCTTTTGCAAAGTAATTCTTTTTTTTTTTTTTTTTCTGTCTTTCTGCCTTTTCTAGGGCCACTCCTGCCGCATATAGAGGTTCCCAGGCTAGGGGTCTAATCGGAGCTGTAGCCACTGGCCTACACCAGAGCCACAGCAACGCGGGGATCCGAACCATGTCTGCAACCTACACCACAGCTCACGGCAACGCCGGATCCTTAACCCACTGAGCAAGGCCAGGGATTGAACCCGTAACCTCATGGTTTCTAGGTTCATTAACCACTGTGCCAGGACAGGAACTCCGCAAAGTAATTCTTATCAAACTTTTCTGCCTTACTGAATGATCTTTCTCTAAAATACCATCAAGTCCAGCCAAAATAGAATAATTTATGTCATTTCCTGACATCAAAAACAGAGAGGCAGTATAGCAAAACCTCGGGAGTCAGCTAGCTGGGTTCAATTTTAAATTTCTTTTACTAACTTAACTTCTCTAAGTCTTGATTTTTTTTTTCATATGTAAGATGAAGATAATAATGGTAATTGCACTTGCCTCAAAGGACTTTTATGAAGATTTAATTAAAGAATGCAATGTTCATAGGGCTAAGAATGATGTTTTGAATTGTGGTCAGCTCTTAATACCTGCTAGCAATTATTATTAGAGCCAGGCCTGTGTTTGGCTCGTCTTCTCAGAAATGTTTTTCTTAACAAGTGTCTTATGGAAAGTCCATCCATACTTTGAGGGCCCCTCAGGATGACTCGCTCCACTAAAGTCTTTCTTTCCAGTGATGTGGAACCACAAGTTCACACAAGATCCCTGGCACTCATCAGCCATTTGACCTTGAGCAAAGTACTTCACTTTTCTTGGACATTTTTATCTACAAAATGGAGATGATAATTCTTATCTCCCAATGTCCATATGCAGATAAAATGAGAAAACAGATGTGTAGCTGAGTCAAACAATGTGCAAAAAGCCATGTATACTTGTTCAAACACTGTGACAAATCTCAGCTTGCACTTGTGCTCCTGTGGTGGAAAGAAACATAAATTGAACACACCTCCTTCTGTGTGAGAGTGCCTGTCTGGGTTGCCTGCAGGGCCCTCAGAATCAGCAGAAGTAACATTTCATCAGACCATCTTATAAAGGAAGCGCTCTCAGCCAGGCCTGTCCTCAGGGGAAATGACAGTGTTGTCAGAGACACCGTCATGTATTCTTATAGAAGACACAGCTGCCATGCATGGGCAATGCCATTTTAGAAAACGCAAGCTCATGGGAGTTGAGTTTATATTTCAACTCTGTCCTTACAATTTGGTGACTCCAGTCAAGTTTTTAACCTCTCTGGGGCTTCATCTGTTAAGTCTGATGCAATAACACCTACCTTAAAGGGTTGTATAATATTAATGGCATAATGTATATAGTTAGTGCTTAATAAATGGCCTTATCATAGTTATGATGATAATAAATGATAATGAAAGTCAAAAAATGTTAGAAGCCATTAATCTGGTCCACTGGCGCTCTTTAACAAGCATCCTTTCTTTCTTTAACATTTTGTTCTTTGTATGCTCCATCAATTCTGATTGACAAAGGGCAGCAGAAACATATTTAAAACAAAAGGATTGGTGGGAAATGAACACAAATAATCCAAAGCACAAGGATGCTCTGAATGTCCTAATGATGAGTTCTATGGCTGAAATTAGAAGCAAAAAGCAAATGATTCAGGAACCCTAATAAGAATCCAGGAATTGGAGTTCGCGTCGTGGCGCAGTGGTTAACAAATCCGACTAGGAACCATGAGGTTGCGGGTTCGGTCCCTGCCCTTGCTCAGTGGGTTAACAATCCGGCGTTGCCGTGAGCTGTGGTGTAGGTTGCAGACATGGCTCAGATCCCGCGTTGCTGTGGCTCTGGCGTGGGCCGGTGGCTACAGCTCCAATTGGACCCCTAGCCTGGGAATCTCCATGTGCCACGGAAGCGGCCCAAGAAATAGCAAAAAAAAAAAAAAAAAAAAAAAAGACCAAAAAAAAAAAAAAAGAATCCAGGAATTGTAAGTCTTTCATTAAAAGAGATCTACTCTTTAACATGCATCTTGAACTAGGTTCCTGGATCTCATCTCCAGAGATTCAGTTCAGTGAAATGGGAGGGGCCCATGAATTTGCATTTCTACCAAGCTCCTAAGTTATGCTGATGCTGCTGTTCTGCCCCTTCTCATTTACAGATGAAAACTTGAAGAATAAACAGGCTTTCCCTCAGTTGCACAGAAAGCTATTATCATGACCATGATAACAATACAGGTTTTCTGACTGCATGTTCAGAGCTCTTTTTGCTATAACCCACTTCTTCCCAATTCTAATTCTGAGCTAACCTAAGTCCACTAGGTAAACTTTAAACTGTAATTCTTACCTTGCAAGACAAACTGTGACAAATAAGACGAACATGAAAACTATGGTTTGAAATTGAATATACTTGATTTCAGCACATCCAATCACAATGCCAAAGAAAGTATATATTAAATGTTGGAACACATATGAAAACATTATTAGAAACCTAGGATAGATGGAAAGGAGATCACAATTTAAGGAATGTGTTTTTTAAATAGTTTCCTTTTCACATAAAAGCATCTATCACAGATGTGCCATTCCTGTCTTAGTAGAGGTCCTTGCCTCCATCACTGTTATAAACAACATTTTAAAGTATCTTATTGGAATCAGAAACAGACTCACAGACATAGAGAACAAACTAATGGTTACCAGTAGAGAGGTGGAAAAATAAGATGGGGTAGGGGATTAAGAGGTACAAACTACTATGTATAAAATAAATAAGCAACAAGGATATATTGCATAGCACAGGGAAATATACCTACTATTTTGGATTTAAATGGAGTATAATCTATAAAAATATTCAATCACTATGTTGTATAACTGAAGCTAATATGTTATACATAAACTATACCTAAATAAAAATTAATTTAATTAAAATAAAAGTATATTTGTCGGCACTAAAATACATCTGGTTCCATTTTTACCATTACTCTCATCATACCAGTACCAGTGGGCTGCCTCTCACCACAGAATAGCAAGGGCAAGGCAGAAAAAATATGGATTCCCAACCTCCCAGGTTGGTGACAGGGCAGTTTTGCTGAGATAAGTTGGCAGCATGTCAACTGTCAGGCCCACAGCTGAAGCCACAGCTGAGGCTGCCAAAAGGAACCCCATGGGTAACATTGGCTTTGTGAAAGCTTACTCTGTGATGCCCTCTGCACACTTTTTTCTGAATTGCATGAAAGTCCCTTATCCTGAAAGTGTCTTCTGTCTGCTTCCTCATCCCTTGAATTCCTAAAAATCTTGTAAGGCTCACTCTAATCCCATATTCCTCAGGAAAATATCCTCAACTCTCTCACTGGAGGTTAGCCTCCTCTGAATCCCTACAGCAGCTGTCACCTACACAATCCAGATTCTTAAGCAGAGAAGAGCATTAGAATCACCAGATTGTTTTGACAATTCTACATATCTAGCCCCACCCCCAAATGTTATTAATGAGAGACCAAAGCACAGCATTTAGGGCATGGGGCTGTTCTGGTTCCATGTGGTAACACACCCAGGTTAGGGGCAGGTCTGCTTTCCATAGGCAGATTTCAAGTCCTGCCTTTTCTTGGTCCCCCCCACATGCCCCATTTCAGACTTTCCCTTTCAGATGACTGGGTAACTGTTGTCTGTCCCACCAACCAGTCTTCCTATAGGTAGGTCTCAAGATCTATACTAGGAAAGAGGTATTCTGTAGCCTCATTTTAGCTTCAGATATAAACCATGTTTCCTGATACAGCATTACTCCAGTCAAGCAGATAGTTTGATTTTCTCTCTTTGATCCCCGTCTCTTGATTCAATAGATTCAGAACTTCTAGAAGAAAAAGGTATGAGTGGGAACTCAAACCCCAAAGCTTAGTTTTATAAAAATTCAGAAACTATGGAACAATCGAGTAGAATAACTTTTTAAATGTCTTCACAGGACCTTAAAAATGCTTTTCATATAGTAAGATCCTGATAAATATATACTTATTTACACAAATTATCAGTTTCTTACATAAACATGTCTACCACTTAATAATGGGCATCTTCTGAGAAGGGACTTATTTTCACAGCCTCAAACCTAGCTACAATGTCCAGGTCACAGTAGATATTAAGAAGGACTCGGGGGGTGGGATAAAGATGGTAGAGGAATAGGACATGGTGCTTGCCTTCCCCCACAAACACATCAAAAAAATCTACATGTAAGATGATTCATATAGAAAATCTACCGAACACTGGCAGAAGACCTAGTATTTCCAAAAAAGGGCAAGAAATCCTCCACATAATTGGGTAGAAAAAAAGGAAAAAAAGAAAAGAGAGAGGGAGAGAGAGAAGAGGGGAAAAAAAAAAGAATTAGGATGGGACCTGAGAGGAAGCTGTGAGGAAAGGAATCCACACCTAGGAAGGCCACCTAACTGACATGGAGATCAGCCAGGTCAGAGAGACTCAAAGCCTCCAAAAAAAATCACAACAGCTGATCCAAGGAAGGCAAATCAGAGAGAGAGAGCCACATAGACAATCGGTACCACCACCTGGTCCACCACAGTCTAAGATACTCAGGTGGGGGCTAGGCACTGAGACTCAGGCTTCAGAGAAATGCTAAAAGCCAAAAGAGAGTGGCAGGATACATTCAAAGTTCTAAAAGGGAAAAATAAGCAATCTAGAATACTCTGTCCAGCAACATTATCATTTAAAATAGAAGGGGAAATAAATAACTTCGCAGAAGACAAAAAGTAAAAGACTACAGCAATACTAAACCTATCATAAAAGACATACTGAAAATTCTCCTCTAAAAAGGAAAGAAGTAAGAAGATATAGGATGGAGGAAATCAATACTGGAAAGTAATCACTTAAATAAGCCAGTATATAGATCAAAAAAAAAAAAAAACCTATTTATGAAAGTGACAAAAAACACAAGGAACAGCAAAAGGATAAAGAAGAGATGTAAAAAGGGACATCAAATCATAAAATGTGGGGAAGGAGAGTAAGAATACATAGACTTTTTTAAAAAATGTATTTGAGCCTATCAATAAAAGCAAGCAGATATAGGAATGATTTAACATACTTGAAAAACAGGGCAACCACAAATCAACAAATAATACATTTACAAAAAACAAACAGAAGAGGACACAAGTATAAAATAAAAGGAAATCATCCAACCAAAAAAAAAAAAAGAAAAAGAAAGAAAAAGAAGGAATAAAGGAGAAACATACAATCAACTGGAAAACAAGGTTTAAAATTGCAATAAATACCTATTTACCATAAAAGTCAATGGACTGAATACTCCAATCAAAACACGTAGAGTGGCAGATGGGATAAAAATATAAAACCCTATAATATGCTGTTTACAAGAGACCTACCTTAGGGCAAAGAACACATATAAATTGAAAATGAGGGGATGAAAAAAGGTATTTCATGCAAATGGAAATGACAGGAAAGCAGAAGTCACAATACTCAGACAAAAGAGACTTTAAAACAAGGCTATAAAGAAAGAAAAAGGACACTATTTAATGATAAAAGGATCAATTCAACAAAAGGATATTACATTTGTCAATATATATTCCCCTAATATAGGAGCACCCAAAATCATAAAACAAATACTAACAGACATAAAAGGAGAAATTGATGAGAATACAATAATAGTAGGAGACTTTAACACCACACTCACACCAATGGACAGATCCTCTGGACAGAAAATCAGCAAGGCAACATAGATCCTAAATGATACAATGGAACAGTTGGACCTAACTGATATTTTCAGGACATTACATCCAAAAAATAAAAATAATAATAGCCCACAGAATATACATTCTTTTCAATTGTATATGGAACATTCTCTAGGATTGACCACATTCTGGGGCACAAAACTAACCTCAACAAATTTAAAAGTATAGAAAAGCATCTTTTCTGACCACAATGGCATGAAACTAGAAATCAACCACAGGAAAGGAATGAGAAAAAAACTGGCTACATGGAGACTAAACAGCATGCTACTAAAAAATCAATGGATCAATGAGGAAATGAAAAGAAAGTTTTTCAAAAAGGAAACTTTTTCATTTCCTTGAGAATACCTTGAGAAAAATGACAATGAAAACATAACCATACAAAATCTATGGAATTACAGTAGAAAATTGACAGAACACTATAAACCAGCTATAATGGAAAAAAAATCATTAAAAAAACCCCACAATACACCAAAATCTATGGGATGCCAAAAAAGCAGAACTAGTTATTTCCAAGCTCTGGGTTTTAAAAATCAGTACATTGTCAGAGTTCCCATTGTGGCTCAGCAGTAACGAATCCAACTAGTATCCATGGGGTCGCGGGTTCAATCCCTGGCCTTTCTCAGTAGGTTAAGGATCTGGCATTGCTGTGAGCAGCAGTGTAGATCACAAATGTGGCTCGGATCTGGTGTTGCTATGGCTGTGGCATAGGCCAGCAGCTACAGCTCCAATTGGACCCCTAGCCAGGGAACTTGCAAATGCCATGGGTGTTGCCCTAAAAAAAAAAAAAAAAAAAAAGAAAAGAAAAAAAAAATCAATAAAGTCTCCTTCATACACATACAAAACTAGTATAAGTTACAGGTGCCAATTTCTTATTTTGCTACTTAGAATTATTTAAAAAAAAGAATTATTTTTTAAAAAGATTGATCTTCTGTGACTAGAACTTCATAAGAGAAATGACACTTTACACATCAAAAAAGTAGGAAACATAATTTCAGAAAAATGAACCCTTTATATTGAAGCAATAAATCTTCATGGGAAAATTCAGAATAATGAATTCTCATTTCAATGTTTACTTTCATCCAATGTGAGAATTTCTATGCTAGACTATGATTAGGTGTGAAATAATTCTACAGCAATTCTGTATTTTAGCATAGTCCCTCAGAGAACAGCTAACTCATTTTCCTGAGAAGATAGGCAAATGGCTTTTCCTCTATCCACAGATGTCCATACGATAGCAGATGTGAAAGCTAAATAAGAGTTTGCTGGTGTTGCATCTTTCTGCTACTTTACTTTTGCAGTTCTTCCCATACTCAGATATTGTCATTCAGGCACATTATGAAAGAAACAAAGGAATAAAGTATTTTTAAACTTCCCACAATTCAACGTAAATTTTTATCAAAGAATTATATGTATTAAAAGCACTGTGATCTCTGTGTCACTGATTCTTTATTCATAATAGGAATACCAACAATTCCAACAATTACTGACGTCAGTAATTGTTGGAAGCTTAAGTTCTTTTCAAATATAACTAGTAGTTAAAAGTAAAAATAGAAAAAAGTTATAAAAAGGGAATTTTATTAATATTAATGAAGGCAGGACCACTCAAACTCTAAAATTCTATGAGATCTATACTAAGTACACAATAGGAGACTTACTTAGTAATTATTAACTCGATCCTCGGTTTAAAGCTTAAGGAATCTAAATTCAGTCCTACAGTGACTAAAGCAACCATACCTGACATTCCCAAAAATTCCACTGGGGAGAAAAGAAATGAATAAAATTAGTTATATATTCAAATCTACACACTGAGCTACTTTATCTCAAGTGAAGAATTATTGGGACACTTAAAAGAGTAGTAGTAGTTCCTGGAGAAAGTTGCTTAAAGGGATTGGCCTAATCCTTAGATCAGCAGTCGACACAAATTTTTGTGAAGGATCCCATGGTAAATATTTAGTTTTTGTGAGCCGTACGGTCTCAGTTGCAGCAAATCCATTCAGCTGTTCCAGTGTATTAGCAGTCATAGATAATATATAAACAAATGACTGCTCCATAAATAATACTGAAATTTGAACTGTACATTTTTTATGCTGCAAAATATTCTTTTTTTTTTTTTAACCATTTTAAAATGTAAAAACCATTCTCAGCTTGTGGGATATACAAAAAATAGGAATATTTGGCCCACAGGCTGTAGTTTGCCAAGCCCTGCCATTGGCCATCCTTGAGGAAAGAGCTAATGAAAATAAGTTTAACAGCCTTTGCCCAGAACTTCAGGGACACTGTGCTGCATGTCCTGGGGGCTGTGGTCCAGGCTTAGTACTGCCTTGGTGACCACAGGTCCTGAGGCCTGCTGTCCTGAAACCTGAGGTAGACTCTCCTACGACTGTAATTCTTGGGGATCTAAACAAATTTGTAAATGTATTCTGAGGCAGGAAAACCAAATATGAAAAATGGTTGTATATCGTAAATACCAATAGTTCTAGGTGGCAGAACCTTCAGATAGCACATTTTCAATGTCAGACAGAAGGAAAGAAAGAAAATGCAAGGCAGGAGGGGAAGCCCTTTGGAGCAGGGCAGAGCTGGTTCTTAGAATGTCATCTCCTCTTGCTCCATTAGTGTCCTTATGTTTGTAAAATGGGTATAAAAGAATAATGCCTCATAGAGTTGTTGTGAGGATGAAACTAGATAACATGAAAAGGTGCTTGGTATATTTTTAAAACAAGGAATAATTATTAATCATTAGTCTTATGCTATTAATTATTTTAAGTGTTCAGTTTAACTGCCCAGTAAATTTATACTGTTAATTAATTTGAAGAGGATTTTATTATTTCTTGGTTTATCTAATCACTTCACTCCATTTTAGATTTTTTTTTTACCTTCTTATTTAACTGAATTTAATGTAAATAACCAATGATGCTAAAACCAGTAGTACTGGGAACTGTGATGATAGGGCAATTTTCTGTTTCTCGAAATCTCACACAACTCATACTATGGGACTTTTAAAGCTCATTGGTCTTTTTCAGTAACAGTCACTACTTAGCGATAAAATCTGCTGTGAGATAAACACTAAATAACTTTATTTTAAAACTAATATCACTTAATATAATCCCAATATTATAAGAATATATGGTGGGAATGCATACATCAATACATGTATGTACACTTATAGATATTTTTTTAAAGTTTGAGTATATATGCCAAAATGTATCAGTCACTAAACTTATGACATGGATTTGTAGGTGATTTCTTTTTTTTTTTCCTTGTCTTTTTTTTTTAGGGCCGCACCCCGTGGGCATATGGAGGTTCCCAGGCCAGGGGTCTAATTGGAGCTTGTAGCCACTGGCCTACACCACAGCCACAGCAACATCAGATCTGAGCCGCATCTATGACCTACACCACAGCTCACAAGCAACACCGGATCCTTAACCTACTGATCAAGGCCAGGGATGGAACCCACAACCTCATGGCTCCTAGTTGGATTCATTTCCACTGCACCATGACGGGAACTCCTGATTTCTTTTTTGACTTTTCAGAAATTTTCCAAAATTCTACAATGAGTATGTATTACTTTTATAATTAGAAAAACAAAATCTTTTAAAAATTACAAATGCTATTTAATGGCATTTAATATACGTTCAAGAAGGGGGGGGGAAGTCATGGAACATGCAATAAAAGAAGTAATTCTCATCAGCATAAACCCAGGTATTCAAAAATAGAGTTGGAAGATTTTTCCGACTCAGTGGAAAGAAATCATCACAGAAAACTGATGCCACAGGAAAGTGGTTCTCTCAATCCCACTCTCTCTCTCTGGTTCAGGAAAAGTGAAGGTCCTCCTAATGGGAGAACCAAGGGATTTGTTCCCTAAAAGTAGCAGGATTCAGGAATGGATCTTTCCTAACTAGAAAAATATTAGGATGATGATTGAAGTCCTTTGACATTGATTACCTGGACCAATGATACAACAAAAAAGAGACAGCAGGAAAAGTCAGCCTGGGCCTAGGCAAGAAGGGAATGCACTGTCTGTAGAGTATTTTAAGGCAATAAAATGACTAAAGCCCATCTGCCTTTTATTATCTCCTTTCCCCGGAAATTCTGACCAATGTCACTTGATAAAATATTCCTTCTGCCAGGACAAATCCCTCACACCACCTCTGTTGCTGTATCTCCGGCCTCGACTTTGATATAACCCACCATCTTCATGAATTATACACTGACTCTCTTAGAGTGACTTTTATATACTAAAGGCAAATTTTCTTCCACGGGCTGATATAGCAGTATTTCTAACTACACTATCTGTCAGCCGAGAATGTTCCAATATGTCTTTGGTCTGTGTGGCAATGTCTGCACAATTTTTTGACTATGAATGATTGTCTGGAAACAAGTGATTTCTAAAAGTCCAGGTGTTGTGAATTTCACCTGACAGAGACAAAAATGGAGATCGCTGCCTATGCTCAAAAAGGTGACTCTCTAACCTCAATCAGACACTTCCTGGATTTAAGCCCGTTAACACTGTATTCATTGGTGACGGGAAAAAAATAAAATTAGATAACAGGACAGAAATGTAACACTAGAGAATATGTAATGAAAATTTTACCTGTATTTAGCTTTCTGGAAATCAAACCTCTTATAACTATCTATCACTGACTTTTGCTGTCAGGATCTGATTAAGTATAAGAGTAAAAAACTGCCCAAAATTGTTTTTAATTCCTAAAGCAGAGGAAATTGTAAAGGAAGAAGGAGGATTACTGGCTACCTGGGACTGCTGTAACAGAGTACCACAGACTAAGTGTCTTAAACAGGAATTTATTGTCTCATAGTCTGGAGGCTAGAGGTCCAAGATCAAGGCTTTGCAGCAGTTTTTTCTTCTGAAAGCTGAGAGGGTGAATCTATTCCTGGCCTCTCAAGCACTGACTGGAAACACCTCCATGAGTTAGAAGGAAAGGGAACCAACTTTTATTGGCTGCCCTACATTGAGTCCACTGATGTACTGGACTGATGTGTTTAAAACCAGCAAACTGGGTTTAAAAAAAAATTACAGGGTGGGGGGTCCTGTAGTGGCTCAGCAGAAACGAATCTGACTAGTATTCATGAGGATTCAGGTTTAATCTCTGGCCTCGCTCAGTGGGTTAAGGATCCATGGTGTAGGTCATAGACGCGGCTCAGATCCTGCGTTGCTGTGGTGTAGACCGGCTGTTACAGCTCTGATTTGACTCCTAGCCTGGGAAACTCCATATGCTATGGGTGTGGCCCTAAAAAGACAAAAAAAAAAAAAAAAAGGTAGTGCCTGACAATTTCCATAGTGCCATTATGGCCAACTTCAAGCCACCAACATCATGTCACTCGTACACAGCCTTGGGAAGAGAAGTGCAAAATCAGCTCTTGCAAGCTGGTAAGAGACACTAGTGAGTCACACAATATACTGTTTCATTAATGCCAGCAACACCCCTCTAAATTAGGTTAGATTGTATCACTTTTATAGGTCAGGAAACTAACTAAAGCTTAGAGAGTTTAGGTAATATTTCAATGTCACCAAGCTAGTAAATTGTGAACATGGGATTTGAATTCAAGTCTTCCTAATACCAAAGATCTTTAAGCACTAGTAATTTATTTAACTACCATGTGTTAAATTACTACTGGGCACATGGCAAGCACTGGGCTTGCCTGGGGGAAGAGAAAACAGAATAAATAAAAAGATGAATTTGAGACAACCTCCACCTCAAGGAACTCATGGTTTAATGAGAACAAAAGGAAACATTAAACTTTTTTCTTCAGACATTTAAGGCATTCATAATAGGTATACAAGGGAGGTAAAAAATGAAGGAAGTTGAAAGAAATGGCCCTACAGTGAATGTTTTTTATAATTTTACTGATTTGGGGTAATGTGCAACATCAGGTGGCAATTTATCTACAGTGGAAGCAGAGCTGTTTGGTAACTGGAGGTGAAAAAAGGAGTAATTAACCTCTTGATAACTGATACCTTTCATGGGTGAAAGTTGCTCTACTGTGCATGGTAAGAGCAGAAATAGAATTTGGCCATGTTTTTGCCATGGTTGCTATGGATTTGGGGAACTGGTTCCCTCAGTCAAGGGAGTAAAAAATTTAATCCCCAATCTCACTGGACTAAACTAACAAATGATTGCTGAAGGTCTACCAGTGCCAGGCACTGACTCCTGCGATTATTCCACTCACCTGCTTCTCTTCCAGATATGGACATACCTAAGTTCTCCCTCTCCTTTCCTGCCTCTTTGCCTCAGGTAAGGGCCACCATTTTCTACACCATTTTCTCCCCTCAGGTTGGTACCCACTGAATGGGTACTGCTGAGCCAGAAAATATCTCAGGAGCATCTCTCCCAACTTTCTCATTTTGGAGACAGCTTGCTAAGGGTCATGGCAGAAATTAGCTCAGTTCCAATTCCCCTTCCAGGAGACTGCCAGTGACTAAATGTAAGGTGAAAGGGTGGAGTTAAAAAAGAGTAAGAAAAAAACCATACGGAAGAGGAATGCAAAGGAATTGAAATTAAGGGCATATTAAGAGAGACCAGGAGAAGGTCATTCTGTAGTGCAGTGGGTTAAGGATCCAGCATTGTCTCTATGGTGGTGAGGGTTCAATCCCTGGCCTGGAGCAGTGGGTTAAATGATCTGGCATTGCCACAGCTGGGGCTTGGGTAATAGCTATGGCTCGGATTCAATCCCTGGCCCAGGAATTTCCATATGGCATGGGTGCAGCCATTAAAAAAAAAGAGAGAGAGAGAGAGCAGGAAAGAGCTAGAGGTGGCAGAAAGATAATATGACAAGATGCACAGAGGAGACACATTAAGGGGAAGCAACTCAGAAGAAACAACTGGATTCAAGAACAAGGGAAAATTAAAATGCATGAAGTTCACTTAAGGACAGCATTTTGAATATCTGTTTCTGCCTTACCAATGTAGAAAGTCATGTACACCATTGAAATACAAAGAACGATATTGGTCAGCGTGTTGCTAAAAAGGTCAGTCAATATAAACTGAATGATCCTTGCACACCAATATCCACATACTGTGCTTCCAAAAATGTCCAAGCAGAGGCATATGATTATATGTAACTCTAGAAAGGAAAATAAGAAAAAAGAAAGTTAAAGCATAACTTTTGTTTCTTTCATTGATGGCATTTGGGTCTCTGCACTTTGGTGTGCTCTGAGATTTTGAGGGGGGACCTTGTTCTTCAGCAAATGGAAATTTCCCATGAAAGCCTGGCAAAAGAGGCTTTCGGGGGATATATTTCCCTCAGAGTCTGTGGCTTGGGTTTGCTTATCTGGAGACAGCAGATTCAAATGCCCTCAGGACACAGACAAGGAGCATAAATGTGAAAAATCTATAACAAACTGGAAAGTGGATGATCAACCAAAAGACATTCGAGTACAAATGTTTTTGCAAACTATGTTAGGGCCAAGAACACCACGTCCAGGATACCCACCAACCTGTAGTCTCTTTGTGACCCCTGCCCCCATCCCAGGGGACATTTGGGAAATGAAAAAGAGAGATTTTCCTTAGTCACAATATCTGAGGAGCAATAGTAGCAATTAGTGAGCAGATATAAGACAACACTAAGTATAGTCCTAATTAACAAAGATTGTTCCAGCCCAAATGCCATCAGCTCCCCTACTGAGAAGCACTGCAAATCTGTCACAAAAATTTTTCTCCTTTTAGCACCTCTTTCTTCCTACAACTATGTCATAAACATACCAGGAGGGTACCTCTTCCCTCTTCATGCTGAGGTTCCTCCCCACCCTGTCTTCCTTCCTAGTAGCACATCTAAAAACCTAGCAAGTCAGCATGCTCCATATCCCAGTGCACATGAGCCTCACTAGTATCACTTCCAGCACCTGACTTTTCAGTACTGCTTGAACTGTTCTGCTTTCACCCTCAGACTCAAATCCAGGACCAAGCCAATTCTTAACATTCACTCAATGAAATCCAGACTGATCCAGGAAAGAAGCACATCTGGGCTAGAAGACACGATTGTGTGGTGTGTACACACACACATACACGCACACACACACACACATGTGCACATGCACATTAAGGGAGATGAAATAATTTCCTTAACATTCTTTTCCCCTTTAGCTCCAAGTTAATACATAGGTGATAATTATTTTCTCATTACCTAATACACTATTTAAATTGGTCCATGAGTAAAGTATAGGGAAAGTAGTAAAGATATCTTGAATATATTTTAATTTCAGTATGAATTGATATGTACCATATAAGAATGATTTCAGAAAATACATAGACAAAAAAAGCCTTTACCCTTAAAACTGGAAATGCTAAGTAACTTGCTCCGTAAAATTCCAAAAAAAATGGATGTGAAGCCACAGATAATCATTGATTCTCCTCTAATGATATCAGTATACATTTTAGAAATGCCTGTAAAAGGAAATATAAAATACAATTTAATATAGTACATGAAGATGATGCTCTTTCACAAGAAACACAAAAATAGAAGGAATATGATAGGAAAAAAAAAAAAAGGCAAGAAGGCAGCCATAACTGGGATGGGTCTAAAATCACTGCTTTTAACTTTCTCCATTGTGACTTTTTTAACTACAATGCCAAAGGAACATGGCAGTAGCACTCTTTGAAGTGTCCACTGCCTCAAACCATGCTTGAGCTTCACAATGAGATTCTTACGCCACTACATTTAGCTTGAATAAATATGAACTGTCAGACTCCAAAAGAATCACATTTAGAAATACGTACAAAATACGACCTAACAATTCTACTCCTAGACATATACCCAAGAGAATTGAAAACATTTGTCCACATAAAAATTTATACGTGAATGTTCATAGCATTTTCCTAACAGTGAAAAAGTAGAAACAACCCATAGTCCATCAGCTGATGAAAAGATAAACAGGAGTTCCCATCGTGGCTCAGTGGTGAATCCAACTAGGAACCATGAGATTGCGGGTTCGATCCCTGGCCTTGCTCAGTGGGTTGGGAATCCAGTGTTGCCATGAGCTGTGGTGTGGATCGCAGACGTGGCTTGGATCCCGCGTTGCTGTGGCTCTGATGTAGGCTGGCAGCTACAGCTCCGATTGGACCCCTAGCCTGTGAACCTCTATCTGCAGCGGGAGCGGCCCTACAAAAGGCAAAAAGACAAAAAAAAAGAAAGAAAAGATAAACATATGTGGTCTATCCCTACAATAGAATATTAGCCACAAAAAAGGAATGAAGTACTGAATGACATAAGGATGAACCTTGAAAACATTATACAAAGTGAAAGAAGCCAGACACAAAAATCACAGGGTGTACAGTTTTTTTTATATGAAATGTCCAGAATAGGCAAATCCATAAAATGAAAATAGATTACTGGTTGCCAGGAACTTGGGGATGAGGGAATAAGGATGAGCAACTGCTAATAGGTATGAGATTTCTTTTGAGGTTGATTTAAAAGTTCTAAAATTAGATAGTGATGATGGCTGCATAACTCTGTAAATATATGAAAGACCACTGAATTGTACAATTTAAAAGGGTGAATTTTATGATATGTGGATTATATCTCAATAAAGCTGGTGTTTAAAAATTAAGTACTGGAGTTCCCATCGTGGCTAAGTGGTTAGTGAACACGATTAGGATCCATGAGGACGCAGGTTTGATCCCTGGCCTCGATCAGTGGGTTAAGGATCCGGCATCACCATGAGCTGTGGTGTAGGTCACAGACACATCTCGGATCCAGTGTTGCTGTGGCTGTGGCATAGGTCAGTGGCTACAGTTCTGATTGTACCCCTAGCCTGGGAACTTCCATATACCATAGGTGCAGCCCTAAAAAGTCCCAAAAATAAAAAATAAGTACAAAATCTTATTGGCACTTAACATTCATTAACAGTTTAGTTTAATGGAAAATATATCAAGTCAATTGCCTAGTGTTATACAACTTATAAGTAGGGGGATAGTGATTGGTAACTGCCCATCCAGACTATCTGCTGATCTTGAAACAAATCTGACTAGGAACCATGAGGTTGCAGGTTCGATCCCTGGCCTCGCTCAGTGGGTTAAGGATCCGGCGTTGCCGTGAGCTGTGGTGTAGGTCACAGACTCGGCTTGGATCTGGTGTGGCTGTGGCTGTAACCTAGACCGGCAGCTGTAGCTCTGATTGGACCCTAGCCTGGGAACCTCCATATGCCACAGGTGTGGCCCTAAAAAGACAAAAAAAAAAACACACATTTTTTTTGCCTTTATTGGGATCATTGTCCTGCACAACCTGATGTCCACTATCTAAGAACTATTTTCTTACTTTCATAAATCTTATCTATTTAGTCATTTCAGGCAAAAAGGTAAATCTAGTCCCTGTCATTCCATCTTAACCATAGGCGTGTATAAATAGAGGGACCCAGTGTCCCTGATGAGTTCATGGAGATGCAGGCCAGCCCTAAACTTCTTTTACTTAAGAGCATAAACCCCAAATTAAGAACATATCACATACAGGAATTCCCACTGTGGTGCAGCAGAAATGAATCTGACTAGTATCCATAAGGATGAGGGTTTGATCCCTTGGCTCACTCAGTGGGTCAAGGAACTGGGGTTGCCCCAAGCTGTGGTGTAGGTCACAGACACAGCTCAGATCCTGCATTGCTGTAGTTCTGATTTGACCCTTAGCCTGAGAACTTCCACATGCCATGGGTGTGGCCCTAAAAAGCAAAAAAAAAAAAAAAAAAATCACATGCTATGGTACGTTATGCAACCTAGTATAACTACAGATTGATATAGAAAGAAGTATATGGAGTTCCCATTGCGGTGCCACAGAAACAAATCCGACTAATTTCCACAGGACATGGGTTCAATCCCCGGCCTCACTCAGTGGCTTGGGGATCTGGCGTTTCTATGACCTGTGGTGTAGGTCACAGATGTGGCTTGGATCCCACATTGCTATGGCTGTGGTGTAGGTCAGCAACTGTAGCTCCAATTCAACCCCTAGCCTGGGAACCTTTATATGCCACGGGGGCGGCCCTAAAAAGACAAAAGACAAAAGACAAAAAAAAAAATTACTCTGAACTTACTTAACTCACTGCAAAATCTGGAAAAGGAAAGAATAAAGCATAAATCATCTCTAATTCCATGACCTAGATAGAATCATTGGAATGTTGAAGACTTTTCCTAAGCATATAATTAATTTTACTTGAGACTGGCCCACAGCTCCATGAACTCAAAGCCTCAAGTTATTATTTTTACTAAGACTTCGTATTTTATTCTTTTACAAGCTCCCATTCCAGACCTGTTTTCAAGTGAAAAATTGCTCAAGTCCTGTGCACTCTCTTTAAACAGGTAATGAATAGACAAGTCCCTTTTAACTTGCATGTGAACATCTTCTTTCAGTGCGTTAGTCCACCTCAGACTTAGGTAGTGCAAGGGTGCTACATGAAACAAAGCACCATTTACACTGTAGAAATTGCAGTTCTGTGTATTATGATAATTTTAGGCATATGGAAAAATATTTTTCCTTTAAAAAGTAATGTTTTTGACAATTAGATAGAAAGGATCATTTATATCAGTCACAAAAAGGACACATATGGTGGCTCTGTCAATAGCATAAATAAGTGAGAGTGGTTTTTTCCCCATAAAAACAAGACACATTTGTCCTATTAGGTAAAAATGCCACTGAATCCAGAACCATGTACCCCCTGAGTATTACTGACATAAAGAAAATATCAACTAAGAGGGAGATAATTTTACTAGTTTTATTTTAAAGAAATAGAAGCCTTTCTACTCCATTCCCTTTTTTGAAAAAAATTTTGAATATGGAAACTGCAATAAATATTTAAAGTTTATAGTTAGACCCTCTTACAGTCAGAGATTGCAGAAAAGGGAGCAGAAAAAAGAATTCAGTGAATAAAACAAGTGGCAACACAAATGCCTAAAAGAGAAAAACAGGTGAAAGAAAGACAGAAAAAATTACATTTAGAGGAAAAAGGTGGAAAAAAGAGAAGAGGATCAAACTCTTAGAGAAATATCTGGTGACAATTTAGAATATCACCACTAAAAGCATCTTAAAACCTACTATGTTTTCTCAACTGTAAGTAAAAATGGGTGTAAAAATGGGAGTTTCACCTGCCAGAAAGGTTGGAGGTGTCCCACTCCAATCATAAGGCAATGTATTTCCATAGAAAACCCTAAGGACTCAACCCCAAAACTACTTGAACTGATTCATAAATTCAGCAAAGTAGCAGGATATAAGATTAACATTCAGAAGTCAGTGGCATTTCTGTATACCAGCAATGAAATTTTAGAAAAGGAATACAAAAATACGATACCTTTTAAAATTGCACCTCACAAAATCAAATACCTCAGAATACACCTGACCAAGGAGGTAAAGGACCTATATGCCGAGAACTATAAAACTTTAATCAAAGAAATCAAAGAAGATGTAAAGAAATGGAAAGATATTCCATGTTCCTGGATTGGGAAAAGCAATATTGTAAAAATGGCCATACTACCCAAAGCAATCTACAGATTCAATGCAATCCCTATCAAATTACCCATGACATTTTTCACAGAACTAGAAAAAACAATCCAAACATTTATATGGAACAACAAAAGACCCAGAATCGCCAAAGCAATCCTGAGAAACAAAAACCAAGCAGGAGGCATCACTCTCCCAGACTTCAAGAAATACTACAAAGCCACAGGCATCAAAACAGTGTGGTACTGGTATCAAAACACACAGACAGACCAATGGACAGAATAGAGAATCCGGAAATAAACCCTGACACCTATGGTCAATTAATCTTTGACAAAGGAGGCAAGAACATAAAATGGGGAAAAAAAAGTCTATTCAGCAAGCATTGCTGGGAAACCTGGACAGCTGCATGCAAAGCAATGAAACTAGAACACACCCTCACACCATGCACAAAAATAAACTCCAAATGGCTGAAAGACTTAAATATACAACAGGACACCATCAAACTCCTAGAAGAAAACATAGGCAAAACACTCTCTGACATCAACATCATGAATATTTTCTCAGGTCAGTCCCCCAAAGCAATAGAAATTAGAGCAAAAATAAACCCATGGGACCTCATCAAACTGAAAAGCTTTTGCACAGCAAAGGAAACCCAAAAGAAAACAAAAAGACAACTTACAGAATGGGAGAAAAGAGTTTCAAATGATGCAACCAACAAGGGCTTAATCTCTAAAATATAGAAACAACTTATACAACCCAGCAGCAAAAAAGCCAATCAATCAATGGAAAAATGGGCAAAAGACCTGAATAGACATTTCTCCAAAGAAGATATACAGATGGCCAGCAAACACATGAAAAAATGCTCAACATCGCTGATTATAAGAGAAATGAAAATCAAAACTACCATGAGATACCACCTCACACCAGTCAGAATGGCCATCATTAATAAATCCACAAATAACAAGTGCTGGAGGGGCTGTGGAGAAAAGGGAACCCTCCTGCACTGTTGGTGGGAATGTAAACTGGTACAGCCACTATGGAGAACAGTTTGGAGATACCTTAGAAATCTATACATAGAACTTCCATATGACCCTGCAATCCCACTCTTGGGCATCTATCTGGACAAAACTCTACTTAAAAGAGACACATGCACCCTCATGTTCATTGCAGCACTATTCACAATAGCCAAGACATGGAAACAACCCAAATGTCCATCGACAGATGATTGAATTCGGAAGAGGTGGTATATATACACAATGCAATACTACTCAGCCATAAGAAAGAATGACATAATGCCATTTGCAGCAACATGGATGGAACTAGAGAATCTCATACTGAGTGAAATGAGCCAGAAAGACAAAGACAAATACCATATGATATCACTCATAACTGGAATCTAATATCCAGCACAAATGAACATCTCCTCCGAAAAGAAAATCATGGACTTGGAGGAGAGACTTGTGGCTGCCTGATGGGAGGGGGAGGGGGAGGGAGTGGGAGGGATCGGGAGCTTGGGCTTATCAGACACAACTTAGAATAGATTTACAAGGAGATCCTGCTGAATAGCATTGAGAACTTTGTCTAGATACTCATGTTGCAACAGAACAAAGGGTGGGGGAAAAATGTAATTGTAATGTATACATGTAAGGATAACCTGACCCCCTTGCTGTACAGTGGGAAAATAAAAAAAATTATTAAAAAAATGCTATAAACAAAGTGAAAAAAAATAAGGCAATGTATTTCCACTAAATATAACTGACACCTTAAAACTGATTAAATATTTCTGAGTCAAAAACAGAACTCATAGCATCTAACCATTTTAGTTTTCACGGCTGTGTTAAAAAAACATGACAACAGGGGGATGGTTCAGAGTGAAATTACCTTTTACCAAATAAGATGGATAGTAGTACAGAACATCTAACCCTCTTAAGAATACGCTTTTATTGGATAACCTATTTACCAGACTATAATTTCACCCTATTTCTTTCATATAAACTACAATTTCCCCTACCCTCTGCCCAATTTAACTGCTCCAAAATAAAGGCAGTTCTAACAAGAGGTATGCAGGCCTTGAAAAAGTTCCATTAGGGGTGGGTAGAGCCTCTCTTTTTGGCTTAGAATTCAATGGGATGGAATAGAATGGTAATTTTTATCACTTTGGAGAAAGATCACATTTTCTTCTTGAAAAAATTATCTGAGATTATAATTTTTGTTATTTATCCCAGATCCCAGACTGTCTTATTGACTTTGCATACCTCAAGTCAGTCAATGCTCCATCTCCAAGAAAAAAAAAAAACAGCACAAATATCTACTCGGGTGGATGAACAACTTGTCCAAGAAAAATATTATCAAAATAAAATAATATATCCTCATATCTTCAAAATAAGGGAAATGAATCTGACATACCAATAGTTTTCAGTGAATTCACAGAATGAACAGGATCTGTAATGACAAGAGTCATGCTAAAGAGTAGGCAAGACTGCAAATCCCAGGAATCTTTGTTGAATTTCAGAACCACATATCCAATTATGATGAATGCTGTAGAAAAGCTAATTAATCCAGTTAACAAGACCTGTGAAACCAATTCATAACACAGAATTAGACTTAACAGCTAACAAGTCACGACTGCGTTTACTTATGTAAGAAGCAGACTCTGGAGTTCCCGTCTCGTGGCTCAGTGGTTAACAAATCCAACTAGGAACCATGAGGTTGCAGGTTCGACCCCTGGCCTTGCTCAGTGGGTGGGGGATCCGGCGTTTCAGTGAGCTGTGGTGTAGGTTGCAGACGCGGCTCAGATCCCACACTGCTGTGGTTCTGGTGTAGGCCAATGGCTACAGCTCTGATTCAACCCCTAGCCTGGGAACCTCCATATGCCGAGAGAGTGGCCCAAGAAATGGCAAAAAGCCAGAAAAAAAAAAAAAAAAAAAGCAGACTCTGCTTATATATTTTAAGCAATTACCCTGGACGATATTAAAAGGTATTTGAGTTTACCTGCCTCAAAGAAACCATCTCTTCCAAGCAAATGAGAGTCTACCTTATTGTGAAAAGACCAGTAAACCAATCTTTCCTGTTTTTCCAGCTTAACAGTTCTTGACATCAAAATGTTCTAAAATAAAATGCAAATTTCTCTTGCTTCTGTGTAAAACATTTCTTAGTTTCCTCAGTGATGATCTGCAAGGCTTCAGGCAGAAAGAGAGGTAAAACAATGGGCAAAAAAGCACATGCCAGTTAATTTGGCACCTTCCTAAAAGTTTTCTAGAAGAAGCCATTCTCAGCAAATTTTTGTATTATTCCATTGCCCAACAGTTTTCTGATACTACCAACAAATTAACTTAAAATAAAAGCCTTACTTGGGACAAAGGGTAGCTAAATAATGAGGGGAAAAAATTAATTAGCAAAATAATAAACTCCTACACAAATCAAAGAGTTGATATACAAAGCATATTCTCTGATCACAATGTGCTATGAGAACTGATCATTAAAAAGCCATATTTGGGCAGTTGCCTCGTGGCTCAATGGGTTAAGAATCTGACCTCATCACTGCTGTGACTCTGGCTACAGCTATAGTGTAGGTTCAATCCCTGGTCCCTGACTCCGGCCCCTGCATGCCAGAGGAGAGGTCCAAAAAAAAAAAAATAGCCATATTTGGATATTTAAAAACAACTTCTAGGTAATTAATGGGTCAAAGAAAAGGTTATAATAAAATTTAAATAGGAAGTATGATAATGAAAGCACTAAAAATCTAAACATGTGGGATGAAGCTGAAAAGTAGTTACAGGAAAATTTAAAACCTTAAATGCACAAAATACAAAAAATGAAAAAGCTAAAAGTCAATTAGCTAATATCTAACTCAAGATGTCAGAAAAAGTACAGAACAAAATCAAAGAAAATAAAACATTTTTAAAAGAAAAATAAAATAGTCTGGCAAGCATGATTAAGAGAAAGAGAGAAGACATAAAGAAAACAACCAAAGCAGTGAAAGTAGACAAATCTAGAGACAGTTGAAAGAAAGTCTGATCTGGGTTCTGCCATTTTTCAGTCCTGTAACCTTTGAACTACACCCTGCTTATGTATGAAAGGGAGATGACATTAACTCAGTGCCTCGTCACAGTGGTCACTCAGCAAATATTCATTCCTTCTCCCTCCCCTCAACTCTCTTTAAGTAGTGGGTCTGCAGAATGAGGAGGATAAAGCAACTAAAAGTGTGATTTGTGGATTATTAATTATTAGACAGATTCTCATCAACATGAATAAGCAAGAATGGACCATAATTAGTGTTAATATGTGTTCTTACCTGCCAAAACACATTCTTGAGTATATAAAAATCCACATCCAATGCAGCCATAAATATAATTAAAGGTGAAAAATAACAATAGAGTGAAAAACTTGGTGTTCTTAGAAGAGGGTAGATGATTCGGTGCACCTAAACTAACAAAGGCAAGCAAGAAATTAGTTTGCTGACATTTTGAAGTATTAGAAATTAGGTTGATGCTCTGCCAATCAATACAATTTGTACAATATTCCAATTTGTAACTAATGAGAGATTATCTGCAAGGCCAGTCCTGGGGGTCTTATGGTAGATTTCTTGACCTAACTGTCCAAATGAGTTAAATCCATAGTCCTCCACTCACTGGAAAATTGGATGAGTTCAGGCTATAAGAACATAGTTTGTGGCAAGTAATCAGCGTTTTCAAAAGTGGTACCTCTACCACTGGTGATCCCTGAGATCATTCTGGGTGGTTCACAGATAATTATTTTTTATTTGACTCTAAGATATTTACTCTACTTTGCATAAGAAGGAAAAAAGAACTTCACATGGATACTGGTGACTTCATGGTCAGCTTAGGATTTTAAAATCTATAAATGGGTCAAGTATAGAAAAATAATACATAGATAATAATACAGATTGTATTGTATATTGTATATGTAGGACATAAATCATGAAGTTATACACAAATGAATGGAAAACACAGCAATAATGACTGAAGTGCTGTAAATATTCCCTCCTCAAGTCTCTTGCCCAATTAAAAGCTTAAGATTCCTTACTTAACATCTCTGTGCCTCAGTTTCCTTATCAGTAAAAAGGGAATAGAGTGCCTACTTACACTGATGTAAGGATGAATGAATTAACTCAAGAGTTAATAAGTTAAATTAATTTAAATGAAACAAAGCACTTAAAAGTGAGCCTGGCACATAGTAAACACTCAAGAGATGTTAGCTGGTAGTGGTGGTGGTGTTTCAGAAGAGTAACAAGAGGCGTTTACAATTTTAGAAAGGTACAAGCTCTGTCTCCAATTTTTTTTTTTAAATAATAGAATGAGTGAAGAAATGGTTGTTGATTACACCACTATGTATTTGAAATCAAGTTTTAAGAAACTAATGAAAATTTTCTTGGATCTACATTATGTTTTATATGATGCCAGTTTTGCATTCAATCTGGCAGAGCAACCATTCATCCTGACTGTGACTGCTGCCTTCTGTAACTAGAGTCTCCACGAGTGTTGAAGACAACAGCACAGAAGAATCCAGTATATGTACAGGGGAAGGAAACAGCAAAGACTGCAGGCAGATGGTGAAGAACCCAAGAATTCAGTCACATTTTACTTCCAAATTATTGCTTTATTTTAAGCCTAACTTACGTCTCTTTTCTTGGATGGTTTTTCATTTTCAAAATGTTTAACACCAGATGAATTTTTATCGGTAGCTATTCACATTAAAAAAAAATTCCACTCATTCAGGGATAGGATGGGAGTTGATCTTGTTTTGGTCTTTGTTTTTTATTCTCTAATGTATCCTACGGACATTACCTGAATTGAACTGTAGGCCAGTTGTCCTACCAAAAATCCAAATAGAGAAAGAATCATCAAGACAATGACTTCAGAATTCTTTAAAAATGCCCTCAGAAGTCCTAAAAAATAATACATACATGGGTTATTTAGACATAAAGTATACAGATCTAGCAATCCCACTCCTCAGCATCGAAAAGACACATGTACTCCAATATTCACTGCAGCACTATTTGCAATAGCTAAGAGATGGAAACAACCTAAATGTCCATCGACAGAGGAGTGGATCAAGAAGATGCGGTACATATACACAATGGACTACTACTCAGCCATTAAAAGGAACGAAATACCGGCATTTTTAGCAACATGGATGGACCTAGAAACTATCATGCTAAGTGAAGTCAGTCAGACAATGAGGCACCGACATCAAATGCTTTTACTGACATGTGGAATCTGAAAAAAAGGACACAATGAACTTCTTTGCAGAATAGATACTCACAGACTTTGAAAAACTTACGGTTTCCAAAGGAGACAGGTTGGGGGGTGGGGGGAATGCGCTGGGAGTATGGGATGGAAATACCTTAAAACTGGATTGTGATGATCATTATACAACTATAAATGTAATAAATTCATTGAGTAATAAAAAATAAGAAAATTAAAAGCTGACTAAAAAATTTAAAAATAAAAATAAAATACAATCATAATTACATCATTAAAAAAAATCCAAATAGAAAAAGAATCAAGACAATGACTTCAGAATTCTTTAAAAATGCTCTCAGAAGTCCTAAAAAATAACACATATATGGGTTATTTAGTCATAAAGTATAGATTGAAAACAATATTCCATCTATGTATTTAATTTTAAACTTCCTCTGAGTGTCCTATCATTATGAATAAAAACTGACATCTGTTACAAATGCTGTCTCAAGTACAAGACACATAATGAGGCATCACTCATAGGTCAATGTGGAAACTGTTGAAGTTCTCTAAGCTACAGCAACATTATTCTATAGTTTTCCTAAAAGCCAAATATACTTTTAACTATCTAATCCTAGCGAAAAATTTTCACCTACAAGTGTCAAAAGACACTGGTTATTCTGTCACATATTAGACAAAATAGACTTTAAAATGAAGGCCATAGAGAAAAACAAAGAATAACATTTTCTTACTTTAAAACTCCCTACTCTATTCAGCTCATTCCCTCCAAAGGCAATATATAGATTATAATCCAATTAGTTTATGCCTCAGACAAGACCCACTGGCATCTCAAATTCTGCATTTCCTGCCTTCCAGCTATAGGTCATGACAAATCAGTAAATCAGTAAATATTTTTTGTATACTTGTTATGCATAAGGCTAGATAAAGAAATGTTTCTCATTATTTCTACAATCCATTTACTGCTGGAGCACATGTCTCTATGTAATCAAAAAGGATCCAAAGCTAGTGAAATGCATGGTCAACAGCATCTATAGTACCTAAAGGGACCAAGCTCATTAATGAGTATTTTAAAGACCCCAGAGAAAGCAATTTCATCCCCTGACGAGTAAAATTGAAGAAGTTCTTTACATGTGTTTGCATCATTGCTTCTTTATAATCTGCCTAGTTCTGGAAAGGATTTTCAAGCACCTGAAATTTTTCCCCAAATAAAAACAATTTTAAGGGAACTAGAAAATTTTCTCTAATCACTAGCATTGAAATGTGGAATAAAGGTCTGTGTTTTTTAATATGTTACCTACATGAGTATCACTCAGCATGCCTATTAACCTATTAAAATCTTAATAAAGATCTGTGTTTTTTAATATGTTACCTGCATGAGTATCACTCAGCACTCCTATTAACCTATTAAATTCTTAAAATTTTTAAGAGACCCTTGCAGGTGAAGTTTTTCCTAATTCCCTACTAGGGGGTGGGGTGGGTGGTGCACCTTCTCTAAAGAAGCACTTCAAAAGCTATACTAGAATGGACAAAATTAATGACATCAACTAAGAAAATTGTGAACAATATATCAGGGTTCTATTTGCCCCATTTACCTTGCCCCCACCTCAGATACTTTGATCAGGTTAAGACTGGCAGACCAGAGTGTAAGCCAGGCAGTGCAAGCCAGGCAGTGCAAGGCGCTCCCTCTCCCTTGTTACCAGAGATTCTAGACCAAATCTTTTATAGTTATACTACTGATATTCCATTGTAATTATTTGTTTGCCTGTCTCCCCTGTGAGAAGACTCCTTGCAGTGAAGGACTGTGTTATTCTCCACCCTGTTGTACCCAGAAAATGAAGTCACTGAATGAAGGCAAGTAGTGTAGATCATACTTATAATTAAACGAAACAAGACAGATAGCATTCACTCACATCTTATAATCTCATTGGTCCCCTACTTTTGTTGCACTTGTGAGGAGATTTAAAAACAAAAACAAAAAACAAAAAAATTTTTAAAAAACCACCTACCTCCCAAAACAATAGTAGAACATACAAGAACTGGGAAATACACCTTTTCGATAGTATAGTCAGCTGACCTTCCACAGAGTAAATCAGGTCTGTTACCCTCTTCTTGTGCCCAGAAGGACAGGTTTGGGTTTTGCATTGTTTTTTCAGTCTCAGTTGATGAACCTGGATGAGTTACTGTTGACACTTTGACTAGTACAGACTCACCTGTTATGATACACAGAAAGGAAGAAAATAAGACTTGCTAAGACCTAAGCCATCCGCATTCTTCCTACCCTAGATTACACTACTCTCAGATCTGAGCACGTTTCTTCTTGCCACAAGTACACATCAATATCTCCTGATACACTTTTGCTCTAAGAACATTTTATAGGAACACTAGTAGCAGTGACAGCGCTTCTTCCTCATGCTGCTACATGTGTATGGGGAACGACTGTGCTGATTTTTCCATTTACTATTTATTGTACAGCATGGTAATGGTTGCCTTCCCTATTGGACAGTGAGTTTCTCAAGGACCAAGACTGACTATTAATTTCCCTTAAGGCTGTGCACACAATATATAGCACATAATAGGCTCTCCATAAATATTTGATGAACTGAACTTCTAGAATTTTCTCATACTGTTGCAATCTCTTGTCCCCTTTTTCCACCCTCAGGCCCCTTCAAATCCAAAATGGCAGATGTGGAAACAAGGTCAAAGTTAAGTCACATCACTTAAAGGTTAGGAATGGGGAGGATGTAAATAACCAAAAAACAAAGGAAAAGTCTTAAGCTGAGGTTTGATCATATGGTACATTTGAGTGAATTAGAAAAAGTCCCCCTCCCTCACAACACAGCACATGGCTTGGCATGTAAATAAGAGGCTAGATTTCAGCCCAAATACCCATCCCACCCCTTGGCTGCTGCTCCTCTGTGGGACATACGCTGCACAAATATAGGTGAGGGTCCTGAGATGTACTCACTCTCTATCTTTTTTTGTTTGTTTGTTTACAGTCTTACCTGCAGCATATGGAAGTTCCCAGGTTAGGTGTTGAATCAGAGATGTAACTGCTGGCCTACACCACAGCCAAAGCAACAACGGATCCGAACCACATCGGTGAACTACACTGCAGCCTGCGGCAACTCCAGATCCTTAACTACTGAGCAAGGCCTCGGATCGAATCCATATCCTCATGGAGACTATGTTGGATTCTTAACACTCTGAGCCACAACAGGAACACCTCTTTCACTTTTCCTTGCAGCTAGCTTTAACCTAAAATTCCTAGAGGTTCCTAAAGTATCCTCAATAATATTTGGAGCTCATCTTTGCATCTTTGTTCTGTACATGTTTTATCTACAAGCCACAATGATTCTGCTGTGAAGTAGATGGTGGGCAAGAAATGAAATTCAAAATGTTTTCTCTTCAAATTGCCTTACCTCTCCCTCAAGCAGCTCTTCAGTTCCTCGGCACCTTCAGAGCCTATTATCCCCTCTTGTTAGGAAAGCATCACTCTCAAATCAAGTTCTCCCAACTACCAACACCAGCAATACCTTCTACCAAAACTAAGCTGGTTTAGAGTTGAAATCAAGATGAAATTACTCGAAAATCACAAACAGTGCTCAGCTGGGCATCTGTTTGCCAGAGACAGTACTGCCAACTGAAATCACACCAAAAGCTATTTCCATGCCTAATTCCTATTGGTTTCTTGCTGACTTACTTTTATTCTGATTGGCTCTGTATTCACAACTGATTGGCTTTTATTCTGATTGTGTCTGTATTCACAACTGTTTTAACTGATTTTCTTTGACTGACAGTGGTTGAAATGGTCATTGATCATACAGACAGAAACTCCTCCTAAATATTTTTAAATATATACTGTTTTTCTTTTTTCAACCCTAACCATTTTCCATACTGCCCTGTCTCCCGACTTTTTCATTCATCCCTTTCTATTTTCTTTTTTTTTCTTTCCTTTTTCTTCAATGGAGTCTCTCACTCCCGTTTTCCTCCTTAACTCCTACTTGTCATTGGCTTTTTGTCCTTAATTTGAAGGAACAATACCACCCATACTTCACAGGAGGACAAACACGTCCCAAGTACCATGATGCCAAACATGCTATTTTTGCCTCAAATCTAATCATTAAAAACAAATACAGTATAAAATTAAGCAAATGAACTATTTATTAATCAATTTGTAGTTTAGTTTCAAGAAAGTTATTTTGTGGCAATGAAATTCAAGGAAACTTTGACAAATAAAAGTCCCAATTCCTACTTGAGATTAAATGGTTTCAGTCAACAGCTCTATGTCTGCCCCTGACTGCAACAACTACCATTAGCACTCTTGCACCATTCCCCCTAAATGTTTGCTTTATATCATTTTGTTGCTGTTATCTGGTATGGTTCTTTTAAACCACTTGACCCATCCCATAAATCCCAAGGACCAAGGTTTCTTAAGTTGTCTTATTCACAGACTGTCTTCTGAGAGACCCATTCCTTACTCATTCCCTTTCTCCCAATTTCATCTTAACCTTATCCATACTGCTTGTCACCTTGATTTCTCTCCTCCACAGCAATGCCTCAGATCGATTTCAATAATGCCTGAGTTCTAGCTAGTTCCTATCCTACTGCTGTCCCCTCAGGCTCATTTGGTTCATCTAGACCCTATAGGTAAGACTCATGCAGTTTTACATTTCAAAAGTCAGATTGTCCATGACTTTTGGAAAAATCCTCAGACCTCAAGAAAACTTGGACTAAATTCATAGAGTTGGCTCTAGGTTGTATATGGTTCTGAGAGGTAGAGACAGCACATAACTAAAACACAGAGATAATCAGATTTTCCTCCATAACAATATTTGCCATAGAGCTAAAATAGAAAGCAGTAAATGCATATTGCACCATTTTTGGTGGAGCCATGTGAGTAGACTTAAGTAGCTCAGGCTTCCCAGTATGTCTCCACCCAACCTCTCTTCTGATGATAGGCATGGAACAGGTTGGTTGGTCATAGCTCCCATTGCCTTGAGATTATACATATATATCATTACTGGGAGAGAACTGTTCTCTTTCCATTTGAGCTTAGCTGTGGTAATGACTGCCTACAGCAACTAGAGGTTGTCTTCCCAGCTGCACTGAGAAGTCTGAGGCTGAGGAAAACCTTTTCAAGGAGAGACATTTCCATGACATACCATGTGGATATCTCTGAGGTCTTAAAAAAATGACCTCACAATTCTGCCTGAGATTTCAGAAGCCATTTCTTAGTTTGAGAGCTTCTGCCATCTAGAAAGGCTAAGAATGAGACATAATTTTATTTTCAAACCCAGCAAGTACTGGATCTTTTATATTTCTTTTAAATTTTATTTGAAAACTGGACTGTTCCTTTTTGGCTCGTCTCTCTCCTCTCATATTTTAGCAGGGGAAGTCAGGTGGAACACGAACCCTGTCTGGAAAAGCCCCTAGCAGGATCACTGAGTTCCTTACTTAGACAACAGTGTGGCTAAACTTACCACTGTCACCTAACAAGGGTCCCTTTCCTGCAACTTCTAATAAAAATTTCCTCTCTTTTCTATAAATCCCCACTAATAGTCTCTTAGATTGCCTTAAAGATTCTGCTAATAATCTATTCAAGGTCATTCAGGCTTTCACTAACACTCTCCTCTGGCCCCTTTCAGTTTCTAGCCACCGCCCAATCCCAAAAATGCAATACCACATGTTTTATAGTTTATTATGCCAATTTTTCACTTTCACATGCCAAAATTTATATATTATATATCACTGTGTAACAAACAGACCAAACTTAGTAGTTTAAAACAACAACAATCATTTATTTAGCTGAAATCTACAATTCTGGCAGGGCTCAACAGAGGCTTGTCTCTGTTCCATACAGCATCAGCTGTGATAGCTCAACTGGAGGACCGCTTCCAAGATGACCACTCCTATCACTGATGACTGCTGTCTGGAGCTCAGCCAGGGCTCCTGTCCATATGAGTCTCTCCACAGGCTGGTTTCCAAGGAGCATCTCAAGAGAACTAGGTGGAAACTGTATCACCTTTTATCTTATACGATCTATGGAAATCACACAGTTATCACTTCCACTGTGGTCACAGGCCTGCACAGGTTCAAGAGGAGAGAACAGAGACCCACCTCTCTACACGAGAAGGTCATGACCACATTGTAAGAAGAGCATGTGGGATGGGAGGTGTGGCCATCTTGGAAAATACAATCTATCACAAATTCCATTATACATGGGGGGCGGGATTGTCAGCCCTTTACAATTTGGGGTGTCATGTTAGCAGTCTGCCTGCTTTAGCTTAGTCTAAAGCAGTAGTTCTCAAAGGCTGAACTATAGGCCAGTTGTGATTCATGACAGAAGTTCCATCATATATGGCAAAATAAAAACAAAAAAGTCTATGGTAAAATTTATTCAACTTAAAGGGTAGAACCTTATACTGAGGTAACATCCTCCCTTCTTACAGTGTTAGAATGTCTTTTCTTTCATTAAATAATAGTGATAGCAGAGAGTACTTATTTTCTTAATGATGTCATACCAACCTCCTTTTTTTTTTTTTTTTACATTTTTTCAATGAAGAAATAAAAAAGCCTAAGGAACTACTGTCTAGAAGTTATCAGAAACTGAACGTAGCCTTTGCTTTACTACCTCTCAAATACCGTGATTTAATTTACCTGTATGCACTTTAAAATAGTAACTAATTACTCTGAGTGTTCAGAAAAAGCCATGCAGCTGCCTGAGTAACAGCTCAGACTCAGAGCATAAAGGCATTTCATACTCCTGTGACTACAACTATAGTTCAATGCAACAATATGTCACAAGACATACTGTGTATCTCTCAAAACATACTAAAGCCATAGACACAAATGTATATTCAGATCCTCACATCAATAAAATCTTTGAAGTGAAATCCAGAAGTCCCTAGGTTCACGTGCCTAAAAAGTAGTACAGCATGGGAGTTCCCATTGTGGCTCAGTGGTTAACGAATCCGACAGGAACCATGAGGTTGCAGGTTCGATCCCTGACCTTGCTCAGTGGGTTAAGGATCCGGCGTTGCCCTGAGCTGTGGTGTAGGCCGCAGATGCAGCTTATTGCCCTGAGCTGTAGTGTAGGCTGCAGATGCAGCTCGGATCCTGCATTGCTGTGCTCTGGCGTAGGCTACAACTCTGATTACACCCCTAGCCTGGGAACCTCCACATGCCATGGGTGTGGCCCTAGAAAAGACAAAAAAGACCAAAAAAAAAAAAAAAAGTAGTACAGCATGCAAGACGAAGGTTAAAAAAAGAGAAGATTAGAGAAGAAACTAGATACACCATCAGAAAGCTGGATGCTTTTGTGTCTTGTCTTCCAGAGGAGCAGGAGTTGAAATGGGGTTCTGACACCAGAAAAATATGGAGATAAGGATTCAGGAGTCATTTTTTATACAAGTGAACAAGCTCTATAAGTGAATAAAGACTACAGAGTTCTGTGAATAAGGTGGCACTGAAAGAATTCATTCACAACTATTACTTACTAATTTACTATGTTATAGGCTCTTTGGGAATGAAGAAAAACAGGACAAAGCCCCCACTCTCAAAGAGTTCATAGTTCACATGGGAAGACAAACATGTGAACAATTAAATAGACTAGAGTATGAGGCTGTTAATGCTATGGGTGCCCCAATGAGGGAGGGATTAGTTCTTCCTAACAACGGGGATAGAGGTCACGGGGAAGAGAATTACAGACTGCTTCATTAAGGATCAGGATTAACTTTTTTTTTTCAACCTTACTGAGTTATAACTGACATATACAATTGTAAGAATTAATTTTTGAAAAGTTTCTGTAGCTGGAGGCAGATGAAGAAGAGGAGTTGGTGTCTTAGTCCGGTCAGGATGCTATACCACCACCATAAACTGGGTACCTTATAAAAAACAAATTTATTTTCTTATACTTCTGGAGGCTGGCAAGTCCAAGACCATGATGCCAGCAGATGCTCTGTCTAGTGATGGATGTCTTTTCGCTCTAACCTCATATGGTACAAGGAGCAAAGGAGCTATCTAGGGCCTCTTTCATGAGGGCTTAATCCCATTCCTGAGAGCTCAGCCTCACCACCTATTCACCTCCCAAGGTCTCCACCTCCTAATACTCGTACATTGGGCACTAGATCTCAAACTGGGGGGGGGGGTGGGGGCACAAACATATTCATAGCAGCTGCTGAAAAGAGAAAAGTAGTTTATAAGAAAGTAAAGGAACCATAATGACATAAAGGTGCCAATATGAGTTTCAAGGAGAAAATATTAGTGAATACACCAAAAGCTACAAAAAAATTAAGAATAAAAGACTTAAATATGAATAAAGGAGAGAGAGGTTTATTTTCTACTCAAAGTCTCTAGAAATGCCTTGGTCTTATCTAGGAATCTTTTAAGTGAGATTGAGAAATCCTTCCCTAATCACCAGGACTGGAAAGCAATGTCATATTCAAGATAAAAGTTCAGGAAATGTAGAATTAGAACAGAAATGACAAAAATGGCACCTGGCATTTTTCCAAATTATCCCAGTGCTTAAAGATAATGTACTTCTTACAATCTACAATATCAAGAGAATGGCACAAACACAGGTCTCTTTCTTTGCATTACACCACCAACACCCACTGGATCTACCAGAGAGGGGAATGAGAGTTATTGCTCTGTTCTTCTGTTTAAGGCAACTGAAATGGAATTGCTCATACATAAAAAAAGATCTCAAAACCTTAAAATTTGTGAGATGAATTTAAAACAGTGTTCCTCAAAACTACGGCTGAGAAAATGTCAACTGGAGTTCCCATCGTGGCTCAGTGGAAATAAATCTGACTTGTATCCATGAGGATGCAGGTTTGATCCCTGGCCTTGCTCAGTGGGTTAAAGATCTGGAGTTGCCATGAGCTGTGGTGTAGGTCACAGATATGGATCTGGCGTTGCTGTGACTGTGGCATAGGCTGGCAGCTACTGCTCTGATTCAGCCCCTGGCCGGAACCTCCATATGCTACGGGTGGGGCCCTAAAAAAAGAAAAAAAAAAAGAAAGAAAATGTCAACCAATAAGGAATTACTGAATTGCCCATTTCTTTTCCTTCCTCTCTACAGTGGAAAAACTAGCTTTCAGGGCAGGACAAAGAAGAGAATAATTTTCACTCTGTAAAACTTTTCCAGAAAATCAGAGTCATAGAAGGTTCAGGGGCTCTCAGACAAACAAGAACAAAGGACATTCCAAATCACTGATATGAAACCATCAATGACAGTTAAAACCTACATAATATAAAACAGAAGGGAAAATAGCATCCATTTACAATAACTATATCGCCAAATGGAATCCATTTATAATAACTGTATTGCCAAAACTACAGAATAGGGGAAATCTAAGTATAAAAAAAGATCTGTGTTTATTAAATTTAGAAGGAGATTAAGATAAAGAAATGAGATTTACTAAGAGACTATATCCTACCTTAAAGGTGAATTTTAATTTGGACATAGGAAATAAATAGCTGTTTAATTTGAGGTCTGATCCAAACCATTCTTAACATTTCATTGCTCTAGAATGTTATCCCATAGCTTTCCATTTGAGAGAAGAAAATATTTTTCCTCTGCAAATAGAAAATACGTCTTTTTTAAAAAACAGAATTCCTCAGTGAAAGAGAAATTTCCTGCCTCAATTACACAGAAAATTGTTAGATTCTCCAAGCAGCTTTTAGAGCTTCCATATGGTCTTTTAGAGGGAGTCATACACTGGTGCTCTCCGGAAGGAGCACGTGGAACTCACATGAGGCTGACTTGCAAGGGGCAGAGGCAGGGCCAGAGAGTCTGTACATTAGCATGCTGAATGGAGTAAAACAAAACAAAGGTGATTTAATTTCATACTTGAACATTTTTATAAAACCCCACATCTATTTTCTTAACTTCAGTTGGCATGAATAGGTTTGCCTCTATAGATACTAGAAGAAAATGTGGCCTTTTTAAAAATGTATGTTCAGTAGAAGGTATGATCTTGGCTTCTTTTCTGATCATGGCTTAGAATACAGATTTGGCACTTTTCACTTGACCTGAAAGGAAGCAGATTTTTAAATAATTTCATTAGCTTGCAACAGAAAACAAAAATGAAGCCAATTTTTAAAACAATAGACATGAAATAAATCAGTATATCCAAGCCTGAACCAGTCATTAATGAAAACTTGGTGTTGGTGAGTCAATGCAAGCATTTCCCCCTCCACCTTTTTTTCTTTTTTTTAATATTTAAAGCTGTGAGGTCACAATTCTCATATAATCAGTATTACTGTTCCAAATTCTGCCATTAAACAGGGTGAATCTGAATAAACTGCTTAACCTCACGTGCCCGTACTTTCTTCGTTGTAAAGCAAGGAGGTCATTTCAGAGGTTCCATCAAGATTGAACACTTCTATAATATGAAGGTTTAAGACACCGGGTGCTTGGAGGGGATAGAGGGGACCTGAGGAGACATTTAACCCTTCCTGAGGGGTGAGAAGGGGAGGGAGGGTAGCTGGGCCAGACTAACAATACTGGTGGTACAGCGGGGGAAGGTGGGAATTGAACCACATAACCAACAATTCAGGTCTTAACCTTCTTACTCCTGGACTATACTGGTCTCACTCCCTCTAGTCTCTTCTCCCTCTATTCCATTTTACAAGGAAAACCAGATTATTTTCCACTACTTAATCCCTCTTCTCTTCTACTTCAAATAAAGCCTTTAATGCAACCCCCTGCCCTGAAAATAAATTACAAACTTCTAGCTTACAATTCAGTTCCTTTTTTTTTTTTTTTGGCTGCATCCACAGCATATGGAAGTAACTATGACAGGGATCCAGCCCATGCCACAGCAGTGAACTGAACCACTGCAGTGACCACACTGGATCCTTAAATCACTGTGCCACACGAGAACTCCACAATACTGTACATTTAATCAAATGATTACAAGCTCACTTTCCAACTTTTTCTACTGTTCCTTAACTCCAACTCAACTACAATCAGCCAGATGGATCCTGACCACTTTTGTATTCCCACATCTTAAACTGTTATCGTCATACTGTGCTTTCATCCAGAATTCCCTTCCTATTCTACCATGGTTACCTATCTTTTCAGGCAATTCCTCTTCATGATGCTTCCTCTTTATGCTTAGGCTTCTCGGAATATATACAGTACTTAGTTTATCTTTTCAAATACATATGTTTACTCACAAACTTGCTGGTGGAATCCTTAAAGACAAGAATAGTGCAAAGGCATCTGAGGGAACCTAGGAGAATGCTATGTATATGTTCATTAGATGTTAGGTATCAGTGGCAAGGGATATTCTGTCATACTACCTAAAACAGATTAAGTGTCTCAACCTTTAAGAAAACACACACACACCTCTTTTTGATAAACACATATATCTTAGGTACTGGAACATCCACATTCAAAAGAATGAAGCTGAAATCCTACTTCACACCATATAAAAAATAACTTAAAATTGATCTCAGAACAAAATATAGGACTTAAAACTAGAAAACTCTTACAAAAAAACATAAATCTTGGTGACCTTGAAGAAGGCAGTGATTGTTAGACATGACACTTAAAGTACAATCAAAAGGGGGGAAAAAGGAAAAACAGATGAATTAGACTTCATCAAATTAAAGCCTTTTGTGCAAAGGACACAATTAAGAAAACGATAAGATAATCTGCATAATGGGAGAAAATATGTGCAAATCACATATGCAATAAGGGGCTTGTGCCCAAGATACATAAAGAACTTTTATAATTCAACAATAAAAAGAAAAATGCAAACATGTGGAAATGATACAACATGCTACTAAAGTAAATCAAGGAAGAAAACAGAAAATGCCTCAGATCAGGTGAAAATGGAAACACAACTTTCCAAAATCTATGGGATGCAGCAAAGGTAATTCTAAGAGGAAAGTTTATAGCAATATAGACCTCCTCAAGAAACGAGGAAAATCTCAAATAAACAACCTAACCTACCATATAAAAGAATTAGAAAAAGAAGAACAAAGCCCAAAGTCAGCAGAAGGAGGGGAATAATAAACACCAGAAAAGAAACAAATAAGAGAACCAAAAAAAAAAAAGAAAAGATCAATGAAACCAAGAGCTGGTTGTTTGTTTGTTTGTTTTTTGTCTTTTTGCCTTTTTTAGGGCTGATTTCAGCGGCATGTGGAGGTTCCCAGGCTAGGGGTCGAATCGGAGCTGTAGCTGCCAGCCCACACCAGAGCCACAGCAATGCGGGATCCGAGCCACATCTGTGACCCACACCACAGCTCACAGAAACACTGGATTCCCAACCCACTGAGCAAGGCCAGGGATTGAACCCGCAACCTCATGGTTCTTAGTCGGATTCGTTAACCACTGCGCCATGACAGGAACTCCAAGAGCTGTTTTTTTGAAAAGATAAATTTATAAACTTTTAGCCAGGCTCATCAGGAAAAAAAGGAGAGGACTCAAGTAAACAAAGTAAGAAATGAAGAGATGGAATAATAACTAATATCACAAAGATACAAAATAAATCACAAAAAATACTATAGTTACATGCCAACAAATTGGGCCACCTAGAAGAAATGGTCAAATTTCTTTAGACATACAACCATCAAAGACTGAATCAAAAAGAAGTAGACTATCTAAGCAAATCAATAACTAGTCATAAGATTGAATTTGTAATAATAATAATAATAAAATTCCCAGAAAAACAAAAGACAGGACCAAATGGCTTCACAGGGGAATTCTACCAAACATATAAAGAAGAGTTAATATGGGCTATCTTTCCTTTTCTTCTCAAACTATTTTAAAACACTGAAGATGAGGGGACACTCCCAAATTCATTCTATGAGGCCATCATTACCATAATACCCAAACTAAAGATACTACAATAGGAGTTCCCATCGTGGTGCAGTGGTTAACAAATCCGACTAGGAACCATGAGGTTGCGGGTTTGGTTCCTGCCCTTGCTCAGTGGGTTAACGATCCGGCATTGCCGTGAACTGTGGTGTAGGTTGCAGATGCGGCTTGGATCCCGCGTTGATGTGGCTCTGGCAAAGGCCAGTGGCTACAACTCCGATTAGACCCCTAGCCTGGGAACCTCCATATGCCGTGGGAGCGGCCCAAAGAAATAGCAAAAAGACAAAAAAAAAGATACTATAATAAAAGAAAATTATAAGCCAATACTTCTAATGACTATAGATAAAAAATCCTCAATAAAATTTAGCATGCAAAATTTAAAAATTCATTAAAAGGATCATAGACCATGATCCAGCAGGATTTATTCCAGGAATGCAAGGATGGTTCAATACATGCAAATCAATCAATGTGATACACCACATTAACAAAAAGGATAAAATCGCACAATCATCTCAAAAGACACATAAAAAGCATATGCAGAACTCAACATCTATTCATGATAAAAATTCTCATCAAAATCCATAAAAAGGAATATATTCTGGACATAATAAAGGCCATTTATGACAAACCCACAACCAACATTATATTCAATGCTGAAAATCTAAAGATTTTCCTCTAAAATCAAGAATAAGACAAGGATACCTGCTCTCACCACTTCTATCTAACATAGCATTGGAAGTCCAAATCACAGAAATCAGACAAGAAAAAGAAGTAAAATGCATGCAAATTGGGGGAAAAAAGTAAAATTGTCACTATTTGAAGATGACATGATACTATATACAGAAAACCCTAAAGTCTCCACCAAAAAACTATTAGAACTAACAAATGAATTCAGTAAAGCTGCAGGATACAAGATTTATATCCCCAAAATCTGTTTCTTCTCTGTACGTTAATAATGAACTATGATAAAGAGAAAGTAAGAAAATAGTCCTGTTTAAAATCACATCAAAAAGAATAAAATACTTAAGAATACATGTAACCATGAAGGTGAATGACCTATACTCTGAAAACTATAAAGCATTAATGTAGGAAACTGATGATATAAGAAAATGGAGAGATAGCCCATGTTCCTGGATGAGAAGAAATAATATTGTTAAAATGGCCATACTACTCAAAGTAATATACAGATTTAATGCAATCCCTATCAAAATACCAATGGCATTTTCCATGGAACTAGGAAAAAAAAATCACACTTAAATTTATATGAAACCACAAAAGACCCAAAATTGCCAAAACAATCTTGAGAAAAAGAGCAAAGCACACTCCCTGACTTTCGACCATACTACAAGGCTACAATAATCAAAACACCATGGTACTGGAACAAAAACAGACACATGGATCAATGGAACAGGATGCAGAATGCCCAGAAATAAACCCACAAACTTACAGTCAATTAATTTATAACAAAGGAGGCAAGAATATACAATGGAAAAAAGACAGTCTCTTCAATAAGTGATACTGGCAAAACTGGGCAACTATATGTAAAAGAATGAAATTAAAACATTTCCTCACACCACATACAAAAATGAACTTGAAATGGATAAAAATTTAATGCAAGACATGAAAGCATAAAACTACTAGAAAAGAGCATAGGGAGAAGACTCTTGGACATAAAATGTGGCAATATTTTTTGGTTCTGTTTCCAAAAGCAAAACAAATGCAAAAATAAACAGACCTAATTGAAAGCTTCTGCAAAGGAAAGCATCAACAAAACGAAAAGACAACCTACAGAATGGGGAAAAAAAACTTGCAAATGATGTAAATGACCAGGTATTAATATCCAAAACATATAAACAGCTTACAGAACTCAACATCAATAAAAAAAAACAAACAATTTGATTAAGAGATTGGCAGAAGACCTGAATGACATTTTTCCACAGAAGACATACAGATGGCATATGAATAAATGCTCAACATTGCTAACCATCAGAGAAATGCAAATCAAAACCACAATGAGTTATCACCACACTCTTATCAGAATGGCTATCTTGAAAAGTCTATAAATAACAAATGTTGGTGAGAATGTAGAAAAGAGGGAACCTTAGTACACTGTTGGTAAAATGTAAATTGGTGCAGCCACTGTAGAAAATAGTATGGAGGTTCCTCAAAAAAACTAAAAAGAGAACTACCATATGATCCAGCAATTTCTTTTTTTTTTTTTTTTTTTGTCTTTTTAGGGCCACACCTGTGGCACATGGAGGTTCCTAGGCTAGGGGCCGAATCTGAGCTGTAGCTGCCGGCCTACAGCCATAGTAAGGCCAGATCCGAGCTGTGTCTATGACCTACACCACAGCCCACTGCAATGCTGGATCCTTGACCCACTGAGCAAGGCCAGAGATCAAACTTATGTCCTTATGGATACTAACTAGTTGGGTTTATTAACCACTGAGCCACAACAGGAACTCCCTGATCCAGCAATTCTACTTCTGAGTATGTATCTAAAGAAAATGAAAACACTAGTTGGGAAAGATACATGCACTCCAATGTTCACAGTGGCATAATTTACAATAGCTAAGATACAGAAGCCACTTAAGTATTCATCAAAAGATAAATGGATAAAGAAGATGTGGTATACACACATAATGGACTATTACTCAACCATCAAAAAAAAAAATGAAATTCTGCCATTTACAACAACATGGTGGACCTAAAGGCCATTATGCTTAGTGAAACAGGTGAGATGGAGAAAGACAAATATTCTAGGTTATCACTTATATGTGGAATCTAAAAAATAAAAAAATGAATGAATATAACAAAACAGAAAGATATTCACAGATTTAGAGAATAAACTATTGGTTATCAGTGGGAGAGGGAAGAGGGGAGGGGAAAGATAAGGGTATAAATAAGCAACAGGAATGTAAGTTGGTACAGCCACTACAGAAAACATTATGGAGGCTCCGCAAAAACTAAAAATAGAATTACCATGTGATTCAGCATTTGCACTCCTGTGTATATATCTGGACAAAACCATAATTCAAAAAGATAAATGACTGCCTGTGTTTATAGCCGCACTATTCACAATAGCCAAGATATGGAAGCAACCGAAATGTCTACTCACAGATGAAACAGATAAAGAAGAGTTGGTACATATATATAATAGAATATTAGTCAGCCATAAAAGGAATGAAGCAATGCCATTTTCAGCAACATGGATGAAAACAGATTATCATACTAACTGAAGTAAGTCAGAAAAAGAAAGACAGGGAGTTCCTAGCAGGTGGCTTAGCGGGTTACAAACCCAACTGGTATCCATGAGGACAAGGGTTTGATCCCTGGCCTCGATAGGTGGGTTAAGGATCCAGTGTTGCTATGAGCTGTGGTGTAGGTTGCAGATGCAGCTTGAATCCCACATTGCTGTGGCTGTGACATAGTCTGGCTGCTGCAGCTCCAATTTGACCCCTAGTCTGGGAACTTCCATATGTCACAGATGCAGCCCTAAAAAAAATTTTCTTTAAACCTCCACAAATATCATACAACTTATATGTAGGATCTAAAATATGACATAAATGAACCTATATACAAAACAGAAACAGACCCACAGACATAGAGAACAGACTTGTGGTTGCCAAGGGGGAAGAGGGGTGAGGAGGATAGACTGGGAGACTAGGGTTAGCAGAGGCAAACTATTACACAGAGGATGGATAAGAACAAGGTCCTACTGTATAGCACAGGGAACTGTATTCATTATATGAGATAAACCATAACAGAAAACAACATTTAAAAGAATTAATAGGAAGCTCTACTGTGACACAGCGGGTAAAGGATCTGGCATTGCTGCAGCTGTGGCACAGGTTGCTACTGTGACATGGGTTTGATCCCTGGCCTGGGAACTTTCACATGCCACAGGTGGAGCAAAAATAAATAAATAAATAGATAAATAAAATTTTAAAATAACAAGAATGTATATATATTCTTTTTATTAAATAATATATTATTTTAAAATATTACTTAATATATTTAATATATATTTGTATTATATACATATTTGTGTTATTTAATATATTATTAATATATGTATGCATAACTGAAACATTTTGCCTTATGGCAGAAATTAACACAATATTATAAATCAACTATACTTCAATTTTTATAAAAAGCAACAAGTATAACAAGCATATACTGTATACAAGGAAAATATAGCCATTATTTGTAATAACTTTAAATTCTATTAAAATATTGAATTACTATGTAGCACATCTGAAACTAATACCATATTGCAAATCCACAATATTTCAATTTAAAGGAGATCCTGCTGAATAGCATTGAGAACTTTGTCTAGATACTCATGTTGCAACAGAAGAAAGGCTGGGGGAAAAATGTAATTGTAATGTATACATGTAAGGATAACCTGACCCCCTTGCTGTACAGTGGGAAAATAAAAAAATAAAAAAAAAAAAACAAGTTGTTCCCATGTGGCTCAATAGATTAAGAACCCAACTAGTATCCATGAGGATGCGAGTTTGATTCCTGGCCTCGTTCAGTGGGTTAAAGATCTGGTGTTGCTGCAAGCTGTGGTGTAGGCTGCAGATGCAGTTCAGATCTGGAGATTTGCTGTGTTTGTAGCATAGGCCTGCAACTATAGCTGCAATTCAACCCCTAGCCTTGGAACGTCCATATGCCACAGGTAGGGCCCTAAAAAGACAAAAACAAACAAGCAAAAAATATGAAAATTCAACTTAGAAATGGGTAAAGGATGCAAATAGACATTTCTCCAAAGAAAATATGCAAATGATTCTTAAGCACATGAGAAATGCTTAACATCATCAATAATTAAGGACATGCAAATCAGAAGTACATTAAGATACTTCATATTCACCAGAATGGCTAAAAAAATTTTTAAAGACAATAACAAACATTGAAAACAATGTGGAGTTGGAATTCTCATACACATTGCTTATGGAAATGGAAAATTGGAAACAGTTTTGTAGTTTCTCGAAAGGTTAGATATAGAGGTATCATATGACCCAGCAATTCCATTGCCAAATATATACCCAAGAGAAATGAAAACATGTGGCCACAAAAAATGTGCACACAAAACTTAATAGTATAATTATTTTAATAGTCAAAAGAGTGAAAACTCAAATGTCCATCAACTTAATGTATGGATAAATTTGAATCCATCCCATGTACTATTATTCAGTGATAAAAAGGAATACTGACACATATTACAACACAGATGAATCTTAAAAATATTGTCCAAAGTGAAAGAAGCCAGACACAAAAGGTGACACACTGTATGATTCTATCTATGAAATGTTCAGAACAGCAATCCACAGAGACAAAAAATAAATTAGCGGTTGCCCAGGGTTTAAGAGAGGGAGGAATGGGTTGTGACTGCTAACAGGCATGGTGTTGCTTTGGGGGGCTATTAAAATATTCTAAAATTAGGAGTTCCTGTCATGGCACAGTGGTTAACGTTTCCGACTAGGAACCATGAGGTTGGGGGTTCGATCCCTGGCCTCACTCAGTGGGTTAAGGATCTGGCGTTGCCATGAGCTGTGATGTAGGCCGCAGATGCGGCTCAGATCCCACGTTGCTGTGGCTCTAGCATAGGCTGGCAGCTACAGCTCCGATTCGATCCCTAGCCCTGGAACCTCCATATGCCGTGGGAGCGGCCCAAGAAATGGCAAAAAGACAAAAAAAAAAAAAAAGTTCTAAAATTAGACAGTGGTGATGATTATACAACTCTGTGACTATACTGAAAACCACTGAATTGTACACATTTTAAGTGCTGAATTTAATGGTTTGAGAATTCCATCTCAAAGAACTGATATTTTAAAAATCTTAGGCACATATGCCATCGAGATTCTGATGGTGCACCTTCTCTACAGACAGGGTAGTGTTCCCACAACAGGTTTTTCAAGCTATAGAGTTCTAACACTGAAAATGTTTTTTTTCAAATTTTGTACCTCTATCTCCTTGGAGGACAGGCCTTCTTAGTTGAAAATCATGGGTCAGAACCATAGTAAATTACGTAAAACTAAATGATTAATGATGGTAATAAGATTACTATTAGACATTCTCTACAGCTATCACTCAGTCATTACTTTTAGCTATTGATCATATTGAAACTACTAATGAAACTGAGTTATAGATTAGTGCTTGGAACAAGGTTAATGACTACTTAATGACAACTGTTGAAATCAGAGTACATCAGAAATAACACTGAACCTATTTTCATCTTTTCTGACAATCAAACCATTTTTTACCCAAAACTTACGTGGTGTAGCCATTTTTGTGAAGATAGGAGTCACAATATCTTCCAGTTGCTGTTTCTGCTCAAAAAGCTCATTAATGGAAGCTTCCAAATGGGTTTCCAACCACTCATTTTTTATACGGCATGCACTGAGGATGGTATTCTAGAGCCAGAAACAAAGAATTTACCACTTATTTATTAAAAAATAAAAATCTCAGAGTTCCCGTCGTGGCGCAATGGTTAACGAATCCGACTAGGGACCATGAGGTTGCGGGTTCAGTCCCTGCCCTTGCTCAGTGGGTTAACCATCCGGCGTTGCCATGAGCTGTGGTGTAGGTTGCAGACGTGGCTCAGATCCCACGTTGCTGTGGCTGTGGCCTAGGCGGGTGGCTACAGCTCCGATTCGACCCCTAGCCTGGGAATCTCCATATGCCATGAGAGTGGCCCAAGAAATAGCAAAAAATAAAAAAAATAAAAAATAAATTAAAAAAATAAAAATCTCTAATATCTCCAAACCAGCACTGTGCAACATAACTTTCTGTGATGATGGACATGCTCTTTATCTGCTTTGTTCAACACAGTCGCCATTAGACATAGCCAGTGAGCACTGGAAAAGTGGCTAGCGTGGCTAACAAACTAAATTTTTAAATAGTTTAATTAATTCTAATTTAAATAGCCACATGTGGCTAGGGGTTACTATAGTGGACAGTGCAACTCTAACATTAGTAGAATGTGAGAATAATGAAACTCTTAATCTAGACTCATGAAGCCCTGAGCCAGTCTACCCCCTCTCCCTAATTCTTTATTTTCATTGAGCCCTCTGATAAAGAAAAGTGTTTGCAAAGGTTGGAAAAGAGGGAGTTCCCGTCGTGGCGCAGTGGTTAACGAATCTGACTAGCAACCATGAGGTTGAGGTTCGATCCCTGCCCTTGCTCAGCGGATTAAGGATCTGGCGTTGCCATGAGCTGTTGTGTAGACTGCAGACATGGCTCGGATCCCACGTTGCTGTGGCTCTGGCATAGGCCGGCAGCTACAGCTCCGATTCAATCCCTAGCCTGGGAACCTCCATATGCTGCGGGAGCGGCCCTAGAGAAGGCAAAAAGACAAAAAAAAAAGGTTGGAAAAGAATAAGTGGATGATATGACCTGTATGCCACTCAACAAACAATGCTGGTATTTTATTCTTTCTCAGGTTTACAGGAGGAAGAAGTACAAGAAATACAAAAAGGTCTCCATCTCACTGAAAGCCTCTAAATTTGCATTGTAAAACCATCTCTTTGCACAGCAAACTGCTGGTGTCTGATTTAAGATGTTCATGTTCTATGGTTTGTAACAAAAGAGACATGAATAAATTTATTATGTGTCCTATCCATATTATTAAATAAGCAGTGGTATATGCAGAAGCATACAGAATGAATGGATGTGGAAAGATGTTCATAATATATTCTTGAAAGGAAAAAAAGCAAATTAAAGAATAATTTGTATCGTATGAACCCATTTTTATTTTTTTCCTTTTTCAGCCATGCTCCATGCCACATGGAAATTCCCAGGCCAGGGATCAAATCCAAGCTGCATCTGCAAACTATGCCACAGCTGGGGCAATGCTGGATCCTTAACTCAAGGCACTGAGCTGGAGATCAAACCGTCAAAGCCACAGAGATGAGCTGGATCATTAACCTATTGTGCCACAGCAGGAACTCCCTTAACCCATTTTTATATATATAAAAAAACTTACAAAACTGTATATATGCATACATGTGTTTATATAAGTGAAAGGAAAAGTATGATGAGATTAACACAGAAGTATTACTAGAACCATAGGATAATAAGACTAGAAAGGGAAAAGAGAAAACTATTAAGTTTGCTTTATATGTTTCACTTTTATTCTAATTATTACTAAATATACATAATATTTTCTAGTTCAAATAACCAAATATTTAAAAGTTGAAATTAAAGGCTTTTACAGTAACCAGTTTGACAAAGCACTGTTTGTGCCAGAAGGATTGTTTTGCAGATCTAAAAGATGCAATAGCTATTCTAATAGAATTTTGCCTATATTTTGTTTCACACAGAACATTTTGCATAGAAACACAGGAAAAAAATTAAAACCAAAACACATTTCTGATATCTTGAGCCTATCTCTTTTGTGTGTACATCCAAAGTAAAAACTAATTCAGAAGCAGTACTTAGTATATAGTAAATGTGGCAAGCTGGTTTTACAATTAGCTCTCTTTACATTTCTGTATCTTTATACCATTGTGTAAAATTCGATATACTAAAAAATATGTAATGTGCATATATATAAGACATATGCTGTGTATCGACGTTTTAAAACATAAAATGAAATAAGTATCAGTGGATCCCACTAATCAACCTAAAGAACAAGAACACTGCCAATACCATTAACACTAATTCTGTGCCCCTCTCCCACTTCATCCCCTTGCCCACCTCCAAGAGATAACCATGATCTGCACTTATACCTTTGCTTTCCTTCTTTAAATACTTTTACCCCATATTCAGGCATCCCCAAACGACAGAGTTTAGTTTGGCTTGGGTTTGAGCTTTACAAAAATCTATGTATTCTTTGGAGATTTTTTTTTCACTCAGCATTACATTTCTAAGATCCATTCATGGTGTTGGCTGTGATACTTAGTATATCTCCATGTCACTCTGTAATATTATTTCATTTAATTATTATCAGACTATCTCTAATCAGTAGTTTATTAAGAAAGGAAAAAAGGAAGGAAGGGAGGGAGAAGAAAGCAGTGAGGACCTAAGGACCACCACCTACTTCTAGTGCATTAGTGTAGAAATTAAAAGATACAAGCCAAAAATCACAAAAGACTTCAGAACAAACTATAAGCACAACGTAGTACCTTGTCTTCCTTAAAAAGCTTCCCTGGGCCCTTTTCTGGGTCTGTAACAGTTGCAGAGACCTTTGCAATATATTTTTTCAGTGCCAGCCTTGCGTCTGAAAGAATAGGACAGCAAAATGCACAAAAATAAGACAAAGACAAAAAAATATGCTCAACAGTTTGTAATGTACTATTATATATCTAGAGTTTTATAAAGACTGTGTGGGAGATTTATTGTGGTTATTCTCCTTGCAGAATTTCAAGGAAAAACACTCAACTAGCAGAGCACTTTGAGACATTTGCTGTAGTCCCAGAATTGCATTAAAATTTTTGAAGAACAAATAAATATAAAATGTGATACCTGCTGTTAAATTTTTTAAAAAAAAATAAAAAAGGGGTTCCCACCGCAGCTCAGCAAGTTGAGAACCTGATGTTGTCTTTGTGACGATGTGGGTTTGATCGCTGGCCTTGATCAGTGGGTTAAGGATCTGGTATTGCTGTGACTGTGGCATAAGCTGCATCTGCAACTCTGATTCAACCCCTGGCCCAGGAATTTCCATATGCTGCAGGTGTGGCTGTAAAAAATAATAAAAATAAAATGTGATACCTGATCCCAGAGAGACCATATTCTATTAAAATATCTACTCTGGAGTAAAGAACAAAAATATTTTCAATAGAAAAACTGTCAATCACTTGCTTCTCAATCCTTCAAAATAAATTCAAAATAGCTTCCCTCCTTAAAAAAAAAAAAAAAGTGTTTAAAGTAATTCCGATGAGGAACCATGAGGTTGTAGATTCGATCCCTGGCCTCGCTGAGTGGGTTAAGGATCCAGCATTGCCATGAGCTGTGGGTAGGTCACAGACATGGCTCGGATCTGGCATTGCTGTGGCTGTGGCATAGGCCGGCAGCTGTAGCTCCAATTAGACCCCTAGCCTAAGAACCTCCACATGCCGTGGGTACGGCTCTAAAAAGACAAAAGACAAAAAAAAAAAAATTCCATTGTCTATAGCACTCATCCCAAAATTTCCAAGACCCATTTAAATAAAATTACAATACTCTAAGAGAAATAAAAGACTCAAATAAATGGAAAAATTTACCATATTCTTAGATGGAACAACTGAATATAGGAAATGGTAGATTAGCCTCCTATTAATGACTGATTCATTTCTGGTGGCTATAACAAATTGCCACAAATTTAGTGGCTTGAAACAATGTGAGTTAATCCTCTTTCAACTCTAGAGGCCAAAAGTCTTGAATGAGTTTTGCTGAGCTACAGTCAAGGTGTTGGCAGGGAAGATTCATTTGGGAGGCTCTGAGAGGAGAATCTATTCTCTTGCCATTTTTCAGCCTCAATCTCTAGTGGAGGCCTGTATTCCTTGGCTGATGACTCCTCCTTTCACCTTCAAAGGATATCACTCCAGCCTCCCATCATCAACTCACCTTCTCTGCTGTGTCAGATCTCCTTCTTCCTCTCACTTATAATAGAGACACTTGTGATTACATATTAGGTCCTAGCTGGATAATGCAGGATAATCTCCACATCTCAAGATCCTTAATTTAAGGGTCTGCAAAATCCCGCATGAGGTAACATTCACAGGTTCCAGGGATTAGGACCTAAATACCTTCGGTAGACAGCTTTCAGCCTACCACAGTCTACCCTCTGGCCTCACAAAAGTACATCTATCCCGTGTGCAAAATAAATTTACCCCATGCCAAAAGCCAAGTCTCAGCACAAATGCTTATCTAAAATATCACCAGCTCAAAAGTCTAAGATCTTATCATCTAAATAAGGCATGGGTGAGACATCCACCCCAGGGTAAAATTCCTCTCCATCTGCAGACCTGTGAAACTAGAAAACAAGTTATCTACTTCTAACGTACAATGATGGGACAGGCACAGAGCAATAGTTACAGATATTTCCATTCTGAAAAGTGAGAAAATAGAAGGAAAAAAAGGAATCACCAAAGTCCCAAGCAATTTTGAAATCCCAGGCAAATTTTATTAGGAATAAAAACCTGGGACTAATCCTCTGTGGTGTAAGACTCCATCCTCTTGGCCTGCAACTCCAGCCCAAGTCATCCTTCCTTTTTCATAAAAGATAGAAAGTTTTTGTAGCTGAATGGTTTTGTCAGTCCATTTCCTGCCAATATAGTTTTAGGCATCTGGCAGTCTTTTCTCATTTGGTCATCTCTCTGTCCATCGGTCCACATTGGCAATGTTTCTACTGGTAGAACATTCTCAAAAACCTCTTTAGTCTCCCTGCATGTCAGAAAGATTCATTCTATTATCCAAGAGGTTCCTCCACAGGTCTTTCTTAGATAATCTCATTTCCATTCCTATGATGCCTGCAGAGATGTATGAGGGGAATCCATGAGTAACACACCTAATCACTTCAGCACTAGTGAAAAACACTGTCCCACCACATCCTTGCTTCACTCCAGAGTACACTTTCCTGGCTGTGAATCTCCTAATTTTAGCATTTTTACCACCTAAGTAGGCTGAGAATTTCCCAAATCATCAGGTCCTATTTCTCTTGTAATTTTTTTTTTTTTTTTTTTTGCTTTTTTAGGACCGGACCCACAGCGTATGGAGGTTCCCAGTCTAGGGGTCGAATTGGAGCTATAGTTGCCCACCTAAGCCACATCCACAACAATGTGGGATCCGAGCCTGGACAGACACAGGTCACAGGACCTACACCACAGCTCACAGCACCTACACCACAGCTCACAGCAACGCCAGATGCCTGACCTAATGAGTGAGGCCAGGGATCGAACCTGTGTCCTCATAGATACTAGTCAGATTCATTTCCACTGAGCCACGATGGGAACTCCCTGTTTCCCTTTTGTATAACAGTTCTTTCCTCAATTTATCTCTCCCCTCTCCCATTTTACTATAAGCAACACGAGGAACCAGGTCATGCCTTGCACACCTCCTTTGGAAGTATCTTCCAGTAAATATCCAAGGGCAGCACTTATAAGTTCTGCTTTCCACTCAAGGGCAGGACACACTTCAGTTAAGCTTTCTGCCAGTATGTAACAAGACTGCTTTTCCTCCAGTTTCCAATAATATGTTCCACATTTCCTTCTGAACCCTCACCAGCGGCACTTTAGGGTCCATATTTCTACCAACAGTCTGCTCAGGGCAATTGAGGCTTTTTCTATCATGGACCTCAAAATTCTTCCATCCACCCAATACCCAATTCCAAAGCCATTTCCACATTTTTCAGTATTTGTTACAGTCACACCACACTTCCAGGTATAAACATCTGTATTAATTTCCCATGGCTGCTGTTAACAAATTACTACAGATTTGATGGTTTAAAACAGCACTAGCTTATTCTTTACAGTTCTGGAGACCAGAAATCTCCATTTCACTGGACTAAAGGCAAGGCATTGGCAGGGCTTACTCCTTCTCAAGGCTCTGTGAGAAAAACCCACTCCTCGCTTTCTCAGCTTCTAGCAACATCTATATTCTTCAGCTTGTGGCCCTCCCTGACATTTCAAAGTGCATCACCCCAATCTCTGCTTCTGACATCACATCATTTTCTCCTCATGTCAAACATCCCTCTATTTTCCATAAGGACACCCATGATTACATATAGGGTCCACCTAGACAATCCGGGATAATTTCCCTACCTCATGATCCTTAATTTAATCATATCTGCCCTATAACATTCACAGGTTCCAGTGATTAGGACCTGGATATCTTTGGAGGCCACAATCAAGCTTAACATCATCAGTAGAGACAATTTCATAAAACTCCAAAATGGCATTTTTTTAAAGATGTAATGAAATCAGTCTGAAGTTCAATTATGTCCTCTGTAGTATCCAACCATCTTGATGAGCCTCTTTTGCCTATTTGTAAAGTGGACAAGAGTGCTTTACATAGTCAAACTGAGAGCCACATCTGGAAGAGTATTAATGTATATGGACCAGTCAATTGGTCTTCTTCCTGCCAGCTCTTAACAGCTTCAAAGTATCAATCATGTTGCAAGCAGAATTAACTCCCTAAACTGGAATCCAAGGTTTAGGTTTTGGCTCCACCAGCTGGATGACCTGGAGTCAGTAGTGGTTCCAGAACTGCAATACAGGACCATGAGGTTGCAGGTTCGATCCCTGGCCTTGCTCAGTGGGTTAAGAATCCGGCGTTGCAGTGAGCTGTAGTGTGTCGGTCGCAGACACGGCTCGGATCCTGCATTGCTGTGGCTGTGGTGTAGGCTGGTGGCCACAGCTCCAATTTGACCCCTAGCCTAGGAAAATCCATATGCCGCAGGAGTGGCCCAAGAAATGGCAAAAAAAAAAAAAAACCCCAAAACAAAACAAAACAAAAACCTGCAATACAGGATGGAGAATAGTGGAGGAATTAGAAGAGGGGCCTAAGGGACTTGCCATAAAAGAGCATTTGTTGTAAGCATGCTGATTTTACTGAGAATGTTTATTTATTTTTGGGTGGCTTGGTAGAGAAAGGAGCTTACTGCAAGCATCCTCTTTTTTTTTTTTTTGTCTTTTTTTTTGCTATTTCTTTGGGCCGCTCCCGCGGCACATGGAGGTTCCCAGGCTAGGGGTCCAATCGGAGCTGTAGTCACTGGCCTATGCCAGAGCCACAGCAACGCGGGATCCGAGCCGCGTCTGCAACCTACACCACAGCTCACGGCAATGCTGGATCCTTAACCCACTGAGCAAGGGCAGGGACCGAACCCGCAACCTCATGGTTCCTAGTCGGCCTTCGTTAACCCACTGCGCCACGACGGGAACTCCCTGCAAGCATCCTCTTAATGCTACCAACCTGTCTTAGTGCATTCAGAGTAGAAAAACACCAGACTGGGTAGCTTATAAACGACAGGAACTATTTTTCACAGTTACAGAGGCTGGGCAGTCTACGATCAAGGCCACCGGTGGCTGCAGTCTAGTGAGAGTCCTCTTCCTTCATCCCCAGCATTTTCTCCCTGTGTCCTCACTCAATGGATGGGACTAGGGAACTCTGTGGGGACTCTTTCATAGGAACACTAATTCCATTCATGACAGCTCTAGCTTCATGTCCTAAGTATCTCCCTAAGGCCCCGCCTCTTAATACCACCACACTGGGCACCAGGATTTCAATATATGAATTTGGTAAAACACAAACATCCAGACCATAGCAATATCTTAACCCCTTTTAACCTCAGTTTCTCCATCTATAAAATGGAAGTATTATAGTACAGTCCCCGTAGCGTTGTTGTAAGAATTAAGCAAAATATGGTATAATGCATGCAAATATCTTAACACATTGCCTGGCACACTCAATAAGTTTACTGTTATATTACTCCTCTCCTCAAAATCCTATGAATAACTCCATATTGACTACTGAGTAAAATGCACGGCCCTCTGAGGCCTATCTAGCCACACACATCTTCCCAGTTTTATCTCTCCCAACATTCATCCAGAGTCTATCCATAATTGGCTTCCTGTTCCCTCTGCCCATAGATGTCGACAGGGCTCCCTTCTTTACTTCCTCAGGTCTCTGCTTGAACATCACCTTATCAAAGAGGTGTCTCCTGACTGCCCTCCAAAAAGTAACATACACTCACTCATTCACTTACTAGCAACTTCATAATTTCCTTGCCACTCTATTTTTCTCCATAGCACTCCACAGATGCGTCAATTTAGATAGATTTTATTTTCTGTGTCTCCCCACTAGAAAGTAAACTCCACAGAGATTGCTTTGTGGGTGTTGTGTACACATGCTGAGCTCCTAGAACAGTACTTAGCACATAAGAGGTTCTCAATAAATATTTATTGTATAAATGTTTACACAGAATTTCTTTGCTTATTATGTTTCATCAACCTAAGATGCCCTTTCTGCACTGCCACCCACAAAAATTCTATTCATTCTTCAACGCTTACTTAAATGCACTTCTGTGAAACTCCTAATTCCCCCAAGCAGAACTCATTGTTCTATCTGCTGCAACATGATTATAATTCGGTTTAGCTTGGGTTTAGTCTGTCTTGTAATTTTTTATTATCTTGCTTTTCTACCTCTAGCCTGTAAACTCCTTAAAGTCAGAGTCTGTCTCACCTTATTGTATACCATGCTACCTCACCTTCTCTTTTTCACATACCATGCCAATTCCCCACCCCTACCCGATACCTGATAGTTCCGCATTGCTACCAAAAATACATAGGTCAAAAGAGGAGACACTCAGTATTTGCTTAACTATTTGAAGGGAATGACATTCTAGAATGAAAGAAACAGAAGCAGGTGCTAGTTTGTATGAAATGGTATAACTATAGCTATTTTTTAAGCAGATATGAATGTGCCATACTTTAAAAGGGTTGGAAGGAATATATGTAAATTGTTTCCATGAAATTCTATTCATATAGTTATAATTTAAATGTAGTATCTAGCAAAATATTACGAAAGTCTTTGTTTATCAGAAAACTGAAGAGGTTTCAAACCATTCTGGTAAAAAAGCAAGAAAAAGTCTCCCTAAGAAACCAAGGTGATTGGCTAAGTGGCACCTTTTAGGTTCCAATGTGGTTCTTTATGATGTCACTGAGCTTATCCCTGAATCACTATGACTGATGATGTTACCATGGTCATCAGTATATATTTTCCTGACTAGGAAAATTACCTCAAGTGCTTTCTGGAGCACCACATTAACTAATACTCAGGGTGTTTTTGCTCTGTCTCTAACCAATTTTTTGACTATAATTTTTTTTTTCCCGATTAAGAAAGAAAAATGTCCACTCAAGGACTATCCCTGATTTTTTCTCTGTTGGTTATCTGCTTCTTCAGGGGGAGCTTCTGCATTTGTGATGGCACTACCTGGACAAAGGTTGGATGGGAGATTTTTTCCAGAAGAAATGCATTATCTGAAAGTTAAGCCTCCTCCATCCCACTGTTTACCTTACCCTCTGGACAAACTATGCTGCAGTTTTGCTAATACGGACATATTTCAGGGTTGTTTACATCTTACTTATATTTTAGCACAAGCTCTACTTTTAATCTTGTTTGTTTTGTCTGCACATTACCTGTGGATGAAATGGAAGAAACACAAAAAAAAGGTAAATTAGTGATGCAAATAGTGATAGTTATAGAATGTCAAAGAGTTTAAAAGATAAGATATAAGATTATGAGCTTCTCTGAGAGAATAAACACTGTTTTTTTTTTCCCCTGCTCTTTGGCATATGGAGTTCCCAGGCCAGGGATCAGATCCAAGCCACAGATGTAACCAATGCTGCAGCTGGCAGCAATGCCAGATCCTTACTCGCTGTACCTGGCTGGGGATCGAACCTATGTCCCAGCGTTCCGGAGATGTTTGCTGAACCCATTGCACAACAGCAGGGGTGCCTTTTTCTCTTTTGTAACCTTCCCCACTCCCACCATTCACCACCAGCATCTAGCACAGTATCTTGCACATACTAGGTGCTCAACAATGTGTATGAATTAAAAGGTCCATAAGATAATCTATTATTTTAGATAGATTATTTCAAGTTACAAAACACAGCAATAAAGTAGTGAGCTACAATGAGTAGAATGTGTAGGAAATGACATTATCTGTCTGGGCCCTTAGGTAAATCACTGTATCTTTCTCAGCTGCCTGATCCATAAAAAGAAGGATATGGAACAACAGATCTTGTTAGATCCCTTCCTGATCTATCTAAGAAAGCTAAGTCTACAAAAGTTGGCATGTACTTTTTTAATGGACTGTAAACTCATTTCTAACTTTAGGATAACTTTCTGGAAACAGCACTCAAACTAATTTCCCACTTTGCTAATGACACCGTATTTTGAGGCAATCTTAAAAGCTCATTGATCTTCACAACAGTCAGATGTTTATGACTATGATTTCATCACATACACCTTAAGGTTGTTTAGTAAAGAAAAATACTTTACTAATATTTAAATAATTTCTCCTAGCAGAATGTTTCTAATCATAAAAAGTGTGTATTAAATATTTGCTGATGATATAGATCACTATAATCTTATACAGGGGCATATACAAAAGAGCATTTTCTTCTGCATTTAAACCTTTCTCCTACAGTAAACTTTTGCTTTGTCTAAATAAGTCATTTAACTAATCAATTAATTAATTCATGGTGTTTAGAGCTGAAGTGCGTTCATTCCAGAAAAACAAATTTGTAATTTGAACCACAGTCAGAGAAAAATCTTTAATATTATTTGCTTTTCTCCTTGTAGCTGAAGAAACAAGCCTCCTTAGACACATCTGGTAATGATATAGAAAACCAGTCCGTTTACGACATTGACCAAATACTCTTCAAACTGGTGGCCACAACATCAATGATGACCAAGTACCTGAATCAGGTGTCCCACCACCCTCCAGCTAAGAAAGGTCAAGCACCGAAAACTAAAGAGGAAGAAGAGTGAAGGAGGAGAAGGACTCAGGAGATACTAGAAAGATCCATGTGCAAATATAGCTCAGTCCAATATGGACACTGCACAAGAAATTTATTGAAAGAACTTGTAAGGATAAAAATGGTTCTTTGGGAACCCTTTGTAATTTTTTGCCACATTCTTTACTGAAACTTTCCAAGGAAGCCTGAGTGTGAAAAGCTACTCTTCAGCTAAAACAGCATCCATACTTACTAAAAGTACTGGGGAAAAGACTGTATACTCTCACTTCTTCATGTTTAGGTGTTTTGTTCTTTTTAATGTGTTAAATGACTAATCATTAGGCAATCTGTAGAATAGAATCTTGATTTAATGTTTCAATAAATCTCTGATTTAAATACTGTTTGTGATTTTTCTGTCAGCTGAGCAAATTTTATGGCCACGAGGAGACTTTTAATTTTCCATCTCAGATTGTTAAAAATAGTATGGAAATATGAAGGAATAGATTAATTTTTAAAGTATAGATGTTTCTATTTCAGTAGAATAAGTGAAGAATTAAATATTAACACTTTTTAATTTCAACTTTTGTTGATAGATGCCTCAGTTTTTATTCCACACTTTATGGATCTGCCACCTCAATTTTTTCAAAAAAAATTCCCTATTTCCAAACAAAAACTGAGAGACTGGTCTGAGACTAGGACAGATTTTATTCACATGTTGAAAAATCCTAGAAAAATATGCCAAAATCTATAACATATCTCCCATCAATATAAGGGGTAAAACTTAAAAAAAAAAATCATTTGCACAGTAATAGTGCTATGGTCTTCACAAGTAACAGAAAGAAAGAAGCCTGCCTTGGGTTACTGTAAATTACTAAAAGCTGTTTTATGGTTCCACTTTCTAGACCCTCCTTGCTTCCACTCTTCCATAGCACAGCCCTGCTCCCACATTTCCATGAATACTTGTTCCATCCCTTTACGGTTCTTAACTGTCAACTAATCCCTTCTAAGAGAACACTGATAATATATTTCTTTTAATGGAGGACACTTGAGTACTTAAAAAGTCTACAAACTTCAAAAACCCAAAGACATTTCTCTCTTATAGTGGAATCTTCAGTAGTATAGACAAATCTCTGGGGTAGGGAGTCCTCAATCTTGTAACCTCTCCAGATGACTCCCACTCCAGATGTTCTTGTTTACTAGAACAAGAAATGGAAGTGGTTTGTACTCTTAAGTCTGAATTAAACAAATGTAATATTTTATGTTAAGTAGTTTGTATTTCCGACATTCTACAGCTACATTACCATGAAGCTCCAATTCTGACCAATTCCATTATTGACCTGGAAACGGAACAATTATAGTACTATAGTCTTCTTTTACCTTCATTGATAGGAAATAGTAGGTATAATTCCCCCAAGATTGTAAGGATGCAAACTAGGATGTGACGGCGATCTGGCTGCGACATGTCACCCCACTGATTTCCAGGGTTGATTCGGCTGATGTGGCTGGCTAGGCAGGTGTCCCCTTCCTCCCTCACTGCTCCATGTGCGCCCCTCCCGAAGCTGCAGGCTGGGTCGAAGAGGACAACCATCCCCGATAGAGGAGGACTGTTCTTTGGTCAAGGGTATGCGAGTAGCTGTGCTCCCCTACTAGAACCTCCAAACAAGCACTCAAGGATGCAAACTAAACAGGTGGACATTAGGGAGAAGGAAACAAATGAAACTCAATACCCACTAAGTCCCAAACTTTAAGTTACAGAAAAATTTGTTCCTGGATTGTGTTTTTTTAAGTACCATGGGTCATTCTTCAAAAAATGAATTTTAAGGGAGTTCCCATTGTGGCTCAGTGGAAATGAATCTGACTAGTATTCATGAGGACAAAGATTTGATCTGGCCTTGCCCAGTGGGTTAAGGATCCAGCATTGCTGTGAGCCGTGGGTGTAGGTCGCGGATATGGCTCAGATCTGGCATTGCTGTGGCTATGGTGTAGGCAGGCAGCTGTAGCTCCAATTCGACCCCTGGCCTGGGAACTTACATATGCCATGGGTATGGCCCTAAAAAGCAAAAAAATAAATAAATAAAAAAATAAAAGATTAAAAAATGAATTTTAGGAGTTTCCGTTGTGGCTTAGTGGTTAACGAATCTGACTAGGAACCATGAGGTTGCAGGTTCGATCCCTGGCCTTGCTCAGTGGGTTAAGGATCCGGCGTTGCCGTGAGCTGTGGTGTAGGTTGCAGACGCAGCTCAGATCCCACATTGCTGTGGCTCTGGTGTAGGCCGGCAGCTGCAGCTCGGATTAGAACCCTAGCCTGGGAACCTCCATGTGCCATGGGAGAGGCCCTAGAAAAGGCAAAAAAAAAAAAAGAATTTTAAATTATATAATGTGGGTTTCGCTTACAATATCTATTCATGGGGATCAATTAAATTCTTTGCTATCTTCATTTTGCTTGTATAACTAATAAAATTGAAGGTATTGACAGAAATATTGACTCAGAAAACATTTAGTACAAGAGGACAATCATGTATAAGATAATCTACAAAGTATAACATTTTTTTCTTCTCAAATATGTTACCGTCCCTCAATTTCCTTATTTCTATTAATTCTCCCAGTTCCCTTCTCATTTTACTGATAAGCAAGCTCCTTTGGGCTGCCATACGAATCTTCCTAGATATCACTTTCACCCTCTTCTTCATCCACATAAAAATTGTCAATGGCTCCCAATGACTACATAAATGAAATGAAATGAAAGCACCTTAGCTTGATAGTTGAAGGTATAATCTGACTGTAATAATAGCAGCAGCATTTTTCAAGTGTTGTTCACATACTAGGCATTGTGCTAAGTGCTTTATATCATTTCATCTAATTCTCACAACAACCCCCTTCCAAGAGGTAAGAACTATTATTGGCCCGCCTTTTCTAGAAATAAAGACTGAAGCATAAAAGATTTAAGTATATTGTCCAAGGTCACACAGGTTTCCAGTGGAGACACCAGTACCTAAACTCAAGCAATCTGATTTAAGAACCCATGTACTTTCTCTCATTATTCTACCTGTGCTGTAGTCTACCAGTGTAAGCTACGCCTTGCTGTTCTAGCAAAGAAATCTCACCATTTCCCCAACATGTCACTTTCATTCACAGTTGTAAGATTTTGCTCACACCCCTTTCCCCTTATACTGTGTATTTAAATTCCACCCTTTCCTCAAGGCCCATTTCAACTCTCACATGTTCTGAATTCATGTTCTTTGACCATCACATAACATATACCACCAGCTCTGCTGTTTTAACCTTTAATTATAGTCTTTCTGATACTGTTATTTAACTCTAGGATGTGTCTCTAGCTAATCATACCCCACCTAACACATATCCAAAGGGCAAGAACAATCAATTGTACCACAACAATGCTATGCTCACAAGAAGGCATTTAAAAAATGCTTGCTAAAAACACAAATCCGGATAACTATGTAAAATAAATGTCTTGAAATTCCTTAGTACTAGTTTTTTAACCAATGTTTGTATGCACACATAATTACACAGGTGTATCCTTCTGAAATCTCTTAAGCTCTATTCTGGAGGGTTGTGGAAATAAATAAGTAGTAGTAAAACTCAAAATAATACAGTTTTTGACTTCTGATTGAAGTATAACATACAAAAAAAGTGAAAAGTTTATAACGTACAGCTCAATGATTTTCACAAACGAGCACACCATGTAAAGAGCAACCAAATTAAGAAATAAGAATATTGTGCCCTATAAGTTCCCCTCATGTCATAAAGATACCTGCTATTTCAACTTCTAAAACCATAGATTAATTTTGCCCAGCAAACCACTTTAAATTATTACAATTGTTTCTACCTAGGGAATCAAATGCATTACTCAAATATCTGTTGTTTTAAAAAAACATTTAAGGAATGGTCCACTCTACCTAGGTCTCTCAGAAAATGGCCTTGAACTTACATTACATATATATTCTTATGGAAAATTATTGGTGAAATTGTTAGAAGCTGGTAAATCAACCAGTTTCCAATACAGTTTCTATTAAGTACAATGTTTTAGGCCAAAAGCAAATTAGCAAAAAAAAAAAAAAAGAAGAAGAAGAAAAATAGCAAGATTTCACATATTATCAATAGTGACTATGATTATGTCTACAAATACAACATCTTGATAGAAGGTGAAAATGTTAATCACCTCTTTGCTTTGTTAAAGACACAGCATATAAATGGACAACTTCTGGGAGGAAATCCATGACTCAGGCAGTTTGCTCTCTTGTGAGCTTCCTTACCTGCCCAGTCCAAGAATTCAACACACTCAGTCTGGGAATACCGAGCAGCAACATCTCGAGCTTTTTCTTCCCGGAAGTTCAGAGCTTCTATATCAACATCCAATTCCACCAGGGTTTTCAAAGTTTCCAAACGACCCCAAGCTGCAGCACAGTGTAAGAGTGTGTAACCTGACAAACACAATCCAGACAGAGTAGAGGTTCATAATGGCAATCAAGAATTGAACAATTACAGGGGGCCAGGCATTATTCTAAATGCTTTGCATACCGTGAACTCCCTTAGTTCATTTAAAAAACCTATGAGGTCAAAACCATTATAATTCTTATTTTACAGATAAGAAAACTGGCCCAAGGAACACAGCCAGTAAATTATGGGTGCAAGACACCCACATCTTGTCTTTCTGATCTGCACTTTGCTCTGGCTCCTTAATGGAGCGAATCATACGTACTTCATGTGCTTTTATTCATTTACTCTTTCAATGTAGTCCATTACACTAATATTGTTTCTAATGTTAAAAACAACCCTTGCATTAATGGGATAACCCAACCTAGTCCAATAAATGTTTTAACACACAATCACAGATTCAATTTGTTAATATTTTATTTAAGATGTTTAAATCTGTTATTAAATGAGATCAACCCATAGTTTTCCTTTCTAGTACTGTCCTTAACCAGTTGTGCTAGTTATATCTCTCATATATAAATTAAGCAGTTTTCCAACTCTCTTTATATTCTCTGGAAACTTTGTCCAAGCTAGAGATTACTTTTTCCTTACAAGTGTAGTAAACTTTATCTTTTAGAACATTTGACTCTGGCATTAGGTCAGGGTGGGAAAATGAGGCACGTTCTGATGACTTATTCAGAACTATTACAAATAACTATTGAACCAGTCAAGTTTCTATTTTTTTTCTTTTTTTTTGTTTTTTTTGTTTGTTTGTTTGTTTGTTTTGTCTTTTGTCTTTTTGTTGTTGTTGTTGTTGTTGCTATTTCTTGGGCCGCTCCCGCGGCATATGGAGATTCCCAGGCTAGGGGTCCAATCGGAGCTGTAGCCACTGGCCTACGCCAGAGCCACAGCAATGCAGGATCCGAGCTGCTCTGCAACCTACACCACAGCTCACGGCAACGCCGGATCCTTAACCCACTGAGCAAGGGCAGGGACCGAACCCGCAACCTCATGGTTCCTAGTCGGATTCATTAGCCACTGCGCCACAACGGGAACTCCTCTATTTTTTTTCAATCAATTTTGGTAATTTATATTTTATTAGAAAATCATCCATTTCATCCAAGTTGTCAAATGTATTGTTATGAAGTTGTTTACAATATTTTCTAATGATTTTTTAAATCTTAGTTTTTCCTGAGTGAATGCTTCATTTTAAAAATTCCAAATATTATTTATTATATCTCTTCTGATATTGTCAAATATCAAAAATTATCAATATCATCACAGGTTTTTCAAGTCTGTCTTTTTCATTAAACCAGATTTTAGGAGTTCCCGTCGTGGCGCAGTGGTTAACGAATCTGACTAGGAACCATGAGGTTGCAGGTTCGGTGCCTGCCCTTGCTCAGTGGGTTAACGATCCGGCATTGCCGTGAGCTGTGGTGTAGGTTGCAGACGCGGCTCGGATCCCGCGTTGCTGTGGCTCTGGCGTAGGCAGGGGGCTACAGCTCCAATTGGACCCCTAGCCTGGGAACTTCCATATGCCACGGGAGCGGCCCAAAGAAATAGCAAAAAGACAAAAAAAAAAAAAACAGATTTTAGTTTTGTGGATCCTCTCTATTGTTCCTTTATTTCAGTGTCATTGATTTACTCTATTACTTTATTCTTTTGGGGGGATTTTTCAGTTGTTCTTTTTTCTAACACCTTGAGTTAAATACTTTGCTTTATAATTTTCACTATTTCTTATATTCTAGTATGAGCATTAGAATTTTAATTTTAGTTTTATTCCACAGGTTCTGACATACTGATCCTGCTGCTATTTAAATATTTCATAATTTCTATTATATCTTCTCTTACCAACAGATAAGCATGTTTTTGTTTCCAAAATTATAGGGATTTTCAGATATCTTTTTGTTAGCTATTTTCTAACTTTATTTTATTGTGGTCAGAGGCCACAGACTGCATGCTACAGATTCTTTGATATTTGCTGATGCTTCCTTTATGGCCTGACATATGATCTATTTTAAAAATTGTTTCATGTCAGCATGAAGAAAATGTATAGCCTCTATTTGCAAAAGATCATTGTTTTCTTTTATTATCTATAATGACCATGTTTTATATTTGCAATCTAGACAAAAACAAGTGGGAGTTCCCACCGCGGCTCAGTGGTTAACGAATCCAACTAGTAACCACGAAGTTGCGCGTTCAATCCCTGGCCTTGCTCAGTGGGTTAAGGATCCGGCGTTGCTGTGAGCTGTGGTGTAGGTCACAGACACGGCTTGTACCCCTCATTGTTGTGGCTCTGGTGTAGGGGGCAACTGCAGCTCTGATTAGACCCCTAGCCTGGGAACCTCCATATGCCACGGGTGTGGCCAAAGAAATGACAAAAAGACAAAAAAAAACCCAAGTGACTGAATTTAAAGAGCTAATTGGATAATGACTGCAAAAACTAATAAATCTTCAAAGGAAAGAGACAAAAATATTACTGGGTGGTTACTATATACCAACTTATATGTGCCAAGTACTGTGATAAGATATTTATATTTATTATCTTATTTGATCTTCATAACCTATAAGGAAAATACAATTATCCTCTCATTTAGCAGATGAAGAAACAGATACACAAAAAAGATTAGGTAATTCACCCAAATCACACAGCTAATAAATAGTGAATTCCGTGTTCTTAACTACAATCTATACCACATCAACATGCACCACACACACATTCATATATATACATACATAACATATGCAAATATAAGGCAGCCACGTCAAATGTATCCAAATTTTAAAGATAATACAGAGCATCTTTAGGTAATCAGAAGTAATACTGATGAAAGAAAAATACCTCTGGTTGTTTTTTCATTCAGATTCACACCGTATTTGGCCAAAGCTCTAATCACATCACTTTGCCCAGCCATGCAAGCTGCATATAACAAATTTCTCCCAACCAGGTCTTCTTCCAAGAGTAGCTGCATGGCCTGTTCATGGTGAGGGTTCCCAGGATCCTCAAATATCTCCTGCAGACCTTCTACATCCCCTGTGAGTGCAGGCTGTAAGAGGGGATTAATGGTGGCAGTTTCCTCTGCTTCTTTGGCTTCTTCTTTTTCTTCTTCTTCTTTGGCTTCTTCTTCTTCTTCTTCATCTTCCTGTTCTTCATGCTGTGAGAAAAACAGTGATTTTTCTGAACCCTCTGGCTCTGGGGGTCCTTCTGACTCCATTAACTCCAAAAATACCTGAAACCCAAAAAAAGTCACAGAAATTACTCAAACAAATCAATATTTATTTATCAGTCAACAGACAACATGGACGGGATGAAAATACCTAACCGGTTCAAAATAATTTTAAAACAAGATACTTCATTCAATCAATAATGTGTACTATGCACCAACACACTGCCTGAATATATACTAAAATGCTCAACTGTGATGTGAACATTAAATTCAATAGGAACAGAAGAAAGAGATCAATGTGAGTGAGATTCATGAGGAAAAGACTGAAAGAGATTGTTAAAGAGACTTCGCATGCCTAAAGAAGGGTCCATGTTGGGCAGAAGTGAGACATTCAGTTGGATCACTGAAGCCAGATCTTAAAAATCAGGCACATGGAGTTTCCCTCTGTGGCTCAGTGGGTTACACACCCAACATCGTGTCCCTGAGGATGCAGGTTCAATCCCTGACCTCCATCACAGTGTTAAGGTTCTGTCGTTGGCACAAGTGTGGAATACGTCGCAGATGTGGCTTGCATCCTGAGTTGCTGTGGCTGCAGCATAGGTCTACAGCCTACTAATATACTAAGTGCTGTGTAGGCACTATGTAAACTACAAAGAAGAATCAAATTTATTTCCTGCCCTCAACAAGTTACAATTGTAAAGGAGAAAATATGACATGCACAAAACAAGTGTAATAAAGGATGACAACTAAGAATCACAAGACATGAAGCGCTATGGGAGTTCAGAGGGGACAAGATTATTCCAGGTAGAATTAATCAAAGAATGAATACCTAACAGTATTTATTCTGGCAGAACACATATTAAATTGGGAATTATTCAGGGAAGAGTAGCAAAGTCCCCTCATGTGCATAAAAATGTTTATAGCATCAAAGTTCATAACAGCTAAAATCACGGGTAGGAAAAAAAAACCCAGTGTCCATGAACAGGAGCATAAACTATGACATATTCACATAAAATAGTACAGGATTGTTAAAATGAAGAAATTACAATGATATAGCACGTGGTACAGCTTCTGACATGACTCCCATAGCCCTACCCCACACCTCCTAGTATTCACACCCTTGTGTAATTCTCTCCCCTTGAATGGAGGCTAAACAAAGTGACTTTATTCTAATGAAGAGAATACAGCAATGGTGATGTGGTGTCACTTCCATAATTCATTTACAACAGGCTGTGATTTTTGCCTTGTTGGTATCCTCTCTCTGGCTCTTCTCAAGTGCTAGGATGGAGAGGGCCACCTTTCAAGGAACAGGGGGAAACCTCCGGCCAACAGCGGTAAGGAACGGAGGCCCTTGGTACAACAGCCCATGAGTAACTTAATTCTGTCACCAGCCCCTGAGTGAGTTTGGAAGTAGATCTGCTCCAGCTGAACTCTGAAATGACAGTGGCCCCAGGCCATGCCTCAATCCCAGCCTCATAAGAGACCCTGAAGTAAAAGACCCAGCTAAACTGTGCCCTGATTCTCTTAACCCAGAGAAACTGTGAGATAATGAATGTGCTATTTTAAGCTACCAAGGTTGGGAATAATTTGTTATATAGCTATTAATAACCAAGGCACAAAACAATATGAATGAATCTTAGCAATATATTAGCTGAAAAAAGTAAATCCAAAAGATTATAGCTATCAAGATATATTTTTGTAAAGTTCAAAGCAATTAAAATTAAAATAGACTTTTCAGAAATATAAGTAGCACAATAACATTATTTTTAAAAAAAGAAAAGCAAGATTGAACACAAGATTCAGCATAGTGTTGAGGGGATGAGGAAGGATTCAGGAAGTGGGATAAAGGGAATCACACTTCCCTTGCTTCTGACTTCTGACTGACCAATCTTGCCCATTCTTTATGGCCCAACTTAAATGCCATATTCTTTACTAAACAAAATCTTTCCTAATAAGATCTAACAAACTTCCATTTATATTTCAAAGGACAGATTGTGCCTTTTCTTTAAGAGAAGCAAAAAAGAGTTCCCCCTGTGGCACAGTGGGTAAAGAATCCAACTGCAGCATCTTGGGTTGCACCAGAGACCCAGGTTCGATCCTTGGCCCAGTGCAGTGGGTTAAAGGATCCAGCATTGCCACAGCTGTAGTGTAGGCCACAGATGTGGTCTGGATTCAATCCCTGGCCCAGGAACTTCCATATGCCACAGGTGAAGTCATTAAAAAAAGTAAATAAATAGGAGTTCCCTGGTGGCCTAACAGTTAAGGATTTGACATTGTCACTGCTGTGGCTTGGGTTCGATCCCCAGCCTGGGAATTTCCACATGCCACGGCACGGCCTAAAAATAAATAAATAGGAGTTCCCGTCATGGCTCAGCGGTAATGAATCCAACTAGTATCCATGAGGATGCAGGTTCAATCCCTGGCCTTGCTCAGCTGGTTAAGGATCTGGCATCGCTGTGAGCTATGGTGTAGGTCACAGGTTTGGCTTGGATGCTACGTTGCTATAGATGTGGGATAAGCTGGCAGCTATAGCTCCAATTCAACCCCTAGCCTGGGAACTTCCATATACCATAAGTGCAGCCCTAAGAAGATAATAAATAAATAAATAAATAAATAAGAGAGAAGCAAAACAAAAATTTTTTAAAAAGCAAGTTTCTCAGAGTTCCCACTGTGGCTCAGCAGTTAACAAACTCAACTAGTATCCATGAGGATGCAGGTTTGATCCTTGGCTTCCCTCAGTGGGTTAAAGATCTGGCACTGCTGTGGCTGTGGTGTAGGCCAGCAGCTGTAGCTGTGATTTGACCCTTAGCCTGGGAACCTCCATATGCTGCGAGTTTGGCCCTAAAAAGAAAAGAAAAAAAAAAAAAGCAAGTTTTGTAATTTTCCTGCCTCTATGGGCATTGACTTAGCCAAGGAACCATGAATCCTCTCTAAGATTTGATCCATACCTTATCTGAGATTGTTTCATTCAATTTCTTCATTGTACAGAATAAATATAGAGGAAAATATAATCCTTTTGAGTGCCTGGCATTGAACTCTCCACACTCCCAAGACACATCCCCATACACATACTTCCTGAAAAAATTTTAATTTCCATTTTAGAGAATTATTCTAATGGAAGATAAAGCCAACTTCCCACTACAGAAGCCAGAGAGGCAAGATCCTCCTTCTCTGCATATCAGCACAAGCTTGTGAGCAGACACATAAGTTAGGCTCAGGCAATCAGTCCCAGGGGTCTTGACACTATTTGCTGTTGTTGTTAATCATTGCACTACTTTTTTTTTTTACTGACATATAACACTGCATTAGTTTAGGTGATTTGATATATGTATATATTGGGAAATGATTATTAGCACAATAAGTTTAGTTATATCTATCACCCTGTATAATTACAAAAAAATTCTTCCTGTGATTAAAAACTTTTAAAAATTGGAGTTCCTGTCATGGCGCAGTGGAAACGAATCTGACTAGGAACCATGAGATTGCAGGTTCAATCCCTGGCCTCGCTCTGTGGGTTAAGGATCTGGCATTGCCGTGAGCTGTGGTGTAGGTCACAGACACAGCTCAGATCCTGTGTTGGTGTGGCTATGGTGTAGGCCAGGAGATGTAGCTCCAATTTGACCCCTAGCCTGAAATCTCCATATCCTGTGGGTGTGGCCCTAAAAAGCAAAAAAGCTGGAAAAAAAAAAAGAAAGAAAGAAAGAATAAAACACTTTAAAAAATCTAATCTCTTAGCAGCTTTAAAATACAATATAGTATGTATTCAATTCAATACAACACAACATTGCTAACCACAGTCACCATGCTGTATAGTACATTCTGGAATGTATTTATCTTATAAGTGGAAGTTTGTACCTTTTGACCACCTTCACTTATTCCACCCCACACCACCTACCCCCTGCTTCTGGCAGTTACCAATCTGTTCTCTGTATCTTTGAGTTTGTTTTTTTTTTTTTTTTTTTTAGCTTCCACAAATATGAAACCAGGATCCTGGAGTTCCCTGGTGGCCTAGCAGTTAAGGACTCAGCATTGTCACTGCTGTGGCTCAGGTCACTGCTGGGGTGCGGATTTGATCCTTGGCTCAGAAACTGCCACATGCCATGGGTGCGGGCCAAAAAAAGACAAAAGAAAGAAACCAGGACCTTGACTCTTGAACATGGGACTCGAAGACATGAGGCCACTTGAAGGTCCTTATTCATAAGGGACAGCAAGAACATACTGATCAAATATCCTACTAAGAGAACATGCTGCAGTTGTTCTTGTGATCTGACCCTCCAGAGCTCCGTTGGTTCCTGCTTATCCAGCCTCCCTGATCTTATAGGCCCCTGGTAAGTATAGCACTTAGACATAATTCTTTCCCAAAATCTAATCTCCCCTTCTTTACGAATAGAATCCCACCCTCTATTCTTTAAGCCACATTTTTTAAACCAACATTTACACTGGAATAAAATTATTTCCCAATCTCTCTTGCAATATGGTGCCCAAGTAGTAGACAATAAGATGTAAGCAGATATGTGGTATGCCACTTCTAGAAAAGTGCAATTCCTTCTCACTGGATTGCAAGCATAACTACAGCTTGCAGAGCTAATTTAGCCCATGAGGTGGATGTCCTGTCCAAATACATATATATTACTTCTCTTATAACATACAGTATATAGTAGTTTGTGATATCTTGTTTTAATCACATAGGTAAACATTTAAATCAGATGATGCATGCACTAAACACACGGTGAGCACTTGGTATGCAGAACCTTACATCATCAATCCTAGAGCAAAAGCATCCATGAAGCAAAAGACAAGATGGTAATTCCATTCTTTTTTTAATACACAGTTTTCCTGTATAGGGTCTGAGTAATTGATTTTCTACTCTATGACCACCAAACACTTAATTACAGGCAGATTATTGTGCGTCCAGAGATCAGTTTAATCCCAGGTTAATTCATAAATTTGGGACAAAACCAGATCTAATATGGGCCCATGATTAAGGCCCGAATAGCCAAAGCTACCCTTGATACAACCTTTCTTCCATTTATCAATATTCTAGATAGTTAATTCAACTTTGTACTACTTTTACTTTAGAAAATAGTTTTTCCCATGAGAAATATGTAATTTATGTTTAACATATAGTGGGTTTTGCGTTGTTAAAAGAATAAACTTTTTTTAATTCTCAATTTTAATTGCTAATTCTTACTGTATTTATAATAGTTACTGTACGAACAGATACTTTCTTTGCCCAGAAAAGTTATAACATGAATCAAAATTGCAGCTCCCACTACATACACCAAATCTTCATGTAGAATATGAGCATGGAGAGGGGAGAAGGAGGGCTGGAACTCTGAAAGGTGGAACTGTGAGTCAGAGGGCCCTGATTTAGTCCTGATTCTCATCTTTATTACTTATGTAACTTTTTGAACTCAGTCTCCTCATTTGCGAAATGAGAACAACACCTACTCTGCCTTACTGAATTAGTGTAGGAAAATAAGGCTATAAACTTTCCCTTTTAACTGTAAAGTGTGAACTTCTTTTGAGGCTGCTAAGGTACTAACAATAGAAATCAAATAGGTCCTGACCCCACAGGCATCAGCCTGGTGAGAAAGTCAGAACTAAATCAGCTTCAACTAATCTACCACAAAGGGGGCAAGAACACAATGGAGAAAAAAAGTCTCTTAATTAGTGGTGCTGGGAAAACTGAACAGCTACATGCAAAAGAATGAAATTAGAACATTCTCTAACATCATGCACAAAAATAAACTCAAAATGATTAAAGACCTAAATATAAGACCAGATACTATAAAACTCTTAAAGGAAAACATGGGCAGAACACTCTGACATAAACCTCTGCAGTATCTTCTCAGATCCATTGCCTATAGCAATGAAAATAAAAACAAAAATAAACAAAGAGAACTAAATAAACTTAAAAGGCTTTGAACAGCAAAGGAAACCATAAACAACACAAAGACAACCCAAAGAACAGGAGAAACTATGTGCAAATGAACCAACTGACAAGGGATTAATCTTCAAAATATATAAACATCTTTTGCAGCTCAATATAAAAAAAAAACTCCAACCAAAAAAATGGGCAGAAGATCTATCAGATATTTCTCCAAAGAAGACATACAGATGGCCAAAAAATACATGAAATGATGCTTAACACTGCTCATTATTAGAGAAATGCAAATCAAAACTACTATGAGGTGCCACATTATACCAGTCAGAATGGTCATCATCAAAAAGTTTACAAACAATAAATGCTGAAGAGGATGCAGAGAAAAGCAAACCCTCTTAGACTGTTTGTGGAAGTGTAAATTGGTACAACCACTATGGAAAACAGTATGGCGGTTCCTCAAAAAAACAAAAATAGAACTACCATATGATCCAGCAATCCCACACCTGGGCATCTACCCCGAGACAATCATAATTCGAAAAGATACATGCACTCCAATGTTCATTGTAGTACTGTTTCCAACAGCCAAGACATGGACACAACCTAAAAGTCCATGAACAGAGGAATGGATAAAGCAGATGTGATACATAAAAAGAAGGAATATTACTCAGCCATTAAAAAAGAATGAAATAATGCCATTTGCAGCAACATGGATCGACCTAGAAATTATCATACTAAGGCAGACATTGAAAGACAAACATCATATGGTATCACTTATATGTGGGACCTAAAAAATGATACAAAAAATAAAAAGGAGTCCCCGTCATGGTTCAGCGGTTAGCAAACCTGACTATCACCCATGAGGACTCGGGTTACATCTCTGACCTCCCTCAGTGCGTTAAGGAACCGGCGTTGCCATGAGCTGTGGTGTAGGTCACAGACATGGCTCGGATCCAGCGTTGCTGTGGCTGTGGCTTAGGCTGGTGGCTACAGCTCCTATTGGACCCCTAGCCTGGGAACCTCCATACGCCGCAACTTCGGCCCTAAAAGACAAAAAGACCAAAAATAAACAAATAAATAAAAATTAAAAAGGATATAAATGAACGTATTTGCAGAACAGAAACAGACTCAAAGAGTTTGAAAACAAACTCCAGGGATGGACTGGAGGTTTGGGATTAGCATATGCACACTGAGGTACATAGAATGACTGGTCAGTGGGAACGTGCTGTATAACACAGGGAAATGGACCCAATATTCTGTGATAATCTATCTAGGGGGAAAAGAATCTAAAAGAGAATGAATGTGTGTACAAGTATAACTAAATCACTTTGTTGCACAGCAGAAATTATCACAACCTTGTGAATCAACTATACTGCAATAAAACTTTTAAAAATGAAAAAAAAAGAAGTATATCAGCAATGACAGAGTGAGATAAGTGACATTGTGGAGATAAGCAAAGAGAGTTTTGAGAGTAAAGAGGCTGAACCTCTCAATTAGAGGTCCAGTGGAGAGGTCGCAGAAAGGCTTCCCAGAAGAGGTGATACTTCAGCATAGAAAATCGAGTCTTAAAAGGAGAAATGGGTAATCCAAGGAATGGGTTTTAGCATAAACAAAGGGCAAGGAGGCAGACAAGACAGTCTGAAGTTGTGGTAGATGAATAACTCTTAAGAGCCTTTTAAGACAACTGACTATGTCCTTCCAAAAAAAAAAAGTAGTCCCTGGCTGCAGGTTAAGAATCTAGTGTTGCCACAGCTGTGGCTCATATAAGATCCTTGGCTTAGGAATTTCCATGGGCCGCACCTGCAGCGGAAAACGAGGGGGGAAAAAACCAAAAACAAAACCGTAGTCCCTTGAGGAGTTTAAATCCCAGCTCTAGGAGAAGGCCTTAAAGGGCAGTCCTGGGCGCCGAGGGTTAAACAAAGCGAAAGCCAGACGAGGATGCATTGAGCGGCAGCCTCAAGGAGAGAATAGGGAGGTCCGGAGGAGGGGCACCGGTCCCCTCTGGGCACCAAAGTTCGCCTTTCGGCCTGAGGCCCCAGGGACTGCCCGCGGGGCGGGGCCTGCTACGCAAAGCTCGGGGCAGAGGCAAAGCCTGAGGACGCAGCGGTGGAAGCCCATGCTCCTCCAGCACCAGCCTCGCAGCTTCGCTGGGGGAGATACCCAGCTACCCATGCCCACCCGAGCGCCCACCCCGGGCCCTGGGTCTGGAGACCCCCGACTCACCGCTTCCTAGGCCGAGGGCTAGCAAGGTTACCATGGCGACGGCGCACACAGCGCGGCAGCACCGCCCCCTTGCCGCTGCGCGCGGAGGTCTTGGTGGCAGGTGTAGGAAGCAAGGGACGAAAGATGTAGAGGAATTCATGAAAACACTTAAAATCGTTGTGTTCGGACAGCGGCGTGCAGGTTTGTTTGTTTTTAATTTCGTAAGTTTTCTTTAATAGGGCCTATATTTATTTGCAATTTAAAAAATAAAATTTAAAAACAAGGTGTGAGTATTGTGGCCAGTCTGTTTTAGCCTTCTCTTTGGCATTTAAACGAAAGAATTTTCGGAAAATATGAGGATGCATTTTAAAATCAGGAAAGATTGTAATTAAAATGGACAACTTGCTTAATTTTCTTGTCTTTTTAGAGCTGCACTCATAGCAAATGGAGGTTCCCACACTAGGGGTTGAAGCCGCTGGCCTACGCCACAACCACAGCAACGCAGGATCTGAGCCACATCCGCGACCTTCACCACAGCTCACGGCAAGCCAGATCCTTAACCCCCTGAAGGAGGCTAGGGATCATGGATGCTAGTCAGATTTGTTTCTGCTGAGCCACAAAGGGAACTCCTTAATTTTCTAGTCTACTGAGGATATATCACCTATGGTTTATCGTTACTGTCACAAGAAGAAGCGTTTCCTCGTACCTCCCAAGTGCCAACTATGGCAGCAGCAGAAGCAGCTTGGAAACCATATCTCTTTTTAAATTTAAGATCTAAAACAATCCACTTTTTAAACAGGAGGAAGGTGGAACAAGAACATCGAAAGAAACCAGAAGAGAAGGTCTGAGCTTACCTGGAAATTATATAAATACTCACATTCATCACAGTGCTGAAGACAAGTGTGAAGGGAAACATTCATTTCTTTACTATTTTTACAAGGAAATCATTAAGGAGCAGGTAATATTTTAGAGGAACTCTAAACATTTAAGCTGAAGGCTGAATAGCCTAGTTTTAAAATGAATACTTGGCCTAAGGTCCAAGAAAAATATCACTATCATAGACTTGAATTTCTGGAATACATTAATAATTTTGAAAAATCTAAACTGTAATTATTAATGCTTCTTATTCTCATAAGTTGTGGTAGTCAGAATTGTAGAGTTTGACATTGTAGACAGAAACAATAGTCCAAAAGCTTTGTCAACTGCTAGCTTACTCCTATAATCACAATACACCATATTTGCTCTACTAAATACTCAGTTCCTACTGAAGTTCATGAAAAAAGAAATTTTAGGTTTTTAACTTTTAATATGTTGTTTTTCATAGTCTTTAGTTTGGGGAGAGAGTTTTTAATGTCTGGTTGGAAGATGACTTATGATGCATCATTGTGCATGATTCTGTTTTTAGTTAATCATCACTGGATGTGAAGGATTCTCAAATACAATTGTGTCTTGGAAGTCTTAAATTGAATTAAATAACTTAGAGTTATTAAAAGTATATTTTTAGTTCTCTGAATGTTAGAAAGGGTGGGAAAGCACTAAATAGGTCTGAGAAACCTAAAAGCAAGAGGGCCTTCTCTTCCTACCTCCATGTCAGAAACAGCTACGTGATTCATTTGAGCTAACTAGGTTAGAAAGAGCCTTAGGAGAGAGAGATCCCTGCCTCAAGGGTGGCCCAGATACAGCAGAGACATTTCTATGATCAACTTGAGCTCCCATCCCCCACCCCAAAACTTGGAATGAGAATACTGAGAAGCGCCATTGGGGAAGTTTGCTTGTGGTGCAGTGGGTTAAGGATCCCAAGTTGCCACAGCTGTGGCACAGGTTGCAACTGTGGAGTTGGTTTGATCCCTGGCCCAGGATGCCAAGGGTGCAGCCAAAAAAAAAAAAAAAAAATCCATTGCATCTGAAGGAGACAAATGAATGTACCAGAGACATGTCAAGGATACCTGAAGGTACTAATGATGGGAGTCCTGATAAAACTTGAGGGCCTGGTGTACAAATGACTTCAGGAGCAGATGAGATAAGAACTATTCAAGCCCCCCCCACCCCCCCGCCCCTGAAATCAGGTCAGCTCCAAAAAATTATGGTAGAGTGGTTTCCAAATTGATTGAAATTAATTTTTTCTCTCTAGGAGAATGGACCATCCAAATAGAATTTAAATCATTTCAATGTTATTATATTTCCTAAATTCCATAGTTTATAGACTAGTAATCATGTTCTTTATACAATTTAATTTCTGATGAAACAATAGGATAAACTACCTAGATGAGAAAGTTACTCCAAGGTAACTTAGTGTACTATATTAATATTTATATTTCATTGGCTGAAGGCCTATCATATACTGAGTATATGTATTTAATCCTCAGAGCAACTCTGTGAAGATAGTAGTATTCTTCTACAAACTGACGCTTGGAAAATTTGAGTCACCTACCTAAGACCACACAGCTAGGAAAGGGCTGAACCAGGATATGAACCTAGGTCAGTCTAGTTTAAATCACAACAGCATTGCCACTGGTTAGCTATAAACTAATTACATATTAGAGGATGCCCATCCAAAATGATAATTTTAAAATAATCTATCTTGGAGTTCCCTGGTGGCCTAGAGGTTAAGGATTCAGCATTGTCACTGCTGTGGCTCAGGTTTGATCACTGGCCCAGGAATTTCCACATGCTGTGGGTGCAGCCAAAAAGAAAAAAAAAACTCTATCTTGAGCATTATTTTGGCAGTAATTACATAATATTAATGCCCCTCCTGATGTATGACTAAAGGACTATTTTAGCGTATAGCTCTTCTGAAACATGAAGGAGGGGGTACTGAACATCCACTGTTTCTGCCTGTGCACACTTCCTCTTCTGCTTGCAGCACAGTTTTCTAGTAGGGAACTCCTTGGGCACACTCTCAGCCTATGTGGTTTGGGTGGGACTGATTCCACTCCAGATTAAGTATTGGCCAAGCCCTAGGCACAGTGATTAGGGCAGGGAAAACATGGAACAGAGACCAGTGTAACCAAAGCTAATTCTGAATTTTTGCTAGAGCAGTAAGTAAATAGGTTTGGTTGGTTAGTTGGTTGGTTTTAGTAGGGGTGATAAGAGGAGGTCAACCTGAGTTGCCAGTAACCATCTTGCCATCAAGTGGAGAGAGCTTGACAGAGCAACGAAAGCGCCAAGAAGTGTTCATGAAGTGAGCATGAGATTGAATCCTGAGATCATCACTTGAGTCACAGGACTAGACATGTCTGAAGTCATATTTTACCCTTGTGTAAGTCAGTAAATCATGTAAGTCAATAAATTATTTTTTTCAAAAAGATTCAATTTTCATTACCTGTAACATCAATGTCTCATAATATGGAGGGGGAAAATATAGTACAAGTTTATTTTAGAAACATGCTATCCCTAGGGATAAATACATGAAATTTGGGAAGGATGATTTTACAGTTATGTGTTTCACTTGTGGATAAACAACTATGCTTGAATATTATTGGTTAGTCAATCAGTGTTAACCTGGAGGCAGGTTTCTAGTAAAATGCCCTAGTGTTCTGTCACCCTCTCCATTTCACCATCTTTGTGTCAGTAACTTAAAATATAACTCTACAAGGCGTACTTATCAGATAGCCCAAAGTTTGGAATAATAAGTAATAGAGGATAGCAGAGTGAAAATCCAGAACCAAGAGATAACTAGAAATTCAACAGGCAAAGAAATGGGAAAAGGCATTCCAAAAGAAATGTGTGAAAGTACATGGAGACACAAAATAAATAGCAAAGTGCACTAGTAAATACCTAAGTAGGTTGAAATAGCAAGAGAGTATGTGGTTGGGAGAGAGATAAGAGATGCAGTCAGAGGGATTGGAAGAGGTCAAACAGCAATGTGGAGAATGGTTTGGAGAGGACAAGACCACGGAACAAAGAGGAGCCGACAAAGCTGACCCCCTGGTTTCTGTCTTGTGTGATCAGGTGGCTTGTGGTTGCGTAAACAGAAGAGATTTTGAAGGGCAGGTTAAGTATCAAGATGATGAATTCAGTCTTAGAAAGGAAAAGGTAGAAATATCAGTGTGCCTCCAACTAACATATATTTGAAACCAAAGCTTAGTAGACAAGACTAGGATATAAATATAGATTTGGGAGCCATAGGCATATAAAAGTTAACAAAAACCTACAAAGAAGACGAAGTCATCCAAGGTAAATAAACGAAAGAACAGAGGGCTTAGGACAGCCCAGGAGAATGATTCCAAATGAACTAAACTCCCTTAATTCAACTCTATATTCTGCCCCTTTAATCCAGCACTCTCAGAGTTCAATCCCATATATACTTAGGTTCTGAACTCCTAGGATATATTCCCTTTTACTCTATTATTATGTGTTGCCTCCTGGATCCTGAACTCATTAAGGTAAAATCTCTTTCCTTCATTATCAGGTCCACACATCCCCAGCCAGGTTAGTTAGTGACGTAACTCTAGTTATTAGCCTAATGGTAAGCCTAGCTAAGGAAAAGCAGAACTGACCATGAAAGGACTCAATTGTCCTGCAAGAAGGGAGGAGCCCTAGGGAGGTGGGAGTCCTTTCTTTGGCTCATGGACCTTTGCGAATTAAATATTTTTAGGGGCATGAACCCCAATGTCCCCATTCCATATGTCAGGATCCCACGCTTTCCCAGTTAACATCATATCCTTGGCCTACCAGACTTGCCAGTATTGGGAGTTTGACCTTCTTCGAGGCCCTGCTACTCTTATGATTAAGCCCTGGACCTGATCCTCAGCTTTTTCTGCTCTTCAGTTGCAAAAAAAGAGAACTTCTATATTTTTTTACCTAGGAAATCCTTTAGCATTCATGTTTAGTTTTTACTAGCCAATTAATCACTCCCTATATTTCTTTAGAGAGCATCAAATGAGCTTAGCAACAGCTCACCCATATTTCTTCCTTCTATCTGTAACACCTGATACACTGCACCCACTAGAGTATTTCCTCCCCAACAGTTTGCTAATACTGAAAATTTTTAACAAACGTGCTGCAATTGTGTCAGAGATCATTTGCACTCTTTCCACCACCAGTAATAATATCTTCTGCCAGCTTGGCAGCAAGTGCTCCAATAGCACCATCTTAGACTGCTTCTTGACCCACTCCTGGCCTTCCTGGCACAACTGTCAAATTGGGTGCCTCAGGAAGCATATTCTGAGGTGGTATTTAGCTTGCAAGCAATTTATTAGGGAGTGCTCTTGGAATCAACAGCTGGAAAGAAAGGTAGGGGGAAATCGGGCAGAGAGAGAATCTGGGCTATGATATGCAGACCCTCTGGGAAGCTCTCAAGTTGGGTGGCCCTTCAGAGCTGTCCCAAGATGGGGCAAAGGAGATGTACCTTGTACCCCTGCATCAACCAGTGAGTGGCTGCAAGCTACCCCAGGAAGGAAGCAAGCCCTTGCACAGGAAGCCCCTCTCTTCCCACAAGGTGCTTCCCAGAAAGGGTTGACAATTGAGATCTCTCTGTCAGTAGCTCTTCTAGTGGCTGATGGATTATGTCCCTCATTCCTGAAAGATGTCTGACTGGTATATTATTGGATTCACCCTATGCTACCAATTTGACATACAGTAGGCCCATTTTTTTTCAATATTCAAGCATTGATTTCTTCTTTTTTGATTACAATTGTTTAAAAATTCTTAAAGATATTTAAATAAAATGCCCTAAATATTGAAATAATAAAGTTTATTTAATAATTATAATAATAAATAAACTAATAATAAATAAATAAAACAAGATAAATGCCTTTAATTTTATTGAGAAAAATAAATGTTATTTAGTAATTAATAAAAATAACAAAATTTTATTTAAGTAAAAATGGAATTTGCTAGAAAAGTGAATTGTTTTAGTCATTAAGAACATTTAATAAATAAAAATATAAAATTCAATACTTTCAGAGAAATCTGACTTCAGCCCCTAGTGCCTCTACTCTTCCCACCTTGCTCCTCTAGCTAGCCATTTGTATTAATTCTCAGTTTATCCTTCCTTTGTTCTAAAAATAAGTAAATGCACTTAGAATAGATAAACAATGAGTCTTACTGAACAGCCCAGGAAACTATACCAATTTCCTAGGATAAACCATAGTGGAAAAGAATATTAAAATGAAAGTATATATGCGTATAACTGAGTCACTTTGCTGTACAGCAGAAATTAGCACAACATTGTAAATCAACTATAATTTTAAAAAAGAAAAAATTGAATATACATATTATACCCATGCATATTTCTATCCCTTTTAATATCAAAGTTAGCATGCTGCTAACATTGTTTGCTTAGGTTTTGTTACTTCACAGTATAGCCAAAGAACATGCCATGTGAGTAAACAGGGAGGCTCTCTGTTCCTCATTTCCTTTTTTAGCTGCATGATCCTCATTATGGGGATAGCCTATTGCTTATTCAATCAGTCCCCTATTGAGATGCTTTGGGGTTGTTTCCATTCTTTTGCTCCCACAATGAATCCTGCAGTTAATAACCTGGTGTATAATTTTAAAAAAAAATTTTGCAAGTGTTTCCTTGGGATCATGAGATTGCTGTGTCAGAAAGTAGATACAAATGTAATTTTGCTAAATCTTGCCAAATTTCTCTCCATAGAAGTTTTATCATTTTGTTGGCCATGAATGAGAATGCTTCCGTCCCCACAGTCATGCCAACAAAGTAAGTTGTCCAATTCTGGATTTTTGCCTACCTGATAGGTCTTAATATAGCTGTAATTTGCATTTATGTTTATTATGGGCAAGACTGAATATATTTTCTTTTCTTTTCTTTTCTTTTTTTTTTTTTTTTTTTTTTTTGCTTTTTTAGGGCCACACTCATGGCATATGGAAGTTCCCAGATTAGGATTAAATCAGAGCTACAGCTGCCACCCTACACCACAGCCACAGCAACTTGGGATCCGAGCCACGTGTGTGACCTACACCACAGCCACAGCAACACCAGCTCCTTAATCTGCTGAGTGAGACCAGGGATGGAAGCCACATCCTCATGGATATTAGTCAGGTTTCTTTCTGCTGAGCCACAACAAGAACTCCTTTTTTTTTTTTTTTTTTTTTTTTAAATGGCTGTACTCACAGCATATGGAAGTTCCCAGGCCAGGAGTTGAATCCCAGCCACAGCTGTGACCTATGCCACAGCTGTGGCAACACTGGATTTTTTAACCCACTGAGTTGGGCTAGGGATTGAACCTACACCTCCACAGTGACCCAAGCTGCTGCCTTAGGATTCTTAACCCACTGCACCACCGTGGGAACTCCCCATATTTTCTTTTTTTGTTTGTTTGTTTGTTTAATGTTTTTATTGTTTGTTTTGGCCACTCCTGTGGAACAAGGAAGTTCCCAGGCTAGGGATCAAGCCCATACCTTAGCTGTAACCACAGCCACAGCAGTGAACACTCCAGATCCTTAATCCTCAGAGCCACAAGAGAACACCCTGAATATGTTTTCAAGTATTAAAGGGTCATCTATATTATTTCTTTTTCGCCATTTTTAGAGTCATGGATATAGTACATTATGAATCCCATATTGCAAATATATTTTTCCTAATGGTCATTTTTCACTTTATTTGTAGTATTTTTCCAAGGAACTTGTTTTTACACAAATTTGCCTCTAGATTTTGAGTCATACTCAGGGAAGTTTTCCTCCATTGATGCTTAATAAAAAAATTCATTCATGTCTTACACTATATTTACACTTTCATTATTTATGTTTAGACTTATGACACATTCAGTTGTTATGTGGTATAAAGACCCAATTCCTTGATTCCAACTTGTGACAACTCCCTGCTTCTGAGATTTTCATAGGGTCCTCAGTGGCCTTCGCTGAGATTACAGTAGGGACCAACTCCTTACATGAAATGCATCCAAATTTATCTTTTAACATAGTTTATCAACATTATTTATGCAATAGTCCATATATTCCCCACTGATTTGAGATATCATCTTTATCACCAACTTATTTCCATGTGTCCTTAGGTTCTATTTCTGGATTTTCTATCCCACTCCGTTTATCTATCTATTGATACACCAAAACCACAGATTTAATTATAGAGATTTTAAAACATGTTGTAATAATATCCGTAGGGTTAGCCCTCCCCTTTGCTGCTTCTATTTTTAGGCTATTTCTGAGTATTCTTTTTTTTTTTTTTTTGTCTTTTTGCCATTTCTTGGGCCGCTCCCGCGGCATATGGAGGTTCCCAGGCTAGGGGTCGAATCGGAGCTGTAGCTGCCAGCCTACGCCAGAGCCACAGCAACGCAGGATCTGAGCCGCATCTGTGACCTACACCACAGCTCACGGCAACGCCGGAACCTTGACCCACTGAGCAAGGGCAGGGATCGAACTCGCAACCTCATGGTTCCTAGTCGGATTCGTTAACCACTGCGCCACGACGGGAACTACTATTTCTGAGTATTCTTATTTGTCTATTCTTCCATATGAACTTTATAATCAACTTATCTCTTTCAAAACTCTGATATTGGAGTGTTCCCTGTTGGTTGGGACTCGGCCACTTTCACTGCCATGGTCCAGGTTCAATCCCACATCAAGCAGCTGCATACCACAGCCAAACAAAACAAAACAAAACAAATGAAAGTAAAACTCTGATCATGGTTTACTTGGATTGCATTAAATTTATAAATTAACTTACAGAGCACTGTCATCCCTATGAAACTGAGTCTTTTTCTCCAGTAACATGGGATGTTTTTGTCTCTGCTCAAGCCTATCTTGTTTCTTTCAGGAGTGTCTTATCATTTTCCACGTATAGATTTCATATAACTATAATGCTTGACTGGGAGTTGTCAAGAATTCAGATTTCATCTTATAGATGAGAAAACTGAGGGCCAGGAAGACCAAGTGATTGACTGAGATCACAGAGTTTGCAGTGGGACTCAGGTCTCCTGGAATCTATCCTGATGTTCTCCACTGTACCATCCTATAATTCTATACATGCATCTAGGGAACTAGGAAAGTACTCTGTCATTGTCTGATTTGTGCTCATTCATCCTGTCATGTTCCTGAATTTTCCAAAGCACTATCTCACTTCACCAGCTTTTTCTCATGCTGCCCTCTCCACTGCACTCTTGCCAAGCTGTCCTTGCTTCATAGGCTTTAGTGTCTTTGCCTAAAACCATCCTCCCTCCCCTCCAATTTTTTCACCTAATAACTCTCATCATCTTCATAACCCTACCCAGAGTCACTCCCTCAAGGAAGTCTTTTGTGCTAGTTATCTGTTGTTCATAACAAGTTACCCAAAGCTTTATGACTAAAAACACAAACATGTATTATCTCACAGGGTTTGTGCATCAGAAAGCCAGGCATGGCTTAGCTGGATCTTCTGCTTTCAGGTCTCTCATGAAGTTGCAGTCAGGCTACAAGCAGAGTCTTCAATCTCACCTGAAGTCTCAAGTGGGAAAAAATTTGCTTCCAAGCTCACTCATGTTGCTGAGGGCAGGATTCGGTTCCTTCTGGGCTCTCGGACTGAGGGCTTCTGTTCCTCACTGCCTGCTGACCAGAGGCCTCTGTCCATTCATTGCCATGAGGATTTCTCCTTAGGGCACATCACAGTACAGTAGCTGACTCCCTCAAAACAAGGAAATGAGAGATGACATCCACAGTGGAAGCCACAGTCCTTTTGTAGCCTAATCTCAAAAGTAACATCCCACCACTTTTATTATATTCTATTTGTTAGTTACTAGATACGGGGCCACACTCAAAGCAGAGAATTATACAAGGGCGTGAATACCATGTGGCAGAGAACATTGTGGGCTATTATGGACTAAATTATGCCACCACAACCCCCAATTCACATGTCGAAGCTCCAACTCTCCATGTGACTGTGTTTGGACATAAGGCCTATAGGAGCTAATAAGGGTGGGGTCTAGAAACCAAATCAGATGGCACCTTGATCTTGGACTTCCAGCTTCCAGAACTGTTGTTTAAGCCACCCAGTCTGTGGTATTTTGTTATGGCAGCCTGAACTAAGGCAGGGGCCATCTTAGAGCCTGCCCACTCCTCCTCTCCTGACCCTCCAGACTCTCTGAGCTCCCTACTGTTTATCTTCTTTAGTATCTTAGAGGTCTCTTTCAGGCAGTTATCCCATTTGTGATTAAACAATTATTTGTGTAATTCATGGTTTAATTTTAGAGCCCCTGTCTCAAGAATGAAATTCCATAAAACAAGGAAACCTGTTGGTCTTATTTACTGCTGAACCTTGGGTCCAAGCATGATATTCTATACACAGCAAGAAAAAAAAAAAAGTGGATTTCCCGTCGTGGCTCAGTGGTTAATGAATCCGACTAGAACCATGAGGTTGCAGGTTCCATCCCTGGCCTTGATCAGTGGATTAAGGATCCGGCGTTGCCATGAACTGTGGTTGCAGACCCGACTCAGATCTGGTGTTGCTGTGGCTGTGGTGTAGGCTGGCAGCTGTAGCTCTGATTCAACCCCTAGCCTGGAAACCTCTGTGTGCCTCAGGTGCGGCCCTAGAAAAGACAAAACTACAAAAAAAAAGTGAAAAATGTAATTTCCAGTTGAAATTAAGGTGACCGTAGCAGCCCCTGATGAATGGTTTGGCTGTTGTTACTCCCTCACACCCAATCCAGGTAAAATCTATTTCAGGGATATTTTCAACTGGAAAAGCAGATTTCCTAAGGGCAAAGTCTTACTAGGGGTGACAAAAATCCTCTAGTTTCTGCAAATGTCAGGTTTACTGTATTCATATTTCTAAATGGAGGTCTGTAGGTCTTGACGTAAATAGAAAGGATTGGTTTACATTTAATGCTCCACTTTAAAAAGAAACATAGTGAGCAGAAGCACAAACCAGATTGCAGTGGGATGGAAAATTAATAGCTTTACAAAAATAGAAGGGACTGCTCTTATCCTGGCCAAGGTTTTTTTGTTTGTTTTTTGTTTTTTTTTTTCCTTCTAAGGGCCACACCCACAGCATAAGGAGGTTGCCAGGCTAGAGGTTGAATCAGAGCTACAGGTACCAGCCTACACCACAGCTCACAGAAACACCGGATCCTTAACCCACTGAGTGAGGCCAGGGATCAAACCTGTGTCCTCATGGATGCTATTCAGATTCTTTTCCGGTGTGCCACAACTGGAACTCCTTGGCCAATGGTTTAAAAACTCAGTCATTGGTAAGCAACAGTCCTTAACATTTTGATACCATCCTCATCATACTTTTCTCATATGGTAAGAGAAGCTAAGGGTCACTTTGAAGATACGTTTCGTGACAGGAAATTTATAGAAGAGAATGAATGCTGACTACATGTGAAAAGATGCACTGACTGTACTAGTAATCAGAAAAATAGATGTCTAAACCACAGTGGATTACCATTTTATACTCATCAGATTGGCAAAACAAATTTAAATTTGGGAATCAGCAAGTGTAATGAAAATGTAGACCAACAAAAACCCTTGTACTGCTGCTAGTGGGAGAGGCAGCATAGGACTACAGCTGAAAGCACAGACTCTAGAGCCTTTCGCATGGTTTTCCATCCTGGCTCTGCTTCTTTGGCTTAACTCAACTTTGAGCAAGTTAGTTAATGTCTTAGTGTCACCTGTATAATTGGAATAACGATAATAATAGCCTCTACCTCAAGAGGACTACTGTGAGTATTGCTGAGTTAATATAAGAAAAGCAGTTAGAACAATGTCTGGAGTCTTTTGTAAGTATTTGCTGGTAGCAGCAGCAGCAACAGCAGCAGCAGCAGCAGTAGTAGTTGTTCCTGTTGTTCTCATTGTAACATAAAACAGCTACATTGGAGAGCAATTTGGCTATTGCTAGTCAAGTTGAAGATATGCATAGCATAGAACCTAGCGATATTATTCCTACTTCATATCCCAGAGACACTGTTACAGGTGTAGACAAGACACATGCAAGATTTTACATTTTAACATTGTAAAAGGGAAAACTGGAAACAGTCAAAATATCCATCTGCAGGATTATAGTATTTTTTTAATCTGTGATAATATTTGCACAATGGAATACAATATAGAAGTGAAAATAAATAAATTAGAATAGCGGTTCTCAAATTTTAACATACATAATAATTACCTGGAGGTCTTATTAAAACACAGATTACAGAATTCCCATCGTGGCTCAGTGGTTAACGAATCCGACTAGGAACCATGAGGTTGCGGATTCGATCCCTGGCCTCACTCAGTGAGTTAAGGATCCGGCGTTGCTGTGAGCTGTGGTGTAGGTTGCAGACTCGGCTCAGATCCCGCATTGCTGTGGCTCTGGCGTAGGCCAGTGACTACAGCTCTGATTAGACCCCTAGCCTGGGAACCTCCATATGCCTCGGGATCAGCCCAAGAAATGGCAAAAAGACAAAAAAATACAAATAAAAATAAATAAATAAATAAAACACAGATTACCATCCTTCACCTCCAGAGTTTCTGATTAAAAAGGTCAGTGTCTCAATAATTTCCATTTCCCAAGCAATGCCAATGCTATTGATCCAGCACCACATTTACAAACTGCTATATACAAAGTTTTATATGTCAATTATATCTCAATAAAGTGGGGAAAACAAATATTCAACAGAAATCCTCTAAAATCATTTGGAACTCTCCATGAGGCTCTTTTCTCTTCGGTACACTTCTCTGAAAACTCTAGTTGCCTGATCTTCCCAAACTCCTAACTTTTGTCTCATCAGTTAAAGGAGGTTGTCAGGCTCTGCCTGCATCTTCCCTGCTCTTTAGCCAAATCTCCAAGCAATAAGATGGGGAAATTGTTTGTGTCCACGAGGGTTCATGTTCTATGCTGCCTGAAAACCATCACTTCATACATTTTATCCAGTTTTTGATTGTTCTCAGTGGGATGGGGAATTCAGTCCCTGTTACCCTATCTTCCTTTTTTTCACAAAAATTTTACATATTAATTGTCTCGTAGTCATTTCTTCCTCTTCTATGGCCTGAATCACTGGATTTTCCCTTAAATTTTTTTCATTTAAAAATCTAGGTAATTGCATTTGTTGAGCATCTGTGATGTGCCAGGGACCTCTTAAGTACTTTATATGCATTACAACATTTAATTTCCATGAGTCAAGAGATAACACGTCATCATTAGCTTTCTTCTTTGGCTAGGACAAGCTATGACCTTGACTAGGTATCATTTGGGGCATGTATATTTCTGGTGTTTTAAGTGTATTTTTTGATAGCATTGAAAGGATTCTACCTGGCAGAAGTTTGAGCACACTATAAACACTTATTAGGTGTATGTCCTAAGTAGATGCTCCAATGATTGTTGTGATTTTTCTTTGTGGCTGACACTTGTACCTTTTGTGTAACCACTGTGTAAAATCGTATGGAGATTCCTCAGAAAACCAAAAGTAGAAATGCCATTTGATCCAGCAATCCCATTCCTGGGCATTTATCCAGAGAAAACCATGACTCGAAAAGACACATGCACCCGCATGTTCATTGCAGCACTATTTACAAGAGCCAAGACATGGAAACAACCTAAATGTCCATCGACAGAGGAGTGGATCAAGGAGATGTACTACATATACACAATGGGATATTACTCAGCCATTAAAAGGAAAGAAATAATGGCATTTGCAACAACACGGATGGACTTAGAAATTATCATGCTACGTGAAGTCAGTCAGACAATGAGACACCAACATCAAATGCTCTCACTGACATGTGGAATCTGAAAAAAAAAACAGAATGAACTTCTTTGCAGAACAGATACTAACTCACAGACTTTGAAAAACTTATAGTTTCCAAATGAGACAGGTTGGGAGGCGGGGTGAGGGAATGCCCTGAGGGTTGGAAATGCTATAAAATTTGGTGGTGGTGGCCATTGTACAACTGTAAATGTAATAAAAATTCATTGAGTAATTTTTAAAAAATAGAAGCTTATACCTTTTGACCTTCTGCATCCATTTCACCCATCTCCTGCCTTGTGCTTTTGCAACGATCAATCTGTTCTCTGAGTCTATGAGCTTGTTTTTTGTTTGTTTGTTAGATTCCATATGTAAATGAAATCATATGGTATTTGTCTTTCTCTGACTTACTTCACTTAGCATAATGCCCTCAGGGTCCATCCACACTGTCATAAATGGTAAGATTTCATTATATTTTATAGCTTAATAACATTCCTATATATATTTCACATTTTCTTTATCCATGCATCCATTGATGAACATACTTGGGCTGTTGTAAACAATGCTGCAATGAACTTGGGGGTTCCTATACCTTTTGAGTTAGTGTTTCTATTTTCTTTGGATAAATACCCAGAAGTGGAATTGCTGGATGATAAGGTAGTTGCATTTTTAATTTTTTGAGGAATCGCCATACTGTTTTCCACAATGGCTGCACTAGTTTACATTCCCACCAATGGTATACTAAAGTTTCTTTTCCCCCACCTCCTACCAACACTTGCTATTTCTTGTCTTTTTGATAATAGCCATTCCAAAACATGTGAGGTGATATCTCATTATGGTTTTGATTTGCATTTCTCTGATGATTATTGATGTTGAACAACTTTTCATGTGCCTATTGGCTATCTATATGTCTTCTTTGGAAAAATACCTGTCAGATTGCTCAGTTTTTGATTACTTTTTGTTTGTTTTTTGCTATTAAGATGTTTGAGTTCTTTATGTATTTTGGATATTAACCCCTTATCAGATATATGTGTTGCAAATATTTTCTCCCATTCAGTAGGAGAATGACTCAAAACTTTCCTCAACTCAAAACTCACTGCTTTCCTTCTCATCTTGTTGATATTTTCCTTTTCTGTGCAGAGTTTCCTACAATTCATAGCGATAATTTTTAAAACTTTTCCAGTGAGGGGGAGTGGCAATAGATTGATTTTGTTTTCAATCTATATTTTATCACTTTTTTGTTTAAAGTTAACTAGCTGCAGGATCTTAAGTCAGTCATTTAATATACATATACCTCATCATCCTCATCTGTAGAGTGGGAATAATTTCTCTCTCCTGGTGTTTTTATTTTTAAGGTTAGAGTATGTCAGTAAAGACATCTGGTTACTTTTATAGAATTTGTGGTGATTATTATCCAATACTTCCTAAGGCACCATGGATATTGTAATTTTTTTTTTCCATTTTACAGAGTTTATATAAACACAATTTGGGTCAGTTGCTTACATAAGATATCCAAGTTTATGGATCCAATTTAAATTAAATATACTTAAAATCACATCATACATGCACACATCCTGATTTTTTTCCTTCCATCAACTCAAAACTCACTGCTTTCTAGCTTAGTCTTGTTACTTTGCACCTGAAACTTACCTTAAATTCTCAGATGAGAAAGTAAGAACTGAGGGCATCTTAGTGCCTCCATCTTTTTTCTTTATAAGTCATTCTGGGACTAATGATTAGCCATGGAAGGCAGCTATTTTCGATGATAACCCTTAATTAATTGTATGAGTGAATTCTACCAAGGAAAAATTTTTCTTTTCTTTTTTTTTTTTTTAAGGCTGCACTGGTGGCATATGGAGGTTCTCAGGCTAGGAGTCAAATCAGAGATACAGCCGCTGGCCTACACCACAGCCACAGCAATGCCAGATCCTTAACCCACTGAGCAAGGCCAGGGATCGAATCCACAACCTCATGGTTCCTAGTCGGAATCATTTCCACTGCGTCACAACGGGAACTCCAAAAAATTTCTTTATTGAAGTACCCAATTAAAAAAAAATAAAATCAGCCTTCGTTTACCATCAGCCATACCAAGAATATTTCTGGAAATAATGATCTGTATTCTTTCCCACATGCGACAGTTAACTATATTTCTATAGTTAATATGGAACATCCACATTTTCCTCTTCTAATTTTAAAGGTTTTGAATTTGGGATCAACTATCAAAACTAAATTGAACTGAAATATCTCCGTTTATACAGAGCCTTCCCATAGAATTTAAAATAAAATCTGAATTTCGTACAATAGCCAACAAGACAATATATAACCTTGCTCTTGCCTATCTCTCTTATATCTCATATTACTTCTAGTCATACTGGCCTTCTTAATGTTCCTTGAACAGGACAAGCTTATTTATGTCTCTGGTCCCTTCCCTATGCTAGCCACTGTACTTGAAACACTCTTCTCTCTGCTTTCCATCTGGATTGCTCTCCCTCACCCTTCAGATCTCAACCCATCTTTTCAGAGAGCACTTTCCTGATCACGCTTTTTACAGTAGCCTCTTCTTTCCCCAACTAGTCACTCTCTATAACATTACCTTCTTAGATAGCATTTGCCACTGACAAGTTATTTTGCTTATTTTTTTTACCTTTTATTGTCTATATCCTTTTACGTGATTTAGAATACTTCTGGAGTTCCTGGCCTTGCTAAGTGGGTTAAGGACCCATGTTGCACCAAGCTGCAGCACAGGTCGCAGATGTGGCTCAGATTCCACATTGTTGTGGCTGTTGTGTAGACCAGCAGCCGCAGCTCTGATTCAACCCCTAGCCTGGGAACTTTTGTATGCTGTGGGTGTGGCCCTAAAACGGAAAAATAAAATGTTGACAGTCAACCTTCATAACTACATAAATGATCACTAGCACTTCAGGGTGGTGTCCATCTCATTCACAACCGTATTTCCAAGGTCTAGCATGGTACTTGGTATACAGTAAGTGTTCAATTAATGAGTCCATTTAAAGGAGAGGAGGGAAAACTGACATTTGTTGAGTGCCTACGAAGTGCCAGATATACAACATGATATTTCTTCCTTTTTTTTTTTTCTTTCTTTTTAGGGTCACACCTGCAGCATATGGAGGTTCCCAGGCTAGGGGTTGAATCTGAGCTGTAACCACAGGCCTACACCACAACCACAGCAACCCTGGATTCGAGCCATATCTGCAACCTATACCACAAATCATGGCAACACCGGATCCTTAACCCACTAAGCGACGCCAGTAATTGAACCCGCAACCTCATAGTTCCTAGTCAGATTTGTTTCCACTGTGCCACAACAGGAACTCCCGGATATACAACATGATCTTAAAGCTAGTCAGTCACAGGCCTGGGATTTAAAGCTATGAATACCTGGATCTAAATACCATGCATTTCCCACTACAAGCTAATTAACAAAAGGTATACTTTCCCGTTCAGAAACAATTAGACAATCCTATGTAGATCCCATGTGAAGAACAGCTAAAGAAAATCTGGTTAAGTTCATGCTTAGCCTATATAGTCAACAAGAAACCAACAACAGTCTTTCACTGATATTACTGATAATTGCATCCCCCACACTGTCACCTGTTTGTTTCCTAAACATAGAGTGAAAATTTCATGATTGTGTGCTGTAGGAAAATGGGGCAAATGACAAATTGAAAAATATATTTTTTCCTACCTAATGCTAAAGTGGGTACACAGAAGAGTTTTGTTAAATGTCTGTTGGTGAATACTAAGTGAAAGGGCAAGCTAACATTGCCATCCTGAATAAAACCCTGGTGTTTTGAAACCTAAACAGTGGAAAATCTAGGAGGTTGCGTCTATTTATGATTTGTCTGTGGATCCTCAGCAGCTTGCACATAGTAGGGACCTAATTTGTGTAAACCCCATACATGCATGTGTCAATCATTCGGTCCACAATTAGAGGAAAGATTGTGCTAATAGGAGACCACCAGCTACAAATAAATCAAAATTCCTGGCTTTCCATGACTCCTATCATCTTTCTATTGGCTTCTGCTGGGGAAAACGAAGAGAGGAGGAGGCTTCAGTATTCGGATACTGCCAGTTCAGTGATGAACTCGCACAGTGGTCACTCTCGGGGTACAAGGAACTGGATAACTGCACATGCAGTCTTTGGGAGTACCCAAGCCCCCAGCAGGGCAAGGCTACTTCCTGATCTGCGCCGGAACCCTTTGTCGAAGTATGTGGGTTCCAGAGGGAAGTATTTAGGAACAGGACAACTTCCTGCTGGTGAAGTGGAGCGAGAGTGGGGAGGAAATCGCTCCGGGAGCCGCATCCTGCTTGCGCTAGCGTCTGCAGAGAAAAGGGTGGAGGTGCCGAAAGGAGGACGCAGAAGAGGCTACGGAAGACAAGTGTTGGAGCCGGTAGGTTAGCCGCCTTAGAGCTGGGGCAGTGGGCCGCAAGTGGTTTGTAATATCTGCGGTTCTAAATTGCTGGGCTGCCCAGGTGGGTAGGGGCCGTGCTTTGCACGCTGCTTGTCAGTAGGCACCAAGAAGGGGCTGTTCGGGGCACTGGGGCTGGGCCTTGCGGGGCACCTGACTGCGCTCGAGCTGGCTGGCAACCCTACCCCGGAGCCCGTGGCGGCGCTGGGCTGTTCTGCCCTAGGGCGTGGGGTTCCGCACCCTGGACAGCTTCCCTAGACCGGGGGCGGAATTTAGGGGAAAGAAAGTGGATACGGTGCGTCCCGCTTAACTCTCAAGACTTTGCCAAGTGGGTGATGAACATTGTTTCGGGAACTGAGGGGAAGGGCTTGTAGAGGGAATGTTAGTCTGAAGCCATAGTTTGTCTACTCTGTTCTAGGAGCCCGGGCTATCGCAAGGGAAGTTGGTTTGTTTTTATGGCAAGTGCCTATTCCTGCTCTTGTCACTTCTGGGCAAGCTAAGAGCTTTCATATCCCTCGTTAACCCAGTGTGTTCTCTATCTGATTGATCATATTTGTACTGCTGTGGGTGTCTGGTAAATACTCTGTCAAAGTTAAATGTCTCCAAGCACTTTTTGAAGAGAGAAGACTAACCTAGCAGTCGGGGGACTATTTAGCGCACCTTTCCTCACCTTCCCATATAATCGTTTTAGCGTTCAGAGTGAGGGTGGTCATCTTAAAGGTGCTAGCTAAGGGTTGTGATTGTGCATCTGCAAAAGGCCTTTCGTATGGTAGGATATAAAATTCTTTATCACTGAACAAGATGAATGTGTAGAGATTGTTACTGGAGAAATCAGAAATAGTTTTTATTAAGTTACTGCTTTTCTGTTGTCTTAGGTTCGGCTTTAGAGTGTGGTGAAGGGTACTTTTCATGGTGCATGGAAGGAAAGCCAATGCGCAGGTAGGCATTTAGGAAGAAAATCTTCGGTTTCATTAAATGAAATTTACTTAATAATCTAGGGCTTCATTTAAATCTTTTTAAAAGATTGTCAAATCTTACCAAATTCTGTTTAGAATTAAAAATTCTTGTAAAATAAAGGTAATATTAGGAATTAATAGCTTTTTAAATAAAATAAAATGTAGAACAAATTTCTAAAGAGTGCTTTGAGCTTTATGTAGTTAACATTTCAATTTTCTTTTTTGCATTGTAATTTTTTGTGATAATATTATGTGTACTGTGATACTATACAGATTAGTTATAGTCTTCAATTCCCTGTAGAATACAGAGGGTTCTGTTGCCATATAAGAATAATGATTTTTTATAATACACTGTACTGAATGTCTAATTATGTCTTTGGTTATGTCACTCGTGTTCATTAATACATTTGTTCTTTGAATTAAAATAGCTGCATTGCTATTTTAATAGAAGATTGTTAGAAGACTAAAAAAGGTATTTGACATAATAACTTAGTCCATAGAAAAATAGAACAGTGTGTGGGAAAATATAGACACTTATAGACCTTCTCAACCCTAGAATTTAGTAATGCTTTTTCTCAATCTGTTTTAACAAGTAGGACTCAAATCGTTATTGAAATAAAGTCAGCCCAGTTCTATTTCTTCATTTTTAAACTCATTTCACACTTATTGAACTGTATTTAATTATTTTTTGTTTAACATCAAAGATAAACAGCTCTGGCAGACCCTTTCAAGAAAAGAAGCATACCATGATGGGGATATGACTTAGAACTAAGGAACAAGAACCAGAATACGAATATTTTTCCAAATCTATTATTGAGTTTTTTTGATTGCCCTTGAGTTATTCACCTTCTCTGTGCCCCAATTTTCTTCTCTAATATATCTGACCAGGATATTGAGAGTTAATGAATGTTTGCAAATGCTTTGAGATCTCCAAATGGAGAGTTATTATAGATATAATAAATGCCATTATCTTATTTATCTTATTCAATAGTAGGAATAATGTTTGAAAGTACATGAAGAAATTAACACATATATTAAGTGCTTTGTTATTTCAACTTCTAACATGATTTCAAAAAGCCACTGATTGTTTCTCATCCTCAGCTCCCAGGAATGTCATATGTTATGTAATTGTTAAAATAAGAGCTTATTAATTTAAAAAAATTAATTTTTAATTTTTAAAATGTGGGAATGTTTTTGGTTTATCAATAATTTCCATATAAAATATTTGCTTAATCACTCATATCTACCCTTTTTTTCTTGTTTTATTATATAACATTGCCAGTTAATCAAAATGATGTTGGAGAATTTTGGTGCCATTAATTGTTAAGTTACTGTTTTTTTTTTTCATCACCATCACTTGGGCAGAGCCTGGCCTGCTATTGCTCTCTGGTTTCACTTCTACCTGCTACGTGTGTTAGGTCACAGTCACACTTCCCTGCTCTTTCCTTATTGGGCTGTCATTCTTGCTGCTGCAACATAAAAAGCATTTGGGTTTATACTTACCTGCTATTGGAGAAGCTTTGAATGAGAAATAACTATTTAGGAGTTCCTTGTTGGCCTATTGGTTAAGGATTTGGCATTTTCTCTGCTGTATCAAGGGTTCAATCTCTGGCCCAGGAACTTCCATGTGTCATGGGCACGGCCAAATAAAAAGAAAAAAGAAAAAAGAAATAACTGTTTATATTGAGATTATTTGAATATATGTTTATTCTCCCTACGGGAGTGTGAGCTTTTTGAGTCTCATGTGTCTTCTATATCTTTTCATCCCTGGCACCTAATGATCACTGAATGATTGCTTGAACCACTCAACAATTGAACAGTACCTGCAGATTTTTCCCAAGGCAGGGGGGTGGCGCACCATGACCAAGAAAAGATTGAAAATTGTTTTTAAGAGTATTCTAATGCCTTGTCATAAAGTTTTATGAAACTGATTGGCATATTATTAGTAAAACTTCATTGCATTCATTTATTTAACTAGCTATTATGTGTAAATACTACAAAACTTAAAAGATAAAATAGGCTATTGAGTGAAAAGTCAGCTAATATGACCCTAGCTCCCAAGCTCCCAGTTTTCCTCTCCAGAAGAATCACTTGAAAGCAGTTTCTTATTCATTCTTTTCACAGTATTATAATGCATTTACAAGCATATATAGATTATCCTCTTTTTAAAAAAATGTATGTTTGCATATCATACACATTCTTCTGTATCTTTTTTCACTTCATATATTATTTTGTAGATTATGGCAAATACCTATAGACCCATCTTATTCATTTTAATAGTTACATAGTGTTCTATTATCTGTAGGCACAAAGTTAACTAGTCTCATTGAGAGACATTTAAGTTATTTCAAATGGTTTGCTGTTATATCCAGCTCTGCAGTGAATATCAATGTATGTGGTTTTTGCCTAATTGTGTAAGTATAGAATAAATTATTCGATGTAAAATTGCCCAAAGAGGAGTTCCTATTGTGGTGCAGCAGAAATGAATTCGACCAGGAACCATGAGGTTGCGGGTTTGATCCCTGGCCTCGTTCAGTGGGTTAAGGATCCTGCATTGCTGTGAGCTGTTGTATAGGTCACAAATGTGGCTCAGATCTGGCATTGCTGTGGCTCTGGCGTAGACCAGCAGCTATAGCTCCGATTAGACCCCTAGCCTGGGAACCTCCATGTGCCGCAGGTGCGGCCCTAAAAAAAAAAAAAAACTAAAATTGCCCAAAGAGTACATGCATTTAAAATTTTTGGTTAATTTTAACAAACTTCCCTCCTTAGAGATTATACCAATCTGTGGTCTCATCAACAGTGTGCCTATTTCCCAAAATATTATTTTTTAATCATTTATTTAATTTAGAGACAGTAAAACGTTTTGCAGTATAATTCTTCCATCTTTCCTTAAATATACAAATAGTAAACTAAGCTTGGTTTTAACAGGAATTGGTTTATTCACTCACCAAATGTTCATATACTTGTTCTATGCCTGTATACTGCATATATACAGATGAAGTGATGGAAAGACATGTAAACAGATACCATAATACAACATGAACAGTTTTTTATTTTATTTATTATTATTATTTTTTTTTGGCCGCACTCATGGCATATGGAAATTCCCAGACCAGGGATCAAACCTATGCCACAGCAGTGATCCAAGTCCCTGCAGTGACAATGCTGGATCCTTAACCCACTGCACCACAGGGGAACTCCAAATAGGATTTTAACAGAGATGTAAACCTCTCCTCTGTGGAGATGGGGAAAGCTTCACAGATATGGTGATATTTGAGCTGGATCTTCTAGAAAGAATAAGAATTTGCTTTAAAGTAAAGAATGTACTTTAAGGGATAAGAATTTAAAAAGGGAGATAATAAAAGACACCATAAACAGAAGGAACAGCTATGCAAAAAAAAAAAAGAAGAAGAAGACCCCAAGACCTGGACAGGTATAACATGTATGGAATAGTAAGTATAACCCAAGTATAGAATATGTGACGAGGGAAAGGGGAAAAACATCATAGAAAACAAGGCTGCAACCATGGGAAAGAGTTTTGACTTTAACCTTTAAGAGCAAATGAATATTGTTATACAAATCAGATTTGTTCTTTGGACGGAGCTAGAAGATAGGATGTGGACTGGAAAGAGAGAAGAAATGATGCCCCCCAAAATAAAAGATAAAAATAAAACTAATTTAAAGGAGTTATGGTAGATTAGATGAAAGATCATGAGAACATGAAGTAGGTCTGTGGAAAGGGAGACTGGGAGAAGTGAATGGAATTGGGAGTTTGTTTAATAGTAAAATCAAAAGGATTTGATGATATAGAGTAAGGAAAAGATAACAATGTAAATGATGCCAAAAATTCCAAATTGGGAAATGATTCCAAAAATTCTAGCTCTCCCTATTCAAATGTGCTACCTAATTATGAGATAATGAGATTGAAAAATACAGGAAGAGGAATAGGTTTCAGTAAGTCAAGAATAGATTCTCTTTCATATACTTTAAGATTATTATGTCTGGGAAACAGCCAGATAGAGATAGCCAGCATGTAATTGAAATATAGGTCTGTGGCTGAAGATTGATTTGGGCTGGAGGCGGGGGGACATGAGTCATCAGTATGCAGAATATTCTTGAAGTTGTAAGTGTGAATGAGGGTAGAACAGAAAAAGAGGATGCCCAAAACAGAATCCTAGAGAGTACTAAAGGTGTCTAAGGTGGGGCCTAAGGCAAAAATCCAGTGAAGATTCATAAATGGGTAAAAAGCTTTAGTTTCTCTGGATCTGTTTTCTTTAATTGTATCTAGAGTTTATATTGATAATGTTCACTAATGATGAAGATCAGATGAGCTCCTTGAGTTCAACATCAAAAGACAAATCCCATTCAGATCACTTGACTCTAGAATTTCCTCTTTATCTTTTGCCAGTTTAAAATGTGTACTTAAGATAGTATAAGATAATACCTGCTTGATTTGGCTCTTTCTTGATGTGGCTGTACATTGTACATTGGCTTACTCAACAACTTTCCTTCCTTTCTTCCTAATATATACACTCAAGAAAAGTGAATATTATACTTGATATCTTTAATATTCTTTGCATTTTGGGATGGCATTGTAATACGGTGCTGCCAATGAGATGTCAGATAGGAGGTTGCTGTCCAGGAAGACTTGCTTTCCTAACATGTAGGGAGATCAGCTTGCTTGCATGGCCCTTCCTCCATCTTACCTTGATTGCTGAGCCGGGGCATGCAATGCTGACCTTTATTTCATCCAGCAAACAATGATGAGATGTCTTAGAGCTGAAGCATTTTCGACCTGTTTTCACATGAAGGGATTAACAACCTGGCTTTCTGGTCTGGAATCAGATATGGAATGTATGCCTGGTGGGTGCTCTTCTAATAAGCAGAACAGGCACTATAAGATGTTATTTCTGTTTTAAGGATGTATATACTCAAATCTCTAGCTCTCCCTATTCAAATGTGCTTAGGACTTTGAGGGTCAACTCAACAGATTTATTTATTTTTTTTTTTTGAAGAGGAGGCTGTTAATTTCTAAATTAAAACAAAAATTTTGAAGTATAAAGGGAGAGATGCTCATCTAGCAGATAGCACAATTCCAAGCTAAGGAAAGAGTCTAGCTCTTTGGACTAATAGATAAAACTTGATTATAAATGCTTTAGAAGACTATGGTTTTTTCAAACTTTTTATTGTACTTGATTTCACATAGTCATAGCCACTTACATAAAATTATTCTTTTCTCAATAGACTCTATTATTTTTGAAGGAGTCCTGAGGAATAAGTGACATGATAGCTCTCAAATTTAAGTTGACTTACACATTTTGGGTGGGTGGAAGTGTTATTAAGTGTACTTAGGGAGGTACCAAAAATTCTAACATTTCTTTAGTAAACATGAAGAATATTTAAGATACTTGATTTATTCTTTGGTCTTTGCTTCCTATATGCACATAATTTGATTCTTCTGTCATTTAAGGAGATTCAGTATTCATGGGAACAACCCCTCTGTTCACCTAGCCTACATTTCCTTCTAAAATTCTTGTGACTTTTACCTTTATTCACTTCAAAAATTCATTCCTATCAATCAGAAAAATGTTGTCTGAAGTCATAAAACCTAATGTTTTCTGACCATAGCATTTTTTTTTGTCTTTTTTGTTGTTGTTGTTGTTGCTATTTCTTGGGCCGCTCCCGTGGCATATGGAGGTTCCCAGGCTAGGGGTTGAATCGGAGCTGTAGCCACCGGCCTACGCCAGAGCCACAGCAACGCCGGATCGTTAACCCACTGAGCAAGGGCAGGGACCGAACCCGCAACTTCATGGTTCCTAGTCGGATTCGTTAACCACTGCGCCACGATGGGAACTCCTGACCATAGCATTTTGAACACCCACTCCAGCTGTTCTTTGACCTAGTCATAATGAACCTGCTTATGCCTCTTGTGTTTCAATGTATTCTTCTTGTAAAAACCAGCTTATACTAGGAAAGAAATATTATTTGTTAAATTTATTAACCAGTTATTAGTCAGACTTTAATTTGTGTTTAAATAACTTGCTTACTAAATGTAGACTCTGGAGCCACATATCGCAAGATTTTGATTTTTCTGGCTCCTCTTAAGAATCTGCATTTTTACCAAGCACCCCCACGTAGGTGGTGTTAGAGAAACACAGTATTTTAAGACTTAATATAACAGCCTAATAGGAGTTGGGCAGTTAGCCAGGGAAGAAAGAGTATCTAGTCTTTATCCCACCTTTTTCTTCATTTGAAAGAAAAGGCATAAATTCAAACCATAATTCTTAATCTATCAATATCATATTTAGAAAATCTGATAATAATGGAGGAAGAAACTCTATATACAGGAGTAGGTGGCCAGTCAAAGCAAGGGTAATTTTCTATATTCAGCTTGGTCATAACTTAGACTATGTGGCTAATTTTACTCTTTAACATTTTAACTACTCTGTTTTTGGTATCAGAATATTTTGAGCTGAAAGCACGATTTCCTGAGTCAAACTGACTTAATCAATATGGAAATCTTTTGTTTACATAACAAGAAATCTAGATGTGGGGTGGACTCCAGGGTTGCCTGGCTTGATAGTATCAACTGGGACCCAGGTTCTCTCTGTCTCCAATAGAGCCTCTGCAATATCAGCTTCATCCCAACTTGAAATTGCTTTTCCACCCCCTTACCACCCTTACCAATGTAGAATGCTACACTCTTCCTTATTAACGCCCTGCATAAGAAATTCTCCTTAAATTATGGAATATAAGTCTGTTCCTACAGTTTGGTAACCAGCTTAGGTAAGAGAATTCCATCAGCTAATTGATTTAAGAGAATTCAGGAGTCATTCTTAAAGTTGGAGACATTGTCAGCTTCCCTTGAAGGATATAGCTAGTAGAAGAACAAAATCAAGATTATGTTAAAGTTTGAGAGAATTGATGGTAAAATGGGCCATTAATAGAATTTATCTTGAAGTTATGCTTTTCATAAATGCTAACAGAATACAAAATCTGCCAGACGTATCATTAGCAGATTTTATACCCTTTTGGTTTTAGAAAGACTGACTCTTTCCTAGAATTGGCGGAGTCATTTCGTAGGAGAAGGTAAAAGCTCTATTTGTTTGGTCTCCCTAGTTTGTTAACAGTAGATAGAGTCTGGAGTAATCCTTCCACTTGCCTCCTTCAACCTTAAAACATGTGTAGTTTAGTCTTGTAAATTAAGCTAATCCAAATATTATTTGAGTTCAGTTTCTTTTTATATATATTTGTAATTTAATTCAGTATTGTGATAGAAATCCACAGGTTAGAAAGCAAATAATTTCTGGAATTCTAGTCTTGGCACAGCGGAAACGAATCCGACTAGGAACCATGAGGTTGTGGGTTCAATCCCTGGCCTCGCTCAGGGGGTTAAGGATCCGGCGTTGCCATGAGCTGTGGTGTAGGTCGCAGATGCAGCTCAGATCTTCTGTTGCTGTGGCTGTGGTGTAGGCCAGCAGCTGTAGCTCTGATTGGACTCTTAGCCTGGGAACCTCTACATGCTGTGGGTGTGGCCCTAAAAAGCAAAAGAAAATAGAAAAAAAAAGCGAATAATTTCAGATCCTCTAGTTTCTCTAGATGAATTTTCTTTTGTTGTTGTTGTTGGGTGTTTTTTATCGTTGTTGGTTTTCTTTTTTAGGGCTGCACCTGTGACATATGGAAGTTCCCAGACTAAAGGTCAAATTTAGAGCTACAGCTGCTGGCCTATGCCACAGCCATGACAACACCAGATCCTTAACCCACTGATTGAGGCCAGGGATTGAACACGCATCTTCATGAATACTAGTCAGGTTTGTAACCCGCTGAGCTATGATGGGAACTCCTCTCTAGATGAATTTTCCCTTGGACAATCAGACTTGCTTTCCTAAGGCTCTGTGCTGTCCTGGAAAGCAATTCATACTTCACTTTACAACCCCATCCCTTAAGCCCTTAGAGTGCTTAATCCATCAGACTCCAAACAAAATAGTTGTGAATATAGATGTGACAAATTGTGAAAACAGTCTATTTCTAGATTATTTATTATAATCTCTCTTCAGTTTTGCCCAGAAAAATGTACGGGGGGGGGGGACCTTTTCTGTCTCTGGGTGTGATAGGAATGATGGAGAATATAGGATTTTTTTAAAGTAAACATTTACAAAAACAAATAGAACAACTGTAGAAGTTTAATTTATTTAATGAATAGAAATAAATTTTACTTCAAGGATTAAATTACTAGAATTAAATACAACTTCTCAGAAGATTTAAAATGAGGTACCGCTTAAAAGTCTCAGCCCACCAGTGATCCCTGTTCTTGCTCCTTCTCACTCTCCTAAACGAGTGGTGTAGTCCAGTCAGATAGCAGCATGCTTGCTCTTTCTTCCCTCTAAGGATAACTACCACATAAACCAGATTGCCAGGGTCATTTTCATTTCAAATGCTTGATCCATTTGACCAAGACAGTTTGGGATAGCACTGACTGGAGTCTGAGGACCTACAGTCAAACAGATCCCAAAACTGTCACTCTTCTTGTGAGGTAATTGTAATTATCCTCACATTACAAATGATGAACTCAAGGATCAGAGAAATTAAGTAATTTGCCCAGGACTATACCTAGTAAATGATGGAGCTAAGGTGTGAGCCTATGTTTGCCTGGCTACAAACCTGGCAAATTTTTTCAAGAGAACTAGACGAGAAAGTTTGGAGGATGATATAGCTTAATTTGGCAGGAAGAAAAGTTGAGTGCATTTGACAACTATGTAATGAGCACTGCATCCAGCTTTGAAGTATAGCATTGAGCAAAAGAGAACAGAAGCCTTGTTTTCATGGAGTTTATGTTCTAGTTGGGGGAGAAAGCTAGTATTTCATAACAGGAGATAATTATTTATAAAGAAACATTATGCAAAATAAAGGGTATAGGGTAGTAAATGTAAAAAAAATGCTGTTTTGTGCAAGGTCTGATAGGTTGATAGTCAAACAGAAATCCGAAAGAAATAAGGAAATGAGCTCTGCACATATTTGGGGAAGAACCTTTCAAGAAGAAGGATTAAGGTTCTGAAGGAAGAGAGGCCTTGCCATGGCCCCAAAATAGCAACAAAGTCTGTGTGAGTAGAGAACTGTGAGCAAGAGGAGTAGTAGGAGGAGGGGGAGGAGTCATTTAGAGGTTCTGTAACCCAACAGGCTTCGTTTTTATTGTGAGTGTTTAAAGGATTTTGAGCAGAGAAGTGGCATAATCTGACTTTTCTAAAGGATCATTCTGGTTATTTAGAGAAGAAAATGTAAATCAGCAAAAGTGTAAATAAGCAGACCACTTACAAGGCTATTACAATAAGGGTGAGCCTAGCCTGAATTAGGGTGGGACTAGTGGAAATATAGAGAAATGTTGGATTCTAAGTGTTATTTGGAGGGAAAATGACAAGATTTATTGATGGATTGGGTTTGAGGGTGTATGAAAGGGAAGGGGCTCCAAGATTTTTGGCCTGAGCAACTGGAAGAATGAATTGCTTTTTATTGATCCAGGGAAGACTGGAGGAGAGGCACCTGCCTGGGGGAAGGTAGAGAGTCAAGGAATCAGTTATAGGTAATGTCCTTGATATATATCGAGTTTAAGTGATGTGGGACATTCGCATGGATCTGAATTCAGAACTTGTCCAGGTAGGAGTTAGGAATCCTTTAGCCATTCACATACAGGTGATAGAAACCATGAATTAAATGCACTTCCCCGGAGTTCCTCTCGTGGCACAGTGGTTAATGAATCTGACTAGAAACCATGAGGTTGTGGGTTTGGTCCCTGGCCTTGCTCAGTGGGTTAAGGATCTGGTGTTGCCATGATCTGCAGTGTAGGTCACAGACGCGGCTCGGATCCCGCGTTGCTGTGGCTCTGGCGTAGGCCAGTGGCTACAGCTCCAATTCGACCCCTAGCCTGGGAACCTCCATATGCCACGGGATCGGCCCTAGAAAAAGGCAAAAAGACAAAAAAAAAAAAAGATAAATGCACTTCCTCAAGAATGTGTATACAGAGTAGAAAGAACAGAACTTTTAGAGAATGACCACATTTAAGAAAACTCCTTCTGAGTTTGTAAACCAGACAATTGATTAAAGTATAGAAACTACCCATTATTGAAAGTCAGAATCTTTGCTAATGTAATAATAACAGCAGTTTTTTTTTTTGCTATGGCATGAGTAGATATGTATAAATTAGCATCCATATTGCACTTAGATGAAATTTAAAAATTGTTTATATCTGAACTCAACAGTACCATCTTTATGTACATAATTAAGGTTACAACAAAAACATTTAATTTCAACGTACAGTGTCACTAGTACAATAGGAATTTTTAAATTGGTCTTGTCTTTAATGGTGGGATTTTTTTTTAAAGCTTGACTATACCACTAGTAACCAACATGATCTGTTCTTTCAGCATCTGCTACAAACAAGGCACTATTAAGCACTGTGGTTAAAAGCCTTCTTGATTGTTTATGTGGATGGTAAAAATGATCCTTTAACTTGCTCAGCTTTGTTTCAGTTTACAGTGTCAGGCATGAACAGTGCTGTTTCTACCAGATGTCAGGAGTTATGAACAGTTTGTACTCTGGAACACTGTCACCTGGTAGGCTGAGGCCAAGCATAGAAAGACTGAATTTATAAATACTTTGGAAAGACAGGTTGTTTTTAGAGAAAGGAAAAAATCTGTTCTTTGTTTTCAAGTTATGTCTTTGTAATGTAAATGTAGATTCTTCTTCCCAAACTGTCCTTTGAGATTCTCCTCTCCCTTCCAGGGTACTCTGTCGACCCTCCAGTGTTTTATTACACTGTAGGTCTTGTCAGTGCTACAGCTTTAGCGGTACCTTGCAGGCCTGGTATTAGACTATCTTAATATAGTCACAGATGATTAGTTTCTGAGATTCACATGAGGCTGGCCTAAAACCCAGCGATCGGGACACTGGAGTCACCTACCCTTCTTTTAAATAACATGTTACTTGTGAAAGAATTGTATGTCAGAAGACTGCTTAGTAAGTATAGAATCAGAATAGAAATAAACAGTCTAAAGCATGTGTGTTGGATATTTCACCTATGCTCTGGAAAAACCCAATGTGATGGTCCTACTTCACAAAAAAATATATACCCTTGTAGTAACCTGATATCTTATGCCAGTCAGCTCTTCATTCCAGTATAAACAAGTAGTTTGTAGGTTTTGCTTTTGTGAACCACATTTTTTATCCTGGTTGCCCTCTTTCTGGCTCTTCATGTATCTCTCCTAGATAATTATGTTCCCTGATTGCCTCTTTATATTCCTTTGAATTTTTTTCTATCCATAGGAAAATGCTTTGTAAATTTTAAGAACTGGTATATATTTGTTAAAAGAATAGTTACTGTCTTAACTGAGAGGCATAGGCCCTTTTTCCTGCCTATTGATAGATACAGTATGATGATTATGAAAATGCAAATATCTTAGTTCTAATTATTTATCAATAATTTAAGTTTATAGCATTTGCCTAGTAAGTTAACACCTGAATTTCTACATATGAAATGATATATATGAAATGTAAGAATGTACTTCTAAGAATACTGCCATCTTCTCTTCCACCCCCATTCCCGTAGGTGTACCAACATTCGACCAGGAGAGACTGGAATGGATGTAACAAGCCGCTGCACCCTTGGAGACCCCAACAAACTGCCAGAAGGGGTTCCCCAACCTGCCCGCATGCCCTATATTTCGGACAAACACCCTAGACAAACCTTGGAAGTGATTAACCTTCTGAGAAAGCACCGGGAGTTATGTGATGTGGTGCTGGTTGTGGGCGCTAAGAAGATATATGCCCATCGAGTCATTTTGTCAGCCTGTAGTCCCTACTTCCGAGCGATGTTTACAGGAGAATTGGCGGAGAGCCGTCAGACAGAAGTAGTGATCCGAGACATAGATGAGAGGGCTATGGAACTACTGATAGACTTCGCATATACCTCCCAGATAACTGTGGAAGAGGGCAATGTTCAGACCCTTCTGCCAGCTGCTTGCCTCCTCCAACTGGCAGAAATACAGGAAGCCTGTTGTGAATTCTTAAAGAGACAATTAGATCCTTCTAACTGCCTGGGCATTCGGGCATTTGCTGACACACATTCATGTCGTGAGTTGCTAAGGATAGCTGACAAGTTCACTCAGCATAACTTTCAAGAGGTGAGTTGTACTTGGTGGTTTGCATGCATTCACAATGTATTTGTCAGGAGAGCAATATGGGCTCATATTGTGCTAACTAACACATACCTGCTTAAGTGTTTATTGCTGATTCTAACTCATCAGAGAGGTTATAAATTCTAAGCCTTGTTTTTATATTGGAAAACAATTTTGTATTCCCTTAGCAAAAACTAAAGTTTAAGGATTGATTTCCCCCAGCCACATTCATAAAAGGCTAATTTTCAAGTCAGAATATGGTTTATTAATTTATAAGGAGATTTGTGTCTGATAAGATATTTGGTACTGGTCATTTGCATGAAGCATTTCCTTCCTGATTTTATGGATTGTTCAGCAAAATAAATTGTACATCAGAGATTATTTGGTGAACTAATAATCAGAAAAGTGAAATTAGATGTTATCAAAATAATTGTTATTAAACCTATTTTTCATTCATTCATTTAATCAATATTTGTAAAGCTACTGTGCTTTAGCCACTGCACTTGGGAACAAGATACCTAGGTGTCTCTTCTAGTGGAGTTTATAATCTAGCAGGAAAGACAGCAGTTGAATGCTTAATTATACAAATAATTAATTATAGTTAATAGGTGCTACAAAGAAGAGTCCCTGGATGATTTAACAGTGTATTACAGAGAGATTTACTTTTGGTTCTGGAACAGTGCATACAAAATTCTGAGACATGAAGAAATATTAACAAGTTTGAGGAACCTTTGAAATCCAGAGAGCAAAGGGGAGGGTGTTAGATAATGCTTTTACAGAAAGAACAGAGCCAGATCACATTGGAGTTAATAGACCATGTTAAGAATTTGAGGTTTAATATTAAGACCAATAGAACACCATTAAAACATTTTAAGCAAAGGAAAGATGTGATCCTTTTCATATTTTAATGTCACTCTTATGTCCACCAGAATAACCTCCAATGGATCAAAGGTTTTAAAAATACAAAGCGAAGCCATGAAAATAGTAGAAAATGATATGAAGCAATTCCTTTATAATCTTGAAAAGAAGACGACCTTTCTAATTGACTAACCCAAAAGGCATGGAGGAAAAAATTGATAGATTTGACCATATAAAAATTAAAAATTTCTGCATAATGAAGCAAAACAATAACAAGGCAAAAGTCAAAGACAAATGGAGGGGAAATATTTGCAACTCATATCACAAATGCTATCTCCTTAATATATCAAGAGCTCCTGTTGGTCAGTAACCTAGACCAGTGACCTAGTAGAAAAATGGTCAGTAAACAAGGAATTCAGATTGCCCTTAAACATATGAAAATCTGTTCAAACTTGTTCATAATAAGTGAAACACAAAACTACACCAGAGTACTATTTTTTAATGTATCAGATTACAAAGTTTGATTTACACACCCTGTTGACAAGACCAAGGAGAATTAGCTATATTGCTAGTGTACGTGTAAGTTGATACAACCCCTCTGAAAGGAAATTTGGCAGTAACTATCAAAATTACACACTTTTTGCTCACGCTTTTTGACTCAGCAACCCCATTTCTGGGAATCTGTACTACAGATATTATGGAGAGGCAAACAGTTTGAGGAGTTAAGAGCATGGATTCCATCTTAGGCATTCAGTTTGAGATGCCTATGAGATACCTAAACAGAGAATTTGAGCAGGTCACTGTTTATATGAGTCTGTATCTTAGAAAAGAGGTTAGGCTGAGATTAAAAGTTAGGAATCATCAACATAGTAATTAAGTCATATTAATTAAACTATGGCTTAATCCTTTTTAGGCAGGATATAACTAACCCTGAAGCCATAAAAGAAATTTGGTTGAAAATGAATTTAAAACTTTTTAAAAACAAAAAGCACCATAAACAGGTTAAAAAAAAAAATCAATGTCAGTGCTATCATATAGTAGAGAGAAAGGGGAAAAACCCTAAAATTTTTCCAATATTGGAGGATGATTAGTGAAAGAGCAACTGGCAAAGGACACTGGGAATAACTAGAGTAGAGAGAAGAGGAAAATCAGCAGTTCGGGGGTCATGAAATGCAAAGGAAGGGATTGTTTTAAGAAAGAGGAAATAACCAGATATAGATATATATTCACTGGTTCTGCATTCACAGATTCAACCAACCATGGATCAAAAATATGAAAAAAAAATTCCATTGAGTTCCCAAAGGTGACGCTTGAATTTGTCAAGTGCCAACAACTATTTATGTAATGTTAACATTGTATTAGGTATTATAAGTAATTTAGAGGTGAGTTAAAATATATGGGAATAAAATTGGTTAAAATATGTAATTAGGAAAACCGGTGATTTGGGGGAAAAATAAACTCTAAACAGATGGAATTCCCAATGAGTAAATAAATTATACCTAAAAAATTTTTTAAATTCTAGAAGAAAGCATTAGCAGGCCAGGGGTAAAAATGGCCATTCTAAGCAGGATATAACACCGAAGCCATAAAGAAAGATTGATAAATTTGGTTGCATAAAAATTGTTGTTGTGTATAACAACAATAACAAATGAAAAAGCACCGTAAACTAAATTAAATTATACCAAACTCAGAAAACCTATTTGGACATACATGACAGAGCTGTGGCTCTGGTGTAGGCTGGTGGCTACAGCTCCAATTGGACCCCTAGCCTGGGAATCTCCATATGCTGCAGGAGCGGCCCTAGAAAAGGCAAAAAGACAAAAAAAAAAAGAAAAGAAAAATAGGCAAAGGATATGAATAAACAATGTGTAAAAAAGAAACATTCTGGGAATTCCCGTCGTGACTCAGTGGTTAACGAATCCGACTAAGAACCATGAGGTTGCGGGTTCAGTCCCTGGCCTGCTCAGTGGGTTAGGATCTGGCATTGCCTTGAACTGTGGTCTAGGTCACAGACACGGTTCTGATCCCACATTGCTGTGGCTCTGGCGTAGATGGCGGCTACAGCACCACTTAGACCCCTAGTCTGGGAACCTCCATATGCTGAGGGAACAGCCCTAGAAAAGGCAAAAAGAAGACAAAAAAGAAAAAAAGAAAAAAGAAACATTCTGCAGTTCCCGTTGTAGCTCAGTGGTTAACTAACCTGACTAGCATTCATGAGGACGTGGGTTTGATCCCTGGCCTTCCTCAGTGGGTTAGGGATCCAGTATTGTGAGCTGTGGTGTAGGTCGCAGACGCAGTTCAGATCCTGCATTGCTGTGGCTCTGACATAGGCTGGTGGCTGCAGCTCTGATTCAGCCCCTAACCTGGGAACCTCCATATGCCGAGGGTGTGGCCCTAAAAAAAAAAAAAGAAAGAAAAAAGAAACATTCAAGTGTAAAGCATGAAGGGATACTCACTCTTAGACATAGTTGAACGTACACCAAAACAACACATTTTAACCTATAAGATTAGAAAAAAAATTTTTATTTATTTGCTTTTTAGGGCTGCACCTACAGCATATGGAAGTTCCCAGGCTAGGGGTCAAAGTGGAGCTACAGCTGCCGGCCACAGCCACAGCAACTTGGGATCTAAGCTGTGTCTGTAACCAACACCACAGCACACAGCAATGCCAGATCCCCTACCCACTGAGCGAGGCCAGGGATTGAACCTGCATCCTCATGGATACTAGCCAGATTCATTTCCACTGTGCCACAATGGGAACTCCCATAGAAAAATAATTTTTAAACTTTATTTGAAAAAAATTCAAAAAGAAAATTAAAGTTCATAAGAAATGCAGGAAAAAGAAAAAACTTCCAAATACCCTTTACCCAGATCAAGTAGTTGTTACCATTTTGCCATATTTTCTTTATCATTTTTCTTATTATATATAAAATATATTAAAATATCTATATAATAAAAGGCTTTAAAGTCTTTCTTTGCCCCAGTGATTTGAGATAACATCTTTACTATAAACTGACTTTCTGTGTGTGCTTGGTTCTAGACCTTCTGTTTTAGGCCATGCACCAGTACTGCACTGTTCGCTGTGTTTAAATTATTTAGGCTCTGTAGAGTAAACAGAAGAATATAGTACAAGAGCTAGCACTCCCACCATATAACTTTTTTTCAGTGTTTTCCTTCTTTCTTGCACGATTATTTTTCCAAATAAACTTAGCATCACATTATCCAGCTCTGAGAAGAAAAACTTTTTCCTGTATTTATTGAAATCATATTAATTTATTAGTTAACTTAAGAAGAAATCATTTTTGCACATTGAGTTGTCGTATCCAAAAACAATGGATGTCTTTGTATTTCTTCAATTCTATTTCTGTGTCTCTTAGGAATTTTGTATAGTTTTCTTCAGTTAGGTTTTGTGTAGTTTTTAAGCTTATTTTAAGTATATTTTTTCCTAACAGTCATTTGCTTATTTGAATCTGTTTCCAATTTGTTTTCTTTTTTTTTTTTTGTCTTTTGTCTTTTTGTTGTTGTTGTTGTTGCTATTTCTTGGGCCGCTCCCTCGGCATATGGAGGTTCCCAGGCTAGGGGTTGAATCGAAGCTGTAGCCACTGGCCTACGCCAGAGCCACAGCAACGCGGGATCCGAGCCGTCTGCAACCTACACCACAGCTCACGGCAACACCAGATCGTTAACCCACTGAGCAAGGGCAGGGACCGAACCCGAAACCTCATGGTTCCTAGTCGAATTGGTTAACCACTGCGCCACGACGGGAACTCCTGTTTTCTTTTTTTTAATTTAAGAAAAATTTGGAGTTCCCGTCGTGGCTCAGTGGTTAACAAAGCTGACTAAGAACCATGAGGTTGCAGGTTCGATCCCTGCCCTTGCTCAGTGGGTTAAGGATCCGGCATTGTCGTGAGCTGTGGTATAGGTCACAGATGCGGCTCAGATCCCATGTTGCTGTGGCTCTGGCGTAGGCTGGTGGCTACAGCTCCGATTAGACCCCTAGCCTGGGAACCTTCATATGCCATGGGAGAGACTCTAGAAAAGGCAAAAAAAAAAAAAAATTATATGGCTTTTAAAATTTACTTTCCATTAATAGTAATAAAATATTCTCTGTACTCCTTGTCTTGTGCAATACATCCTTGAGCCCTATCTTACACCCAGTAGTTTGTACCTCCCCCCTCTCCCACCTCTGTATAGCATTACCCCATCCACATTGGTAACCATTAGTTTGCTCTCTGTCTCTGTGAGTCTGCTGCTTTTTTTGCTATATTCACTAGTTTGCATTTTTTAGATTGCACATATAAGCGATATATAATTTTTGTCTTTCTCTGACTTATTTCACTTAACATATTGCCCTCCAAGTCCATCCATGTTGCTGCAGATGACTAAATTTCATTCTTTTTTGTTTGCTGGTTTTTTGTTTTTTGTTTTTTTGCCACGCCCACAGCATGTGGAAGTTCCCAGACCAGGGATCGAACCCAAGCCACTGCAGTGACCACACAAGATCTTTAACCTCCTGCGCCACAGGAGTATTCCATTGTGCATGTGCACGTGTGTGTGTGTGTGTGTGTGTGTGTGTGTGTGTAAAATCACATGCTGTTTCTTTATCCACTCATCTGATACACTTGTGTTTCTTGGCAATTATAATGCTGCTATGAACATTGGGGTGCATGTATCTTTTTGAATTAGTGTTTTTGTTTCTTTTGGATATATACCCAGGAGTGGAATTGCTGGGTCATATGGTAGATCTATTTTTAGTTTTTTGAATAATCTCCATACTGTTTTCCACAGTGACTGTATCAGTTTACATTCTTGGCAAGACTATTCTAGGGTTCCCTTTTCTCCACATTGTTGCCAGCATTTGTTATTTATGTTCTTTTTGATGTAGCCATTTTTACAGGTGATTGGTGGTATCTCATTGTGGTTTTGGTTTGCATTTCCCTCATGATTAGCAATGTTGAGCATCTTTTCAGGTGTCTGGTGGCCATCTGCATTTACTATTTGGAAAAATATCTCTTCTTCTGATGTTGGATTGTATGAGCTGTATATGTATGTTGCATATTAATTTCTTATCATCATATCATTTGCAGATATTTTCTCCCATTCAGTAAGGTGCTTTTTCATTTTGTTGATGATCTCTTTTGCTGTGCAAAAACCTTTTTTTTTTGCTTTTTTTCTTTTTTAGGGCTGCAGGTGTGGCATATGGAAGTTCCCAGGCTAGGGGTCGAATCAGAGCTATGGCTGCCAGCCTACACCACAGCCACAGCAACATGGGATCCAAGCCACATCTGTGACCTACACCACAGCTCATGGCAACACCGGATTCTTAACCCACTCAGCAAGGCTGGGGTCAAACCTGCATCCTTATGGATACTAGTCAGGTTTGTTTCCACTGAGCCACAACATGAACTCCCAACTTTTAAGTTTAATTGAGTTCCATTTGTTTATTTTTGCTTTTATTTCCTTCATGTTAGGAGACAGATAAAAAAATATATATATTGCTGTGTTTCAAGGAGTATTCCGCCTATGTTTTCCTTTAAGAGTTTTATAGTATCTGGCCTTACATTTAGGTCTTTAATCCATTTTGAGTTTGTTTTTTGTGTATTATGTTAGAGAAGGTTCTAATTTCATTCTTTTACATGTAGCTGTCTAGTCTTCCCAGCACTTAATGAAAAAGACACTGTCTTTTCTTCATAGTATATTCTTGCCTCCTTAATGGTAGATTAATTGATCATAAGTGTGTGGCATACCTTCGATCATAATAGTCTCTTAAGATCCTTTGTATTTCTGTGGTGTTGGTGGTAACTTCTTTTTTATTTCCGATTTTATTGATTTAAGCCCCCTCATCTTCCTTCTTGATGAGTCTGGCTAAAGGTTTATCAATTTTGTTTATTTTTTCAAAAAACCAGGTTTTAATTTCATTGATCTTTTCTGTTGTTTTCTTAGTCTCTTATTTCATTTTTCTGCTCTGATCCTTATGATTTCTTTACTTCTTCTAACTTTGGGTTTTATTTGTTCTCTCCTTAGTTGCTTTAAGCATAAGGTTAGGTTGCTGATTTGAGATTTTTCTTATTTCCTGCAGTACATTTGTATTGTTATAAACTTCCCTCTTAAAACTTCTTTTGCTGCATCTCATAGTTTTTTGATTGTCATATTTTTATTTTGATTTGTCTCTAGGTATTTTTTGATTTCTTCAGTGATCCATTGGTTGTTGAGTAGCATATTGTTTAGTCTCCCCACTATGCTTGTGGGTTTTGTGGGGATTTTGTCTTTTTCTTTTTGGCTACACCCACAGCACATGAAAGTTCCCTGGCCAGGGATCGAATCCAAGCCAGAGCTGGGACATATGCACAGTACCAGCAATGCCAGATCCTTAACCCACTATGCCAGGCCAGGGATTGAACTGGCACCTCCACAGAGACAAGCTGGATCATTAACCCACGGCACCACAGTAGGAACTTAGTGGGTTTTTTTTCTTGTAGTTGTTTTCTAGTCTCATAACATGTTGGTCAAAATGGATGCTTGATATGATTTCAGTTTTCTTAAATTACCAAAGCTTGCTTTGTGCCCTAGCATGTGCTCTATCCTGGAGAATGATCCATGTGCAGTTAAAAGAGTGTGTATTCTGCTGTTTTCAGATGGAATGCTCCATATATATCATTTTCACCCATTTGGTCTAATTTGTTATTTAAGGCCTGTGTTTCCTTATTGATTTTTCTGTCTGGATGATTTGCCATTGATGTAAGTAGGGTATTAAAGTCCCCTACTATAGTTTTAGTGTCAGTTTCTGTTTTTCTCTCTGTTAATATCTCCCTTATATATTGAGGTGCTCCTATGTTCAGTGCATATATATTTACAGTTGTTATACCTTCTTGGGTTTTTCTCTTATTATGTAGTGTTCTCCTTTGTCTCTTCTATCACTCTTTATTTTATTTTATTTTATTTTATTTATTTTTTTCCCCACTGTACAGCAAGGGGATCAAGTTATCCTTACATGTATACATTTTTCCCCCACCCTCACTCTTTATTTTAAAGTCTGATATAAACATTGCTACTCTGCCTACAATTTTTACTCACGTGGAGTACCTTTTTCCATCCTCTCACTTTCAGAGTGTATGTGTCTCTAGATCTGAAGTGAGTCTTTTATAGGCAGCATATATATAGATCTTGTTTTTGTATCTACTCAGCCTCTCCTATTTCTTTTGGTTAGAGCATTAAGTCCCTTTACATTTAATGTAATTTTCAATATATATGTTCTTATTACTGTTTGTTAATTGTTTGTGGTTTGCTCTTGTAGGTCTTTTTTTTCCCCTTTCTTCTCTTTTCTCATGATTTGATGACTATCTTTAGTGTTAGATTCCTATTCTTTTTTTCTTTTTTCTCTGTAAATCTATTAAAGATTTTTCTTTTGCAGTTACCATGAGGCTTTTGTATAGCAATAATATGTACATGCACACATGCATACGTAGATATATGTGATTGTTTTAAGTTGCTGGTTTCTTATTTTCAAATGTAATTTAAAATCCTGCAGTTGTATTCTCCTCCCCTCATGAGTACTGTTTTTGATATTGTATTTTACATCTAATTGTTTTGTGTATCCCTAATAGCTTATTGTATATATAGATGGTTTTACTACTTTTGTCTTTTAACCTCCCTGCCAGCTTTATGTGTGGATGATTTCCTACCTTTACTGTCTGTTTGTCTTTACCAGTGAGCTAATTTTCTTATTTCTACTTGGTGGCCTTTTCTGTTTCTCCTAAAGAAGTTCCTTTAGCATTTGTTGTAAAGATTATTTGGTGATGCTGAATTCTTATAGCTTTTGGTTGTCAGTAAGGCTTTTGATTTCTCTGTCAAATCTGAACAAGAGCCTTGCTGGGTAGAGTAGTCTTGGTTGTAGGTTTTATCATTTCATCACTTTGAAAAATATCATTCCATTCACTTCTGGCCTGCAGAGTTTCTGCTGAAAAACCAACTGATAGCCTTATGAGAGTTTCCTTGTGTGTTACTTGTTGCCTTTCCCTTGCTGCTTTTAATGTTCATTTTTTATTTTTGTCATTTTAATTACAATATATATTGGTGTGTTCCTCTTTGGGTTTATCCTGTATGGGACCCAGTACTTTCCAGACTTGGATGACTATTTCCTTTCAGCTATTATGTCTTCAAATATGTCCTCAGGTTTTTCTCTCTTCTTCTGGGACACATATAATGCAAATATTAGTATGCTTGATGTCCCAGAGCTTTCACAAACTGTCATTTCTTTTCTTTCTTTTTTCTATTCAGTGGCAGTGATTTACACTGCTCTCTTTTGGCTTACTGCTCTGTTCCTCTGTATCATTTAGTCTGCCATTGATCCCTTATAGTGTATTTTTCTTTTCATTCATTGTATTCTTCATCTCTATTCACTAGTTCTTTATATTTTCTAACTCTTTGTTAAAAACTTTTAGCTTCTCACTCTGTGCCTCCACTCTCCTCCCAGGTTCTTTGATTATCTTTACAGTCATTACTCTGAACTCTTTTCTTGGGTAGATTGCCTATCTGCATGCCATTTAGTTGTTCTTCTGGGGTTTTATCTTGTTCTTTCATCTGAAACATGTACCTCTGCTGCTCCCATTTTCTCTAAGTTGCTATTTGTATTTTTATGTAAATGGTAGGTTAGTTACATTTCTCATACCTTGGAGAAGTAGCCTTCTATAGGAGAAGTCCTGCATGTCCCAATGATGCACTTCCTTCTCAATCACCCAGGCTTTATGCTCTTGGAGTTCCCCCTAAGAGAGCTATGTAAATCTTTCTATTGTAGCAGGATGACTGTGGGTGGTTGGTAGGTTTGGTTAGCCCCTAACTCAGTTGGTTGCCAGGTCCTGTCTTGTGCATATGTTACTTCCTGGCTGCTGTTTAGCAAGACCTGCTCACAAGGTGGCTGCCTGCAACAGGGGCCTTGGGGTTAGTGCTGGCTCACTGGCAGCAGGAGTCAGGGTCCCAAAGACTCCAGGGCTGTTGTCTACCCACTGGCAGATGACATTAGTTCCTGAGGTTAGTACTGGACTACTGCCAGCAGAGCCATTCCTGGAGTCTGGTTGCATGGCCCAGGGATTCCAGAGCTTGTTTCAGATCACTAGGGGGTTGGGGATGGGGACGCTGGGGTTGGATATGGAGTCCAGGGTATCCCAAAGCTTGTGTTGGCCTTCTTGTGGATATCTGGTCCCAGAGTAAGGCCTGGCCTCCTGTGGGTGGACTGGGTCCACAGGCTGTGGGATCCATTTTCTTGAATGTGGTGTCTGTTCCTGGTGAGTGAAGCTGGTCCAGAGGCTAGTGCAGGCTTCCTGGAGGGAAGGGCTTGTGTCTCCCCACTGGTAGGTGGAGCTGAGTCTTGACCCTCTGCAGGGCCGTGTCTGGAGGCTGCTGTGGACTGAGGAAGTCTTCAGCTATCCTGTCTGCTGATGGATGGGGCTTTGTCCACACCCGGTTAGTTGTTTGGTCTGAGGCATCTCAGCACTGGAGTCTACAGGCTCTTGGGTGGGACCAAGTCTTGGTACTAATGAGCCAAGATGGCAGCCACCAGTAGCAGTGTTCACAGGTAGAATGTCCCCAAATATGTCTGCCACCAATGTCTGTGTCCCCAGGGCGAGCTGCAGCTGCCCTCCCCAACACCTGTCCAGGAGACACTCTAAGACCAGCAAATACCTCTGGCCCAGATGCCTATCAGTTTACTGCTTTTGGCCTGGGTCCCAGTGAGCATGAGATTTTGTGTGCACTCTTTAAGAGTGAAGTCTTTATTTCCTCTAGTCTTGTGGGGCTCCTAGAATTAAGCCCCACTGGTCTTCAAAACCAAATGCTTTAGGGGATTGTTTTCCCAGTACAGGACTCCCAGGCTAGGGAGCCTGACACAGGGCTCAGAACTCTCACTCCTGGGGGAGAATCCCTCCAATATAATTATTCTCCAGTTTGTGGGTCATCCACCCTGGGAATATGGGATTTGATTATATCATGAGTCCGCTTTTCCTACCTGTCTTGTTGTGATTCCTTCTTTATGTCTTTAGTTGTAGATCTTTCCCAGTCTTTTTTTATCAATGGTGTTCTGCAGATACTTGTGATTTTGGTATGCTCCTGAGAGGAGGTGAGCTCAGAGTCTTCCTTCTCTGCCATCATGGTCAGTCTCCTCCTAAGTGTATCTTTTGTTGGTATTGTAAATAGATTTTTCTCTTTCATTAGAATTTCTAGTCTTATTTAATGTATATGAAAGCTACCTTACTGAATTTTTTAATTCTTTCAGCTTCTTTTTCCATTGATTCTTTAGAGTTTTCTGAGCATTCTATCATGTCATCTGCATGTCAGTAGTTTTATTTCTTCTTTTCCAATTGTTCATACCTCCAGTTGTTATCTTTCTATAGTTGCTTGGTTTAATATTTCTAGTAAAATGTTAAATAATATTGGAAATATTGGACATACTTTCTTTGCTTCTATTGATAGTAGGAATGCCTTTGGTGTTTTCCCGTAATAGACTGGCTTTGGGACTGAGATGTGAGCATTTTATCATATTAAAGAAATATCCATGTCCAACAATTCCTATTTTCTTGGATGCTTTTTATTAGAAATGGTGTTGAATTTTTGTCAAGGGCTTTTTCAGTATTTTTGGAGGTAATCATATGAGTTTTTCTCCTTAAATGCACTAAAATGAATGACATTAATGGAATTCTAAAATTAGAGCATTTTTATGGTCTTGCTTTACACATTTTGGTTGTGGTATACTATTATTGTGATGTTGGAATCTATTCACTACTATTTTCTTTAATTTTTATATCAATATTCATAAGTGATATTAGTCTTTTTCCTGTGCTGTCTTTATCAGGTTAGATATAAAGTTATACTTCATAAAAATGAGTTAGAAGTTTTTCATCATGTTTTGTGCTTTGAAATTGTAAAACATTGGGACTATGTAGCCTCTGAAAGTTTGTAGAATTTCTCTGTGAAACTATCTAGAGTTGGTGTTTTTTTTATGAAGTAGTTTATTGATAATTTTCTCTCTTTTCTACAAAATTTTCTTTCTCTACTAGCATCAATTTTGGTAAAATATATCTCCTTAGAAAATAATCGGTTTCGGGAGTTCCCATCATGGCACAGTGGTTAACGAATCTGACTAGGAACCATGAGGTTGCAGGTTCAATCCCTGGCCTCGCTCAGTGGGTTAAGGATCCGGTGTTGCTGTGAGCTGTGGTGTACGTCGCAGACACAGCTCGGATCCCGCGTTGCTGTGGCTCTGGTGTAGGCTGGTGGCTGCAGCTCCAATTAGACCCCTAGCCTGGGAACCTCCATATGCCGTGAGTGTAGCCCTAGAAAAGATGGAAAGACAAAAAATAATAATAAAAATAAAGTTTAAAAAAAAGAAAATAATCAGTTTCATCTTGGCTTTCAAATTTATCTGTATAAAGGGATACAAAGTATTCTCTGTTAATTTTTTGGCTTCTGCATCAATGGTTACTTACCCCTTGGTATTTAGTATTTTGTATATGTGTGCTTTCAATGTTTTTTCCTTGGATAAAGTAGCTAGTGCTATTCATTTTTTCCCAAAGATACAGTACTTTGACTTATTAATTAGATCAACAACTTTTTTACTCTGTTTCATTATGTTCTGGTTTTACCTTTCTTAGTTCCTTCCTTGTGCTCTCTTTTGGCTTCCTGAGTTCTTTTTTTAGCACTTTTTTTCTTTACCAAGAACAATTAATAGAAAAAAGTTTAATTTCCAGAAAGAAGGGATTTGGGGGGAATTTGTATTTTATTTTCAATTTCTAGTTTTAGTGCATTGTGTATTTAATTTTAGTGCATTGTGCATTCAGTGTATTGCATTTGTGTTGTTTATAATATTTCTACTTCATGAAATTTACTAACATTTTTCTTAGTAACCTAATATATGATCAGTTTTTCTATTTTATGTGTGTATGAGAAGGAGGTGTATTTTCTAATCTGTATTCTTATAAAATAGTTTTAGATTCATAAGGTCTATCTTTTTAATTGTTGCTTAGGTCTTTTATATTCTTTTTAAATTAAAGTATAGTTGCTTTACAACGTTTCTTCAATTTCTGTTGCACAGCAAAGTGACCCAATCACACACATTTCCCTGTGCTGTACAGTAGAGTCCCTTTGCCCATCCATTCCAAATATAACAGTTTGCATCCAAAAACCCTGAGCTGCATGTCCATCCCACTCCCTTCCCCCTCCCCCTGGGAACCACAAGTCTGCTCTCCTTGGCTGTGATCTGTTTTGTTTTGTAGATAGGATCATCTGTGCCATATTTTAGATTCCACAAATAAGTGCTATCATATGGTATTTATCTTTTTCTTTCTGGCTTACTTCATTTAGTATGAGAATCCCTATATATTCTCATTTTTTGTCCACAGACTTATAAGTCTCTTATTTGTGTGTTTCTATTACTCCTTGCATTATCTGTGTTTATATTGGTTGTTGTTATGTTGCTTGATTTATATATGCAGTCATCTTGTGTCTTACAGATTGTAACTTTTAGCTTTATAAAGTGTCCTCCTTTGTCAGATTTAATTCATTTGTCCTCTGAATTCTACTTTATCTGATATCTGGCTTTCAGTTACTATTGTTTTCACTCACCTGATATATCTTTGCTCATCCCTTTACTTTTAGTCTTTTTGCATCATGATATTGTAAGTATTTTTCTTGAATTCAAGTAGAATTGGGTTACACTTTATAAACCAGTTTGAAAATCTTTTTTCTTTAAATAAGAAATTAAAGCCTGATTGTATCTATTACTATGACTGATATGTTTGTTCTCGGTCATAATATTTTTGTAAATAGTATCCAAAATTGTTTTTACTATATTTCTTTAGGTAGTATCTTTGCTTTATGTGTGTGTGTGTGTGTGTGTGTGTGTGATTTTTTGGGAGGAGCAGGGGGTGATGCCACACCTGCAGCATATAGAAGTTCCCAGGTTAGGAGTTCCCATCGTGGCTCAATGGAAACAAAGCTGACAAGCATCCATGAGGACACGGTTCCATCTCTGGCCTCACTCCTCAGTGGGTTAAGGATCCAGCATTGCCGTGAGCTGTGGCATAGTTCGCAGACTCAGCTCAGATCTGGTGTTGCTGTGGCTGTGGTGTGGGCCAGCAGCTGTAGCTCCAGTTCAGCCCCTAGCCCAGGAACTTCCATATGCTGAGGGTGCAGCCCTAAAAAAGACTAAATAAATAATTAAAATGGAAGTTCCCAGGCTAGGGGTTGAATCAGAGCTATAGCTGCTAGCCTATGCCACAGCAATACCAGATCTGAGACGTGTCTTTGACCTACACCACAGCTCACGGCAACCCACTGAGTGGGCCAGGGATTGAACTCACATCCTCAGGGATACTAGTCAGTTTCGTTACCACCGATCCACAATGGGAACTCCTTCTTTGTTTTTTGTTTTAATTTCTTCTGCTATGTGGGAAGGTTTTTTGTTCTCATGGTTAATTTTGAGAACTAGAAAAAAGAAGAGCAAACTAAACCCAAAGAATAAAGGTTAGAGCAAAAACCAGTGGTACTTGAAAAACACAAATGCCAAAAACTAACTCAGGAAAGAGAAAACCAGGAGTTCCCATTGTGGCTGAGTATCCATGAGGATGTGGGTTCAGTTCCTGGCCTCGCTCAGTGGGTTAAAGATCCCGTGTTGCCATGAGCTGTGGTATAGATCACAGACACGACTCAGATCCCATGTTCCTGTGGCTGTGGCATAGGCCTACAGCTGCAGCTCTGATTTGACTCTAGCCTGGGAACTTCCATGTGCAGCACCTCCCCCCACCTAAGAAAAAAAAGAAAGAAAGAAAGAGAAAACCAGAATAACCCTGTATCTTTGAAAGAAAGTGAATTCATAATTTTAAAACCCTCCCACAAAGAAAACACCAGTCCCAGATGGTGAATTCTACTGAACATTTAAGAAAGAAATAATACTAATCTTATACAAAATCTTTCAAAAAAAGGTAGAGGAGATTGCTAAATAAGGAAAAATAACTCTGATGTCAAAACTACTGACCGTAAAGGAAAATTACAGATCAGTATCTCATGAATTTAGATGGGAAAACTCTTGGTAAATATTAGTAAATCGATTCTAACAAAGTATAAAAAGAGGAGTACACCATGACTAAATGGAGTTTACACCTCATTAAATTAAATAAAAAGTCGGTATTTTATAGTCACACTTACTTTTTCATTCAAAATAGTTCAACTTCTTCCTACAACTTTTTAAAAAGATTTGACCCTTGACTTCATTCCACTATTTTCAAATATCAAATGCACCCTCTAAAAAAGAAAGATTTGTCATCACTGAGAATTTCCCAAAGTCATTGGACCCCAGATTAAAAACTCCCTGCTTTAGGACCTTTGGGGATGACGGTAATGTCCTCTATCTTGATTGTGGGCATGGTTACATGAGCATATACATTTATCAAAACTTATTGAACTATACATTTAAAATAAGAAAATAAAGTGTATTTTTAAAAATTTCCTGTTTTAACAACAGTTTATTTTTTTGATTTGAGGTAGTTAATAAATATCTGAAGAATATATATATATATGTATTTTTTCGGGCTACACCCACAGCATATTGGAAGTTCCCAGGCTAGGGGTCAAATCGGAGTTGGAACGGCTGGCCTACGCCACAGCCACACCAACATCAAATCCGAGCCATGTCTGTGACCTCCATCGAAGCTTATAGCAACACCAGATCTGTAACCCACTGAGCAGGGCCAGGGATTGAACCCGTGTCTTCATGGATACTAGTCAGGTTTTGTTACCACCGAGCCACAACAGGAACTCCTGAAGAACATTCTTAATAGTAAAGAAAGTTTTAGAATCTTTTGTAGTTATAACCCTGTCTTCTAAGTGAACCCAATATATAATGAAATCCCAGTGAGGAGATTACCTTTGTTCATGGACTAGAATGGTTCTGTGTAGATGTTAAAAAAAAAAAAAAAAAGTTACCATTTGAGGCTTAACACTTGTGACTCATCTAAATTATTTTCAAACAAATCTATATTTAATTTCCTTCTGTTATTTAATCCATACAGCATTACTCTTGCTTGTAAACATAAACTTAAAATTTTTCTTTCAACTCAACGACACTGAGTTCACCATTCACTTCTGTTACAACAGCTCTAGAATACTCTCTTTGTTCATTCTTGTTTTCATTCAGTTTTATTCATTCTTCAGATTGCATCTGCATTTATCTGAAGAAACAAACTAAAAGTAAGTTCATTACTATAAGAGTATGGGAGTTAAAACTTAGATCTCTTACAAACTCTTATTTAGGAAATGGGTTTTGTTTTTGTTTTTTTGTCTTTGTCTTTTCTAGGGCCCCGCCTGCGGCATATGGAGGTTCCCAGGCTAGGGGTCTGATGGAGCTGTAGCTGCCAGCCTACGCCAGACCCACAGCAACTCGGGATCCGAGCCGAGTCTGCGACCTACACCACAGCTCCCCACAACGCCAGATCCTTAACCCACTGAGCGAAGCCAGGGATCAAACCCGCAAGCTCATGTTTCCTATTCGGATTCGTTAATCTCTGTGCCATGACGGGAACTCCGAGGAAGTGGGTATTTTAAAGCATTATTTTCTTAACCTGTTTTTTTTGGTTCAAGGATAGACTTCAGTGTTAGATTTGTCCTAATGATACATCATTAATATCTTTTTATTGTTGATGGAAAAAAGAGAAGTTATGTTTTAATCAGACTTTGTTCATCAAAAATGTTATTTTTGCCCTTTGCTCTTTTAGCGCCAAAAAAATTTTCTCACACTAATGTTCATGTCTTCTTGCCATCTAAGATTTCCAATAAGTGACCTTTTAATATCGTAGTGGTTTTTTCATAAACTTTAAACTTGGTGAGCCTTCATATTTATATAATATTTGGTTTATAATTACTAAATTAGGGGGAAATTATATACTTTGACAAGATCCTAAAAGAATGTTAAGGACTTCAGAGAGATATACAATATCATACTTGTACTTAGGAAATCATAGTGAAAAGAAGAGGAAAGTAAGATACAGCCATGGCTAAAATTTTTCGTGCTGTAAAGGCCAGCATACTTCATTTGGAGCTAGGCCCCAAATTTGGCTCTTGACTTTATAGCTCCCTGACATAAAGCTGCCAGGTAAAATACAGGGTGCCCAGTTAAATTTCAGATAAACAACAAATAGTTTTTAGTATAAGTATGCTCTGTATTTTTATTTGCTAAATCTGATAGACCTGCCACAAAGAATACAATGCAGCCCTTTTTTTTTTTTTTTTTTTGCTATTTCTTGGGCCGCTCCCGCGGCATATGGAGGTTCCCAGGCTAGGGGTCGAATCGGAGCTGCAGCCACCGGCCTACACCAGAGCCACAGCAACGCTGGATCCGAGTCACGTCTGCAACCTACACCACAGCTCACGGCAATGCCGGATCGTTAACCCACTGAGCGAGGGCAGGGACCGAACCCGCAACCTCATGGTTCCTAGTCGGATTCGTTAACCACTGCGCCACAACGGGAACTCCAAGCCATTCTAACTACTAAGTGATCTGGCTAAGCAATTTCACCTAAAATCTCAAGATTTCCTATTTAATTTCCTGAACCCCAGAAGACTTGTGCCAAAAAAATCGAAGTGCTCATTAGTATTTTTTACCCTAAGTACAGCTTATGGCCCTTAACTGTTTTGAGATTTGCAATTTTTCTCTAATGTAGCTTGGGGAAGAATTCTCAAACAAATATTCAAATTGTTTGGCTTATCTCATATCCTGCCAAACATTTTGACTTTTTGATGAGCATGAAAATAACCCTGTCCCAAGAGAATATATCATTTGCATCAGAGGTTGCATGGTGGGAATTTGAGCTCTTAAACCATATCCTCACTACACTTGTAGACATCACGTATAGCTCACTGTTCTGTCTGAATGAAAGAGCAAACCTCATGGAGTGTAGCAGTGACTGTTACCCTCCTCTGCATTGCACCCTGTCCCTTTTACTCTATGTACTGATGACAAGATTCACATGATTTGGGGATATGTGGCTGGATTGTACAACGAGGTAATATCCTTGTTGCCATTTCATCTGTACTTTTTTTTGTCCCATGTGTGCAACAGCTTGATGTGGGATCTCAGTTCCCAGACTAGGGATTGAACCCAGGCTGCAATGTGAAAGAGCCAAATCCTAACCACTAGACCACCAGGGAACTCCCATTTCATCTGCATTCTAACAATGGTCTAAGCCTTGGATAAAGATAAATTATTGGTGTGTTTGAAGTTTCATACACATATGAATACACCAGAGTTGCTTGGTCCTCAGAAGTTTTCATGGGAATTCATTGTATTCATTCTTACTTGTAGAATTGCTGACACCCTCATTCTTTTTTCAAACTGGCTCCTTGGTGTTTTTGCTCCTAGATATTGCTCTTTGGGCAGCTCATCTTCCTCTGAAAGTTTTTCCTGATTTTTTTATATGCCTCTTATATTTCTTTTTTTTTTTTTCTTTTTAGGGCCACACCCACGGCCTATGGAAGTTCCCAGGCTAGGGGTCTAATCTGAGCTAGATTTAATAGCCGCTGGCCTACACCACAGCTCATGGCAACGCCAGATCCTTGACCCACTAAGCAAGGCCAGGGATCGAACCCACAACCTCATGGTTCCTAGTCAGATTTGTTTCTGCTGAGCCACAACAGGAACTCCATGACTCTTGTATTTCTAGAATTATAATTTGGTATAGTTTAGTTTATTTTGAATATAAATTTTTGATACTTCACTTTTGGGGAAAGTATCATTTTTCTTAAATTGCTTGATCACAAATTGTTTTTCCTGAATTTTAATTGTACTTTCTGTATTGTCCTTTGAGCCCCCCCCCAAAAAAAAAACTAATACACTTTATTTTTTAGAGCAATTTTAGGTTGAGAGCAAAATCAAGCAGATAGAAGTTTCCATATGCCCTGTCTCCATACACAACGTAACCCCTCCCAATATCAGCATCCTGCACCAGAGAAGTATATTTGTTATGACAAGTGAGCCTACGTTGGCATGTTATGATCACCCAAAGTCCATAATTTACATTATGATTCACTCTTGGTGTTGTACATTCTATGAATTTTGACAAATGTATGATAACATGCACCAACCATTGTAGTATCAACAGTATAGTTTCATTGTCGTAAAAATCTTATGTACTCTGTTTTCTTTTTAAACTTTTCTTGTCCTTTGGTACTATTTTGAACTTCAGCTCCATTGTAAAATAGAGCTTCGCCCTACAACTGTAAAGAAAAATATTGAAATAAATCTGATCCCAGGGTTGTTTTTTTTTTTTTCTTTTATTCTGACCTAACTTCAAACAGGTGATGGAAAGTGAAGAATTCATGTTGCTTCCAGCCAATCAACTCATTGATATAATATCTAGTGATGAACTTAATGTTCGCAGTGAAGAACAGGTGTTCAATGCAGTGATGGCCTGGGTCAAGTACAGTATTCAAGAAAGACGTCCTCAGTTACCCCAGGTATGATAGAAATGCTTCTTGAAGTGACTGCTTTGTACTGGATGAAACAATATGTAGCTGACTTGCAAAAAATAAACCATTATCCTTTTTGTTAGACTGTAAGAAAGACCATCTCTTTCCCAATAATGGAGCTAAGTGTTAAGCATTTTGTGTTTATCATTATGAACTTTTTGCTCCTTTGCTTCCTTCCTCTCTATTTTGTATCAACTCTAGGTTTGTGCTATAGTACAAATCAGAACCTAAATGGCACAAAAAATGAACAAAAGAAAACAAGGATGGCAATCATCATGCTTCCCTCCCCTATGGCTTAGAAATCCCACCACTATATGAAGATTAAAGTAATGAATGGGTCATTAAGTCTCACTAAATGAAATGGTTAATATTCTTATTCTGACCATAGTCCTTAGCAATTTAATAGGATATTTTTTTGAATTTAGAGTCCAGTCATATATGCTAATTATAGAAGAGCTTATAACATACTTTTGAAAGCATGTACTAGCATTCTAAAGTGATACTGGTGTGCTTTCAATTTTCTGATTATTCTAATTACTGAATTGGTAGTTAGAATAAATTTAGTATTTATGCCTTTCTTCTGTCTTCCTTATTTATTTGTTAGATCAATTGATTAATTCATTTAGATTCAGAACAATTGGAAACACAATATGTGAGCATGAGTTATGTATTCTCTTAAATATCTTGCAGATGGAAGTCTGTGCCTTTAATACTGTTTATTATCTCATAGGTGCTACAGCATGTTCGTTTGCCATTGCTTAGTCCCAAATTCCTGGTGGGCACTGTAGGCTCTGATCCTCTCATCAAAAGTGATGAAGAATGCAGGTATAAATGACCCTGGATGGTAAAAATTAACTAAACATTCCTGTTTTCTCCTAATTTCCTTATTTGTACTGTTTTGTAAATACTGTATTTTTCAGTGATGAAGTCAGGGCAGTGTTTAACAGGTTTTTCTTCTGGGTAAGGGTCAAGAAGAGATGGAAGAAGAGGAGGACTGAACTACTAGTATTCCATTCCATTAGTTTTTTATGTGTAATGTTTATTGGTATAGACATGGCAACAAAGAGGTGGACTTCTAAGATTTTAATGCAAGCTTGAGTTCGAAGAGGCAGTTCTCTGCTAATATATTTTTTCTTGAGATAAGTTTAAATGATACTGTTGACTCTATCAAAGAGTGTCAGGAGCACTTTTTCATTCTATCACATATGCCTAGGTAGAAAATAGGACCAGCCTAGCTTTCTGAGATTGTAGACAGACTTAAAAGGTCTACCACATTCCTAAAGTAGCTGTAGAAGGAGTTCCACTACAGCTTGATGAAGCAGTTTCATAATTTTTGTTTTTGTTTTTGGCCATGCTCAGAGCATGCAGAAGTTCCTGGGCTAGGGATCAAACCTGCTCCACAGCTGTAATCAGAGCCACAGTAGGAACAACTCCAGATCCTTAACCTGCTGAGCCACAAGAGAACTCCTCATAATGTTTTTGTTTTTATTTTATTTTATTTTATTTTATTTTATTTTATTTTATTTTATTTTATTTTATTTTATTTTTAGGGCTACACCTGTAGCATATGGAAGTTTTCAGACTAGGGGTCAAATGGGAGCTACAGCTGCCAGTCTATGCCATAGCCACAGCAACACCAGATCTGATCTGGGTCTGTGACCTACATTATAGCTCGTGGCATTGCCAGATCCTTAACCAACTGAGGGGGACTAGGGATTGAACCTGCATCCTCATGGATACTAGTTGGGTTTGTTTCTGCTTAGCCACAAGGGGAACTCCATTATGTTTTTTTGATCAAAAGAAATTCTGAATGCTTTTACAAGACAAATGGACAAATAGGACACCTATTTTATTGGGCTATCTTTATAATATATATAGAATTAATAAACCAATTAACCATTTTTTCCCCAGCATGTTCCATATATTAAAATGAAAGAGTGAGTCAGTACTCAGAATTCTCCTTAAACTATATTAATCTTGGGATCTTCTTTAGTGACTAAACAAACTTGTTCTAGAATCGGGAATCCCTAGGACAGAGATAGAATATATACATTCACTTGCATTTTTCTGTAATCTGAAGCCTGTCCCTTTAACAGGAGATTTTACAGGGGGTTTTAGATGTTTATCTTTTAAACATAAAAAAAAAAGATAAATAGCAATTAATTCCCCCCAATATTGATAACAGCAGAAAGAAAACCATATGAATTGTGGATCCTGAAATCTGAAGAAACAATACAAAGGTGCCCCCTCTTATAAAATATAAATCAGATGGTACTGATTCCAATGCAGAACGTAAAGATACTTATGTGTAAGTCCCTTTTGAATTATTATTTACTAGCCGTGTGACCTTAGTCAAGTTATTTAGACCTCTTTCTGCTGCAGTTCCTTCATCTATAAAATAGGGATAGTGACAGTATCTATTCCATTGGGCTGTGGTGGAGATTAAATGAGGTAATATGTATTAAGACTTTGTTGTTGTTACTATTAATTTTGTGTTGGCTGCTAAGTATTCATTCTATTGTACTCTTTCTAGGAACCCCTAAACAATTTAATTAAAAACCACCTATTAGAAGATCATAGTCTTTGTTTTTAGCTGAGGAAGCTAGAAAGAATTCTTGGTCATCAGCTTGGAGTTTTGGAGAGTGTTGTTTGTTTTTGTTTTTAGCATGAATAAACTCAGAAGGGGCCTTAGCAAAGTCACATAGCTGGGACATGCCTGGGACTGGTCCAACAGTAATAAATTACTCGTTGTAACATAAAATAATTAGAGAAATAATTAATAGTGTAGTTTAGGAAACACTTTCAGAGTTGAGAGAAAACAGAGTTAAAAGATTGCATTTGCATTAGTCACTGAATCACTCGACTCAAGTGAAATAAGTCCATAAATAGTTTGAATTAGGATATTGTATCTAACAAGTATGATTACTAGGTTCTTTACATAAAGTACCTTAATAGAAAAAAAACTGTCCATCCTAGTAGACTTGTTGAGAGTAAACTATTCATACAGAACCTGATAGCAAGTTAATATTAAAGGACAGTAGAGTTTCTAGCAATCCAATCTTTTGACCTAGTTCTATTATTTTAATCAATCTAGCAAATCTCTAATGCCTTGACTGATGTGCTATTTTGTCAGTATCCTGCAAAATCTAATAAATTTGTTAGAAAGCAGTAACTATGCAGGCTGGTAATTAAGTTATAATCTTTAGTTTCTCATAAGTTATTGTTAGCCTCAGGCATATTGAGTTTTAGACTAAATTTGCAGTGAGATATGAAGTCATGATGGAAATACCAATCATTTCACAGCTAATAGTATGATTGGCATCGTTGCTGTCATGTTTGTGACCATTTTAATATTGGCTGGCATTTGTGATTTGGTTTGATTTAATACTTGCTCCTTTTTACCATCTTATATATTCCTAAACCACATTGGGATTTGACTAACAGCATTATTTAAACATCTGGAATAAAAGCAGAATTTTTTCCACAGGGACTTGGTAGATGAGGCTAAAAACTATCTTCTGTTGCCTCAAGAACGACCGCTAATGCAAGGACCAAGGACAAGACCACGGAAACCTATCAGATGTGGAGAAGTACTGTTCGCAGGTTTGGATCTTAGTGTGACTAAACCGAATATTTTCCCACATGAGAAATTGTCATTTGAATAGTCCCTTGGACTGTTGTGGCATCCACTTTCATAAGAGAAATACATAATAACATGATGTATCTTGACTCTTAACTCATGATCCAACACTGGTACCCTCCAAAAAAGATTTATATAAATCTAAAAATGTCATACAGTGGATGTTTTGTTTCAATGAATACCACGCATTAATTTTTATTCCAGTGTGCGAGTCACCTCATAATTATACAACTGTCAAAAAAAAAAAAAAAATCTTAAACAGAGAGTTCCTATTGTGGCTCAGTGGTTAACGAATCCGACTAGGAACCATGAGGTTGTGGGTTCGATCCCTGGCCACATCTGTCTAAGTCCCCACCTCCTGATACCATTGATGATTAGATTTCAGTATATGAATTTGGAAGGGACACAAACATCAGTCCATAGCAAGTTCTTTCACTTCAATTTTTTTCAAATCCTGATTCATGAAGCTAGCTGGAACCTATTATAGTCTTTGTATTTACACTTCGAAGTTCCAGTAATTCCATGGCTCTTAAATGTAGGCATCTTCAGATTCTGTTTTCCCATTTTGACATGTGAAGTGTTCTATTCCTTTTTGTCAGGGAGTTCTCTGCAATCACTGGAGCATAGTATGCTTTCCTATCAGCCTATCCACTTGCCCATCTTTTCCCCTCCAATTTTGTTTTCTCTTGGCATGTGAGAAGGTATTTTTCCCTACATTTTTAGAAGGAAAAATTGATAATTTGTGTTTAAATTCTCCTTTGTAAATTTTTCCAAGTTTCTTCACACAGACAGTTGCAACATTTCTTCAAAAAGAAAATTGTTGCCAAGTTTTCTTTTTCTCTAATCATCAGCCTTTTTCCTTCTTTCATTTTTTAAAAATTTTATTGTAGTTGATTTACAATATTCTGTCAGTTTCTGCTATGCAGCAGTGACCCAGTTACACATGTATATACATTCTTTTTCTCACATTATTCTCCATCATGTTCCATCACAAGTGATTGGATTTTGGAGTTCCCATCGTGGCGAAGCGGAAACGAATCCAACTAGGAACCATGAGGTTGCGGGTTCAATCCCTGGCTGGCTCAGTGGGTTAAGGATCTGGCATTGCCATGAGCTGTGGCGTAGGTCGCAAACACAGTTCAGATCCCGCGTTGCTGTGGCTCTGGCCGTAGGCCGTCAGTAACAGCTCCGATTAGACTCTAGCCTGGGAACCTCCATATACTGCAGGTGTGGCCCTAAAAAGACAAAAGACCAAAAAAGAAAAAAAAAGTAATTGGATATAGTTCCCTGTGCTATACAGCAGGATCTCATTGCTTATCCACTCCAAATACAATAGTTTCAGTGTATTGATCACAAATTCCCAGTCCCTCCCAGTCCCTCACCCTCCCCCTTGGCAACCGCAAGTATGTTTTTTGGTGTGGCTTTTTTTTTTTTTTTTTTGTCTTTTAGGGCTACACCCACGGCATATGGAGGTTCACAGGCTAGGGGTCCAATTGGAGCTGTAGCTACCGGCCTATACCACAGCCAAAGAAACACCAGATCTGAGCCATGTCTGTGACCTACACCACAGCTCACGGCAACACTGGATCCTTAACCCACTGAGCGAGGCCAGGGATCAAACCTGCATCCTCATGGATCCTAGTTGGGTTCATTAACTCCTGAATCCTGATGAGAACTCCCCCCACAAGTCTGTTTTCCATGTCCATGAGTTTGTTTCCTTTCTGTAGATAAGTTCATTTGTGCTGTATATCATATAGTATTTGACTTTCTCTGACTTACTTCACTTAATATGAGAATGTTTAGTTCCATCCATGTTGGTGCAAATGGCATCATTTTGTTCTTTTTTATGGCTGAGTTCCTTCCCTTTTATTTTTTATTTTTATTTGTCTTTTCTAGGGCTGCACTGACAGCATATGGAGGTTCCCAGGCTAGGGGTCTAATCAGAGCTGTAGCCACCAGCCTACACCAGAGCCACAGCAACACCAGATGCGAGCCACGTCTGCATCCTACACCACAGCTCAGGGCAACGCTGGATCCTCAACCCCCTGAGCGAGGCCAGGGATCGAAGCCATAACCTCATGGTTCCTAGTCGGAATCGTTAACCACTGAACCATAAAAGGAACTCCATGAGTTCCTTCTCTTTTAAAGAATTCCTTCATTCTTGTTTTAGATTTCAGGCAATTATTAAATTAAACTTTATTATTATTAATTCATCATGTACTTAACTCTTCTATACCCCCAGTATCCTAATGTTTCTGTTCATTGTTATTAACAGGTTTATTTCTATTATTCTTATTTACTACTGTGACTTTCATTCCTATGTATGCATGTGCCAGTACACATTCATGTATTCATGTGAGTTTGCCCAGACACTTGTTTGCATGCTCATAGTTCTGTACATCTGCCTCCTCACTCCCACATAGCATCTATAGTTGCCATAAATTGGTGAATAAATTCATTGCCAGATCTGGTTAAGTTCCCAGGGAAGCTTTTATGACATTTGTTTAGCTTTGTTGGTTAAACTAGATAAATTATGTTTTTGGGGTCTTTTATTTATAGAAGTGGTTTGTTGTGCCAGCTACCTATTCATACAAGAATGCTGTAAGTTACATCAGAGTTTCTCTTTCCCCATTTGGAAGTCAGTTGTCTATATTTTTTCATTAGAAGGATGTAAGGTCTAATTACTTGATACCTGTAGTTTAGTTTCATGATGTTATGTTAGTTTCAGGAATTCTAGCAGTAGGGTCATCTTTGTGGAGGTAGATACATTGTTACCAAGATCTATTAACTATTTTATTTTGCTGTTAGTTATAGTACCTGCAGTAGGGATGATGGTACACTATTGTCCGTCTCAGCCTCAGGACATCTGGCAATGATTAAGAACTAGATTAAGGAAGAGGGGAGGATAATGGGAATTCAGGGGAAAATGGAACAGAAGAGAACCTCCCTGTGATCAAAAGCTAAAGACTAAGCCAAATAGATATATGAAAATTACATTTCAGAGAGTTCCCATCAGGGCTCAGAAGTAACGAACCCAGCTGATATCCACGAGGATGCAGGTTTGATCCCTGGCCTAGTTTAGTGTGTTGCGGTGAGCTGTGATCTAGGTCATAGGTATGGCTCAGATCCCACATTGCTATGACTGTGCTGTAGGCCTGCAGCTACAGCTCCAATTTGACCCCTAGCCTGGAAACTTCTATATGCTGCGGGTGCGGCCCTAAAAAAGGACCAAAAAAAAAAAAGAAAGAAAGAAAGAAGGTACATTTCAGGCCCAGGGTTCTTTCTCAATTTAGTGGAGGGTACCAATCTAGTGGAACTAGACAAAGTATACCTGTGGAAATGCTTATTGCTCTTAAGACAGTAATGTAACTCTATTAAATAGAAATTTAAACTTGACTTCATTTGAATTATTCAACAACTGCCATTTCTATCTTACTAGTTCTCACCATATTCTTTCAATGTGACATGATAATAAATTGTCAGGTGCCAAGTTTTCAGTGTTTCACTAAAATCTCATTTGTCCCTTTTGAGCAAATCATGGTTTATGAAATTGCACTTTGCCAGTTAAATTGGATCATTTTCATGATCTCAACTCTTGCTAATAATCTTATAATTTTATACTGCTGATTTGGTATCTATTCCTCTACTCTATTATTAACTACTTTAGAGCAAGGACCATTTCTGATTTATCTTTGTAGTTTCCAGACTGTGTAGCAATCTTGAAAGAGCAGGCACTCAATAAAGATTAATTGCCTGCTGTTGATCCTAAGGAGCACTAGTGAGAAATTAGCGTAGACTCATCATGATTAATGGAAAAGGAAATTTAGAAAGCATTAATGGATACTAAAGCCACTTTGTATATGAAATTTTTTTCTTTTTCTATTTTTAAGGGCTGCATCTGCCATCTGCCACATATGGAAGTTCCTAGGCTAGGGGATGAATTGGAGCTGCAGCTGCCAGCCTACGCCATGGCCACAGCAATGCCAGATCCTTAACCCATGGAATGGGCCCAGGGATCAAATCTGAGTCCTTATGGATGCCAGTCAGGTTTGTTACTATTACTGCTGAGCCACAATGGGAATTCATGTTTTTCTAATTATAGAAGTGCCTACACATGTAGTATAGAATATTGATTAACAGAAAAACTCAAAGAAAAGTTAAATCATCTGTCACTATTAAGGCTTCTATTTTCATTTGTAGAGAAAAGCCATTGAGTCTTTTTCTTTATAGCTAGTATTGGTTTTCCCTGCTTTCTCAGTCTTTTTATGTTATCCCGATCTGAACTCTATTCTTGAGTGAATAGAGTTCCAATGTCCACTGACATTGTTTTAGATTTTGATCCATCTGTTTCTGTTTAAAACTTAATCCTTGATTTGCTCTGGTTTTTACTGGTATTTTGTTTTCATTATCTTTGGAATGCCATATTATCAATTCTTACTTAACTTTGGAAAATTGAATCTTCCTTTCCTCATCCCGGATGCCTAAGTTCAAATCTGTAATCTTAGTAGCTTTTTACTTGGGAGCGTTTTATTCCTGCTGATGTCTTCTGGCTTGTCCTCTCATGCTTCTCAATTCTGTATTTGGGATTTTTAGTTTTCACAGACAGCAATTCTTAATCTAGATATTTTTATGAAGATTGCCTAATTTAAGGTAACAGTTTTTGACCAAGTCTACCTTTGAAGTAACTCTTTTTAGAGTCAACAGATGAAACTATATGTCCGCTTTTCAGCAATATTTTTCCTTCCATACATCACTCAACACAAATTGAGAGTTTCCACGGCAAAAACTAGTGCATACACTTTATTTTGCTAAGTACAGTATACTTGGTTTATAATAATAACTTGCTAGTTCTATCCCAGTTATGCCATCATCTGCTGCCTTGGAAATGATAATACACATAAAATTGCCATGAGGCAGTGTAACTGAACAGCCATTTCTTTTTCTTGTTTCCCCATGTCACAGCAAAGATTTAAATTTTACTTCCTGACAACTTATTTTTTCTTTAGTATCAAAGAACACATTTTATGAAGTGATATTAATTTTATTTGGAGCCATGTAATCCAGTAAAAAGCTGATTTTAATGGTTTCCATTATAAAATTGTGTGTGAAGTTTAATGATTAGGCTATTTAATTTTTTCTCAAATACTTATATCCCTCACATTTATAGCCAGATTTTGGAAGTTAAGATGTTTTCTCTGATACTGAGATTTCTAACATATATCCCAGAACAGAATTAAAATTTAAGCAAGTTGATATATACAAAACTTAATGTGATTTAGTATTAGTTGTATAACCCTAATTTAAATGAAATATTATAAAATAAAATGTATACAGCACATTGAGTTTTTTTTAATTGAGTATAGTTCATTTATAAGTACAGTTGTGTTTTGGGTATACAGCAGATGACTCATATATATATATATGAGAGTGACTCATATATATATATATATATTTGTTTCTCTTGCCTTTTAATACTGACCTAAAAAAACATTGGTACATTTTATGGCAGAGAATGTTTTGCCTATGTTCTCTTCTAGTTTTATGGTATAATGTCCTATATTAAAGTATTTGAGTCATTTTGAGTTTATTTTTGTGTATGCTTTGAGAGTATATTCTCACTTCATTGATTTGCATGCAGCTGTCCAGCTTTCCCAATACCCCTTGCTGAAGAGACTTTTTCCACTGTATATTCTTGCCTCCTGTGGTAAAGATTAATTGATCCTGGGTGTGTGGGTTTATTTCTGGGCTCTCTATTCTGTTCCATTGATCCATATGTCTATTTTTATGCCAGTACCACACCCTTTTGATTACTGTAGTTTTATGTGAAGTCTGGGAGGGTTATATCTCCTGCTTGGTTCTTTTTCCTCAGGATTGCTTTGGCAATTCTGGGTCTTTTATGGTTCCATATAAATTTTATGATTATTTGTTCTAGTTCTGTGGAAAATGTCACAGGTAATTTGATAGGGATCACATTAAATCTAGCTTTGGCTATATGGCCATTTTAATAATATTAAGTTTCCCAATCCCAGATCATGGGATAGCTTCCCATTTCTTTGAATTATCTTCAGTTTCCTTTATTTATGTTTTATTGTTCTCAACCATATAAATCTTTCACCTCCTTGGTGAGGTTTATTACTATTTTTTGGTGCAGTTTTAAAAGGAATTATTTATGTTCCCTTTCTGATATTTCACTGTTAGTGCAAAGAAATGCAACAGATTTCTATATGTTAATCTTGTATCCTACTACCTTGCTGAATTTGTTTATGCATTCTAGTAGTTTTTGTATGGAGTCTTTAGGGTTTTCTGTATGTAGTATTATGTCATCTGCATTTAATAACAATTTTATCTCTTCCTTACCAGTTTGAATGCATTTCTTTTTTCCTCTTTTTGTCTGATTGATGTGGTTTGGACTTCCAATACTAAGTTGAATAGAAGTGGTGAGAGTGGGCCTCCTTGTCTTAATCCAGATTTTAGCAGGATGGCTTTCAGCTTTTCACCATTGAGTATTACATTGGCTGTGGTTTTGTCATAAATAACTTTTATTATATTCAGATATGTTCCCTTTCTACCCAATTTTGTAAGAGTTTTATCATAAATGGATATTGGACTTTGTCAGATGCTATTTCTGCATCTATTGAGATGATCCTGTGTTTTTTTTTTTTTTTGTCTTTTGTCTTTTTTGTTGTTGTTGTTGTTGTTGCTATTTCTTGGGCGGCTCCCGCGGCATATGGAGGTTCCCAGACTAGGGGTTGAATTGGAGCTGTAGCCACCAGCCTACGCCAGAGCCACAGCAACACGGGATCCGAGCCGCGTCTGCAACCTACACCACAGCTCACGGCAACGCCGGATTGTTAACCCACTGAGCAAGGGCAGGGACCGAACCCACAACCTCATGGTTCCTAGTTGGATTCGTTAACCACTGCGCCACGACGGGAACTCCTGATCCTGTGGTGTTTGTCTTTTCTTTTGTTGATGTGGTATCACATTGATTTATATATGTTGAACCATCCTTGTGACCCTGAAGATGAATCCAGTATGGTCGTAGTATATGATTTTTTTAATGTGTTGTTGGATTCAGCTTGATGATATTTTGTTGAGAATTTTTGCATCTATATTTATAAAAAAATAATGGCCTATAATTTTCTTTTTTGGTAGTGTTTTTGCCTAGTTTGGTATTAGGGTGATGGTGGCTTCATAGATTGTCTTTGGAAGTATTCCTTCCTCTTCAGTCTTTTGCAAGAGTTTGAGAAGGATCAGTATAAGTTCTTATCTGTGTGTTTGGTAGAATTCAACTTGTGAAGCCATATGGTCCTGGACTTTTGTTGTAAGGAGTTTTTCATTTTTTACTTTTTTTTAAATTAAACTATAGTTGATTTATAATGTTTTGCCAATTTTTCCTGTACAGCATAATGACTCAGTCTTACTTATATGCACTCTTTTTCTCATACTATCTTCCATCATGTTCTTTCCCAAGAGATTGGATATAGTTACCTGTCCTGTACAGCAGGACCTCACTGCTTAACCATTCTAAATGTAATAGTTTTTAAATTACAGATTCTGTTTCACTTCTAGTGATTGTTCTGTTTATTTATTTCTTCTTGATTCAGTTTTGGTAGGCTGTTTCTAGAAATTTGTCCATTTCTTGTAGGTTGTCATATTTGTTGGCATGTAATATATTGTTCATAATATTCTTTTATGGTTCTTTGTATTTCTGTGGTGTCAGTTGTAAGTTCTCCTCTTTCATTTCTTATTTTATTTGATTCTTCTCTCTTTTCTTCTATGAGACTGGCCAGAGATTTGTCAATTTTATTTACCCATTCTAACAACCAGCTCTTGATTTTATTGATTTTTTTCCTATTGTTTTTTTTTTCAATCTATTTATTTCCTCTTGATTTCTGTTATTTCATTCCTTTTGCTGACTTTAGGTTTTGTTTGTTCTTCTTTTTCTAATTCATTTGATGGTGGGTTGGGTTGTTTGAGATTTTTCTTGCTTCTTGAAGGTGGCCTGTATCTCTATAAACTTTCGGTAAGAACTGCTTTTACTGCATCCCATAGATTTTGTAGAGTTTTGTTGCCATTATCATTTGTCTCAAGGTAAATTTGTTGAGGCCTGTTTTGTGTCTTAGTATGTGGTTAGTCCTAGAGAATGTTCCATGTGAACTTGAAAAGAATGTATATTCTCCTTTTTTGGAAAGTCCTGAAAATATCAGTTAAACCTAACTGTTCTATTGTCTCATTTAGGATTTCTTTTGCCTTAGTGATTTTCTGTCATGAAGATCTATCCATTGATGTCAGTGGAGTGTTAAAAGTCTCCTACTGGAGTTCCCGTCATGGTGCAATGGTTAACGAATCCAACTAGGAACCATGAGGTTGTGGGTTCGATCCCTGGCCTCGCTCAGTGGGTTGGGGATTCGGCATTGCCGTGAGCTGTGGTGTAGGTCGCAGACGTGGCTCGGATCCTGCGTGGCTGTGGCTCTGGTGTAGGCCAGCGGCTACAGCTCCAATTCGACCCCTAGCCTGGGAACCTCCACATGCTGCGGGAGCGGCCCTAGAAAAAAAAAAAAGGCAAAAAGACAAAAAAAAAGTCTCCTACTATTATTGTATTCCCATCAGTTTCTTCCTTTGTCTGTTTGTATTTGTTTTATGTATCTGGGGGCTCCTATTTTGGGTGCATATATGTTGACAAGAGTAATATCCTTTTCTTGTCTTAATCCTTCTATCATTATATAGTGACCTCCTTTATCTTTTTTTTAGAAGCTTTGTTTTAATTATGACCCCCACCTTCTTGTCATTTCCATTTATATGAAATGTCTTTTTCCATCCCCTCCCTTTCAATCTATGTGTATGCTTTGCTCTAAAGTGAGTTTCTTGTAGGCAGCATATTATAGGCTCTTGTTTTGTTTTTTATAAATCCAATCTGTCATTCTATATCTTTTGATTGGAGTATTGAAGGTATTTATTGATATATACTTATTGCCATTTTAAACCTGTTTTCATGCTGATTTTATATTTCTTATTAACCCTTTCTTATTTTTCCTTTTGTGGTTTCATAATTTTCTTTTGCATTATGCTTGTGTTCTCTTCTTTTTGGTCTCTGTTTATCTCTTGTATGTTTTTGATTTGTAGTTGCCCTGTTTTTCAAGTATGTTAACCTTTTCCTATAACTACTTGCTTTACACTGGTTGTCATATAGGCTCAAACACATTCTGGGGGAAAAAAATGTATTTTCTTACTCTCCACTCACACATTTGATTTTGATGTCCTTTTTTACCATCTTCATGTTCATCCTTTTGCTATTTATTGTGGTTTTCATTGATTTCAAAGAAATTTTTTTATTTTGTTTTTAATCTGTGCACTGGCTTATTTAAGTGCTTTACATTTGTGATTTTTCTCTTTCCTATAGATTCTTCTTTTCTATCTAGAGAAGATCTTTCACTATTTCTTTTAGGATATGTTTGTTATTGCTCTATTCTTTTAGTTTTTGCTTGTCTGAGAAATTCTTTATCTCTCCTTCTATTCTAAATGATAATCTTGCTGGGTAGAGTATCCCAGGTTGCATATTTTTCCTTTTCTGGGCTTTGAATATATCTTGCCACGCCCTTCTGTCCTGCAGCATTTCTGTAGAGATATCAGCTGATGGTCTTGTGGGGATTCCTTGTAAATAACTCTTTGTTTTTCTCTTACTGCCTTTAAATTCTATTTTACCTTTAACTTATGCGATTTTTATTATAATATGTCTTGAGGTCTATTTGGCTTCATTGCATTTTGGAACCTCTCTTCTTCCTATACTGGATATCAGAATCCTTCTTTAGGTTTGGGGAACTTTCACCCATAATTTCTTCAAATACATTTTCAATCCCTTTTTCTCTTTCTTCTCCTTCTGGAATCCCTATTATGTGTAGATTGGCACAATTTATATTATCCTATAGGTCTCTTATATTGCCTTCATTTTGTTTCATTTGACTTTCTGTCTGCTGCTCTGATTGGGTGATTTCCATTATTCTATCATTAAGATCACTTTTGCATTGTTCTGCATTATTCATTCTGTTCATTGCCTTTAAGCTCAGCTTTCATCTTGGTGAATGAGTTTTCTAATTTTTCTTGCTTCCTTTACAGTTTCTAGTTTCTTTTTCAGTAATCTGCATTTCTATCAATAGCCTTTCTTAATTCCTTCAGTATTTTCATATCTCCTTTTTGAACTTCTTCAGACTGAAGAACTTTGTTTCATTGTTTGTCCTTTCAGGAGAATTCTCTTTATCTTTTAATTGGGAATAGTTCCTTTGCTTCTTCATTTTACTTGTATTTCTCTTGCTCTATTAGCTTAGGAGAAACAATCATCTACTCTGGTATTGGAGGGCTATTTTTATATGGGAGTATTCCTTTGTAGCTTGCATGGTTTTAATATTTTTGGTATGGGGGCTGTTTTTAGTAACAGGATGTCTGCTGCCTGTTTCCTCAGTGTGTACTGGTCATTATCCCCCTGATAGGGCGTGTGGCTAGTGTTGTGGTGACCAGAGCCTTTGCTGGATATTGAGTGGTCCGCCTCTTTGTTCTGTGGTTCTCAGTGCTCTCGGGCAAGGTCTGTTCCATAGTTGTTGGAATAGAAGGCCCCAGATCCATTTCTGAGCTGCAGTGTGAGGTAGGCAAGAATGGAGCATTCCTGCTGGGAGAGAAGCCAATAAGTATTCCTTGGGCAGAGCTATTTACCAGGGAGTGTGCTCTGTGGTGTTGCCTGTGTGGGCTCACAACTACACTGTTAGCTCTGCCATCAGCCCTACCTCAGCTTTGAGAATGCAGGCATCCTGAGATGCTGTGTTCACAAAGCTTCCAGCACAGATCCTTAGGCCCTAATCCACCAAAGTCATGGGCCAGGGCCACAGTAGTCACACACATGGACCTACCATGGGAGCTATTAAAGTAGCTCAGAATCTGACCCTGCCTCCATATATACACACCCAGAAAGGCAGAGGTCACAATTTAAAGGGTAGAAATGAGTGATATATTCTATACTTTTGGAAAGGTATTCTCCTTACCATTTCTATTACTTCCCCAGTTGGTGGTTGGTGCAGTGGAGATGCCATTTCCAGTGTTGAACGATATGACCCACAGACCAATGAATGGCGAATGGTAGCTTCAATGAGCAAAAGGAGATGTGGAGTTGGGGTCAGTGTTCTTGATGACCTGTTATATGCAGTAGGAGGCCATGATGGATCTTCTTATCTCAATAGTGTTGAAAGGTAAGTAAGGCCAATTTGAAATTTCTCTATTCATATTGTTTTGTTTGAGATATTAATTAGAAAGATATATGACTTGGAGTTCTTGCTGTGGCGCAGTAGATTAAGAATCCAACTGTGGAGGGGGAGGAAGCTGGCAGAGCAGTAGGACATGAAGCTCACCCACTCCCACAGATATACTGAGAATGCATCTACATGTGGAACTCTTTGCACAGAAAATTTGCTAAACACTGACAAAAAGACCTCAGGATTATGATAGAGCAAGAAAAACTTCATGAAACCGAACAAGACAAAAGAAAGAAGAAAAAAGAGAGAAAAGAAGCAAGACAGGACCTGCACCCCTAAAAGGGAGCTGGAAAAAGGAAAAGCTTCTGTACCCTGGGAAGTTCCCCCACCGGTGAGGAGATCAGCTGGACAGAGGAGGAACTTTAGAGTATTGGAGGGGAACAAAGCAGAAGGTGTGGAGCAGTGAAAATGGAAACAATCCTCCACTAGTGGTCAGTGCTATGGCAGCCGTATGCTGGTGCAAGCAGGTATTGGGAACTAAAACTGGCTTTAGAGATTACACGCAAAGAGAGAGCTGAGGTTAGCTATGTGGGGAAAAACTGGGGTTGGCAGGGCAGAAACAGCCTGGAGAGTCTAGAATATAGGGCAGTGACATTTGAGGGTGTAAGCTGAGGCAACCCATTCAGGCTTAGAGGCTAGGCGCCACTGTTTGGGGGTGCTGGAGGGAAGGGGCTGGATCCACTATACAGCCTTGTCCCTGCAGGTGCTCTGAGTCTGAAGGACCCTGTCTGCTTCATCTGTGGGAGCCACCCAGCAGCAGATGCTGCCTAGCAACAGCTGGGGAGCATCCCAACTTATGGCAGCAGGCAGAGTAACCACCCAGGCAACTAACACAAGTTCCAGAGCTCCTCCCGGTGGCCTTGCAGCAGCCCATGCCAAAGGAGCCTCGAGAGACCCCCTGGTACAAGTTCCCTGTGGGAGCCTCAAACTGGCCTACCAGGAAAAGCTGGCTGTACTACTTCCACACCAAAGGAGCTGCAAGAGGCCCATTGGTCTACATTCTGATCTGTGGCAGCTACAGAGAGCATTCCTGCCAGAAGCCAAGCTGGGATAGTGACTGCCAGAAGTAAAAGTCCTGCAGCTATAGAGAAAGCCATTTAGCAACAGTTAGGGAGCAGTCCCTGCCACTGGGGCTACAGAGAGAGATACCTAGAGTGGCCAAAAAGGAGAGTAACTTCAGAGCAGCACCTGCCCCTCCAGCTGCAGAGAGCAGTCCCCAGAGCCTCCCTGGCTAAGAGAGGGACCACAAGAGGAACTGCTGATGTTGCCAACTACAGGAAATAGTCCAGAGAGCTACCTAGTAGCAAGAGTGGTCTCAGGAACCACTGCTGCCCCCACATGCTACAAAAGCAATCCTGTGAACTTAGAGTACTGCCACTTTCCTCACATACTCCCTAGCTGCCACTCAGCTCCAGGAGAGGTAGTGTGATACTGCTGCTCATATCATATGCTCCAGGTACATGTGAACCACTACCATCCCTTAGAACTCCAGGACTGGACACCTACTACATCTACATACCCGTTCTCAAGGGGACAGTAAACAGAAAGGTAGCCATTATGAGATGACAGGAAGTAACTTTCAGACAAAGGAACAAGACAAAACACACAAAAACAACTAAATGATGAGGAGATAGGCAATCTACCTGAAAAAGAATTCAGAGTGATAGTAAAGGTGATTCAGGATATTTCAAAATTAATTGAGACACAGATTGAGAAGTTAAAAGAAATATTTAACAAAGAGCTAGTGGATTTAAAGAGCAAGCAAACTAAGATGAATAGTACAATATCTGAAATGGAAAATACACTAGAAGGAATAGCAGGATAACAGAGGCAGAAGAATGAATAAGTGAGGTGGAAGACAGAGTGGATGGAAATCACTGCCACAGAAAAGAATAAAGAAAAAGAATGAAAAGAACTGAGGAGACCCTAAGAGACCTCTGGGACAACAATGAATGCACCAACGTTTGCATCAGGGGTTCCAGAAGTAGAAGAGAGAGAGAGAGCCAGAGAAAATATTTGAAGAGATTATAGCCAAAAACTTTACTGTTATGGGAAAGAAAACACTCAAGTTAAGGAAGCAGAGAGAATCCCATACAGGATAAACCCAAGGAAGAACACAGCAAGACACACTAATTGTAACTGACAAAAATTAAATACAAAGAAAAAATATTAAAAGCCACAAGGGAGAAGCAACAAATCACATACAAGGGAATCCCCGTAAGAATTAACAGCTGATTTTTCAGCAGAAACCCTACGAGCCAGAAGGGAGAGGCAAGATATATTTAAAGTGATGAAGAGGAGGAACCTAGAACCAAGAATACTCTATCCAGCAAGGCTCTCATTCAGATTTTATGGAAAAATCAAAAGCTCTTCAGACAAGCAAAAGCTAAGAGAATTCAGCACCTCCAAACCAGCTCTCCAACAACTACTACAGGAACTTCTCTAAGCAGAAAAGGAAAAGCCACAATTAGAAATAGGAATATTACAAATGAAAAAGCTCACTGGTAAAGGCAAAGATAATATAAAAGTAGGAAGTAACCCATTGATAAATGTATCAAAATTAGCAAGCATGAGAAGAGGAGAGGACAAATGCAGAACATTGAAAATACGTTTGAAATTAATAAACCAGCAATCAGAAATAATTCTGTACACATATAGATGCTTATATCAAAATATATGGGAACCAGAAATCAAAAAAATTTAATGGACGCACACACAAAAAGAGAAAAATCAGGAGTTCCCTTTGTGGCTCAGTGGTAATGACCCCCAACTAGTATCCATGAGGATGCAGTTTCCATCCCTGGCCTTGTTCAGTGGGTTAAGGATCTGGTGTTGCTGTTGAGCTGTAGTATAAGTCACAGAAACTGTTTGGATCTGGCATTGCTGTGGCTGTGGTAGGCCAGTCTGATTCAACCCCAGCCTGGGAACTTCCACATACCACAGGTGTGGCTCTAAAAAGACAAAGGAAAAAGCAATCCAAACATAACATTCAGCAAATCACAAGAGAAGACAATAAAAGAGGAAGGGAAGAAAAAAGACCCAAAATAACAATCCAGAAAAATTAAGAAATTGGCAATAAGTACATATTTATCCATGATTGCATTGAGTGTAAATGGAATAAATGCTCCAACTAAAAGACACAGACTGACTGAATGGATACAAAAAACAAGACCCGTATGTTTACAAGAGACTCACTTCAGATCTAAGGACACATACAGACTTAAAGTTAAGGGATGTAGAAAGGTCTTTCATGCAAATGGAAAAGCAGGAGTGGCAATACACCTATCAGACAAAATAGATTTTAAAATAAAGAAGGTCACAAAAGACAAAGAAGGGCATTATGTAATGATCAAAGGACCAATCCAAGAAGATATATCAATTGTAAATATAATCACCCAACACCAGAGCACCACAGTATATAAGGCAGCTGTTAACAGTCATAAAAGAAGAAATCAACAGCAACACAATAATATTGGGGGACTTTAATAACACCCCACTTACATCAATGGACAGGTCATCCAGACCAAAAATCAACAAGGAAACATAGGCTTAAATGACATGCCAAACCAGACAGACTTAACTGATATATATGGAACATTCCATCCCAAAGCAGTAGAACATACATTCTTCTCAGGTATACATATATACATGTAACATTCTCCAGGATAGATCACATCTTGAGCCACAGATCAAGCCTTGGTAAATTTTTAAAAATTGATATTATTTCAAGGATTTTCTCTGACAACAATGCTATGAGACTAGAAATCAACTACAAGAAAAAAAAAAACAGCAAAAACCACAAACTCCTGGAAGCTAAGCAATATGCTACTAAACAACCAATGGATCATTGAAGAAATCATAGAGGAAATCAGAAGATACTTAGAGACAAATGACAGTGAAGATACAACAATCTAAAACCTATGGGACACAGCACATGCAGTTGTGAGAGGGAAGTTTATAGCAATACAATCTTATCTCAGAAAGAAGAAAAAAAATCAAATAAACAACCTAACCTTACACCTAAAACATCTAGAAAAGGAAGAAAATTAGTAGAAGAAAAGATATCATAAGATTAGAGCAGAAATTAATGACACACAGACAAAACAATAGAGAAGATCAAAAGTTGGCTCCTTGAAAAGTCAACAAAATTGATAAACCTTTAGTCAGACTCATCAAGTTATAAAAAGGAGAGGGTTCAAATCAATAAAATTAGAAATGAAAAGGGAGACGTTACAACTGACACTGCAGAAATACAAAGGATCACGAGAGACTACTATGAGCAACTATATGCCAATAAAATGGACAACCTAAAAGAAACAGACAGATTCTTACAAAGGTACAATCTACCAAGACTGAACCAAGAAGAAATAGAAAATATGAACAGACCAATCATAAGCACTGAAATTAAAAATGTGATTTAAAAACTTGCAAAAAACAAAAGTCCATAGACATGATGGCTTCACAGGTGAATTCTCTCAAACATTCAAAGATTTAACACCTATTCTTATGAAACTCTTCCAAAAAAATAGCAGAGGAGGGAACACTCTCAAGCTCATTCCTTGAAGCCACTATAACCCAGATACCAAAACTTGACAAAGGTACCACAAAAAAAGATTACAGGCCAATATCACTAATGAACATAAATGCAAAAATCCTCAACAAAATATTCACAAACAGCATCCAAATATATATTAAAAAGATCATACACCATGATCAAGTGGAATTTATCCCAGGGATGCAAGGATTCTTCAATATCTACAAATCAATCAGTATGATACACCACATCGACAAACTGAAAAAAAACCATATGATCATTTTAGTAGATGAAGAAAAAGCTTTTGACAAATTCAACATCCACTCCTGATAAAAACTCTCCAGAAAGTGGGCATAAAGGGGAACTACCTCAATATAATAAAAACCACATATGGCAAACCCACAGCTAACATTCTCAATGTGAAAAACTGAAAGCATTTCTGCTAAGATCAGGACACACCAAGGATGTCCACTTTCACCACTGTTATTCAGCATAGTTTTGGAAAGTCCTAGCCATAGCAATCAAAGAAGGAAAAAATAAATAAATAAAAGGAATCCAAATTAGAAAAGAAGGAATTCCCATTGTGGCTCAGTGGTAACAAACCCAACAAGAATCCATGAGGATGCAGGTTTGATCCTTGGCCTCACTCAGTGGGTTAAGGATCTGGTGTTGCCATAAACTGTGGTGTAGGTCACAGATATGGCTCAGATCTGGTGTTGCTGTGGCTGTGGTGTAGGCCAGCAGCTACAGCTCTGATTCAACCCCTAGCCTGGGAACTTCCATATGCCCTGGGTGTGGCTCTAAAAAGGAAAAAAAATATGTGTGTGTGTGTGTGTGTGTGTGTGTGTGTGTGTATGAAAAGAAGTAGAACTATCCCTGTTTGGAGATGACATGATACTAGCTAGAAAGTCCTAAATGGTCTACCAGAAAACGGTTAGAGCTCATCAATGAATATGGCAAAGTAACAGGATACAAAAGTAATGCACAGAAATTGATTGTATCTCTATAAACTAACAATGAGAGATCATGAAGAGAAATTAAAATTAGGGAGACCATCCCTTTTACCATTGCATCAAAAAGAATAAAATATCTAGGAAGGAAACCTACCCAAACAGACAAAAGATCTGTACTCTGAAAACTATAAGATGCTGATGAAAGAAGTCAAAGATGACACAGATGGAAAGATATACCATGCTTTTGGATTGAAGAATCAATATTATCAAAATGACTATACTAGCCAAAACAATCTATAGATTCAGTGCCATCACTATCAAACTACCAATGACATTCTTCACAGAAGTAGAACAAAGTATTTTAAAATTTGTTTGGAAACACAAAAGACCCTGAATAGCCAAAGCTATATTGAAAAAACAGAACTGGAAGAATCAGGCTCCCTGACTTCAGATTGTAATACAAAGCTGAAATCTTCAAAACAGTATGGTATCAGCATAAAAACAGAAATATACATCAATGGAATAGGATAGAAAGGTTAGAAATAAATCCAAGCATCTATGGTCAACTAATCTATGACTAAAGGAGGCAAGAACATACAGTGGAGGAAATACAGTCTCTTCAATAAGTAGTGCTAGGATAACTGAACAGCTACATGTAAAAGAATGAAATTAGAACTTCTTTAACACCATACACAAAAATAAACTCAAAATGGTTTAAAGACCTAAATGTAAAGAGTTCCTGTCGTGGTGCAGTGGTTAACGAATCCAACTAGGAACCATGAGGTTGCAGGTTCGGTCCCTGCCCTTGCTCAGTGGGTTAATGATCTGGCGTTGCCATGAGCTGTGGTGTAGGTTGCAGACGCGGCTCAGATCCCACGTTGCTGTGGCTCTGGCGTAGGCCAGTGGCTACAGCTCCGATTCGACCCCTAGCCTGGGAACCTCTATATGCCAAGGGAGTGGCCCAAGAAATAGCAACAACAACAACAAAAGACAAAAGACAAAAAAAAAAAAAGCAAAGACAACCCACAGAATGGGAGAAAATCTTTGCAAACCATGTAACCAACAAGGGCTTAGTCTCTAAAACATACAAACTGCTCATATAGCTCAAAAGCAAAAAAAATAAAACAGGACAAAACAAAACAAAAAGACAACCCAATCAAACAATGGGCAGAAGACCTGAATAAAAAAAAACTCAATTGAAAAATGGGCAGAAGACCTGAATAAAAAAAAACTCAATTGAAAAATGGACAGAAGACCTAAACAGACATTGCTCTAAAAAGTCATACAGATGGCCAATAGGCACATGAAAAAAATGCTCAATATCACTAATTATTAGATAAATGCAAAACAAAACTACAATGAGGTACCACCTCACATCAGTCAGAATAGCCATCATTAACAGGTCAACAAATAACAAAGGCTACAGAGGGTGTGGAGAAAAGGGAACCCTCCTGTACTTTTGTTGAGAACATAAATTTGGTAACAACCACTATGGAAAACAGTATGGAGGTTCCTCAGAAAACTGAATATAGAACTACCATATGATCCAGCAATCCCACTCCTGGGCATATATCTGGACAAAACTTTCATTTAACAAGATGCATGCATCCCTATTAACATGCATTGCAGCACTATTAACAATAGCCCAGACATGGAACAACCCAAATGTCCACTGACAGATGAATGGATTAAGAAGATTTGGTACATATATACGATGGAATACTACTCAGCCATAAAAAAAGGACAAATAATGCCATTTGCAACAACATGGATGGAACTAGAGATTCTCATACTAAATGAAGTAAGTCAGAAAGAGGAAGACAAATACCATACAATACCACTTATATGTGGAATCTAAAATATGGTACAAATGACCCTATCTACAAAAAAGAAACACCATGGAAATGGAGAGCAGACTTATATTTGCCAGGGTGGAGTGAGGAGAGAGTTGGATGGACTGGGAGTTTGGAGTTGGTAGATGCAAACTATTACATTTAGAATGGATAAGTATTGGGGTCCCACTGTACGGCACAGAGAACTGTGTCAAGTCTCTTGGGTTGAACATAATGGAAAATGGTATAAAGAGAGAATGTATATCTATGTGTGGCTGGGTCACTTTGCTATACAGCAGAAATTGAAGGAACATTGTAAATCAACTATACTTAAAATTTTTTTAAGTATAGTTGACTCAGGTTGCTGTGGAGGGGAGGGTTCAATCCCTGGACCAGCACAGTGGGTCAAGGATCCAGCATAGCCACAGCTGTGATGTAGGTCGCTGGTACAGCCATAAGTTTAAAAAAAAAAAAAAAGTGAAAAAGAAGCAGGTAGTTCCCATTTGTGGCTCTGCACTAACGAACTCAACTAGTATACATGAGGATGCGGGTTTGATCCCTGGCCTCAATCAGTGGGTTAAGGATCTGGTGTTGCTGTAAGCTGTGGTGTAGGTCACAGATGCAGCTCAGATCCCGCGTTGCTGTTGCTGTGGCATAGACCAGGAGCTACAGCTCTGATTCACCCCCTAGCCTGGGAACTCCCATATGCCATGGGTGGGACCCAAAAAAAAAGAAACATAAAATTTAAAAATTGTTCACAAAGAAAAAGAAACAGATGTGATTTGTTGCTTTAGTATTGTTCTGTAGCATTAGTTGGCAGCCTAGACCACTTAGTGTGACATAAGAGTCCTTACACTCTGACCTCTACCTAATTTTCCAGCCTGGCTCCCCTGGCACACAACTATTGCCTAAAAATGCTAGTGCAGACCCACCAAACTTCTTGCAGTTCCTTGGACATGCTATCCTTTTTCTTGCCTCTTTGCCTACGTTTATGAAAGCTATTCTGTGCTGGAATATCTCTTCAAGACTCAAATGTTACTTCTTATATAAAGCCTTCTCTGGCACCTTACAGACAAGTTAGTTACTCTTTCCTCTGCTTTGAAAAGTATTTTGAACATACTTGTACATATTACATTGGCTATAATTGTTGAAATGTCTTTTCCCATATCTATCACAATGCCTGGCACATTGGATACCTACAGTCATTGATTTTTTTTTTAATAACTTGGTAGTTTCTTGCTTTCATTCGCCCTTTTTCATTCTGCCGCATTGATTTACAGTAATTCTTGATACTTCCCAACATATCTGCCAAACCCTGCAGCATATCAGGATCTAGAGAAATAGACTGTATAACTGAAAAAAAAGAAAAACAGAAGGATCAGCTATATAGAAGTTTACAAAAAAAAAAGGCCACAAGTTAAAAACAAATTGATGAGTTAAATAAGAGTGGAAATGATTAAATATTTACTACTTAGTAACACTTAAGCCCATATATATCAAAATATGGGGAATGCAACAAAAGTAATATTCAGAAGCAAATTTATATACATTATAAACATATGCATTCATTTGAAAATTAGATGGGAAAATAAATCATGCTTTTAAATCAAGAAGTTATAAAAAGAGTAACAAAACCCAAGAAAATAGGAAGAAAAACTAATGAAATTAAAAACACATAAAATTGATAAAGCTACAAAAAGAGCAATTTGATGGTATTTTTTATTTATTTATTTATTTATTATTTATTTATTTATTTATTTATTTTGTCTTTTTGCTATTTCTTGGGCCGCTCCCGCGGCATATGGAGGTTCCCAGGCTAGGGGTCGAATCGGAGCTGTAGCCACTGGCCTACGCCAGAGCCACAGCAACGCGGGATCCGAGCCGGGATCCGAGCCGCGTCTGCAACCTACACCACAGCTCACAGCAATGCTGGATCGTTAACCCACTAAGCAAGGGCAGGGATGGAACCTGCAACCTCATGGTTCCTAGTCGGATTCGTTAACCACTGCGCCACGACAGGAACTCCTGATGGTATTTTTTAAAATTAAAAATGAGTATACTCTGGAGTTCCCATGTGGCTCAGTAGGTTAAGGATATGGTATTGTCATTGCAGTGGCTCATGTCACTGCTGTGGCACAGGTTCAATCCCTGGCCCAGAAAATTCCTCATGCCATGGGTGTGGCCAAAAAAAAATGGGAAAAAAAGTGAATATACTCTTTGCCCCATGATTTTGCTTCTTATCATCTGTTTGCACAAGGAGAAATATACAAGGATAATCACTGTATTTAATAATAAAATGTCAGAAACAGTGTAAGGATACATCAGTAAGAATATGATTAGCTAATATATGGCATACAATATAATGAAAGGTCAAAGGAAAATCTAGAGCTATATCTGTTATCATGAATAGATCTCAGAAATATGTTGAGTGAAAAAGCAGTGCCTAATGTGTGGTATTACTTATGTAAGGAAAACATGTTTGCATGTAAAGAAATAGACAAATGATAGATACATTAGATAGATAGATAGATAACCTATTTAAAATTGTTTTACTGAGAGTCTTGAAAGAGGTACACCAAATCAAAAGGAGAAGAGACCAGGAATTGGGTGGAATTCAAATTTATATTTATAAATATAAAAATATATTTATAACATTCTGAAAAAATTATAAAGAAAATATATTCATATATAAGTTTAAGTAAAATAATTTCAGAAAATAAAAACAAATTAGATTTCCATATGTTTATTTATTAATCAGCCTATTTAGGAAAAGAATAGATATCATGTTATATATCATTGAATATGTAAATATAACTAGACTTTCTTTGTGTAATATAAACTGTTCTTGTGTTTTCTGCAGATACGATCCCAAAACAAACCAATGGAGCAGTGATGTGGCTCCTACAAGCACCTGCAGGACAAGTGTCGGTGTGGCAGTGCTTGGAGGCTTTCTCTATGCTGTGGGTGGCCAGGATGGCGTGTCTTGCCTCAACATTGTTGAGAGGTGATTTTTAAGTCATTTTCAATTTTTTAAAAGAATATAGAGGGCCCTAAAAAAAAAAAAAAAAAAACGAAAAACAATTTAGAACAATAGGGGATTCAGTATTCAGGAGATTTCCCCTGGGCTTTAAGGGAAAGTTTTCAGTTAACCTTAAAATCTACGAAGATGAAAGATAAAACCCAGTTTTTTAAATTATGTGTTATACTGATTGAGCCTAACATTGAAGTGCTGGAATTACATTTTATAAATTATATCAGGGCATACCACTTCTGAAATCTGTTGGAGTTTTTTTTCTACTAGTACTTGGAATGACTTTGCTTAGACTTCCTTCAGAAGATGATTAAAGTAATACCTTCTCTAGCACATCTTATGAAAACTCTGAAGTATTTTTTATATGGGTTCTCATTTATTCTTTTTTTTTTTTTTTCTTTAGGGCTACACCTGTGGCATATGGAAGTTCCTAGGCTACAGGTCGAATCAGAGCTGCAGCTTCCAGCCTATACCACAGCCACAGCAACACTAGATCCAAGCTGCATCTGTGACCTACACTATGGCTCATAGCAACGCCATATCCTTAACCCACCAAGTGGGGCCAGGGATTGGTCCTGCATCTTAGTGGATACTAGTTGGGTTCGTTACCACTGAGCCACAACGGGAATTTCTCTTCATTTATTCTTGAAGTGTACTTAGAGAAATCTTGGTGGGATACCATGGTTTACTTTATACTTTTATTAATCAGTTAATTTTGGTGTAGATTCTGTTCTTCATTTCTTACCCCATCTTATTTTGATCATTCTTAGAGATTAAATTTTGGAGCCTCATGTGCTATGATTACTGGCAAGAACATACTATACCTCACCCTCACTTCTTTTTTTTTTTTTTGCTTTTTAGGGCCACACCTGTGGCATATGGAGGTTCCCAGGCTAGGGGTCCAATCGGAGCTATAGCTGCCGGCCTACACCAGTCACAGCAATGCAGGATCCAAGCCGCATCTGTGACATACATTACAGATCACAGCAACGCCAGATCCTAACCTACTGAATGAAGCCAGGGATCGAACCTGCAACCTCATGGTTCCTAGTCGGATTCATTTCTGCTGCACCATGACAGGAACTCCCATCCTTACTTTTTTTTGTCTTTTTGCCTCTTCTAGGGCCATACCCTTGGCATGTGGAGGTTCCCAGGCCAGGGGTCTAATTGGAGCTCTAGCTGCCAGCCAGCCTATGCCAGAGCCACAGCAACGGGGGATCCGAGCCGTGTCTGCAACCTACACCACAGCTCATGGCAACGCCAGATCCTTAACCCACTGAGTGAGGCCAGGGATCAAACCCGCAACCTCATGGTTACGAGTCGGATTCGTCAACCACTGCGCCACGATGGGAACTCCCCCATCCTCACTTCTTAAAAAGAAATGAATTTTTTTTTTTGTCTTTTTGCTATTTCTTTGGGCCGCTTCCGCGGCATATGGAGGTTCCCAGGCTAGGGGTCTAATCGGAGCTGTAGCCACCGGCCTACGCCAGAGCCACAGCAACGCGGGATCCGAGCCACGTCTGCGACCTACACCACAGCTCACAGCAACGCCGGATCGTTAACCCACTGAGCAAGGTCAGGGACCGAACCCGCAACCTCATGGTTCCTAGTCGGATTCGTTAACCACTGCGCCACGACGGGAACTCCTGAATTTTTTTTTTAAGTAGCATTTACTAGTTGTGTGCCATTGTTTAAATTCAAGAGTTTAACTTTCTCTTAAACAGAGATAAAGTTGTAAGTAATAACTCTTGAAAGCAATGCCATTTCCCTTTTATCTATCAAGAAACTTATTTCTTCACTTTCAAAATCATGTGTAATTTTTTCATCTCTCCAATTCCCATATAAAAACAGAGCAATAAAACAGAAAAGCTAAAAACCTACAGGCAAGTTATGGACTTAGTTGTATGACTCTTTGAATATATTTAACACTACTGAACCATACACTTAAAAGTGAGTATAATGGCAAATTTTATGGATATTTTGCCACAATTAAAAAAAAAACAACCCTATGTACAACATTTTAAATGAACATAAAAACACAAATCGGCAAAGACAAAATCCCAGTAGCCAGGAGACCTACATGAAATCATTGTCTGTACAAGAGAAACAGCAAGAAGCAATCAGAAGTCTGAGAGAGGTAAGAACAGAACAACCCCCCTCCCAAAGTAGCCAATATATATATATTAGAAAGCATGAAAGGAAAATTTATGAACAACAGCTAAAATTCAAAACGTTTAGCTCATTCCCAATATGGAGTAAGTGCAGGGGACCTGCAGTAAGATCTGAAGGATTTATTAGAGTTTCTCAACCTCAGTGCTACTGAAATTTTGGATAATTTCAAAAGATAATTCTTTGAGGAGTTTTTTTTTGGGGGGGGGAAGGTTTGGGGGCATCCTCTGCATTATGGAATGTTTAACAGAATCCTTGGCCTCTATCCACTAAGTGCCAGTAGCACATACCTGGTGGTAACAACCAAAAATGTCCTGGGGTTGAGGGGGGTGGCTGGAATTGGAGGCCCAGTCACCCCAGTTGAGAACCAGCTGGGCTAAAGCCACCTAGTCTCTAGGAATCCTCAAGACTGACCAGCTAGGACGGCCTTTGGGGAATAGGGCCCACACTTTGGGGACTAGAGTCAAAATTGAGCAGGACAAGGATAACAGATACAATAAAAAGAGAAGGCCAAGCTAAAACTAGAAGCAATGAAGAAAGCCGATAAATTTCAGGAGGCAAACCACTATTTTATATTAATATGTGAAAAAAATAAGAGGATGCTCCATGAAGTTGGAAATATTACCACAATCCACTCCTCCTTCGGAAAGTTAAGGAAAACTCATTCCATGTAAAAATGAGCAACAGCAATGTATTGAGGTTAGGTCTTATACAAAGCTGATATATGTAGAGAGAATATACAGAATAACATATCTGTAGAGAATAAAAGCACACCACAAAGACATACCTACTGAACAGATCAAAACTATAACTATGTGCTAAAATAATTAGGAAAACAATGCAAGATATGAAAACATACAAAATTAGAAAAGATCAGAAATAAAATGACAAAACTCTGAAAAATATTAGCAATGTAAAAAAAAACCTCCTATCAGAAGTTTTAAACTAGAACAAATAAGCATAACAGATAAGCATACCAAAAGAAAAGGAGAAAGTGAAAACAAGGAAAGTTTTTTTGTTGTTTTTTTAGGGCCTCACCAGTGGCATATGGAGGTTCCTAGGCTAGGGGTTGAATCAGAGCTGCAGCTGCCAGCCTGTGCCACAGCCACAGCCATGTCAGATCCGAGCCTTGGCTGCAACCTACACCACAGCTCACATCAATGCCAGATCCTTAATCCATTGAGCAAGGCCAGGAATCAAACCTATGTCCTCATGGATGCTAGTCAGATTCATTTCCACTGATCCATGATGGGAACTCCGAAAGTTTTAAAGATAAAAAGAAATAAAGAGGTAAAAAGGATTTGAGAGCTTGCAACAAATATTGAAGGCAGGTAAAAAATCCAATATGCAGATAATAGAAGTCCATGAGGGGGAAAAAAAAAAAAAAAACAGAAGCAAGAGAGAACAGAACAGATGCTTAAAAACTATTTCATTTATTTTCCTGGTTTTCTTTTTTTTTTCAAATTGAAATGGTTTGTTGAAAGAATACACTATATCTTCTGAATACTGACCAAGAACAATGAAAACATATTCTATAAAATTACTGAACCTTGAAGATAAAGGAAAAAAATCCTTTAGTCATCAACAAATTTTTGATGTATTTTATATGTTCCTTATTTATCATCAGATTTTTTAAAAGTAATACTTTATGCCAGTAGAAAATGAAGTAGCATTGTTAAAATAGTCAAAAAAAATGTAACCCAAGGATTTTATACCTAGAGAAACTGATGAAATATAAAAGAATTCTTCTGAGGATTCTACTAAGAGAACAAGCCTCAGCCAGATTCCTGGAGAGATACTAACAGAATGATAGTGAACATTCAACCTAAAGTAAACTGGAAAACTATGACTAAAGGAGAGGATGTAGCATGCACTGACTGTATGCTCAGTCAATGTAAATTAGTTTAACTATTTTTTTTTTAAGTGGGAGGAGAATGGGAAGAGACATGCAACAAGAAAGTCTATTGTTCTTGGGGATATCTGAGTAATGATATTACTGTTTTAAGACTGTTATGTGTATAATGTGAAATAAAAGAAATGAGTATGGGTTATGATTCTGTCATCTTCCTATGTCCTTGAAAACCAGGTCTTTTGATATGAAAAAATATGGATGTAGACTAGAAGAGGTTAAGTAAAATACCTTGTGGTCCTAATTTGAATTTGAATTAAATTTCTCTTTTAAAAAATTATATTGTAGCTCTGTCAACTAGAAATAATAACCAACCAAGTTTAGAAATAATGACTAACCAAGTCAGTGAACATCTCCACTCCCTCACTGGGTCCTGAAATGGTATTTCCCACTAAAAGAAACCAGAGCTTCTTGGAGAAATGCCTGATTCCAGATTTAGGACAGGGATGTACAGATGAGCCTGAACCATCTTATTATACCAGACTGTAAGCAAGCTATCAAAGATTACTAGATATCAAAAAGATTCAAGAGCCACCTTGAAGATGTTCTCATTAACCAAAGATGAGACCATTTTAAGTTTAAAAGAGATAATAATTGTAATTGATTAAAATCCAATAAATATATTTAAATCTATGAGTCCCTAATTGGTTACTTTTGGAAGATCGTAAGGAATAAATTTATTATCATGAAAACTAGTAAATAAAGTGAAGGAAGCAAGCATAAATCCAGGCTTTCTTACACGAACTGTATCACATATGAATTGGGTAACAAAATAGTAGATAAGATTGTTTCTCTCTTTTTTGTTTTTTCCTTTTTTTCTTTTTAGGGCTGCGAAGTTCCCGGCTAGGGGTCGAATCAGAGCTGCAGCTGCTGGCCTACACCACAGCCAGGTCTGAGCCCTTTATGACCTACAATGCCAGGTCTGAGCCCTTTATGACCTACACCATAGCTTAGCAAGGTCAGGGATCAAATCTGCATCCTCATGGATATTAGTCCGGTTCTTAACCTGCTGAGCCATAACAGAAACTCTGTTTCTTTTTAAAAAGTATTCCAGAGTTCCTGCTGTGGCACAACAGGATCTACAGCATCTTTGGAATGAGAGGATGCAGGTTTGATCCCCTGCATGGCTCAGCAGGATCTGGCATTGCTGCAAATGTGGCATAGGTTGCAGTTATGGCTTGGATCTGATCCCTAGCCCAGCATCTCTGGAGAGGCCAAAAAAGAAAAAAAAAAAAGTATTCCAGTAAAAGAAAATAAATGATAGGATTTTACCATAATGCAGCTTCAGTAAGTTAATGAACCTACACATGAATGATTAATAGCTGCAAACACATCACCTTCTGTAGTGTAGAGTCAGTCAAATCCATATTGTGGAGGAAACTGCACGTCAAATGCCTCAGATTCTAAAACCTGAATTCCAGCAGTAGGAGAAGAAGAAAGAGAATGGAGGGGAAACCTATAGATAAAAGAGACTTTAAAAAAATACAAGAAACATGTAATAAGTAAGTGTCTAGGGATGCACACTTGGGTGATAAACTCTAAAGAAAAGCAAGGGGAGTTCCTGTTGTGCGACAGCAGAAACAAATCTGACTAGGAACCATGAGGTTGCAGGTTTGATCCCTAGCCTGGCTCAGTGGGTTAAGCATCAGGCCTTGCTGTGAGCTGTGGTGTAGGTGGCAACGTGGCTTGGATCTGGCATTGCTGTGGCTGTGGCATAGGCCTTCGACAACAGCTCCAATTAGACCCCTAGCCTGGAAACCAGTATGCCTCAGGCGCGGCCCTTAAAAAAAAAAAAAAAAAAAAAGACAAAAGACCAAAAAAAAAAAGAAAAAAAGAAAGAAAAACAAGGAAGTGATTACTGTATAAAGTCAGGACAATGGTTACCCTAAGGGGAGGAATGCTTCGAGATTAGAAGGGGACACATGGAAGGGCTTCCATTGTGGCAGGCAAAGTTACCTTTCTTGGCCTCGATGGTGGTTACAAGTGGACTTGCCTAATATTAACTCATTATAAACTTTAGATTCATTTTGAGGGTCCTTCTGTATCTATGTTTTACTTTACAATAAAGGTTTTAAAAGTTAAGCAAAGGCTTCTGCTTCCAAGTAGAAGAAAAAAATGACAAAGTACAAATATATCCTTTAAAACACCAGAGTCGTATGGAATAACAAAGACTAGATGAATTAAAATGCCATTGAAGAAAGAGCCTACCTTATGTGAGCTGAAATCATCAAATGTTTTCTTCACTGGGCACATTTGCCAGGTCTTAATATGGGTTGACTTTTGGAGTTGGTCTAGGCAGAGGGATTCTCCCAAAGAGAAATCAGTGGAACTCTTGCCAGTCATGCAGGCTGGCATGCCAGATTGGAATCTAGAGCATACTGCTGTTTTTCCCCATGGTATGTTTGCTGAGTGTTAGGGTAGCACAGGAAAGTAGAGGACCAGGATAAATGAAATCTCATGCAGTCTTACAGTGCCTAGAAAATAAAGTCTAGGAGTTCCCGTCGTGGCGCAGTGGTTAACGAATCCGACTAGGAACCATGAGGTTGCGGGTTCGGTCCCTGCCCTTGCTCAGTGGGTTAACGATCCGGCATTGCCTTGAGCTGTGGTGTAGGTTGCAGATGCGGCTTGGATCCTGCGTTGCTGTGGCTCTGGCATAGGCCAGGGGCTACGGTTCCAATTCAACCCCTACCCTGGGAACCTCCATATGCCGCAGGAGCGGCCCAAAGAAATGGCAAAAAGACCAAAAAAAAAAAAAAAAAAAAGGAAAAAGAAAATAAAGTCTACTAGAGGGGCCTGCAACAAATACAAGACAGATGTCATCCTTGAGATCTTTGAAAACAGAGGTGGACTGAGTCTAACTAAAGCTAAATTCCTGATCTGCCTAATACAATTGAAAGAGTGAGTCCATTGGTACGGGTTGGGGTTTGCTAAGGAGTAGAATAATGTCAACTTTATTTTCTAGGATTCTGTTCTTTTATGATAATGTCCAGCATACAATAAAAAAGTTTTATCATACATATGAAGAAACAGAAAAATGTGGCCAATAATTGAGAGAAAAAGTAGACAACAGAAGCAGACTTACAGATAATCAACATTTAGAATTAGAGAAAGATTTTAAAGTATAATAAATGCATTAAATAAAATAGAGGAAAAGATCAACAGATGAGTAAAGAGATGGAGAATTTTAATATAAAACTGGAATCTAAAAATAAAATGTACATTCTACAACTGGAAAATATAGTATCTAAAATGAACTCATTGAATGAGATTAACTAGACACAGTGGAAGTAGATTGGACACACAGCAGAAGAAAGAGTTAGTAAACTCAAAGCCAGATTAATAGAAAATATCCTGGGAGTTCCCATTGTGAATTAAGAACCCCACTAGTATCTGTGAGGACTCAGGTTCAATCCCTGGCCTTGCTCAGTGTGTTAAGGATCTGGCATTGCTGCAAGCTGCAGTATAGGTTGCAGATGCAGCTCAGACCTGGTGTTGCTGTGGCTGTGGAATAGGCCATCAGCTATAGCTCCGATCAGACCCCTAGCCTGGGAACTTCCATATGTCCAGGGTGTGGCCCTAAAAAGACAAAAGAAAAGAAAATATTCAAACAGAAAAACAAAACAGAATGGAAGGAACAGACCATAAGCAACTCATGGAAAACAAATAGTATAGCACACATGTAATTTGAGTTCCAGAAGGAAAATAAGAGCAGAAGCAATATTTGGAGATAGAATTTTTGGCTGAGAATTTTCCAAAAGTGATGAAAGATAAACATTATTCAAAGTACATAAACCTGAAGATACTTTCACTGGCTAACCATAACCAGGGCCTGCATTCTGCAGCATTTATATCCCTGCTTCTTTCATCTGTATGAGTTACTACATTCTCAGCTTTTGTTTGGAGGTGGTGTTTTGTTTTGTTTTGCCAGGCTCATGGCAGGTGGAAGTTCCAAGGCCAGGGATCAAACCCGAACCAGAGCAGTGACCCAAGCCACTGCAATGACAATGCTGGATCCTTAATCTGCTGAGCCACTTCTAAAGAATGTGCTCTGTCTCCCTCATGTGATTCTTAAGAACAAGGTCTTTTTTTTTTTTTCAGTATTATTTATTTTATATCCTATAATAGTGGTATAGTTTGCTATATAATACTTAATAAGCTAACAGAATTTTTCACAAAATAAAATGTCAGAACTATTCCAAGTGGTTTTTTTATATCTATTTATTTTTTTCTTTTCCCTTCCTTCCTTCCTTTTTTTTTTTTTTTTTTGGTCTTTTTCAGGGCCACACCCTCAACATGTAGAAGTTCCCAGGCTAAGGGGTCAAAACCAAGCTGTAGCCACTGGCCTACACCACAGCTGCAGCCACAGCAACATGAGATTTGAAGCTGCGTCTGCAGCCTACACTACATCACAGCAATGCCAGAGCGAGGCCAGGGATCAAATCTGCATCCTCATGGATACTAGTCAACTTTGTTACCACTGAGCCACAATGGGAACTCCATCATATCTATTTCTGAATGCTAGTAGTTTATCAATCAGGCAAGGCTCAGGTTTTTAAATAAAATAGAAACAATACCAGTTATTTTAGTAAATAGAGTTTTATATTTTAAAAAATGGTTAGCAGATATTGAAGGGCTGAAAAAAAAATGGACACTGAAGTAACTGTAAGAACCCTAGGGCAGGGAAAACAAAAGAGATTCAGGTTATTAGAGCCTAGAAGTTAAGAGGAGAGTTTCCACAGAACTAGGGCCTTCAGCACCTGATAACTATTAACAGCACCAAATAGCTGTTAAGTCACACCTCACTCACCTTTGAACCCTTGAGCTGTCAGAGGTTGCCATGCTAAGAGGAAGCCCAACTAGACTACATGGAGAAACCCTGAGGCTACATGGAGACATGCCCACCCAGCCCCCAGCTGCTTCAGCCCCCTGCCATTCCAGCTTCAGCTACAATGTGACAGCAACCACATGAGACATCTGAACTTGAACATCCCTAATTCCCTTTCCCTTCCGAAATTCCTGAGCTGTGGAAACATGAGAGTTAATAAATGATTAGTGTGTAAAGTCACTGAGCTTTGTTACATAGCAGTAGATAACTGGAACACTGATACTCTATCTTAGGAGCTCAGAGTAGGTCCCTCACAGAGCAGTGACTAAGATCTTTAAGAAGTACAACAAGGATGGCTTTGGAAGTGGCAGAAAAAGGCTAGAAACTGAAATTAACTAGTACAGCCAGAGTAAAGGGCCATTGCTAAGACAACATTGATATAGCATTGGCAAACAAACAGAAAGTGTCTAGTCCTTTCTGTTGGCAGAATCTAAAAGAGAGCCAGCTTGGCAAAGGAGAGATGTAGTTTTCAGAGTTCTAGCCCCAGCATCATAAATCAGCATATAGAAGATAGCTTAATAACTGATGCAGGCACTAATTCTTTTTTTCTCTAATAAAGTAAAATATGTTAGATTCTCACTGTCCATTTGACCATAGCAAGTCTATGTATCTAACATATCCTTAGCATGATTTCATACCTTATGGAAAAGGCTTCACTTAATAAAAACATGCGCATATATAGTCTTTGGTTTCTCTCACCACAGGTACGATCCAAAGGAGAACAAGTGGACTCGGGTGGCTTCAATGAGTACCAGAAGACTGGGTGTGGCCGTGGCTGTGTTAGGAGGGTTCTTATATGCTGTAGGTGGCTCTGATGGGACATCTCCACTCAACACAGGTTAGTCTCTTCTAAGGTCAGTCTGGTTCCCCCAAAGCAAGTTTTCTTAGGAGAGTCCTCCTATAAAAAATATAACAAGTCCAAGTTATCCTATAATTTAAGAACGTTATTTTCCCTTTAGGAGAGTGCATCTCTTAACTCCTCCTCAGCTCCTTCTGCAGCCATGGACTACTAGTATATTCCAAAAGCATTTCTTTCTCCCTTCCTTTTACAAGTTGGTGGGAATTTATAATGAATAAAAGAACTATTTTCTTAATATGATTATTCCCCTCCTTTCAACTATCTTTCTTTAAAAACAAACCCCAAAACCCTCTATGTTATAATCTAAAAATAAGTAAAAACACAGCTATAAACTGGTTTATAGCTATAAACTGGTATTCTTTAAAGAAATTTTTGCCTGAGGACATTGTCAGTGTGGCACTGACATCAGACTGTCACATATCTTGTCTCCTTGGTGGCTTGGGATATAGTAGGAATTTAAGGCAGTGGGGAACAAGAATAAAGCTGTCTGCTGGAGTTCCCGTCGTGGCTCAGCGGTTAACGAACCCAACTAACACCCAAGAGGACACAAGTTCGATCCCTGGCCTCAGTGGGTTAAGGATCCGGCATTGCTGTGAGCTGTGGTGTAGGCTGCAGACACAACTTGGATCGTGTGTTCCTGTGGCTCTGGCATAGGCTGGGGACTACAGCTCCAATTCGACCCCTAGCCTGGGAACCTCCATATGCGTGGGTGCAGCCCTGAAGAGACAAAAAGACAAAAAAAAAAATTCTCTGCTTATAACAAGTTATCAGTATGGAATGGTACTTACAGATCATATAGTCTAACATTCTCTTTTTAAGATGAGGAGAGAGGCCATGAGTCAGTGAGCTAATGAGTTATATAGCCAGAACTAGAACAAGGTACCATGATTCCAACATTTGCCCTTTCCACCAACCATACCTAAAAGAAACCAGTCCCTGACAAGAGTATAGTGGTATTATTCAAAGGTGGGTAAGTCCTTCTCAGAAGCAAATATGAGATTGCTTATTGAAAATATGTTATCACAAAGCAAAGTGGCTATAAAGAAAACTAGAGGAGTTCCCGTCATGGCTCAGCAGAAATGAATCTGACTAGCATCCATGAGGACACAAGTTTGATCCCTGGCCTCTTTCAGAGGGTTAAGGATACAGCGTTGCTAGAGGTGAGAGGAAATGATTGAATAGTCACTTTCTGGTTTTTCTTTTCCTTGCAGTGGAGCGTTATAACCCTCAGGAAAACAGATGGCACACCATAGCCCCTATGGGGACCCGGAGGAAACACCTAGGCTGTGCGGTGTATCAGGACATGATCTATGCCGTAGGAGGTAGAGATGACACTACAGAGCTTAGCAGTGCTGAGAGATACAACCCCAGAACTAACCAGTGGTCTCCAGTGGTGGCTATGACATCCCGCCGTAGTGGAGTAAGTGCCAACTACTGAAAACTGAAAAACAAGAACCAGGAGAGGGCTGTGCAGAAGGGGAAGTCTGATCTGTAAAATATAATACACTGAGTCAGTGAGGAGATGCACTGTATAGGCACTACAACTCCTGCTACTTTTCTACTGGGAAAAAAGTTAACTTCTTTTGATTACTGTTATCTCAAGTCATTAAATATCTTATAGCCAATCATATAGTTAATTAGAGAATGATTTTTTATGATTTATCTTGTAACAGTTGCTTCTCTGAAAGGCATCTCTCTGTCTTAGCTACTACCATATCTAACTCTACTCATATTCATTGATATCTATTAGGTATATGGATTTATCCAAATCTCTTAGAGTTAATTCCTCCTACCTAATGTTTTTAGGTAATATTCTAAGTAGCTGGCCTAGCAATTCAAAGCAGAAACCTATCTGACCCCACCACTAGTCTCCACAAACTGGTTTGCATCTATCCCATTTATAGTATAGGCTAGAGCAGGCTGACCTATGTCATATTTTAGACCATCAATGACCTGTGACTGCAAGAGACTTCGAGAGTGGAGTATAGAATTTATCCATCCTAAGACATTTGGCTCAGAGTGAAGTGCAAGCCATAAACCACTGGTCATATCATGAGCCCATCAATGTAGGATAATAGGTGGGAGAACTCAGCTGCAGCTAAAGACTCCATAACCTGAGAATAAAAGGGAGTAAATTCTGGTTTTCACACAGCAGGAACACCACCAGTAGGCATCAGCAAGTCAAAGCATTCACATATCTATGGCTCTTTATTACTGGTAAATAACAGCTTCTTAGTCACATTCCTGTTGTTTTCACTGCTACACTGTGTTGATTATATTTTCACTCATTTAGCAAATACTTATTAAGTGCCTACTGTGTGCTGGGAAGGCAAACATAAGCATGACCTGATTCCTCTCCTCAAGGAGCTCCCAATTTGTTGAGGGAAATTGAAGTGTTTCTTTCTAACTATAGAAAACACATTCTGTTGTAGCGGCATGTGCATTATAGGAGAACATGGAATAGTACATTCAATGCTTTTGGAACAGTGGAGAGACTTACCAGGGTAAGTTACATGTAAGCTAGACCATGAAGGAAGAATACAATTTTCTAGAAGAGGGAAAGAAAACACCAGCCAGAAAATAACATGTGCAAAATATGTAGGTATAAAAACATATGGTATTTTCTGGGACTAGCAATTAACCAGCATTACTGCAGCATAGAGTGCATTAGAAGTCTGGAGGAACTGAATGACATAAGGATTTTACACTTACCTTTAGGCAGTAGGGAGGTAGAAAGTTTTTAGCAGAAAGTGACAGCATTGTTAGATCTATATTTTAAAGAGAATTTCAGTGGAAATTTACATAGTAGACTAGAACAGGCAAATACCAAAACAATTAAGAGCAGTTTGGAGGTTCTTGCTAACTCCCAGTGATTGCTTTACCTAAAATTTAAGAAATAAATGTTTTTGACTCTGTGTAAATATTCTAACTGAATATATAATATTATAGTTCCCATAGTTAAATAGATTTTTGTGACTACTTTTTCCCTCTGTGTTCAAGTAAACCAGAATGTAAGGCCCTAAAGGACTATCTTTTATTAAAGAGATTAACCTAGAAACCAGTCTAAATTTTCCTAATGATTCTCTAGTTTCTTCAGCAGCCACTGTGTTCTGGTCCCGTAGGTTGGCCTGGCAGTCGTGAATGGACAGCTCATGGCTGTTGGAGGTTTTGATGGCACAACGTACTTGAAGACCATTGAAGTTTTTGATCCTGATGCCAATACGTGGAGGTAACCTTTAGGCAGTGTTGCAAATCACCTTACTGCTAACTTGAAAATTATGGGCTTGAGATAGTCCATGACCATCAAAACCAAGATGGACAGTACACTGAATTAACCTCTTGCGGTACTTTGAAAAGGGCTCAAAGTTACCCAGGTTTGATGGCTTATTTTGACTTTACTGCTCTGAAGTGGCTGACATCTTACACAATTTTCTTCTCCAACTGTCCAGTTTCATAATCAGAGACAGCAAAAACAAATAATCTCTCTCCAGCCCCACCATGTTCAGCTGAGGAAACTAAGGCACCATGAGATATAATAACTTATCTAAGCAATTAGGGTCAGAACCTTTGGCTCTCAATCTGTCACTGTAATTTTTATACCCAGAAAAACGAAACTGCAGTTACTTTTTTTCTTTTTCCTGCTTTTTAGAGCTGCATCTGCAGCATATGGAGGTTCCCAGGTCAAATCGAAGCTGCAGCTGCTAGCTTACACCATAGCCAGCAACAAGGGATCTGAGCCGCTTCTGCAACCTATACCAAAGCTCATGACAATGCCAGATCCTTAACCCACTGAGTGAGGATAGGTATCAAATCCCCATCTTCATGGATACTAGTCGGGTTCATTACCACTGAGCCACAATGGGAACTCCTACAGTTACTTTTTTTAAAATAATATTTTAGGAGTTCCCATCGTGGCTCAGTGGTTAACGAATCCGACTAGGAACCATGAGGTTGCAGGATCGATCCCTGGCCTTGGGTTAAGGATCTGGCGTTGCCATGACCTGTGGTGTAGGTCGCAGGCATGGCTTGGATCCTGAGTTGCCGTGGCTCTGGTGTAGGCCGGTGGCTACAGCTCCAGTTAGACCCCTAGCCTGGGAACCTCCATATGCCGCGGGTGCGGCCCTAGAAAAGACAAACTAATAATAATAATTTTAAAACCAGGTTTTTTTCTTTGAACTTTTAAAATCTTCTTAAATACATTATTATTCTATTTTAAAGTCCAATAAATTTTAACTCCCTAAAGTCACTTTTAGGGAGAAGGCTACATCTTTCTTAAGAGTTTGACTATATTAAACTATATAGACTTAATTTTACTTTGCTTTTAAACCTTGTCTAACAAATCCTTCCTAAGTACTTAAGTAGTTCTTATATATTCACATAAATCAGGTGACTCGTGAATTTATTTTAAACATTCAAAAACTTTAACAGGAGTTCCCGTCGTGGCGCAGTGGTTAACGAATCCGACTAGGAACCATGAGGTTGCGGGTTCAGTCCCTGCCCTTGCTTAGTGGGTTAACGATCTGGCGTTGCCGTGAGCTGTGGTGTAGGTTGAAGACGCGGCTCGGATCCCGCGTTGCTGTGGCTTTGGCGTAGGCTAGTGGCTACAGCTCCGATTCGACCCCTAGCCTGGGAACCTCCATATGCCGTGGGAGCGGTCCAAGAAATAGCAAAAAGACAAAAAAAAAACTTTAACAAATTTAGCACAATTCTCTTGAAACTTTCAACCTAAACTCTTCAGTCTAAATCTTTGCTCAATCACATATTTTATACCTAATTCGCAAAACTAATCTATAGATGCTCTAATATACTGAAATCTCTTAAACACTATAGGAACTTAAAATGTCAAATATATAGTTAATTCTCACATTTAATATAAAATATTAATACTATTTTATAGATGGTATAGATACCTATGCTAATATCTATTCTAAATACTAACCTTGTAAGAAAACACTTTCATCTTCCAAGCAATTGCAGGTTTCTCTGTCAATTAGTTAGACTTATTTGCCTAAATAAATCTAGAGTAACCATCTCAGTGGTTGAGGTTACACATTAACCACAGATACCCATTTGGACATGAGATATGAAGCAGCAGATATTCTGAAAGATTTTTCTCATGACCAGGTAAAATAAACTGAAGTCTACTTTATAGTCACTGTTCCAAAAGGGGCAGTCTTGTAGTCCATTCCTGCTGCATTTTCTAATTTTGAGCCTGTAACTACTCTCCCCCCCCATATTTTTTCATTAGTCTGTAAGATTCAACTAATGAATTTACTGGTTTATTTTTATAGTCTTCATCTCTGAGAAAGTCACAACTTTGATAGATACCTAAATGACATTCTATGGATTCTGCATTTCTCTCATACTCTTTATGGCTCAGTGGTCACAACACTAAAGGCAGACTATGACATTGCAGCACTTTTTGCTTCTACATCACATTTTCACAGCCTTGTGAAGAAAACAAAATTCCCTGCCCTCCCAGAGCTGACGTGACAACGAGGAAGATAAACAGTGCCATACCATAGCAAAGGTGGAGAGTGCGAGAGGAGAGCCCATTTCAAAAGGTGGCCCAGGAAGGCCTCACTGAAAAGGCAACATTTTAGCAAAACCTAATAGAGGTAGGGGAGAGAGAATGGCAGGTTTTCATGATTAGGACCCTCTCACTTGTGGTGTATTTTCGTCTATATATAGCTCTCTATTTTGAGTGGGAATTTTGAGTAAACATCATTTGGGAAGATAACCAAATGTATTCCTGCCACTTAATGACTATGATCCTATATAAGGACTTGTTTCTCAGTAGCTATTATTAATATATGTTAGTATTATTTGACCAAGTAATATTCATGGAATTCTTAAGGATCATCTATTGAGACATTACTATCTAAATTTCTCTAGTTACGTATCTCAAAATTAAACCAAATTAAAATCAATACCTTACAGGTGACAGACGATCTAATATTCTTTTCCATGAAAATCCTTAATTTTGAAGATGATCTTGTTCACATGTCACAAGCTATATGCTGACTTTAATCATACCCAGTTTTGTTCCATAAAGGGTTTGAGAAGATTTCTCAGACTACAGACAAAAGAAGAGGATAAAAATAACTAAAGTTTAGGCAAAAGGAAAATGTAGGTGGAGAAATACAGCCAGGGTCAAATTAGGCACAAAAATGTAGAATATGTGGTTCCATATAATTTTTAAAATCAGTCTAAGTGTAGAGTTATAAAGTTACAATGCAAAAAGTGGATATGGTACTCTCTTAAAGCAGTATCCCAGGAGTTCCTGTTGTGGCTCAGTGATAATGAACCCGACTAGTATCCGTGAGGATGAGGGTTTGATCCCTGGCCTCGCTCAGTGGGTTAAAGGTCTGGTGTTGCCATGAGCTGTGGCTTAGGTTGCAGATGCAATTCGCATTAGGCCGGCAGTTACAGCTCCGATTCGACGACTAGCCTGAGAACTTCCATATGCCGCACATGTGGCGCTAAAAAAGAAAAAAGAAAAAAAAAAAAAACAGTATCCCATAAGTCAGACCATTTCGGTCAGTATCTGAAATAATTATGATTCTGCTACTTGCCAGTGCTCAATTCAAGCTCGTAATCTTTGGAAGAGATGTATGAAGCTGAAAATATTAGTTGTGATATAAAAGTTAGAAATGTGTTTTATTAACATCTATGTTATAGAAGAAAGAGTGCTTTTTCCATTTATAAATCTAATTGTGTTTCTTTCTTTGCAGGTTATATGGTGGGATGAATTACCGTCGGCTTGGGGGTGGTGTAGGAGTTATAAAAATGACACATTGTGAATCCCATATATGGTGAACATAAAGAAGAGAGTCATGTATATGCACTTCTGTGTTCTGGAGAGCTTTGACTTTGGAGCTTTGTACAGCTCTAGAAAACACTAAACAAATTGTATTCTTTGCCGGTGCCTCAACATGTGGAAATACAAACACAAGGAAAGTACTTCACCTGCAAGATGCCACCTTTGCACAATAATTTTCAGTTTTCTGCAGAATAATATTTATTTTTGGTTTTAATTTATCATGGATTTTTTGTTGTTGGGTTTTTTTTTTTAATTTAGCCTTCCCTCCACCAAAAAAGAAAAAAAAAAAGACAAAAAGGACAAAAATTTTGAGCAGGAAAACCCTTTAGTAGTTTGAAAATGCTAATAAGAGAAGAGGAGGCTATATATGACCTAACTATTCATTCTGAGCATTCCATCACTACTTACAGGAACTGCCAGTGACAAGGATAGTGTATTAGTTGGCCATCAGTCTTGCACTAAGCACCAGAAGACTTGAAAATCTATAAAACAAAACAAAGGAAACATTTAACTAGAACAAGTCAAAAGGAATATTAAACTGATAAAACCAGGACTCTGATGCTAAAGTTTTTATCAGTGGAAGTGTACATCTTGTATCCTTCCATATTAACTTGTTTTCCACTATATTTAAAATCTTTTTTTTTTTTTGTATTTTCATAGAGTTTTTGCTAGATCTAGAGCTCTACTCAGTACCTCTACAAAAACAGTATACACTTCTCAAATACTGTCTTGAGAATCCCCCAAGTAGAATCATGTGCAACTTGGCAAGAGTTTTTGCTCAAAACATTACTGACTGAAGCAAATTTCCTTTCTGTTTCCTCTTGCTACTAAGGACCAGCAGGGAGAAATGTCTTCTCCCCAGCAGTGAACACTGTTATGCAATTTACACTTGATGCTCAGGCCTGCTGATGCTGAGGCTTACCTGTAATCACCACCTCCAAAGGGAATGAATTCTTCAGTTCATGTAATAGTATGCTAATGAGTGTAAAATCAATGGAGGCATTTTATTAATAAAATCTTGGTTCCTTTATAAAAACTGTAAATCATTATCCTCATTCTATAAAGCCACTATTACTACTACTCTCAAATTGCACTTTCTGGTAAAAAAAATTAACATTTTTAAGAAAAAAAAGATACAAATTTCAGTGGTTGAGGTTTTTTTGTTATGTTCATAGACCATTTTTTTTCAATGTATTTTGCAGGAAAATCTTTGAATAAGACTTTAACCACAACCAAAACAAATAACCTTCTTCTCCCTCCCTCCTACTACAAAAATGTTTGGCAACTTCTGTGTTTACATTTAAAGATCATTTGCACCTTTACAAGGAAAAAAACAAGTATTTGGTAAACAGTTGTTTACATGTATCATTTATGCTTTTTTCTAGCATGTATAACTTTTATAAATAAAGGTAGTACTTACCATGAAAAAATTAGTTAATCCTTTTTAATGCTTGTGCTTTGTTATTTCTTTAAACTTTCTGTTTCTATATTGTTTATATTTCTTATGTGTAAAGTTACAAGTACTTTCAACCTGAAGAAATACAGGGATTATCAGCTAGAATAATGAATTTTTATTTTGTATGTATATAAAATAGTATTTTATTACCAAACCTTTAAACCATTTAGAATCATATGGTTTGAGCTGGAAGGACATTTTATAATCATCTGATCCAAACCCATTTATTTCTGTGATCTAAGTCTATAAACCAAGGAAGTCCTACCTAAGAGTAAACAGTTTAATGATAGAACCAGCATTTAAAATCAGTTCCCCAAACTCCTACTCCATTCTCTCTCTTTGCCACACAGCCACTGCAGACATGCCTGGAACTAAATATACTAATAGACCTTAATTTTAAGTAAGTCTGGTATGCAACATTGAAAAAGTATAAAAAAATTTATGGGATCCTTACAGTACTGCATTATTAACAGTCACTCTTCAAAACAAAGTCACATATTTCCCAAGACTATATATTGCATATATTTGAAGAAAAGGAGAGGAAGATAATAGGAACAAAATTCTAGGGACTGGACTCTCCATAAGCAGAAAAAAGTTCCCAGTGAGAGCATTTTATAGTAGCAGTTGATGACTAGAAACTCAGGAACTATAGCAGTGGCCAGATTGTTCAATGGAGCTTAAAAGGGGTTTTTTTTCCTTCCACTGAAGGTGCTCCAGTTTTATTACTGAGTGAAATATACTTACTCTATAAAAGAGATTGGTGTAAAATACAGTATTTATTAACTTATTTGTATAGTGAGTTCTACAACTCTAAGTTACTTACTTCATAGAATTGGTTTGGGTTGGTAGTCATCTTCATTTTTTAAGTGAGTAAACTGAAGCTTAGAAAAGTTAAAATGACATGGTAGAATTGGAACCTCAAATCCACATTCCCTGATTCCAAATTCATTCTTCTCTCTACTACTCTGCACATCCCCATTCTGTCATCATTTTTCCCCAGTTTTCTTGTCATTTGATTTGTTTTAGGGCTGCACCCGTGGCATAAGAAGGTTCCCAGGCTAGGGGTCAAATCGGAGCTGAAGCCACCGGCCTACATTACAGCCACAGCAACATGGGATCTGACCTACACCACAGCTCAAGGCAACGCCAGATCCTTAACCCACTGAGGAAGGGCAGGGATCGAACCTGCATCCATGTGGATGCTAGTTGGGTCCATTAACCACTGAGCCACAATGGGAACTCCCATTTTCCCCCAGTTTTGTTCGCCAATATTTTACCTGCAAATATCCACACTGAAGAGAATAGTTCTTGACAACTGTGAAGTAGAAAAGTTCCCTCACAAACAATATTTGTGTTAAAAGCCTTTTAAATGTTATATTAACTTAGGAAACAGATAGGAAAAGGAAGAAGAGGCATGGGGAAGATGTACAGGACAGAAGAAGGAAGAGGCAAAAATAGCTCAGTAAACCTGAATATCACTGGCTGTTTGTCTAAGTAGTTTGTGACAACCGGCTCTGTAAATTGCTTTGAGGTCCCTGTTCTGGAAGTGATTGATAAGAATAGTTCCTAGAAATGACAAAACTCTGCAACAGAGTTGTCTTTAAGGTCATTAGCAACAGTAATCTTTCAGTCCCTTATAGTTAAGAACTTACATTCTTTTAAATGTAAAAGATGAATGGTATTTATTGCACTAATGTTAAATATTTGAGGTTATTCCAGAGTTCCCGTAGTGGCTCAGTGGTTAACGAATCTGACTAGGAACCATGAGGTTGTGGGTTCGATCCCTGGCCTTGCTCAGTGGGTTAAGGATCTGGCGTTGCCGTGAGCTGTGGTGTAGGTCGCAGACGTGGCTTGGACCTCGCGTTGCTGTGGCTCTGGCGTAGGCCAGTGGCTACAGCTCCGATTCGACCCCTAGCCTGGGAACCTCCATATGCCTCAAGAGTGGCCCTAGAAAATGCAAAAAGACAAAAAGAAAAGAAAAAAATTGGGGGTTATTCCAATAACGGTAACCTATTAAAACCCCTCTCCTAGAAAGAATATTTACGTATCGGATTCTGAATTCCTAGGGAAAGGGGACAGTTTTATCTACTAGTGTGAATTTAGATCAATGAACATTGGAACTGCTACTAAACAGGAAGAGTCTCTGCCTTCAAAAAGCTTACAGTTTTAGGAAGTTCCTATGTGGCACAGCAGGTTAAGAATCAGAGGTTGCTGCAGCTGTAGCGGAGGTTGCAACTGCAGGACAGGTTTGATCCCTGGCCCAAGGAACTTTCACATGCAACAGGGGAGGCAAAACAAACAAACAAAAAAACCCTTAGTTTCAAACCTGAATTTGATCAAGCCTATATATTTGTGGTTCTCAAAGCGTTGTCTATGGACCTGACGTCCTCAAGATTCTTTCAAAGTATCCATCGGTCAGAGCTTTTTTTGTTTGTAATCCTAGGAAGTTTTTTGCCTTTTTTTTTTTAATTGTGATACTATTTGCACGGATAATGCAAAAGTAATGGTAGATAAAACTGCTGACACTTTAGCACAATTCAAAGCAGTGGCACCAAATTATACCGCAAGTTATAATATTCACTACCATCTACTTACAGTTCAAAAAAATACCTATTTCATTTAAGAAATCTCAATGCTCAGATATATGAAATATTTCTGCTGCATACCAAAACACAGTGATTGTCACAAGAAAAATCTTGCGTGACTGTTCTGAGTTGTAAGCTGAACAAGCCACTTTCTGTAAGAATGACAAATTAAGGTTATTCAGACTTGGGTGTCCAGTGGACATTTTCTGGAAAATGCACAAAGGGAGGCTGTCACTGCAAGGAAAACAGTTGACTGCATTTATCATCAATGATAAAATTCAAGCTTTCACAAGAAAAATAGAACTTTGGTAAAGTTGTATGGACCACTGTGGTGGTTAATTTTATGTGTCAAATTGAGTAGGCTAAGGGATGCCCAGATAGCTGGTAAAACATTTCTTCTTGGTGTGTCTGTGAGGATGTTTCTGGAAGAGATTAGCATTTGATTCAGTCAACTGAGTAGAGACCCACACTCACCAATGTGGGTGGGCATCATCCAATCCGTTGTGGGCTGCACGGAACAAAAATGCAAAAGGGGAAATTCTCTCTCTCTTCTTGAGCTGGGACGTTCATCTTTTGCCCTTAAACATCAGAGCTCCTGAGTCTCAGGCCTTCACACTTAGACTGAAGTATTATAGCAGTGGGTTTTCTGGTTCTCCAGTTTGCATAAGTGGACTGTGGGACTTCTCGGCCTCTAGAACTGCATACACCATTTCCTTAGAGAGAGAGATCCTATTGGTTCTATTTTTCTGGAGAACCTTGATTGATACAATTACTATCAGCTTGGATTCCATCAACTTCAAACAATAGGGCACTATAGTACTTATTATTGAAAATTATCCACATATAAGTAGACCCACAGTACAAACCCAAGTTGTTCAAGGGTTGACTGCACCTAGCCCAGCAGCAGTGATTCAATAGTCTGGCCTGATATGCACTGGAAAAGTGATCAGAAAAGGAGCTGTGGCTGAGAAAGGTTTGACAGTGGAGTTTTGCCAAGTAGGCAAGAGTGGAAAGTCATTCCAGATAAGAGTAGCATATGCAAAATACACAGAATAAAGGCAATGAGACAAAATGGAGTGTTTGGGGCTATCTCAGCAGTTTGGTTTATCAGGAGAATAAAATGCAAAAGGGCAAGCCTCAAGAAATAAGACAAGAGAAGGCATCAGACAGGTACTATCATAAAGGATGCCTGTAGTTTCCTCTCTTTGCTTTCTTTTCTGATGTTTATTCCCATAAGTCTTTTCTTCTATGTGGTGGGGAGGGTAGGCCCCAAGATGCCTGCAGTGATCCCTGCCTTCTGGTATTCAAGCCCTATGTAATCCCCTCTGCACTGCACAAAGATTGGTCCGGTCTGTGAGTCTAATTATATGCTAAAAAGTGATGTTATGTCACTTCCTAATTAAGTTATAAAAGCATCTGCTTTCCTTTCACTTCTCTCTCTTCCTCTCTTCTCTCACTCTGGGAGAAGCAAATGCATGGGGCGGGGGGAGGTTTTAACAAATCCAGGAATGCCCACGTACCCATCAACCAGCTTCAAAAATTATCAAAACATTGCTAATTTTGTTTTATCTATTCCCTCCCACTCTTACTCTTCTCAGCACCATTGGAGTATTTTTAAAAATCCCAGGCATCATGTTATTTCACTCACACTTGAATATTTAACAGGTAAGATCTACTTATAATAATACTATCACACGACAAAATTAACAATTCCTTAATATCACATAATACCCAGTTCATATTAAAATTCCCCTAGTTATCATTTTATTTAATGTTTGCAATTATACCTTGGAGTTTTCTTTTTCTGTCCTTCTAGTCACTCATTTGGTCAAATTCCTTCTTTGTTCTTTTGCTCAGTCATTTTTAGAAGTCCTTCTATAGTCCCCTTAGTCTCTATTCTATGTATATGCATATATTCCTATTGTAAAAGTAGCAGTCAAACCTATACTCCTCTATAGATACTCAAATATTTAGAAATATTTCTTAAGTGTTTTTTTTCATCAATAAGGACATATGTAATATCTGGACAGGCCATTCTGTCCCTTGTATCACTGCTGTCATTCATTTCAATTACATATAGACATAAATACATATTTATATGTTTATATTATGAAATATATCAAAACATTTTATTATGTATATTTTAAACAAGCTTAATCAAATATATTGTTGGTATTATTCTGAACAGTCATCTTATAATGAAGAATAAGAAAAAAAACTTAATTTTACCTTCACACATTCCTTCTTTGATGTTCTTCCTTACTTTATACAGATCCAAGTTTCTCACCTATATAATTTTTCTCTCTGAAGAACTTTTAAAATTTTTTGCAGGGCAGGTCTACTGATGACAAATTTCATTATCCAAGAAAATATCTGCATCTCCTTCGCTTTTGAAGGATAATTTCACAAGGTACAGGATTTTAGGTTGGTGAGTTTTTTCCTCTTAACATTCCACTCTCTTCTTGCTTGCATGGTTTCTGAGGAGTACTCAGGTGTAATTCTTATCTCTGTTCCTCTATAGGTATTTTCTTCCTTCTGGCTTTTTTCATGATTTTTTATCTTGATTTTTTATACTTTGAATAATTTATACTTAGGTATAGTGTTTTGTTTTGTTTTTTTGCCACACCCACGGCATGTGTAAGTTCCTGGGCCAGGGACTGAACCCATTGTGCCACAAGGGAACTCCTATATGTCCACGTACAGTTTTTTTTGGCATTTATCCTACTTGGTGTTCTCTGAGGTCCCTGGATCTGTGGTTTGGTATCTGACATTAATTTGAAGAAACTCTTGGTCATTATTATTTTAAATATTTCTTCTGTTCCTGTCTCTTTCATGGTATTCTCATTTTGTGCAACAGTTGACCCTAGAATAACACAGGATTAAGGGTCCAACCCAGCCATCTGCACAGTCGAAAATCTGCATGTTAACTTACACTCCTATACAGACAATTCCTCTGTATCCACAATTCCATATCTGCAGATTCAACCAATCTTGGGTTGTATGTACTGTATTTACTATTGAAAAAAATCCATGTATAGTGGACTCAGGCAGTTCAACCCTGTGTTGTTCAAGAGTCAACTGTATGTCATACCTTTTAGAGTTGTCCCACAGACCCTGTATATTGTTTTTTCAGTCTTTGTTCTCCTTGCTTTTCAAAGATTCCATTGCTATGTCCTGTAGCTGAGATTCCTCAGCTGTGTTGTCTTCTAATAAGCCCACCGAAGGCATTCTTCATTTCTGTTACACTATTTTTAAACTTGAGCATTTCTTTTTGGTTCTAATATGGATTTCCATTTCTCTGTTTACACTGCCCATCTCTTCCTGCACAAGAAAAGTTTATCCATTGGATCCCTTAGCACACTAATCACAATTGTTTTAAATTCTCAGATAATAAGATTTTTCACTACCATGTCTGTTTCTGATGTTCGGCCTATTCCTTCAAATTGTGTTTTTTGGAGTTCCCATTGTGGCTCAGCCAGTTACAAACCTGACTAGTATCCATGAGGATGCAGGTTCAATCCCTGGCCTCACTCAGTGGGTTAAGGATCCAGTGTTGCTGTGGCTGTGGTGTAGGCTGGCAGCTGCAGCTCAGACTTGACCCCTACCCTGGAAACTTCCATATGCCACAGGTGTGGCCTTGAAAAAAAATTGTTTTTTGCCTTTTCGTATGCCACATAATTTTTTTCTTGATAGCCAGACATTCTGAACCAGGTAAAAGAAACTACTGTAAATAGGCTTTTAGTAATGTGGTGGTGAGAAGGGAAAAGTTTGTGGTCCTGTGATTAGGTCTCAACCTTTTAGTGAGCCTGGGCCTATGGACTGTGAACTTCATAAATTTGTTTTTTTCTCTCCCCTTAGGTGCAACAGAATGGCTAGAGTGGATTAGTATTGGCTATTTCCCTCTCCTCAGGTTAGTTAGGCTCCAGCTAATCTCCCCTGAGGGAAGAACTTGTTAAGAACCGAGTGCTCTTACATATTTCAAAATGGTTCCTTTTCCCTTCTCTTCACCAGAACTATGAGAGAATTTTTCTCTGATATTTACTATAGGAACCTGGTTGAGCCCCTAAGGTAAATCTCACAATACTGTGAGCACCCCCCACCCAATCAATGACCAGGTTCTCCTAGAGTTCTAAATTCTCAGACTTATCCACACCAAGCCTCCAGAAATTCATCAATTATAGTTCAGGTTTTCTGACCCCAGCACTGGTTCCCACAGGGGTTTTCTGCGCCTTAGTCACTGCTTCTGTATGACATGACTCCCTGTATTTGCCTATTTGTCTCTCCAATCTTGGGGGTAACAGTTTTCTCTGTGTCCTCCCCTTTCTCACTGATCCAAGAATAGTCGATTTTTCCATCTGTTCAGCTCCTTCCTTGTTAGGACCAAGTAGTGACTTCCAAGCTCCTTACATGTGAAACCAGAAGTGAAATGTGTGTTTTTAACTAAAAACACATAACAAAACAAAAGACATGAATCATCTCAATAGACACAGAAAAACAATCTGACAAGATCCAACATCCTTTCATAATAAAAACCTTCAACAAATTAGGAATAGAAGAGCACTTCTTTAACCTGATAAAGCCCGTCTATGGAATACCTACAGTTAACATCATATTTAATGGTGAAATATACTTTCCCACTAAAACCCAGTGCAAGATAAGACTGTACATTCTCACTACTTCTATCTGCCATTGTACTCAAAACCTAGCCTTGGCAATTTGGCAAGAAAAAGAACTAAAAGGCATCCAGATTAAAATTAAGAAGTAAAACTGTCTTTATTCACAAATGACATAGATCTTATATATAGAAAATGCTAAGATACCCACTTGGGTGGGGCGACTACAAGAATAAAGAAGTTCAGCAAGATTATAGAAAGATCAAAGGATACAAAAGCAATACACAAAATCAATTATATTTCTACACACTAGAAAAACAATCCAAAAATGAAATTGAGAAAATAATTCAAGAAGAAAAAAAGAAAACAATTCCATTCTCAATAGCATAAAAAACAACTTAGGAATAAGTTTAACAACAAAAAAAAGTGCAATTCTTGAACGGTGAAAATAAGACATTGTTGAAGGAAATTCTGAAAGGTTTAAAGAGAGAGAAAAATATCCCATGTTCATAAACAGGAAGGTTTAATATCACTATGATGGCAATACACTCCAAACTGATCTACAGATTCAAGGCAATCATATCGAAATCTCTGCTAATTTTTTTTTAACAGAGGCTGACCTAAACTGATCCTAAACTTCTTATGAAAATGCAAAACACAAAGAATAGCCAAAACAATCTTGAAAAAAGCACAAAGATTGGAGACTCGCACTCCTACAAACACACTACAAAGCTACAGTAATCAAGACGGTATGGTACTGGCATAAGGACTGACATACAGATCAATGAAATACAATTGAGAGTCCAGAAATAAACTCAAACATTTACGGCTAATTAATTTCTAAGGAAGGCGACAGACAATTCATGGGAAAACAATAGTCTTTTCAATAAATGGTGCTGGAACAAGTGCATATCCATGTGCAAAATGAATTTGAATGCTTACCTCACACCATACATAAATATTAACTCAAAATGGACTACAAACCTAAATTTTTTATCTTTTTAGAGCTGCACCTGTAAAATATGCAAATTTCCAGGCTAGGGGTCAAATCAGAGCTGCAGCTGCCAGCCTATGCCATGGCAACACCAGATCCAAGTCACATCTGTGACCTACGTCACAGCTTGCATCAACACCAGATCCTTAACCCAGTGAGCAAGGCCAAGGACTGAACCCACATCCTCATGGATACTAGTCAGGTTTTTAACCCACTGTGCCACGATGGGAACTCCCACAAACCTAAATTTAAGTTAAAATTACAAAATCCTTAGAAGATAACAAGAAATAGGGAGTTCCTTAGTGGTCTAATAGAGTTAAAGAACCAGAATTGTCACTGCTGTGGCTTCAGTCACTACTGTGGTACAGGTTTGATCCCTTGCCTGGGAAATTCTGCATGCCAGGCAAAAAATTTTTTAAAGTTTAAAAAAAAAATGAGTAAATCTTTGGGACCTTGGGTTAAGCAAGAACAACACCCAAAGCAAAAGAAAGAAAAAAATCTGATAAATTTGTCTTTATCAAAATTAAAAAATTTTGCTTTTCAAAAATGAGTTCATTCTCATATTTCCAATTCAAACTTAATATTGCAGAGTTTCTACTTAGCTTTCTTGCTTTTATAAGTGTGTATCTTTTAAACTGAAAATCTTGGTTACAGACATTGTTATAATTACATATATTTTATCTTAATATAAATAGTGGTAAAATTACAATACCAACATTTTTTAATAACAAGATAACTAGTAATTCCCATTGTGGCCCAGTGGTTAATGCATCCAACTAGTATCCACAAGAGAACGAGGGTTTGATTCCCTGCCTTGCTCAGTGGGTTAAGGATCTGGCATTGCTGTGAGCTGTGGTATAGGTCACCGATGCAGCTCAGATCCCACGTGGTTTTGACTGTGGCATAGGCTGGCAGCTACAGCTCTGACTGGACCCCTCACCTGAGAACCTCCAAATATCACAGATGCGGCCCTAAAAAAGAGCAAAACATAAATAAATAAATAACTGAATGCAATTTAAGATTGCTTTGCTGCTCTTCTTTTCCTAGGATGTGGCCCACTCACAATATAGTCAAAATACAAGCATTTAGTGATACTAAAAATAATTCCTTGTGTGATTATAGCATGAACTTAATATAGTCAGGTTCATCTGTTTTCAATTTTTAAGTATTGCTTTGTTCTTTTCTTTTTGATCTAATTTTGTTTCATAATTACATAAAACACTTATGTGGTTTCAAATTATAAACAAGAAACATTCAGATAAATCCTAACTTTCATTCCTGTCTCCTCTAATCAGTTGCTTCCCCCTACTCCATTAGTTACCACTTTTATTAGTTTTTGGTCCATCCTACAATTGTTTTTTGAAAACCTGAGGAAATTCACACACATACCCATTTCCCCCATTCCTTCTATAAAAAATAGCATACTATAATCCCTGTCCATACCTTGCTCTTTCACATAATGTATCCTAGAAATAACTCCATGGCAATATTAGCTATCTTCCTCAAACTTTTTAAACTAAATAGCAGTAATTCACTGTGCAGTTACACCATAATTTATTCAATTAATCCCTTTCTGATGAGCACTTTGATAATTCTTAGTCTTGCTATTACAAATACTGTTCTAATAAATAACCTTATTCCTGCTTCATTTTGTACTTTTTGCTAGTGAGTTTTGAGACAGAATCCCAGAAGTGGGATTGCTAGTCAAAGGGTAAACCATACATAATTTTTCAAGACATTACTAACTTCTCCATGAGGTTGTTCATTTCTAACAATCTTTTCACTGTTGTCCATTTTTGACCACCTACAACTCATCATTCTCCATTGTATCCTATAAAATACAAACTGGATCATACTACTCTTCTGTTTAAAATTTCAATGGCTCTTCACTGCATTAAGAATAAAACCCAGGAGTTCCCGTCGTGGCACAGTGGTTAACGAATCCGACTAGGAACCATGAGGTTGAGGGTTCGATCCCTGGCCTTACTCAGTGGGTCAAGGATCCAGTGTGGCCATAAGCTGTGGTGTAGGTCACAGACTCGGCTTGGATCCTGCGTTGCTGTGGCTGTGGCAAGGCCAGCAGCTGTAGCTCCGATTAGAACCCTAGCCTGGGAACCTCCACGTGCCGCTTGTGTGGCTCTAAAAAAAAAAAAAACAAACAAACAAAAAAACCGAAACAAAAGAATAAAACCCAATCTCTTCAAAGTACCTGTAAAAACTTAGATGATGTGGATCCTTCCTCTGTGTATCAGTTAGCATTAGGTTTGGCTATGATCAAGAGAATAAAAGCAAAAATAGCTTCAACAAGATAGAAGTTTATATCTCTAAGTTTGGAAGAGACCATCCAAGGCTGGTATTGGAGTACAGCTTCAAGAAGTCCTTAGGGTACAAACTCTCTCCAGGCCATGCTCTGACATTACTGGGACCTGACCCTCAGCCCAGTGACCTAAAAAAGCAGCTAGAGTACCAGTCATTATGTGTTCCAAGCAGCAAAATTGGAAGAGTAAGAAAAGGGCAAGGGGTACATGCCTGCTGTTTTTTAAGGAAGATTCCTAGAAGCTCTGCATGACACTTCTATTTACATGCTATATGACTTAGTCATATGATTATACATAACCATAAGAAAGGCTAGAAAGTGTCATCTTTATTCTGGGCAGCCACATGTCCAGCCACAAATTAAGAGACATAACACCATGGAAGAAGTCTCTGCTGCACAACCTCTTTAGCTTCATCTCATACTACTCCACCCTTATTCACCATAATCCAGCCACACAGACTTCCTTTATTCTTCAAACAACCCAAGTTCTTACCATCTCAAGGCTTTTGCTCTTGAAGTTTCACCTGAATAGCACACACTTCCTCAGATCTTCATACAGCTCATCCTCTCTTATCATGCAGGACTCAGCTCAAATGTCACTTTCTCAGAGACCTTGTCAATTGTATATAAAGTGGGCCCCAACCTACTCACCCTTTGTCAAACTGTACTTCCTTATTTATAGTATTTATCTCCATCTGAAATTATTTCTTTTGCCTTCCTCTTCTCTAATATAATTTCCACAAGACAGGGATCTTTTTTTTTTTTTTTTTGTCTTCACTGTTACATCCCTTATTACCCAATACAATTCTAAGTGCACACTAAGAGCTTAATATTAGTTTAATGAATGAATATCTGACTCCAAAGCCCCTCTTTTCTACCTCTGTTCCTAGTATATGTGAAATAATACGCCACTCCAGAAGTTAATATTTGTTTTTGAATGAGAGAATATTAGTTACTTCCTTTCAAACAAGATTTTTAAAAAACACTGTTTTTAAAGTAAAACAAAATCCTCCTCTACTCATAGTGAATAAAAAGAAGAGTTTTAGATATGACATCTTGTGCAAATCTAGCTTGATCTTAATAGTCTGCATCTGTAAAATAAGAGTTGGTTAACATTAATTCATTTACTCTACAGATATTTACCACACACTGTGCTAAAGCAAAATTAAGGACACAAAAGTTAAATAATATAACTTCTGACCACAAAAGAGGTTCACATCTGCCTTTCAACTCTACGATTTGTATGACTCCATATAATTGTGGTATAACCTTTATGCTAGAGAAAAGCTTTTAACGTCCCATTCTTGGGACATTAAAGGCCTATCACCAAGACATTGATAAACAATTGCTTTGTTTTAAAAGTGAATATTTAATTAAACATTGCAGTAAGAATTGAACATTATTTTAAAAAAGCATATTAGTGGCTTGAAAATATATAGTAATTTTTAGTTCCCTTTGAAGAGGATTTTGATTGCCAGTTTTCTACCACAAAATGATGCTAGGAAAATGTCTGTAGAAGACAGAAATTCTCTCTTAATGAAATCTAAAATGCTTAAAATTAGGGATTAAAGTTTTTAAAGATGCAAAGAAGGAATATTCAGTATCGGACATATCTCATTTGAATGCTAAAAGTTTGAAATAATAAACATTACATTTTTTTTCCAGCTGCACCCATGGCATGTAGAGGTTCCAAGGACAGGGATCCAATCCATGCCACAGCTCTAATCAGAGCCAGAGCAGTAACAATGCTGGATTCTTAAATGTTGAGCCACAAGGGAACTCCACATTATATACTTTTTAGAAAGATGGTCAACAAATTAACAACTCAGCATGTTCTAGAGACTGGTAACCCAGATGACTAAGACTGTTACATGAGTGCCTGGCCGTGGTTCATTCACTTCCACCTTCTCAGTTCTTCTAGCTTCTTCTTGGTTTTCATCTGGGTAACTCCAAGGCTCTGTGAGGAAAACAGATGCAGAGACAGATGCCCATTTCTCTCACAGTTCCTCTCAGCAAAGCAACCAGGCAGAAAATCAGTGAGGAAAAGGTATACAATCCATAACTTATGGTCCCCACAAGGCCTCACTCAATTTGAAAAATTGCCAGTTCTGTCAAATATGCCAATACTCCAATAAGGTATTTATGACACAAAATCTGAAAGAAAAAAAAAAGACATTTAAAATTAAAATATAATTACAATAAAGTAGCATAATATTTGATAAATATTCTAGGCTTATTTTAAATTTCATATCTATAAGCTAAGATATGAACATGAACCCAAACCATTGCCATTTTAAGTTAAACAGATTTTAATGAAGTTGACTGACTTTAATAAATTTATAACTATTATTTAATGATGCTTAGAAGGAATTAAAGACTAGAGTTCTTTTTTATCTAGGCTCAACAGATGAACTATCTGCCTAAGGAAAAAGCGGTATCTATGAACCCCTTGGACATATATGCAAATTGAGTATTTACATTTTCTAGAAAGAGTTCCATAGTTTCCTTCTTCTCAAAGGGATACATGATTCCAAAAGTGTCTTGTGAAAACTAAGCAGAAACAGAAACCTGGTTCATACATTAATTTCAGACTTTGAGAGGTAGTACAGTGCTGTAGTTAGAAGCATAAGCTTTAGAGACAGATGTTTGGGTTCAAATTCCAACTCCACTTACTAGCTGTGTAATCTTGGGAGCCTACTTATCCTCTGTGCCACAATTTCTTCTTTATAACCTTTGCAAACAGGTTGTTGTGAAAACTAAACGAGACATGTGTAAAATGCTTAATAATGCTTGGCACAGTTAGTGCTTAATAAATGTCATCATCATGGCATTATTTGAACCTAGGAGCCACAGTTATTATCTTACGTAATTAAGAGAGGCTCTTAGAATAGACCAGATAAAACAGGACTACTCTTATATTCATAGACGGATAAGAGCACTTTTATATAAAGTTTTAAAATGTAGTCAGTTTACCAGCAGAATGTGAACAGATGGAATAAAATTTAGAAGTATATAAGGACATCATGAAATTGAATTCTAAGGTGACAAAATATACATTTCTTTCTTTATAATGTCAAGCTAATATGGTATAGTACAATCTTTCAAATTTATTCCTGCAAACCACAGTAAGAAATTTAATAGCATGACCTAGTACAAGCAAATTTATATATATCCTTACCACATATGATAAACTCTCATTTTTATATTTTCTATTCTATTTCTTTTGTTCGTTTTTTAAAACTGGTCTTGCCTCATCAAAATTATTTCCAAACCTACTGCTGCATTGTGATCTCTAGTTTGAAACACACTAATACAGTACTTACAAGAGTGTGAACTTCTTGGAACATAAGAGATAAGTGTTTAAATTTTGACTCTTCCTTTATTAAGCTATCTTGCACATGTGACATAAACATATCTTAAGTTTCATTCTTTTAAAAATAAATGTCGACAAAAACATCATTCAGAGTTCCCTGGTGGCCCAGCAGTAAAGGACTTGGTGCTGTCACTGCTGTGGCTTGGGTTACTGCTGTGACACAGGTTCCATCCCTGGCCTGGGAACTTTCCCATGCTGCAGAAACCATACACACACACACAGAGAAACCCTTAACTACAGGGCTGCTCTAAAGATCAGACTTAAAGTATGTTAAACTCCTAGCACTGTGACAAGACCAATGTTAAATGAGTGTATACTGTGACTATATTTTAAGTATTGTATTAGTATAATATATTCAAATATATTTAGGTGCCTATTCTCAGTTTATTTCTGATACTTCTAATAAGGACCTCATAGAGAGTAAAACAATGTCTCTATTATTTCTTTCCCAGTAGAAATAGAAAAGCCTAAAACATAAAGATGATTTTTAGTTCTTTGTTTCTACTGTAATTTTCTTTCTTTTTTTTTTAGGGCTGCACCCAAAGCATATGGAAGTTCCCAGGCCAGGGGTTGAACCAGAGCTGCAGTTGCTGGCCTATGCCATAGCCACAGCAATGCCAGATCCAAGCCACATCTGCAACCTACACCACAGCCCATGGCAGCACCAGAGCCTTAACCACTGAGCAGAGCCAGAGATGGAACCCATGTCCTCATGGATACTAGCCAGGTTTGCAACCACTGAGCCAGAAGGGGAACTCCTTCCACTATGATTTTCTTATTTAACACAGAATCCTGTTACTCTGATAATTATTTTTTATTTTTTGGTTTTTTTTCTTCCTTTTTTAGCCACACACGTGGCATATGGAAGTTCCTGGGCCAGGGACTGACCCGGAGCCACATCTGCAACCTATGCCACAGCTATGGCAATGCCAGATCCTTAACCCACTGTGCTGGGCCAGGGATTGAACCAGAAACACCACAGAGACAAGCTGGATCATTAATCCACTGTGCTATAGCAGGAACTCCCAATAATTATTTTATTCAATTAAAAAAATCTTTTCTTTTCTTTTTTTTTTTTTTTTGTCTTTTTAGGGAGGTTCCAAGGCTAAGGGTCCAATCAGAGCTGTAGCTGCCAGCCTACGCCACAGCCACACCAGATCCGGGCTGTGTCTGAGACCTACACCATAGCTCACAGCTATGCCAGATCCTTAACCCACTGAGCAAGGCTAGGGATGGTTTCTTGTCAGATTCATTTCCACTGTGCCATGACGGAAACTCCCCAATAATTATTTTAAGTGGAGGACAAGAAGCAATTCTGAAAGTTTCAAAGTTACTACAGAATAATTCATATTATTACCAAAGACTATAACATATGGTTCCTTCCACTGTAAAGCTGCATCTAGAAGGCTGAAGACTTTTTAGTAAACCATTTATAAAGCACAAAATAAAATCTCTCTAATGCCTTGAATTGGCAGATATTCCATGTTTCTTTTCTTTTTTTTTTTCTTTTCTAGGGCCAAATTCACAGCATATGGAGGTTCCCATGCTAGGGATTTAATTGGAGCTGTAGCCACCGGCCTACACCATAGCCACAGCAACTTGGGATCGAGCCACGTCTGCGACCTACACCACAGCTCATGGCAACGCTGGATCCTTAACCCACTGAGCGAGGTCTGGGATCAAACCCGCAACCTGGTGATTTGTAGTCGGATTTGTTAACCACTGAACCATGACGGGAACTCCCCAATGTTTCTTAAATGAGGTTCACCTTACATTTTAAAAACTATGCAACAATAAGGAAAAATTACTTAGCTAGATTCACTCAAACTAACCTTTATTTTTCCATCAGTATGTGCTGAAGCTACAGACGTTGAAACACGAACCAATCTTGTGGCTGATAAATGAATTTTGAAATGCCTATGGAAGTGTGAATAAAGGCAGTCCATGAATAAGTCAACTTCCTCCTGGGTAACTTCCCCAGGTGTTTTGTGGACACTGTCCCACAAAGCTTTTGCATCTTCTGGATGTATGGCATAAGAAATGTCCAGACTTTGAGGACTACAGGGTACAGACCAAAGAAATTCAGTAGTAGCCATATAACGGTCCATTTTGCATGCAGTCCACATAGCAGCCATCCAGGAAAGGTTAAATGCGTTGATTGCTAAGGGACGGAAATAACAGTCAAAAGTTTTCTGAAACCAGGTTCCAATTATTGCTGTGTTAGTCTCTGCTCCATTTGCAAGGAATAAGGGTAGACAGGTGAAATCTTCTGAAACAGTCTCAAGAAGACTGTCTCCAAATATACAGCAGAACCAACCAGTCCACAACACTTTACCTTCTCTGTGCTCAGATGGCAATTGTGATTTTGATAGAATCTATGAAGAAGAAAAATCAGATTCATTAAATTCAAAAGTTACATTTGTACTTGTACATTTATTTCTAAAAGTACATTTTCTCATTTAGTTTTGGGTTTGTTTTTCTTTCTAGGGCTGCACCAATGGCATATGAAGTTCCCAGGCCAAGGGTTGAACTGGAGCTACAGCTGCCAGCCTATACCACAACCACAGCAATGCCAGATCCCCGACCCACTGAGTGAGGCCAGGGATCGAACCCGCATCCTCACAGATACTAGTTGGATTGGTTTCTGCTACGCCACAACAGGAACTCCTAAAAGTACATCGTCTCAACATTAATAAGTACATTTAAAAATAAGAAGATTATGTTGTATGACCACCAAAAACCACACAGGGAACAGTCTCCCTGATCATTCCTAAGGTTTATCATGTTATTTGACCTTTTACCTAGTACTCCTATTAGGATATGGTAAATGGCAAGATCTTGGTGCAACCAAAATTCACAAAAAGGATGCCAATATGGTATAAGCAGTACAGTATCCTGAAAAAAACTCAAACTCTCAACTCCACAGACACCTTTTTTGTAAAACAAATAATCCTCTACTGTCTTTAATTAACTATTATTTAGACTTTTTGTTATACACAGCAGAACCTAATCCCAGTAATCCTGAGATCCTTGCCAATACCCATGATCTACATGAGGAGTCAATAAACCTTTTCTACAGAGGGCCAGATGGTAAATATCTTAGGCTCTGCAAGCCATATGGTCTTTGTATCAACTACTCTACTGCTGTAGCACAAAAGTAGCCATAGAGGGAGTTCCTGTCGTGGCGCAGTGGTTAACGAATCCGACTAGGAACCATGAGGTTGCGGGTTCGATCCCTGGCCTTGCTGAGTGGGTTAAGGATCCGGCATTGCTGTGAGCTGTGGTGTAGGTCGCAGACGCGGCTCGGATCCCACGTTGCTGTGGCTCTGGCGTAGGCCGGTGGCTACAACTCCGATTCAACCCCTAGCCTGGGAACCTCCATATGCCACAGGAGCGGCCCAAAGAAATAGCAAAAAGACAAAAAAAAAAAAGTAGCCATAGACAATATATAAACAAATGAAAATGGTTCTATTCCAATAAAGCCTTACTGACAAAACCAAGCAGCAGGCCATATCTGGTCCGCAGTCCATAATTTGCTGACCTCTGATCTATACAAAAAAACAAAATTTCAGCTGTTTCAGAATGTGTCAATGACTAAAATGAGTTAACTCAGCAGAAAACGTAGCAAGCATAAATAAAATAGATCTGGTTTCTTAATAAATCAAAGCATAGTCACATTACTTTTATACATAACGTGCATAGAGTAAGGAATGTAAAATTTTACATTTCTGAAAGTAACCTGCTGTGATTTATCACAATATATAATGATGTTACTTTCTTGCTAAAATTCTACTTCTAGGAATTTAATCCCAGTAAAACCATAGAATTATAAGGATATATTTATAAAAATGTAGAATTCCTAATGACATGAGTAACCATCTACATCACTGATTATTAGTAAAAAAGGCATAATGGGAGTTCCTATCGTGGCTCAGTGGTTAAGGATCAGTGGGTTAAGGATCTGGCATTGCCGTGAGCTGTGGTGTAGGCTGAAGACATGGCACAGATCCCGAGTTGCTTTGGCTCTGGCAGAGGCCAGCGGCCACAGCTCCAATTCGACCCCTAGCCTGGGAACCTCCATATGCTGCCAGTGTGGCCCTAACAGACAAAAAAGACAAAAAAAAAAAAAAAGAAAAAAAGTCGTAATGAAAAGTATGGGCGATTAAGGATCTGGTGTTGCCATGAGCTGTGGTGTAAGTTGCAGATGCGGCTCGGATTCTGCATTGCTGTGGCTGTGGTGTAGGCCAGCAGCTCCAGCTCCAATTTCAACCCCTAGCCTGGGAACCTCCATATGCTGCCAGTGCAGGCTAAAAAGACAAGAAAAAAAAAGGTATGGGTGATATGATCACAGTTTTGATACAGACACTCAAGAGATATATGCAGGTTCATGACGAAGTCTATAGTTTCCTTATAATGTCTTTGTCTAGCCTTGCTATTAGCGTAATACTCGTCTCATAGGATGAGTTAGGAAGTATTCCCTCAGCTTTTCTATTCTGAAAGAGATTGTAGAGAACTTCCTTAAATGTTTGGTGGAATTCACCAGTGAACCCACTTGGACTGTTGATTTCTGTTTTGGAAGGTTACTAATTATTGACTCAATTTCTTTAATAATTACAGGCTTATTCAGATTGTCTATTGCCAAACTGATGTATACCAACATGTTAAATTGGGTTTTTTTTTTTTTTGCCTTTTCTTGAGCTGCTCCCACAGCATATGGAGGTTCCCAGGCTTGGGGTCCAATTGGAGCTGTAGCCACTGGCCTACGCCAGAGCCACAGCAACGCAGAATCCAAGCCATGTCTGCGACCCACACCACAGCTCACAGCAATGCCGGATCCTTAACCCACTCAGCAAGGCCAGGGATCGAACCCTCAACCTCATGGTTCCTAGTCGGATTTGTTAACCACTACGCCACAACGGGAACTCCTAAATTGGGGTTTTTAACTTACTTCATACATTTATGTATTCTCTAAGATTTCTAAAATAAATACAGTTATACTGTAATATGAAGAAAAACTGTTAAATTTGGCCATATCTAATTGCTATAATTTGGTCAACAACACATAAAACAGGTTATAAATCACAAGCTTAAAGAATTTTAAAACAGTAAGAAAATATCACAATTTCTAAACCAAGAAAATGCAGACTTTTCTCCTAAGGAGCAAGTACTGCTTATATAACATACCTGGACAAGAAATGCTTCAGGGTCTTTCTGTGTTCCTTTCACTCCTAAGAGAGTAGAGAAAATCACTTTGATGTTGAAGTCATCTCCCACTTCCACAGCAAGTCCTTTTTGCTTTTCAGCAGCAATAAATGCATTCAGAAGTTTAGAATACTCTTTGAAATTAGTATAGGAGAATTTATATAAGGGAGTTAAACTATATAAAGTCCATTGTTTATGCAGAAGGAATGCAACCTTTTGAGGATCAACATCTTCCTAAAAAAAAAAAAAAAATCAAGACAAAGAAAATGTAAGAATTAGGAAACTTTAGTAAATAATACCTTAATCATAGTATTTTGAATATTTAGTACAAATCTATTCCTGGGTGTACCTGATCTTTGCACTCCAGCCAAACTGGAGTTTGCAGGACTCTGAAGATCCTTGCACAGGTCTTTGCATCTGCTATACCTTCCTTTTGGAATGCTCTTCCCAGGGTGTTCACATGGCATGGTCCTTTCTTTCATTCAGGACTCTGCCCAAATGTCACTCAAAGACCAACCTCTCTAAAGCAGCACCTGCACCAATTCCTCCAACTTTGCCACTTTTTAAAGAAAAATTTTTATTATAGTTGATTTACAGTGTTCTGTCAGTTTCTGCTATACAGCAAAGTGATCCAGTAATACATATATACACATTATTTTTCTCACTTTATCCTCCATAACTTTGTCACTCTTTATCTCCTTAACATGCTTTCTTTTTTTCACAGCTTTTATTACTATCTGACATTATGTATTTGACTTTTATTGTCTTCACTACTAGAGTGTGAGTTTGATGAGAACAGGGATTTTGCCTATTTTATTCACTACTGTATCTCTAGCACCGAGAACAATGTCATCTGGAACACTGTTCAATACCTATTAGATGAACAGTTATGTTTCACTTTTAGAAATGTCAAATTAAAGATTTTAAAAACAGTAACTATTCTTGAAGTATCCAATTTGAATGGTTTTAATTAAGTAATTTCTAAAATTGTTTGGCAGTGGAGTTCCCATCATGGTGCAGTGGTTAACGAATCCGACTAGGAACCATGAGGTTGAGGGTTCGATCCTTGGCCTTGATCAGTGGGTTAAGGATCCAGCATTCCCGTGAGCTGTGGTGTTGGTTGAAGATGTGGCTCGGATCCCGCATTGCTGTGGCTCTGGGGTAGGCTGGTGGCTACAACTCCGATTTGACCCCTAGCCTGGGAACCTCCATATGCCGAGGGAGCAGCCCTAGAAAAGGCAAAAAAAAAAAAAAAATTAAAAAAAAAAGGAAATTGTTTGGCAGTAAACTCAGTCCATCACTCTAATTCAGTAGATTAATTAAAAAAGATACTTGGGAGTATTTTGGCCAAGCACCATTAGAATCACAGAATCACCAAAAGATACTTGGGAGTATTTTGGCCAAGCTCTATTAGAATCACAGAATCATCAAAAATAAAAACACTTGGAATTCCCATTGTGGCTCAGTGGGTTAAGAACCTGACATTGTCTCTATGAGGATGCGGGTTTGATCCCTGGCCTCGCTCAGTGGATTAAGGATCTGGTGTTGCTGCACACTGTAGCATAGGTCAAAGATGCAGCTGGCATCCAGTGTGGCTGGGGCACAGGCCCTAGATGCAGCTTGATTTCGACCCCTAGCCCAGGAACTTCCATATCCCACAGGTGTGGCATTAAAAAGAAAAAAAACACTTCATTTATATTGGCCCTGTGACATCACATTTTTGGCGGTCTTCATAGACACTCCCACATAAGCTCCTAGTTGTATCCTGAATTGAATTTTTCTATAGAATCTATACTTCCTGATGGGAATTTTCACAGTTTCCAACCATCTTTTGTAATTTCACCACAGTTGTCCACTTGACAAAAATATTTGTTCTGACTAGAGTAACTCAGGGAAAAGTTATAAACTATTTTCTTATTACTACAAAAGATTACTACAAAAGAAAACACTGAACTGGACATTCCAGTCTTTAATTTATATACAATTTCTGTTTTCCTGTTAAGAACTATCACTTTCATTACCAACACTAGTAATTTCTCTTTAAGGAAGTTTTCATAAAGAAGCAAAATTTTCCTCATTGTCCCAAAGGAAACTAGATCCATGACACAGACAAGAAAACAAAGTTACAAGGAAGGTGTGAGTGATTGATTAGCCAGACTCCTTGCTAAGTGACTCAAAACTACATACCAAACTTGTATTCACTAGAACTTAATTCCATACTTAAATTTCTAATGTTATATTCAGGGTTTAGAGTTGTTTATGAATGATCAAAACAAAGCATGTTGCCACCAGACAAATCTGGGATAATTAAAACACCAAAATAATTTTTTAAGAAATTAGAAAAATTTGAAAAATAGGAACTCATGAATCCATACTGATAAATAGATAAATAAGTGGACTAGAAATGCAAATGGCCTACAATAGAATGCCAAAGGCTGGCTGGTAATTATGGAGCAAATAGAGATGGAAAAATCATTATATTGCAACCATTATGATAAAGATGGGACCAGGCAAAAAAAAAAATTCAATGGATAAAGGAGGTTAAGTGTAAGACGAAACTTTGATGAGGCACAAGATGTTTGTATTTGTATTATCTTAAATATTTGTATTAACTTAAAGTGTCTCCCCATAGACCACTTGTTAGTTACAGCAGGGAATAAAACAGTAATTATTGGGCAACAACTTGACAGGATGATTAAAATTAACATCACCTATGTGCTACTGAATTTTATTCCCCCAAAAGAACACAATAGCACCTATACAGTAGTTCACCCAGCAAACATGTAACTTCAATCTAAAGAAAATATCAAATACCAAATGAGGAATATTCTCTTTTTAAAAGGGAAGCAAGAGAAACATTCTTCAAAAATGTCAATGTCATAAAAGACAAAGAAATGTTGTGGAACCGTTCCAGAATAAAGAAGGTTAAAAGATTTATTGTGGAGTCACCGTCTTGGTGCAGCAGAAACGAATCTGACTAGGAACCATGAGGTTTTGGGTTCGATCCCTGGCCTCGCTCAGTGGGTTAAGGTTCCGTCGTTGCTGTGAGCTGTGGTTATGTCGCAGATGTGGCTGGGATCTGGCATTGCTGTGGCTCTGGCGCAGGCCCGAAGCAACATCTGTGATTCGACCCCTAGCCTGGGAACCTCGATATGCTGCGGGTGTGGCCCTAAAAAAGACAAAAAAAAAATTTCTTAAAAAAGCAAACAAACATATGGTACTGACAGTGTGAATAATTGTTTGTTTTAGATGTTTCTCATTTATTTTATTACTTGAGGAGTATGATGACACAAAAGAATACTATAAATAGTAACAAAAATTGAAAAGTTTTGTTCACAGACATTCTCAATTATTGGTAACACAAAGAAATACAAAAAGCATACCTGCTGTTGTGAACACTGGGGGATTTTCCTTCGAGGTGGAGTTGGGACAAATGAAGTCTGCTTCCTGACTGATTCTAATCGCTTCTGCAGAGGGGTAGCACCTATAAAGTAATCTTTAAGTCTTAAAGATGCACTCTGTCTAGGAGTCGATTCTGCTGCATCATAAGAATCCATGGTCTACATAGAAAGAAATAAAGCCAGAATTCTAAACATTAAAAAGTTAACGGATGCTCAAAGTTTCGCTGATACCTCTCCCTACTATAAAGGAATTCTTGGAGTTCCCCTCGTAACGCAGTGGTTAAGGAATCCGACTAGGAACCATGAGGTTGCAGGTTCGATCCCTGGCCTTGCTCAGTGGGTTAAGGATCTGTCTTTGCTGTGAGCTGTGGTGTAAGTCGCAGACGCGGCTCGGATCCCAACTTGCTGTGACTCTGGCATAGGCTAGCAGCTACAGCTCCGATTAGACCCCTAGCCTGGGAACCTCCATATGCTGCGGGAGCAGCCCAAGAAATCGCAAAAAGACAAAAATATAAAAAAAATTAAGGAATTCTTTCTCTCTCCCTCCCACCCCCTACCCCAGAATGCTCATTACCCTATTCCTCATGCCTGTCCAGTTTGCTTCTGCTAACTTTTTTATTCAACCTACTGACAATTAAGCCTTCTTCTCTGGACTCATCTGACTGACTAAATCCAATTCACGCTGCAGGTTTCATCCCTTCAGGAGAAGCTTCCAAGTATCCACAGAGGAGCTAGCTCTCCAGCCAATTCCTCCAGCTCTTGCAGTTCAGAACACAACTTAGCTGTTTTTCTTGTGTTACGTCCGTGAAGGAAGGGACTCTGACTCAAATCATTTTTGCATACCTAAATCCAATCAACCCAAGCCAATGCTGAGCCCAATGCCAAGATATCAAAGTATCTAAGTACTCTAAAGATAACGACCACACAAAACGTCAAAATATAAAGTTTACTGCCAAGCCTGGACCAATAAAAAAGCATCTTACCAAAAAAATGTCGTAATGACGCTGTCAACCATTCCCTTCACGAATCATTCTTCAAGTCTGTATCCAACTACGTTGAGACTGAAATCCTCTGAAGTAAAAAAGCCGCCAAAACGACAGCTAAAATAAAGTCTGGAGGAACCTCTTTCTAAAGTCCCTCTAGTTCTACAAGTGGGTGCACGACCGACACAAACTGGAGCAGCAACAAGACCTACGGCTCCCTCAGACGCCAGCCGAGCTCGAGACTTCACGCCGGAAGAACATTTCCGCTGACCCGGCCACCCAGCTCCGTGATCCTCGCTCCTGAGGAGTCGGCTGCTGCCCGCAGAGGCAGCGGGGCAAGAGACAGTGTGCGCCAACTCGCTTTCTCCACCTGAGCCTTCGGGGGCCAAGGCCAGCTCTGAAAAGCCGCCGTTGAGAAGCGGCAATTTAGTGTCAGCCGCCGCCTCTGTTTAAAATCGTTTCCCGACTCGCTCTGCGGCCGGACGCAGGACGTCTCCGTGGAGCCTATTCTAAGCCGGTGAAGCAACTCTGGTTCCCATTTTAACTGAGGGCACGGGGAACGCACTAAACATTGGTAACGTTCGCGCTCCGCACGTTACCACCGGCACGAAGCGTTCCTTCAAATTTCCGCCCATAGTGAAGATGGCGGAATCCCCCTGCTCTGATTGGTTGAATCCCTCCACTTATCTTGGCTGTTCGCTGGGTGTGTTAAGGGGTGCTTGGCTCTCAGCGGTGGAGTGTGTTGTTCGACCTCCAGTAACGTGTTAGACTTGCTTGCCTTCCTCTTTCTGAAGACCCGAGATCGGCCGTCAGGTTTGGGAGATTTGAAAAGCAAGACTGGGTTCTTGCCTGTTTTCAGGTTCTGCCTGCGGGGAACTTTCGGGGAAGCGTGGAAAGGAAGGGAAGGGCGTCCGCCTCCCGACTGACCCCTGCTCCCTGTGCATGGCTGCCGGGTCTCGCCATACGCTGCTATATGGAATCATTCGCTCGTCACTTCTGGCCGAAGCTTTCTTTGCTAATAGAAGTGGTAATGGATGCACTGAGAGGAGGGGGAAAGTCTTAAAAGGTCTTTCCCGTATTCAATTTTCCCAAAGGCCCCAAAGACTTTGCAAATTTATCTAATTTGCAGATAGGTGCACTTGAATGTTCAGCAGACAGGGGCTTAAATATTAAAGAGAACGTGAACTCCTAGCATTTTAAGGGATTTGTATGTATTCCAAAACTGACTTTTGACCACCATCCAACACCTGCAGCGTTTGATTCGTGAGCGTTTCGCCATCCTGCGGCTATAACATGTTCTGCTGGCTAAGTCGGATATTCAGGGGTTTATCCAGACCCACCGGAAGGACTACCCAGCCGTTCTGGGGTTTTCTCTCCCGAAGTCTGATACTGACTTCACAGAGGAGTATTCCAGGTGAATGCAGGAAAGCTTTGTCCGCTGAACAGCACTTCCTCCTGTTCTCTGTAGCCACAGTGCTTATTCCATTTATCCCCTAGTCTTGACTGGATAGCTTTATGTGCAGAAGCACATCATTCACTCTCTTGATTTCTTATGATGTAGTTTTCCTCCTGGAGTTTTAAAAAGACTAGAAAAGTAGTCACATGAATATAAGCTATTCATTTAGTTTTTATGTTGCGAATAAGAAGCCTAAAAAATTATTTTATACTTTAAATATGGTTTTCTAGTGTACAAGTGACTGTTTTCACTCCAGATTCATACTAAAGCTAGTTACTCTACTTCTGTAATTCCCAAGACCCTGTTTTGTTTGGGGAAGAAATGTGCACTATTATGAAGAGTGCATTTTGGGTCAGTGCAAATGCTGGGTGATAAAAAATATTTAGATTCCTTTTTTTATTATTAAAATATAGTTGACTTACAGTTGTGCCAAGGCAAAAATTTACATTAAGACAGTCACTTGGCTTTTGACACATGTATAGGTAAATTTCATAGTGGTTGATTACATTCTTTGTAAATTTCATCCATTAAGATAGGAATGATATGAACTGAAAGTATATTCTCAAACAATTTGCAAATAATGTACTTTTAATCTTCCTTTTTTTCTCTTTTTTTTAAGAACTCAGTAGCTTTGTTGCCCGAACCAACACTTGTGGAGAGTTGCGTTCATCTCACTTAGGCCAAGAAGTCACCTTGTGTGGATGGATTCAGTACCGCAGGTAGATAAAACAGTTTAAGAATACATGGTGATAGGAGTTCTGTCATGGCAAAGTGGTTAACAAATCCGACAAGAACCATGAGGTTGCGGGTTCGGTCCCTGCCCTTGCTCAGTGGGTTAAGGATCCATTGTTGCCACGAGCTGTGGTGTAGGTCGCAGACGCGGCTCGGATCCTGCATTGCTGTGGCCCTGGCGTAGGCTGGCAGCTACAGCTCTGATTAGATCCGTAGCCTGGGAACCTCCATATGCAGTGGGAGCAGCCCTAGAAAAGGCAAAAAGACCAAAAAAAAAAAAAAAAGAATACATGGTGATAAAAGTAACTGAACACTGGAGTTTCCTGTCATGGCTTAGCAGAAATGAATCCGACTAGGAACCATGAGGTTTCGGGTTCGATCCCTGGCCTCCATCAGTGGGTAAAGATCTGGTGTTACCCTGAGCTGTGGTGTAGGTCACAGACTGGGGTCAGATCCTGCATTGCTCTGGCTGTGGTGTAGGCCAGTGGCTCCGATTTGACTCCAGTCTGGGGACCTCCATATGCAGCAGGAGCAGCCCTAAAAAAGACAAAAAAAATAAATAAGTTACTGAACCCTGGGACCAATAATTGGGTAAGCTGTTAAGCATCAGTAGCATAAAAAAGCATTGTTTATGTTTAGGTAGAGAAAAAGCCTAAAAAGATGAAGAGTGATTCCTCAGTGGTAGAGCCCATTTGTTCATCTCTATATTACAAAGCATATTTGAGGGAGTTCTCTGATGGCCTAGTGGGATGAGGCTTCCGCACTCTCACTACTGTGGCTCTGGTTGCTGCTGTGCAGGCAGGGTAGGTTCAGTCCCTGGCCCAGGAATTCCCACATACTGCCTGTGTAGCAAAAAAGAAAAAAAAAGAGAGAGAACGTGAAATAAACACTGCAACTCTCATTCAAAAAAAAACAAAACATGGAGTTCCCGTCGTGGCTCAGTGGTTAACAAATCCGACTAGGAACCAAGAGGTTGCGGGTTCAATCCCTGGCCTTGCTCAGTGGCTTAAGGATCTGGAGTTGCCGTGAGCTGTGGTGTAGGTTGCAGAGATGGCTGGGGTCCTGCGTTGCTGTGGCTCTGGTGTAGGCCAGTGGCTATAGCTCCGATTTAACCCCTAGCCTGGGAACCTCCATATGCCGCGGGAGCGGCCCTAGAAAAGGCAAAAAGACAAAAAACAAACAAAAAAACATATTTGAATAATACATTAATTCACAGTGAAGAGATCCAAAATACATAGATTGTGTGAACTTCCTAAAGAATATGTCCCAAATGGGTGGCTATTTTACGCATACACTGAGTGACTTTTATCTCCTAAACTCAAAATCTGAGGAGGCTTTCTGTACTTCTTTCTGGTACTAAGAATAATGAGAGATAGAAAAAGGAAAAAAAGAAAATATGGAGTTCCCGTTGTGGCGCAGTGGTTAACGAATCTGACTAGGTTCGGGTTCGGTCCCTGCCCTTGCTCAGTGGGTTAACAATCCGGCTTTGCCATGAGCTGTGGTGTAGGTTGCAGAAGCGGCTCGGATCCCGCGTTGCTGTGGCTTTGGCGTAGGCCGGTGGCTACAGCTCCAATTCGACCCCTAGCCTGGGAACCTCCATATGCCGCGGGAGCGGCCCAAGAAATAGCTAAAAAAAAACGAAAAATATGGGAAAGATTGAATGCTAAAATGTTGGGATTTTGAGAGCCTTTTGGGGTTTTAGAAGTATTAAGTTAGTATTGGACCTTTTCTAGAAAATTTTATATGGTATCTTATTTTTAGGAAAAGAAAAGAGTTTATATTGCTGTACTTAAAAAGTGACCAATCAGATGCCTCTGATATCCTAAAATATTACCTTTGGACTTTAATATGGAAAGTTTCCATATTTAGTTAAATTTTCTTATAAAGACTTAAGCCAATACAATTTAAAAAATTTTTAAATCTGCCTTTTCATTAATAAGCCATCTGGATAGCATTAGTAAACTGTACAAACAGCTAATAATAAAAGTTGAAATTGTAAATTTGAAAAGTGGTATTTCGGAGTTCCCATTGTGGCTCAGCAGTAAAGAACCCAAACAGTATCCATGAGGATGCAGGTTCGATCCCTGGCCTTCTTCATTGGGTTAAAGATCTGCAACCCACTGGATCCCTCATTGGCTGTGGCTGTGGCGTAGGCGGGCAGCTGGAGCTCTGATTCAACCCCTATCCCAGGAACTTCCATATGCTTCAGGTGTGGCCCTAAAAAGAAAAAAAAAAAGTGTCATTTTCATTAATAAGCTACATAGATAACTGTACCAATATAGCTATGAAAGCATATTATTATTATAAAAAGGAACATGATAAATTGCTTGAGGTTTTTATTTGTTTGTTTTTTTGCCTGCTTAAATTTTGGTCTCATCTGACCTCTTTGCTCTCAGGAAACAGGTCAGCGGCACATAACCTAGGCTTGAGCAATCAGAACTTCTGCCCAGGTTGAGGGCCTTGAGAACGTAATGGAAAGCTCCAAGTGTAGTAGATATTCTGTAAAGCCATTGTGACAGTGGAGTTAAGAGCACAGCTGCATTAGGACAGCAGCTGTTCGTTAGCAACAGTGCTAAGGGCTTGTGTTCTCAGCTGCCTAGTTTCACTTGGTTCCTGCATATTTTCTGCGTATGGTTCTCCAGGCTTGTGGTTGATTCTTCTAAAATACTTCTAACTTTTAATAAATTTTTGCTTAAATTAGCCAGAGGAAAAAACTTTAAAACTAAATAAATTTTGGTCTTGAAGATTTCACCCTAATGTGTTCATTTTCTTAATTAATCAGGCAGAACATCTTCCTGGTCCTAAGAGATTTCCATGGACTTGTCCAAGTTGTCATTCCCCAGGATGAGGTAATAGAAGGTTCCTTCTGTTATCTGAAAGCCTCTTTGATGCTATGGTTGGAATAAGCTAAGCAAGCTGGATAAGTATGTTCGAGGTTTTAAATTAAGAAGTTTATTGTTAATGGAAATTAAAACTACCGTATGCAATATTAAGACAAATGACAAACTGGCGAAAAATATGTACAACTCATGTCACAGACAAAGAGCTAATTTCTCTACTATATAAAAGGCTACTCCAAATCAATTAAAAAAAAAAAAACTTTTTAAAGACCAGTGACCCAGTAGAAATGTGAATGCAGACCATGAGCATAAAATTTGTAGAAAAGAAAATACAAATAGCTATTTTCTATATGTCTATAGACATATGAATATATACCCAGCTTTACTCATAGATAGAGAAATGTGAATTGAAACTACACAGAATTGTTATTTTTGACAAACTAGATTGACAACATGCTGTGTTTGGGAAAACAAGTGCTCATACACTCCTGAAGGCATACCAGTTGAGCACTAGCTCTAATGGAAGGCAATTTGGCAATATCAAAATTATATATGCATATATCCTTTGAACCATTCATTCTACTTCTAGTCAGTTATCTCACAATTATCTTACACATAGGCTTAAATAGATGCAAAATATGCAAATAACAGTTATTCACTACTGGTGGGTTTTTGGTTTTTTTTGTTTTGTTTTTTTTTTGGCTATACCCACAGTATGCAGAAATTCCTAGCCCAGGAATCGAACCTCAGCCACAGCAGTGATAATGCCAAGTCCTTAACCACTAGGCCACCAGGGAACTGCCTGGATTATTTTTAATAGGAAAAAAAATTGGGAACAATCTAAATATTCCCCATTAAGAGAATGAACATTGTTACAAGCCAAAGAAAAAAGACTGAAGAAGTTCTTTCTGTGCTAAAAGGGAAAAAAGATCAAAGGTATATTGTTAAAGAACAGAATACGAAGAACATGTAGAGTGGTATTATCTGTATCAAAAAGAGCACATATGTGTTTATATTATGAAATGTCCCTGGAAGGACATATAACATAGGGTTATCTCTGGGAAGAGGAGGTTATCTTAGAGGTTATCTTAGAGGTTATCTCTGGGCTAGAGGACATAGGAGACTTTTCACTGTATATCTATTTGTACCCTTTGAATTTGAGTCATGTGAAGGTACTACCTGCTCAAAAAATAATTGCCATTAAATTTAGATAAAGAACTCTCATCATGCTTGTTGGGCAACATTGGTTTCTATTGTGGTGGTTTGTATAAATGCTTGAATGCCTGAAAGAAATAAGATTTACTCACCTCATATGTTTGAAGTAAGTAAAGTGCCATGGATTATCTGTCAGGGATCAGGATGCAGAAATGAGCATAGCTAACCAGAACTCTTTTACTTTGGACTCCATTATTACTATTGGATTTAATTACCCCTAAATCTAACTCTGGAGACAGTTGCCTTTAAAGTATGTGGGGGAGTTCCCGTTGTGGCTCAGCGGTAACGAACTCAACTAGTATTCATGAGGACGCCGATTTGATCCCAGTCCTCGCTCAGTGGGTTAAGGATCTGGCATTGCCATGAGCTGTAATGTAGGTCACATATGCAGCTTGGATCTGGCATTGCTGTGGTTATGGTAGAGGCCGGCAGCTACAGCTCCAATTCACCCCTTAGCCTGGGAACTTCCATGTGCCTCAGGTGCGGCCCTAAAAAGAAAAGAAAAGTATGTGGATTTGTTGCATTAATCATTCTTCTCCTTATTTTCCTTTAAGTAAGAAAGTTTTAAATTCTTAACTAATAGTTTTTCTTGCTGTATGGAGTCAAAGAGGGATACGGGGAGTTCCCTGGTGGCTCAGTGAGTAAAAGATCTGGTGTTGTCACTACTGTGGCTCTGGTTACAACTGTGAGGAGGGTTTGATCCCTGGCCTGGGAATTTCCCCATGCCATGAATGCACTCCCAAATCCACCCCCAAAAAAGTGGGAATAGAATTTACAAATTCTTTTTTTTTTTTTTTTTGGTCTTTTTGCTATTTCCTGGGCCGCTCCCGTGGCATATGGAGGTTCCCAGGCTAGGGGTCCAATCGGAGCTGTAGCCACCGGCCCACACCAGAGCCACAGCAACACAGGATCCGAGCCGCGTCTGCGACCTACACCACAGCTCACAGCAACGCCGGATCGTTAACCCACTGAGCAAGGGCAGGGACCGAATCCTCAACCTCATGGTTCCTAGTCGGATTCGTTAACCACTGTGCCACGACGGGAACTCCAGAATTTAGCAAATTCTTTAATAAAGTCATCAAGGGTAGCCCCAGTATGTATGGCAATTAAGCTTATGCATATTAACAGTTTTCTAAGTCATAATCTGCAGTTGCTATAGAGTCCTTTAAGTTCGTTTGCTGAAAATGTTTTCCTCTCTTATTCTATAGTCAGCTGCTTCTGTGAGGAGAATTTTATGTGAAGCACCTGTGGAATCGGTGGTTCAAGTGTCTGGAACAGTAATTTCCCGACCTCCAGGACAAGAGAATCCAGTTAGTAATTTATAAACTATTTAAATTTTACCTCTGTATATGCCTACTGTCTGTCAACACCTTCAGACAACAGAGAATGAGTGTCTGTGAGATATATGACACCAAAGCTCTGTAGGGTCTACAGATGAACTTACAACTTTAAGAAATTTCACTACAAACATAAATGTCTATGGAAATAGATGTTTGTTAAAACATCAGCTACAAATATGCATAGGAATGTCAAAGTCATACACAGATGTTTTTGTTTAAGCACCTGCACAAGTAAATGCTTATGTTTTATAAATATTCACTGTGTACACATCCTGATGAGTGCTTTTTAAAATAAGTCTTTTTCTCTTTCTCTTTAAGAAAATGCCAACAGGTGAGATTGAAATCAAAGTTAAAACAGCTAAACTTCTGAACTCCTGCAAGAAGCTACCCTTTGAAATTAAGGACTTTGTGAAGGTGCCATCCTCTGTTATTAATAAAATAGAGTATCTAGAAAATGGTGATAACCAGTAAAGTGTTATCAGAGTTTTATAAAGTTTAACTTCTATAAAATTAAGCATTTTTATAGCTGTATTATGAATCATTCTTGAACTGTTCTTAAATAGCAACAGATCAGTAAGCTGTTGCACTTCCTAAATACTTAGAATGTTTTTTCAGACCACTTGAAACATGGTTGTCTTTAAGACTTAGGTGTTACTTTGTTTATATTTTTTTGTTGCTATTGTTTTACATTTTGAAAGAAAATTTATGTCTGTCCTAGAAATGGCCAGATGGGGAGTTCTCTTGTGGCTCAGTGGAAAAAAGTCTTACTAATATCCATCAGGACACAGGTTCGATCCCTGGCCTTACTCAGTGGGTTAAGGATCCAGCGTTGCCATGAGCTGTGGTGTAGGTTGCAAACTCAGCTCGGATCTCGTCTTGCTGTGGCTGTATTGTAGGCCAGTAGCTATAGCTTTGATTTGACCCCTAGCCTAGGGAACTCCACATGATGTGAATTCGGCCCTAAAAAGCAAAAAAAAAAAAGTAAAATTGGTACTAGTAACAAGGCTAAGGATAGAGCTAAAGTTTTTGAGAACTCACAATCTGTATCTAGATTAATGTCTTTAATATCAGAGTATATCTTTTTAATAGTTGAAAAATTTTTAAACATAAAAAATCTTCAAATTTGTTTAGAAAACGGAGACTCTTCGTTTGCAGTATCGCTACTTAGACTTGCGTGGTGCCCAAATGCAATATAACCTGCGACTGAGGTCCCAGATGGTCATGAAAATGCGGGAATATCTCTGTAATCTGCATGGTAAGGGAAATGCCTAGATGTTCTTTGGAGATTTTTCATCTGTTATATTCAGCAGTTTCACTGTACCCTCTCCTTAGCCTCATTGGGTCATATGTTGCTAGAGGTCTGAAATTCATTTAATGTATAAAGCAGTTTTTGAACAAACATTCATTTTCAAGTGTTTTGTCCTAGAGCATAATTTAGTAACATAAAGCACAATTTAGTTCCATACTGAGTCACAAGTATAGCCTTTTAAAAGTGATATTGGAGTTCCTATTGTGGCTCAGCAGAAATGAACCCGACTAGTATCCATGAGGATGTGGGTTCGATCCCTGGCCTTTTTCCGTGGGTTAAGGATCTGGTCTTGCCACAAGCTGTGGTATATATAGGTCACAGACCTGCCTCGGATCTGGCACTGCTGTGGCTGTGGCGTAGGCTAACAGCTGCAGCTCTGATTTGATCCCTAGCCTGGGAACTTACGTATGCCACAGATGCAGCCCTTAAAAACAAAAGAAAAAAAAAGTGACATTGCCTGTTACATTGTCTAAGTATTTCCACCTTCACTATTGAAGGTGGACCAGACCTTTCGTTGTTATCTATAAGTTTTCTTAATTCTTCACCATGCTAGTACATCATTTGTTGGAAACTCAGAAATGTAATTGGACTGTTGGGAATTCAGAAACCTAGACTCTTCAGGTAGTTCCCATCATGGCTTAGCAGAAATGATCTGACTAGCATCCATGAAGATGCAGCATGTTCAATCCCTGGCCTTGCATAGTGAGTTAAGGATCTGGCATTGCTGTGAGCTATAGTGTAGGTCACAGATGTGTCTTGGATCTGGCATTGCTGTGACTGTGGGGTAGGCTGGCAGCTATAGCTCTGATTCAACCCCTAGCCTGGGAACATCCATATGCCACTGGTATGGCCCTAAAAAAAAATATGAAAGAAAGAAACCTAGACTTTTCAATCAGTCCTGCGATTTTTTTTTGTCTTTTTTAGGGCCTTATCCACAGCATATGGAGGTTCGCAGGCTAGGGGTGGAACTGGAGCTATAGTCACTGGCCTATACCACAGCCCCAGCAACACAGTGTCCAAGTAGCATCTGTGACCTGCACCACAGCTCACAGCAATGCCAGATCCTAAACCCTCTGAGAGAGGCCAGGGACTGAACCTCCGTCTTCATGGATACTAGTCAGATTCATTTCCACTGAGTTACAAGAGGAACTCCAGTCCTGGGTTTTCTTAATGCTGTATTTGTATTATTTTTGCTGTGCCAGCAGAACATGTAGAAAATCAGAACAGCTCAGTAGACAAGAATCCATCAAACAGAATGATTTCATGACCAAAGTGTCAACTTTATGAAGAGGATAGGATTTTATGAAAATCTTCGGTTTCCTTCCAGGATTTGTGGAAACCAGCATCAATGTGCTTGGTTACTTATTTCAGTCAAAATTCCTAATTAGAAGGTAGCCTCAGATTTGTTGAACTATACTATAGATTTCATATTTGACAAATTCCTTTCTATTTAATTCTGGTATTTCTCTCTTTAGGGTTTGTGGATATAGAAACACCAACATTGTTTAAGAGGACTCCAGGGGTAAGTATATTCCTTAATCAGCCTACTAATAATTTCCTATTGGTGTATGAAACTGGACCACTTTGCTTTTATATTCCCTTAGTTGTATTTCTTTTATTTATTTTATTGGCTAAGAATGATCACATTAACTAGGTATTAAGAATTGGCCAAATTACATGGGTCAGTATTTTGCCTCAGAATCCTTTAAACCTATAGTTTTCTTTCCACTGAGGTTTATAGCTATAAATCAATAATGAATTGATTCCTTAAAAATAAATTTCTAGAGTTCCCATCATGACTCAGCAGTAATGAACCCTACTGGTATTCATGAGGATTTGGGTTCGATCACTGGCCCCACTCAGTGGGGTAAAGGATCCAGTATTGCCCTGAGCTTCGGTGTAGGTCACAGAAGCAGCGTGGATCTGGTATTTCTGTGGCTGTGGTGTAGGCCGGTGGCTACAGCTCTGATTTGACCCCTAGCTTGGGAACTTCCATATGCCATGTACAGCTCTAAAAAGACAATAAATAAATAAATAAATAAATTCCTGTTCATTATGAACTGACATTTTTAAACATCAATATTTATACAGTCTATGGACTAAGTAAAACTATAGTTTGAATTTGGAAAAGCGGGAGTTCCCATCGTGGTGCAGCAGAAACGAATCCAACTAGGAACCATGAGGTTGTGGGTTCGATCCCTGGGCTCGCTCAGTGGGTTACTGATCCAGCGTTGCTCAGATATGGCATTGCTGTGGCTCTGGCATAGGCCGGCAGCAACAGCTCTGATTAGACCCTTAGCCTGGGAACCTCCGTATGCCTCGGGTGTGGCCCTAAAAAAAAAAAAAAAGAAAGAAAGAAAGAAAAAAGAAAAGCGGTTAGGAATTACTTGAATAGGAATTGATGAACAAAATCGAGAGTTCATTTCAACAAGCATATATCTAATTCTTACTACATATAAACATTATTTAAAGCCTACTGTGTACAAGCCTTTGAGGGACTAAAGGTTGAGCAAGAAATGATCTCTTTCATTGTGAGAAATTTACTCTTTAGTTGATTTCATTGATGAGCTGAACTATTGACTTCTACCACCTCTTGGATTTGTTTTTTTAATGATATATCTGCTCTCCCTCTTTCTCATTCAAAGGGTGCAAAAGAGTTTGTAGTACCATCCAGGGAACCTGGAAAGTTTTATTCTCTCCCTCAGAGTCCTCAGCAGTTTAAGCAGCTTCTAATGGTTGGTGGTCTAGACAGGTGAGCTTTCTTTGTGCTAGCAGTGGTCAGAAAAGGAAAAGAAGGGGGGAAGGAAACACAAAATTGTCTATAATCTCTTAAAGGAAGGTTAAAAAATGTATGAGAGGTTTGGAAAATACTGGTAAAATGCCCTAAAAATGTGTAATTATTATGTAAAGATTTATTGGGTGGCCACCACATACAAAGCTCTATGCTAGTAGATGGGAAAGGGGATTAAAAACAAAAAGAACAGGTTTTGCTCTCAAGGAGTTAACAAATCTAGTAAAACAAAATAGGATAATAAAACCAACTGTGACATAAACAAAAATAAGTATGTTGAAAATTGCAAACTTGTTACATTAAGAGGTTTGAGGAATTCCCTTCATGTCTCAGTGGTTAACGATCCCAACTAGGATCTGTGAGGATGTAGGTTCGATCCCTGGCCTTGCTCAGTGGGTTAAGGATCTGGCGTTGCCATGAGCTGTGGTGTAGCTCACAGACACCGCAGGTGCGGCCCTAAAATACAAAAAAAAAAAAAGAGAGAGAGAGGTTCAAAATTACATTGTTTTGGAAAATGTCAAAAAATTTATGAGCAAGGCCTTCTGGGGCAAAGCTGCATTTCAGGAGATGAAAATGAGAGTTTTGTTTTGTTTTTAGGGCCGAACCTGCAGCATGTGGAAGTTCCCAAGCTAGGGGTTGACTCCAAGCTGCAGCCCACGACCTATACCACAGCCAAAGTAATGCCAGATCCTAGCTACATCTGTGACCTACATCACAGCTCACTGCAACGCTGGATCCCCCACCCAAAGAGCAAGGCGAGGGACTGAACCTTCATCCTCATGGATACTAGTCAGGTTCATTTAAAAAATGAGAGTTAAAATGGCATAGCACAGGAAAGCTCAAGTGTACTCATGGAGCAGTGAATATTTCAGTTTGGCTGATGCAAAAGAGTATGTGTTAAGAAACATGGTCTTGGAGTTCCCGTCGTGGCGCAGTGGTTAACGAATCCGACTAGGAACCATGAGGTTGAGGGTTCGATCCCTGCCCTTGCTCAGTGGGTTAACGATCCGGCTTTGCCATGAGCTGTGGTGTAGGTTGCAGAAGCGGCTCGGATCCCGCGTTGCTGTGGCTTTGGCGTAGGCCGGTGGCTACAGCTCTGATTCGACCCCTAGCCTGGGAACCTCCATATGCCGTGGGAGCGGCCCAAGAAATAGCAAAAGACAAAAAAAAAAAAGAAAGAAAGAAACATGGTCTAGGAGTTCCTGTCATGCTGCAGTGGAAGCAAATCTGACTAGGAACCATGAAGTTGTGGGTTCGGTTCCTGGCCTTGATCAGTACCTTGTGGTCTAGGTCACAGACACGGCTTGGGTCTGATGTTGTTGTGGCTATGGCATAGGCCAGCAGCTGTATCTCTGATTGGACCCCTAGCCTGGGAACCTCCATATGCCTTGGGTGTGGCCCTAAAAAGAAAAAAAATAAAAAAGATGAAGCATGGACTAGAGTTCCCTTGTGGCTCAGAAGGTTAAGGATCCAGTGTTGTCACTGAAGTGGCTCTGGTTACAGCTGTGGTGCGGTTTTGATCCCTGGCCCAGGAACTTCCCATGCCTTGGGCACAGCAAAAAATAAAGAAACATAGACTGCCTTGCATGTCGGTCTAACACAAATATCCAAAGGTGCCACCGTATATTTTTTTTTACTTTTTTAGGGCCACACATACAGCATATGGAAGTTCCCAGGCTAGGGGTCAGATCAGAACTGCAGCAGCTGGCCTATACAGAAGCTACAGCAGGATCCCAGCTGCATCTTCAACCTACACTATAGCTCATGGCAATGCCGGGATACTTAATCCACTGAGCAAGGCTAGGGATTAAACCCACATCCTCATGGATACTAGTCAGGTTCACTTCTGCTGAGCCACAAGGGAACTCCACCATTGTATATTTTTAAAACAACATATAGAGGAGTCGACTTCTCAATGGTCAACTATATCATATATTAGGGGTCAACTATATCAGATTAGATTAGGATATCATAAAGAATTTTGAAATTCCTATGTCTTTTAGGTATCATTAATTGTATTAATGTACATTGCCAGGAACGTTGGGGAGAAAGTGTATGTATCTTCCTAGAATCATGACTCAATTAATGCAATTTTTAAATTTAGATATTTTCAGATTGCCCGTTGTTATCGAGATGAAGGTTCAAGACCAGACAGACAACCCGAGTTTACCCAGGTACTGAGTTATATTCATTTGTCTCTTACTGATTCAGCCTAGCTACAGCCAAGTATGTCAAAATCAGGACAGAAATTATATGTACTTTCTTGTCACTATATTTTATCCATCAGATATTTAATTAAACTAACCAGTTGAGGCACTAATTACAAAGAATATGGTTATCAACTAAGGAATGACAGTGGTTCCTACAATGCTTTAATGGTCATGATATTATCCAATTTTGGGGGATTTTTGTTTGTTGGGGTTTTTTTGGCTGCACTCACAGCATATGGATGTTCCCCATCAAGGGATTGAGTCTGATCTCCAACTATGGCAACACCAGATCCTTAATCCACAGTGCTGGGCCAGAGATCCAATCTGTGCTGCCACAGAGACAACACCAGATCCTTGCCCCACTGTGCTACAATGGGAACTCCTGATTAAGTTCTTAAAACAAATCTTTCTAAGCACTAAGAACCAGCAATTCTGTATGTTGATTTAATCTATGTATCTAGTCAAAATCATGGAAGCTATTATGATTTAGTTTCTGTATGATATTGTATTAATCAGTGTGGTGAAGCAAAAAACCATAAGCTTTGGAGTTGGATAGACCTGAGATCAATGTAGTTTAACTATATACATCAGGGAAGTTACTTAGCCTCTCTGAGCCGTAAGCCATGAGATAGTCATGGGAACTAAACAAGTTGATGTATGTAAACCATTAGCACAGTGCCTGACATAAAGCATATATAAGAACATTTAACCTGCTCCCTCATGTATTATTAGATATTCATGTGCAAAATCCTATGGTAACTTGAAACCAAAGAAATATATAAATACACATGTACACATTAATATCGTGGCTGTTCTAGTTAGTTTCCATATGTTGTTTTGGTTTCAGATTGACATAGAGATGTCTTTTGTAGACCAGACTGGGATTCAGAGTCTAATTGAGGGTTTGCTCCAGTATTCGTGGCCCAGTGACAAAGATCCTGTGGTAGTTCCTTTTCCTTCTATGACCTTTGCCGAGGCATTGGCCAGCTATGGAACTGATAAACCTGACACTCGCTTTGGAATGAAGGTACCTTTCTTCACTTTGAGGACCGTGCCCCCAAAGAGTCCTGTAATCTATCAAACTATTTTGATGTTTACAACCAGTTACACACACTATCCTATCATATTTTTTCTTGTTACCTTAGCTTGTTACTTTCGTTGTTACCAAGCTATAGCAAGAGAGACTAAAGGTGTGTTAGCATCACAATATCTTTTCTCTGTTGTTTTCCAAAATCTATTTCCAAGAGCAAGTTTCTTGCTATAAAGTTTTTATTGCTGACTTTATTGTCTGTTATATAGACATGAATGGTAACTTGAAAGGAAAAAAAAAAACTGTGCTTTCCTCTTGAATTCTTTTGTTTGTTTGTTTGTTTTTTTCTAGGGCTGCACCCGAGGCATATGGAGGTTCCCAGGCTAGGGGTCGAATAAGAGCTGTAGCTGCTGGCCTGCGCCAGAGCCACAGCAACACGGGATCCAAGCCGTGTCTGTGACCCACACCACAGCGCACAGCAACGCTGGATCCTTAACCCACTGAGTGAGGCCAGGGATCAAACCTGCAACCTCCTGGTTCCTAGTTGGATTCGTTAACCACTGAGCCACAACGAGAACTCCCTTGAATTCTTTAGCTAAGGCACTTGGAAGGCAAATGATTAAGAGTTCTTTATTCTTCTTCCCTGCTCTATAAAGAGTTCAAACATAAATGGAAATGTTTATTCACATTAAGATTCATATTAAGATCTGTGCATACTGAACTAAGGGTAAGAATAAAGGTGGAGCAGTTTCCCTTAGCAAGACACTTATTATCTCTAAGAGAGCAATAGCTCTTCATCGCTATAATGCTGGTGACATTTCTATATTTCAGTTCTCAATGAAAATTCTTTAGAAATTGAGTGCTGCCTGGTCCAGAAATAGGCAATAATCAATTCTTAGAATGAAAAATTATAACACAAAAAGTCATAACTGCCTACTTACAGCAGCCAACATAACTACTCCTTGTTTCTTCTTTTGTAACATGGAATAGTGGTTCTTAAGCCAGATTGCTTAAGCTAAATACTGACTCTGCCACTTACTAGCTGTGTCATCTTAGGCAAGTCATTTCTTTCTCTATGCCTTGGTTTCCTCATCTGTTAAACGGGGATAATAAAAGGGTGTACATCATACTTGTGTTGCACAGATGAGATGAATTATTACTAATGAATTATACATTACTACATTAACTCTTGTCATGGTGCCCAGCCCGTGGTAAACACTCTATGAATGTAGTCTATACATGTTAACAAGATCCACACTCCTTTTTAAAATCTTGTTTGTGGAGTTCCCATCATGGCTCGGTGGTTAACAGAATCCAACTAGGAACCATGAGGTTGCCGTGAGTTGTGGTGTAGGTCACAGACGCAGCTCAGATCCCGTGTTGCTGTGGCCATGGCGTAGGTTGGTGGCTACGGCTCTGATTAGACCCCTAGCCTGGGAACCTCCATATGCCTCGGGTGTGGCCCTAGAAAAGACAAAAATAAAATAAAATCTTATTTGTAAAATGTTTTGAGATAAAAATTACTTCACATTTAATTACTGTTTTTGTTATCCATTTTCTAGATTGTAGATATCAGTGATATGTTCAGAAGAACAGAGATTGGTTATCTTCAAGATGTACTTAGTAAACCCCAAGGAACCATCAAAGCCATGTGTGTCCCTGAAGGAGCAGTAAGTGGAGTACAATTCTATATTTTCTCTAAAATATAAATGAGAAGTAAATATGTTCAACATTGGCACATTTAAACTTCAGAAAGAAAAAAATCTCTTTAACTAAATATAAAAATAAGTATTTTCAGATAAAATCTAACAATTTTTCTAAACTATAAGTAGAAAACAATAAAACTTTATGAATATCAAGGTCTAGAGCCTTTTTTTTTTTTCCTTTTAAATAAAATGCTGTTAAAGTACTCCTGTACTTCATTTGGGGTTATTTCCACCAGTGGCTATAAAATAGTATTCATATTCTATCTCCAGCCTCAGCTTGTCCAGTGGCTTTCAGCCACATTTCAGCTCCAGTATAGCCTTGGCATATTGGTTCTTGGTTTTCGAAGCTCTGGGGTCTACTGCTTTAAAAACAAGGGAAAAGAGGTGGAGCTATGAAAACCAAAAAAGGGGGAAATGAGGGTAAGAGAGAGAGAATGGTTGGGCTGGATAAGCATTGACTTTTAAGTAATGGGATGTGTCCATTTTCTGTTAGCATACCTGCTTTGAAAACAGTTTAATAAGAGGATTTCCAAAAATGTTTTGAATAAGACTACCATTTTGAAAGACTCATTTGGATATATAAGCATATTAATATATTTTAAATGGGGATAAGAGTTCAGTCTCATTACCTTTTTTTCACTTCATATGTTCAGTGGGCAGTAATTTGCTATCCATACTCTAGTCCAGATATAATGAATATGTTCAGATAAGCTCAGTATAACATATATTGCTTATTATTTTGATTTACCCCCAATTTGAGTATAACCATCCTTACTCAAGTAGATCATAAGGACTGCAGGGTCATTAACTATGTTTTTATCTTTTTATATCTCTCATACCTATTAAGGGCACCCTGAGTATTAGTGTCTTAAAAAGATATTTAGAAAAAGTAAGATATAAAGAATTTTAAGGGACCTGAAACAATCAAATTCTGAATCCTCTTACTGATATTAAAGTTATTTTATTTTTCTTAGTTCATTTGCGAAGATTCATTTTCAACATTTATCCTGCATATTATATATACATTGTCTTCTGTATATAGTACTTTCACAGTGATTTCCAATGAGACTTGCATAATTTGAAAAAAATAGGCCCTGTAACAAGCTTTAAAATTTTGTCATTTATCAGTATAAATTTTCCTTGAATCCTACTGTTGTGACAGAAATACACAAAATATATCTGTATCCCATTTGTTATTATAAACATGTTTATGGAGCTCACTGTTTATTTTCTTTTATCAGAAATACTTAAAAAGGAAAGACATAGAGTCCATTAGAAAATTTGCAGCTGACCATTTTAATCAGGTAAGGAGTTAATTAGAGCAGGTTTTTTCCTTTCTTTTAGAGATTCAATAGTTGTGGTTTTGTTTTGTGGAGTTTTTTGGTTTATTTTTTGTTGTTGTTTTGTTTTGTTTTGCCTTTTAGGGCCACACCGGCAGTATATGGAGATTCCCAGGCTAGGGTTCTAATCAGAGCTATCTATAGCTGCGACCTATACCACCGCTCACGGCAACACTGGATCCTTAACCCACTGAGCAAGTCTGGGGATTGCACCTGAAACCTCATGGTTCCTAGTCAGATTCATTTCCACTGCGCCACGATGGGAACTCTGAGATTCAATAGTTTTAATAATTGCTTAAGCTCTTACAATAACGTAAGTTTTGAGGGTCTTATATTTTAGATCATTCTACTGTTCTTTTTCTTTTTCTTTTTCTTTTTTTTTTTGGCCGCCCCATGGCAAATGGAGTTCCCGGGCCAGGGATCAGATCTGAGCTGAAGTTGTAACCTACACCACAGCTGCAGCAATGTCGGATCCTTAACCCACTGTGCTGGGCCAGGGATTGAACCTGTGTACCAGTACTACAGAGGCAACAGCACGGATCCCATTGTGCCACAGCGGAAACTCCTTTTTTTTTTTTTTTAAATGTTTTAATTATTTTTTATTTTTTGGCTGTACCCACAGCATATGGAAGTTCCTAGGCCAGGCATAGAATATGAGCCACAGCAGTGACCTACACCACAGCTACAGCAATTCTAGGTCCTTAACCCACTGCACCAGGCCAGGGATGGAACTGAGCTGCCATAGAGACAATGCTGGATCCTTAACCTGCCGTGCCACAGCAGGAACTCCTCTTCTTTTTATTTTTAAAGTTAATCTTACCCCTGGGTATAACTGCAAGACTGCAACTTCATTGAATATACCATTAATCAGAATGTGAAAGTTCAACTATAGCCTTTTAAAATAAACAATGGTAGTTTGATGCAACTAGGAAAATAAATAGAGCCCCATTGCCCAAGGTTTAAATGAAGCATGGAAGGTATGAATGAAAGCCTGTATTAATCTCCCATTTCCTTTTTAAAATTCTGAGTACACTTCTGACAGACACACTTTGTGCTTGGCCTGCTGAATGAATGGCAGAACTGAAATAGGAGCAGGAGCAGGAAATAGACATTCTCACACTGTCACTGGAAGTGTAAACTCCCTCAGCTGTTTTAGAATCACTAACTTTGAAAATAGTCATCCTTTTTGAGTCAGTACTTTTCTATACTTTAAAGAAAGGATCTCAGACATGAGGACATTTTTGCTTGTCACTGCATCTGTAACAGGAATAAAATGAAACCATATAGGAGAGATTTAATAAATTAAGATAGAATTAAAGGAATAAATATTCAAGTTTCTTTTTAAAACTTGTCTCCTAAAAGCTGAAATATAGGAAAAATGTTCAGTTTATAATGATTTGTAAGAAAAGGAGAATATAGAATTATATATTCACATTTTTTTGTTGTTTAATCTGGATCTTCTTTTTTCTTTTGGTCTTTTTAGGGCCATACCTGTGGCATATGGAGGTTCCAAGGCTAGGGGTTAAATCAGAGCTGTAGCCACTGGCCTGCACCATGGCCACAGCAATGTGGGGTCTGAGCCATGTCTACAACCTACACCACAGCTCATGGCGATGCAGGATCCCTAACCCACTGAGCGAGGCCAGGGGTTGAACTCAGGTCCTCATGGATTCTAGTCAGGTTCCTTAACCTCTGAGCCATGACAGGAACTCTCTTTTTTAATGCTATAGTTTCTTCATCGTGTAGTCACTGTTAACTGTGTGTGTGTGTATATTTTAGCTCCGCCAGTGGGGCATATAGAAATCCCCAGGCTAGGGGTTGAATCAGAGCTACAGCTGCCAGCCTACACCACAGCCATAGCAAAACCAGATCCAAGCCACATCTGGAACCAAGACCACAGCTTGTGGCAACACCAGATCCTTAACCTAAGCAGGGCCAGGGATCAAACCCACATTCTCATGGATACTAGTCCAGTTCGTTTCCACTGAGGCACAAGGGGAACTCCAAATTGTACATATTTAAAAGAATGAGGCATTTAAAGGAGTTCTCTGGTGGCCTAGTGGTTAAGGATCTAGCACTATCACTGCTGTGGCTCCAGTTGCTACTATGGTGAGGGTTTGATCTCTAACCCGGGAACTTCTGCATGCTGTAGCTGTGACCAAAAAAAAAAAAAAGACATTTAAAAAGCTGTTTAGGAGTTCCCGTCATGGTTCGATGGTTAACGAATCTGACTGGGAACCATGGAGTTGCCGGTTCGATCCCTGGCCTCACTCAGTGGGTTAGGTATCCTGCTGTGGTGTGGGTCGCAGACGCGGCTCAGATCCGCATTGCTGTGACTGTGGTGTAGGCTGGCAGCTACAGCTCCAATTAGACCCCTGGCCTGGGAACCTCCATATGCTGTGGGTGCGGCCCTTGAAAAGACAAAAAAAAAAAAAAAGCTGTTTAAAGGGGCTTTCGAAAATGGTTAGGTTTAGCTTCAGGTGAGCTGCAAGACATTTGGCTGTTACCCTGGGGACCTGAGCCTCTGTAAGAGCCCTGTACCCCTCTAGGATTTTGCAGAGTAAATCAGTTCTTTCTTGGGCTCTAGACCAGAGTTTCCTACATCTTGCTTCTTTGATCATTCCTATTCTATTCCTGTATACCCGCCTTCATTCCTTTTTTTTTTTTTTTTCTTTCTAGGGCCACCCCTGTGGCTTATGGAAGTTCCCATGCTATGGGTCAAATTAGAGCTGCAGCTGTAGGCCTACACCATAGTCACAGCAAGGCCAGCTCCAAGCCACATCTGTGACCTATGTTGCAACTGGCAGCAATGCTAGATCCTTAGCCCATGAGGCCAGGGATTGAATCCACATCCTCATGGATACTAGTCAGGTTCTTAACATGTTGAGCCACAACAGGAACTCCTTTTTTTTTTTTTTTTTTTTTGTAAGATTACTTTGTAGATTCCTTTAGTATCATTTTGAAGGACTTTAGGGAGGGAAGAGAGATAATCTCATGTAGGTTATTTTCTTTTGGAAACAGGAAATCTTTGTACTGCAAAAAAATACATCAACTCACTTTTTAAAAATATGAATTAGTCTTTTTCTTTATCACAGGAAGTCTTACCTGTATTCCTGAAAGCCAACAGAAACTGGAATTCTCTACTTGCTAAATTCATAACGGAAGAGCAAGGATTAGGACTAATCCGACTACTGGAGATCCAAGAGGAGGATGTGGTCCTGGTAACTGCTGGAGAGCACAAGAAAGCAGTAAGAAAAATAACCTCTAGGCATCTGTGCTATTGATGCTGAATGATGCCTGTCTTTTCCTGTGTGTATAGTACATATTTGAAATTGCCTTTTAATTTCATAACATGAAGTTGCTCTGCTTTTCAGCATTTTATAATACACTGTATAAAAACTAGTTTTTTTCATCAACTACCAACTTCTGTTGGCACTGCTCACACGTTATTAGATCTGCTCTGATTAGGAGGGTCACTTAGGTAGAGGACTATTGGTATTCATTATATGACTATAAAATTTTTTTCATTTTCAGGTTTTACAAGTACAAAAAGTTGTAGTCCCAAACTTTTGTACATAATGCATTCCTGAAAATGTGGAGGAACAGGGCTGCTAGAGGGCTGCTGAGCTGACAGACATCCCTGGCTCTACCTAGTTAATGCAGGACCCATTTTCCTCAGGAAGAACTGCTGCCATGCACTGGCTAAATCACATTCTTCAGGAGACCTTTGGAAGACTGGATTTTGCTTTAGAGAGCATTGTAAAATATATAAAGTGTAAAATATAAAAGTCAAACATGACTACTGAAAATACACTGTAAAGGTCAAGCATGATAAAAATTCACTCTTGCACTAAAGTATAATAGGATCTCTTTTTGTGTCTGATTAGTACTTTATCAAGTTCATTCTTTTAAGTTATGTTGACATTGTGCTTATTTTCTTCCAAAGGGAAATGTTTCAGGGTTCAGCTACAAAGCTAAACGTAATCTACTGTCCTTCCCTTTCCCTGCAAGCTTAGAGTGAAGAAAGCTATTTAATTATATGTTTTTTGATATTCTGGTCATCTTTTTTTTCTTTTTTAGGGCCATACCTGCAGCATATGGAGGTTCCCAGTCTAGGAGTCAAATCGGAGCCAAATCTTCAACCTACACCACAGCTCGTGGCAATGCTGGATCCTTAACCCAATGAGCAAGGGCAGAGATCAAACCTGCATCCTCATGGATACTAGTTGGGTTTTAACCAGCTGGGCCACAATGGGAACTCCTGGTCATCTTTTTTAAACGAATTCATTTATCATCATCATTATTTTTTAATACAAGTCGTGAGCCAGGACTATAAAATTTGCTGGAGGAGAATTTCCCTGGTGGCCTAGAAGTTAAGGATGTTGTCACTGCCATGGCTTGGGTCACTGCTGTGGCATGGGTTCAGTCCCTGACCCAGGAACTTCTATATGCCTTGGGTGCAGCCAAAAAAAAAAAAGTGCTGGGGCATGCACCAGTTAATTACAAATTTTACTGTTGATGCATTTCTTTAAAAAAAAAAAACAAACAACACTTGGAATTTTTGTATTATATAAAAATCCTGCTCCAAACTCATTTGGCTATTAAACTTTACCCCGGTATGAACTGAAACTGCTCCTGTTCTCTTCTCAGGAAGGCATTGCAGTAATTTCTGCTGGGACTTCCTTGAGAGAATGCTAGAAACCAAACTTATAAGGAATGACATTAGCATTCTGAATGTCACAGTGCAGGTGCCTTATGTGGATATCTAAGTGTCAAATAGAATAGGCTACAGAGTGACACCCTGTGCATGTCTCCAGGCATGTCTTCGGTTCTAACTGCCCTTTCTCAGGGATGGCCCTCTGTATCATAGAGCACTCTCTATCTGCCTAGCACTGTTCTAAGTAGCTGGTGTATATTAACTCATTTAATCTTTGTGTCAACCCTATTGAGGGAAATACTAATACTGCTACCATTTTAAAAGGTAAGAAAACAGAGGCATGGAGGTTAAGAATTTTTTCATACTCACGTAGTTAGAAGATAGAGGCCAGATTTCTTTTTTGTTTGTTTGTTTGTTTTTTGGGGCCACACCTGTGGCATATGGAAGCTCCAAGGCTAGGGGTCAAATTGCAGCTGCCAACCTATACCACAGCCACGCCAGATTTGTGCCATGTTTTCAACCTACACCACAGCTCACATCAACACCAGATCCTTAACCCACTGATCGAGGTCAGGGATCTAACCTGCAGCCTCACGGATGCTAATTGGGTTCTTAACCCTCTGAGCCACAATAGGAACTCCAGGAGCCAGATTTCTAACCTACAAAGTCTAGTTCCAAAAGTCACACTCTTAAAGTAAACTATAATCTGGAGTTCCCATCATGGCTCAGCAGTTAAAAAACTTGACTAGGATCCATGAGGACGAGAGTTTGATCCTTGGCCTTGCTCAGTGGGTTAAGGATCTGCTGTTCCCATGAGCTGTGGTGTAGGTCACAGACATGGCTTGGATCCTGAGTTGCTGTGGCTGTGGCTGTGGTGTAGGCCTGCAGCTAACAGCTCTGATTTGACCCCTCACCTGGGAACCTCCATATGCTGAGGGTGTAGCCCTAAAAAGGGAGCCCTGGGAAGCCCTTAAAAAAAAAAAAAATGTAAGCGATAATCCATACTGCCTCTCTAATAATAGCCAAAATTATTGACCATTAACTATGTGCCAGGGTCTCATTACATCCTCACCACAACCCTTTGGGAACAGTAAGGAAATAATAATCCTAGTAACTGCTGTTCATATACCTTACAGATCTTATCTGACAGATATTTTTATCTCCATTTTACTATGGGAAAAGGTGCAGAGAAGTTAGTTAGTAGCCATACTGAGATACAGACCCAAGTTAATCAAGCTCATACCTGTGCTCTCAGTTACTGTATTTTCAGATACTCTCCAAGTCTGCTGAGTCTGAAATCATTTTCAGTCATGTCCCAGTCAGATCATCCTCAGCTCTTTCTGTCCTGAGAGGCTATGAGTGTCTCATCTGTAAATTGGTTAATCCTTTCTCAGAGAAAGGCCTGGCTTTAGAATCCATGTTGTCATTTGGTGCCTACTCTGTCACAGCAGTTAACTCAACATTTTTGTCTTCTGTTTGCAGTGCTCTTTATTGGGAAAATTACGACTAGAATGTGCTGATCTTCTAGAAGCAAGAGGAGTGGTGCTTCGTGACCCAGCTCTGTTCTCTTTCCTTTGGGTGGTGGATTTCCCCCTCTTCTTTCCCAAGGAGGAACATCCTCAAGAGCTGGAGTCAGCCCACCACCCATTTACTGCTCCCCATCCCAGTGACATCCACCTCCTCTACACTGAGCCCCAAAAGGTACCATATCTAGACTTCCAAATTAAAAGGAAATGTGGAAATAAAAGCAGAGGAGTTCCTGGAGTTCCCATCATGGCTCAGTGGTTAATGAACCTGACCAGTAACCCTGAGGTTGCACATTCGATCCCTGGCCTCGATCAGTAGGTTAAGGATCCAGCGTTGCAGTCAGCTGTGGTGTAGGTCGCAGATGTGGCTTCGATCCCACGTTGCTGTGGCTGTGGTGTAGGTTGGCAGCTGTAGCTCCGATTTGACCCATAGCCTGGGAACTCCATATGCCCTGGGTGCGGCCCTAAAAACACAAAAAGACAAAAAAAAAACAAGAAGAAAAAGCAGAGGAGTTCCAGTAGTGCTTTAGTGTGTATGAACCCAATTAGTATCCATGAGGATGCAGTCTATCCCTGGCCTCACTCAGTGGGTTAAAGGATCTGGGGGTTGCCATGAGTTGTGGCATAGGCTGGCAGCTGCAGCTCCAATTCAACCCCCAGCTGGGGAATTCCATAGGCCCCAGGTGTGGCCCTAAAAAGCAAAAAAACAAAACAAAACAAAACAAACAAACAACAAATAAAGAAAAGAAAACCATTAATTTCCTCTGACATAAAGGTTCTTTGACTCTTCTAGGTCCGTAGCCAACACTATGACTTGGTTTTAAATGGCAGTGAGGTAGGAGGTGGTTCTATCCGAATTCATAATGCCGAACTACAGCGTTACATCCTGGCAGCAGTACTAAAGGTAACATCATCTTCCAACCTAGACTTTTTTCAAACCATAGTATTTGTCTGTTTTGATAAAATTTGTTATGAATGGAGGATTTATTAGATATAGAATATCAGCTTATTTCTCTACCTTTAGTGTAAGACTTTGAAAATTAAATGATAATAATAGGTGTTCTTTAGTGCTTATTATATGCCAGGCACTGTTTAAGTACCTTATATGCATGGACACATTTAGTCCTTTTTAGTTTGTTTGTTTTTTTTTTAGCCACACCTGCAGCATGAGGAAGTTCCCAGACCAGGGATTGAACCCACGCCACAGCAGTGATAACACCAGATCCTTAACCTGCTGCACCATGAAGGGAACTCCTTCACAGTTCTTTTTTTTTTTTTTTTTTTTTGTCTTTTTAGTGCTGCATGGCTTTGGGGGGTGAGAGTAAGCCTGGACTATCTGGAGCAGAGGAGAGGGCAGTCATGTCTTCCCTGGGGAGAGCAGTTCTAGGGAGCAACACTTAGCCTTGAGGCAATGATGGAGAAAGCAATGAGAAAAATATAGTTTCAGTAATTTTTTTTTTTTTTTGCTTTTTGGAGCTGAACCCGAAGAATATGGAAGTGCCCAGGCTAGGGGTCGAATTGGAGCTACAGCTGATGGCCTATGCCGCAGCCACAGTAACGCGGGATCCAAGCCACCTCTGTGACCTCTACCACAACTCACAGCAATGTCAGATCCTTAACCCACAAAGTGAAGCCAGGGATTAAACCCACATCCTCATGGATACTAGCTGGGTTCATTACCGCTGAACCATAGTGGGAATTCCCACACAGTTACTTTTTAAATAAAGACCTTTATTGTACCCATTTTAAAGATAAGAAACTGAGGCAAATTAATTAATTGCCCAAAGTCACACAGGACAGAAGTACACAGAGCAAGGATTCAAATCTAGGTGGGGGGCTCTTGAGCCCAAGCTCCCACCCTCCTAACTTCTGTAATGCTCAAAAAAAGGAGTCTGATAGAGTTCCTGTCTTGGCACAGCAGAAACAAATCCAACTAGGAACCATGAGGTTACAGGTTTGATCCCTGGCCTTGCTCAGTGGGTTAAGGATCCGGCGTTGCTGTGAGCTGTGGTGTAGGTTGCAGACTTGGCTCGAACCTGGCGTTGCTGTGGCTGTGGTGTAGGCTGGTGGCTATAGCTACAGCTCCAATTCATCCCCTAGCCTGGAAACCTCTATATGCTGCGCTTGCAGCCCTAAAAGGACAGAAAAGACAAAAAAAAAAAAAGAATGTTTCGAAGTCTCTTAACTTTTCTCCTCCCAAGTCAACGCCCCTAACCATCAGTTTCCCAGCCTCTGTTGGGTTTTTTCTTTTCCCCCCATTCCTTTGTCAAGCTTATCAACATGTCAGAGAGAATACATTGCTTTCTTTTCTTCCTTACATACCAGTGGTCCTCAGCCCTGCTGCATATTAGAACAGAATTGCCTGGAAAACATTAAACACTAAAAAACAAAACCACTCACTGCTTCTCACCAGTCCAATTAAATGAAACACTATAGATGTGAGGCGTGGATATTTGTTGCTGATGGGACTGTGATCTGTAGCCTAGTTAGGGAACTATCGTCAGTTTCAAGTTTTCTACACGCATTGCCCCACAAAAGTTACTTGCAGGGTAATCCAGCAGCCTGTTGTTGGCCTGCAAGCCATCGTACCTTCTGGCAGCACCTATGCTGCTGCCCTCCTAGTAATGCTGTCTCCTCTTGGCCCCTGTGACAGGACCAATTCCTTCTTTTCATCTTACCTTTCTGAACCCACATCTCAAAGTCTTTAATTGGTCTTACTCTGTCTGCATGATCAGCATAATAGCTCATTTACTGAGCCCATTATTTCTCTGTTTATCTGTGATTTGTCATATTCTCTTGCTAAACTCTAAACCTCTTAAGGTATTTTTTCATCTTATTTTATCTTCCCTTTGGCACCTAATTGTATTATGTGGTACTTAGTGTGGACCCTCAGTGTGTATTTAAATTGAATTACCTTTTGAATTTCAGGAAGACGTGAAATTGCTCTCCCATCTGCTGCAGGCTTTAGATTATGGGGCGCCCCCTCATGGAGGAATTGCCTTAGGTAAACTGTCCTTTTACAAGCTAAATTTCATTCCATAGTGCTAAGCTCTTAGTTTATGGGCAAGAGGGTGGGGTTGGGGGAGTGGAGGAGTAAAGAGGGTAGGAGGTGAGTTCAAGAGTTCTATAAAAACTTAATTTGGTGTTTTTCATTTTGATGATATATTTTTAAAATATGTTTAGCCAGTTATAAAGATAAAACTTAACTGATAATTTGCTGGAATGAGACTACAAAGTCTGAAGTTAATACTGCTCAAATCCCTGGAGGCTCAGGGACACATTCATAGGAGTGTAGAAAGCACAGCTGCACAGTATCCGGTTTGTGTGAAAATAAGACTATGCCAGTGCCCTTCTGATGGCTATAGATGGGCAATGATTGCTCACATTACTTGTTTTTGAAACAAGGAAGAAGGTGAGAAGTTCTTAGAAGCTTACCTAGATTATATGCCCTCAACAACAGGGACCTCCTTCTGTGTTCTTAGAGTCCCCTGCACAGCACTTAATTTTATTCAACCTTTAGTGAGCCTTTACTAAGCATTAATTGCTGTGACTCTTAATCCCAATAGCATCTGCCTATAGTCCTGATCATTTTCTAAAATGAAATAGAAAGGAACTTCTCAAATGAAAGTTCCCTAAAAAGGTAGGGAACTATGCCTAGCTGCAGTTTATTAAAAGGTTTTTATTTAAAAGTTTCTACAACCTTTATAGAAAAACTAAGTCACCCCCAACCTCGGATTACATCCTCATTAATTAACTTTGTATTTACAGGGTTAGACAGATTGATGTGCCTTGTCACGGGAGCACCAAGCATCAGAGATGTTATAGCCTTCCCCAAATCCTTCCGGGGGCATGACCTCATGAGCAATGCCCCAGATTCTATCCCTCCTGAGGACCTGAAGCCCTATCATATCCAGGTCTCTTGGCCAACAGATTTAGCAAAAGAAAGCTCATTGAGTCATTCATGCAATCCAGAAAGTTGATCCTTTGGGTTTTGACCTCTCTGCTTCTTCAAGGCTAAAATCAGATCCAGAGTTCAGCCACTGATCTGACTTCACGTCTTTAGATGGAAGGAATCCGGGCCACATTCTTCACCACAATGAAGAAACAGATAAAGGGTATCCAATGTTAACTTGGTAACATTCATTAATTAGGATTATTTTATTTAGGATTTTTGAAGTGTCTTTTTACTTAGGAAAGTGTGAAAGGTGGCTCTTTGTTGGAGTAACATAATGACATTGTGTTTTCTAATCATGTTTTTCATGTCTGGGCAGTAGATAGGTCTCTTAGGACAGAAGTAATCAAACCCCATGTGAAGTGTGGAAAAATTCTTGCCCCTTTAGACTGATGGAGGGCTCAGTTCAATCAGCTGCATCAAGAGAATCCTATAAAGTAAGCTGGATAATGACATTTCAACTATCAATATAATATAGTAAGAAGCAAAACGATTTAAGGCAAAAAGAAAATCACTGAAATAAATGTCGCAGAATCTTAATCAGTGCTTTACCTTGCCAGTTGTATAAACCTCTTAGCCTCCCTGCCTGCCTGCTTATATGAAATGTACAGTACTTGCTCTGGCTCCCTCATAGGGCTCTTCTTGCTGGAATCCTAGGAGACAATATATGTGGAAGATAATGAGTGGGAATGCTTTGAAAAACTATAAAGCATTACATAAATGTAAGATAATATTATCCATCTGTAAACAGATATCTCTGTGTATTTTACATGTGTATCCATGTATTCTGTAATTCAAGATTAAACAAAACTGCTATCCGTTGTGAAAGGAAAACAGTAATTTCATTAATCAGTATTTTGCTTGTATTTTTTAAATAATCATTAATTCTTGAATGACACTTTACCTCAATTATTATACGTAACTGAAAATGTTAATTGACTTTAAACCAACTTCAAATGTAGAACTGAACACTGAAACTCACTGTGATTTTCTTATATGTTGACACAAATAAAGGCTTATAATTAATTAGTAATTGTAAAATAGGAACAACACCTTGATTAATGACATTGTTCTTTTTCTACATTCTTTTGATTTACAATTTATAAACATCAAGTGTAAGCCTTATATCTAAGCCTCTTTTTCTCAGGCTCTAAACAGTGCAATACTATAATCTTTTTCTGTTTGAAAATAAAATCAGCTTTACTTCTGGGTCTAATTCATGATGCTCAATAGGCTCTCAAGAGTGTGAATGACCCAGTTTGCTTTCTGCATCAGTGGAGCTTTTCCCTGAAGTTTGTCCTTTAATCCAGTCTCTCCCCATTTGGGGATGTACTCTGAAGCCAGAGAATCCTTGCTGGCAGAGTTCTTATGGTGAGAAAGATGTCCAACTCTACCTACCCTCAGTAGAGAGAATTGCTAAAGACGACCTTTATTAGGTAAGAAGATGCAATTTTATACTCATTTATCCCACATTTGTGTAACCTGATTTCTAAATATGATTAACTTGTGGGAGTTCCTGTGGTGGCGCAGCGGTAACGAACCCAACTAATATCCATGACATATCCACAGGTTCAACCCCTGGTCTCGCTCAGTGGATTAAGGATCTCGCGATGTAGGTTGCAGATGCGGCTTGGATATGGTGTTGCTGTGGCTGTGGTGTAGGCCTGCGGTTGCAGCTCCAATTCAACCCCTATCCTGGGAATTTCCATATGCCATGGATGCGGCCCTAAAAATAAATAAACAAACAAATAAATAAATTGCTATTCACTATTTAGAGCCTAATTCTTTTTTTTTTTTCTTTTTGGGGCCACACCCATGGCATATGGAGGTTCCCAGTTCCCAGGCTAGGAGTCGAATTGGAGCTACAGCTGCTGGCCTACGCCACAGGAATAGCAACACCACATCTGAGCCGCATCTGCAGCCTACATCACAGTTCATGGCAACGCTAGATCCTTAACTACAACTCATGGATTCGTTTCTACTGCACCACAACAGGAACTCCTAGAGCCTAATTCTGACCAAAATAGTCTTTCTTTCCTGGAAATGAGACTTACAAAAGATACTGAAAATCCAGAGAATATTTTCTAGGCTACAAACACCAAAGACCCAGGTCCCTAGAAGTCATACAATCCTGGACTAGCATCACAGAGACCTAGTCATTTGGGGCATCACACAGCTTTTCTTCAGTCCTGCCTGTCAGGAGGAAAAAGTGAAAAACACAACCTTAATGTGAAATCCAGGGAAATGTCACTGTTTGTTTGGCCACCCCATGTATATGGAGTTCCCAGACCAGAGATCAGATCTGAGCCCCAGTTACGACCTAAGCCGCAGCTACAGTTACACCAGACACAACCCACTGTGCTCGACTGGGGATCGAACCTACTTCCCAGCGCTCCCAAGATGTTGCTGATCCAATTGTGCCACAGAAGGAACTCCTGAAATGTCACTATTTTAGATCATCATTGAAATGGGTGAAATTTTTTTTGGCCATGCCCATGGCATATAGAAGTTCCTGGGCCAGGGATCAAACCCATACCTCATTAGTGGCACAAACCACTGCCTTGAAATGCCAGATCCTTAACCCACCACACCACAAGGGAACTCCTTGAAATTTTAAATAAGTGTTTTCTGAGAAACTAAGAAACTGGTTGCTGTTAATTAACAGTTGGAAACAACACAATTGGGATTTTGGAGTGCACAAACTAATTGTTAACTGTAAGCCAGGTTTCAGCTTCAAATCCAATCTCCCCTACTTCCTAGGGAATTTAGACTTATCCTATGTCTAAGTTTTAAAAACAAGGATTTCCCCATTGTGGGTCAGTGGGTTAAGACCCAGAATTGCCAAAGCAATCCTGAGGAACAAAAACCAAGCAGGAGGCATAACTCTCCCAGACTTTAGACAATATTACAAAGCTACAGTAATCAAGACAATGTAGTACTGGTAGAAGAACAGACATAGAGACCTATGGAATAGAATACAGAACCCAGAAATAAACCCAGACACCTATGGTCAATTAATCTTCAACAAAGGAGGCTAGAATATAAAATGGAAAAAGACCATCTTTTCATCAGTGGTGCTGGGAAAACTGGACAGCTGCATGTAAATCAATGAAACTGGAATGCATCTTCACACCATGCACAAAAATAAACTCAAAATGGCTTAAAGACTTAAACAGTAAGGTAAGACACCATAAAACACCTAGAAGAGAATATAGGCAAAACATTCTCTGATATCAACTGTACAAATATTTTCTTAGGTCGGTCTCCCAAAGCAACAGAAATAAAAGCAAAAATAAACCAATGGGATCTTTCCTTTTGCACAGCAAAGGAAACCATAAAAAAAATAAAAAGAGTTCCTGTCGTGGCTCAGCAGAAATGAATCTATCATCCGTGAGAGACGCAGGTTTGATCCCTGCCCTTGCTCAGTGGGTAAGGCTCTGGCATTGCCATGAGCTGTGGTGTAGGTCACAGACATGTCTCTGATCCTGCATTGCGGTGGTGTAGGCCAGCAGCTGCAGCTCCCATTCAACCCCTAGCCTGGGAACCTCCATTTGCCACAGGTGCAGCCCTCAAAAAAAAGGTACTGTTGGTGGGAATGTAAATTGGTACAACCACTATGGAAAACAGTATGGAGGTACCTCAGAAAACTAAATAACTACTACCAGATGACCTAGCAATCCCACTCTTGGGCATATATCCTGACAAAAGTTGCCTTGAAAATGATACATGCACTGGTATGTTCACTGAGGCACCATTGACAATAGCCAAGACATGGAAACAACCTAAATGTCCACTGACAGATGAATGGATTAAGATGTGGTATGGAGGAGTTCCCATCGTGGCACAGTGGAAACAATCCAACTAGGAACCATGAGGTTACAAGTTCGATCCCTGGGCTTGCTCAGTGGGTTAAGGATCTGACAGTTATGGTGGTTAAGCTCATAGACTTTGTATAAATGAAGCAATGGACTTTACCTGTAAGCTGCAAAAAATGTTTATATATAGTTACAATAAGCTGATTTAAACTTTTTCTCTAAGAAAAATTAAGACCGCTTATTTGAAAACAAAAATGAAGTCTCACCCTTCTGATCTGCTTTCTCATTAGTTCTTTCCAAAGCAAGGTCTTAAAGCTGTGATTAACATTTTTCTCATGAGTCCTCTCAGGGCATTGTATATGCTGTGGAAAGTACAAAGTTAGAGAGGAAGATTTTTTTAAGTCTTACTAGTATAAACCTCTCTGGTTCAATGTTCCTGTCTTGTTCCATTAAGTCAAAATATAGATCAGCATAGTTTCCAATATTTTACAATGTTACACATTGAAAGAATTTTGCCTAAGGTTGTGTATGTAGTATATATACTACAAGTTTCAATGACTATGTTCTAAAGAAAAAACACGAAAAATTAATTATTTTTCACCACAGCATGTGGGATCTGTTCCCAGACCAGGGTTTGAACATGGGCTACAGCAGTGAAAGCACCAAGTCCTAGCCTCTATATATATATCATATAGATATGATATTCCAAGTTTTAGCCAAAATGAGCTAACTAATAGCATTGTTGTTGGAGCTATCTTCCTCTATTATGCTAACCCAAATTGAGCTGCCCTTTTAAAAACTCATTATTTTGTACTTATTTCCTGATTATCCCAATAGCATTTGACAGAAGTATATTTATTTTGATAATCCAATTTTACTCTATTTTTTAGTTTTTGCTTTTTAGGCCCACACCCATGGCACACGGAGGCTCCCAGGCTAGGAGTCAAATTAGACCAGCCTATACCAGCCACAGCCACGCGGGATTGAGTTGCATCTGCAACCCACAGCACAGCTCATGGCAACACTGGATCCTTAACCCACTAAGGCCAGGGATTGAACCCACATCCTCATGGATCCCAGTTGGGCTCGTTAACTGCTGAGCCACAAAGTGAACTCCAGTCTACCCCATTTTTTAAATGCATGTTCTAAAACAATGCCATACAAGTTTTAGGCCACAGTATAGACCTACCTTCTATATGCACTGGGAAAGCAATCACGGGACTGACAATGGCTTAGCGGTTTGGACCTAAACCGGCATCATCTCCAAGCTATTTGCCTATTAAATGTAAATACAGCTAATCATTGGGATTATGAAGTGATTTTTCAACATTTTATAAGAAATAAACTGTTGACTAAAATACTTGCCCATAAACTACTAAACCCAATCAGGCATGGGAAATCAGTGTTTAATAACACTAGGTATTGTTTTAAAATCCATGGCAGGCTGACTGTACTACCATAATATATATACTCAACTATTTACTCCTCTAGCACTAGAAGACCTAAGTACCCAGAGGTCCTAGAAACCAATCCAGCAGGTAAAACTTTCAAACATCTTTATTCTAGGCCTTTTCATTATCAATGAATACCAATGGCCATTATACCATATTTGGTATTAACATTTGCCAGACTCATTACCCTGGTGCTTACTAACAGCAAATGGTGATTTCCCCCAATATTCTGAATATTTTAATGGCTTATTTATTGCCCCAGTTTAGAAATTAAGGACCACTGAGGCTGTTTTTCAATATATTGTCCTTGTTAGGGAACTTTCTTACACAGCATAAAGATGGTTTAAGCTTTTTTTGCTTTTCTAGCCTCAGGCCATAAACCCAATCCTTGACAAACTGACAAGGCCCTTCAGAAAATTTCTGCAAAAAATATGCCATTAAGTCTTAATTACAAAAATGCCCCACCTCCCTTCCTCCCATGAAATTGAAATGAGTACACTTCAGATGGCTTTTAAGTAAAAAACATTTATTAAATACAAAGTTGTTTACTTTTCTTCTATCCATCCCACAAGCATCCATCCAGCTACCTGCAAAAAACAAAGAAGCAATTTTTAGTTCCCATTTCCTTGTTTCAGTTCTAACTGCATTTGGCAAACAGAATATCAGATCTTTGATCATCATCACACATAATCAGTGAGAGAGTTCAAGTTAGGGTGAGATCATCATGTATTCTAGAACAATTCTAGAACAATACTAATATTTTCAAGCCTCACCTGTCAATTGGTTAAGTTGCGTTGACTGCTGCTCATAAATGCCCTAAAAAGGAAAGAACATGTTAGATCACAGTAAAATAATCCCCCAAGACTTAAGTGATACTTGTTAGTAACCTCAGAATCAAAATGGAACGGTTTATGGGTGATATCATCTTATTCATTTGGCAGAATCATCACATCAGTGGTTACATTCAAACATATATATAATAACTATATATAAAAGGCTGACTTACTTTGAAATCTTCAGGGTAACAGAAGATCTGCCTGTTTGAAAATGTGAAAAATTTTAGGACAGTGAACATATTTTGTATGTTGTGTTTGTCAGCACTTGTCCCCACTCAGAACATGAGTGAACCCCAACGTGCTATTCCAGTGCTAGATATTGTGTGCATGGTATGTGGTAACTTTGCTATGAATCCCAAGCTGATCTAAAAAATGATTCTAAAATAATCAACTAAACAAGTCATCTGGCATTATGTACATTATATACCATAAAAACTTCCTCACAAGAATGTGTTAGAGCTTGTCTTCATCTAAATGTCAATTGGTAATTCTGGAATTTTAATGTTTTTATTGGAGTATAGTTGAATTAAGTTGTATTAGCTTTAGGTTAACACTGAGTAGACCACACTGTGCTATAGTTGGTCCCTGGTTAGCTACCTTGTATGTAGTAGTGTGCCCTCAGTTTCCCTCTTGGTAACCCTAAGCTTGACTATGACTTAAGTTTAATAGTATAGGACATCTGCATTAGTCATTAGGCTTATCCAAATCCATTAACATTTCTGAGAAACTGCAAACTTCCACTTTCAACAGTATAAACAGAATTGTTACAGCCAGATACATCAGATAGGAGCGAAAGACAGTTATTTGCTCATCACTGTCAAATCTGCTGAACTATGTTATCATCATTGTATCGGCTTAAAAAAAAAAATCACATAAAACAGAAACCTAACTTAAGGCTACAATACCTTTTAAGGCATGTTCCAATGCCTTTGTAGCCAAGGCCTCTTCACACCTGCAGAATTTAATGAAACTTAATGAAATTTAATAGGTAGAAACATAATTTTTAAAAAACTTCTGAACACTGTTTCAGTTTTTAAAAATCTTCATTATTTTTCAGAGAGATTCCCATCTGTTTAATTTTATAAATCATCACTAACAGCATCTTGCTTACTAACTAGTACAATTGATAAAAATACATACATACCTTTATACAAAAGGTCCTCAAAATCTGCACCTGAAAAAAATTTCTTCAGACACATTTCAAAATAGCTTCAATACTCCCACTGTCCAACACCAGAAAACACCATCACAATTACTAAGACTAGCACATTATAAAAACAAAAACCCCAAGTGCCAAGAGCCAAAGAACTGTTTTCATGTCTTACCCCATACAAGCCATCCACAGATAATACCAGGTACCTATAAAGGAAATGACACTTTCACTAAAAGGTCAATCATACATTAAATTCTCATTTATTTTGTCACAGGGTCCTTCAGTGTTAGATTTGTCTACATGCTTATTTCAGGTCAGACATTTGCTCAACATCATTACAAAAACCCTGCTAAAGCATGCTCAACATACATTTGCAAATCAAACATACAAAATTAGTTTAGGCATTCTACCTTGTCAGCATTACCCTAAGTTTTGAGTCTACTAAATTTTGCTTTAAACATTAATGCTTACCCACTAAAAAGGCTGGTCCAGACATGTCAGACAAGTTCACCTAAAGAAATAAAGAGTGGTTTTACAGTAGTCAAAGATGAATTATTCCCCAGAAACCTAAAAAATGCCTGAAATCAGATAGAGCTAATATAAGACCTTCATGTTCAGTCAGTATATGCTTATCATCACACAGGCTGCTCTTCCAAAGCAATACACCTTATGGTAACAAGACAAGGATTTGGCCTTAATGCATTCAGCACTGTCCAAGCACTTCATGGTAGGATTGCTTCACGTGTATTAAAAGGCAGTCCTGAAAACCCATCAGAGGCTTTCTGTCATCTTTGCCCAGTCACCAATGTTTAGTTCAATTACAATTTTACTTACCTCTTCACCTTTCAGCTAACTCTGCCTAGCACCTACAAAAATAGAAGTCAGATTAGAAGTGGTACTTTGCTTATGCTATTAGCCAAAGTTTTCCTAACCCAGATACATCAGTCAAATGTTATCTCTTTCATGATTCAATCTGTTGAACTATGCAACCATCACAGTATCTGTTTCTTCAGATCCCCCCAAGTTAAGTATAAAACTAAGGTGCAGAATTTCAGGTTTGAAAAGGGGAGCAAAATGCTAATTTAAGCATCAACAATGATTTGTCAACCCCTAAAAATACAAAGAATTGGACAGCACTGGGTATATACAGATTTTAAAAAGGTTTCTCACCTTTTTGCCCACAAATACAGTGTTAAGCTTGCGCTTTACAACCTGGGAAGAAACAGTTTCATGTAAGCTTAGGAGCAATTTCTATGTCCTCTAAACCACCCTTTGGTGTGCCTCAGTTAGAATAATGGTGGTAAGGATTCTCGTCATCCTCACTGTCAAGAGTAGCAAATAAAATGTCATCATTATGGCACATTCAGAGGAATTTCAACCTAACACCCCTGGTGGAGGGAATTTCTGTAACTCACCCCAGCAGCGATTCTCATATCTTTGGCACTTAGCTAGAAAACAAAGAAAGTCTAATGAAACATACTGCGTTGCTAAGCTAACCATTAATATCTTAAGAATTTAAGCCTCAGAATTGAATTTTTCAGAAATTCCTTCTGCCCACTACTCTTTAACCATCATAGGCTTAACAAAAAAATCACCTAAGCAGATCCCATTCTTCTCCATTTAGCTGTTTCTTACCTGCCCATCAGAAGCCATCAAAAGCCACATTGCATTCATCCCTAGCACCATTCCTAGAAAAGATTAGGGATTTTCAAAATTCCATTTTTTTCTTTTGTATTTTCTTTTTTGCCACACATGCAGTATAGTGTCTGGGCATTCCTGGTCCGGGGATCGAATCTACGCGGCACAGCCAGAACCACAGCGGAGAATGCAGGAGCCTCAACCTGCTAGGCCATCAAAGAACTCCCAAAATTCGTTTTTTCCCCACATCTAATCATTGTCATCTCCCCATCATGTTTGCAGGTCGTTTACTACACCACTCAAAATTTCACAGGAGCATTCTGAGGGCACTAATGCTGCATTGGGGAATGCAGCCATTTAGAGGCTCACGTGGCCTTACTCAGAGACGGGAAGAGGCAAGAGCAGAAGGCATTAACAGAAACCCGCTCGGCAACTCGGCAAGCACCGCCATCAGAGCCGTTGGCATTCATCAACAGTCTCAGATGTCCCTACCAACACAAGCTTCATCAGAGGCAGGGCCCCGAGCCGAGGTTTTTCCGGAGTGCGACCCAACAAATCGAATACAAATCAGGCCACGCCGGCCACCCAACGCGCACTGCTCCACCATTCTTATCTTCTGAGCCCTGCGAAGGCCTGCGACTGGCCTAAAAGTGACTGGCGATTTTAACTGCCAAAAACTGGAGGCCTCAGACCAAGGATTTACTTAAACAAAGAAGACACACTCACCTAGAGCCAACCCGCAGCCTCGAAAGACTGAGATGGCGCCCAGGCGCCAGTATATAAGGACTCTTCCGTGACGTCACGACGCATTCTCTCCGCCAGCCTCCCTCTCCAGTCTCCCCCCACCTCCTCAGTCTCCTCCTCCAACCGTAGCTCCTTTCCGTCCGCTAAGCTCCCCCCTGGCCCCACCTCTTGACCAGCTCCTGCTCGCCGTTGTGGGCGTGGACAGGCCGGCCACGTGACACAGAGCGCCCGCCCTCCTACCGACTGAGGAGGAAAAGAAGAGAGGGGAGGGGGCGCGAGGGACGGAAAGCGCTGGGGGAGGGGGGAGAGGGGCGGTGTAAGGGTGAGTGATTTCCTTCCGGCACGTAGCCCGCTCTGGGGGAGGGGGTGGGGGGTTTCACTTCCGGGACGGTGTTCCGGCCCATTCCGGCCCATTTCCACCCCCGGAGGTAGGTGCTGCTCCTTAACTGGGCTCGGGCCCCGCAAGCGGGTCCTGCTGCCCTGCATTGGGGCCGGTTCGCCTGGTCTCCGCCACAGCGTACTCCTGGGGCGTTCAGCCACTTCCCTCCTACCCCGCCTCAAGGCACCGGGAGACCTTCCACCCTCTTGGCCCCGGGCCGGGTTGAGCTGCCGGACCCGCCCCCTCGGCGAGCCCCTCCCTCAGGACCCCGGGATGGGCGGCCCCCTCCCCCACGGCAGCCCGGACACACCCAGATACACACACCCACCTCTGGGCAGCTCCCCGCCCGCCTACGCCTACCGCCTGGATCGGGTCCCTGGGCGCCGCCCCCTTCCCGGTCCTTTACCCTCACCTGATTGCTCGCTCCCCTGCCCCACGCATGCCTTGCTCCCCTTTTCGCTTCTGGTCCTTGGTGGCATTTCTATCTTCTGCTCGTTTCCCCTTCCCCGTCTCCTAAAGGCGACGAAAGCCACTCAAGTACCAGAGTGGCCAACCCCATGCGGTTCCCTATTCTCCCTCTTTACAGCTCTCACCCCTCCAGTGCCGACGGTAGAGAAAGACCTTACTTACTCCAGGGGCTTCCTCCTCACTGGGGAATTGCCGGAAAGAGCAAACAAAAAAGGCGCTGGTGTAGGCTCCAAAATAAACATCTGAATTCATGATGGCATCGACAGAGGCTCTTATTGGATTAAAAGTTTCAAAACAAACCAAAACGCTTTGGAAAAAGGTCAGATTGGCTAAAGTTGGTTCTCAGAAGCAGTGTATACACTTCCTATTTACTGATAAGTCTGTTGTAAATGCGGGGCAATACCGTGAGCTAGTCAGCATAAATTCCTGAAGTTTCAGGTCTTAGGTAACCATGTAATGTCTTCTAAATTTACGGATAAATGGAAACACGTTGAGCTCAAGTCAATGTCTTCTTTATGGGATTTATACAAACTACTCTCAACCGGTGAAGACTATTGGATGCGGTTACAGGCTTAATGGTTCAGCTATTTTAAAAAAAATCTTTTAATGTAAAAATACTGGCCATACATGATGAATGCTTTGTTACTTGTTTTTTATTAACAGCTTTGGGGAACTAAATTTCAGAATCAGTGTCGTTACCACCCTGAAATCTCCAACTTTGAATTTAGATAGAGGCAGGTTTACCTACCCTTTCCTAATCCTAAGTGTGACCTTCTTCAAGTTCTCTGCATCTTTTTTTCTTTTTTTTTTTTTTGTCTGCACCCGCTGGCATATGGAAGTTCTCAAGATGGGGAACAAACCCATGCTACCACAAAGACAACCCTGGATCTTAACATGCTGCACCACAGCAGGAACTTCCAAGTTCTCTGCATTTTGAGTCCTGACACAGCTTGGCATTTTTTACAACCTAGAGTTTGCCTCCCAGTCCTAAACCCAAATCCTTTTTGTTGGGGCTCTGACTTTTCAGTTTAGAAATAATGGCTTATATTCATGTGGGATATTCATCACTTTTTAAAATAATAAACATAACCCATGTAGCATCTAGTAAAGTATTAAGGGGTGTCTGATCAGCCCATCTGTGAATAATTAACATTATTTAAAAAGCTGTCTTTCTTTCTACAAAGAAAAATTGTCACTGGATTTTATATTGTGTGCAAATACATTATGATTAACACTTAAAAAATAAGAACTCACAACTGCTCCCCTCCCCCGTTGAACTTCAGTTTTGATGTTACATAGCTTGTTAAGAAGGAAAGTATGGACATAGTTTGAATTTTTAAAAGCCTAACAATCAATTTTTGGTTTAAACGGTATCTTGTTGCGAAACCTACACTGTTAAACCTGTTGGTACTTTTCCATATTTGAACATAAGGAAAGTATCTCTTTTTACTTAGAGATTTTGAAATTTAACCAAATAATATTTTAATAGGTTTGGATTAGAAAGCCTGAGTAGAGTGAAATTATAATTATTAATGAGGATATGGTTTCTTCTTTTAGCAGGGTTGAATGCCTGCCTATACCCTCAGACACGACCATGGAGAAAGGTGGGAACATACAACTGGAGATACCTGATTTCAGCAACTCAGTCCTAAGCCATCTAAACCAACTGCGCATGCAGGGACGTCTCTGTGACATCGTGGTCAATGTGCAAGGACAAGCTTTTAGGGCTCACAAAGTGGTACTGGCAGCCAGCTCCCCCTATTTCCGAGATCACATGTCCTTGAATGAGATGAGTACTGTCTCTATCTCAGTCATCAAGAACCCTACTGTTTTCGAGCAGCTCCTTTCTTTCTGTTACACGGGGCGAATATGCCTGCAACTGGCAGATATCATCAGCTACCTGACAGCTGCTAGTTTTCTGCAAATGCAGCATATTATAGACAAATGTACACAGATCCTGGAGGGCATTCATTTCAAAATTAATGTGGCCGAGGTTGAAGCTGAATTAAGTCAAACGAGGACAAAGCATCCAGAGGGACCTCCAGAGTCTCACAGAGTTACACCAAATCTGAACCGCTCTCTTAGCCCCCGACATAATACTCCAAAGGGAAACCGGCGAGGTCAGGTTAGCACGGTGCTGGATATCAGGGAGCTCAGTCCTCCTGAGGAGTCCACCAGCCCTCAGATAATTGAGCAGAGTTCTGATGTCGAGAGCAGGGAGCCCATCCTGAGGATCAACCGAGCAGGACAGTGGTATGTGGAGACGGGAGTAGCCGACAGAGGGGCCCGGAGCGATGATGAAGTTAGAGTCCTTGGAGCAGTACACATCAAAACTGAAAATCTAGAAGAGTGGCTTGGGCCTGAGAATCAGCCTTCCGGAGAAGATGGGAGTAGTGCAGAGGAAGTCACAGCCATGGTGATTGACACCACAGGCCATGGTTCTGTAGGACAGGAAAATTACAGTTTAGGATCTTCAGGAGCCAAAGTGGCTAGACCAACAAGCAGTGAAATTGACAGGTAAGTTTTGGGTTTTTTTTGCCCATCTAATGGCTGTTATGCAGACATCGCTAAAGCAGGACCTCTGTGTGATACAAAGAGCGTCTTCCTTAATTAGTCAAAATAAGTTGATGTTGTGGGGACTAGAAGTGTGCCAAAAGACTTGCATTCTGGAGTTCCCGTCGTGACACAACAGTTAGCGAACCCGACTAGGAACCATGAGGTTGCAGGTTCGATCCCTGGCCTAGCTCAGTGGGTTAAGGATATGGCATTGCCATGAGATGTGGTGTAGGTTGCAGACGCAGCTCGAATCCTGTGTTGCTGTGGCTCTTGTGTAGGCCAGCGGCTACAGCTCCGATTGGACCCCTAGCCTGGGAACTTTTGTATGCCAAGGGTGCAACCCTAAAAAGACCAAAAAAAAAAAAAAAAGACTTGCATTCTAATTCTTTTAAAGCAGGAAGTTCCTAGTACTGAAGTATTCACAGTGTTGTGAGAACTATGGTAAAGTTAGACACTTCCATGAATCAGAAAAGCATCCATAGTCACAGTAGGATCAGTGATAGCCAGGGCTTCCTCAGAATTTTAGAAAGAGAGTTGATTATCAGCTGGGAATCTGGCAGCATTACCCTTCCTTGGTATGTTCTTACACAGATAGGTGGCTTCTGGGAGTTTCATTTTTCTTTGTAGCACTGGTTTTTTTTTTTTTGCCCCCACTACCAAATTCAAGGAATTATGGTACCAGCAGTGATTGTTCTTTTTAAATTAATGTAATCACAGTAATTCCTCTTGTGGCTCAGTGGGTTACAAACCAGACTAGTATCCAGGAGGATGCAGGTTCAATCCCTGGCTTTGCTCTGGATTAAGGATCTGGTGTTGCCATGAGCGATAGCATAGGTTTCAGACTCAGCATGGATCTGGTGTTATTGTGGCTGTGGCGTAGGCCAGCACCTGTGGCTCCAATTCAACCTCTAGCCTGGAAACTTCCATATGCCACAGGTGTGGCCCCAAAAAGCAAAAAATAAATTAATTAAAAAAATAAAATTGACTGTATGATTAATGATAGCTAAAAAGCTATTGCTTTGGTTCACATCCAGTCTTGAGAGACACATGTGTCACAGAAATTCAGAGAGTATATACTGGATCCACTTCAGCTGGTCTTGATTCGAGTACTTTCCTTCTTGCGTCCTTCATAGCTAAAATATTCTCGAGCATAATACTTACTGCCTCCCTATGTTAGCCCTGTTATCTTCCCATGTTAGAACTGTATCAGAAATAATAAATGCAAAAATTTTTACTCTCCATGATCTATGTCAACAGTCTAAAATATATAGCAGCTTATCAGGAGGCTTTGGGAAAGAAACAACTGAAAACCTAAAAGTTACACAGAAGAAACAAAATTATAGACCCAGTTTTAAATGATTCCTTTTTGGTCTCTTAGCACTTATGTAAGGGTAGAAGCTTATATTTAGCCTTAGCTTCACCAGGTCATATGGCCTAGGACTTATGTCATATTGTATTTCTTCAATTTACTAGGGCAAACTTTTCTTATTTCATGTATGATTCCATACTGACTCTGTGAAAGGATTTTTTAGAAAGCTGCTGTTTGTTCAATTTATTCCCCTTCCTAGGCCATGGGATAAAGGAGGTATACACTATTTTTTAGTTTCTTGATGCTGCTTTTTTATTAGTCCTCTTTTTGCTCCTCTTCTGACAGATTTAGCCCCTCTGGCAGTGTTGTTCCTCTGACGGAGAGACACAGAGCCCGAAGTGAGTCTCCTGGGAGAATGGATGAGCCTAAGCAACCCAGCTCACAGGTATGTAGTTGTGGATTTAGAATTGCTACAGTCATTGAAGAACTTGCCACTGTGTGTGAACATAGTATAATGAATAAGAAAAGAAAGATATAAAAAAAAAGTAAAGTAAAGATGTAGGAGAGGTTCCATTGGCCCTGTTAAAGAAATACTGTATTTGATTACTTTCTCTTTGTTCTTTCTTGTGAGCATGCAGGAAGTACACTTTCGGTGTTGGCAGTTTGGGAAGTAGAAAAAAATAAGATCGTGGAACTCTTTTCTGATTATAGGAACCAGTCTGTAGTCTTGAGAGTAATAAAAATAACCTCTGAAAACCACATGCAGGTAATTTAGGACCTGGGATGAAGTTTTATTTTATATATGTTTGGATATTAAACTGAATAACTAGGAGTTCCTATGTGGCACAGTGGGTTAAGGATCCAGCGTTGTCAGTGCAGCAGCTTGGATTGCTGCTGTAGCATCGGTTGGATCACTGGCCCAGGAACTTTCCACAAGCTGTGGGCTCAGCCAAAACAATAAAAAGCCTATATTACATAACTCTTCTCTTGTATAGTATTATATATTTGTAAATAAATTGCTTATACATTTTTGTGTCCTGTTTGCTTCTTAGAATGCTTATAGCTTTTCATTTATTGTCTTCCTAAAAGTTTTGTTAGATTAAAATGTTCTAGAAAGGATAGGAATGATGTCTTCTATTCGCTTTGCTATCCTTCTTAGCAAATACTCTATGTAGTTGGTTGTTATTTTTGTTTTTTCTCACAGGTGTCTATCACTGAAGATTGATTTTTGTTTTTAAAGATGTGAACTCACCAAGTAGAACACAATAAAGTGTAAACACTGTGGACCTTTAGAAGGAAATACTGGTGGATTAAGACTGCTTAGCTGATTTTTTATCTTCTGCACTATACTGATAGTATCTTGTTTAATTTTTGTCTAAATTATTGGATGCTTATTGTGTACATACAATAGCAACAGCAGCAAGACATTATTACAGACTATTATTTACTTACATATTATCATACTATTTGGTACCAGAAAGGGAATTATAACCATTATTACAAAACTTTTTAGTTTTAATAAGGTATTTGAGAAAATATTAGGAGCTTGAAGGAAAATAAATTTACTCATATAATTAGAGCCCTTTTTCTTCTCATCTTTCAAATAAGATAATGATGACTGTGACTTGTGAAAATAAATACAGCAATAAGACAGACCTTACAGGAGTTCCCGTCGTGGCTCAATGGTTAGCGAATCCAACTAGGAACCATGAGGTTGAGGGTTCAGTCCCTGCCCTTGCTCAGTGGGTTAATGATCCGGCGTTGCCTTGAACTGTGGTGTAGGTTGCAGACGCGGCTCGGATCCCGCGTTGCTGTGGCTCTGGCGTAGGCCAGTGGCTACAGCTCTGATTCGACCCCTAGCTTGGGAATCTCCATATGCCGCAGGATCGGCCCTAGAAATGACAAAAAAAAAAAAAAGACCGACCTTACAACTAAATGGGGCCTTAAGACAGACTGACAGAAATACAAAACACATAGAGATAAGACTATATAGATTTGGGTAATGGTGTTGTGGGAATAGGAGTGCTTAAAAGCCAGTTATAGAACTCAGTATCCACTTAAGGAAAGTGTTATTCAAGAGAATTTAAGTGTGGGTTTTTTTTTGTCTTTTTGTCTTTTTTTGTTGTTGTTGTTGTTGTTGTTGCTGCTATTTCTTGGGCCGCTCCCTCGGCATATGGAGGTTCCCAGGCTAGGGGTTGAATCGGAGCTGTAGCCACCGGCCTACGCCAGAGCCACAGCAACGCGGGATCCGAGCCGCGTCTGCAACCTACACCACAGCTCATGGCAACGCCGGATCGCCAACCCACTGAGGGCAGGGACCGAACCCGCAACCTCATGGATCCTAGTCGGATTCGTTAACCACTGCGCCACGACGGGAACTCCTTAGGTGTGGTTTTTAAAGTAGTTGGAAGAGAGAACTTATTCCATATGTTGATGGGATAAGAATTAAAAATTGGAGTTCTACAATGGTGTTTACCCAACTAATAAAGCAGAAAGTACAGGTTATAAAGAAATAGGAGATGTTATATAGTCTGGAGTTGATATTAAGAAATAAGTTAATATATGCCTTAACGTGTATAAAAGTTTGTTATGGTGAGTCTACTCAGAAACTATTTTTCCGTACCACAGAGACCCAAAACAGGATATAGACTGACATTATAAGAACAAGTTTTGATAGGATTGAAGAGCTTCCTGATTATAAAGGAGATTTAACTGGAATAGACTACTAAGGTCATTCCTTTATTCAAAACATTATATATTTTTTTTCCTTTTTCTATGACATGCAGGTTAAAACACTTGGCCTAATTTTCCAAGTAATATGTAATCTTTCTAACCTAGCTTTCCTCACTGTTCATCAGTATTAACTGTCTCTCCCAAACAGTCAGACTTTATCTGTGCCTCAAACCACATCAAACTTCTTTCTAGCTCTGCACCTTGAGTCTAGGATACTCACTTCTTTCCAGGTGTCTGGGTCCACTAACTCCTAGTTCCATCTGTTCTAATTAGCCTAATCTTCCTTGATCTCCCCTTCTTAGACCAATGTAGCATTTGCAGATGGTACCATTTAATTTTTCCTAATTACCTCCTGACTCATGTAAATTATTCTTTTCTCATTTACATTAATTTGTCCCTCTCCTTTTTTTCTTTTTAGGGCCACACCTGTGGCATATGGAAGTTCCCAGGCTAGGGGCTGAATCAGAGCTACAGCTGCCGGCTTGTGGCACAGCAACTTGGGATCCGAGCCGTGTCTGTAACCAATACCACAGCTCATGGCAACGCAGGATCCCCAACCCACTGAGCGAGGCCATGGATCGAACCTTCATCCTCATGGATACTAGTTGGATTCATTTCTGCTGTGCCACAACGGAAGCTCTGTCTCCTTCTACATTGATATCTCCTTGAGAGCAGAATCTACATTTTCCAGTCTTCATATCAGACATGCTCTTATCAGGTACCCACTAAATGGGAGTTGTTTTACCTCTAAGTAGTTCTCAGTAACTAAGATTACTGCCCAATAAAGAGACAGCTACTCAATAAGTAATTATTTAGCTGGCTGTGAAGTCCTTAGTTTGGAAGATCTTTAAATAAAATTAATGAACCAATCAGATGATTTTTGAAGTCCCTCTGATTAATAATTGAAGATTAGGACTTCCCTGGTGGCTCAGCAGGTTAAGGATCCAGGTTTGTCACTGCTGTGGCTCTGGTTACCGTTGTGGTGTGGGTTCAATCCCTGGCCCAGGAACTTCTGCATGCTGCAGGCACAGCCAAAAAAAAAAAAGAGCAGTAATTGACAATTAGAATGATAGCTCTAAAGACCATGTCAAGAATCTAGACTGGTGTTTGTTTTAGAAAATATGGAAAGCCTCCTTACATACGGAATTTTTCGTTGTATGGAATAATTCATTTGAAAAATATTTATTGAACACCTACTACATATCAGGCACAACAAGTTCTGGCATATATTTAGCATGCAGATTTGTCCTTGTGCTTACAGAGTTTACAATCAGTAGAGAAGTGCTGAGTGGAAGGAGTGAAATGATCCAATTCTTACTGACAGAATTACGAGGCAGATATTTTTGGTTTTGCTTCTCTTTAAAGTTCAAAGGAATAAAACTGCCAAAGATATATTGTTGTCTTTGACAAGGACCTAATGTTCATTTTATGCTCATTTATTTGCTTTTTTTTGTGTGTGGGGGGGGGCAGGGGTACATCCATAGCATGTGGAACTTCATGGACCAGGGATCAAACTCATGCCACAGCAGTGACCCGAGCCACTGCAGTGACAACCCTGTATCCTTAACCCACTGTGCCACAAGGGCACTCCTATTTGCTCTTTTATTGCAACTTTATTGCAATACTTTTTAGGTGAAATTGATCATAATGTGTGAGTTTTCTGATTGAGGTTCGTCACAAATAACTAAAATAACTAAAATACATTTACTTTCTTCTTGTGGACAGTACTGGCATGACATTACTTTCTTAAAGTTAGGCAGTTTTTCAAGGACCTACCTACTGTATAGCACAGGGTAATCAACTCAACACTGTATAATAACCCATATGGGAAGAGAATCTGAAAAAGAGTAGATATATGTTTATCTATAACTGATTTACTTTGCTATACACCTGAAACTAACAACTTTGTAAGTCAAATATACTCCAATAAAATTTATTAGACAATTTATTAGACAATTTTTTTAGGGAATTGGTATCCTGAAGATTATGAATAATATTGTGAATTTTCGTAATGTTTAAGAATAGCTAACATTTACTGTGCTGTATTAAGTACTTTAGTGTATTAATTCATTCAATGCCCATAGCAACCTATGAGGTAGATACTGTTATTGTATTCACTTTACAGATGAAGAAGCTGACACACAGGGTTAGTTAAATAACTTGCTCAAAATCAAACACTAAGTAGGATGCAGATTTGAACCCAGGTTCCAGCACCCTTAATTGCTGTAAAGTATAAGGCATTCAAGATATCTCAAGGCACTATTACATTTGATTTCCATGAGAATCCAATGGAGTTGGCAAAACATATACTAACTTTTTCATTTTATGGATTGGGAAACTAAACCTATGAGAATTTATTCTGGGCTTTTTCCATGGTCACCCAGGACCTTTTAGTGGGATAATTCCTCATTCTTTATGGGAGTTCAGGTTTTTGTTATTGTTGTTGGCTGCCCCACGGCATAGAGTTCCCGGGCCAGGGATCAGATCTGAGCTCTAGTTGCAACCCAAGCCGAAGCTGTGGCAATACAGGATCGTTAACCCACTGTGCCCTGTACCAGGTCAGGGATTGAACCTGGGTCCCAGCACTCCTAAGACGCTACGGATTCCATTGGCCACAGTGGGAGCTCCTTGAGTTCAGTTTTGATTGAATCAGAGCAGAAAAAAGTTTTGTGAAACAAATCAGAAATCATCTAGGAGTTCCTACTGTGACTCAGCAGAAATGAACCCAACTAGTATACATGAGGATGTGAGTTTGATCCCTGGCTTCGCTCAGTGGTTTAAGGATCCAGCATTCCCGGGAGCTGTGGTGTAGGTCAAAGACAAAGCTCCAGTCTGGCCTTGCAGTGGCTGTGATGTAGGCTGGCAGCTGTAGCTCTTGATTCAACCTCTAGTCTGGGAACTTCTATATGCCTTGGGTGCAGCCCTAAAAAGCAATAAAAAGAAAAGAAATTATCTAAAACCTCACCCTTACTATTCAGTGCTTGACTTCACATACTGCTTCCCAAACCTGCTTCTGTTGCTGCAAATGCTGAAGAGCATTGTTAGCTAACGTATGTGAAAGGAGACAAAACACCTTTTAGAAAATCAGAAAAAAGATATGATTAATTGCCAGTTAGATTCATCTTTCTCTAGTTAATCCAGAGTCAACTTTTACATATTATTTTTTTCTTTGTATTGGTACTTTACCTCTGCTATGCATATGTAATTTCCTCCTACATATTTAAAATGCTTACATATTTTTGCATATATATATGTAAGATTTTTATTCAAAATGTATGTGTGTTATATACAAACATGCACACAATGACTTCAGAAGTTAGCAGGCTAAACAATTCAGTAATTTCTGAATGGTGGTATTTTATTATTTATTTATTTATTTTTGTCTTTTGTCTTTTGAGGGCTGCATCCCCAGCATATGGTGGTTCCCAGGCTAGGGGTCTAATCGGAGCTGTTGCCGCTGGCCTACACCAGAGCCACAACAATGCGGGATCCGAGCCACGTCTGCGACCTACACCACAGCTCAGGGCAACGCCAGATCCTTAACCCACTGAGCAAGCGCAGGGACTGAACCCGCAACCTCATGGTTCCTAGTCGGATTTGTTAACCACTGCACCACGACAGGAACTTCCAGGTGATATTTTAATATAGAATTTTGAACATAAAGCATTTATAAATCTAAAATTTTAAATTATTCATTCAAAGGAATATAATGTTTCCTTTCCCACCCAGCTTTCAGATAGGTGGAAACCATGTTTATTTCATGTATTGAGTACTTTGATTTAGATTGCTCATGTGCACAATTCACAGAGAAAAAACAAGATTGATACTAAGGAATTACTGGGATTTTTTAGGTGTGATAGTGGTATTTTGACTACACTAAGAATCCTTATCTCAGAGATATGTACTACAATATTTATGTGTAAAATTATGTCTAGGATTTTCTTCAAAAAATAATACAAAAAAGAGAAATAGGTGAGGCAAAGAAAAAACAAAATTGTTCATGGGTTGATAATTGTTGGGTTATGGGCATTCAACATACTATTGTGTCTAAAACTTAATGAGTTTTAAACCGTATCAGGAAGTTCCCATTGTGGCTCAACAGAAATGAGCCTGACTAGTATCCATGAGGATACGGGTTCGATCCCTGGCCTCGCTCAGTGGGTTAAGAATCTGGCGTTGCCGTGAGCTGTGGTATATGTCACAGATGTGGCTTGGATCCTCAGTTACTGTGGCTGTGGTGTGGGCCGGCAGCTATAGCTCCAATTTGACCCTTAGCCTGGGAACTTTGATACGCTGCATGTGAGGCCCTAAAAAGCAAAAATAAATAAACTATATTATTTGCCCTTTATTAAAAGAAATTCATTCGGAAAAGGAAAGCATTTATTTTGCAATAATGTAAAGGGGGGATTTCCTGTTGTGGTGCAGTGGAAACAATCTAACTAGTATCCATGAGAATGTGGGTTCGATTCCTGGCCTTGCTCAGTGGGTTGGGGATCTGGCATTGCTGTGGCTTTGGCACAGGCCCCAGCTTTAGCTCTGATTCGACCCCTAGCCTGGGAACTTCCATATGTCGTTGCCCTAAAAAGCAAAAAAAAATAAAAATAAAAAAAACCGTAAAGGGTTAGTTATCTAATTAACAACAGCAGAGTTTTTTTTTATTTTCTTTTTTTGTCCTTTTTGCTATTTCTTGGGCCGCTCCCACGGCATATGGAGGTTCCCAGGCTAGGGGTCCAATCGGAGCTGTAGCCACCGGCCTACGCCAGAGCCACAGCAACTCGGGATCCGAGCCACGTCTGCGACCTACACCACAGCTCACGGCAATGCCGGATCGTTAACCCACTGAGCAAGGGCAGGGACCGAACCCGCAACCTCATGGTTCCTAGTCAGATTCGTTAACCACTGTGCCACAACGGGAACTCCTATAATAATTCCTTTTTTTAATGTCTTAAGTTTATTTCACAATGTAAGAAATTTAACTTAGTGGAGAGACACTTATAAACTAAGAGAGATCAGAGAAATAATATATAAATCACACATTATTTACTTTAATCCATTTAAGTCAATTTAAATCACTATAAATAATAAGTACATAAAATTAGATGATAATATGTCTATGGAATGTATTTCACTGGCCCCTACCTTTAGTATAAACAGTTTGAAAAGTGAATTAGCAAAATCATTAGGACTATGTATTTCCCCTGCTTCTCTTTGGTTTGGTCTGCTTTTTGTCCAGAGGACAAAATCAGAAACCAAATCTTGTACTTGTTTTTCCATGGTACTTGTCATTGTATTTGGTAAACAATAGTCAGTAAATACTTAGTATCAAATTGTGAAAAGGTTATCAGAAGAAATAACCAAGTTAGTAAATTCATATCTCAGCCTAATTTCCTTTCCCAGCTCTTTTGCCGGTTTTCTCTGGTCAGGCTTTGATTAGTCTTTAGAATGAAGAAAATATGTTGGTCCTAAAATATCTTGGGGTAAAAAGAATAATCACCTACAAATTATACTTTTTTTTTTTTGCCATTTCTTGGGCCGCTCCAGCGGCATATGGAGGTTCCCAGGCTAGGGGTCGAATCAGAGCTGTAGCCACTGGTCTATGCCAGAGCCACAGCAACGCTGGATCTGAGCCGTGTCTGTGACCTACACCACAGCTCATGGCAAAATGCCGGATCCTTAACCCACTGAGCAAGGCCAGGGATAGAACCTGCAACCTCATGGTTCCTAGTCGGATTCGTTAACCACTGTGCCACAACGGGAACTCCTATATACGTTTTTATAAAGCTAGTTACTACTAGGTTAAATTTGGTATCAGTGATAGTGCCATAAATATAATTTATAATATGCTTGCCATAATGTATTCTGTACTGTCAGATATGGTAGCCTTTAGCCATGTCACATGTGGCTCTTTAAATTTTAATTGATGGAAAGCAATTAAAATAAAAAATTCAACCCCTCAGTCACACTAGTATATTATACATGCTTAATAGCTGCATGTTCCTGGTGGCAGCTATATTAGATGGTGCAGATTATTGAACATTTCCATCATCACAGAAAGTTCTATTGGACCAACACTGCCTAAGTACCTACCTGATTGTCTAGACTAATTTGCAAATTAAGAGTCCAAATGGATGATATGAGTGGACTTAGATTCTCCTATCATTATAAAAGTGTCCTCGATTTTTCTTTTTTTTAAATTTCTATTTTAAACATCTTTACTATTTGGTAGTAATTAATTTCCTCCTTGGATCTCTACTAAAAATAAGCATAAAGCTTAGTAACAGAGGTAAAAATAGATTAAAGTCTTTACTATATATACTTAATAATATGTTCTTTTTTGTTTTGGTTTTTTGGGTTTTTTTTTTTTTTTTTTTTTGCTTTTTAGGGCCGTACCTGAAGCATATTGGAGGTTCCCAGTCTAGAGGTCTAATCGGAGCTATAGCTGCCAGCCTACACCACAGCCACAGCAACACAGGATCCGAGCTGCATCTGCAACCTACACCACAGCTCACGGCAACACTGGATCCTTAACCCACTGAGCAAGGCCAGCAATTGAACCCGAAACCTCATGGTTCCTAGTCAGATTTGTTTCTGCTGCGCCACAACAGGAACTCATAATAATATATATTCTTTATGCTTATTTTCCTCACCTGGCACAGGTAGAAGAGTCTGCAATGATGGGAGTAAGTGGCTATGTGGAGTATCTCCGAGAGCAGGAAGTATCTGAGCGGTGGTTCCGGTACAACCCTCGTCTCACCTGCATCTACTGCGCCAAATCTTTCAATCAGAAGGGAAGCCTGGACCGCCACATGCGCCTGCACATGGGAATCACACCATTCGTCTGCCGCATGTGTGGCAAGAAGTATACCCGGAAGGATCAGCTGGAGTATCACATCCGCAAGCACACAGGCAACAAACCTTTTCACTGTCATGTTTGTGGCAAAAGTTTCCCCTTCCAGGCCATCTTGAATCAGCACTTTCGCAAAAAACCACCCTGGCTGTATACCCCTGGAGGGACCTCATAGCATCTCCCCTGAAACAACTGTCACGTCTCGAGGACAGGCCGAGGAAGAGTCTCCTTCTCAAGAAGAGACAGTTGCTTCTGGGGGAAACCGCCCCGGGCTCTGTTTCCACTACTGGGCCAGATTGAAACATCGAGGGGGAGGGGGCAGACCCTCTTCCCCTCTGGGCCGTAAGTAGCCAGCATCAGGGCCACAGGCTGGTACTTAAATTCACAAAATTGCCGCATCACCAGATCAGAAGATGCTCCCAAGGTGTTGCCAAACTAGAGGATCAGCAACATACAAAAAGCACTAGAGGCTCTTCTCCCCTCCTCCCCACCTCACACTTCGGAAAATAATCAAGCAAATCACCTTCTAATTCAGGGATTAACAGCCTTGGTTTGTTAACTTTATAAAAAAAAAAAAAAAAGTTTTTTTTAACAAAAACAATGATAAATAACCATTTATCTACCAGTCATGTTTGAACACTGTACTTTGGTCCATATCATCTGTTGGCTGTAATTGCCCAGATCTAAAAAATGAGGCAGGAGCCTTGGTCATCTGAACCAGCCAGCCACAAGAGGAAATAATCATGATGGTGATGATGAGGGGAATTTTCTTCTTTTCTTCCCTGCCAGAACAAGCAGTTTCACATTTCAAGAAGAAGGGAGGAAAAAAAGAATCCTAGTGGTTCTTTTTGTTTTGAAAGGTTAGACTTAATCTTTGCCATGACAAGGCATCTGATACTTTGCCTGATTGTTTCATGTAAGCAGCCGTCTTGGAGCAGTATTCTAATGGGCAGCATCACCTGAAGCACTTTAGGCAACTGGAAGTGAAATGAGCAGCAGAGTGTTTGCAATAGGTACTCCTGCTTTGGGGAGCTTGAGTGTTGTGCTGAGGAAGAGGAAAGCAGGGAAGGAAATGTTTTTGTTTTACAGTTATTGAACAGCACTGAGCCGTACTGCAACTTCCTGATTGGTATTTGTAAACCACAGTGCTTGTATATCTTTGGGTGTTAGGAAATGGCTCTAGTCCAGGTGAATTAACATGTAAGGCTGACTACCAAAGTTTCATCCAGTCTCTTTGGCTCCTAGTTTCACGTAACAGCAATATTATACATCAAAATGTCACTTTACAGTGAAAGGAGCCTGGATTGTATTTTTAAATTCACAGGTCTCCATATTTGATAACTTTTATATGACATTTTAAACATTTTTTCTGCAATATTGTGGTTGAAGAAATTCAACACTATGGTTCTTATTGCAACCACAATTCCATTTCCTTCTACATATGTGATAGTTTATATTTTCAGTCCAATAGAAGAACCTCACTAAATCCATGTCTTATGTCTGCAAACCTAGTAATTCATAAACCAACCATCAGCAAATTGTTGATGACTCCAAGAGCTTTGCTTTTTAATAATACACTACAGGGCATTTATCAGAAAACATCATGCACAATCACACTGCAATAAATTGATCAAGGGAACAATTTTGATCAGGTTTGGTTACTTAATCATTCCTAAGATTTTTAAAACTTCAAGGGACCTTTTTTGGCAATTCTGGGTTATTTCTGAGATTCTTAATCCAGCACTGAGAGTCAGAAAGAATTTACCAAACATGTAGAGCTTTAGATGCCCTGTCTTGCATGCAGAGAATAAAGGAGGATTATTAAGGAATGCAGGCAAATAGATGCTTACAAGTTACAATAAGCAAATAGAAAAGTGAAAAATCTCTAGCTTCTTTTAACTGATCATTAATTTTTTAAAGAGTATTTAAATAGTAGTTTAAGAAATTGTTTTGGTGTAGATAATTGTACAAGAGATTTGGGAGAGGGGCTGGTCATGCCGGCACTGGTGAGCCATTTGTGAGAACACCAGTAGTGTGCAACCTTCCTGAGAATGCTTTGAGTGTGTGGGAAAGTGAATAGGAAAAGAATGGCAATGCTTTGATGATAGGAAGTTAGAATACAAAGGGTAACTCTTAAGCAATCTGAGACTTGTATGTATAAATACAACTGTACCGTGTCACTAATGAATGGTTATTCTCTCTTCTGGTAAAACAGAAATGCATCTTTTAATAGGAGTGTAATGATGCTACCATTTGATTAGAACCTACCCCTAAATGTTGTGTTGAAGCCATATTTTGTCTTCAGAATACATAGGCTATGGCAGCTCCTCTTTAGTTGGGTAACAGTATGGTAAAGTGAAAACTGTCACCTACTGTTGTTTTAGAGACCATCAATGCTCTGTTGCATAGAAACTGTGGAGCTGAAATTAGACTGAATCTTTAGGAAAACATTTCAGCTGATAATCAAGGCTTTCAGTAGACAGATTTTGCCATTACTAAATAAGCAGAGAAGTGAGAGGTACAGAATATGCTGCTTTAGATGGAGCTTTTAAGCCTACCAAAAACAAATTTTGTTAAGTCCATCCTAATTTTGAGAAGTAGTATGCTGAAAAGTTCTTTATTGCTCTGTTAGTTTCTTAGATTTTATGTGAGAAAATAGAGCTTTTTAAACTATTACCAAATTATAAAAGTAATTTCTGTAGAGAAACTTTGCAGCATTTGTCAGTACCCCATCCAGAGTTAGCAACAAACATTTTAAATTAAGTAGAGACCATCTGATAGATGTGGAAATGCTGTGTTTGGTGGGTTCCCCTCCCTTCCTATTCACTGCTAATGGGCTTTTGCTGTGTCGATACTGTGACTAGAGTGCTTCTTGGTCATCCAGGACCACATTGGCACAATCATGTTTGCTGGTTCTCTCCTCTTAATTGACCTAGCACAGAGCCATGAAATGCATGAAAATTCAAGCCAGCCTAGCTTTTAAACAAATAGAAGTTTCTGAAAGCAATTTCCCCATTTTACTTAGAAGAGATATTATTCTAAATGTCAAAGATTCACTGTGACATTGCCTCGTTCTTAGCTAACATCACTGTAGGGTCATAGGAGTTAGTAGTGTTCTATCTACATTACTGAATAGCTATATTGGTGTGTACACAGAGGATACCTCTCTTAAGGATGTACTAAACAGACTTTAGCTAATGCTGAAAACTCATTACCAAATTGTAACTTGCACATGTCACCTTGTGAAGGGAACAGCATTAGCAGTGAGAGCTAAACCATCAAATACTTTAATGCCGTGAAATAGCAAACACTGGGATTGCTTTCATTTATTGAGTGGCACTTAATAGCAAAGGAGCTACCCAATACTCAGCAAAAGAAGAGAGATAATATGTTAATCTACTTTGATTCTAAGAGGTACCTTTTATTCTCTCTCATACCAGTTTAAAATATGGCATTGGCGTGAACAGTAATACTGTACTTAGGCAGAAGGCTCTTTCTAATGACTTGTTCTCTCTTTACTCAGAACCATATTTACCTCTGAAATGAGTTGAGTTTTATTTTACCTGAGTTGCAAACTGCCCCCAAGCCATTCCAGTATACCACAGGGCCAAATCTAATCTTGAATATAGCTCCTGAAGGATAAAGATTAGAAAAGAAGGGAGATAGCAGTTAAAGGAAGTTTTATTATTTTTTTCCAGTTCTTTTTACATCATTGAAACAGAGTTTTCCAAAGATGGCATGAAAGTAGATAAACCATTTTCCTACTAACTTCATAGTTGAAATCTAGCCTTGGTTGGAAGTGGTCTGAATGAAAGAATGAAATAGTGAACTTCATCCTTTTTCTTTGGTCAAGAAAAACTTTTGAAAAGTTTTAGCTGTTACTTATCACTAATTTTGTTTTAACTGGTAAAAACTACATTTTGTTTGACTAGAAGATCTGCTTTAAAGAAATGAAAGAAATGGGTAATGGTAAGGAAATAGTTGAATAAAGATAAAAGTCTTCTTAGTTAAAGTGGAAAGGCATTTAATCAGGGAGGAGTTGGAATCCTGGAAGTTTCTATTTTTTTAGCTACAGCAGACGTGTTTTTTTTCCTCTTCCTCAAATATTTTCCTTATTTGTATACTTATTCATTTTGTATTTTGGTTGCTGAAATTTAGAAGCGATAACTAGCAGTTAAGCCAGATGTAAATCCCTTACTTTGAGAGGATGCCCTTTAGCAAAGTATATCTCTGGATTTAGGAATTAGATCAAGGTTCAGCAAATCACAGCCCCCAGGCCAAATCCTAAAGTCACCTATGTGTGTAAAGAAAGTGACAGTGTTGAATAGAGCTAGCTACACCTCTTCGTTTAGGTATTGTTTGTGGCTACTTTCTACCATAGTGGCAGAAGTTGAATACTTGTGACACAGACCACATGGCCTGAAAAGCCTCAAGATGCTTGCTTTCTGGCATGTGACAAAAAGTTTGCTAACTCCAGGATTAGATTTGAAAGAATTACATGTCCCCACCCCCACCCCTGGCAATTTGTCACTCCTGCCATTTTGCTTTTATAATAGCTTGGTTGAGGTTTTAAATTCATATTGCTGTACATACGTCAGCTTCTTGAAAGAGGTCTTTTTCTAGATCTTTGACTCATAACTCTTGCTCTTTCTTGAATTCCATTGCTTTAAATGGTTTAGAGTAGGCTTTTATGATTTGTCCTTTCCTTAAAGGAGCAGGTAGATTAAAGTTATGGATGGTAATTACAGATTTAACAAAGTAATTAGAACAAATAATTCCTGTGCAAAATAATTTAGGGTTCAGTGTATACCATGTTTACGTAAAATACTGTAAAAAAAATGCTTTTATAGGTTTCGCCATTTCTCTGACTTAACATAATGATGACAAGAGGGCAAGAATGAATTTATTCCCACTAGTATTAAAAGTTAATTTCAGTTATGAATAAGTGGTTTGATTCTTATCCAAAGTACTGTTTTTCTAGATTAGAAACCTCTACTCATTTCTTTTCCTATGTGGAGTAGTAAAAAGCCAGAAATCTTCCTTTTTTCTTTTTTTTTAATGAAAGTTTTAAAATATAATGAAACATCTAAGGATATTCTTCTTAGACCTATCTTCCAATTTCTGTTATTGTCTGTAATTCTTCTCAGTATATATTGGGCTACTATATATTTGCTTTTTGAATGTTTATTCTACTATTCAGATAGCTTATTCATGCCAGACATGAAAAAAATGGAAAATGTTAGGGCGATAATAAACAGAATTCCTTGCAAGAGGAGAATATAATTGCTCCACATTTGAAAACAATACATGGACTTCTAAGATTTATCTGGTCAGAGTGTTCTAGGCCATGCTGATATAATAGAGTGAGTTTGATTCTTACTTTTTGTGAGCTCTACCAATACATGTGAAGCTTGGATGAGTGATCTAGTTGTGTATATGGCAATTCTTCACTAGGCATTTTATTTTTAAAATTGCCTTTTTCTTTTTCTTTCTTTTTTTTTTAAATTTTATTTGGAATGTAGTTGACTTGCAATATTGTATTAGTTTCAGGTGTACAGCAAGGTGAATCAGTTATACATATAAATATATGCATTCTTTTTTCCCATTAAAGTTGCCTTTTATAAGTTGGATGTTAGTAGGTTTAATATGTTATATCCTCCAGGTAATAGATAATACTCATCTAAAATGTTCTGAAATATTTGCCAAGGTGAGATCTGTCTTAGAGCTCTTATAGTACTAGTGGTTCTTGAAATTTTGGAGTGTTGCTTTTCTGGTTAATTTGGAATTTTGATCAATCTGGGATATAGGACTTGTGAAGGAAATTGGATTTAGCCCAGTGAATCATTTGCATCCACCTCCATTTGAGGTCTTAGCAATAGGTGTCATTTAAATATGAATCTGTTGCAAACAATGGAGTTTGCCAAGCATTATGACTTTTTGAAAATTATCAGTTTTATGTTACTTTGCCTCTTTTGCCTTCTAGTGTCTTTCTGTCTTCACTCGTCTTATTCTTAAGTGGTGCTTTCCCCAGGGCCAGTCTTTTACTTTGCGTTAAGTTTTCTTGCTCAAGAAAAGCCAAAGTTGGATATTATGAGTTCTTTCAAATCTGTCTTAATTACATTCCAAAGTATGTTATAGGAACAGTGATATCAAAAGCTGAAAGATATCCATACAGGTATTTTTTTCCCTCAATTGTGAGGAGCAGCAGTGACTTTGAAGGAAAATACCTAAATATGCATTATATTCACAGAGTACATATATCATTTCTTATCTTACACCATCCCCATTATCTGTATAATAAAACCTGTTGTAACAATTAAGAAAGGACCTCTAGCTCAAATAGTGGAAGCTTTAAACACAAAGCTAGGCTATAAAGGCAGAGCAATTAAGGGGGAGGGGAGGAAAGAAACTTTTCTAATGCTTGTTTTTTTCTTTTTTGGCCACACCCACAGCATGTGGACGTTCCCAGGCCAGGGATCGAACCTGCACCACAACAATGACCCAAGCCACTTCAGTGACAACACTGGATCCTTAACCCACTGTGCCACAAGGGAACTCCAGTGCTTTCTTTTTTCATGTCTACTCAGTAAGTCCTGTTAAGAAAGCTAGATACTACCACCCAGTTAAGAGAGAGATTTATTTAGCATGTCATATGACCAAAGGCACAATTTAATATACTGTGAATCTTAGAACCTGAATTAATCCATAATGCCAGAAGTCAAAGTATAATATCTCATGGGAAAATATTTCCTATTCTATGAAATTCTTAAGTGGTAGAAAGCATATAGGAGAATCTCTTCCATTAAGTAAATATTAAGTGCTTTTTGGTACCAGACAGTGTGCTTGGATTTTGTAAAACAAACTTGACTTTAGACATAGTTTAGATGTGGCTTCCTATCCTTGAGAGTCCTAATCCCACTTGGTTGGAGGCTGGATGTGTGCTTTTAAAAGCCTGCACTTTTCACTACAGAGATAAAAGATCGAAAAGAAGGGGGCAGAATTAACTGTACTAAGTGCTTTAGTGACATAATTACAGTTAATTCTCAAAGTAACCAATCATATGAGGTAGTAACAGTAGTAACTAAAAATAGCTGACTTTTTTGAGTGTTTACTATGTACCAGGCACAGTTCTATGTGCCTCAAATAACTCATCTAATCATTATGACAATCCCATAATGGTAGATACTGTTATTATCCTCACTTTAGAGAAAAAAATAAAGACACAGAGAGGCTGACCTAGGCAGTCTTTTCACTAGAGTTGGCACTCTTAATAGACTGTGTTGCCTTTAATAGCTGTAATTTACCACATTTTATAGATGAGAAAAATATTGAGCTCAAGATTATACGATAGATAAATTTCAGAGCTGATATTTATCAATCTGATTCAAAAGCCAGACTATCTCCAATATATCATGTTAGCTCTTATTTATAAAGAGTCAGAGTGAACTAGAATATACAATAACCAATAACAGTACTGCTTTTAGTGAACTTTTAATTCAAGAATAAGTGATTGGAAGATTTCTTCAGAAGATAATGCAGTTGATCTCTGAGCAGATGTCGAATGGTGACTATTTTCTGGGGATCCTGCACACCACTTTGGAGGGGTCACCCATTTGATAGACCTAACTGTGAATGAGTGATTGAGTTACTACCAAGGCAAAAATTGAAAGATACCATTCCAGTTATCTATTGCTGTGTAACTAACTGTCCTAAACCGTAGTGATTCAAAACAACTACTTTATATATTTCATGATATTGTGAATCAGAAATTCAGGAAGGGCTTATCTAGGCAATTTCTTGCTTCCTGTGGTGACAACTCAGGTCACCTGGTAGTGTTCAGGAGGTGGTTGGATTGGTCTGGTGTGTCCAAGATGACTTCACAGTCCTGACACCTTGGCAGGGAAGGCTAGAAGACTAGGCCCAGCGAGCCTTCTCTCCCTCTGGGAAGTCTCAGGGACTCCCTATGTGATCTCTCCATCAGAGTCGTCAGACTTACAAAATGGCAGCTCAGGCCTCAGGCTGGATAGAGGGTGCCAGTCCTCTTGAAGGCCAGGCCCAGAGCTATCACAGTCACCACACTGTTGATCAAAGAAGTCACAGGTCAGCCCAGATTCAAGGGGAGAGGAAATATCTTATCACTTGATGGAAGATAATGTCAAGGTTTGGGGCCACTTTTAATCTGTTATAGGTAGCATTGGATTTTAAATTTGTCTTACCTCCTGTGTATTCATTTAGGTCAGTTGTTTGTGCCATAGAAACCGTTTCTTATATCTGTCATGGGTCAGAAAATGAGCTAAATGAGAATGAGACAAATATCTGGAACCGATTTCATTAGCTTCCTAACTCCCTGAGTTGCATTTATCTTACAGCAAAATTTCCATTTTTCTTTTGTTCTAAGTTCCAAATTGTGAGCATTTGCTTTTTTTTTCTTTTTTTTCTTTTTCTCCTGTGAAGACACAGTAAATGTATATGCTAAAACCAAGAATACTCCAGAGGAAGTAAAAATCTTACTGTTATAGGTCTTGATTTATTAGAGATGTCAGCTGTATTTTAAGTTTACAAGTAGGCAGAAATTGCTGTGATATGGAACAATGTATATGGTCACTAAATCTCTTTCAACAGGAGATTCTGTTGAGTAGCTAGATGGATTATATTCTTAAGATAAGTGAAAGTTTTTTCTATATATCCTAAGTATCTTTACTGCCACCATACTACCTCTGGCACAGATTTGTGCTAGAAGGTGGATAGATTCATTCTCTTTCTACTACCTTTCATCTGGGAAAATCAGTCTATTGCCCAATTTTATATTCTGTTAATCCCCGCCCTCTCCCCCATTCTTTTTAGGGCCTTGCCCATGGCATATGGAATTTCCCAGGCTAGGGTTCAAATTGGAGCTACACCTGCCACCTGCACCACACCTGCAGCAATGTGGGATCCAAGCCACATCTGCAACCCATATGCCACAGCTTGCAGAAACAAGGTGGGATCCTTAACCACCAAGTGAGGCCAGGGATCGAACCCTCATCCTTATGGATACCAGTCAGGTTCTTAACCTGAACCACAACAGGAACTCCTTGTTAATCCTGTAAAATTAGCAGTTGCTTCCAGCTGTTATCTAAAATAACAGATCATTGAAGTTTGGTGATTTTTTTTATTAGATTTGTCAAATTTAGGATACTTTATTTAAACTCCTGCTGGCTTATAAGTAGACTTTTATTGCCTTCAGAAGAAATAAGGGCAAAGAATAAATTCTCCTCTAAAAATAATCATCCCCAAAACAATACACTTTCTAAGAGAAGAAAGGTTTGGTACTATTTATCCATTCCATGTGCAGTGGTTTCCTAGAGAATTAGTTGTGAGGGCTTCTTGCTGGTTTTTCCCAATTGTCATATAGTGAAGAGGTCCTAGGTCAGGCCTCAGAAATTGCAAATACAGGAAATAAAAGGGGTATTCAGGACTGAAGACTTAATTTAGGACTCTAGAAAATGCTGGGAAGGGAAAAGACTTTGGCATTTTTAATTGAATAACCAGGAATAGAATGTTTGAGTCATTTAGGTATCAGGATTAATTAGATTTTTACCATATAAAGATTGGGGAAAACTTCAATGAATAAAAATAAATGAGCCTCTGGCGTTCCTGTTGGGGCTTAGCTGTAATGAACCCGACTAGTATCCATGAGGATGTAGGTTCGATCCCTGCCCACCCTACTCAGTGGGTTAAGGCTCCAATGTTGCTGTGAGGGGCAGTGTAGGTTGCAGACTTGGCTCAGATTTGGCATTGCTGTGGCTGTGGTGTAGGCCGGCAGCTACAGCTCTGATTTGACCCCTAGTCTGGGAACTTACACATGCCTCAGGTGCGGCTATAAAAAATAAAAGAAAAAAAAGAGGGTGTTCCCCTTGTGGCTCAGTGGTAGCAATCCCAACTAGTATCCATGAGGATGTGGCTTTAATCCCTGGCTTCACTCAATGGGTTAAGGATCCAATGTTGCCATGAGTTGTGGCTTAGGTTGCAGATGTGGCTTGGATATGGTGTGGCTGTGGCGTAGGCCTGCAGCTACAGCTCTAATTTGACCCCTAGCCTGGGAACCTCCATATGCTGTGGGTGCAGCCCTAAAAAGACAAAAAAAAAAAAAAAGGAAAAAAGAAAAAAATATATCAGTCTGGCTTCAGTGTTGAGAAATGAGTATAGAGGAGCACGAGAAGATACATGGAGACCAGTTAGAAAATCAAATAAAAGATGTTGGTAGCTTGAAATAGAAAAATAAGTAAGTCTTAACATTTTCTTTTGATCCATATTTCCACTCTGCTGTACCTCAAAATCTGCTCTTTGTGACAAAGCAAGCCTTCGAAAATATATTCCCAAGAAATGAAAAATTGGTTCTGGGTATATTGCCATAAGCATCTTTGCTATAGAGATCTTTGCTGTAAGCATTGTCACCTCATTACTAATTGGCCATAAGGCAATTTGGCCATAAAAGATAAAATAATGGAAAATGAAAGAGGGACATTAAAAACGATATGAAACATGAAAAATTAATAAAAAATTAAAAACTATTGCACAATGTGAAATATTTAATATTTGAAATCATCTAAAATGTGTGTAGATTCATGGCAATCCTGCACACATAACTGGTTGTTATTTTGTGGGTTGTACCTAAGCACTTGTCTCACAGGTCTTTTATTTCATAGTACTTTTACTTTTTTTTTTTCATTGATTCATCTCCTCACTCAGCATTGCACTTTTTCTTTTTGCTTAAGTTTCTTCCTTCATTGAGAGATACCAGTTTCTGAATACCAGGATACATATCTGTAACTGAGCTTTGTATCACATTATGAAAGCCCCTGCAGTTTGTTCTTAGCATCCTGTCGCATGTCCATTTGTAGATGTTCCAAAGTTCTGTGGGAAATGTGGTTTAACTCTGCATCTTTGAGGCTTTTTTCTTTTTTATCCTCCAATGTAGTGTGTTTCAAAATAAGAAACGAACTCTTGAGGATAAATCATCATCTGTCAGCTCAATAAAGCCATCAGTAATGTTGCCAACTGGAAGAAATGCTAACACATTTCAACCAGTCAAAACCAAACTGTCAAGGCAAAAACCGTCTTAGAGCCAATTAGTTATGCTGCAAAAATGTTTTTGGCAAAGATGCTTATAGTGAAAATACCGGACTCTTTAAAAATCTTCAATAATCTATGGAGATGTCTCTCATTTGGTGTGTTATATATAGCTCTCTGGCCCTCCTCTGTGCCTCTTAAGTTTGAAATCATCTGGTGGTTGCACAAAAACTAAGTACAGTTGATTCTTGAACAATGTAGAAGTTAGGGCACCAACACTTTGCAAGTAGAAAATCCACCTGTAATTTATAGTTGGCCTCTGAATCTGTGATTATTTTTGCATCAGGGATTCAACCAACTGCTAATCGATTGTTTAGTGCTGTAGTTTTTACTATTGAAAAAAAGTAGAAGTGGACCCATGCAGTTCATACCCATGTTGGTCAAGAGTCAACTGTACTGTGGTATTGGATTTAAAAAGAGAGCAAAGTCAGAAGAAAGAGAAGCTCTAGATTGACAAAATATTTATTCTTTCTTTTCAGCATCACAACTCTAAACCATTTCAAGCCAGTCACAGCAGCATGAGTGAGTAGAAATTCTGTAAGGTTTAGCACAATCTTAAAGCAGATGTTTTTGACATATTTGAAGATGATCTACCATAGGAAGATCAGTTTTCTATAAAGTAATAGAATCCTAATTATAGCGGTTCTTTAAGAACCACTGCAAAACAGAATTACAACACAGGGAACAAAGCTTAAAATGTGTTTCCTCTGGAAGCCAAGTTGCTAAAGCAGGGGTAACTAAGAGTGTGGCCGAAATCCGTCTCTAGAGTGGCTGTCAGTCAGATAGCAAAGATACTTAGAATTTATATGGTATTTGATATTTTTACAAAAATGATTTTAAATCATGTAACTTGAAGTTTTAGAAAATGAGCCTGTTTTCTTTTTGGAAAACTGGCCCCCAAAATAACACTAATATAATTCAATTGTATATGCATGTGCATTGGACACAGAGTGATATTCTAAAGATATGCAAATAACTTTTGTGGGAAGTTTGGCTATTTTCTTAATATCTTTTTTCATAAATGTATGTTTATAAATATATTTACTCATCCACTATGACCTTGGTAGCTTTAGAAGCATTTTGTTAGCTGTATCATTGATTATAAAAATCAAATTCTTGGCATAGTAGACTCTGAGAGCTTTTTGTTGCTTTGTATTTTGGCTAAAAAATTTATTTCTTGCACTTTCTATTTATAAAGATGTTGTAACGTATTGCACCCACTTAGTGCAGCTGTTCTTTAGAGACAAAAGATGTAGGTGTAGGTGTTAAAGTGGAATGTATGTTTAAAAGCTTGACAAAAGGAGGGATCTCAAAAGAACAAATTTGGCTTGAATCCACCTGAGAAAAGCTGGGGGATAAGGTAAAATTTAGATTGAAAGTAGCTATTGGGATAGGTGTGCTATTGCTGCAAGTTGCAGTATTGTTGCGAGTTGCCAGCTTTGTGTATATGATTTTATGTATGTGTGAGAAAAAGGTGTCTCATGAAGGCAGATAAGTCAGTGGAGAAAAGTCTACCTCCCAGTAAAGACAGAATATTCTAAGATTGCCCTGTTCCCCCCTGGGCAGGAGGTTGGATTCCTCAGCCACTGTCCACCCCATTCTCTTTTGTACTCACTTCAGCTCCTCTACCTCTGAGCACTTGGCTGAAGAAAGAGTGTAGCTTTCTGTAGCAAGCAGAGGAAAGCCAGACCCAAAATATACAGGCTGCAGTATCTCACGTCTCCTTGTCATGTTTAGATGTTAATGTTTGGTTTTGCTGCCCAGATCAAACAGTGTCAGAACACTTGGGTTTAGTGCTTCCCCCACCCCACCCCCGACCGGCTGCACCTGCGGCATGCATAAGCTCCCAGGCCAGGGATTGAACCCAAGCCACAGCAGCAAGGGTGCCAAGTCCTTAACTGCTAGGTTCACCAGGAAACTCGGGTTTAGTGCTTTTGTCCCTGGCTTCTGTTTGGCAAGAGTAGTCCATGGAAGTGGTGTCTTTTTGCTGATTTTAAAGATATGCTCAACTCCTTTGAATGATGTAAAAAATTTGTTTGAATCCTGAGTTCTTTTATTTTTAATTGACATTTGCAGTCCATTTTCGAGGACTGTAATAGAAACCATATTTTCCTGATAATGAGCCTTCTGCCTCTATCTTGACTTGGAGGTATGCATGACGTGGATTTTCGGATGATCTGTTTTGCTTTTAGAAACTATAGGAGTTCCCGTCGTGGCGCAGTGGTTAACGAATCCGACTAGGAACCATCAGGTTGCGGGTTCGATCCCTGCCCTTGCTCAGTGGGTTAACGATCTGGCGTTGCTGTGAGCTGTGGTGTAGATCGCAGAGGTGGCTGGGGTCCTGCGCTGCTGTGGCTCTGGCGTAGGCTGGCAGCTACAGCTCCGATTAGACCCCTAGCCTGGGAACCTCCATATGCCGCAGGAGTGGCCCAAGAAATGGCAAAAAGACAAAAAAAAAAGAAACTATAAAGAGAGGTATTTCTGTTTTTAATGCTAATACAGTTATCATAGTCAAGATGGCCTCATTTGAATGTTGTGGGTGTCAGGAAATTCAGTTTCAGTAGTGAAATACCACTAGGCAGACCACCTAATCTTTAAATCCAGTTGTAGCACTCAGCTGATTTGCTGTTTGGGGCACTGGTGCACAGAACCAAGTCAGGTTACCTACCTTTTGAACATTTGTTACAGCCGAGGAAGAACTACCAGGCCTTTAATAAATATCCTGGTATGCTTTCCACCTTTTCATTCTAATGCAGTGGCTGGTTGTAATATCCAAAAAGGGATTCTTTGGTTAAAAGTGAAAATGACAGTGATCCATTTTCAGATTTTTAGAGGGTTGGCATCTATCTCACAGGTACTAGCTGGTAAGTATTTACCTTCCTGGTTATTGGGTAGGTCAAGTGACAATGCAGTCAGTGTGAAATTCTAAATGAGACAAACAGTACTCATTGGTGACAACTGATATAGTAACCTTTGCCCAAACAGAATGAATTCTGTAGGAGGATAAAGCAGTAAAATCATGTGAATCTATTTACCACAGCTGCTTTTTTCTTTCTTTCTTTCTTTCTCTTTCTTTTTCTTTCTTTCTTTCTTTCTTTCTTCTTTCTTTCTTTCTTTCTTTCTTTCTTTCTTTCTTTCTTCTTTCTTTCCTTCCTTCCTTTTCTTTTCTTTTCTTTCTTTCTTTCTTTCTTTCTTTTCTTTTCTTTTCTTTTCTTTTCTTTTCTTTTCTTTTCTTTCTTTCTCTCTCTCTCTCTTTTTCTTTTTTTTGCTTTTTGGGGCTGCACCTGCGGCATATGGAAATTCTGAGGCTAAGGGTCAAATTGGAGCTGCAGCTGCCGGCCTATGCCACAGCCACAGCAACCCACTGAGCGAGGGCCAGGGATCATACCCGCATCCTCATGGATACTAGTTGGGTTTGTTACTGCTGAGCCACTACAGGGACTGTTTTTTTTTCTAATTATAAAATAATTGTCAGCTTATAAGCCCTGTTCCTAATATTTTAGACTCAGGAGTTAACTCCTGCTTAGGAAAATTCTTCCTTCTGGGCTTTTGTTTGTGCCCAGTTGTAGTCTAGGCCTGTTCCCAGCTGTCTTGCTACAAACACATACTTCAGGTGCAGGTTTACCTAAATCGATAATATACTATCAGCAGTGCAGCCTACTACAGCCACAATGACTTATTGAAATACAAAACAAACAAGTGAGAAATGCCTAGGTAATTTCTTTGAGGCATGACAAATCTATGAATCTAGGAGAAGCATAGAGTCTAATCTTTCTTCCATCTGGCTTGGGTGAACAGTAGCCTTAATGCTTTCTATATAGAGCCAGTGAACTAGGCAAGTAGTTCTCCATCTGGATCCACATAAGAATCTCTTGGGACATTTAAAAAATTACTGATGCCTGGGGCCTCCTCCAGACATTCATGTTTAATTGGCCTACTGTGCAATCTGGGCTTCAAAAGCTCCCCAGATGATTGTAATGGGCAGCTAGGGTTGAGAGCCATTGTCTGTCTAGATAGTCCTGAGTGGTCTTTGGCAGGCTAACCTCCACCCCATTCTCTTTTTGTCATAAGATCCCTTTATTGGTATTCCAGGCATGGCTCTGAGTTCAAGACTTAATAGTAGGCCAAAGCTCAAGTAGTAAAATGGATCATCCATTTGTCCCCAGAGTGATTCTGTAGAGATGCTGCATCCATCCAGCTTCTTCTCTATACCAAATACAAAGTGTGCATAAGTAAGCAAAACAGATTCCCAAGGTCTGCTCCCTAGAATCCTCTTTTCCTTGCATATATGATTTGAGTAGAGATTTGTCAACTCTGCTAGCTAAAATAGAGCACTTGAACTTATTAAAAGAGCCAACCCTGAGCCACCTAGGGTGATTTTTGTTTGTAAAATAAGTAGGTAGTATCGTTAAAGTTAATGAAGGAAAAGAAAGCTCCTTCCTGGGGGTGATGGTGATACATTTGGTTATTTGTCTCTCAGCCTGTCTTCTAAGTGGGATTTCAATGTAGAGACTTTCACTCTTCCTTGTTTCTTTGTGAATCAAATGCACTAGCTAAGGCATAAATATTTCTGAATTTTATATGAAATGTGAAATGTGTCATTTTAGCATCTTTGTTCCAGGATGTCAAAGACCTAACCCAGTAATTCCCAAATGAGGTTCCATATCTTTCTTTCTCCCATCCCAGGTATAAAGATACTTAGCCATGGCAACCTCACTCATGATAGTAGGGAGGGGAGAACTGTTTGATTACCATTAAGAAAGTGAGAACCACTGTTCAAACTAACAAGCTACCAAGTGACTTCTAGTTTATGAAAGAAATTTGTTGTTTAAGGGCAAGTTCAGCAGTCTCTCTCCTGAGAGAATTCTGGGCAGTGTAGGAATTTTCATTCGTATTGCCTACAAATAATAGATAATTTAAATTTCAAGTAGATGCTGTGTTTGAGAAGAAAAAGTGGGTCCAAGAGAAGATTGTTAGTGCAGAGGACTGAATTAGTATCCAGCTATGACATTTCATTAAAATAACATGAAGGCCTGGCTATTTGCTTAGCATGTATATGCTGCAATGTCAGTTAGAGAAAATGCCTCCTATGCCTTAGAAAATTGTGAAGGCTTCCTGATATTGGGTGGAATAGAAAAGCAATAGCCTTTGGGATTTGTTTGCATCCAGCATAGTAGCCCATTCAGGTTTCCATACTGAGAACCATTGAGGAGTACTGTGAAACACTATTGAACTTTATGCAACCATACCGCACTGGATTTTAAGATATTGGGAAGGAGAGTAGAGGAGGAGGATGGGGAAGTAATAGTAAAAAAAAAAAAAAAAGTATATATGGAAACTCGTACGTACTATATTTTATACAAAGAATGAACAAATTCTCTATCAGGAATTCTATATCAGAACTGTGAAGTTTGGCTAAGTTCTTCTGTCCTACTGATTGGCTTGCTGATCCTTCTTAAACCTCTAAGAAATCCTTTCTGAAAGAGCTAAACAAAAGCTAATCTGTGGTTTCATGCCCTGCCCCCATCCCCCTACTCACAACAAAGAAAAAGCATTCCTAAACTGTAGGCAAAAGAAATATCTCAGTCCATTAACTGTTCATCCTCTATGGTCTGTGTTCACAGTTTTAGCCTGTTGCATTATTTTATGATCTAATGGCAGAACTTAAATACATCTGCCAGATCAGTCAGGAACCATTGGCTTCTCCTTTAAGAAATGTTTAAAATCAGAACTCTTCATTTTTTGACATGTTAGTACAAGTGAGTAAAGGGAGAAGTGCATTGAAAGACCACTTAGATTTCCCTTAGATTCCTGGCTTCTCATAATTTTGGGTGGGGCCCACTTATGCTCTGCCTCTAAGAAAAGACAAGGAGGAAGGTTCAAAGATAGGAAAGTCAGTGTAGCCAAAATGTAGTTTTCCTTCAGATGGACACAATCTGAACGAAATCTGTCTAGCTGTTCTCAATGGTGCTTATATGGTGGGTGACAAACTGTCTCTCATCTTCCTGTCCCTGGCACTGTGCCTTCCCATTGGTCACTGTGAAAAGCAGATCACACTGGACTCAGAGGCCAGAATCCAGGACAATTTCCCTTTTCTCATCACTTCATACAGCTAATAATGTAGCATTTTTTTCTCTTTGGAAAATTCTTGGGTTTATCCCCCAAGAAACAGTAAAGCATTTGAAGGAAAATAGAAAATAAGATTCTGGTGGTAGCTATCAAATAAAGAGATTACAGGAAAATTTTACTTCTCCTCAGCTGATACTGATTGATTGTAAGGACCAGCTATGCCTCCTCATCCTGAGTTTCTAAAGGCTACCGTAATACAACAGACTTATCTAACATTTTTTCACAACTTGCTAATCAAGGATTCATAATAAAACAGACAATCAGTTTCTAAAATGTTGTTATCCCTGGAAGGGAATGAGATAGAGTTTTTAACTATAAGAACCTACCAGTCTGTTTTTTGCCTTTGAAAAACTAACCTTTGAGGTCTGTGTCTTTCATCTGAAGCAATTGTTCCATTAATCAAAAATGCCTCACAAGTCAATGAGCCAGGCCAGCACCCTCCTACTTCTGAGGGTGCTGGGCTGGGTTTGTGCATCTTATTTCCTTAGAGAATATCTGTTTTTATTATGACCTTAATTATAAATACCTATATATAGTAATAGGATTTTCTCTCACCCCACCCTCTTTTAATCATTATCACGTAAGTGTAAACCACACCTCCCCCCCACCCCACTTTACTGAAAAAATGCACTTTAATTCCTAAGGAGAGCGGCTGTTCTGGCCCTGAAGCCAGATTACTTCAGGAGGAGAATTGAGGAGGGAGAACTCTTGGCAGACCCTGTGAAATTTAACCAAATTCCTTAGTGTAAATACACAAATCAACCATTTTTAAGCTGCCCTTACCCCCTGCCAAGGGGAAAAAGAAATAACCAAATTAAAAAGTTAAAAATGCCCACCCTGATTTTAGAAGTTTCACTGGGGAAAATACCCAATCTTAAGTTATTTTTTCAGCTACCAGCTTACAAAAAACTTCTTGGTGGTTTTGTGAGTCTGAGATTTTTTTTAAATTAAAAAGTGAAGTGAATACCCACAGGCTATAGAATATGATCCTGATTTGTTTCATTTCTAAGTATCAGATTGGTTCTCTCCTTCAATCTGACAGGTGTTCTCAGTCTCTCCTCCTGTAGATTCTGTCCTTCCTCTGATGACAAGCCAATAGTTCTTGGTGGGGTTGCATGTCTCCTAGAGCCCAAGGAGCCCTGTTGTGTCCGGGAAGGGGGGAGGGCAGGAGGGTGGGCAGACTAGGGTTGGGGGAGGGAGATTTAGAGAAAGAGTGAAGATAAGGGTTTATATAAACAAACATATTTAAAGCAGTTTAGCAAAAGCTTTCTCGTTGAACAGCTTTAAGAACAATGTGAATGAAATCTTAGCAACTTGGTTAGTAATCTGAAAAGTCTATTAATGTATACTTGAAATTTGTTTGTACAAAAATACCTTTTCCTCTTTATTTTAACACTGTGTAAAAGAACATTATGCATGTGAGTGGTTTGAGAATTAAATGGTTTAATATTCAGATTTGAATCTCTGTCTTTTCTGTACATAAAGATTAATTTGTTTAAAATTTTTGGTTTTTAGTATGAGGGAATTACTTAGATTTAAGCTCCCCCTGCCCTTTCAGGATGCCTACCATCTTTCAAATGAAGCATTGACCTATGTCCCTCCCTCACTTTCTTGACCCAGATATGTTCACTGGTAGAGAATAATTGAAAGCCTTATTTTACCAAATGCCCAGCAGCATCTCTATCCATTTCTCTTTTCCTTGTCCATTTCAGGTGGCAAAGTCTATTCATAATTGTGAGATATGGGAGTAGTTGTATTTATTTTTACTTCTATTCACAAACCAAAATAGGAAGAAGTATAAAGAATAACACTTTAACAAGGGTTGGCTACTCTGCCCATGAAGATAATAGTGTTCAGAGCAACTTCCCTTATAAGAACCAGGAAGGGCCTATTGGCCTTGAATGTCACTCTGGCGGGGTTCAGCGAACGGCCAGCGATCCCAATGGTGGTACTTGCTGTTGCTTCACTGCCTTCCTCATTTACCTGCAGGTCAAATAAGAAACAAACTGCTACATTAGCTACTCTGCAATTCATTACAGGATGGTAAATCATCCATAGACACAGCAGTTCCTCATAGGCCTTTTGTTTTCCAGTGGAAGTATTCTTGGGTCAGGTTAGGTTCCTTCAAGAACCCTACTTTTAATCTTACTTTCATTCACTGAATGTTGACATAAGCACTTATATTTGTCCAAGCCTTGTGCTGAATACACAGCACAAGGGTCCAGTTAGATAATCTCAGAAATCTCAACGCATACAAGGTTATCACATTTTTGGCTTGGCATCATTATACCTGGTATTCTACTAGATACTTAAAGATTTTGACTCGGTCAGAGCACTACGGTTGAAGTAGTTTCATGCCTGGAACTTCACAATCCCAGACATAAATATTGTAAGCAGCCACTCAGAAGCTAGTGCCTATGAAAGAAGAGGGTCCTGGAGTTCCCGTCGTGGCACAGTGGTTAACGAATCTGACTAGGAACCATGAGGTGAGGTGCGGGTTTGATCCCTGGCCTTGCTCAGTGGGTTAAGGATTTGGCGTTGCCGTGAGCTGTGGTGTAGGTCGCAGACGAGGCTTGGATCCTGCATTGCTGTGGCTCTGATGTAGGCCAGTGGCTACAGCTCGGACTGGACCCCTAGCCTGGGAACCTCCATATGCCATGGGAGCGGCCCTAGAAAAGGCAAAAAGACAAAAAAAAAAAAAGAAAGAAAGAAAAAAAAAGAAGAGGGTCCTTTGGCTGGATGGGATGAATGTTTCTTGGAGTAATAGGCTGAAATGATTGTATTTGAACTTGCTGACAAGCAGAACCACCTCAGGTATGTAGGGAGATACTGTTAGAAAGTTTTTTACTTGGGGACCCAGAATATCACTAAAACTCTGCCCTTGCCTCTAATGAAAGCAGTTTAGATCCCGGAGCTTTGAGGAGCTAGTTGATGATGTTCTCTCTCCTTCCTTCCTGACCAGCTCTCCCTTCTACCTGCACTGTCTGTCTCATGATCATGCTGAATGGCACTGAATGTATGAGCAGACTGGAGCTTTTGTAAGACTAGGATCCTTTTATTCAAACCAGATTATGGTTTTTAATGGCTTCTCAGGAGATCTACAATCATTTGGGGTCCTGTGTATTGGATTCCCAAGAGCTATGGAGGAACCCTGTGTTATTGTTTAGTGGGCGTTTTGTTTTTCCTTCCAAAACCATTAATCCAGTCCTCATGTAAAATCTCATGTTCTGATGTCAGTATCTTTAAGATATATCCCTCTACTCCTGCTTTTGTCCTGCCATCTATTGTTCTGCGGATTATGTTCCTATATTGAGGATTTTGTTGCCTAGCCTATAGCCTGTCTACACTAACTTCTACTATTTTTCTACCTAGATAATTAAAATATTTTGGTAGGAGACCCATTTAGTACCCTAACCTCACATTTATTTCATCTCATTAAACCAGTGAGCATTACCTTCACCTAAGCAAACCAGCCCCATCTACACTGTGAACATGCCATCTCTCAGAACAGGTCTATCTTTTTTTTTTTTTTTTTTGGCTGCGCCCTTGGCATGCAGAAGTTCCGGGCCAGGGATCAAACCCAACCCACGGGAGTGACAATGTTGGATCCTTAACCTCTTGGCCACCAGGGAACTTTGAAATTATAATTACATTATCTTCACTCAGACTATAAATAACTTTGTTTTTTTTAAGCTATCACATTTCCTCACTCTCATTTCAATTACTCTGACTTCCTCCTGTCCCTTGATGCTTCCACTTTCTTCCTAACTACTTATTTCCCACTGAGCTTAGACTTTGCAACTGTATTTACTAGCACCATGCTCTGAAGCCTTCTCTTTGAACCACAATCTTCTTTCTTTGCAATTTCCTCAATCCTGTGACCTTCTCTAACATTGGCCCATCGCATTTGCCCCCCAGCCTGCTTCTCCCAAAGAACAGTCTACAAAAGTGGTTCCCAAAGCTGGTTGTCCATCTAAATTCCTTGAGGAGCTTGGTAAATATACAGATTCTCAGGCTCCATCCTGTGTAAGCTCCCCAGATAGCTAATACTTTTGACCCATGGTTCAGTATTTGTTTGAGAGCCAGAAGTTCTACAGGCTTTACACAGCTATTACTCTAGCAAAGGTTTCCATGGGCATCTTAATTGGGGCAATACTAGGTTAAGCCATATTGAACCATTTTCTTCACTGTGGAACTTCCCAGACTTCAATACACTCATGTGCATTGATTCTTGTAAATTTCCCAAGAAGAGGATATACATTTATTTGACCATTAACTTCTTGTTATCTGCAGTGTAGTCTAGAGCTCTAGTTTTCTGGAACACACTTTAGGGCATGATTTACACTCACCAGCTCCCCTTCCTTACCTTCCATTTGCTCCTCAACCTCAACCATTACAATTAAGCATATGTCCCCACTATGCAGCCCAAATTCCTCAGGAAAAGTCACCTGTGGTTAGTTTTTAATCTTCCTACTAGATGCTTTCCATTTTCTTAAAAGTGCCTTCCTGTGTTTCCATGAGCTCGTCCTCTCCTGGTTTTCCTCCTCTGGACTCCTTTGCTGGCTGCTTTTCCTGTGTCACCTTCCCCTTAATGTCTGTGTTCCTACCTGACCTGCTTCAGGAGAGGTAGCAGGATGGAAGGTGAAACAATCAGACCATGAGGGCTTAAGCCAGGGCTATACTGTAGCAGGCCTCATGGAGGAGGGTGCTACAGATTTGAGGTTTGAAGAAGACTGGAGACATGATTTTTTCCACAGTTGTCTCCTACTGTTCTAACATCTGCTGTCTATACTGTAAGAGCCAGTGGGGGAAGAACTCCAAAGTTACTAATCACATGAAGCGCTGATGTACTGAATAATAAAGCAAATGGGAATAAAAAAGCAGCATGAGAGGAGAGAGTGAAGAGAAGCATACTCACCTCAAGAAATGCCTTATGAAATGCATCTGAGACATAGAGGTCATCTCGGCCTTCTGCAACAATACCTAGAGGGAAGACCAGAGAAGGCAACGTAAAATGGGAGAGTTGGCTTCAACCCACAGAAAGGAATTCAGTTTAAATAAAGAAGTTCTCGGAGTTCCCGTCGTGGCACAGTGGTTAACGAATCCGACTAGGAACCACGAGGTTGCGGGTTCCATCCCTGGCCTTGCTCAGTGGGTTAAGGATCTGGCATTGGCACGAGCTGTGGTGTAGGTCGCAGATGCAGCTTGGATCTGGATGCTGTGTTGTTGTGGCTCTGGTGTAGGCTGGCAGCTACAGCTCCAATTAGACCCGTAGCCTGGGAACCTCCATATGCTGTGGGTGCGGCCCTAAAAAGACAAAAGGCAAAGGAAGGAAGGAAGGAAGAAAGAAAGAAAGAGGTTCTTTGGGGATTTTTGAAAAATAGAATGAAATCCTGGACCCTCACCTAATGACACCCTCAAAATAAATACATGTTAGAAGTATTAAAGTACTTTGGGCTTATTCAGCCTGGCTCCTGTTTTTTTGTTTGTTTGTTTTTTGGTCTTTTTAGGGCTGCACCTGTGGCATATGGAGGTTCCCAGGCTGGGGCTGAATCACAGCTGCAGCTACAGTCCCATGACTGCAGCCGCAGCAACACCAGATCCGAGCTGTATCTGCAACTCCTGTGAATTTAATCTCATGCTTGAGCTCATGGAGGTGTTGGAGGGGCATGGGACAGGGATTCTGTTCTTAAAGAAACTCACTCCATCTAGTAGGAATGTCTTTCCAGTTTGGCAACACTTTTAAGAAAGTGGTTTTCAGACTCAGTTTAAAGATAGCCCATTAAAGGTAAATCCAATTAACTAACACTGTAAACTTCTTTTTTAAAAAGAGATATTTTAATGCATACTGTTTTTTTCCTTCCTGCACCTGCAGCATGTAAAAGTTCCCAGGCCAGGGATCAAACCTGAGCCACAGTAGTGACCCAGGCCACAGTGGACGATGCTGGACCCTTAACCCTCTGAGTCACCAGGGAACTCCAGTGTAGACTTTTAAAGGATGGTGGGTTGGAGGAACCAAACTGACTTAACACAATTACTGAAGTATCAAAACTGAGAAGGGGTTAGCTGTAATCTGTCCATGTGACCCTAGAAAATACATGAAGCCTTTGGAGTATCAGGTAAAAGCCTGTTAAATATCATCTGTGCCTATTTTGTGGGACCCGCATGTCCCTAGTCTTAATCATATCTGTCTCTTTGTTCAAAATTTTCCAATCCCTTTTCAGGTTCTTCTCTACCTGGTCCCATCAGTTACACACTCAGGGGGTTCCAGTGCCAGGTGGGCCCATGGAGATCCAGGAGCCAACTCCCTCTTGTATAGAAGAGAAAAACTGAGACCTTGAGAGGGAAGGGATTTCCCTCAGTTAGCAGTGGGACTGGGATTAGAATCCAGGTGTCCTGACTCATCTTTCTACTCTTTCTCCATCTCTTCTGCCTTTGGTCAGACCACTTTGAGGGCAGAGAGAGGAGCAGAGTCCTTTCTGCACTCACCTGGAAGCTTGGCCTTCTCAGGGATGAACAGGTCCTCAAGGCCCATGTCTTGCAGCCGCTCCTTCACGCTGAAGCTGTCCTCTATGCGGAAGCGGGGGCATGTGGACCACCAGCAGAGTGTCTGCCAGCTCGTCCAGCCACTCCTGCAGCACCTCCGGGGTGAGTTCCTGCTCCACCTTGGCCAGGCTCTTCTCGAGCTTGGGCAGGATGAGCACCATGGTGATGTCATCACCCTTGAAGGGCAACTCGAGCACCTGGGTGCCTTCTGCTACACGCCGGTAACGAAACTTGCTTTCCTGATACATCATGGATACTGAACACGACTCCCCATTAGCCTGTAGAAAAGTTCCTTCCTTGTGTTCTCAGAGCTGAACTTTGACTTCCACAGGCCCTGGAAGAAGACACCAGGTGGGAGAATCACAAAGGAAGAAGACCGAAAACATCCGCAGGAGAATACTGACATGGAAAATATTCACGTTATTTTATTACATTAATATGTAAGTATAATTATTAGGAACAAAGACTAGAAAGGGTTGACAATGATTGTGTCTGACTAGTAGAATTTTTTTTTCTGTGAACTTTTCTGTTTTTCCCAGACTTTTAGGAGTGATTATTTGCTTTTGTAACAAGAAAAACAAAAACTAAAAACAAGAACAACCTATTGGTTTCTTCGAAAGTCTCTTGGGGAGTTTAAATCTAATTGCCTTTTTCCTTCTGCCTCCTACCAGCCTCTTCCTGAAAGGCCATCCTCCAAAATGAGAGGCTCTGCCCCTGAGGAATAAAGCCAGACACTGGTAATAACCCCAGGGGGTCATCTGGGAGTCCAGCCATGCAGAGGGTGAGTCATAGCTAACTTCCTGTTCAAGATGGAGGGGATACAAGACACTCCTTTTGCATTTCTTAGTTGTAATTATCATTCCTTGTTATCTTTTGGCTCTTCAATTTTGGGACAAGTCATTTAGCCCCGAGTGTATGTTTTCCATCTATAAAATAGGAGTTGGTTATCACTGATATTTGTAGGATGTTTATTATATGCCAGGTACCACTCTAAGCATTTTATGTGCATTAATTTACTCAATCCCTTCAGTGATCCTGTGAGATAGATGTGTCATCACTACCATTTTATAGATGCAGAAATTGGGGCATAGAAAGGGCTGAAGGAACTTGTTCGAGTGTGCAGTCAGAAGTAGAAGAGTCAGAATTTAAACTAACCTGTCTGGTCCAGTTTCTCACTTGTGATGTTGTGAGGATCAAGAGAACTAATAAATAGTAAAGTGTTCCGTAAACTGTAAGGGGCAATACAATATTGTGGAAACGTAACTTAATCCACTCTTGGGGCAAAAGGACCCCCAAACAACAGGGTGACTGGCAATAGCACTGACTGGCTAACCCCTTGGGCCCTGTGGGGGGAGAAAAATCCATCTGGAGCAAATCCATCTGGAGCAGGATGGGCGAATGTGTCATAATTCAGCTGTGTTAAGCTGGCGGCCCTCCTGAGTATCAATGGTCTATTTATTCCCAGGACCCACTAGCGCATCCTCCTCCCTAAAGGTAATCAAGTTGGGACAATCTTTAGAACTCTTCTCTCCCTGAGGAAGACAAGGCTATCTGCATGATCATATCACAAGGCCTCTGCCAAATTTGAGGTTAGTCTAGTACCAGGGGGTTCAGAAGCTTCAGGCAAGAGGAATTTTGAGTCACTGAAGAAGATGTTCTAGATGATGGAAAAAATCTCATTACTGAGGATTGTCTACAGACTGTGTCATTTTATTCCACTTCTCAAAACGGAGTTAATAGAGGTTGTCACAAATAGATGAGACTTTATTACCACACACGCCTTGCTCCTGGGCATGTTGGGTTTGTGAGTGTGAACGGTCTGCCTTGGGCCCAAAGACACTACCAGGCCCCTTTGGACCTCAGCACAGCAGCCACAGCCCTAGACATGGCTCTAGACTCAGCAAATTTGTATTTCTGCCCAGACCATGCATGTACCATTCCTAAAAAAGATCTACCTACACATGCCCAGTGGTATGAAAGAGGATGAGCTGGAGGGAAAGAAGTCATCCCAGAGGTTTCTCCAGAGCCACTCTGAATACCTTAAAGTAAATGGTGTTGACCAGCACCAGAACAGTGAGCTCGTTGATGGCTTCTGGGGGAATGACATCAGTGATACGCCCTTCAGTCTTGTTGGACACCCATTGATTGATGATCACTCTGGACTGCTCTGCATTTTCCTGAAGAGAACAGGAAACAAACCTACCCAACTGTGCTGTTTGATTGGCTTCTCCACTTCCCTGCGCAACACTTAATTTTGTTCATCATCCCCCCTCCCTTTCCCACCATTTGGTTAAGCCATCCCTCGAACCCACACTGGGGAAACCTCACAAATCTAGTATAGTGTCATAGATCTACCATACAGTTAATAATATTAACAGAAGAAAGAGAAGAAAAGAAGAAGAGGAAGAAAGAAAGGAGAAAATAGTCTGGGGAAAAAACCCACAAAACATTGTCTCCTCTGATTTTGAAAACCTAAACTCTTCATGAGATGTGTTCTATGGAAAGTTAACGAGATCTGCAAGGGTTGGGGGTGGGGACAGGTGTGGTCAAAAAAGTTGAGAAATGATGACTGAATAAAGTTTGTAGACTTGGAGTCCCTGTTGTGGCTCAGTGGTTAATGAACCCAACTAGTATCCATGAAGACACAGGTTCGATCCTTGGACTCACTCATTGGGTTAAGGATCTGGCATTGCCGTGAGCTGTGGTGTAGGTCACAGACACAGCCCAGATCCCGCGTTGCTGTGGCTCTGGCATAGGCCTGCGGCTACAGCTCCGACTGGACCCCTAGCCTGGGAACCTCCATATGCTGCGGGTGTGGCCCTAAAAAGATAAAAAGATAAAAAACAAACAAACAAATCCAAAAAACCAAACCGAAACAAAGTTAGTAGACTTCTTTGTCTCAGGACTTGTATACAACTTTTTAGAGCAGCCTCTACAACCCATAGATATTATCGATGTCCCAGGTTTCACACAAGAATAAGTACTTCAGTGGTTTGACTTACAGTAAGACCTCCACCTGCCTCCAACTAGCATAGCAGTATTAATTTGGATCCTGCTTCTCTATCTCTTCAATTTCGAGTGGAGAGGAAAAACTTGGAGGTAAGGGATGACATCTGCAACTCACCTTGAAGTCCAGGGGCTGGAGCTTGGCTCCATATACCACCTCACTGATTTCCTGGTAGGTCTCATTGAAGGTAAGGGATTTGTCTCCAAAAAGGCGGTTGGCTGACACCAACTCAGAGGATTTGTTGGCTTTTCGATAGAGTCGGCAGTTCAGTTTGGCAAAGAAAAAGTGGACCTGATCAGATGTTTTCTCAGAGATGGTATCAAACTTAAACACCTGTGGAAGCCAAAAGAAAATGGTGGTGGGTCTGGTGGGGCAGCCTGACCAACGTGGGTGCTGAGCATGCCCAGTCAGCCCCCGACCAATAGTTGTGGGTTCCTTCAAACACAGTGCCTGACACAGCAAATATGCTCAGCTTATGTTTTCTAAATGAATAAATGGGTAAAAGAAGAATAAAGAGTAGAAAGGGAAAAAGAAACACAAGGAGACTGGGATCCCACCCAAAGTCTCTGCAGGGCTCTAGACCAACACATAGATGTTCTCGTGGATGTTCGGCAGGATGTTCGGCAGAAGGGCACTGGGTCGTACCTCCATCAGCTGCTTGAGGGTGTTGTCACAGGCACCCAGCTTGGTCATAGCAAAAGCTGTGGAGATACTCAGGGGTGACAGGAAAATGTTGTCATTGTCATTCTTGGAGTCTGCCAAGTGCTGATAGAAGATGGTGGCAAAGTGGGAATTGGCCTTGGACAGTTCCCAGACCCGCCGGTTGGTGGCCTCAGGGATCTTCTGCTCTGAGCCCTCGCCCTCAGTGGCCTTCTTCTCTGGGGAACGGTAAATGCACATGGGATTCACGGGAATGTCCCGAGGCTTGGCTGTGCAGATGTCCTCCACAGGGCTCCAATGACAGGTCACACAGCCCCAGAGGCCAATAATCAGCAAGGAGAGAAGACACTCCCTCCTACAGGGGACAGAAGGTTGAGTTAAGCTAGGTTGAGAAGTCCCCTCGCCCACGGCCCACCACAATTTTGCACCAGTAAAGCACAGACTACCACCCAACCCGGCATGGCCAGGAGGATGGCCAAAACCTTTGAAAAGAAAGAGAGTCCAGGACAAGTCCAGTCCTGTATTCCTACAAGTGGATAGTTCCAGTTACCTGGACATAGTTATGTTGAAATTAGAGTCAACTATTGAAGCAACTGATGTTATTAGAAGTATTGTGGAGTTCCTGCTGTGGCTCAGCAGGTTAAGAACCCAACATAGTGTCTGTGAGGATGCGGGTTCAATCTCTGACCTTGCTCAGTGGGTTAAGGATCCAGCATTGATGCAAGCTGTGGTGTAGGTCACAGATGCAGCTCGGATCTGGTGTTGGCTGTGGCAGTGACATAGACCGGCAGCTGTACCTCTGATTTAACCCCTAGATCAGGAACTTCTGTATGCCACAGGTACAGCCATAGAAAAAAAGAAATATTGTGTGCCCAAGGCCTCATGCTGAGAGAAATAAAGAATGCAAAGCTTCCAATTGGTGAGATGGACCGTGCACATGTGAAAAATGGCAGGGAATTTTAGTGTCTAATGAATACTTAGGGCAGTTGGAGGAGCCATTAACAGAAGCTGTTTAGGGGAGACCTCAGAAATGGATGGCTTTTAATCTGGATGTTAAAGGATTGGAGGGATTTTGACTGATATAGTAGAGGGATTTCAGCAACACAAGAGGGCTAAAAAGGAATAAATGGGGCAAAAGCACAATCTGTGTACTGAAAATGCCCAAATCTCTAGCTCTAATCCTTCCACTGAACGCCAGACTGATTGTTTCCTGGACAGTTCAACCTGGAGGTCCTGCAGGTTCCCTAGTGAAATATGAGCAAACTAAACTCACAATCCTCACCCACACATCTCCTTTTGTGTCCCCCAACTCAGCAGACAGGACCCTCAGGTACCCTGTCATCCAATCCAGAAATCTGATAGCCACCCAGCACTCCTCCTCTCACCTTTCTCATTAGTCGGACCCTAGATTCTATGCACTCTGTGTCCTGGCTCTCTCACTGCTTTAGTTCAGGCCTTTATCATTTTCTGATGCCTGGAAATTTTAACCCAACTTGTGCTAAGATAAGTGAAACTCATCTCACTTTTTAAAAAATGAGATCATGAGACTGACACACTAGGGGAATTGAGACACCCAATTAAGTAAACCAAAAGATAAATACTACTCTCTTATAGTATTTTTGTAGATGAGGCATGAAGGGCCAGGAGCTTCTCTGCCTGACTTGGGGCCCCTAGGTCTAGAGAAGGGAGTGTGAATGTGGGCACTGAATCTTCTCAATCTTCCCATGGCAGAAAAAGACAGGCATGTAGTGCTGGAAGGACTGTCCAAGGTGGTCTGCTGGGCAAGTGTGGTCTGCTGGGCAAGTGTGGTCTGCTGGGCAAGTGTGGCTGGAAGCTAGGAGGTACTTGATGTTTTGCATGATCTGAGATCAACTCTGTGGCCCTTTTAAGAACAGAAGCACAGAGTGGGAGAGTGGAGGCACTGAGGGAGCTATGGAAGGCAGGGTGAGGGAGCAGAGAGAACTTTGCCATTCCTCTCTCCAGCTTGCTTGTCTGTGTTTCCCATTTTGTCCCTCAGCTACATGTGGAAATACAAGTGGAGGCCAAAGGGGCCCTGGGAGCTCTGTTAAGCACACAGAAATACCAAGGTGGTCAAGCCACAGACTCATTTCTAGCTTCCTGTAAAAAGATCAAGAAGGGAAGGTGCGTGGTGTTGAGGGCTGCAGCTCTTTGTCAAAGGTCACTGAGACCTTGGGTGGGGGCGGGGGTGGTGGTGATGGGAATGGGGGGAGACAGGGCAGGCAAGGGGGAATCAAGTGGGAGGAGGAGCAAAAAGGGAGTTAGGAGGCCCTAACAGATTAAATTTGCCTTCTTTTCAGATGTATGGCAGGCCCAGGAGTTCCCCTTAGAGTATCTCCTGGACTGCTGTGAGGGCTGGCACTGATGCAGCATCTTTGTATGAGGGAAGACATCCCTTTTGTTTCTTGGGTTAAAAATCCAAGGTGTGGCTTAGAGAAAGGCCTTACCCAAGAGGGGGATGGGAGGGAGGGTGGTTGGAATGACGTCTTGCAAACAAGTCTTTGATTATAACTACCAGGGAGAGGGCCTGGTCTCAAAGGTGTCGAGGTCATCCTGATGAGTCCCTAGAGGTCAGAAAACCCACTGAGGGCATGCAAAAGGAAAGCTCACCCCTCTTACCTTTTTCTAGCAGCTACAGTTCCTATCCCACTGGAAAACATGGTCGCTAATCTTCCACAGGTCTGGGCGAGTGGAGATAGTGTGGTCTGAGGCAATCCCTCTGAACTGGTTCTTTCATCTAAATCTGACTGAGGTTCCAGAGGCTCAGGTGGGGGAAGGAGCTGGTGAGGAGGGGAGAACTGAGGTCAAAGGCTGATGACCAGATCCTGGGGTTAAGCAAAGTGTGCACCCAGTGTTGTTTAATAAGTAGAGAAGTTTTAAAGTTCAGTCAGGTCCAGAGAAAAAAGGCCTACCTTTCTTACTCAAGACTCCGTCACTCTCCTGTTCATCTTTATAGAAAAGCAAAAGGAGGACATGTTCACAAATCCAAACTTAAAAATACCTAACTGAGGAGAACTTGGTCTGTAGGAAATTTTTTTCATGGTTAACTAAACCAGGAGGTAGAAAATAGTGTATTTTCTCTATAAATAAGCAAACAGAATGCATTACATTTTAAAATGTTTGCTGTTATATTTACTTATTTGGTTATTGGGGAGGTGAAGGGAATTCAAACTAATGGAAATAAAAGTCAGAGTTATTTTTATTTCCATCTTCCTAAATAGCCAAAAACAGTATCCCAAGGATTGTCGCAACTGTATTCACAGGATACACGTATGGTGCCTTCTCTATGATTAGAGACTCCTTGAAGATGGTATAGTCATAGGAATTCTAAAGAGTTTCTCTACTCATTAGACAGGAAACTTCTACCTGGACTGAAGTTCTGTCTAAGTTCTTAGCTTATTTAGACCCTGGATACTTTGAGGGCCTCATGTACAGTATGAACAGTTAGGAGGAACAGTCCTAAAAAGCCCCAGAATGGTCAGAGGCTCCTTGTCACTCTGAATTAAGGACAATTGTAAAGTTTCCTGTCCAACCACTTGTGTTCTGCAGTCACAAGAGTATTACCTGAGTCAGCACGCACTGTTCTAGGGGCTGGGAGCTCCAGTCAGAAGACATGAAGCAGTGATTTTATATATATATATATATATGTGTGTGTGTGTGTATATATATATATATATGTATATATATATTTTTTTTTAAATATATATGTAAATCTGTAACACATCAGTGAGTTGTTAACAAGAGCCACAGAGAAAAATACAACAGGGCAAGGGAAAAGAAAGTGATGGGAGGTGGTAAAAAGGTTACTGTTTTAGAAAGGCGTGGCAGGGAGTTCCCTGGAGGCCTAGCAGTTAAGGGCCTGGTGGGGCTTGGGTTCAATCCCTGGCCTTGGCCCAGGAACTTCCATATACTATGGAGATGTGGCCAAAACAAGGGGGGGAGGGGTTAGGAAAAGCCTCCTTAATGAATTGACATTAAGGGATCAGGAGAAAATGAGGGAGGGAGCCACATAAATATCTTCAGGAAAAGCTTTCCATGTAGAAGAAATAGGAAATACAAAGATCTTGGAGTGAGAATATGCAGTTCAGACCTATTATTCCAGCTTGAAAGTGCCTTGACCTTCAGGAAAGGAGATGAGGGGACCCTGAACAAGGTGTAAAGGGGGTCTGGTGAACACCTGTGGGGAAAGAGATAGAGGTGCAGATACCACCTGGCCAGGTAGTGAAGAACTGTACATCAGGGGTTGGGTTGAATTTTTTTTTCATTCATTCATTGAACCATATGATCATTTAATTAGAAAACATTTAATAAATACTTGAGGATATAAAGATGACTTTGCTCTCAAGGAGCTCCTCGCTTCATAGCAGACCCCAGGCATGGAGATAAGTATCCCAATCAATGCTACTGGTCTTCCGACTACAGTATGTATAGAGGAAGGGCAGACAGGTGGGTGCAAAAGAAGGGGAAGATCAAGAGGTAGAAGTGTTGTGATAAATTTGCAAGACTTGAGATTTAAAATCTTTTTTTTTTTTTGTCTTTTTGCTATTTCTTTGGGCCGCTCCTGCGGCACATGGAGGTTCCCAGGCTAGGGGTCTAATCGCAGCTGTAGCTGCCAGCCTACGCCAGAGCCACAGCAACGAGGGATCCGAGCCGCATCTGCAACCTACACCACAGCTCACGGCAACGCCGGATCGTTAACCCACTGAGCAAGGGCAGGGACCGAACCCACAACCTCATGGATCCTAGTCAGATTCGTTAACCACTGCGCCACGACGGGAACTCCTAAAATCTTTTCTTTCTTTTTTTTTTTTCCTTTTAGGGCTGCACCCGTGGCATAAGGAGGTCCCCAGGCTAGGGGTCCAATCGGAGCTGCAGCCACCGGCCTATGCCACAGCTACAGCAACGCCAGATCCGAGCTGCGTCTGCGACCTACACCACAGCTCATGGCAATGCCAGATCCTTAACCCACTGAGTGAGGCCAGGGATCGAACCTGCAACCTCATGGTTTCTAGTCAGATTTGTTTCCGCTGTGTCATGACAGGAACTCCTAAAATCTTATTTTAAAATAAACTTAGAGTAATAGAAAAGTTGCAAAAATAATACAAAGTATTCTTGTATACATTCACCTAGACTCCCCAAATGTTCACATTAACATTTTATCACAATTGCTTTTTGCTTTGCTTTTCATGTTTGATTCTTTATTACTTTTTTGTACTGTTTAAGAGTAATTTGCAGATATAATGCCCTTTTACCCCTACATAGTGTGAGGTTCCTAAAAACAAGGACATCCCCTTACATAACTGCTGTAGAAGATCAAAGATGGGAAATTGACTGTGATATAGTACCATTTTCAAATCCATAAATCTTAGTCTAAATTTACCAGTTGTTATCCCACTAATGTTCTTTATAGTAGTGGTCCTCCAAGTTTTTGGTCCCAGGATCTCTTTATAGTCTTCTAAATAACGTCTAAATATTATTATTTAAATAGTTTGTATTAAAATAGTTTTGACTTCATGCACACACTGAAAGGTTTTGGGAATCTCCTGGGGTCCCTAGATCATACTCTGGGAAACACCGAAAAACTTTTTTTTTTTTTTCCCTATTTCTTGGTCTAGAATCACACATTGCATTTAACTGTCATGTCTGTTTGGTCTCCTCTAGTTTGAAATGGTTGCTCTCTTCGTCTTTCATAACTATGGCATTTTTTTAAGCATACGGGCCAGTTATTTTTTGAGGAGTGCCTCTCAATTTGTATATATCTGAGGTTTCCTCAGTTTTAGATTCATGTTATAATTTTGGGGGGTAGGAATACCACAGAAATATTGTGCCCTTCTCAGTGCATTACATCAAGAGACATGTAATGTCAATTTGTCCCGTTTCTGTAGATGTTATTTTTTTCCTTGTTTTAGGGCCGCACATGTGGCTTATGGAAGTTCCCAGGCTAGGGGTTGAATTGGAGCTACAGCTGCAGGCCTACACCACAGCCATAGCAATGCATGTCTGTGACCTACACCACAGCTTGTGGCAATGCTGCATCCTTAACCCAGGACCCACATCCTCATGGATACTAGTTGGATTCATTACCAGTGAGCCACAGCGGGAACTCCCTCTTCCTTAAGATTTTTAAAGCACTGGTCTTTTCCTATTTTTCCCATCTGATTTCCTAAAAAGGATTATCACAGAAACCATTAGAATTTAAAGACATGAACTACGTTAGGCAATGCATTCTCTTGCTAGGATATGAGGAAATAGGCCCTTTCACCCATTGCTGGTTGGAATGCAGAATGCTACAACTCTTTGAAGGGAAATTTGGCAATCCAACATGATAAATGAGTTGACCCTTTGAGCTGGAAATCCCCCTTCAGTGCACCCTACGGCCATACTTGCATAGGTATAAAGGAGGTCACGAACTGTAATTTGATTTGTCTGTTTTGGCCATGGCATGGGATGTGGGATCTGTTTCCAGACCAGGGACTGAACCCAAGCTGCAGCGGTAAAAGTACCAAATCCGAACCACTGGATGACTAGGGAACTCCCAATTGTAACCTGATTTGTAATAGCAAAAGATTAGAAAAAACTTGCATCTACAGGGGACTGAATGAAGCTGTTCTCTGTGTACTGATATGGAAGGATCTCTAGGATCTTGACGTAGAAAAAAGTAAGCTGCAGAGCAGTGTTTATAGTATGCTACCTTTTGTATCACAAAGTAGGGATGATGGGGTAGTGTGGACAGACAGGGGTGGGAGTAAGATTTGCCAATACGTACCTTCTTATTTAATTTTCTATTTTTGAACATGTCAAGGTATCACCTAGTCAAGAAGGTTTTGGCTTTGTGAACAAGAGTATCAATGTTTTGTTCCACAGAGGCCTGGGGAGAGAGGAGTAGCAGGGAAGGACATGAAGGTTGTGGCACATCAAAGAGAGAATGAGAAAGCCCAGTTCAGTGTCTGCAGGTGGAACTGAGGTGTTTAGGTGTGCCCTGCCCAGCAAAATAATTTCTAATGACTGTATAATATGCCATTGTTTAGAATTTAACCTTTACTGGAGTTTCCATTGTGGCTCAATGGTAATGAACCCAACTAGTATCCATGAGGATGCTGGTTTGATCCCTGGCCTTGCTCAGTGGGTTAAGGATCCAGTGTTGCTGTGAGCTGTGGTGTAGGTCATAGACTCGGCTTGGATCTGGCATTGCTGTGTCTGTGGTGCTCCGATTTGACCCCTAGCCTGGGAACTTCCATATGCCACAGGTGTGGCCCTAAAAAGACACAGAAAAAAAATTTAACCATTACTTCACATTAGCTTAGGTCAAAATCTTTAATTATGATAACAAAAGGTAAAACACTTACTATATACCAGGATCTGTGCTAAGTGCTTTATAGGCATTAGCTTATATAATTCTCGTTAGCTCTGCCAAGAATATGCCCAACCTACAAATGAAATAATTGCTATTTACAAGGGTTAAGAACTTTCCCCCAATTATAAAGCTAGTTGAGATTCCAACCCTTGTTTGCCTGTCTCACAGGTCTTGGCGACAGCTATCAAGAAAGTATACGTGTCTTTCCAGGTTAAAACTTAGTGTCCAATTGTTTTTCTTGGGACAGAGCTGATGATATGTTTGTTTTTTCTCCTCTGGGTTGTCTCTATCAAGTTTTCTCAGGAGTCCCTCAAAATCCAGGGCCTAGAAGCAAATTCTGGGACTGACACATTTTCCTCTGGTTTCCCATATTTTATTAAAAAACATTTGTTTCTGATACATATTCCAAATGAAGTTTTCAGTTTGGTCTTTTGGAGTCTTTAATACCAGCCCAGTCTTTGGTTCTCATAGCACACAGCTCCCCTTAACTTTCATTGTGTAGATTTTGGTGACTTTGAATCCCTTTCCTCTTGGCTTGTCTTAGTTTGATGAGGAAAGGGAAAAAAAGCTTGTACACTGGGCAAACTAATCAGGGTCTCTCTCTGCACACACACACACTCATTAGTATCCTGTAAAATTGTGTGTGTGTGTGTTTGGTTTTTTTTTTTCTAAGGGCCGCACGGGCAGCATATGGAGGTCCCAGGCTAGGGGTCAAATTGGAGCTGTAGCCGCCAGCCTACGCCAGAGCCACAGCAACTCAGGTTCTGAGCCTCATTTGCAATCTGCACCACAGCTCATGGCAATGGTGGATCCTTAACCCACTGAGTGAGGCCAGGTATCGAACCTGCAAATTCATGGTTCCTAGTCAGATTTATTAATCACTGTGCCACAATGGGAACTCCTAAAATTGTGTATTTTTTTTTTTTGTCTTTTGTTGTTGTTGTTGCTATTTCTTGGGCCGCTCCCGCGGCATATGGAGGTTCCCAGGCTAGGGGTCTAATCGGAGCTGTAGCCACTGACCTACGCCAGAGCCACAGCAACGCGGGATCCGAGCCGCGTCTGCAACCTTCACCACAGCTCACGGCAACGCCGGATCGTTAACCCACTGAGCAAGGGCAGGGACCGAACCCGCAACCTCATGGTTCCTAGTTGGATTCGTTAACCACTGCGCCACGACAAGAACTCCAAATTGTATATTTTAATATCAAATTCTTCATGGTAACTTCTAATCATTTCTGCAACTGAATGTCAATCAGGTAAAAATTAACATGATTTTTCTCTATTCTGAGTGGAAACAAAGTTGGAAGGAGTTCAGAGGGCCTCTGTGCTTTGCTATTTTAGAGATAGATTTGAGGAGCCATGGAGAGGAAAGAATGTAGCATTCAATCACCCTCTCTTTTTAAAATACTTTCTTCAAGGTCAGTAATAAAAAATTTTCTTTCTCTAGCCTTGCCTCTAGTCTCGGTAGTAACTTCTGTGAGCAGGTAACTGAGCTGGTCCTCGCCATTGCCTCATCTCCCAGGGTCTTCTTTTCTTTGGATCCAAGAGTGAGACCTTGGCAGAGAACAAACAGTAGAGCTGAGCTTCTGTTGTGGTTACTGAGTAACTCAAAGCTTAACTCTTCCACAGAAATTTGGCAAAACATCTACCATACACACACACAAAAACAGAGTTGTCTCCAACTCTCCCTGATTTCTAGTTTACTATGTGGTTATGACATTGTAATTAAGGTGAAATAAAGCTTATCAAAATGAATCCTACATTATCATTTGGCAGCTTTTAGGTGAGATTCTCAAAACATCACACTGGAATTTGTTCAGATTCTCACAAATGTTAGAAAGTTCAGTTTTGGTTTCAGGGAAACCAAATCAAAAAAACAAATATTTATTGAACATGTCCAGTGGACATGGGTCTTGAATGTACCAGGTACTCAATAAATATTTGTGTTTGAAGAAACCCAGGTTCAGAGTAGTTTCACTGACTTATTAACAGGAAAATACTTTAAATTCCTCCCAAATGGAAAGTTAAGGTTATCAAGTAAAGTAAAAATTCTTACTTTTCCTGGGGAACTGACACCTTGTATGAACAGAAACACCCAACAAAGGTATTCTTGGGAGGCTGAGCAAGAGAGTTGCATGGAGTCAAAGTTCATTGCTTTACATTAGTTCAGGGAGTTGAAGAGACTGGGAAGACAGCGGAGGTGGAGGTAGAGTTAGTGGGAGAAAGTTCCCTGGAGAGACAGGGCATGGGTTGGACAGACTAAGAAGCTACAGGAACTCATGGTAAAGTTAAGGCCAAGGGTATGTGTTTTGTTAAGTGCAAGTCAATTACACGACTGGTGTCTCTCACCCACCTCTGTCGAGGGCTGCCCTAGCAAATTTGACCAAGTCCATTTAGGGACTGAATTGGAAATGAGGGTCTAGGAATGAATAAAACTGGGCAGCTTTTATCCCATCAGGACATAGTTGGTTTCAGGCCCTTCCCAAATGGCCAGTGCTGAAAACCAACAGATACTGCTTGGGCGCAAGCTGTTCTAACTTTGAACAGAATCAGGTCTCAGGAATCATATCTTTGTGTGGCTACAAAGGTTTAGCTAACCAGGGAATGGTGTGCTAGAGATAAAACCCTCAAACTGCTCACAGGGAAATGACCAAGCCCACTCTGTAGAGGCAGCTTGAGTCATGCCTAAAGTCCAGGAGTTCATCAATCTGCCTAGCTTGTTGTCAGGATAACAAAATGCCCAGTTTGATGATGACAGAGGCAAGTGTAGGGACTGAGGAAAATAGGAGGGCATGTTTAAGATCATAATAACCTGAATATTTTTGGACTTGGGAGGATAAGAAGGTGATGATAAACTAAGACGACTGTAGGTTTTCATTGAAACTGAATTTCTTAAGGGTTTTGATACTGCCAAAGTAGTTTTTCACCTTCAACTTGGTAATACTGGGTCAGATCTTGTGCTTGGTCAAGGGAATTACGGGAAGCAGCTGACTTTGGTAGCATCCATTTGATGGCAACTATTTGGGTGTTTAGAATTGCCAGTCATGCTCACGCTTGTCGAAAGCTATGGCCTAAGCACTGTCCCAGAAATTCCTCCCCTTCTCTTCAGTCCCATGGTTCTGGTGAAGGCACTCATCATTTCTTCCAAGTCTACTGCAACAGATTTGTAACCGAGCTCTGCCTTAAGCCCTATTCCACTTCAGATCACAATTTACTACATCACTCTTAGGCTTAAAATCTTTACTGGCTTTTAATTGCTAAGGAAAAAAAAATATGATTCAGAAAGATTCATAAAGCTTTTCTTTTTCTTTTTGCCTTTTCTAGGGCCGCTCCCGCGGCATGTGGAGCTTCCCAGGCTAGGCGGTCTAATCGGAGCTGTAGATGCCGGCCTACGCTAGAGCCACAGCAACACGGGATCCGAGCCGCGTCTGCAACCTACACCACAGCTCAAGGCAACGCCGGATCCTTAACCCACTGAGCAAGGCTAGGGATTGAACCTGCAACCTCATGGTTCCTAGTCGGATTCATTAACCACTGCGCCACGATGGGACCTCCTCATAAAGCTTTTCAAGACCTGGCTTCAACCAAACTTTCCTAGTTATTCCCAACTCCTTCGAGTTCTATTGCAGGCCATATTTTTTCAAAGTGTGAATGTGTCTCAGGCTTAAGAGTCTACACTCCCCACCTTGTTCATCATATAAACCCTTCCATGATCAACTCTTCAAATATAAAAACTTGCCTGAATCACCTTGCTTCTCTAGCCTTACACATTTTCCTTTAAGCAGTTTCCTAGTAGGGCTAATTATGTCTTCTATGCCATTCATTTCACTAAAATTAATGTCTGACAGGCAGAAGCCGGATCCTTCTGCTTCTAAAATTGCCTATCACTTAGAAAGAACTCTACTACTCCAAGGTGTGTTCTTCAGACAAACAGCACTGGCATCACCTGAGAGCCTGTCAGATAATCTGACACCCGACTCCAGAGCTGCTGAGACAGTAATTGTACTTTAATGAGAGCCCCAAGTAAACTATATGTATATTATGTTTAAGAAGCACTGACACAGAAACTACCCAATAAATGTGATTAGAGAAGCACAAATCTGATCCTTTCATTCTCTGCATACAATCCTTCCTTGGACTCCTTTTTCTTTCAGAATAAGATCCAAACACACACCTCACCACAGTCTACAGGGCTCTGTGACCTGCTCATTTAAGGCCATTGCCTCAATCCCTCTATTCTAGCCTCAATAACCTCTTCCAGTTTCCGTAACACAGTCTTTTTCTTTTTCTTTTTTTTTTTTGTCTTTTTGCCTTTTCTGGGGCCACTCCCGCAGCATATGGAGGTTCCCAGGATAGGGGTCTAATCGGAGCTGTAGCCACTGGCCTACGCCAGAGCCACAGCAACACAGGATCCGAGCCGCATCTTACAACCTACACCACAGCTCACAGCAACGCCAGATCCTTAACTCACTGAGCGAGGTCAGGGATCAAACCCAAAACTTCATGGTTCCTAGTCGATTCGTTAGCCACTGAGCCACGATGGGAACTCCGGACAGTCTTTCTTTTGTAGAGTTTATACACCTTGTTTTCTCTGACTAGGAGTCTCCTGTCTCACCGCCACCCTTCTCTGCTCCCCGGAACCCTAAGCCTTACCTTCAATGCCTTATCTTCAGGAAAGCCTTTGCTGCGCAACCAGACAAGGCTGAGACTTCCTTCTGTACAGTCTCACAGCTTCTTGTTCTTTCTTGACGGTAACTGAGATTGAAAAAGCGTTTGGTAATTCTGTCTAGTGTTTTAGAGATAATTGTTACTTATCCTTAAGCCTTATTTATATATGTCAAGTTCCTTAATGGGAGTCTAAGCTCTTTGAGGGTAGAGTCTCTCCCCCTCTGTCCTCTACTTATGCCTTATGTTGAGTGCTCTATGGAGAGTGTTCATTAAGTTACATGCACTAACACTATAGTATATATGTTCAGTGAGTAATTCAAAGTTCACTTTTGATGTGCTAGGTGTTACAAACAAGAGTGGCAGCCATTATTAAATGAGCCACCACATTGGAAAGCAGAAGGATTAATTGGCTACTGGGACCGAAGTGCTAATGCACACAAAAACAAACTCATCATAATCAAGGAGTCTCAGTATAAGAGGTTGGAAAGTACCCTACTGTTTGTAAGCAGGGTAGGCCTAGGTAAGTGGTAAAGACAGCGGGTCTAGTTTTGGAATTCCCAATCTAGATTTTATGACATTCAGGAATGGTTGCATCACTTACCATCCTTCATACCCTCTGAACTTTTTTTTTATTGTGGTCCCTTTTTTAGATATGGTACCAATGGACTTCTAATTGTTAACTAACGGTAAGAATAATGTTTACTCACTCATAATTTTTTTTTGTATTATTTTTCTTTGAAAAATATTTACTTATTTTAAAGGAAACTCCAGCCATTGTCAGTTATACATCTTTAAGAAATACAGACATTTTCTTACATAACAATACTGCTTTTATCACACTGAACAAGAATATCATTCTTTGGTTTTATCTAATGCTCAATACATAATCAAATTCACCTATGTAAAAATAGTTTTTTTTTTAGGTGCCCTATGGCAATGCTGGACCCTTAACCCACTGTGCCAGGCCAGGGATCAAACCTGTGTCCCGGCACTTCCAAGATGTCACTGATCCCGTTGTACCACAGAACTATAAAAATGTTTTTGAATGTTTGATTTGTTGGAATTAGGATCCAAAGTTCACACATTACATTTGATTTTATTATCTCTAAAGTTCCTTTTAATCTAGAGCAGTCCCCTCCCTTCCCCTCCTTTTTTCTTCTCCCTGCCACTGAGTTGACTAAAGTATATTTTACAGTGGTCTCTAAGAGAAAATCCTCTAAATGCCAGCAATGACTAATTGGTGGGGATTTCAGAACAAATAGGACAATAAGAATAGAGACAAAAAATATTTGCCTCAGGAAGGTACCCAGCAAAGCCATGGTGCTTAAACATAAAAAGGCCCTGAAATTAAGAGAAGCCATAAAAATTAGTACCTTGGACATTAACCACAGTTGAGTTCTCACTGAACATTGGCTCTAGGATCTCAGGATCATTACCTTTAATTATAAAGTACAATCACTGTATAACAAATGGAGGACTCTTTCTGTAGTGTTGGACTAATTCCTGTGATATCTATAAAATTGGCTACTACAACAATATTTGTGTACATTATCTACTTCTGTTTTTCACCTAAAAAACAAAAAACACAACTCCATAAAAAAGGTATGAGAAACAATCCCAAGGTTAGAATAAGATGGCACAGACTCATTTACAAAAAAAGACTACACGTTTCTCATTAATTTATCATTTAATATAAATGCTGACAGAAAGTAAAGACCTTATAGACACTTTTATATATTTACAAACCAAAAGGCGAATCATCTCCTTCTACTTATTAAAATAATCCTTTTATCTGCAACTCATGGGAGCCTTAAACACTAATTTGGAGCAACATGAGGCTGAGTCAGTTTCCAAGCTAATAAACACCATTTTAACAAAATGTGGCATCTTAGATACAACCAACTTGCACACAGATAATAATACAAAACTGAAAAAGATGGCCCTCATCCTCTCAAAGCCCTATAAGAATTAGAATATGTACTTACTCAGACTCAGAGTTTTGCTGTCCTAAATATCTTCCTATTATTTTTTTTCCCACCTCACTTTTTTGAAGGCTGTTTAAAAATTGGAAATATAAATAGATTTTTAAAAAGAGAAGAAAATGGTCTATTTCAAACATGGTTCTTTTTTCCTATTTCAAAATAACTTTCAGGAGATAGTCTTCAAAGAAGATTTCACAGTTTGCTAGGTGCTGGAGAATTATTCGCAGCTTGTGAAATTCCAATTCATTATGGTCACTTTTTAAAGAAAAGTTGCAAACACTTGGAAAAAGTACAATTTCACAAACTTTAGCAATACAAAAATCAGCTGACCCTTTAAGGCTCCATATTTTAACTTCTGAACCGGTGGGTGGAGGCAGGCAATAAAGAACAAGGACCAAAGGAATGTGAGAAAACTTAAAAAAAAAAAAATGGTGTTTTGTCTAGCACTAGTTTATAAGAACTTTAAGTGATTTTATGAAGTCATTTATAATCTGACTCAAATCTCATGGGCTCCTTTATTAACCTAGATTATTTCTGTCTTGTTAAATATACCTCTGCAGGGCACAATCACATACAATCAATACGATTGGTAAATTACACAAGCTCTAACCCAAGCAAATATGCATCAATGTTAAAAAGTTATTTTAAAAAAACAAAAACAAAATAAAACAAAATAAAATCCACCCAAAAAGGTGATAATGACTGCAGAATGTCTCGGGGAGACTGGTATGAGCCTAAAGACCAGATTGACCATAGTCAGGGAAAAAGGGTAAGAGGGTAAGGTTAACAAGGAGAAGAGACCACACACAAGACGAGGAATCTCACAACTGGAAAATGTTTAAGTGGGTGAAAGGTTTTGTTCATTATTTTAATTCACTTTTTCCACTTCTATTGTTCCAAAAAGTCATAGATTGATCATAAAGATAATGAAACCTATGGATCAATAAATGAAAAAATTTTAAAAAGAACTCCTTTTCCCCCCCAAGTTCTTCTCGTTCCCAAAAAGTGAGAAGGGAAAGAATAAAGAGGGAATAAAGAAAATTTAGGCAACAATCCACCTGGAAAAATAGCTCTCAGGACAGTGTCTTAGTTAACAGAGGATGCAAAAGCTTAACATGCTTTGGAATCAGAGGAGTATTTTACAGGGTGGTCGGATATTATTGTGAGAATGGCAGCCAATCACTGAAGAAAGATTACACTAATAAATGGTGATTTTAAAAAATTAAGTGAAAAAATTTTAAAAAGGCTACCAATTATCCACCCAATAGTTTGTTTCCATTCTTTTCTTGACCCTTTCATATAGCAGCTGGGGTTGGGGTAGGGGGCCACCTGACAGTTTCCAGTTATAAGATGACTCTGAGTATACAACCTGGAATGGATGCCAAAGACTTGTGAGCTCTACTTAAGAGTTTAAATTAAAAACACAACAAAATAAACACAAAAAGACTCAACTAGAAATAATGAAACCTCAAATATAAGAATATGTCACCTTATCTTGTATATAATGTACATTAGGATAAACTCCACAGGATTTTATTTTTCTAAATACACATTTTTGGACACAGTATTGTCTGGAGAGTTATTTTAAGTTCTCTCTCTTGGGTTATTGTGTCTTATTTTCTTGTGAAAATAAATGTTATTATTCTAGGGATGTTCTGCTCCAGAATAAAGTTTAGGAGAAATTCAGTGTTTGGCTGGAAATTCAGAGGCTCTGAAAACAAGGATTCCAGTGGTGAGGTAAGTCCCTTTATCACAACAGGATTTCAAAGGGCTCTTTACCCACTTTGTTCAGTGCAGTATTGAAAACCCACTCATTGGGAACATATTTCTTATTAAAAGGTGTTATTTCTTCTTGGTGGTGGCAGTTTCCTTTTCTTCGTTAACCTTATAACTAGTACTATATCAACTAGAATCTAATATATGTGAAAACATCTTTAGCAGTCAAAGAAAAACTTAAGAGCCAAATCTAAAGTTGGTGTTTACCATAACTAATAGCACCTCTTGACAAAAGAGCTTTCTTTTTCAAGTGGCTCATAAAAGTTGAAATAAGAATTTTAAAAAATATTAACTGCAACCCACCTACAACTCTGAGTAATTTCAGCAGGAAAATTTTCATAAAGCTGAGCTGAAGCAACAAATAAATATAAAAATCATAGTTGTTCAAGGCAGAAAGGTATGCATGTGGACTAGCAAAATGGACAGTCATGTAAAATGATGACAGTAGTAGACTGCTTGCTTGTTCAATTGCTAATGATGAATGTGAAATCTGCCTTAGTTTAGGAGCTCTAATTTTTATCTAAAAGGATAGGCAGCTTTTTCAGGGAAGAGATCTCCTTGCAAACAGTATAACCATGTATCACCAATAAAAAATAAACACAACTGGACTCTTTCAGGGTACAAATCTAAGTAAACCCTACAGTTAATTTCCAGGCAGGTTATTACGTTCCCCAAAAAAGTAACTAGGCCCTTCCTTTTAATGAAATAAAAAAATTACAAATACTTTTTACAGATAGATTTTATAGACGAAACCTTTACTCAGTTCTTTAAAATAAACAAAAGGAAAGCAGAAAAAAGATGATAAGATCTCCATCTATTGCCATCTGTATATAAGTAATAGCAACCAAGTACTCTTTAGTGGAAGAATCTACTTTTCTCTGAATCTGGATATAATCTAACATGTACTAACTATAAATAATTATTTCTCACCAGTCATATGCTCATGAATCCTTTTACTCAGTCCCATGACTTGACCAGAGAGATAGGAGATTGTCCTTTAAGCACAAGTAAAGTAACAAAAACACAAGATGCTATCATGACAAAATAATCTTAGTAAAAGGAAGGACTGCTTACACACAATATTGTAAAAGATGACATTCACTGGTTTGGAGAAACTGATGAATTTTCATTACTTTTACATTTTATAAGGCCAGCTAACTTTGACAGTTAACTTGAGATACATCTACTTACACAGTACAATCAACACAAACACTAAAAGGTTTCACAATCAAAATGGCTACTATTTCCTCCCAAACCAAAACAGAGTAAAGCACAAGTCTTTGGCTCTCCTTTAAAGAAAACGGCAGGTTTCCATTCCTAACCAGACCTTTGTTTGCCTACCAGTAGGGCAAATACCACATTTGTGCATCACTGAGTAATAACACCATTAGAAAAGGCAACTTCACAGAAGTTATTGGCTAAGCGAATTCATCTGAATGCTCTGTTTTGAGGCAGCAAACTGTCACTGTTGCAGATTGGGGAGGGCAGTGGGTAAATCAAGGGGAATTTGCAAGATAGAGAAGGGCCTAAAAAACAAACTTTGAACTCCAATCTTGAAGACCTATGAAAAGTCTGATGGAGTTACATATTCAGGGTAGCAACTGAGAGTCATATCACTTTTATGTCTTTTAAGCAGAAAACCAAAAAACCCAAAACAAAACAAAAAACCATGAGCAAGACTAGGAGGAAGGAAGGGAAATAAGATGGGAGAAGGGAATCAACCACATTTAATGCTGTACCAAATAAAATTTATATATTCTGAGTAGTTTGAATATTTTGTAGCTGGCATTAGAAAGTGTCGTCTTATTTGAATAATAATAGTTCTAGTTACTAGAAACATAACTAACTTCTCTTTTGATTAGAAAAGTAATACGGAATGGATCTTTGGTCACTTCAGCCTCTGTAAATTACTAGAGACATGGCAGGTATTAAACTTAGGACAGTCTCTACAAGTAAGGCAAAAGAACTACATGTAGGTCAGTAAATTGAATCTACATATCTAATTCTCAGTTCCACCCTTTTCCAGAGACCCCTTGAAGCAAGAAACAGACAAAGTTCTTTCATATTCCTAGGTGTAAAAAAATTCTGGTTTTGTTATCCAAGTAAGACTGAACACAATGTTTATTACTTCTACCTTAGCCTTCTCAGAACTATTCATGTTTATCTGAGATGTCTGAGTCATGCTTTTGAATTCAGTGAAAAGTAAACAGTCAATCTTCAGAAGAAATTAATATTTGAAAAAACAGAAAGCATAAAAACTGTTATTTCCTATTTGGTTTCATCTTTTAACTGTCTCTAAAGGAATAAATTTAAAAAGCCAGAAAAATCACAGATTTTAAACAAAAAGCGGTAAAGACTCAATCAGTTTTGCTCAAATAGGCCATTTACCCTCATAGGCACATCATACCAAAAGGTCTATCACAGAGAAAAGGGAAAAAAAACAAAACAAAAATAATCTCCCCAACCAAAATTTAAATGTTTTATTGAATTCCTAAAACTGTGAGCATTAGAAAAGTTGTACGAATTCCCATGAGGTAAGGCTGAATAACCAATTTAAAATAGGTAACTTACAGGCACAACGGGGCCATATACCCTTCTTCTACCTTTCTACCCACCCAGATTTCCTCTAGAGTGTGGGGCCTTAGAGAGGTATAGCTAAAATTAAGGCTACAATTTAAGAGATTGCCCCCCCACGCCGGCCCAATCCCCAGTCCATGAAAACAACTTAAAAAGAGAAAGAGACTATTTAAAGTCAATTCAAAACAGTAGCTTCTCTGGTTTTATTCGGACTAGGGATACTATGGAAGTTAACTCCTGTTCCTGCCCAGCTTACAAAATCAAAATGGTGAAAGCAAAAATGAGTGTATTCGACAGAAATAAGCAAGAATAACAATTTAATGAGTTATTAGGAGTTTCATTAGATACTCAAAATGGAATTTTACTTTTATTCCAAACATCAACAAAATCAATACCTATAAATTCCTTTGCAATACCAGATCATTTTGAGCTCAAAGTTGAACCAAAACTGCTTCTAAAATTTAGGAATTAGCTAAAGGAGAAATAAGATCTGCCCAAATCTGCCTACAGAAGGTTAGAGGCCAAGAATGTTGCCTTTTACGGTTATAAAGAGAAACGGAAAACCTTGGGACTCTGTCAAGACATAAAAAAGTTTCTCTCCTTCTCCCCCCAAAAACAATAAGCACTTAAAGATTAAATGTAAGGGGGTTATATTAAGCACACACACAAAGAAAACAAACAAAAAAGGCAAACAAGCAAGTGTATTTAAAAAAAAATGAAAATATGGATATCAACTGATAAAATGCCTCATCTTCATTCAGTGCTTCTACCTCCCAATCAGTCATTTTATTGCAACAGCTGCGCTCGCGAAAAAATCCATAAAACATACCCAATATATATACAGATATAGCTATGTATATCTGTATATATATAATATATATAAATTTTTATTTAAATAAAAAAGAAAGCTCGAATCCCAAGCCAATATGTGTATATCAAATCCTTGACCAGCCAGGTCTGTAGGGCATAATCAAATTCAATGTGAAATAGTATATAAACACGGTGCCTTGACTGGGCAAATTAAATAATTGCTACTCAAAAGAGTGTTCTGTTTGGACTCTCCTACTGGTAGGCAATGGCAGGACTGTATTACACCCCCCACCCTTTGTTTCATTTAACAGTATGATGGACACAAAGCTTAGACTGAGGTTGTTATTTATGACCTCAGCAGGAGTTAAGGGTTAAGAAAATAAGAAACAAGAAAAATACAAACTTCTTGCTTTTACCCAACCAAAGCAATGCAGTAACTTATTACATAACCAGTGCTTTCTGTTTTAGCAGTATAATCCAGAGGGAAGTTTTTTAAAAATTAGGGAAACATAGGGATAGGGAGGGTGACTGTATCAAATAATCCCCACTAAACACGTTTTATATGGTCTTAGTTCAGTATAGACATGCGGCATTAGAATATGTGCAGCAGAACGTCTTCCTTATTATTTTCAACATTTTCATGAAGAATCTTTTCAATACTGTAAAGCCAAGATTACAAAAACTCACTTCTAGGTAGTTACTACCTACTTGTGCTAGTGATTCTAAACAGCAACAACTGATCAATTAGTAAACTATCTTTAAGATCCAGGCAGTTTGTATTTGCCAAATCTTTCTGAAAGCCAAGGGCTCCAGTATATAGGAATTTTATACTTTTGGTTTTTGAGAGTAAAACAAAAGCATCCATTGAAATAATGTGGCTCTGCTCATTTTAAGTAACATAGTCAACTGTCTTGGTTTTTTGTATGATTTCAGTAAAAGTTCATTTTGGAAAAGCACAGCTCTCAATATACAACCATCAGCTAAATACAGGTAATAAACCAAGCAGATATTTTCAGTGCTAATAAATTACAGTTCATCCTCAAAACAATCTTCATTTAAATCTAATTAAGCAATCTAAAAACTGGCTCAGATTTCTGACTGCATTAAGAGAAAGGGTCTGTAATACAGAAATGAAGTTTTCAAAAAGAAATAAAGCCCTCCTGAACAAAAGAAAAAGTTTTAATGCCATGTGAAAAACCTACCTACACATGAAGCTACTGACCCAGAAAAGGAAAGCAAAGTATGGCTTCCAAATAACAGCTCTTCTGAAATGTTGGTTTGCTGCACATTTTCTAATAACTAGTCTATTACTGTCTGTTTCTCAAGCACCATAGAATTCTCAGAAAAGGCCGGTGCTTTTTGTCTACTGTAATTTACGGAGTTATAAGAGTTGGAAAGGATTCGAGGTAAGGAATTAGACACTGGGTATGTAATAATACCAAAATACAAGAAAAACCTACTTCATTAAGATCATACAATTAATCAAACAGAGTGTATATATAATATCTTTTTTTTAAAGCCCTGGATCCAAGGCGTCCAAAGTTATTAAAATAAAGTTCATTCACAGAACAAAAACAAATTTAATCTGAATTGCTTGCAGATACTGCTAATTTTCTTTTTCTTAAATTAAAAATGCATTAATGTGAACTATGTGCAGGGTTTGTTTTTAGTAGTGGTGTTTGTGCACATTGCCTCCGGTGCTTTTCCTGGATTTCTCTGACCATCCTCAGAGAAAAGGTTTAGAAATTATCCGTTTTCCTACCCCTATGCCCCACAAATTGGTTAGGAGCAGAAGATAAAAGTAGGACTCCTCATATTTTAGGGAGCAGAACTGGGTGTAACTCCTGATCTCTGGGAGTCATTATTGTCCCCTCCTCCCTCGGGGTCCTCTGACAGGTTCAGAGAGCTGGTCTTGTTTGATAGGAGGCTGATATTCTCTTGTGTCAAGGCTGATCCATTCGGCACATCACTGTTAACATTAAAAAAAAAAAGTATTTAGAATTTTTTAAAAAAGATAAAAATGATTATTTAGTAGGGTAAAATAGGGTCTTTCTTTTTTTTTTTTTTTTTTGGTCTTTTTAGGGCTGCACCCCTGCCACATGGAGGTTCCCAGGCTAAGGGTCCAATCAGAGCTGTAGCTGCTGTCCTATGCCAGAGCCACAGCAACACGGGATCCGAGCCGCATCCGTGAACCTATGCCACAGCTCATGGCAATGCCGGTTCTTTAACCCACTGAGCGAGGCCAGGGATGAGTCCTCATGGTTGCTAGTCAGGTTCGCTAACTGCTGAGCCATGACAAGAACTCCAGGGCCTTTCTTTTAACAATACGAAAAATACATGAATGTCTAAAACTTTAAAGTACAGCTCCATATTCATGCTTTGGCATAGCGGTTGGCAAACTAAGGCAAGCTAGCTGTTTTTGTTAAACAGTTTTACTAGAACACAGCCCACTCATTTGTTTACACATTGTCTCTGGCTGCTTTCACATTACAATAGCAGAATGAGAGTTGACAGACATGGTAAGACTCATAATTTTAAATATTTACTATCTGACCTTTAAGGAAAAGTGCTGACCCCTGCTTCGGCGAGTTTCCTAGTGTAAAAAATTATTTTGAACCCAGAATAATGCATGGATTTAAATAGCCAGGAGTTCTTATTGTGGCTTGGAGGTAAGAATCTGACTAGTATCCATGAAGATGTGGGTTTGATCCCTGGCCTCACCCAATAGGTGAAGGGTCCAGCATTGCCACAAGCTGAGGTGTAGGGTGTAGATGCAGCTTGGATCTGGCATTTCTGTGGCTATGGCCAAGGCTGGCAGCTGCAGCAATTTGACCCCTAGCCTGGGAACTTCCATGTTGAGGGTGTAGCCCTAAAAAGCAAAAACAAACAAAAACAAGGGGAAGGCGATGGAAGCAGAAAATCTCCTTTGTTTCATTTGTTAGGTATTAACAGATAATTCAACCTTGGGTTTGATCTAATATAGGTTTCATTAACTCCTAAATTTATGCAAAAACTCTTTTCTCAATATATACAGAATAATATTTCAGAAATCAAATTATATTTCTGAGGATAATGTTGTCATGACTATATAAGATTATGCAAATGTCCCTTTCTTTACCTGAATGTCAATGTAAGGTCCTCAGCTGGAACTTTACTTTGTGGTTCTGGTTGTCCATTTTCTGCTTGCTTACTTGTATTCAATTTGCTTTTCATGTCCAGAGAACACTGGTTCTCCTTTGAAAGAAAATGAAATAAATTCAATTATATTCTATTTAATGGTGCTAATGGAAAAGAGACTGGATATAGATAATACAAAACACTGAAGAGAAATCATATTTAGTTCTATAAAATGACCAAAGAAGTAGGCAGACTAAAAGAGATACACATCCAAAAACATAATGGAGTAGAGTCCATTTGCTCACTACCCAAGCTGGACAACCAGGAAGAGAAATTTCACAAAAAAAACTGCTAACTCAGAAAAAGTCAAAATGTAGTAAGCACCAGCATTCCCGTGGTAGCACAGCAGAAACGAATCCAACTAGGAACCATGAGGTTGTAGGTTCAATCCCTGGCCTCCCTCAGTGGGTTAAGGATCTGGCGTTGCCATGAGCTGTGGTATACGTCACAGATGCAGCTCAGATCTTGTGTTGCTGTGGTTGTGGCTCAGATTGGACCCCTAGCCCTCCTTACCTCCATATGCCACAGGTAAGGCCCTAAAAACCGAAAAAAAAAAAAAAAATTAATAAGCACCTATAACATACTTACTGCAAACAAAAAACTGAAATATCTCATCTGTTCATGTAATTTTAAAATTTTATTTATATTTTTTATATTTCCCCAATACATTATTATTTTTTTCAACATGTTTACTTAAAAAGAATGTGAAAACTATGCAAGAGAAAAATCAATTACCATGCAATCTCCAAAGATTCAAAATTTACTGAAATGAATGTTCTTGCACCATGAAACAAACCCTAAGCATATCTATTGATACACTTCCACAGGAAAGAATATGTAGATGGTATCTCACTCTTGACCAAAAATAGGTTATCAATAACCTAAGATCTGTGAAACCTAAAATGTTATTTCATGATGGTTTTGCAAAAAAACACTAAACCAGCTGCTTCCTTAATCAGTATTTTTAAGAGAAATTCAGTAACTTCCAGATAACTATCTTGTTTTCCCTACAAGTTTTTTGTAATGTAGAAAACTAAGACAAAGAACACACTCAAATCAAAAGGGAATGAGGAGAGAAATACAAAATAGGGAGGCAGCCCATCTTCATGCCACTTATTCTAAGTATTAACCACCCACTGCAGTGCCTTGGGGTGATGATTCTACAGCTCTAGATCATTCCAGAACTCTAGAACCATGAGTTCTATGACACAACTACACAGAGGCTTTCCTTTTACTTTCCCTCTTTTTTCCCACCTTAACACTTACCATACTCAGTTCTCGGGTTCTCTTCCCGATTTCCCTTTCCACCTGGTGCAATTCCAAGCTCAACTGCTCACTTGAGATCATTCCAGGCCATTTTGGAGGTGGTGGTGGGGGCTGTGACTGGCTTGCCAGGGTGTTCGCCTCCCTCTGCAACACCAGCCTGTTACTAACAGCCTAGTGCATAAAGCCAAGCACATATACAGCTCAACATATTTCACACCATACACAAAATGACCAGGCCCGATTCCAGACCTTAGTGTTAAAGTAGCTTATTACTCAGACATTTCCAATAAAAATAAGGCACTGTTTCTTTCTTTGAGTACCATTTGAATAAAAAAAAAAAAATACAGGGGATTTATATTTAGGGAACAGCAATTTAATCTTTGGTATAAGTTGCTCTTTTTAGGAGTTCCCGTCGTGGCGCAGTGGTTAACGAATACGACTAGGAACCATGAGGTTGAGGGTTTGGTTCCTGCCCTTGCTCAGTGGGTTAAGGATCCGGCATTGTCGTGAGCTGTGGTGTAGGTTGCAGACGCGGCTCGGATCGGCATTGCTGTGGCTCTGGTGTAGGCCGGTGGCTACAGCTCCGATTGGACCCTTAGCCTGGGAACCTCCATATGCCCCGGGAGTGGCCCATGAAATAGCAAAAAGACAAAAAAAAAGAAGTTGCTCTTTTTATTTTCTTATTTGAAAGAGAAGTCAACTATAAACGTGCTTTTTTCCCCATCGTTTTTTATTTTTATTTTTTTTAATTTTTGGGTTGTGCCTTAAGCATGCAAAAGTTCTCGGGCCGACAACTGAACCAGCGCCACAGCAATGATGATGTGAGACCCTTAACCTGGTAGGCCCCAGGGAATGCCCTCCCCTCTTCCCCCGACTTTATGGCCATAGCCATGGCATATGGAAGTTCCCAGGCTAGGGGCTTATCAGAGCAGCACCCAGCCCATGCCACAGCCATATCAAGGCCAGATCTGAGCCACATCTGTGACCTAGTTTGGGGCAACGCTGGATTCTTAACCCACTGAGGAAGACCAATGACCGAACCTGCATCCTCATGGATACTAATTGGGTTCTTAACCTGCTGAGCCACAATGGGAACTCTGAAACTCCCCTTTTTTAAACTGAATTTTCTCTGAAGTAAATTTTATAGTTTATTTTAGTCAAACTGAAGTAATGCCAAGGACTTTTAACTACAGTGAGTTAAACATGTGCCATGGTTCCAAATAATGCTAATATTCTTTCGGAATAGAAAATGGGTCTAGACATCTCAACTTAAAAAAAAGCCATGAGCAGTGGAAACAAATCCGAATAGGAACCATGAGATTAAGGTTTCGATCTTTGGCCTTGCTCAGTGGTTTAAGGGTCTGGCGTTGCTGTGAGCTGTGGTATAGGTCGCAGACGCGGCTCAGATCTGGCATTGCTGCGGCTGTGGTATAGGCCAGCAGCTGTAGCTCCAACTGGACCCCTAGCCTAGGGACCTCCATATGCCTCGAGTATGACCCTGAAAAGCCAAAAAAAAAAAAAAAAAGCCATGAAGTAGCAGGATAAGGAATATTGCTTTCTGGAGTTAAAGGTCCAATCTTGGAAGGCAGCTATCCTCACCACTATACCACCAACACTGCACAAGGTCCAATCTTTTAACAAATTAATCAACTATAAAGATGAACATAATAAATACAACATTCTTTTTTCCACAATATGAATCAGCAAGAAACTTTGTAACAATGCAAATAAAGCAACGGAAATGGGAGACAAACATGAATACTATATAGGTTTTTTCCCTTTTGCTGGATCCTTAACCCACTGCACCACAAAGGAGTTCAGCCACTTCTTTTTTCTCTTTGCCGTCTTTTTAGGGCTGCACCCGCAGCATATGCAGGTTCCCAGGCTAGGGATCCAATCAGAGCTGTAGCTGCCGGCCTATGCCAGAGCCACAGCCACACGAGATCCAAGCCGTGTCTGTGGCCTACACCACAGCTCACAGCAATGCTGATCCTTAACCCACTGAGCGAGGCCAGGATCAAATTCGCATCCTCATGGCTACTAGTCGGGTTCGTTACCTCTGAGCTGCGACGGGAACTCTAGCTTTTTATTTCTAAATCTTATTGCTTACATAAGAGCACAAGCAAGACACATGTTCAAAAACAAACCAAAAAACCCCTCCTATTGACCTTCCTACTAAAGTCTAAGATAGAATTAGTTAGAAATTTATTTCTGAAGCAACATATTACTTACTATTAAAGATCTTGGTAGAAAGATAAAGACTAACATTCTAAGATTATCTTTTTCTTGAGAACTATCACTAGAATGCCTTTAGTTTTCCATATTCAACTAATGTGTTCTCATGAAAGGATAATACAAAAAAAAAACTAGTCTTTCTTGAGGGATTTTTAAGAATTGTTTTCTGATATTTGGTTTCTCTTAATTATCAGGTAGCATGGTGAAAAGAAGACTGAATTTGGAGTTTGAAGATTTGGGTTCATATTCCAACCTCCGTGAAACTCATCTCATATCCTTCAGCAATACCACCTACTTGACCTCCTTGTCAAACAAGGTATGTGATAGTATTTTATAAACTGAAAGAACTATATTAATGAAAGGTGCTATTATTTTTTTAGGTCAAAGCTCCAAGCTTCTGCGAGTTCTTATTGTGGCTCAGTGATTAACAAACCCACCTAGCATTCTTGAGGACCGGGGTTTGATCCCTGTGGTGTAGGTGGCAGACATGGCTCGGATTCCATGTTGCTATGGCTCTGGTGTAGGCTGGCAGCTATAGCTCTGACTCAACCCCTAGTCTGGGAACCTCCATATGCCGTGGGTGTGGCCCTAAAAAAGGACCAAAAAAGAAAAAAAAAAAAAGTTCCAAGCTTCTACTTAATAAAGATGCTAAAAATTAAAAGAAGTGGGAGAAATGTTTTTTGTAATGGCCATACCCATGACATATAGAAGTTCCTGGAACAGGTATTGAGTCTGAGGTGCAGCTGTGACCTATGCCACAACTGCAGCAACACTGGATCCTTTAACTCACTGTGTCAGGCAAGGGATGGAACCTGTGCCTTCGTGGTGACCTGAGCTGCTGCAGTCAGATTCTTAACTCACTACACCACAGTGTACGTTGCAGACATGGCTCAGATCCAATGTTGCTATGGCTGTGGCACAGGCCAGCGGCTATAGCTCCAATTCAATCCCTACCCTGGGAACCTCCATATGCTGCGGGTGCGGCCCTAAAAAGATAAAAATAAATAAACAAAAAAAACAAATCTTAGAGTTCCCACTGTGGCTCAGCAGCTCAAATACCCAACATAGTATCCATGAGGATGTGGGTTTGATCCCTGGCCTTGTTCAGTGGGTTAATGACCTGGCATTACCACAAACTGCCATGTAGAGTGCAGATGGGGGTCGGATCTGGTGTTGCTATGGTTGTGGCATAGGCTGGCAGCTGTAGCTCTGATTCAACCCTTAGCTTGGCAATTTCCATATGCCGTGGGTATGGCCCTAAAAAGAAAAAAAGAAATGTGCCATCAGGGAGTATAAGCTCATTTTATATATTTTATTTTATATAATATTTTAGATAATCTAAAATTTCCAGGGAGTTTCCTGGTGGCTCAGTGGGTTAAGGATCCAGCATTGTCACTGCTGTGGCACAGGTTTGATCCCTGGCTCAGGAACTTCTGCATGCCGTGGGCATGGCTAAAAAAATAAATAAGATTTCTAGATTATCTAAAATGCTATATAAAATATACAAAAGGAGTTTATATATACACATAAAATATATATAATACATAAGTTCCTCCTTTTAAAATCTCTTTGAAAACTCTCCAAAAACTGGAATGAAAAAATATCTCTAGGCTGCTGATACCTCTAGTCCACGTAGCTGGGTCTGTTGGCTAATTTGATGGTTTAGTTGCTGTAATTCTAGTCGTAGCTGTTCCCTCTCAGCAGATGGAAGGGGTTTTCCACGACTGGCCACTTCTGACATAGATATTCTCTCCCTTTTGTGGGCAAAAAAAGTGTGGAATAAATTTTAAATTTTATTTTTAAAAATATTATTGACTAGAGAAACACAGTAAGCTGAATAATTTTAAAAGCTTGTAAAAGCAAAAAGAATGACTTATACCTCTCACTGAAGTGTCCCTGAGAAGGTATGTTTTGATGAGGTGAATATGGAGAACCTCCCCAGCCACCGTGGGTTCCATAGGGACTGTAATCTGTAAGAGAGTAATTTAAGTGCTATGATATAATTCACAGATACAATTCTACTTTTAAGGCAGCCATAATCGAAAAGACACAGGCATACTACGTACAGTTATCTTGAAAAATGTCTACCAAAATGGTAACAGGGTACTGATGTTTGTTTTTTCCCACTAAAACATCAATCTTTGTAATTTTCTCTTTTGTTTGAATTTAAAACAATGAGATATATTATTTTGGCAAAAGCAATGAAGCTTTTAAAAAACACAGGTTATCTTTATATACAGACATTTTAATTTGTACCCCTAGAATTCTCTGGGTTATAATTACATAGGGATAATTCCACAGAAAAATTTAAAGACGACTGCTCTGGAAGATTATAAAAAGCATTGATGGTTAATGGGAAGTAGGTGGTGTTAGGAATCATGAATATGAACCCTCTAAATCAGCTCATCTCTGAGAGTCTTACCTGAAATGTTAATAGACTTTGTGGGAGCTCCCTGAGGTGCCATAGCCTGCATTGGGCCAGCACTCTGATACATTGTTTTGGAAGTTCGAGAAATGGCACCAAACCGAGATACTGTTGGTCGGTCTCCAAATGGGATGAGGTCATCATCACTGGTTTCTGCTGCTCTTCTCTGAAGGTCCAATCGCTGTTCTCTCATTCCCTTACTCTCCACATTCTGATAAAAAGTAAAATGAGAAATCCACCCCACACTTAGATCTCTAAGATAACTTCCTCTAGCTCTGTAACAAGGTTAAAACAGAATATAATGGGTGAATTCCCATTGTGGCTCACCAGGTGAAGAACTTGACTAGGGATATGGTTTGATCCCTGGCCTCACACAGTGGGTTAAGGATCTGATGTGCTGCAAGCTGCAGTGTAGGGTGCACATGAGGCTTGGATCCCAAAGCAACAGGGATGCTATGGCTGTGGTACAGGACAGCAGCTACACCTGATTCAACCCCTAGCCCAGGGATTCCGTAGGTCACAAATGTGACCTTAAAAAGGAAAAAAAAAAAGGTATAATGGGAGTTCCTGCTGTGGCACAACAGGATCGGTGGCATCTCTGCAGTGCAGCCTAGGCTGCAACTGTGGCTCGGAACTGATCCCTGGCCTGGGATATGCCACAAAGCAGCCAAAACTAGTAGGAAAAGAAAAGAGGTATAATGTCTTTACTGATAAGACTAAAATCATTAGTTGCCTTTGGCTGTCATATAAGACATTGCTTTTTAAACCTCTAACCACTTCCTATAAGAAGAAATGTAGCAGTTTCCACTGTGGCTCAGTGGTAATGAACCCAACTAGTATCCATGAGGATGAGTGTTCAATCCCTGGGTTCGCTCAGTGGGTTAAGTATCTGGTGTTGCCATGAGCTGTGGTATAGGTCATGGATGTGGCTGGGATCCTGTGTTCTGTGGCGTAGGCTGGCAGCTGCAGCTCCAATTTGACCCCTAGCCTGGGAACTTCCACATGCTGCATATGTGGCCATAAAAAGAAAAAAGAAAGAAAGAAATGTATTTTACATCATGACCCAGTACACACATACATTCAAATATATATATAACGTCATGACAGATATTTACGCTTAGTATGTATATACATTCTTATATTTATATTTTATGTCATTCTAATTCATTTCTTTTTCTTTTTTTCTTTTTTATGGCCACACCTTGGCATACGGAAGTTCCTGGGCCAGGGATTGAATATGAGTGGCAGCTGGTGACCTATACCACAATGACAGATCCTTTAACCCACTGTGCAGGGCTGGTGACCAAACCCGAGTTCTGCAGCAACCCGGGCTGGTGCAGCCAAATTCTCAACCTACTGTGCCACAGCAGGAACTCCTTATTTCTTTAAAAAAAAAAAAAAAAAAAAGCCCATCAGGAGTTTCTCAATTTTCAACACTCAATAAACAGAGAAACGATGTTTAAAAATATAAGGCCAACTCAGGCTTTTCAAAGGGATTCCAGTCAGAAAAAAATTAAGTACTGAGATAAATGGAAATCTATCTAGACCCTTGCTAGTCAAAGTATACGCCAAAGACTGGCAAGCATCAGCATCACTAGTGAACTCATTAGAAAGGCAGAAATTCTGGTCTCACACCAGCCTTACTGAATTAGAACTTGAACTTTAACAGATGCTTAGGTAATTTATATGCACATTCATATTTGAGAAAAATTGGGCTAAACTTTCATCCATTGGGGAAATTTTAATTATATCTAGGTTAGGTTGGAAAAAAACTTTATTCTTTATTGATTTAAGGAAATGAGTTTTATTTTGCTAATGTTTATGTTACTTTATTATAATAACCTTTTCTGAAAGCCAGGTAGAAAGCAAGGGTTCCTGCCTGTCTCCACTTCCTCATCTCATTTCCGTTCTAAATTTAGAAATGTTGTTTTTTATGGCCTAAAAACAGTATTTCCCTAATCCCACCACAGAAAAAACAAAAGGTTCACTTATGCTTTTTTCTCCTCTATACTCCTTTCTTCTTTCTTTTACTGCCTAGCATCTAATCATATTTAGGCTATAAGGTATCATCTCAATCATTTATAGTGGAACTGGCATTTAAGTCTTCCTTCTCTATTACCAAGAATTGGTCTTCTCTTAACCAGCTAGACAAATCTTTATGAAAGTCTCTAATACCCTAGGGAAACTTTGCTAGAATTAATAAGGGCAAATGTCTTAAAAATAATAGTCAAGACATACCTTTAGCCCACAAATACTATTTCTAGGTATAACTTTCATGCATGTGCACAAGAAGATAAGAATGTATAGCACTGTGTGTAATAATAAAACATCAAAAAAAGCCTAAATGTTCATCAAAAGGAAAAGGAATAAACAATTATATACATATTTATTTACTATATGAGTTATCATACAATGGTATCTGATAAAAGCAGTTAAAATAAATGAACTTGAAACAGGTATAAATTTGGATACATCTCAAAAACAATGCTGAATGAAAATGCAAGCTGAAACATTCAAAACAAAATTGTTGGAGTTCCCGTCGTGGCTCAGTGGTTAACGAATCCGACTAGGAACCATGAGGTTGCGGGTTTGATCCCTGGCCTCACTCAGTGGGTTAAGGATCCGGTGTTGCCATGAGCTGTGGTGAAGGTTGCAGACGAGGCTCGCATCCTGAGCTGCTGTGGCTCTGGCACAGGCTGGTGGCTACAGCTCCGATTCGACCCCTAGCCTGGGAACCTCCATATGTTGCGGGAGCAGCCCTAGAATAGGCAAAAAAAAAAAAAAAAAGACAAAACAAAACAAACAAAATTGTTTAGAAATAGTATAAAATTATCCATGAAATGATAAATTCTCAATTCAGAATAGGAGTTACCTCCATGGAAGGAGGGAGGGAGAAAATGAGATTAGGGAGGTATAAACAGGAGAATTTAACTCCTTATGTAAAGTTTACTTCTTCAAAAGATAAAGAAGCAATTAAGATAAAATAGTGATAAATTTTAAGCTTGGTATTAGAATCATTGGTATTACATTATTTTTTGTTAAAAAATAAAATAGTTTAAGTGTAATTACATTTCAGTATACCAGCTTATTTGAAGCTAAGTAACTAAAATTCTGATTCAAATACAACTATTCACTAGATTCAACTCTGTTGTTTAAACTTCAGAGTAATGAAAGAATTATAATTCTGGATGAGAAATCCAAGGTATTTATTTATTTATTTAGTCTTTTTAGGGCCGTGCCTACAGCATATGGAGGTTCCCAGGCTAGGGGTCTAATCAGAGCTGCAGCCACTGGCCTACGCCAGAGCCACAGCAACTCGGGATCCACGCAGCGTCTTGAGACCTACACCACAGCTCATGGCATCGCCAGATCCTTAACCCACTGAGAGAGGCCAGGGACTGAACCTGCAACCTCATGGTTCCTAGTCAGATTCGTTAACCACTGAGCCACAACGGGTACTACAAGAAATCCAAGGTCTTAATTATGCAAAATAATTTCAATTCTAATTTAATTTCAAATGGGTTAATTGCTGGCTACACAAAAATATAACAAATGCTCTTCTCGGTCTGGAAAAGCATGAAAAGATTTTTATTTATACCTGAAACAAAAAACCATATAGTTTAAATATAACTCAATCACATAGCATAGAATATGGCCTGAAACTTAAGTAAAGCTCAGTTATTTGTGTCCATACTATAACTGGGGATAATTTACTTGGTTTATCTTGATTTTTATTAATTATGGCTTAGTTATTACACATACCATCATTTCCACACTCCCTGCTGCCACAACATCTTTGGGTTTTGCATCTTTGGTTCCAATGTAGGAGCCGATGGTGTCACATGACCAGGGTGAGTACTGGCTATAATCATTTCCTTTGTATTTCCCAGCTACCTTCAAGTCTTCATCCAAAAACTACAGATGAAAAGAAAAAAAAAGAAAAGAAAAAAGAAACAAAATAGGAAATGGGTCTATGAGTAACAACACAGATAAAGCAGGAATTTCTTTTAGAACATCATACTGAAGCAACATAATGATGGTTATTTGATTTGTGTCACAATAGAAGATTGCTGTAGACTATGAAAAATATAAAACAAATGAAAAATGATGTTCAGCCTCTTTGCTTTGTTAGTAGAGGGTCAAGAAGTATCTCAATATCTTTCAATGACTCAAATTAAGATTTCTGAGATCTGCATATCCTTTTTCTCATCAGATTAACACAAGCAAATATATACCAGGCCCTAGTTTTTCTAGACACTCCTTAATGTTACTTTCAATAACATGCCAGGTAAACAAGAGCATTAAAAACTCTTTAAAATATAATCTTAAATGTTCTATATGTTGTATGATAATATAAAACTTTTTTACTGAAATCTCTTTAACACCAATAACTCATATCTTGAATAAATTCTGATCCTTAGGTTGATTCGATGACACGAAAAAGCTAAGATACCTAATTTTCTTTTCTCAGGATGAGTTTCGAAATTATGTACTAACTAAATAGGTATTCTAGGTCCAACATATTTCTACTAAAATTGCAACATTCACATTTGTGTAATGTTTTACAGTTTTCAACGTGCTTTTATGTATACACTATCTCATATGTTCCTCAAGTCCAAGTGAGACAACATGGGTGATCTGACCAAGGCTATACCAGTATAGGCCATGCTAGAACATTATTAAATTGCTTTCACTTTATCACAGATGTATATATTGACACACTGATATCCTAGGGGGTACTGGTACATTTACGTGGCTCTATGCTTCTCCTATACTAAAAAAGAAAAAAAAATCTATTTTCTGAGTCATCACTATTGGTCTTCTGCACTGGCAGAGGGATCTGCTGTTCACAAATACCATTCATTTTCAACCACAATTCCTGTTTCTATTACTTATAACCCCTTTCCTTTTTTTTGGCAGTGGGGGGGACTTTTTAGGGCCACACCCGTGGCACATGGAGGTTCCCAGGCTAAGGACTGAATTGGAGCTACAGCTGCTGGCCTGCAGTACCACAGTCACAGAAATGCCAGATCCGAGCCATGTCTGAGATCTACACCACAGCTCACGGCAACACTGAATCCTTAACCCACTGAGTGAAGCCAGGGATTGAACCTGTGTCCTCAAGGATGCTAGTCAGATTCATTTCTGCTGAGCCATGACAGGAACTCCCCCTTTGCTTTTTTTGTCCTACTTCTATTTTAAAAATTCCATCTCCTTTTTAAAATTTCTCCTCCACTTACAAGTTTAGTGTAGAACAGCTAGCTTTCTGAAGACATGACCTAACTGGCAGAGCCTCCTGGCCTGCCTGCTTGTATCTCTCAGAAGCGTCTTATCTTTATAAATTTATTTCTTGCCTGTCACTTAAAAAATATAAATGAGTAAAGACATGACCTACTAACTAGAGTGTTTTTATCCCCCAACCACTATATTATGCAGCTACTAAAAAGAATGAGATAAATTATATACTGACACAGGAAGACATCCAAAATAATGAGTCAAATCAAAACAAACAAAAAAACAAAACAAAAAGACAACCTACAGAATGGGAGAAAATCTTTGCAAATGAATCAACTGACAAGGGATTAGTCTCCAAAATTTATAAACACCTTCTGCAGCTCCTTAGCAAAAAAACAAACAACCCCATCAAAAAATGGGCAGAAGATCTAAACAGACAGTTCTCCAAAGAAGACATACAGATGGCCAAAAAACACATGAAAGGATGTTCAACATCACTCATTATTAGAGAAATGCAAATCAAAACCACTATGAGGTACCACCTTACACCAGCCAGAATGGCCATCATCCAAAAGTCTACAAACAATAAGTGCTGGAGAGGGTGTGGAGAAAAAGGAACCCTATTACACTGTTGATGGGATTGCAAATTGGTGCAACCACTGTGGAAAACTGTATGGATTCCTCAGAAAACTAAAAACAGAACTACCATTTGATCCAGCAATCCCACTCCTGGGCATCTATCCAGAGAAAACCATGACTTGCAAAGACACATGTACTCCGATGTTCATTGTGGCACTGTTTTCAATAGCCAAGACCTGGAAACAACCTAAATGTCCATCGACAGAGGAGTGGATCAAGAAGATGTGGTACATATACACAATGGAATATTACTCAGCCATCAAAAGGAATGAAATACCAGCATTTTTAGCAACATGGATGGACCTAGAAATTATCATGCTAAGTGAAGTCAGCCATTCAATGAGACACCAACATCAAATGCTTTCACTGACATGTGGAATCTGAAAAAAGGAGACTGAACTTCTTTGCAGAACAGATGCTCACTCACAGACTTTGAAAAACTTATGGTCTCCGGAGGAGACAGTTTAGGGGGGTGGGGGGACGTGCTTGGGTTGTGGGATGGAAATCCTGTGAAACTGGATTGTGATGATCATTCACAATTCATTGAGTAATAAAAAAAAAAATTCAAAACACATAAACCTGAAGATATTATTACTAAATGATCCTGTTAAAAATAATAATGATATGTTAGAACATGCACAGAAAAGCTCAAATATATGTAAAAAGCTGAAATAGATAAGAAACTGATGGTGATAAAGAATATTAGATTTTTGAGAAACTTTAGATGTTATATATTTTATAATGTATGAATTTAGTAAACTATGTCATATATAATCAAACCAAAGTTTTAGTTATACAGCTTTGTAAGTCAGTTAAGAAATAAATTCTAGAAAAGGTTCCTTAACAGCCAGGCATTATTATAATTTTTATTAGAATTAAAAAAACAATACAAATAATTATTTACTGAATGCATGCTACGTGCCAGATGTCTCATGTCTCATTTAATCTTAACCACACTACTATGAGGTAGTATGCTCACCTCACTATTATGACCTTTATTATGCTTGATTGACAAATAGAGAAACCTGAACCTCAGGGATAAGGAAGGCTAAGTAACTTATAAAAGATCAGAGCTGAGTGACTAAACTGACCCTCAGAGATTAAGTATATTTCATTCCAAAATTAGCTCACTTTTCAGTGTCATGTAGCTTTCCATATTTCTCAAAAAATGGTATGGCATGACAAGGCTCTAGGATGTCTTTAATAGTCAGTTTCTGAAAAAAATATATGTAATGTTTACACTTTACAAGTAAAATTACATTAACAGAAGATGTTATAGCTTTACTAATTAACCTACATTATTGTGGAAAATTCATCCAAAGTGTTTAGATAGGAAAGCTAGATACTCTGAACAATCTTTATTTGGGAGATTACGTTTTTTTTTTTTTTTTTTGCCATTTCTTGGGCCGCTCCAGCGGCATATGGAGGTTCCCAGGCTAGGGGTCGAATCGGAGCTGTAGCCCCTGGCCTACGCCAGAGCCACAGCAACGCAAGATCCGAGCCGTGTCTGCAACCTACACCACAGCTCACGGCAACGCCGGATCGTTAACCCACTGAGCAAGGGCAGGGACCGAACCCGCAACCTCATGGTTCCTAGTCGGATTCGTTAACCACTGGGCCACGACAGGAACTCTGGTAGATTACTTTCAAAGACTCCAAAGTTTACTGCTTATTATATACAATGTGATATACTTCACTTTTCAATTTTCATTGATTATTAATAATTTTTTAGATGGTAATGTTGTTTAGAATTGTAATTCTATACATAAAGGATATGAGACATTTTCCTTACATAATATCAACTGCAACTCCACTGAGAAAACCTATTTGACTCAAGAAAAAAAAAAAAATACATACCAGAGGCTGAGGCAGTATGTATAATCAACAAACCAAAGTAATTAGATAAGGTCAACAAAGAGCTGGCTCTACAAAAAGATAAAACTGATAAATCCCTAGTAAGAATGACCAGAAAGAAATTATTATTATTTTTTAGGGCTGCAACTGTGGCACACGGAAGTTGCTCAATGAGGGGTTGAATTGGAGCTGCAGCTGCCGGTGCACTCCACAGCCACAGCAACACCAGATCCAAGCTCTATCTGTGACCTAAACCACAGTTTGTGGCAACACCAGATCGCTAAGCCACTGAGCAAGGCCAGGGACTGAACCCGCATCCTCATGGATACTAGTTGGGTTCTTAACCTACTGAGCCACAACAGAAACTTTGACAAAAATTATTATTAATAATCAGAAATGGTAAAATGAATATCACTATAGACCTTCTAGACATTAAAAAGATAATATGACAACATTCATGATAACTGTTAGCACTCTCTTAGAGAAATACTAAGATAACCCCTAAATTATGGTTTATTAACCTGTAGTCCATTAACCAGTCTACTATAGGAAATCTATTTCAGCAGTTTTTTTTTTTTTTTGCTTTTTAGGGCTGCACCCATGGCATATGGAGGTTTCCAAGCTAGGGGATGAATTGGAGCTACAGATGTTGGCCTACACCACAGCCACAGCAACGCCAGATCCTTATTCCACTGAACAAGGATAGGGATCGAACCCACAACCTCGTGGTTCCTAGTTGGATCTGTTTCCACTGGACCATGACAGGAACTCCGCATTTTTTTTTTGCCTTTCACTATCTATATTAGTCTGTCTTTCCTATTCTTTGAATCAAATTTTATCATCCTGTTGTTTTCCTCATTACTGAGTTAAATAAACCTTTGACATGTCTGTTATGAAAATTGTCTAAAACTAGGGATATAGGGATGTTTCATTAATCTGATAAAGATTATCTACAAACAAGCTTACAGCAAGCATCATCATGGTAAATTATTAGGTGTTCCATCCATTCAACGACTGGAAATAAAACCTACTGGAGGTTCCCTTGTGGCATAGCAGGTTAAGGATCTGGCACTGTCACTACAAGCGGTTTGGGTTTCTGCTGTGGCATGAGTTTGATCCCTGGTCTGAGAACTTCCACATGCCATAGGTGTGGCCAAAGAAAAAAAAAAAAGGAGAGAGAGAGAGATGATAGGTTTTCTTTTCTTTTTCTTTCTTCCGTCACTGCCAACCCCCTGCAGTGACAATGCCAGATCCTTAACCCACTGTGCCAAGGGAACTCCCATCATCTCTTTTATTTACTATTATATTGGAGGATCTAGCTTGCACAATAAGATAAGAAAAAGAAAAGACTTAAGGACTGTAAAGGAGAGAGTAAAATGGTCATTATACACAAAGGACACAACTGTGTGCGCAGAAAATTGAATATTGGGAAGATGTCACTTCTCTCCAAGTGTATTAAAGCCGACACTGCCCAATGAAGATATAATTGACCCATAGATGTAACCGAAAAATTTCTAGTAGCCACGTTAAAAAAAAAACAGGTAAAATTAAGTTTAATAATACCTTTTATTTAATCTAATACATCCAAAGTATTATTATTTTAGAATGTATTCAGTAGAAACATTGAAATATTTGGGGGGGGGCTACTAAACCTTCAGAGCCAATGTATGTTTTATGTATCTAGCACATGTGAATTTGGACTAGGCACATTTTAAGCGTTATTCACATGTGGTTAGTGGTTACAATAGTGGACTGCGCAGATCCAGATTCAATGTAATCCTAATAAAAACTGAACACATATTTCTGTGGACATCAACATGGTGATTATAAAGTGTGTTTGGAATTTCCAAGAATAGCAAAGGTAATCTTGAAGACCCAAACTGGAAAACATACATCACCATATTAAGATGTATTACAATACTACATTAAGATAATGTGGTGTTGTTCCCAGGATAGAGAAATGGATCAATAAAACAGATTAGAGTCCAGAAACATATACAGTCACCTGTCTATGACAAAGGTGATCTGACTATGATGAAGGTGACTCCAGGGCACTGCGGAAAGGATGGTTTTTTTAATTAAATGGTGCTTGAACAATGGGATATCCTTTGGGGAAAAAAAAAGGATCTTGAGTCCTAAGACATTATATACAATAGTTAACTCTAGATGGATTGCATATCTAAATGTGAAATAATAAACCTTTTCTAAGAAAATATAGGAAAATATCTTCATAATCTTAGGAACAGATAAAGATTACTTGAACAGGACACAATAAACCACTGATAAAGGAAAAATTGATAAATGAGACTAAAAAAAGATGTACTTACTTCCTCTTGATGGAAGGCAGGAGGCAATGTGGGTGAAGGTGCAAAAGGAGGTGGAGAGATAACCTTCCTTTCCTCTAGTTGTGCCATTATTTCCTTTCGTCTTCGATGTAGCTCATCTAGACTAGGATGGGGCTGGGGAGGAGGAGGAAGCCGGCTATAGGGAGGTTCCTGAAAATGCAAAATCAGTAAAAATTGAAAAAGAATTTCAGGACATACTGATTCACTTAGCACACATTTTATTTATTTTTTATTTTTTTTAATTAATTAATTTTTTTAAAAATTTATTTTATTTGAAGTTCTAAAAGGATTTTTTTTTTTTTTGTCTTTTTGCCATTTCTCAGGCCGCTCTCTCGGCACATGGAGGTTCCCAGGCTAGGAGTCGAATCGGAGCTGTGGCCACCGGCCTACGCCAGAGCCACAGCAACGTGGGATCCGAGCCGCGTCTGCAACCTACACCACAGCTCATGGCAACGCCGGATCATTAACCCACTGAGCAAGGGCAGGGACTGAATCCGCAACCTCATGGTTCCTAGTCGGATTTGTTAACCATTGCGCCACGACGGGAACTCCTTAGCACACATTTTAAATAAGCAGCTTGTACACTCATCTTAACACTGGAAATAGCAAGACCTAATAAAACAAAGCAAAACAAAATAAATACTCCCTCCCCGAGCTCTCAGGATTTCCCAAAGAGCTAAATTTAAGATTCTTTTTCCTGGCGAGAGATTATAATTTCTAAATAAACCTGAAAAATATTAATAAAACCATCCAGAATTCAGAAACTAAGGTTAGTTGGAGTGGAGTGGGAATCTTTTTCCCCTTTAAAGGTTAAAAAATAACAACCTATGAAGATTATGAAAAGGTGGAAAAAAAGAAGACACTTTCTTTTAAAAAAATTAATTGATCAAAGGGTTATTACCATGGCAAAATGTTAAGAAAATCACTGTCATAATAACAAGTAATAATCAAAATAAATATAAATAGTAAGAAAAAAAATACAGCATACTCTGGTGTACGAAGGTCTGATCTGAGCTGGGTGAGGAGCCACAGGATAGTAACCCTCCATCTGTTGGTATCTTTCTCTGGATTCTGGTACATAGGATGGTACTGCTGCAGGTGGAATCTCAATGGGTACAGGACTTTCTCGGAAAATCTCCTCTCTCGTGTAAGACTGAGCAGGGTATACTCGACGGCCGTCATAGTGTGGTGGATACATAGGTGGGTACTGTTGTGGCTGTGTGCCATATTGAGAATTTACTACACGATCTGGGAGGTAGGGTGGATAATGATCCAAGTAGGGAGGACCAGGTTCAGGAGCAGATGGTGGAGGTCGGACAAATCGGGACACACACTGTGGTGGTGGAGGGTAGTACATACCTGTACAATACAAAAGAGGAACCAAAAGCAACCATGAGCCAATCTATTTTTCTATTTTTTTTTTTTTTAGGCTGCACCCCAGGCATATGGAAGTTCCCAGGCTAGGGGTCGAATTGGAGCTGCAGCTGCTGAGCTACATCACAGCCACAGCTAACACCAAATATAAGCCATCTGCCACCTACACCACAGCTCATGGCGACGCCGGATCCTCAACCCACTGAACAAGGCCAGGTATGGAACCCACATCCTCAGGAACACTAGTCTGCTCTTTTCTGCTGAGCCACAATGGGAACTCCAATCTATTTTTCTAGTTAAGATTTTTCCTTTTAAAATATCTCAACACTGGAGTTCCTGTCGTGGCGCAGTGGTTAATGAATCCGACTAGGAACCATGAGGTTGCGGGTTCGGTCCCTGCCCTTGCTCAGTGGGTTAACGATCCGGCGTTGCCATGAGCTGTGGTGTAGGTTGCAGACGCGGCTCGGATCCCGCGTTGCTGTGGCTCTGGTGTAGGCCGGTGGCTACAGCTCCGATTCAACCCCTAGCCTGGGAACCTCCATATGCCGCAGGAGCGGCCCAAGAAATAGCAACAACAACAACAACAAAAAAAAAAAAGACAAAAAAAAAAGATAAAATATCTCAACACTAAGGAATTTAAAAACCACTTATTTTTTAAGATGCTTTTCCCTATGCTTATGTATTCGGGCTAGCATTATGAAAAATAACAAGCAAAAATCATCCATAAGTTATTGAAAATACCAATCTACTTATAGTCTACAACAGTAAACTCTCTCTCAATTGTTTGACTGTCTTTCTGATGAGCCTTAACACACTGCAAACACTGGAAAGCAAAAAAACAAAACAAAACAAAAACAAAAAATTTCCCTGAGGTTTAGGTTCCACAAATCACTCATATGCATAACTTCTAAATGCAAAATTGAGTTAACTGGAAAGAGATGTGGCCCACAAAAGAGCCAATCTCCTTGGGCAGATCTAGTAGCTAAATGCATAGCTTCAGAGTTCTCAAGACAACTGTGGCAGTAGCTTCCCAATTTCCAGACATTTGTCTCAACTGATGAGTTCCTTGTGCTAGCAATTAGGAGCAAAGTTTCCTATTTCTACTGCTTCTCCATTGTAACAGGTTCTCTCAGCAGCTAGTTCTGGTACTCATTCCTCCAGACTAGCTTAAGACTGGTTCCTTAGCACTTTCACTGATTTTGCAGCATTTAAACTCTTCGCATTAACCCTCTTTCTGATAATACAGCTAGAATGATTTCTGTTATCTGAAATTAAACTTTAACCAATACAGTGTATTTAAAGTCAACTCAACAAAAGTAGTTGGGTCTTTCCTGCAATGAATGTTCAACGGAAAGACACAGATCAACTTTCATCATATTCTTACATGTATTTATCATTATTTTTACACATAGTACCCTATCAACTTAAAACTTTTTTGAAATCACAAAAGACATTCCTGATTCAAAACTAAGACAGCTCTGGGAAAAGAAAATGAAGAAATCCTGAGAACATAGTTTAAAAAATACTAACACTACATTGTTTCTGAAAGAAAGATTCCACACTTCAGTTTAAAAGCAAATGTTTATTTTTCCATATAAATTACATATGTGATTCATATGTCATTCATTCTCTACACCTAGTATTAACCTTAAAACTGGCTAATTTTCCAATTTTCTACACTTGTCTATTTTCTCAAATACTTTCTTCTTTCTCACTGCACTAATCCAGACCTCAACACTCACACCTGGATTAACAAGTTTCCTTACTCCTCTTTGACTCTAGACTCTCATCTTTACAATCATTTGTAAACTTCTTTCTACTCCCAATACCTCTATTTAGGACATTCTTACATAAAGTCTTTTGATTCCTCACGTTCTCAATGATCTCCCTTGAGTCTTGCGGTTAACTTCTACCACACTAATATTAGCCACCACAACTGAACACTTCATTTTAAACACACATTATACCCTCATACATGTAATTTCCTATTCTTTACTAATATTCTATACTATAAACTCACTAGAGGTATGCATATTGCATTTTTTCATACATACAGGGCCTAGAAAAAATATTAGGTGACAAATGAAAGGAAAAGAAAACATACTGTGTGTTTAGCTTTTATCCACCACAATACCTAATACTTTTTTCATGCTTGAAGCAAATTTTGGTCAGGAAAGTATATACTGCCTCAGTGAATTTCCACTGTCTACCTGGATAACATATTTCCATAAAAATATGAAGATAATTAATATACAACTGCCTTTAGTAATCAGGGCAATTTGCTTTTCATAGTTTTGCTTCATACTATTTAGTTGATCATAAAATCTCAATTTTTCCAAGTATTAAAAAATCCATTTATTTATTTTGAGGAGGCTACTGAGAACATAATCACTTTTACTTCAAATCATTCTCATAACTCCTATGAAAAGTGAGCAACATAAATGAAAGATCATTACCCTGCTGATAAGGTGCTGGTTCAAATGGTGGAGCAGCTCCTCTGGGATCTTGGTAATAAACATCTGCCTGCTGTGCTGGATATATCTGAGAACCTCGTGGTACCATCTGAAGTGGTTTGGTGACAGGTATAGGGGGCAGGTCTGCTGGCCCTCTTGGAGGTACAGGATGTGGATTCACAGGCAGGGCGGAAATACTCTTAGGGACAGATTCTAGCCTATGGGAGCAAGATTCTGCAAGTCAATTTTAAAGTCTTGAAAATACTTCTAATGTACACAAATTGTTAAATCTAAAAAAAAATCACCATAGTTTGGGAAACTGGTTTCTTCCAATAGCCATTCCTTCTGAAAAATTTGTAAACTTTGATCTTATTTCACAAATGCTAAATGTTTCTCAAAAATCACTGGCACAGGAAATAGAAATAAAACACAACAAAATAAAGCCCCTTAAATAAGGATTTCTTCCCCACAAAACAAAATATTGATTATTGTTTCTCCCCTCTATTTTATGTCTATAAAGAAACTACTTTAAATAAAAGTTAGGTAAAACAACGTACAGGTCAGGAGGGGATCCAGGGGCACTACTGCTCAGGTGATCTATCTTTCCTGGTTTCAGACTAGAATCGTAGCTAGGGTCTGTCCCTCGTGGAATCAGCTGTGTCACTGTATTCCCTGCTGATACAATTCCATTTGGCAGAGCAGGGGGTTTTCTGCTAGGCAGATCCACTGCAGCTTCGTCTGGAAGGATAGCTGCTGAAGGCAGGCCCACCTCATTAAGTTGACCCAAAGAGGCACTCAGGGGTCTTCTGGGAACCAGGCGTTTGTTCATTTTACGAAATCTATATAAAAAGCAAGGCAAACACCAAAAATCAAAACTGTAAAAGCAAAAGCAAGATCACCAACTAAAATGTATTTAAGATAAAGAGATAAAGGAAAAGACTCCCAACACATTTTCTAGAAATTCTCTTGAAACACTGGCTCTAACTATCAACTTGAAAACCTGTGAGGAGTTCCTGTCATGGCTCAGCAGAAACAAATCTGACTAGCACCCACGATGATGCAGGTTTAATCCCTGGCCTCGCTCAGTGGTTTTAAGGATCCAGTGTTGCCGTGAGCAGCGGTGTAGGTTGCAGGCGCGGCTCAGATGCCCTGTGGCTATGGCTGTGGCGCAGGCCAGCCGCTATAGCTCTGAATCAACCCCTTGCCTGGGAACTTCCATATGCTGCAGGTGTGGACCTAAAAAAATAAACGAAAAAACCCTAGGGACAACCTAAAATGTAGTGAGAAATGAATAGTAGTGAATAATAGTGCTGGAGGCCAGGGATCAAACCCAAATCCTCATAGACACTAGTTGGGTTCATTTCCGCTCAGCCACAACAGGAACTCCTGTCTAATCCCTGTTGAAGACTTCCCTCCTGTCCCCGAATTTTCCTGGCTATTAGCATATATTTTTTCTTCCAAATGAATGATTTTCTTAGGTCCCCCAAATCATCATGTTAAGATTCTAACTGGGGGAGTTTATGTTGTCTAGCAGCAGTAATCAACTGACTAGTATCCATGAGGATAAAGGTTTGATCCCTGGCCCTCCTCAGTGGGTTATGAATACAGCCTTGTATGAGCTGTGGGGTAAATTGCAGACCTGGCTCAGATCTGGAGTTGCTGTAGTTGTGCCATAGGCCAGCAGCTGCAGTTCTGACTGACCCCTAACCTGGGAGCTTCCATATGCTGCAGTAGTAGCTGTAAAAAAAAAAAAAAAAAAATCGAATTGGGATTTCTGTTTAAGAGAGAATAGAACTTTTATGACGACTTTTTTTTTTTTTTTTTGCTTTTTTAGGGCTGCACTGACAGCATATGGATGTTCCCAGGCTAGGGGTAGAATTGGAGCTACAGCTGCCAGCCTATGCCACAGCCACAGCAACACAGGACCCAAGCCATGTCTGTGACCTACACCACAGCTCACAGCAATGCCAGGCCCTTAACACACTGAGCAAGGACAGGGATCGAATCTGCACCCAGGGATCGAATCTGCACCCTCACGGATCCTAGTTGGGTTACCACTTGAGCCATGATGGGAACTCCCTATAATGACAATTCCGAACCACGAACCTGGTATACTTTTTCACTTACTCAATTCTTATGTTCCTAGATAGTTTACTAATTCAATTCAATATAGATCCTGGATATTCCTTATTAGTTTATTTTTTGGTATTTATCTTTTTTTGTTTTTAATGCTAATGCAAAAGAGATCATTATTAATGGCACCTCAATTTTTAACTGCTTATGTTTCCCTTTTTAGTTTATATGAGAGCAATTCATTTTTGTAAACTAATTTTCTTTTAACCTTACTAAATTCTTGTTTCTTTTGTTTCTAGTATTCCTCTTGAGTTTCCCCATGTAATGATATTGGCTATTTTATTCTCTTGTTTACAGCTATTACTTCCAGAATGTTAAATAACTGTTTTTACTAAAAAAAAAATATTTCCCATAATTTTGTTTCTAATAAGACTGAATCTATTAATTTAATATCAATTAAGCACCATGCTATCATGCTGGCTTTTGATTTGATGTAATTATCATGTGGGGAAAATGTCTATAATATTTTTGTTCTACTAAGGGATCTTGACCTATTACAGACATTAGATATTATTCAAATGCCTTTTGGCATCTCTAGGTATGATTATATGGTTATCACATCCATTCTTCTCTAACCCACAGTAATTATACTGTACAATCTCTGCACTTGGTAATGTCTATTTTAATGTATTACTGAATTATAAGTTTTAATATTTGGGACTTAAGAAATATTAATATATGAGATAGATTTGTAGTTTAATTGTGCTACCTTTGTAAAATTTAGTGTCAGTGTTACACTGATTTTATAAAAGAATTAAGAGGTTTTCCTTTCCATCTACCATGTGCTGGAAATTTAACATCACTTGAAATTCAAAAAAAATCTGTGAAACTGAGCCTGGCAATAAATTATTTTTTTTCAGGGCTGCACTTATGGCATATGGAAATTCCTAGGCAGGCTAGGGGTCAACTCAGAGCTGTAGCTGCAGCCTATGCCACAGCCACAGCCACACCAGATCTGAGCTGCACCTGTGACCTACACCACAGCTCACAGCAATGCCGGATCCTTAACCCATAGAGTGAGGCCAGGGATTGAACCCGAATCTTTGTGGATACTACTTGGGTTCTTAACTTGCTGAGCCACAATGGGAATTCCTGTGAATAAATTCTTTTCTTTTCTTTTTTTTTTTTTTAAATTGCAGTATAGCTGATTTACAATGTTGTGTTAATTTCTGCCTTACAGCAAAGTGATTCTGTTACACATTTATATACACTGTTTAGAAAACATTCTTTTTCATTATGGTTTATCACATGACACTGAATATAGTTCTCTGCGCTATACCGTAGGATTTTGTTGTTTATCCCTTTCATGCAAATTTTTCCATCAGAAATGCATTATTCAATTAGTTAAAATCAAAGTTGATGAACACTGTTAGAATTTTAATTTTTACTTATTGATTCCATCTTATTCTGTAACAAGTTATTAGGAGGTGTTCCCTCATGGCTCAGTGGGTTAACGACCCAGCATTGTCACTGCTGTGGCTTGGGTTTGATCTCTGGCCTGGAAACTTATGCATGCCACAGGTGAGAGCAAAAAACAAACAAACAAACACTGATTATTAATAAAAAAAAAAAAGTAAAGAAAAACAAGAGTCTGATGATTTTAGCACTTACTTTTCCAGTTCCTCCTGTGAGTGTGCAAATGTACAGCTGGCCCCACGAGGACATCCTCCTCTCTGCTTCATGTCTCGACACATGTATGTTTTATATTTGCTATGCTGTGGAGGCTAAGACCAAAATGAAAACTTGAGCCATTAAAAAAAAAAATGTATGTTCATGTAGCCATTTTTGGATCTTGATAAACTAGATGAATAACTCAGACTAATTCATACACTTAGCTAGACTGCCCAGATCAAAAGAGCTGAAAAGCAATCCTGTCTGAACTGAGGTCTTAAAGAGTCCAAAAACAGATCAAATAAATGTAGTCCTGATTTTTTCTTTTTATGTTTTGCTTTTTAGAGCCACAGGTGTGGCAGCATTTAGAAGTTTCCAGACTACGGGTCGAATCAGAGCTAGAGCTGCCGGCCTCTACCACAGCCACAGCAATGTCAGATCAGAGCTGCGTCTGTGACCTGCACTGCAGCTTGCGGCAACACTGGATCCTCAACACACTGAGAAAGGCCAGGGATCAAACCCGCGTCCTCATGGATACTAGCTGGGTTTGTTTCCAGTGAGCCACAACAGAAATGCCCTGATACTTTAATATTAATTATCAAACATGTAACATTACATAAATTCTTAATTCTTTCTCATGTGGATTCTATGATCGTCTTTTCAACGTTTTATAGTGAACAAACCATTGGAATTTAAGACTTGATATTTAGACTGTCTTTTAATATTTGTCTTGGACAATGTACAATATAGTTATATTTATAATTATGTTTCCTTATAATATACTACAAATCTACAATAGGCAGAACTTAAAGTTAATATTATCTCTGCAACATTCTTCATGATGTCTAAAATATATATATATATATATATATATATATATATTTTTTTTTTTTTTTTGGGCCATACTGGTGGCATGTGGAAGTTCCTGGGCCAGGGATTGAACACATCCATAGCAGCAAGCTGAGCAGCTACAGTGACAACACCAGATCCTAAGCCACTATGCCACAAAAGAACTCTGAGTTTTCCAAATTTCTGAATCATAAAATAAAGCTCTGATCTGTGCTTAGATTGGGAAAATTGTGTCCATATTTTTCTGTGTAGCAGGACACTTTTAATATATAGTGAACTTAACATATTCTGAGGGCAAAATGAGATTATTGGAAGTAAAATTAAAAACCCTAGCCAGGAGTTCCTGTCGTGGTGCAGTGAAAACAAATCTGACTAGGAACCTTTAGGTTGTGGGTTTAATCCCTGGCCTCGCTCAGTGGGTGAAGGATCCCGTGTTGCCATGAGCTGTGGTCTACGTCACAGATGCAGCTCAGATCTGGCGTTGTTGTGGCTGTGGTGTAGGCCGGCAGCTGTAGCTCCGATTAGACCCCTAGCCTGGGAACCTCCATATGTCTCAGGTGCGGCCCCAAAAAGCAAAAAAACCCAAAAACAAACAAACAAACAAACAAAAAAACACAACCTCTAGCCATAACACAGCTATCTTACTTTACTGACATATATTTTACTTTGAAGTATTTGAGTAAAATTTTGCCCACTTGGTATAACAGACATTACAAGTGAAAAAATACTTAAATACTAATCAGAAAAGGCATTTACAAAATATGTAAACAGTATTGGAGAGATATAGCATTAGAGCTAAAAAGTGATATCTACTATCAAATTGAAATGCAGTAATAACAAAAGAGAATAATTTTACATAAGTGGAATACCTTGAGCACAGACTCAAATGCTGCTATGTCCAAACATTCCACCACAACATTAGACCAATGATGATCATTTAATTTCAGTGTTGTTAGATAAAATTCCTAGACTAATCCATACACTGGCTGTTTACTATCAAACTATATAAATCTTACAATTTTTGTTACATTCTTCATGATGTTTAATGGAACAGGGAGTTAAAAACTAAAACTAAAAATTAAAAAATAGGTTTTTAATTTTTAGTTTGATTTCTAGTTTTCACAGAGTCTCAAAATATTCATGTCGTCTTGTTGGTTTTGTTTGTATCTGTAAGGATGGTCACAGTGCCTTACTCACCTGCTGTTGATCTGCTCCTTTTTTGCTGTGATTCTGGATATAATCAACCAGGCCATGTACCACTGTACGCACAGCAACCAGCCCATTTTCTAGCTGTTCCCAAGTAGGAGGAGGAGCATCTACAAAACAAAGCAAAAAATTTTAAGTATTTTTATTCAATGTTCTGCCCAATATTAGTAAAGGAGTTAGTGTTAGCACTTCAGTGAAATCAGTAAATGTTTTGTATAGCTTTTCATGAGCTTATTCACCTAAACATCCTTTTAATTTATTTCATTTTTAAATTTTTGTCTTTTTAGGACTGTACCTGTGCATATGGAAGTTCCCAGGCCAGGGGTCAAATTGGAATTGTAGCTGCCAGCCTAAACCACAGCAACAGCAACACTGGATCCGAGCCATGTCTGCAACCTACAATCACAGCTCGTGGCAACACTGGATCCTTAACCCACTGAGCAAGGCCAGGGATCAAACCCGAATCCTCATGGATACCAGTTGGGTTTGTTACCACTGAGCCACAATGGGAACTCCCTAAACATCATTTTAAAGGAATAAATATATTCTTTTAAAGCTGGGGTTGCAAACTAAAATAACTACAGGAATAGTAAAGGTAACATAAAGAAATTAAGTAGGCCAGATAATAAATTGGGAACTGTTATCAGACCATCATTGTTGAAAATGACAACAGTGACAGAGACTGTTGAACCGAAGAGTATGTCTCACAGCTAAGGTTACGATTACTATTCAACTGTAGCTGATTGTTGTTATGTGAAGATGCAAGGCAGATACACCACTATTTTCCGGAAAAAATGAAATTTGAGATTTTCATGTAAAATTATCTAGTTTTAAGTGTTGAGAGTATCATGCAGACCAACACTTTATGGATCAAAAAAACATAACTACAGCTGCCTACAGCCATCAATCTGTAATGTCTACTTTGAAATTTTGTAAAATTTTTTTGTGTAAACAGGATAATAAAAAGTTTACTAGAAGAACTATTATATAAAGCAACTCTGTTATATACCCTCTTCATTTAGTAAGTACTGTGATCTTATAAAGGTAAAAATTAATTATAAGGCTAAATATGAAGTGTTTTCTAAAGGAAATATAAAATGAAATGAGAACACATAATGTAGAAATGAGTTGTTTTTGCAAGACTGAAAAATTTCTAGGTGATGGCATTTGAACTAGGCTTTAAAGGACACGTGGAATTTCAACAGAAAAATAAAGGATGGAGATATAAAGTAAACAGTCATCTTTGAAGTATTTTATGGAACATCTACTATTTCAGGTATTATTCTACTTGCTGGAAGCAGCAGCAATCAAACAAAAATCTCTATTATGTCCAAGCAGAAGAGCCAGACAATAAGTAAAATAATCAAAATACAGAATATTTAGATAATGATTAACTGAATAAATAGAGCAAAAAAAGGGAGTGGAACAGGTATGTGTAAAATTTTAGACAGGGTTGTGTCTTTGAGAAGGTTACCTCTGATAAAGACCTGAAAATAGGGGTAGAGTATGTCTTGTGGATATAATAGGATGAGAAGAAAAATATTCTAAGAATTGGAAGAGTAAGAGCAAAGGCCTCAATATAGGAGTATGCCTGGCATGTTTGTGGAGGTAAAATCTGGAATGAATTAGGTGGGGAAAAAAGTAAAAGAAATTGGGAGAGAGAGAAAGGAAGACCAGATCATGTGAGGCCTGGTAGGTCATAGAAAAGCCTGGCTTTTACTGAGCGTGGAAAGTACTAGAGAGTTTTTGAGCAGAGGGATAACAGGATCACTCTGGCTCTTGTGCTAAAACCAGACAGCAGGAGACTATTCCTTAATCCATGAAGAGAGAGGAGGGTGGTGGCAGTAAAGGTGATAAGTAGATGAATTCTGAATGGATTTTAAAGGTAGGGCCTATAGGATATGCTGATAGATCAGAAGTACCTTATGAGAAAAAGAAGAGTTATCTCCAACGTGTTAGGACTAAGAAACGGAAGGATGGAATTGCCACTACCGGGGATGGTAGATGGATGGGGGTTGTAATTCACTTTTGAAATTCTTTTTTTGGTGGTGGGGGGGGGCTGTGCCTGTAGTATGTAGAAGTTTCCAGGCTAGGAACTGAAAACCGATGCTGTAGCAGCAACCCAAGCCACTGAGACAAAACCAGATCCTTAACCTGCCGTACCACAAGAGAAGGCCTTGACATTCTTGTTAGATATTCAAGTATAACCATTGGATACTGAGTAGGCAGGTTGACATACCAAAGAATTCACCAAGAAGGTTTGGGCTGTACATACCATGTTATACAGATTCTAAAACATCATCAATCAAAACACCATTGTTTTATGTGCTACCAAAACAGAAAAGACTGCTAATTAACACATCATTAATTATACAAATGTATCCCAATTTCGGAAATGCTAAAATCTGAAAAAAGTAGGCTTCAGAAATGATGAAATATAGTAAATGTGTGAGTAATATAAATAATATTTAAAGCTATGAGACTAGATGAGGTTACCTAGGAGCTGAGTATAAATAGAAAAGAGAAGGGATATAAGGATTACATTCTGGAAGCCTCCAAGGGTTAGAGGTTATGGGGGGTCCGGGCAGGGGGGAGGTTAGAAGATATGAAAAAAAAAAAGAAAAAAAGAAAAATTTAGAGGTTATGGAGATGAGATGAAATCGGCAAAAGAGGCTAAGAAGGAGGGTCCAATAAAGTAAGAAGAAAACTAAGAGAGTGTGGTGGTGGTCTGGAAGCCAAGTGAAAAGAGTGGTACAAGAAATAGAGAGTAAACAAAGTTAAATGCTGCTAACAGGTCAAAGAGAACGAAGAATTTCCATTTGGAATTAGCATTTGTGACCTCGACAAAAACAATTCTAATTGAGTGGTAGAGATAAATGCCTGTTTGGAGTATTTAAGAAAGTGCTATAAAAAGGAGAGAACTGGAGTGGTAGATAGATGGTAAATGGTGTCAACACTGGGTTCTGAAGAGAGGGACAAAAGTATGTTTGTATGTTGACAGAGATACTCTAACAGAGAAGGCAAACTCCAGACATAAGAAACAGAGGATACTAGAGGGGTATATCTGACAAAATGACATTAGTACAAGAACAGAGAGGGTGGCCTTAGCTAGAAGTACAGACAAATGTAGTGAGTTTGTGACATGCTTTTCTGATTGCTCAGAATGATCAAAGCACAGAAGTGGAGGAGTTCCTGTCCATGGCTCAGTGGTAACGAACCTGACTAGTACCCATGAGGACATGGGTTGGATCCCTGGTGTCACTCAGTGGATTAAGGACCTGGTGTTGCCATGAGCTGTGGTGTAGGTTGCAGATACAGCTCAGATCCTGTGTGGCTGTGGCTGTGGCTGTGGCTGGCAGCTACAGCTCCTATTTGACCCCTAGCCTGGGAACTTCCATATGCCATGGGTGTGGCCCTAGAAAGTTAAAAAAAAAAAAAGAAAAAGCACAGAAGTGGAAAAAAGAAAATTACTGTGTTCTAGGAATAGATCTTAACTGGTTTGATTAAGCAATTTTGGTAGTAAAATGACTATCACGCTCAAGAGTTCCAAACCTTATTCTATACGCAATGGGGTGTCACTGAAAATTTACAAGTGTAGAAATAAGATCAGAGATGCGATTTACTTTGCAGCAGTAAGTATACTGCATTGGAAGAATTAAAAGGAGAGAAGAAAAGGAAAGGCATTTAGTCTCAGGAAAAGGAATGAGGTTCATACTGAGGCAGTATCAATAGGTACGGAATAGAGGGATATTGTGATAGTACAGATAAATCCCATTGTCTGAAATGCTATGTAAATGAAAGGAAAAGATAGGAAGACAAAAGACTCAGATTTTAAGCTTCCTTATACAATCAGAAAATGAGGTCATTTATAGAGAAAGGGAGGGAACACAGGAGGAGGAACAGGTAACAAGTGAAGATAAGTCTGCTTCACAACACAGAGAAGATGGAAAATCTCAGAAAATATTTGGAAAAGTAGGTCTGGAGTGATGAAAAGATAATAGTGATAGAGATATTTGGGAGTCTATTACCTATAAAGAACTAATACCTACCTGACGCTGAGAATGAATGACCATCACCAATAGAGAGGGCAGAGAAAAAAGAATTCTAAGAACACAACCAGCCTATTCCTTAGGGGGCAAGAGAAGAAAGAGTGGTCAAAATAAAAACAACATGCATTCAGACAGGTCAGAAGAGAATCATAAAGCTTCAGAAAGATAATATATCAGAAAAGTTTATATCAAGGATGCAGTCAACAACATTATCAAATGCTGAAGACAAATCGAGTAATTTTTAAGGACAGAAAAGATGACTTTGGAATTAGAAACTAGGAAATTTCTACTGAATGTTAAGAGTTTTAGTTGAGTAGTAGGACGAAACATAGGGAACAGCAATGGGATATAATCTAACATATCCCACATGTAAGTATCAGGTGAAAATAAGGGCTGGGTGACCTTCAGGTCAAGGAGAAGGAGTAGGAAATGTGACAAAGTATACATGGGAGAGAGGATATGTGATGGAACTAGATATAGTAGAAAAGGGAAAGGTGGAACCAAAAAAATGTAACTAAGTACATATGGTATAGAAAAAAATGAGAAAACCTGACTAAATAATTGGTAAAATACAGCACAATTGGTAAAATACAGCACAATTTTGTGATGGGAGGAGGAGGAAATATAAAGGACCCCAGAGAGAAACTATTTTCCTGCTGAAGTGTATGGCATAGTAAAAAGTATTAAATAAATACTAGTTGAAGTAATAAAGAGACAGACAAGATTGGGGCCAGAAACTTAAATCCTACAGAAAAGATTCGGATTTACTACTCTAGGAAATGCTAAAGGAATATAATAAGAGATAATTAAAAGAATCACTGAACAGCACTAAGGCACATAAAAAATAGTCCATTAACCTCCCCTGGATTTACCTGGACTAGGATCAATGTTTGCTAATAGCTCCAAATGAGGTCTTAGTCGATTCAAGTTTGCTGGATCTCCAGTCCGCTGGAGAGCAATTGTTAGTTCCTGGACACTTTGTGCAAAAGAGGCTGGGGTCTGCAACTTAAAAAAAGGTAAATATTAACTTCTCCAAAGACCATATAAGCTTTTAGAAATAAAGATTTACAATATAATTTTGTGATTTATTACATTTAACTTTTACCCTCCTACACATCCCATGCCTTGTCCAGTTTGGATTACTTGCTCCTGAACAAACCCTGCACTTCTCTGCATCTACAGGTTGGCGTGTTGACTGGTATACTTTATACTCTCTTTCCTCTGCCATCATATTCTTTAATTGTGAGATTTTCTCAACTCTTCAACTTGGAAGTACTCTTTACATTTCATGTTCTTACAGCACTAAGTTTGGCTTCCGGGGTCCTTCCAAATAATTGAATTTGGAAATACAGTCTAGAGATAATGCTATACAACAGCCAGAATAATGAAAGTGAACTCAAACTGAGTCCGAATTCAAGTTCCATCACTGACCAAGGATTATGACATCAGATATAGCCTATACAGACTTGATCTATAGTCCATCTGTTGTACAGACTAAATAATTTCAAAAGTTCATTCTAGCTAAAGGAAAAAAACCCTATATTAGTTTGGGATTCTTTGAAGATATCAGGCTGTGTATTTTCCTAAGGCTTAATGACACATGTACTTGCTGGCCATTACATACGACTTTTAAAGGAAAAAAAAAAAAAGGTGATAGTAAGCAAGGGTTCTTAGAAACATTAGGCCCTCTGTGTAGTTTATTAATATAGATGAGGGCCACTCTCACTTTTTGAAATGGACTGCATTCTGTCTATGGAAGGTGTATCTATCTAAATAAACTTGCTTTCACTTAAAATATATACCTGTATATTTATATGAAAATTTTTCCCACCCCACCCGAAGGCCATTCTAAAAGATAATTTTTTAAAAAGCATACATTTTATTTTTATTTATTTATTTTTGTTTTAGGGCTGCACCTGTGGCATATGGAAGTTCCCAGGCTAGGGGTCAAATCAGAGCTATAGCTGCCAGCCTACACCATAGCCACAGCAACGTGGGATCCAAGCCTTGTCAGTGACTTACGCCATACTCACGGCAACATAGGATTCCTGACTCACTGAGTGAGGCCAGGGATCGAATCTGCATCCTCCTGGATACTGGTCGGATTCATTTTCACTGCAGCACAACAGGAACTCCCCATCTTATTTTTAGTCTTTTTAGGCCGTACCCATGGCATATATAAGTTCCCAGGTTAGGGGCTGAATTGGAGCTGCAGCTTCCAGCCTACACCACAGCCACAGCAACGCAGGATCAGAGCCACATCTGTGACCTACATCGCAGCTCATGGCAATGCTGGATCCTTAACCCACTGAGCAAGGCCAGGGATTGAACCCATGTCCTCATGGATACTAGTTGGGTTTGTTACCACTGAGCCACGACAGGAATCCACCCCCCCTCAAAAGCACACATTTTAAAAATATGAAATAACACAACTAGTCATTAAAATGTTGATATGGAGTTCCCTGATGGCCTAGCCATAAAGGGTGTGGGGTTGTCACTGCTGTGTATTTACCATTGAGACTTAACAAATATATTTCCATTAAAATTTTTTAAAAGAAATTAAATGTTATTTAATAGCTGAAGAGAGTCTGTCTGTCCTGACATATAATTTTAATGGCGATGTACCAGTGTTCTGAGCAGATATATTTTTATATATTTTTCTTCAGGTACAGCTGATTTATAATGTGTTAATTTCTGCTGTACAGCAAAGTGATTCTTTTTTCAATATATTCTTTTCCATTATGGTTTATCATAGGACACTGAATATAGTTCTCTGTGCTACACAGCAGGACCTTGTTGTTTATCCCTTCTGTGTGTAATAGCTTACATGTGCTAACCCCTACTTCCCATGTCATCCCTCTCACAACACCCTCCTCCTCCTTGGCAACCACAAGTCTGTGCTCCTAGTCCATGAGTCTGTTTCTGTCTTATAGATAGATTCATTTGTGTCATGTTTTAAATTCCAGATATAAGTGATATATCATATACTATTTGCCTTTCTCTTTTTGCCTTACTTCACTTAGTATGATAATCTCTAGTTTCATCCATGTTCTGAGCAGATCCATCTTAACTTCTTTACCTTATTTTGTCCTTTGTAAATAATATAGCAATTAATACCTTTCAGTGCATAACCTTTTTGAAAGTTTGGATTATTCTCTTAAAATAAATTCCTGGAAAAACTAAGTCAAATTCCTGATCAAAAGACATGAATATTTTGAAGTTTTATACACTGACAAATTGTTTACCAAAAGATTTGTAATTCATTTTACAAACCATCAGCAATGAATCAAAATACATGTTTCTTTACAAATTTAACAGGCAATACTTGGCATATCACTGTTTTAAACATGTATTTAATTATTATTGGTGATTATCCCCCAAATTAGATATACTTCCTCTTTGTAAACTGTTAATTCATGTTTTTTTGTCTACTAATTTTTTTAATCACTTTTTTTTTGCAATACACTTTATTTTATTTTATTTTAATTTTTTTTTTGTCTTTTTGCCATTTCTTGGGCCACTCCCGCGGCATATGGAGGTTCCCAGGCTAGGGGTCGAATCGGAGCTGCAGCCGCCGGCCTACACCAGAGTCACAGCAACGCGGGATCCGAACCGCACCTGCAATCCACACCACAGCTCACGGCAACGCCGGATCCTTAACCCACTGAGCGAGGCCAGGGATCAAACCCGCAACCTCATGGTTCCTAGTCGGATTCGTTAACCACTGCGCCACGACGGGAACTCCTACTCTGCTTTTCTTATCACCTTAATAAACCCTCTATTTGCAGTGTCCAATACAGTAGCCATTAGCAACAAAAGCCTATTAAAAATTGTAAGTAAAATAAAAATTTTACTTCATCAGTCACATGTCAAATATTTAATAGCCAAATGTGGTTAGTGATTACCATATTGGACGATACTGTATACAGAACATTTTCATTATCACAGTAAGGTCTACTGCTCTATATAAGATGTCACGATGCAAAGTTCACTCAGCAAATTTGGTTATATGAAGGTTTAAGATATTAATTCAAATTACTTGGAGTTCCCTTCACGGAGCAGCGGAAATGAATTTGACTAGGAACCAAGAGGTTGCAGGTTCGATTCCTGGCCTCGCTCAGTGGGTTAAGGATCTGGTGTTGCCATGAGCTGTGGTGTAGGTCACAGACATGGCTTGGATCCTACACTGCTGTGGCTGTGGCGTAGGCTGGCAGGTGTAGCTCGGACTAGATCCCTAGACAGGGAACCTCCATAGGCTGCAGGTGCAGCCCTAAAAAGTAAAATAAATAAATAAATATTAAAAACCATTGCAATTTTCCCTTAAAATAAAAAAAACCCAAAACCAAATTACTGCTTATGATGTGAGAAAATTATTACAATATATTATAATCCGTCAATTGCCTAATTTCAGACCTAGGAGGTTTTTTTTCTTTTTCTGTTTTTTTGCCTTTTCTAGGGCCACACCTGAGGCATATGGAGGTTCCCAGGCTAGGGCTTGAATTGGAGACAAAAAAATAAATAAATAAATAAAATAAAAATGACAAAAAGAAAGGGGTGGGGTGGGGGTGAGGGGAAACCGAATATTCTGAAGAGAGGTTTAGTGCTTAGGAGTATGGATTCTAGAGTCAGAATCCAAGTTAAAATCCAGCTCTGTCACTTATTACCTATTTTATCCTAAAGAAATATACTTAACCTCCCTCTGTCTCGTTTTTTAAAAAGGCTGTTGAAGAGGACCAAATGAAATTGTTTTTTTTTTTTGGTCTTTTTGCCTTTTCTAGGGCCGCTTCCGCGGCATATGGAGGTTCCTAGGCTAGGGGTCCAATCGGAGCTGTAGCCACCAGCCTACGCCAGAGCCACAGCAATGTGGGATTCAAGCCGCATCTGCGACATACACCACAGCTCAGGCAACTGCCGGATCCTTAACCCACTGAGCAAGGCCAGGGATTGAACCCGCAACCTCATGGTTTCTAGTCAGATTCATTAACCATTGAGCCATGACAGGAACTGCCCAAATGAATTATTTAAAACCACCACAAACACAGTAAGCTCTCAGTAAGTGTTAAATATTATTTCACTTAGGCTACTCTTACATATTGACATTATTTCTCTAAATTAAACGTAGGGTAGACTAATATATAATCACCTCTATAGTTATAATTACTTCAGATAAAATAGTAAAAATCAAGGAAAAGAGTAAAAATTTAAAAAGTTATTGAACATAATATATTTCTACATGGCACTTTAAGGCTTCTATATAGCACTTTCATATATTTCATATTGAATTACAACAAAACGAGTTTAAGTATTACTCTAGTTGTGTTTGTTTTTTGGGCTGTGCCTGCAGCATGCAGAAGTTCCCAGGCCAGGGGATCAAACCCTGATCATAGCAGCAACCCAAGTTACTGCAGTGACAATGCCAGATCCTTACCCTCTGAGCCACATGGGAACTCCAGTATTACTCTAGTTTTTAGAGAATTAAATATAGCTCTAAGAGTCAGAAATAGTGGACACTGACCTAAAATTGGTGTGTACTCAAATGATCTTTTCATCATAACAAAAAACAAAGTAGAAATAACTTTACTGAAAATTTGATCAAACTTAGAATGGTTGGTAACTTATTATGTGAAATCATTCTGGCTAAGAAGAGAAGAAACCTCAATGCAGACATCTTTCAGGCCATTAAATGGCTGCTCCAAGAAAACAAAAAAGGCATTTTGAAAACGGGTTTAACTAACACTAATCAAAACTCAGAAAACAATAAAAGAAAGGAGAGAGGCAATAATAAAACACATATGGGAGACACAAAGGAATCTGACAGAGCACTGGATAAAAGACTGAAACATAATCAAAATCAAATCTTACATGAATATTGTCAAAGATACCTCAATAAAAAACCATTTGAAAGAGTTCCTGTTGTGGCTCAGTGGTAATGAACCTGACTAGCATCCATGAGGACACAGATACTATAGGATCCAGCATTGCCATGAGCTGTGGTGTAGATCACAGATGTGGCTCAGATCTGGCATTGCTGTGGCTGTGGTGTAGGCTGGCAGCTGTGGCTACGATTTGACCCCTAGCCTGGAAACTTCCATATGCCGTGGGTGTGGCCCTAAAAAGAAAAACCAAACCAAACCAAAAAAAAAAAAAAAACCACTTTATATGACCAAACTAGTGTTAAGGTGTGACCTTATGACACCCAGCTACAGTGAATACAATTTATAAGGACCTGACATACAATATTTTCTTTAATATGCATTTGATATACAAATGAATTACCAAATCACGAATAATAAAAACTCCGAGATTAGTTCAAGAAGGAAGAACAAACCAGAGTCTACCTTGTCAATAATAGACTGCATATGAGATTTGTGAGACTGGTCTCCATAAAGCAAAGAGGACCACTGGTCAGGTGCAATTCGTAAGCCTGCTTCCATAGCAATCTGCACTATCTGGGAGTCATGTTCTCGACGCAGAGCTTCATAGGTTCTAAATTCTTCTTTCAGCTGCATCAAAGAAGAGTCTTCATCACGTTTGGTGACCTAATAAGACACATGTAATCCCACACAGTCAGATAAGAAACAAACAGGGTTTATACTTTATATGACAACATATAGATATGAAAATCCTTTGGAAAAAGGAAATATGTAATAATTCTGAAAAACAATGTTTCTTCTTCCTATCTGTGATTTATTACTTTGCCTGGTATTGAGCTAGCTGGTACCATAATTGAAAGAGCTTCAGATGATGGTATAATTCTAAAGATGACTAATTTGTGCTTAGTTTAATTATCCATGGAGTTTGTAAGTTAGGACACCAGTAAGAAAGGGCAAATTATAGAGTTCCCATTGTGGCTCAGTGGTAATGAACCCAACTAATATCCACGAAGATGTGGGTTTGATGCCTGGCCTTGCTCAGTGGGTTAAAGATCCAGCGTTGCCGTAAAGCCATGGTGTATGTTGCAGATGAGGTCAGATCTGGTGTCGCTATGACTGTGGTGTAGGCTGGAAGCTACAGCTCCGACTCCAATTCGACCCCTAGCCTGAGAACTTACATATGCTGCAAGTGTGGCCAAAAAAAAAAAGGGCACATTCTAAGATGCTGGACTGTAATAATTTAATAATAATTATTTTTGGTAATAAAAATAATTGACACTTACTGAGCATGTAGTATGTGCCAGTTAGTGTGTTAGGTTACTTTATTAAGTTATAATGACACATTAACTCATCTAATTCTTTCTGTTTTGTTTTGTTGTTGTTTTTTGTTTGACTTTTTAGGGCTGCACCTGCAGCATATGGAGGTTCCCAGGCTAGGGGTCAAATCAGAGTTGCAGCTGCTAGCATATGCTACAGCCACAGCAATGCCAGATCTGAGCCATGTCTTCAACCTACACCACAGCTCATGGCAATGCCGGATCCTTAACCCACTAAGCAAAGCCAGGGATTGAACCTCTATCCTCCTAGATACTACTTAGTGTCATTCCTGCTGAGCCACAACGGGAACTCCAACTCATTTAATTATTTAAACTTGGTGAGGTAGGTACTATTGGTATCACACATTTTGAGTCAAGCTGGATTTAGGCCAAAGGCTTATTCAATCAAAGTAAAATGATCCATTCTAGTGCAAGATCACCTATATCCTAAAATATTTTACAACATACTTTACCTTGCCCATCTTTTATGCCCACAAAGACTCAAATTCCTCTGGCAGAAAATTTCCATTTTTTTTCCTTTTTATCAAAGAAACTACAGACTATTTTACTCAGGACTTCTGGGTCACAATGACATTATTTTTAAATGTATTCTATTATTATTACAAAAAAGTCTAACTTAAATTTTGTTAGGAAAAGTCCATAGAGAGACCAAATTTTTTTTAAAAAAATCAAGAACTATAGTCACAAAAGCTAAACGTATTTTACCCCATTCAAAGATAAGTTAAAAGACCAAAAGTATGTGTACGTATATGAAAACACCCTCTCAATACAGGTTAAACCTCATCAAAATGTAGAATAAGCGTTCTATATGATGCAGTGGTCCCCTGGACTTGGCTCTCAAAACTCTTAACGTAAACACATTCAAAGATTTCCAAGAGATGCAATGTCTTAAGAATGACCAGAATTATCCTGCAGCTTGAAAAGATTTTTCAATGGCAACAAAAAAGATGCTAAAAAGACACAGCTAGAACACAACTATATAGACATAAACACCTGGTAAAGAATGGAAAATGCTGTCTGAGTTCCATAAAGAAGATAAAATGGGCATTGGTAGACTCTGCCACAGTGAAGTTTAGGGTATGGACCTATTGCGATGAGAGAAGATGAGTTTTTTCATTATTGAGAATGTAGTACAAACTACCACCAAGAGAAGAAAGTAAGTTGACAATGAAATATAGGGAAATAACAATGACCCAATTGAAAAATAACTGGATTTTTACATATAGCAACCTTTTAAAAATTACTACTAAAATTACTTTTAATTAGGATTAAGAGAGTTTCACTTTGGGTGTTCTGGGGTATTTGAGCCCTTTATTTTTCAGAGGGATCAAACCCGCATCCTTGTGGTTCCTAGTCAGATTCGTTTCCACTGCAGCATGACAGGAATTCCCTACCCTGGCGTAGGCCGGAAGCTGTAGCTCCGACTGGACTGGACCCCTAGCCTGGGAACCACCATATGCTGTGGGTACGGCCCTAAAAAGCAAAAAAGCAAAAAACAAAAAACAAAAACAAAAAAACAATTTTTTTGAGACATGCCTCCTTGGCCCACTAAGTACTCGTTTTGTGTGTTGTGTCAAAAGCCAAGAAGCCTTGAAAACAGAATGAATAATAAATGGTACATGCTGGGCACCAATGTTTGAAGTAGTGCTGATTCACTGTGGGATACAAAGAACTATGTCCAGCATTACTGTATATACTGAAACTGAAGTGGCCTATAGAGCTCCAGTACAGTGTATGTGGAGTTACATAAGGAGCAAACAGCCAAATAAAATGTATTCTTGCTTCAATGACTCTCTCTCTCTTTAGACCAATTCTGTTAGTAGTTTTGGTGGAAAACTGACATAGCTTATTATATTAGTCTCTTCAAATACAGAAAACTATAAGCCTTGATTTATGGTGTTCAATGTCTAACATAAAATTCAATACAACAAGACTTAACTTTAATAGTCACCATTTACATTCTTTAAAAGAAAAATTGCTAAAATTTTATGAAAAGATACAGGCAGCTTTATTAAACTCAAAGTTTTATTACTTTAGTGTGGAAAAAAAAGTTTCCTTTCAAGCTGAAATTTAACACTGGTTCATACCTTGAAGCAGGAGGCTCTATAAAGAAGTTGGACAACATGACCAATGCTAGTTTTAGATGCTTGAGGAAATCGTGGCTCCAATCTTTGCACCACAAAGAGAACTAATACTTTTCTTGACAAAGCAGAACCATCTTCTAAGGCGAGGAGAACCAGCTTTAGAGCTTCCTCCTGCATTGCTAGAAAAGTTGAGCAAAACCAAAACTTATCATGTACAGGAGATAAGATAAATCCATTTCTTAGAGGGCAATATTTAATCATTTCTGCAGGTACCACTTAATTAATGGGCAACACAACAAGAGATATTCAGTTATACTTTTGAACCATTTTAGGGCACTTTTATATTATATGCCGTGTACTATATTTAAGAAAGTAGATAAAAGATTAATACAGTTAAAGAAAACTTGTATCAAAATATATAAACTTATGGCATTAAGAAAAAAGTTTTAAGCATTCTGAAAAACTGACATGGAATTACCCATGGCATGATTGTGGGATACTACTTGATAACAGAATATTGCCGAGAACTAGCCTTTGCACATTACCTATAGATTCTAAACTGTACTTTTAGAATTGCTAGTATAGTAAAAATTAAACTTTAATTTTATACCTGGTCCAAGGAACTGGCAGCCCCTAGCCCTGACTGCTGCCCAAAGATTGGAAGAGAGTTGCTGAGGATTCTGGTGCTGGAGAATGAGTTCTGTAACTGTTCGTTCACCTAAAGATCGAGCTGCCCTCATGGCACGAATCCTGCCTTCTTCTTCCACAAGTTGGCAGTGGACCAGAGTCACCAGCTTCCTCTGCATTGGGCGACTGAGAACACTCTGAGTAGTGCTATTCAGACCCACTCCTTTAAAAGAGAATAAAAAATGATTTCTAGATTTACGGTGCAATTTTAGAGTCCAGGAAAACCTCCTCTGATGGGCTGATTGATCTAAGGGTATATGGGATAGTTCTGGGTTCTATCGGACTATTTAAAATAAACAATAAAAATTATACAAGTGAAGCCTATACAAAAGGTGTTACACTTGTTAGATATTAAATATACTATTATTCATTTTAATCATGAAAGAATAAAGAAAAAAAGGCCAGTCAATATTCAATATTAATATTTAGTTTAAGACCCAAATATTGAAGGTCCTAACAGGTCTGGAATACTTCATAGTAATCTCACTTTAATGAAAAAAACAAGACATAAGGCAAGGCAGTAATGGCAACTTTCAATTGTATTATATCCCCAACAGCAAACCACATAAAACTGGATAGAAAACAAACAATTCAGATTTGTTAAATGATAGACAGCCCATCTGAAATCACTAGTACATGTATACTTACTCATGCAACTCATTCAGAAAATGTTCCCAACATCACATAAGCTTTAAACTCACTACTTTGTCTGACGTAGTTTGTAATGATATTATTTACTATCAGTGGGTTTGGTTTACAATAAATAAATGAATTTCGTTAACATTCACCCACAATTTTTATGGTAACAAAAGCATCTGTAATGAACATGTGCTTAGCATAGATAATATAACCTGATTTACCTCTAGCACTGCTGAGTGGTTTCAGGTACAGTGCTAATTCTTCAACACATTTCTTGGCTTCCTCATAATGCTTTGTATCTTCAACTCCACTACACAAAGTAATGGGCTGCTGCTCAGGGACCTAGAGGTCAAAAAAAAAAGGTGTGTCTGAGTGCTAGTTAATTAAAACCAAATGTTTTATCAAGTATATTTATGCACTCCTACTCTAACAGGGGTAATATCAAAACTCCCATTAAATCTACTGAAGTTTTTCAAAAGATTGTCTCTATACATATAAATTATTGCATTTTAAAATTTGTTTTGTTCTATGACAGCTTTATAATGACATAATTTGCATACCATATAATTGACCCACTTAAAGTATATAATTCAGTGACTTTAAGCATATTCACAGTTATGCAACCAACACAATTTTATATACCTTCATCTTTCTTTATTTATAGCCTTTAAAGTTTATTTTGTCTGATATGAATACAGCAACCCTTTGCTTTATCATTTCCATTTACATGAAATATCTTTTTCCAACTCCTCATTTTCTTTTTTTTTTTTTTGTATTTTTGCCTTTTCCAGGGCCGCATGTGTGGCATATGGAGGTTCCCGGGCGAGGGGTCTAATTGAGCTGTAGACACTGGCCTACGCCAGAGCCCCAGCAACGCAGGATCCGAGCCGCGACCTACACCACAACTCACGGCAACGCCAGATCCTTAACCCACTGAGCAAGGCCAGAGATTGAACCCACAACTTCATGGTTCCTAGTCAGATTCGTTAACCACTGAGCCACGACGGGAACTCCCAACTCCTCATTTTCAATCTATGTGTTTTTTGCCCTAAAATGAGTCTCTAGTAGGCAGCGTATTGTAGGCCCTTGTTTTTTTTTTTTTTCAATTCAATCTGCCACTCCATCCTTTGTTTGGAGCATTGAGTCCACTGACATTTAAGGTAATTACTGATAGATGCACTTATTGCCATTTTAAACTTTGTTTTCCCACTGATTTTTTTTTTCTCTTTTTAGGGCCACACTCAGCATACGAAGGTTCCCAGGTGATGGGTCAAACTGGAGCTACAGCTGCCGGCCTAAGCAACAGCTCAGAGCAACTGCAGATCCCTAACCCACTGAGTGAGGCCAGGGATCGAACCTGCAACCCCATGGTTCCTAGTCAGATTCATTTCTGCTGTGCTGCGACAGGAACTCCTTCCTATTGATTTTATATCTCTTCTTTGTCCCTTGTTTTCCTTTTGTGATTTGATGATTTTCTAATGTATTATGCTTATGCTTTTTTCTTTTTGGTTTAGGGAATCTATTGTATGTTTTTGATTTATGGTTACCCTGTTTTTCAAATATGTTAACGCTTTTCTATATCTACTTGCCTTAGACTGATAGTCATATTGGCTTAAAATACTCTAGAAAAAATAAATCTACATTTTTCTGGAGTTTCTGTTGTGGCTCAACAGGTTAAGAAACCAACACAGTGTCTGTGAGGATGATCCCTGACCTCACTCAGTGAGTTAAGGATCCAGCATTGCTGCAAGCTGTGGTATAGGTTGCAGTTGTGCCTTGGAAATGGCGTTGCACTGGCTGTGCTTTAGGCTGGCAGCTACAGCTCCGATTCGACCCCCACTCATATGTGATAGGTGTGGCTGTAAAAAAAAAAGAAAGAAAGAAAAAAAAAAATCGAGAGTTCCCATCATGGTTCAGCAGTGATGAACCCAACTAGTATCCACGAGGATGCAGATTTGATCCCTGGCCTCACTCAGTGGGCTAAGGATCTGGTGTTGCCGTGAGCTGTGGTGAGGGTCGAAGACAGGCTTGGATCCCACGTTGCTGTGGCTGTGGTGTAGGCCGGCAGCTGCAGTTCTGATTCAACCCCTAGCCTGGGACCTTCCGTATGCCGTGAGTGTAGCCCTAAAAAGACCCTCTCCCCCCCAAAAACCCACTACATTTTCTTACTCTCCTCCCCCACATTTTATGATTTTGATGTCCTCTTTTATATCTTCATATTCATCCTTTTGCTGTTCATACTGTGGTTATCATCGCTTTCACAGAAAAATTTCTGATACTTTTAAAAATTTGTGTACTGGGAGTTCCCATTGTGGCTCAGGGGTTAGCGAACCCAACTATCCATGAGGACTGGAGTTCAATGCCTGGCCTCGCTCAATGGGCCAAGGATCCTGCGCTGCTATGGCTGTGGCGTAAGCTGGCAGCTACAGCTCTTATTCGACCCCTGGCCTGAGAACCTCCATATGTAGCAGGTGCGGCCATTAAAAAAAAAAAAAAAAAAAAAGCCAAAAAAAATTTGTGTACTGGCCTAAGTAATTTACTTTGCAATTGCAATTTACTCTTACAGAGTCTTAGCCTGCAGCATGTGGAAGTTCCTGGGCCAGGGACTGAACCCACCCCACAGTAGCAACCTGAGCCACTGCATTGACAATGCTGGGTCCTTAACCCAATGCACCACATGAGAACTCCTTTCCTATAGATTCTTCTTCTCTATTTAGAGATCTTTCAATGTTTCCTTCAGGATAGGTTTAGTATTGCTATATTCTTTCAGTTTTTGCTTGTCTGAGAGATTCTCTCCTCCTCCTCTAAATGATAATCTTTCTGGATAAGAGTATCCTAGGCTGATAGCTTTATGGGGGTTTCCTTGGAATTAACGCTTTTTCTTGTGCTGCCTTTAGAATCCTCTCTTTACCTTTTGCCATTTTCATTACAATATGTTTTGGTGTAGGTCCATTTGGGTTTATCTTGTTTGGGACCCTCTGTGCTTCCTGTACCTAGGTATTCATTTCCTTCTTTAGGTTTGGGAAGTTTTCAGCCATAATTTTTTCAAACACATTTTCAATTCCCTTTCCTCTTTATTTTTCCTTCTGGGATCACTACTATGCGTAGGTTGTCAAGCTTTATATTATCCCGCAGGTCTGTTATACTGCTTTCATTTTTGTCTGCTACTCTGATTGGGTGATTTCCATTATTCTATCTTCCAGATGATTTATTCATTCTTCTGCATTATTCATTCTGTTATTGACTGCTTTTAGCTCAACTTCTGTCTTGGTGAATGAATTTTCTAATTCTTCTAGGCTCTTCCTTATAATTTCTAGTTCCTTTTTACATTTCTATCAACAGTCCTTATTAATTCCTTCAGCATTTTCATTATCTACTTTTTGAACTTGGTGTCTATTAGACTATGGCCTGTCTTACAGTTTTTTCTTTCAGGGGAAGTCTCTTGATCTTTTAAATGGGAGTGGTTCCCCTGCTTCTTTATTTTACTTATATTTCTCTTACTCCATGAGTTTCAGAGCAACAATTATCTACTGTGGTCTTGGAGGGGTATTTTTATGTGGCAGCATCCCTGTGTAGCATGTATTGTTTAATATTTTTTGGTGCAAGGGCTATTTTTAGTGTGAATGCCTGCTGCTTCTTTCCTCCATGTATGCTGGCCATCATCCTCTTGATAGGAGGTATGACTGGTATTGTGGTGACCAGAACCTGCACTGGATATTGAGCAGAGCCTTCTCTTTGCTCTGTGGTTGTCACTGTCCTATCAGGGGTCAGGTCTGCTCCCTAGCGGTTGGAGTAGAAGCCCCCAGATCCATTTCTGAGTTGTGGTGCAAGGCAGATGGGATGGAAGTGCTCCCGCTCCCATTAGGAGGGGAGCCACTGAGTGTTCCTCCACCAGAGCTGTTCACTGGTTAGCATGCTCTGTTGTGTCACCTGTCACCCATTTTGCTGGCTCACAAAGTACAGTGCTGTTGGCACTGGTCTTGGCCCATCTGAGCAATGGAGGCAGCTCAGATCCTGGCCTGGCCCAGCCTAGCCTTTATGTATATGCACTCACAAAACCCACAGATGCTAAGGCCAGACCTGTCCCAGCTGCAGGAGTACCTGTTGTCTGCTTGGATGTCCTGCAGGCACTAAATTTACAAAGCTGACAGCAGTGGTGTAAATCTATGGCTCATGCAGCTGCAGCGAGAGATTTCAGCCCTGCTTTCTAACTTGTGTGGCCCTCGGGGCTCAGCTGTGGTTCCAACCCTGTCTGCAAGTGGACAATCTGCTGGTGTCTATCCCCAGAGCCCACTGGTGGCTGGGTGGGGCATGGCAACCATCACAATTTTAGAACATTTTCATTGCCTTCCCAAAAGAACCCCATAGTCATCCATGCCAATTTCCTCCCAAACCCCTCTAGCCATAGAAGAAAACTCATCTCTTTTCTGTCCCTATGGATTTGTCTATTTTAGACATTTCACCTAACAAAATCATATAACTTTCAAAGTAGCTGTACTATTTTGCATTCCCACTAGCAATAAATGAGTCTTCATTGCTTTGCATCCTTATATGCATTTGGTGTGTCAAAACTTGGATGTTAGCTATTCTAATTGGTGTATAGTGGTATTTTGTTATTTTCACAATTTTTAAAGGTTATATTCTATTTAGAACTATTATAAAATGTTGGCTATATGATATAACTTATCCTTGTAGCTTACTATTTTATACACAGTAGTTTGTACCTCTGATTGTTATTTTATTTTATTTTTTTTGTCTTTTTAGCTATTTCTTGGGCCACTCCCATGGCATATGGAGGTTCCCAGGCTAGGGGTCCAATCAGAGCTAGAGCCACCGGCCTACGCCAGAGCCACAGCAACGCGGGATCCGAGCTGCGTCTGCAATCCACACCACAGCTCATGGCAACGCCGGATCCTTAACCCACTAAGCAAGGGCAGGGACCGAACCCGCCACCTCATGGTTCCTAGTCGGATTCGTTAACCACTGCGCCACGACGGGAACTCCCTGATTGTTATTTTAAATTGTAATTCCTTAATGACAAAGGATGCTGAGCAAGGTTTATTAGCTCATTTGCCATCTGTATATCTTTGGTGAAGTGTTCAGATCTTTGCCATTTTAACACTACGTTCTTTTTATAATTGAGTTGTAAGAGTTCTTCATATATTCTAGACATAAGTTTCTTATGAGATATATGATTTACAACTATTTTCCCCCATTCTGTGAGTTGTTCACTTACTCTTTTGACAATGTCTTTTGAAGCACTAAAGCGCCTACCCTACTCCAAGGTCACAAAGAGTTATGCTTATGTTTTCTTTTAAAAATCTTGTAGTTTTAGCTCTTACATTTAGCCTTTGATCTATTTGGAGCTAATTTTTGTTCATCGTATGAGGTAGAGGTCTGAATTCATTCTTTTGCATTTAGATATCCAGTTTTCCTAGCATATTATTTGGAAAGACTGTCCTTTCCCCATTGAAGGGTCTTGGCAACCTTGTAAAAAGTCATTTGACCAGAAATGTGGGTTTATTTCTGGACTCGCTATTCTTTTTTTTTTTTTAAATAGGGCCACACCATGGCATATGGAAGTTCCCAGGCTAGCAGTTGAATTGGAGCTGTAGCTGCCAGCCTGTACCACAGCCACAGCAACTTGGGATCCAAGCCACATGTGTCCTACATCACAGCTCATGGCAATGCCAGATCCCCGATCCACTGACCCACTGAGTGAGGCCAAGGATTGAACCTGCATCCTCATGGATACTAGCCAGATTTGTTTCCACTGTGCCAAAACAGGAACTCCCTGGGGACTCTCTATTCTATTCCATAGTTCTAAATGCCAGTCTTTTTTACAGTACCACATTGTCTTGATCACTGCAGTTTTGTAGTGTAATTCCTCTTTGTTCTTTTTCAAGACTGTTTTGGCTATTTGGGGTCCTTTGTGAGTCCATATAAATTTTACCAAAAGAGGGTTTTTCTATTTCCACAAAAAAAAAAAAAATCGTTGGGATTTTGAGAAAGCTTGCATTGAATCTGTTGATTGCTTTGGGTTAGTACTGTCATCCTAATAATATTAAGTTTGCCAATCCATGAATTCGTCATGTCTTTCCATTTATTTTTGTCTTCAATTTCTTTCAATACTTTGTAGTTCTCAAGGTACAAGTCTTTCACTTCCTTTGCTAAGTTTATTCTTATGCATTTTATTCTTTTTGATGCTACTGTATGTGGAACTATTTCTTCTTTTTCTTTCAGGGCCATACCTGTGGCATATGGAAATTCTCAGGCTAGGGGTTGAAATGGCACTGCAGCTGCCAGCCTACACCACAACTAGAGCAATGTGGGATCTGAGCTGCACCTGCAACCTACACCACAGCTTGTGGCACGCCAGAACCTTAACCCACTGAGTGAGACCAGGGATCAAACCTGTATCTTCACCGATAGCAGGTAGAGTTCTTAACCCAATGAGTAACCCAATGAGCCATAATGGGAAGGCCTGGAGTTATTTTCTTAATTTCCTTTTGGATTGTTCACTGTTAGTGTAAAGGAATGAAACTGATTTTCACATTTTAATTTTGTATCTAGCAAACTTTACTTAATTCATCAATTAGTTCGAATAGTTTTTAAGTAGAAATCTTAAGTGTTAAAATAAGGGCTATTATGTATTAAAATGTCCTAGCCTCAAATTTCATAAACATTAGTTGTTTCAGTTACGATATGACAAGGTCTGACTCATTTTGTAGAGAAAGATTATTTCATCTTTGGACAACTTCATGAAAAAAAGTACGTCTTGGTTATTTGTTATAATATTGTATTTCTAAAATTGTTATCCCAAAGAAGTCTATTTTAAAAATATTTCCAAAATCTCATGTTGGAATTTTCAAAACAAAAAGTGATTATGAAATGAAAAATTAAAAATAGGAATAAAAAAGAACCAACTGCACTTTCCCTTTGATAAATATTTTGTAGTGTTACTGGCAACATCATCAGGAAACGTTTGTAAATAAACTTTTCCTCAGCAAAAAAAAAACCAAAACAAAACAAAAAAACAAACAAATAAACCCTGGGAGTTCCCACCGTGGTGCAGTGGAAATGAATCGACTTGGAACCATGAGGTTGCAGATTCGATCCCTGGCCTCATTCAGTGGTTAAGGATCCGGCGTTGGCCATGAGCTGTGGTGTAGGTCATAGACATGGCTAGGATCCTGCACTACTGTGGCTGTGGTGTAGGCTGGCAGCTACAGCTCTGATTCAACCTACAGCCTGGGAAACTCCATATGCTGCGAGTTTGGCAGTAAAAAGCAAACAAAACAAAATAAAACCCCGAAAACCAAAAACCAACCAACCAAACAAAAAACTTCTCCTGGGAGTTTCTCAGTGGGTTAAGGATCCAGAGCTGTCACTGTTGTGGCTTTGGTTACAGCTATGGCATGGATTTGATCCCTGGCCCAGGAAATTCTGCATGCTGCAGGTACAGCCAAAGTAAGTAAGTAAGTAAAGTAAATAAGTAAACTTTCCTTTTGAAAAAGCTGTTGTAGAACTGCTGTCTTTATCTCCTACACACATACATATAACAACTTTCCCTGCTTTTATCAAGTTATGGGAAGACTGATCTGGCAAATAATAGTGGTATTAATATTAATGTAAGTATTAATATTCAAAGTTCCAATAAATTTATTCAAAAAATGATTTATGGTAAAAACACTATACCTCAGACTCACACCAAGCAAATTCATTTAGTGAGGGGTGATTTAAGTGAATCATATTTAGCTCTCAAAAGCTTGCCCTCCTTGGCTTTTGTGAATCCTTTTGAAGATACTAGTGATTTCTAATTTGGTAACGGTGACACAAAACTTTGAGAAGACTACCTTCAGAATTATCAGAGTAATTTTGACATTTAGGTAACTAGGCATATTTGCTCATACGCTAGATCAATAATTCCCAAAGTTTGTATTCTATAGTTTTTGGCACTTTCATCTTTATTTCTTTTCTTTTTTCTCCTTTTTTGGCCACCCTAAGGCACATGAAATTCCCAGGCCAGGGATCATATCTGAGCCGTAGTTGTGACCTAAGCCACAGCTTGGGCAACACTGGATCCTTGACCTACTGTGCTGGGCCAGTGAGCAAACCAGTGTCCCAGCACTCCCAAGACGCCTCTGATCCCGTTGTGCCATAGTGGGAACACCTCTTCATCTTTTATTTCAGTTAGTGTCTACTAAGAAAAACTGTCTGAAGCAGCTTTACTTTTCCTAATAAGTAAAATGTTATGGTTTTGTGAACAGTATTTTCCTCAATATTAGGAAGTTCTTGTGAATTACCTCTTAGGTTTCCTTAAGGATCTGAATAGCAAAGGCTATTGAGAAAGTCTGACCGCCACATTGAATGAACGTTACAAAAATTCAGAAACACTGCACTACCACAACACATCTCCTAACATACTGAAATAAAGGATCTGTATAGTACTAAGCAGAATTTTATCTATCTAAGTAGAAGGCAATTTTACCCAATTTTAATTCAACAAGTTTCTTTCAGGAAGGCAAAATACACACAGAAATTTAAAAGTATAAGGTACCCAACTTACCTGAGCACCCACTAGCTGTAGCAATGCCGAGTTGACTGGGAGGAGTTCAATGTCTGTATTAATAGTGGTCTGGTCAAATGGACAAGCCTTGCGGTGGAGTTTATTCAGGCACATCTTGCAGACAGTATGGCCACAACCCAAACTGATGGGCTTTCGAATTGTTTCATCAAAAGTCTGAGTGCAAATTGGGCAGGAGAGGAAATCCGTCCATTGTGGAGCTTGTACAGGCATTGCTTCTGGAGTTACAATTCACTAACACACACACACACACACACACACACACACACACACAAAATCTAAAGCAAAGATTCCACTGGAATCAAAATCTTTGAAAAAAAGTTTATCTTTTTTTTTTAAATATCTTCTGTAAATACAGTCAGCACATAGTGTGAAATATAACCTGGAAAACAAAGAAAAAAAAAATTAGAGTGTATTCCTTTTCAATTCAACTGTGCATTCTTGCTCAATTACTTGTGGCTTTTTATACCACATGTATATCACAATAGTCCATTTTCTTACACTTTTACAAAATGAGAGCCATAATAAAACATCTAGTCTTATCCCCTCATTTTGGAGATGGGGAGTAGACACTAGAAAATAACTTGCTGAAGCTGACAAGTTAGTATAAAGTTAGACCCAAGATTTAAGTCTCTAGTTTATCTAACTCTATGGTTGTTTCATATTTATTTTTTATTTTATTTTATTTTGTCTTTTTGCCTTTTCTAGGGCCGCTCCCATGGCACATGGAGGTGCCCAGGCTAGGGGTCGAATTGGAGCTGTAGCCGCCGGCCTACGCCACAGCCACAGCAACACAGGATCCGAGCCAAGTCTGCAACCTACACCACAGCTCATGGCAACACTGGAGCCTTAACCCACCAAGCAAGGCCAGGGATCGAACCCGCGACCTCATGGTTCCTAGTCAGATTCGTTAACCACTGAGCCACGACGGGAACTCCTGTTTCATTTTTAAATTAGCCTTTTTAAGGCAGCTAATAATACTCTGATCTGCTCACATTAATCTGTTCAGCTGTGAAGTTTATCAAGCTCTATACTTAAGATGTATACATTTCAGCATTAAGTAATACCCTAATAAAGAGGTTTTTGGACTTTCCACCATGGCACAGTGGGTTAAGAATCTGACTGCAGCAGCCTGGGTCACTGCAGCTCATGGCAAGACCAGATCCTTAACCCACTGAGTGAGGCCAGGGATTGAATCCGCCTCTTCATGGATACTAGGTTGGGTTTATTCCCACTGAGCACAACGGAAACCCCTATACACTTTATTCTTTAAGCATTACATTTAATTTATGGTTCACTGAAGTAACTCAACCCTAAATGTAAGCCCATTATTGAGAAAAAATTTCCATTAAGTATGCTAAAAATTTTATCCATTCATTCAACAAATATCCTAAGCACAACTACTACTATGTGCCAGACTCTGAATTGTTAGGGAAACAGTGAAAGAGCACACTGCCTTCTGAGTATACCTGAGCTTTGTCTGGTTTCTACAAAGTGTTTTAAGATAAATGAACAACGGAAAAAACTTAGGAGCCTAGACCGTTACCAAGTTAATTTCACCTTTGGGATCTAAAATTAAAATTTTCTGCATATATGTTCAAATGGCCTTTGCAATAACAAGGAAGAGTAAGTAAAGAAACTGCCCAAATTTTGATTTCTATGTTTTAATTATAAATATTTTTAATAAAATGCATCTGCAAATTGAATGAGGAGTTACAAGCATGTTTATATTAAATTATTAATAATAAAATCAGACTATTATCCGGAGTGCTAAAACAGAAAACAGAGTATCTAATTACTCAATTGTAGAGTCAAATGCTACAATTATGCATGATGTGGTACAATACTCCAAAATAAAGGACAAAAAAAAAAAAAAATGTTTTAGAAGACATAATATTCAGAATGAAAACTGGGTACTAGTCAGAAATGTTTGCTGAAGCTGATTAAGTTGATAAAATATACAAACTTCTTTATAGATTTGCATGGCAGTTTATATTAATGCCTACAAAGAATCTGATCTTAAATTAATCTCCACAAAGTAAGAGTTAATGGTTCCTTCCTTTTTACTAGTATGGCCTTGCAGAGAACTAAATTTTGTTAATCATAAAGCACTTTATACCCTTAAACACTATAAAACCACAGAAAACCAAAAGAACACAAAATATATTTCTTTGCTCAATCATTATAATTTTTTACTATTTATACAGCTATATGCTGTGCTAAATTCTTTACACAGACCAAAACTTTTACATGTTACTACTGTCATCCCGTTTTATAGATACAGTTGACCCTTGAACAACACAGGTTTGAAAAGCGAGGGTCCACTTATATGTAGATTTTTTTTCAAATGGTAAATACTGGAGTACTACACAATCTATAGTTGGCTAGCTGAATTCTGGAATGTGGAACTGTGGATGAGGGGAAACCTGTATAGGAGAGCTAACTATAAGTTATACACAGATTTTCAACTGCAGAGGGTCAGTAGCCCCAATCCCCGTTTACCAACGTCAACTCTACAAGAAATGGAGGCTTAATAAAATAAAAACAATTAGCGCTGTGACATCAACCGAGATATTCTGGCTCAAAACTCAGATTCTTAATATCACCACCTACAGATTAAAGATTAAATATAATGAAGGAAGAATTACTTGCAGTTTCATTAAAAAACCAATGTCACAAAAAGAAAAAAATTTTTTAATTAAGAAAAAACAACCAGGAGTTCCTGTCATGGCTCGGTGGAACAAATCTGACTAGTAACCATGAGAACGAAGGTTCGATCCCTGGCCTTGCTCCCTGGCACTGCTGTTGCCATGAGCTGTGGTGTAGGTTGCAGATGCAGCTCGGATCCCATGTTGCTGTGGCTATGGTGTAGGGCAACAGATACAGCTCCTACTGGACCCCTAGCCTGGGAACCTCCATATGCCATGGGTTTGGCCCTAAAAAGGATTTTTAAAATAAAATAAATAAAACATTTTAAAAAGTAGTGAACAAATCAGGAGTTCCATTGTGGCTCAGCTGAGGTTCTATGAAGAGCAATGCTTCCGTGAAATGATATTTATGGTAAGATTTGAGATGAAGGCTGAATAAAAGTTACGCAAAGAATAATATGTAATATGAATGTGTAGATTCTAGATAATGGAAAAGCATAACCATAGGTACTGAGACTATATAGAAAATAATACAACTGGGGAGCTAGAAAAAAAAAACAACAAAAAAAAAGAAAAATCAAAAACAAAAATAAAGCAGAGAGAAAAAGAGAAAAGATATGAGACTAAAGAATCAGCAGGAACACAAAAATACAGGACTTTTAAACTCATATTATGGTATGTGGTCACAATGTAAAGAGTAACGTGAAAGCACTGAAGAGGCAGGAAATGACCCAGTTCATTGTTTTAACACCAGGTATACCTATACAATGAAAAAATATGGAATAATTTAAAAGATAACTAATTAAACATGTAAAAACATTAAGTAAAAACAAAATTTTCAGACCAATACATAAGATGTCTTTTGTGTTGGGGAAAAGATATCCTACATATAAGTTTTGGCATTAATGAATATAAATGGATTGAAGAAAAAGGTCTAGCAAGATAATCTAAAAAATTTAACAGCAGTTAGAGTTGGACAACTTATTAAATGCATATAATCATGAGTTATATGAGGCCAAAAAGTCTGAAAGAATGAAAATTAGAGCATATTTTGAATATAATTTAGGCTCTAAGATACTATAAGACTGTTCAAAACATTTTTCCTTATTACATTAACCTTCTTTTACACATTTGGATAGCCAAATCATTAAAACTTATTATTTCTTTTCAAAATTCATTTAAGACCTTTTTAATAACTTCTCAGGAATTTGCTTCAAAGAACTAGTTCATTAATTTTATGTGTCATTTTCATCTGTATTAACCTAGTAAGATGAAGTATACAGTTGCTAACCTATTAACATTTTCCAGTAAAGTAGTTCTTAGAAACAAATATAATAAATTTGATAGTATAAATACACAGAATCAGCACACAGTTCTTCACTAAAAATAAATGTATTCTTTTGACCATAAAGATAGGTTTGAGAGACCAAGAGAAAATAGTATTTTAAAGGTGTGAAATACTTTGCCTGGAGAATTGGATGATTAAAAATAGTAAGTCACTCTTTGATGATACTATTTCAATCATCAAAATCATAAAGGAAAGATTTTTTAGAGCCTCAAAGTGCCATTAATCGCAGTTATTAGATCTAAGAAGAATTTCCACTTCCTCATTCTCTTCCGGAGTCATCTTTGCAAACATTCTCCAAGCTTCTCAAAGACAGTTGTTTACATTATCTTCAACCATAAAACATATCTAAACCACATAGGACACAGGCTTTATGGATGTAATAAACAAACAACCTTTCACTCAAGAGTAAATATATGAAGTAAAATCACTAAGATACTAATATCCAGATTCTTTGAACTTCCTCAAATCAAGGTTTTGTCAGAAAAAAAAAAATCCTATTAATTAAGGCACATGTACTCCAAGTCTGTAGATAAATTGTTATGTGTTAAGGGTCAGCCAAAATCTAGCTCATTAACAATAATTCTACTGGAACCTTCCTAATCAGAAAAAGGGCGTAAATGATGAATCGTCTTTATTTCTAAAAAAAAGTTCAAGAGTGACTTTGCTGCTGCTCAAAGATAAGAGCGATTGTTAATTTTCCCATCAGCTTAAATAAGCCCTACTTTCTCCCCATGTAAGTGGCAAGAATTAGTGATCTTGTTGATAACTGATGATAATTCAGAATACATACAATTAAATATTAATCAGTTCAAGCTTGAAGAAAGCCCAATTTTTTTTTTTTTTTGGTCTTTTTGCCTTTTCTAGGGCTGCTCCCACTGCATATGGAGGTTCCCAGGCTAGGGGTCGAATCAGAGCTGTGGCCATTGGCCTACACCAGAGCCACAGCAATGCGGGATCCGAGCCGCGTCTGCAACCTACATCACAGCTCACTGCAACGTCGGATCTTTAACCCACTGAACAAGGCAGGGACCAAACCTGCAACCTCATGGTTCCTAGTAGGATTCGTTAACCACTGTGCCACGAAGGGAACTCCAAGAAAGCCCAAATTTTTAAAGTATCATACAACTTGCCCAATAATATATACATTTTTACACAAGGAGGAGTGTCCATAGAAAGCATTTAAAAGGTTGTCTTGGAGTTCCCATCATGGCTTAGCAGTAACGAACCCGACTATTATCAATGAGGATGCAGGTTTGATCCCTGGCCTCTCCCAGTGGTTAAGGATGCAGCATTGCTGTGAGATATGGTGTAGGCTGCAGACGTGGCTCAGATCTGGCATTGCTGTGGCTGTGGCATAGGCCAGCAGCTGCAGCTCCAATTCAACTCCTAGCCTGGGAACTTCCATAAGCCATATGTGAAGCCATAAAAAGACAAAATAAAAATAAATAAAAGGTTACTTTATTTGCTTACATGCCTTCTTCACGTCACTGATAGGAGCTACCGAACAGAATCTGCCATTTGACATTTTACTCATTTGTCCCAACTTCTACATTATGGTTAAAAACCATTACTTAAAAAAATCTCTAGGAATTCCTACTGTGATACAGCAAATTACAGATCTGGCATTGCCGCAGCTGTGGTGTAGGTTGCAGCTGCGGCTTAGATTTGATCCCTGGCCTGGGAACTTCCATATGCTGCAGGTGTAGCTGAAAAAAAACCTCTATACTTTTACAGTAATAAAATTAATCATTACTATTTTTTTTATGTCTGCACCTGCAGCATATGGAAGTTTCCAGGCTGGGAGTCGAATCAGAGCTGCAGCTGAGGTCTATGTTCAGCCATGGCAACACCAAATCTCAGCTGCATCTGTGACCTACGCTGTAGCCTGCAGCAACACCAGATCTTTAACCCAATGAATGAGGTTAGGGATCAAACCCAAATTCCACAGAGACTATGTCGGGTCCTTAACCTGCTGAGCCACCATGGAACTCCCCGTTAATATTACCATTAGACTTTTCTCAGGGCTTTTTTTTTTTTAAATAAAGAAATAAGATCTTATCAGAGTAAGAAAATTATTTCAATGAACAGTAAACAATAAGACTAGTGACTCATTCCACCAGCTAAATGACTAGTTTGCAGGTATCAAATTTCAAGTCTTGTAGCTGCCTTGTAGTTTCTCAATTCAAATCCATACCTCTGCAAAATAACAACTACATGCTGTGAGCCTTAAGGTTTAGGTATGATTAAAGCAATTGCTAATGAGCTACTGCAGACAAAATTATGATGACATGACACATAACAGAGCCTGACTTTCTGAAAGTAAACCACGTGTCAGGCATTATGCTAGGTATTTTCAGATGCTTCTCTCATTTAAGTGTCTACCATAAATTTAAATCACAATACAAAACTACCTCCAGTAATCGGTATTGATTAAAGCACCAACAAGGTGGAGTTTCCGTCGTGGCTCAGTGGTTAACGAATCCTACTAGGAACCATGAGGTTGCAGGTTCGATCCAGCGTTGCCATGAGCTGTGGTGTAGGTCCCAGACGCGGCTCAGATCTGGCATTGCTGTGGCTCTGGTGTAGGCCAGTGGCTACAGCTTCAATTGGACCCCTAGCCTGGGAACCTCCATGTGCCGTGGGAGCGGCCCCAGAAAAAGGCAAAAAGACAAAATAAATAAATAAATAAATAAAGCACCAACAAGGTGCCAGCACTTTCAAGGTTCTATACACTGTATCTAATTAAAGGTTCATAGCAACAGTGTAATAAAGTTATTATCTTCATTTTAAAAGATAAACCAGGGAGTTCCCATTATGGATCAGTGGTTAGCGAACTGGAGTAGCATCCATAAGGACTCAGGTTCAATCCCTGGCCTCGCTCAGTGGGTTAAGGATCTGGCATTGCTGAGAGCTGTGGTGTAGGTCGCAGATGTGGCTTGGATCCCGAGTTGTTGTTGTTGTGGTGGTGGCTGTGGCATAGGCTGGTGGCTACAGCTCCAATTAGACCTCTAGCCTGGGAACCACCATATGCCGTGGGTGAGGCCCTAAAAAGACAAAAAAAAAAAAAAAAAGAAGATAAACCATAATACAGAGAAGTACCCAGAGACCTAACGCTAGTAATGGGAGGACTATGATTCAAACTCAGGCCAGCCTAACTTCCAAGGTGGCATTTTAAATTTGATAATTTGTGCCACTTACAGATGAAAGTTAATAGTTATTAAGGAAAGGGAGCCTCTATGGGTGATGGAAATTTCTAAAATTGAATTGTGCCGATGGCTGCATAATTCTGCAAATTTACTAAAAATCACTGAATTGTGCACTTAAAATAAGTGAATTTTACAGTATCTAAATTATACTTCAATAAAGCTGTTGAACAGTCATTAAAGACTTTTCTTATAAAATCTTTGTTTTCAAAAATTTTAATGTAATAATTAAAAAATATAAAGATACTTTTCAGATTTTCCTATGAGTACAGCAATAATCATTTTAAACAGCTAAATTATACTGCTTTGAAGAATTAATTTAAATATATTACAAACTGACATTTAAAAAATTGTTAAAAAGCTATTACTGGAGTTCCTGCCATGGCACAACAGAAACGAATCCAACTAGGAACCATGAGGTTGGAGGTTCAATCCCTGGCTTCGCTCAGGGCTTTAAGGATCTGGCATTGCCGTGAGCTGTGGTGTAGGTGGCAGACATGGCTCAGATCCCATGTTGCTGTGGCTCTGGCGCAGGCCAGTAGCTGTAAGCTGTAGCTCTGATTTGATCCATAACCTGGTAACTCCCATATGCCATGAGTGAGGCCCTAAAAAGCAAAAAAAAAAAAAAGGCTATTACCCTCTTCTTTATTAAGGTTCATTTTTTTGTGTGCCTCATTTAAAGGGACAAATACGGAAATTAAAATTCATCATATATCTACTCTGGCTCAGTTAATCCTCTGATATAATATTAGACCCATTTTATAGGTATCTCTTAAGCTTCAGCGGCATTAAATAACTTGCCCAAAGCTAATAATTTATTGAGCTGAGACTAAAACTCAGTTCTTATGTGAATTTGAAGTGAAAGTTGCCCTAAGTAAGATATTACATCAAACAAACAAAACCTTATTGTCTGTAAGGAAAAAAATCTTGGATATCTTCCCACCCTACCCGACCCCATGAGATGAGTTTATTATTTTTGGCCTTAACTTATCATTTCTCTGGGATATTTCCATAGCAACCAACATGCAGGGCAACATCTGAGAAGATAAAAATTTTAATTATCTTGAAAAATGAAGCTAGAGACAGGAAATAAAAACAAAACAAGAAAAACAAATGAAGACTATGATACTACTCAGTGTTATAATTCTAGGCACAATGTCAACTAATTTACAGATCAAACAGTCCGAGATTTTTTTTTCTCTTTTTGTCTTTTTTGTTGTTGTTGTTGCTCTTTCTTGGGCCGCTCCTGCGGCATATGGAGGTTCCCAGGCTAGGGGTTGAATCGGAGCTGTAGCCACCGGCCTACGCCAGAGCCACAGCAACGCGGGATCCGAGCCGCATCTGCAACCTACACCACAGCTCACGGCAACGCCGGATCGTTAACCCACTGAGCAAGGGCAGGGATCGAACCCGCCACCTCATGGTTCCTAGTCGGATTCATTAACCACTGCGCCACGACGGGAACTCCCCAGTCCGAGATTTTTGAGGAGGCTCAAGGTTTTTCCAGCAATAATATCCTGTGAGAAGGACCCAATTTTGATTATAAAAATATTTCCTTTCAAAATACATGGACTTTTAACCCCAGATTGTATGTAACATCCTAGATATAAGTAACTCAATATGCTAATGTTAGTGTGTGTGTGTGTATATATATATATAAATAAACAAATACTTGGGACAGGTGCAAATAGGAGGGTTTCTGATTTAGACGAGGAAAAGTATAAAAAGATAGAACTTGATAAAGTTGGGTTGAGAAAGCTGCAAAAGACTAATTTAGGTGGCTTACTTTCCTAGTATTCACAGGGACAAAGGAAACTCCCACCTCCAACTTAAACCCAAATTTAGGAGAAGCAATAGTAAGGAAGGATAAAATCATTCACGGAGAAGCTGCCTGATCTGAAGCTAAAGCAGTAATCTAGAAATGAAGAACAGCTTCTAACTTTGGGTACATACTTTGAAGCTCCAGGTTTCTATTTTACACAGCAAAATTCTGTGGTGTATGTAAAACATGCTACAGTGAAGAGGGCATCAGCAGTTATTAAAAGGTGGTAGAATGAAAAGCCAGAGTCAAAAGCATCATCTTTAAAGGAACTGTGAGGTAGTAAGCAGGGAAACTTATTATAGCAAAACATCAAAAGCTTTTTTTTTCCAGTTTTTCTGCATTAATATTCTGCTGAATATTATATATACTGTACTGTCAAGTAAGTAAATATGTCCTCACTATTTCATGGTAGTCCAAACACCAAGGACAAAACAAGAATAATCAAAATCAGACATATTTTGGAATATGCTAGGCATCTTAGTTGATCTGTTATCTTGTTAGCTACCTTTAAATTAAATGCAGGAGTTCCCGTCGTGGCTCAGTGGTTAAGGAATCTGACTAGGAACCATGAGGTTGCAGGTTTGATCCCCGGCCTTGCTCAGTGGGTTAAGGATCCAGCGTTGCCATGAGCTGTGGTGTAGGTTGCAGATGTGGCTCGGATTCCCCGTTGGGGTGGCTCTGGTGTAGGCCGGCAGCTATGGCTCTGATTCAACCCCTAGTCTGGCAACCTCCATATGCTGTGGGGGTATAGCCCAAGAAATGGCAAAAAAAAAGACAAAAAAATAAATTAATTAAATGCAAATGTCTGAAACTTGCTTTCTTAATGAAAACACGTTTCCTTAGCAAGACTTACTGAAGAACAAAACCAATACCAGTAACAATGCACAGGAAAAGTTTTGAACCTTTTCTATGTATTAATTCATTTTACTCTAAAAATTAAATATCCTTTAAAAAAGAGAGAAAAACAAGAAAATAAGCTTAAAAAAAGAAAACTTATGTCTCCTTAGGGTTCTTTTCCTAATCATAAAGATAACTCAGTCCCAATACAGAAGATTCATGAACAAATTTTGAAGGCTAAGCCAAATATTTCAACAAGATTTTGTTTTTTCAGGTAATGTTTTGAAATTCATCCTCTTGCTACAATAAAATAAAGGTTCCTCTTATACAGCAAGTTTGCTTCTCCTATCCTCAGAATTTATTTTTAGACATAAAAACAAATCTGCTTAGGCAAGTCCTCCATATCTTGAATGTAGGGGAAAATGCTCACAATGAAATGAAAATCTAACTTGTGCCTCAAAAAATTTCTATTTCACATTGTTAAATACTTATCTATAGATTCATGAGAAATCTAGTGAAATTGTGGCATTTTTAAGGAGCAGCACTAGCACTCTGTTTCTCCAACATATCCCTCTTTACTAGCTCTTTTCCTACCAGCACATGCTTAGTTCAGAGGAGCTAAAAAAACAAAAAAACAAAACCCAAAAAAATCCCCCCCCCAAAAAACAAAACACATTTCTATCTCCAACCTGCCTTATTTAAAAACAGACAAAACTCAATCCCTGTCCCTATTCCTGTCTTCTTCTAGTCTCTATTCTCTTTTCCCTCACCTTAAGTTTTCAAACTATCACTTTATTCCAACCACTATTTTGAAAGTACTCTTAATAAGTACATCAACAACCTTTTTTTTTTTTTTTGTCTTTTTGCCTTTTCTAGGGCTACTCCCGCAGCATATGGAGGTTCCCAGCCTAGGGGTCAAATCGGAGCTGTAGCCACCAGCCTACTCCAGAGCCACACAGCAACACGGGATCCAAGCCGCGTCTGCAACCTACACCACAGCTCAGGGCAACGCCGGATCCTTAACCCACTGAGCAAGGCCTGGGATCAAACCAACAGCCTCATGGTTCCTATTCGGATTTGTTAACCACTGAGCCACGACGGGAACTCCTCAACAATCTTCTTTTACACAGGCACATCTCAGTACTTCTTTCTTTCTATAGAGAATTTAATGATATTGACCTGTTACTCCTGCAAATACTGCTCCTTTTGGGTTTCTATAATCTCATACTGTCCAAGTATTCCACAAATGGTAGGCCAATTCTTACATGTCCCTATAGAGTTTCTCCTTCACTGTCCATCTTTGGAATACATGTGGTTTTTCAGAATTTCTTCCTCAATTCTCTTCTCTATAAAACTTTCCTGAGTGATTTCATTTTTTTTTCTTCAACTACCAACTAGATGCTGAAGACTTCCAAAAGTTCAAACCCCTCTTCTGAGTGTCAAAGTCATATAACCAGTTGCCTATTAGTCATCCATGTCCAACTGGCGTTTCAAACCATTTCAACCTTATCAAACCTTTTTATTCCCTATGTCAATGATTCCATGACTTACCTGCTGGCAGAATGATGGGGAATCATCCTTCACTACTGACTTTTCCTCAAACCTGCTCCTCCCTCAACTAATCAGTCACCATGTCCTATTCACTTCATTTCTGTAATGTTTCCTGAAACTTTCCTATCCATTTCTAAATCCTAACTTTAGGCCGCCAACATCTCTTACCTGGATTACTGTAACATTTCTTAAATGGTATCCTCAACAGAGCAAAACCATACTATAACTAGACTGTAAGTTCCTTAAAATCAGAGAATGTCTTAGATTATTTTTCCTCTCCTGCTATTTTTGCTATGGTTTTAATATAGAAGAAGCCAGTCAATATACATTAGCAAACCCATAAAGCTGTAACAGTTACATTTTTGCCAACAGAAAGTCAACTGGGCTAACAAAGTTGCTAGGGAAGAAACCTAGGGCCTTGCCATCCAAAGTAGCACAGGTAAACAAGGACACACAAGCCTTGGATAACACTATAAACCAACTAGACTTAAAAGAGATCCATATAATGCTCAACACAACAACAGAATTCTTTTCAAGTGCTTATGGAACATTCAGGACAGACTATATGACACACCATAAAGTAAGTTTCATTAGGTTTAAAAGGATTGAAATCATAAACATCATAGTCTTTACCTACAGTGGAATGAAACTATAAACCGATAACAAAAAAACTACGGTTCACAAAAATAGAGAAATCAGGAATTTCCACTATGGCATAACAGCATTGATGGTGTCTTGGGAGCAATGGGACAAAGGTTCGATCCCTGGCCCAGCACAGTGGGTTAAGGATCTGCTGTTGCCGCAGCTGCAGGCCAGATATGATCCCTGGCCTGGGAACTCCATTTGCTGTGGGGCAGCCAAAAAAGAAAAAAAAAAAAAATAGGGAAATTAAACAACATACTGCTAAATAACCAATAATAAGCCAAAGAAGAAATCAAAAGGAAACTCAGAAAATATTTTGACATGAATGAAAATGAAGATACACCATACCAAAATGCATGGTATGCAAATTATGCAAGGCTTAGAGGGTATTTATAGCTTTAAGTGTCTATATTAAAGAAGAAGAAAGTCTCAAATCAATAATCTTACTTTCTACCTTAAAAGACACTGGGGAAAAAGATATTTAACATCAACAGTAACAATGACAAACTCTGTGTGGCCAAAACTTAAACTCTGAATTTTATACTATTAGCATGTGATGCCAATTTTAGATGATTTCTCCCCTGAAATGCTACAAAACAGAAACTTATAAACCAAAGACATTAAAAGCTTTAAAACCCAAGTATTCTTATATCCCAAATTACATCTTAGAATTAATTTAATATTAATTAGTTTATGAGATACAAATGCAATTAAAAAAATCTTGACAAGTTCCTTTTTATAATGAACACACACATTTCCACTTTGAAAGAGGGAGGAGGGGAGATACCTCAAGGCTTACATACACAAATATAAAATCGGAGTTCCCGTCGTGGCACAGTGGTTAACGAATCCGACTAGGAACCATGAGGTTGCGGGTTTGATCCCTGCCCTTGCTCAGTGGGTTGACGATCTGGCATTGCCGTGAGCTGCGGTGTGGGTTGAAGGCATGGCTTGGATCCCGTGTTGCTGTGGCTCTGGCGTAGGCCGGTGGCTGCAGCTCCAATTCGACCCCTAGCCTGGGAACCTCCTTATGCCGCGGGAGTGGCCCAAGAAACAGCTAAAAAGACAAAAAATAAAATAAAATAAAATCTAGGTTTCCGTTTGATTATTTTAAGCAGACAAATTATAGTATGAGCAAACGAGTCTTAACATATCAAAACTGGCAAACATAGAGGAAAAACCTCTCAATTTTCTTTATTTTTTAGAAGGCCACTGGAATACCACTTATTAGCAAGGTATGCTGGCATTCCTCTCATTGTAGGAGATTACCACAGGTTCAGGTAATAAGTGAGCAATATAGGCAATAGAGATTTAAAGGAATGGCGAGTTCTAAAATAATAAAAATAGAAGTTACTGGAGTTCCCGTCGTGGTGCAACAGAAACTAATCAGACTAGGAACCATGAGGTTGCGAATTCAATACCTGGCCTCGCTCAGCGAATTAAGGATCCAGCATTGCCGTGAGCTGTGGTGTAAGTCATAGATGTGGCTCAGATCTGGCGTTGCTGTGGCTCTGGTGTAGGCCGGCAGCAACAGCTCCGATTAGACCCCTAGCCTGGGAAACTCCATATGCCGCAGATATGGCCCTAAAATGACAAAAAAAAAAAACAAAAAAAACAAAAAAAGAATTTACTATTGTAGTATATTTAACAAAATATAAAAACTTAACATGCATTAAGTAATCTTGCAAAATATTATTACACCCTTGAGTAAATCAGGGTTCAGGAAAGTTAAGCAATGTTCTTAAGGTCTCATAGCCAGTAAGGGGTAGAGTCGAGATTCCAACCCAGGTTTGTTTAATTTTACTATTATAAAGATCTTTTCCTTAAGTTTCTTCATCATCTGTTGTGGTAATCTGCAAAAATAGCCACAATTCCTCCCATCCCTATAGCCATGTATTCCCCTTGGTAATTTGACTTTGCTGCTCTTTCTATCAAGAGATGGGATCTTTCCCCCAACACTTTGAATCTTGGTGACCTTGACTTACTTTGAATAGTTGAATACCACATTAGTGATGTTTGGAGAGCTCCAGACAGAGTACAGCTTACACTCTTACTCTCTTGGAACATGGTGCCGCTATGTGAGGAGGCTTGAGCTAGACTCAAGATGAAACCAACAGAACAGAGAAAAACTGTCCTAGCTCAGACCCCTAGGATAATCAGTCCCAATTTTAGCTGCCAGATGACTGAAGTTGTATGAGTGACCTTAGTAGAGATCAAGAGGAGAACCACTGGTAGCTAAACCTAACTCCAAGCACTAACTCAGAATTGTAAGCAAATAAAATGGCTGTTGTTTTAAGCTACTCAGGTGGTGTTACTCAATAATAGATATATGATTTTTATATAACCAAGATATAATTTTACATTTCATCATATAATTTTTCAGTTTCATCATAGCCTTTTGAGAAGAGTAATACTGAATGTAATACTGACATTGGAATTTGAAAGGTTTTCTCAATTGAATTATAATCTTTTACTAGCATGAACCTACCCTCTTTTTTTTAAGGCCTAAAAATTACTAATATGTTTAAGCACCTTCACAAATATGCCTAAATTTAGGGGTTTTTTTAGTTCCTTATTCTTGCAGCATAAATTATCAGTAACTAAAAGGAAAAGCATTCAAGCCTACTAAAACATTTTCAAAGCATATAATGGACAACAAATTCTTTAGACTTCCACTTCGACCCCTAGCCTGGGAACTTCCATATGCCTCACGTGCAGCCCTAAAAAGAAGAAAAAAAACTACTACTTAGGCTTAATTTAAATTTCTCTGAAACTTACTATTCTAACCTAATATACTTAAATTGTCGTGTATGTAATAGTCCTCCATGCTGATGTGCCAAAGCAGCACTGTACTGAAGTATTGAAAATGGTTCACATACTCTCAAGTTAGAGGTTGTTGGTCTTTACTGGTTATAATTTCAGGACTTAACCTTCCTTAGGAGCATCGTCTTAATTATCTTCAGCAAGTAATACTTGTTTTTACCTACCTACAACTATCTTTATATCCTCTCTAAAACTCCCCAACTCATTCCAAAACTGTGGGACGGGGGAATGGATCTAAGTGCTAAGTGCATACAAATCAACTAATTTAATCCTCCAACAACCTTCTGAAATAGCTGTCTTCTCTACAGATGAAGTAAAGAAAACTGAAAATAGTTACTCAGCTAATTTAGTGATCTAGTCATAATTTGAACCCATATTTGAACCCATCCTGTACTTTTTTCATTATAATACATTGTCTTTCAACTTTTAACACCTTATTATAGTTAACTATATTTGTTAATAATTATTTTATTAGTCAACCATAAAAAATATCTATCTAAATTAAATGTTGCCTATTTTAGGTTTAATCTGAGCATGATCGTTTTGGTTTTTTTGTTTTTTTAAGGGCTACATTGGCAGCATATGGAAGTTCCCAGGCTAGGGGTCAAAATGGAAGTAAGAGCTGCCAGCCTATGCCACAGCAACATGGGATCCGATCCACGTCTGCGACCTACACCACAGCTCACAGCAACACCAGATGCCCATGGCCGGGGATATAATCCACATCCTCATGGATACTAGTCAGATTCCTTTCTGTGGAGTCACAACAGGAACTCCCAAGGGCATGATTAGTTTTAAATTAAGCAGATTTAGTACAGGCATAGTGGAACTATATAAGCCTATTAGTTGAAAAAAAAAATCAGGTTAAACTGTCTTTTTTATTTTTATTTTTTAAGAGAATCACAAAGTATATTTTATTAGAATGTTTCACTGAGAAATAATCAGGGAACTAAAACAAAATGAAATCTTAATTTTATAAATATTTTAAGACACTTAAAATACACTGAAACATACATAAAAAGTACACAGATAAAGAGAGCAAAATGAATTATCACAACGTGAGCAAACCTGTATACCCAAGATATACAACATTACCAGCACACCAGAAAGCCCCCCATCATCCCTCTCAATCATTACCCCTTTATTCTTCCTCAAAGACCACTCACTGCTATACTAACTTCTTATACTATAGATTAGTTTTGCCTCTTTTTAACTCTATGTAATGAAATCACTGGTGTGTATTTTGGCTTCTTTCATTCAACGCATTTGCCAGATCGGTTTTTCCTACATCTATATTATTAAACTGTTAGAAAACACTCTAGTTAAACTGACTGACCACAGTTAAGTAAGCTATCCTTTATGAACTCATTTCTGGAGCAGTGACATTTGGATTGTGAATGAAACAGGTTTCTGGTGCTGAACTGGAAGAAGAAATGTCACTTCTGGAGCAGTGACATATGGATTGTGAATGAAACAGGTTTCTGGTGCTGAACTGGAAGAAACAGGTGTCAATAACAAAATCTGAAAACAAAGAACCCCCACTTTACTCAGGAAAACAAAGCAGCACTTATCATACTAATAGCCCCTACTGCTTTACTTTTACTTATTTCTATTTTTTTTCCCTCTGAGGGAGCTTGTGTCTTAGACTTCCTTGTGGCACTTGGTAGCTGCCATAGGGCTCTGACTGATTTTAGAACTGGGCAACAAAAAGAAACAGGCAGATGTATTCAGAATAGGTAAGCTACATATGCAAAATACTTCTATGGCAATGACTGGGTGATACTAGTGTATGTTCTGACCTAGAGAATTTTTGTGTTAAAGATATCATCTAACATATTTAAAAATAGTGAAATAACAATATTTAGGTATTACTAAAATGTCCCCGTGATCTACTATCCAAGGCTTAAGGACAGTTTACTACTGTTAATTTTTATGGAACATGCCTGAGAATTCAAACTATTTCCAGAAAACAAAGTCACAATGACTTTCAAGTGTACATCCTTGAAAAATTCTTTACACAAAATGTATAGATTCATTTTATTTTATTTTGGCTGCACCCACAGCCTATGGAAGTTCCCAGGCTAGGGACTGAATTGGAGCCACAGCTGAAACCTACACAACAGATGCAGCAATACTAGATCCTTAAACCACTTCACTGGGTCAGGGATCAAACCCGCACTGACAGAGACAAAATGTCAGATCCTTAACCAGCTGCACCACAGTGGGAACATCCTCATTTTCCACTTTAAGAATTATTTCTAGACTGTTACTACAGGCAAAAATTTCATTTTGAGAAGTTTAAAAATATGAACAAATTGCTACATGAACTCCAAATACAGAAGCCTATAGTTACAATGCATCTTATTTATACATATAAAGTGATATGGAACAAGTATATAAACTGTGAAGATACTTTGCTGTTCCCAAGTAGTAGCTACCTTAGGGAACCTATTGATTTAATATTATTATTTCCTTTTAGGGCTGTACCCACAGCATATGGAAGTTCCCAGTCTAGGAGTCAAATTGGAGCTGCAGCTGCTGGCCTAAACCACAGCCACAGCAACTCCAGATCTGAGTTGCATCTGCCACCTACACCAGAGCTCATAGCAATGCCGGATCCTTAACCCACTCACTGAGCGAGGCCAGGGACCAAATCCTCATAGATACTAGTCAGGTTCGTTAACACTGAGCCATAAAGGGAACTCCCGATTTATTGCTACTATGTAAGAATTAAACATAAAACATTTCCTCCAAAATATGTAACAATGATCTTTTAGGGGGTAAATACATGCTTAGGTTTGTATAGTGTGTTGCAGGTAGGAGAGGATAAACAGATGGGGTGAGTCTAAGTGCTGTTGGCTGAAGAGTAAACAAATAAATCCACTAATATTACACTCTGTTTTTTGGTAAAAATAGGGAACCCTCCTTTTTTTTTTTCTTCTTTTTATGGCCATTTAGCAGCACATGGAAGTTCTCCAGGCAGGAATCAAATCTGAGCCACAGATGCTACCTACTGCGGCAAGCTGGATCCTTTAATCCACTGTGCCGGGCAAGGATTAAACCCACACACACCTCAGCAGCAACTCAAGCCACTATAGTCGGGCTCTTAACCCACCGCACCAAGGGGGGGAGCTCTGCTTTCTTATCTGAAGTTAAGGACAGGCTGTCTCTCCCTTCTCCTAACCCTGAACCTTTTCCTCCATTTCCCTACATATATTACTATGTGAATTCCCTTAGGGAGGACCTTAATTGATCACCTTACTTAAAACTGATCCCCTAAATCTAATCACACTCCCACCACAAACAATCTGTGTGCTTCTCATCTCTTTCCTGATTATTTTTCCTCCACAATACTTCTCACCATTCAATATGCTATGTTTTACTTATTTTGCTATAGTGTGGACCCACCACTAGTAAAATTTAAGCTCCATAAAGACAGGGATTTCTGTTCATTTCTCTCTCTCTTTTTTTAGTATATTCTAGGTGCCAGGCACTGTTCTAAGTGTTTTACACGCATTATCTCACTTAGTCCTCACAATGACACCATTAGATATCAGATGTCATTACATCTTAATTTACAGGTTGAAGAAACCAAGCACAGACAATATGTGAAAGGTCATATGGTAACTAAATATCTCTATTTTTAAATTGGCAATTCCTTCTGTAGCCTTCATTTCTTTGGTTATACCACCATAGAACTTGATACTCAATGTACTAGTAATTCTGGTAATCATCCTAGGTTCCATCCTCTTCCACCTCTATTAAATTTTTTTTATTAACTCTTATATCTGTATCTTCCTTCCCATTTCTATTTCTCTGGTTAAAGTCTATATTCATTCATTAGAAAAATACTTATTGAGCACCTACCACGTGCCAGTATTTTAAGAGCTGAAGATACAGCCCTGAATGAAATAAAGTCCCTAGACTCATACAGCATACAGTCTCTCCCACCGGGATCACATAGTAACCTTTTAACTGATCTCTACCTCCAGCTTTGTTTTTGGCTTCCTCCACCCTCCACACAGCTACTGGCCATTCACTTATGGTTTTCTTCTATGGAAAAAAAAAAAGGCAACAAAATTCAATAAAAAAAGGACAACAGACTTGAAAAGACATTTCACATAAGAGCACAGCAAAACATCCAGTTAATGCTTAACATGCTTATTTATCAGAATCATAAGATATCATTACTCATGAGGTAAATTTTAATTAAAATGACAATGGCAGTCCACTACACACCTACCAGAATGTCTAAAATATTTAACTGACAATACCAAGTGCTACAGAAGATATGAGCATGCAAAACTCTCATACGATGCTGACAGCAGTGTGAATCGATCAATTTAGAAAACTGGCAGTATCTCTTTAGGCTAAATAAAAGCCTAGTCAGATTCATTTCTGCTGTGCCACAACGGGAATTCCAAGAAATCTTTTTTATAGCTCAGTTTATATCAGATTATCCCTCTGATGCTCCCAATACATTCTAAACTCTTTTTATAAGGTATAGCCCATTTTGTCGTATGCTGCTGTATGGTATATATGCTCAGTAATTGCTGAATGACTGAAAAATATTACTACTCTGATTGTGGCAAATTTCATATTTCTAAAGATTGTGCAGACAATTTATATAAAAGATAAAGTTGAATGGTAAGGGGGGACTTGAAGAGAGCAGAAGCTATCATCACAAGGTGAGTTATATATTTCTCTTAAAAATTTTTTTTGATTGTAGTTGATTTACAACGCTGTGTTAATTTCTGGGTAAAGCAAAGTGATTCAGCCATACATATACATATATCCATTCTCATAAAAGTTATCACAGAACACTGAGTAGATTTCCCTGTGCTATACAGCAGACAAAATGAGTCATATTTTTTAATGCTGGTATTTAATCCTTAGAAGAAAGCATGCCTCCAAAGTTAACTACATTTTTAAAAATATCTGTAACCAAGAGAGAGAAAATAAACTTATGGTTACCAGAGTGGATGGGGGGTATAAATTAAGAATTTGGGATTAACACATACACACTACTATGTATAAACTACATAAACAAGGACCTATGGTATAGCACAGGGAACTATATTCAGTGTCATGTAATAATATATAACAGAAAAGGAGTTAGGGTGAGGAAGAATGAATAGGCAGAGTACAGAGGATTTTAATTTTTTTATTTTTTATCTTTTAGGACCACACCCACGGCATATGGAAGTTCTCAGGCTAGGGGTCATCAAATATAAGCTGTAGGTGCTGGCCTATACCACAGCTCACAGCAATGCCAGATCGTTAACCCACAGAGCATGGGATCAAACCCACATCCTCAGGGACAGTAGTAGATGGGTTTGTTACTGCTGAGCCACAAAGGAGGATTTTTAGAGCAATGAAATACTCTGTATGATACTATAGTTGATGGATACCTGTCATTATACAGTTGTGCAAATCCACAGAATGTACAATACCAAGAGTGAACCCTAATGTAAACTAGGGACTTTAATCATCAATGTAGATTCATTAATTGTAATTAATGTACTACTCTGGTGGTGCATGTTGATAATAAGAGCAGCTATACATGTGTGGGGGCAGTGAGCATATGGAAACTCTTAGTACCTTCTCAATTTTACTATGAACCTAAAACTGATCTTAAAACCAATAGTCTTTTAAAAACAAAAAAGATTATTAAAAAAAATTAATATGGAACCTGAAATCTCAAATATGGAGATGCCATTGATAAGGTTTTACCCCCTCCCCTTTCTTTCCCTTCTGTCTTCTTACCATTCTGTCATGATGCACCTGAGAAGATACTAAAAGTTTTATTTTAACACTCTGAGGGAGTTCCCATTGTGGCACAGTGGTTAAGGAAACCAACTAGGGAACCATGAGGTTGGGGGTTCGATCCCTGGCCTTGCTCAGTGGGTTAAGGATCTGGTGTTGCGAAAGCTGTGGTGTAGATTGCAGACGTGGCTTGGATCCCGAGTTGCTGTGGCTCTGGCATAGGCCGGTGGCTACAGCTCCGATTAGACCCCTAACCTGAGAACCTCCATATGCTGAGGATGCGGCCCTAGAAAAGACAAAAAATAAATAAATAAATAAATAACACTCTGAGTACAATGAATTAACTAATGCATGTCAATCATTAGGGGAATAAGTATTATAACTTCAAAATTTAATGACACTTTCACAAGAATATTATCTGTTCTAAGCTTTGTGATATTCTAAGTTACTCTTAAATGCTTTTAAAGAGATTTAAATACTACATTTCTATTCTAAAGATTTTCTTCAAAAATTCTCTCTCTCTCCTTCCTTTTCTAAAGCAGTAAAAGAATAAATTAGAAGCAACTTTTGGGTCCTCATGAGGTTTTATCAACTGCAGACCTACATAATAAAATGATTTTTATGAAAAAACTGATTCATAATGCATAACTCAATTGAAATATATAGAGAGCCTTACATTTTTAAAAAATTTAAATAAATTTAAAGAGAGGCTAGATTTGAGCAAAGAGTGACAGATTTAATCAAAACAGTAACTAATGTAAAAACTGACATATAAAACACGGGGTTTTAAGAGCAGTAATTATAGAGAAAGCATTTCAAAATGAAGGTTAAAATCCGGGGTTTTTTTTTCCTTAAATACAGTACTTAAACATGGACTACTCTTAACAAAATGTCTCCACAAAACTGAACTGAGCCTAACCAGTATAAAGAGAAGGTCAAAACAAGAGCATACACAGTATGGCTATTTTCAGCAAAAGTACAGATTACCTCAAAAGAAAAGCAAAAGAGGCTGACACAAGGCTCTCCATTTTTCAAGCTCTGGGAACTTTTAAAATGACAAGTTTAAGAAGATGCAAGTTCATGTGGTAACCAAATTGGATTTTACTGTCAGGATATTTGAATAGAATACAAATGTAAATTGACATCAATAGAAAATTATTATTATTATTATTAGACACGCCACGGGATGCGGAAGCTCCCAGGCCAGGAATTGAAACTGCGCCACAGCAGTGACAACACAGGATCCTTATTGCACCACCAAGGAACTCCTCAAAAAAGAAGTTTAGATGGCAACAATGTTCAGTTAAATTCTATTCACCTTTATCAGCCAATTCATATTAGTATTGATAATTATATTATCTAAAATGGGTCACATGTAGAGGAAAAAATATTTTTCCATCATAGCTGAATTACACAGAAAAATCAGCTAAGTTTCTTCAAGTTCTAATTTTTTAAATAATGAATAACAGATCTCTATTTACCAAATCTATAGCTATAGCATCTACAGCTTTGACTTATAGTATTTTAAATAACATAGTATATAATCAAATAATCTCCAATAACTCTTCAAAAGTGACTGCGACTTTTAAAAGCAAACACAACTGGTGGAGACCCCAGGAAAGAACTAGAAAAAGGAGATTTAGATTCTAATCTCAACTCTGCCATTTATTACCTCCAAGATCTGTATACTTCTGATAAATATTCTAAAGGTTTAGATTAAAAAATAAGAAAAAGATGGCTCCAACAAGGAAGAGTGAAGTAAAAAATGATGCCCTGATAAGAAACCATATTATAATGGACAGCATTTAGAAAGGTTGATTCTGGAGTTCCCATCATGGCTCAGTGGTTAATGAATCCGACTAGGAACCTTGAGGTTGAAGGTTCGATCCCTGGCCTTGCTGAGTGGGTTAAGGATCTGATGTTGCTGTGAGCTGTGGTGTAGGTCACAGATGCAGCTCAGATCCCACGTTGCTGTGGCTGTGGCCGGTAGCTACAGCTCCGATTAGACCCCTAGCCTGGGAAGCTCCATATGCTGCAGGAGTGGCTCAAGAAAAGACAAAAAAAAAAAAAAAGAAAGGCTGATTATTTTGGGGTGTAAGGATTTTATATTATCTAAAGTTTAGGGTTACTGGCAGCACAAGCGAAAGCACTGAAAATGTACACTTAAGAACCACGCAAATAGTTAAGTTCTCTGTGAGAGTGAACACAGATCCATGGTTTATATCAGCATTCTCAACAGGACTTCCTAAGATGATGATGGAAATGTGCTTTATTTGCATTCTCCAATATGACAGGCACTAACCAAATGTAGCTATGGAGCCCTTGAAATGTGGCTAGTGCAAATGAGGAAATAAATTTTAAATTTTATTTGATTTTAATTATTTAAACTTAACTATACAATAAAGTATTATTTAGCAGTAAAAATAAATGAACTATTGGAGTTCCTGTTGTGGTGCAGTGAATTAAGAATCTGACCACAGTGGCTCAGGTTGCTGTGGAGGAATGGGTTCAAACTCTGGGCTGGCACTGTGGGTTTAAGGATCCAGTGTTGCAGTAGGTGGCAGCTGCAGCTCAGATTCAATACATGGTCCAGGAACTTCCATATGTCATGGGTGTGGCCATTACAAAAAAAAGAAAAAACAAATGAGCAGTTCCTATTGCAGCTCAGCGGTTAACAAACCTGACTAGGATCCATGGGGATGCAGATTCAATTCGTCCTCGCTAAGGATCTGGTGTTGCCATGAGCTGTGGTGTAGGTAGCAGATGGAGCTCAGATCTGGCATTGCTATGGCTGTGGCATAGGCCCGAAGCTGTAGCTCCAAGTGGACCCCTAGCCTGGGAACCTCCTTATGCTGCAGGTGTGGCCCTAAAAAGCAAAAAAAGAAAGAAAGAAAAAGAAATGAGCTACTAAGCCATGGAAAAACATATATTGCTAAGTGAAAAAAGACAATCTCACCCATAGAACTATATAAAACAATGAGTGAAATGTAATATAAACTATGGACTTTAGTTAATACTTCATTAATATTGCTTTATCAATTGTAACAAATGCACCAAACTAATACAAGGTGTTAACAGAAGTAACTGTGGGGGAAGGAATATATGGAAATTGTACTTTCAATGCAATTTTCCTATAAAAACCTAAAGCTGCTCTAAAAAAAAAGGTTTATTAAAAATTTCAAATTTAAGTAGTCACATATAGCTGGTGGCTGTTATTAAACAGCACAGGTTCAATGAAAGACTAATGTGGGAAGAAAATGAGGATGGGGTTTCATTTCTGACTAACTCCTTAAGTACACAAACAGTTAATCCTAACCTACACGGAGTTTATTTGTATCTTACATACTAACACTTTTCAGCAGAAATATTTCAAATATTCTAGATGAGTATCTTTCTAAAGTTGATTTTGTTAAATAAAACTTAAGGAAGAAAATAACATTTATTGAATGGGTACTATACTAAAGATATATGTTATTTAAATTTCAAAACAATTCTTCAAAAGAAGGTATTACCATTTCTGATTTTTAGACATGAAGAATCATAAAAAGCTTATGTGATAAAGATGGAAATTGAGATACATCTGACTCAAAAATCTATGTACTCATATACCCTGTATATAGTTTTGAGTCCCAAAATCTCAAACATAATTGAATTTCCCACAATGAATCTATCATCAGGAACAATAGGTTATATAGTACAATACAATAATTAACGAAAGAGGGAGTTCCTGTCATGGCTTAATGGGTTAAGAACCCGACTAGTATCAATGAGGATGTGAGTTCTACCCCAGGTCTCTATTAGTGGGTTAAGGATCCGGAGCTGCTGTGAGCTGTGGGTGAGCTGTGGTGTAGGTTGCAGACACCACTCGGATCCTGTGTTGCTGTGGCTGTGGTGCAGGCCAGCAGCTATAACTCTGATTTGACACTTGGCCTGGGAACTTCCATATCCTGCACACGCAGCCCTAAAAAAGCAAAAAAAGGATACACTCAGAGCTAATGGCATGTTCCTGTATTAAACGGTCCCAAGCAAATGTGACTTTTATCTTATTATCCCCCTTGCTGTCCTTGTGACCTAGAGTGCCTCTACTCCCATATCTAATTTGCACCTTTTAATCTGCTGTGAAATTAGAAAACAGATAATCAAAATTCTTCTCAGATTACATACAGAGCAAATTATGAATAAAGCAAGAGAGCTTCTAAGCCAGTGCCTTAGTGTAGATGATTTATTATGTGATAAAAGTTCTTTTTGTCTACTTCTTATTCTAAATTGGGATCTGGATAGATGATACACTGTTCCACAATAAAGCTGAGAATATAATGATCCTGTTTCATTCCCATATCTTCCACTAAACCATATTTTCAAACACAGATCTCTGTTAAACATAACCTCATTTAAAGACATTATTTTATGGCTAAGTGTATTAATTTAGTGTACTAATAAATGTTACTATCAAATTTCTATGTTTATATATAACGAGGTATATATAAACACAGAAATTAAATATTTACAGAGAGTTGACAATATCTGGAAAGGTGTTTTTTGGTTTTTTTGTTTGTTTGTTTTTGTTTTTTTTTTTAATGGCCACATCTGTGTCATATGGAAGTTCCCAGGCTAGGGGTTAAATCAGAGTGGCAGCTGCAGGCCTATGCCACAGCAATGCCAGATCAAAGCTGCATCTGTGACCTATGCTGCAGCCTGTGGCAATGCTGGATCCTTAACCCACTGAGTGAGGCCAGGGGTCAAACTGGCATCCTCACAGAGACTGTCAGGGTCCTTAACCCACTAAGCCACAATGGGAACTTCGTGATATTTTTTTCCTTTTTACAGCCATACCTGTGGCACATGCCCCAAACCAGGGGTTGGATTGAAGCCACAGCTAGACCCTATACCACAGCCACAGCAATACCAGATCCTTAACCCACTAAATGAGGCCAGGGATCGAACCCACATCCTCACAGACACTAGGTTCAGTTCCCACTGAGCCACAACAGAAACTCCTCAAAATTTAAATGTTTTTTCCCCATTTAGAGTTTCTATATCTGTAAACCATTACAAATCTTTACTAGCAATATGAAATCTATTTCACCTTTTGCCATAAATTTTAATATTTAATTCGAGGAAGAATTATTTTGAAATTAAGATAAGGATAAGCATATTTCCAAAGTCCAAAACTGAAACTTCAAATTTAGCAGTTAATTCTGAATTTATAAAAAGTCCAACTTTATTACATTTTATTCTATAAAGAGAAAAAGAATGTTTATTTTCTCCCTCAGTCACCAACTGAAATGAACAATTTTAAAAAGCTACAAACCAATTGCTTCTGTAACAGTACCTATGTTTTTGGAGGGTGTCATGTAAAAGCTAAGTCCAAGGTTTCGAAGATTTTATTCAACAAGCAGAGTGTCAAGCAAATCATAACTCTAGACAGCCTCACAAACAAGCTGAATAAAAGTTATAAAGTTAGATTCATAGTTTCAATTTAATAATCATTTTCTAATTAACTTCAAAAGTCCCTATCATTCAAGTTTCTTCAACATTAAAGAAAACAAAAGGCAAACAAACTGTAAACAGAGTAAGTATTCATTGCTCATATTTATACAGAACATTAAAAATTCAGTTTCCAATGAGGAAATACTGATGAGTCTGAGAGTTTGAGTACAATTTCTCTGGTGTAATCAAAACGAAAACTTTGGATTGCTGTGACTTCCAACTTTTCTTTCCTAAGAATCCCTGGCAGCATGCCTACTATACTTAGAGAAGAATGCAAAGAATGAGGTGGTTTTTGATTCCTAACAATCACATCCCAAAGTTTGTGTCTGCAGTTTCAAGTATACATAGCACTCTTGCTCAATTTGGGCTCAAAATAATTTTACATTAAATCCATAGTGACAGAAAATAGAGCAGGGATAGGGAGAGGGAGATGGGGAGTAACTGCTCAATGGGTACTGCGCTTTCTTTTGGGGTGACAAAATGTTTTGGAATTAGATAAAGGTGGTGGTTACACAACATTGTGAATGTACTGCCACTGAACTGTTTACTTTTAAATGGTTAATTTTCTTTTTTCTTTTTAGAACTGCACTTGCTGCATGCAGAAGTTCCCAGGATAGGGGTTGAATTAGAACTGCAGCTCCCTGCCTACACCACAGCCACAGCAATGCCAGATCTTAGTCACATCTGAGCCAGGCCAGGGATTGAACCCGCATCCTTGTGGATACCAGTTGGGTTCTCAACCCCTTGCGTCACAACAGTAACTCCTTAAACGGCTAATTTTATGTTAGGTGATGTATACCTCTTAAGATATATAGACTATAGAATTATGTTAAGATATATAGACTATAGAATTCTTTTCTTCGAAAACACATTAAAATGCTATTTAGCTTTTGGAGATACTTAGATAAAAATGCATTACCAATTAAATTATTACCATATACGCACAGTAACAGTGAGGTGGGTACTGACTTTAATGCTAAAATGTTTGACAAACATCAAAAGAATATTGCTCTGATATGTTCGTAAATAATTTCAAAAAACATAAATGGACCTTAAAACATTTATTCTTCTATGACAAAATATAATTTTAGCTCAACTGTGCATGTAAGGTGAACTCAAATTTTTTTCTAGAATTCCTTCCCCAGACCTCAAACAATCAGGAAAATATTATGAGCCACACAGGAAGTCCATTCAGGAAAATATTACGAACTGATATGAAATGTTTAACATTACATAAAGAGTTACATGAAGAGTAACCAAAAATATAGGAAGTAAACAGGCATAAATCTGACCCATAATGGATATAAATAAATATGCTAAAGTTACTGTCTTAGGGATGTATCGCAACATTACTTCAGATTAAGTAAACTTTACACCTGAAAATGTATAGTGCCAACATTAAGAAACTTTGGAGTAAGGAGTTCCCATCGTGGCTCAGCGGAAACAAATATGACTAGGAACCATGAGGTTTCTGGTTCAATCCCTGGCCTTGCTCAGTGAGTTAAGGATCTGATGTTGTCGTGAGCTGTGGTGTACGTTGCAGACATGGCTTGGATCTGGTGTTGCTGTGGCTGTGGTGTAGGCCAGCAGCTGTAGCTCCGATTAGACCCCTAGCCTGGGAACCTCCAAATGCCAAAAAAAGAAACTTTGGAGTAAGAAAAATTCCTTTATATAAATGACTGACAAAATTAATATTATGCTATAATCGCCAAGGCTAGTCCAAATCCAGTCTAGAATCCAGGATTAAACAAAAGAGAAGGGGATCTTAAAGAGAATCCTAAGGAAAGAGCTAATTTTGAAAGCTATGACTATTTTGATGTAGTTCGTTCTGAGAATTTATATCCATTTGAATCCAACCTCAAAGAAGACCTGAAAGCCTGAGCATGCACAGGGCCAAAGCTAAACCAGGTCAGTATATCCCTGCCAAGGAACATCTTGCTCTGAAGTGTCCACCAAACAAGGATCACTTATCAGTTTATTTTTTAATTTATTAGATGTCAACCACTTTCAAGATATATGCAAAAATAGACTGGTTAGACCCCACCAAACTCTAATTCAAGCTCTCATCTCTGGAGATTAAAAAAATGCACAATTCTAAATGGTCTATGGGTTTAAAAAATTGTAAATGAAGAATTTCAAATGTTAGCTGACCCAACTTTAACATCATTGAATGTTACTGAAGTTTTTTTAAAGTTTCCTAAGTATTTCTTTCAAAGGCGCAATTTAGTAACTGCTTGCATAACAAATTCAAGCCGTGAAACAATTACAGCAATACCACATATCCGTGCTATGTAAAAGGTATGAGTTTCTATATTTATGGCATTCAGGTCTGATAAAAGCAAAAATAAGTGTTTCTTTCTTAATTCACATGAGTAAATATCTTCTCAAACTTATAAGTAAATATTTCACAGGGTACAAATAGTAATAGGATATTAGAGCTACAGGGAAGCACAGTATTACAAAATACAGTTTATGGTTTTTAAAAAAAGGAATCTGTCAGTTCAGGAGATGCTTCAAAGTTTAACCCTGGGACATATGGCAGTAGTAAAGCATCTAATCTGTGTCACAAGACTTGGGCTTGAGTAAGCTTTTTTACCTATTAATTAAATGGCCTTTTTGCTAGTTATAGTTACTTAGATTTTTCTAAATCTCCGATTCTTCATATGCAAAATGAGAACCATATCAACAATATTAGAGACTAAAAGAAACAAATGAAAATATTTTTACTCATTTAATATGCTTTGAAAAACTTGAATTCAAAAATGTTTATGTACCAAAAAACATTTTCAAATTTCTCTAATTGAGTCAAACATATATAAACTGTAATATTACTGAGAAAATGCAAATCTAATTCTTAAGCTATGGTCCCAAAACTTTTTAGAAGGAAACTCTTAAATACTACTTGAGAAAACATGAACTGACATAATCAATTGGAATAAACACTGATATTGAAGACATGACAATTCAGACATGCCATCTTAAAATAGTCTGAATTCCCTTAAGATTTTTCAATATTAAACAGAAATTGGGACCTAGACTTAACAATTGTTAGGTCAGCATCTAATTTCAAACACAAAACCTTAACTACGTAAAAAATCTTTGTTGTCAAGAAAATGATAAGGATGAGGCAAATTAGTCCTTGATACAACGTAAGATTTGTTTTCACAACAAAGCACACTGATCACTTATAATTTACAAACTCATAACTCACAATTGTTCTAATAGGTTTAGAGTACCAGATAAATTTAAATATCATTATGATAGTTTATCTGCATTCTTCTAGTCCTAAAAAATTCAGCAAAAAACCCCCCTGATTGAATGATTAAATCATCACTTTGAATACTTAAAAGCCCTTTCTGAAATTTATTCCCAGATAATTCACACCAGAAAGACATGTGAAAGTAGTCCTTTACCCACTACCTAAAAAGTCAAAACATCCACATTATTTAAGCTAGATATAAGATGAAAGTCATTTATATTCACTCATTAGACTTCAATCCTAAACAATAAAAAAATAGAACAAAATAGTGTAACCTCCACGTTTATCCAATTGCTAGTCTATTTACTGTCAACTCTTGTGGAAGAACTAAGGACAAGTGCCACTCGTTAAACTTCATATAACCTGAAAAGACTCTGAATTACAACAGACATGGACAATTCGAATTAAAAAATTTACCCTAAAGGGTAAAAGATATTAACTGGCATCTCTGCACAGCACAGGACCATGCAATTGAATGTTAAATAGTGGAAAGCAGTCTTTTGGATGCATCCAAACAAATTTCTGCACACCTTGAGAAATTTTCCCCATTACTTGGAAATGTTCATGATAGAGGCCTTGAGAAATTAAGTTTAGGAGAAATAGTAGCTAACTGCTGAAGTTTTCAGACACCACTATGCAGGGCAACTGTAATGAGGAGCTATCTCTTGATAAGACTAAACCTTCAAAGCAGAACAGTTGCTCCTAGTTTTTGAAAATTATTTAGAGACATAAGAAATTCTAGCCTAGAGACTTCTTCTGTCTCCCAAAGAAACGCTTCACTAGGTCCATTTTATGCTAGTTAACGTTGCTTCTTATGCAGCACATTAATAATTCAAAAACAGTCCCTTTGAAGAAAAGTTCTATTCAAGCATTACAATTTGTCTTCGCGTAGCACTAAGTGGCTTTGTTTCCAGTTTCAGGAACTATTCTGGGATGTCAAGAGTTATATTATTTACTGCTCCAAAAGAGCCCTTGTTTCACTCTCACCCAGGACATAGGCAAAACTGATGTTTAGAGACAACTGATACCCAGAAGTGTTTAAAGAGGATCATCCTTTGGCTCTCTCTATCTCTCGTCGAAAATCACATTTACCTTGTAGGTTTGTTTTTGTTGCACCAAAAAAATTTTTTGAAAGACACCTGCAAACATAACCTTCCTATCACCGCCGGGAAGAAAGACTATCAGGCTCAATCTGCAGTAGCTCCAGGGAAACAGACGTCGTAAAACCCAATGGGCTGAGGAAGGACAGTGCTTAAGGAGCAGAAGGGAGCTCCCGAGGTGCAGGGAAGCAGAGGCGGCGCCTGTTTACAGACGCCTTCACCTTCCCCACCCCCACAGACTGGGGGTCCAAAAAGCATTTCCCGTGCTCACCCGACTCCCGGCCGAGGCCCTCGGACTAACAGAGAGGCTGAGCAGCCTTGCGGCCCCCTCCCTCAGGCCGGAGCCTCCCTCGACCTCCCTCGTCCAGGGCGGCGTCTGCACCTCCCCACGGCCTACTCACCCCGCCAGGCCCTTCCGGCGGCACGCGGAGGCCTGAGGCCTAAAGGACGCCGGACACTGACAAGCCCCCCCCCCCCCTCCACGCCGCCGGCGGGGCCTGAGGCGGGGCGGGCGGACGCTACGGCCGAGGAGCCGAGGGCGGCGGAGGACAGCTTCTACCCCGCCGCGGCTGCCTATTGTTCCCGACCGAGGCCTGGCCGTGGCCGCCCCGCTCCCCACGCCGCCGCCGCCGCCGCCTGCCGCTCGCTCACCGCGCTGATCCGAGCAGCAGCTCCTCTCAGCTCCGAGTCCCCGCGGCCGTTGCCACCGCCGGGGCAGCCACCGCCGCCGCCGCCGCCACCGTCGACTCTGACTCTGTCCCAGGCCGCCGGGCCACGGCCGTCGCTGCTACCGCCAGCGCTGCCTCCGGCTTCCCACCTGCTGCTGCTGAGGCTGCTCCTGCAGCAGGGGCCATCTTGTTGGTCTGCCTCCTCTTCCTCCTCCTCCTCCGCCCCCGCCCGGTCGCTCGTTGTCCTCGCCCCCTTCCTCTTCCTCGGGCTCCGGCCCGCCCCAGAGACTGGGGCGGAGACGAGGGAGAGGCTCCTCCCTCCGAAGGCGGGGCAAGAGGAGGGCGGGGCGGGCGCCGGAGCAAAACTCTGAGTCACCGGCCGCCAACGCCCCAGGGGGAGGGTGGCGACGCTCGCTGCCTGATTCCGGAGCGCACCCACGCCCTGAGCCGAAAAACTGGTCCACAAGCGCCTTGGAGCCCAGCCGGGCAAGAGGCCAGACAGCGAGGGTGAACTGCAAAATTTCTGAGGTTTCCAGCCAATCCCGTGCTTACCTCTACGCCCTTGGCTTTCTCAGCTCCTCCCTATACTGTTGTTTCTTTTTCACCTCTCTCATCCACCCCAGGAGAATTTGTTCTTATCTCATTTTATCATGGTTCTTGATTAACCAGCTTGGCCCTAGTCACTTTTCTCACAGAGCTCCCAAAGAGTTCGGGCTCCCAACAGGTCTAAACCACCCAAAGGCCAGACATTCACGGCCCCAAAATGTCTCTCCAGACCTGTGTGACCAATGAAGAGCTGTCTAGGGGAGGACAGAAAAAAATTGGGCCTATAGAAGAGCTCTTGGATCTAAAAGTTAGTCATGCAATATTGAAAATTTCTTCTCTCAAGGAAAACAAGGCATTTTGATTTGGGATAATGGGAGACCACTTCAAGATGATTCAGTTTAGCCAAATACTTGCTTTTAAGAAAGGAGAGAAATGTGAGTTCCCTTGTGGTGCAGCAGGTTAAGGAGCCGGCATTGTCACTGAAGTGGCTTGGGTCACTGCTGTGGCGTGGGTTCAATCCCTGGCCCAGGAACTTGTCACATGCAGGAGGGAGAGAGAGAAATGGAATTCTTTTCATACCATACATCCTAACTTCAAAATAAATCATCTGGAAGAGAGAAGAGAGATGGTCCTTAAAAATAAGCACCCAGTCAATATTTCTCTGCATTATCATGTTCTTTTCTTTTTACTTCAGGTCTTGGTCAAGAGAGCAGAAATTTTTGCTTTCCAGTCCTTTCTTCATTGCATATATCACCAATACCAAGAGAAGTACTATATTTAAAGAAGCTCCTGCCTTTAAGGTAATAAATCCAATCACTATAAAAGATAGCGTTTTTATATTATTTGTAAATATATCACATACCTTCCTAAACTCTGAGCAGGGAAGTTCTTTTTAGTTGCTAACACCCTCTTGCTACACAGATTTCAGCTTCTTTTCAGAAGACCCATTGATGTCTTTCAACTGATTGGAATTTCCTCTCTTTGAAGTGGGCTAGGTCTCTAAGCATCTCTTCAACCCCTTAAATAGTGGTCGCAGTCCTACAATGAGCAAACTTGTAGCTACCATGGGAGGATTAGGTTAGTGTGTGCTAATCTAAAGTCTATCTCTTGGATAGCCTTTCCCTTCTCGCCAGGCCTCAGTCCCCTGCTGGGGAAAACAGATTAATCCGTTCCTCCAGTTTTTCCTCCTCCTCCCTTCTCACTACTAGGGAACCTTCCACAACAGAATGTTTTAGCGGCTGTTGCTAGGCAAACATGCCAACTTCCCTGTCTAGGTGAAACAAGTAACCCAACTTCATAAATCAACATAGATATTTTAATTTCTTTGAACTATTAATAGTTGCATTTCAATTGGTAGACCTTCTTCACAGTTCCCTTAAAAATATGATTTTTAAGTTAAATTTATTTGTATTTCATAAATATTTCAGTTAAAAATATGTTTAAAATGGAGGAGCATCCCAAAATTCATTTTAATGATGTAATGAAACAGAAACATTTGGCAGGAAAAGGAGAAAAGCAGATTTGAGGAAACAAGGGTTTTCAATAAAAACTAATCTATAAAAAGTCCTTTATATGCTTTGAACTTCCCAGTTAGGCTAAATGTATAAGATACAGAGAATAATTTATCCCTTGAGACTAAGTCTGTTTAGAAGGAAGATAATATGGTTATTCAGTGAAAAAGAAAAAAAAAGATATTCTGGATTTTATTCCCAAATTAACTAAGAATTTTAGCAAGTGAATTATTAAACTCTTTTTTTCCTCATTTTGCTATTTAAAATTTTTGCTGTGTTATTGTTATATAATAGTTACTATTTTTAGGGTGTTCAGATTTAATATGAATAAGATTAAATAAGACATTATGTTGAAATTTATATTTAAACTTCTGAGCTCTTAAACTTGTATAATTTGTTTTATTTTATTTATTTAATTTTTAATGATTTTTATTTTTTCCATATTAGTTGATTTATAGTGTTCTGTCAATTTCTACTGTACAGCAAATGACCAGTCATACCTATATATATATACATTCTTTTTCTCACATTATCCTCCATCATGTTCCATCACAATTGACTGGATATAGTTCCCTATGCTATGCAGTAGGATCTCATTGCTTGTCCACTCCAAATGCAATAGATTGAATCTAAATAATTTGTTTTAATCCCATGAAATTTATATGAAATAGTGCTTGAGAAATACCTTGAGCTAAGATAACATATTCATAATGAATTATTAAAGACAAATAGCTTAAATGTCTTACAGTCATTTGTGCTTAGAAAATAGCTTTAATACAATTTAAACAATTTCATTTTATTTTATATTTTATAATTTAATTCTAGAAATTTAGACTATGCCTTGCCCTCCACCACTGATATACAATGAAAATTAAATGCATCATTTCATGTAAATGACTTAGTGCATGGCACATAGTAAGTACTCAGTTTTTTAAAAAATTCATTTTATGTGTATGCCATTATAGCATTTAGTTTCGTGATCAAATAAGTAACTACAGTTTGCTTAGTATGAACCCTAAAAAAGTATTGGTGCTATTTTTCACATCATACACAGATCAGTTAGAATAAGGTTTTATGAATCTTTTAAATATGTTTTCTCATATGCCTGTACTACATTGTTCTTCCTTTGATTATTTATTTAGAGCAGCCTATGCTTTTTAGGTTGTGCTAAGTAATTTTTTTAAGCTACCACCTGCTTAAAAATTGCTCAGGAATGTGTAATTGTCAATCTAAAGCATTGATTGTCATATTAAGGCTAGGAAAGACCTTAGATGCCAACTCACTTCCACAGCTGAAATGGAGACTAAGAAAAATTAGACCGCATATCTACCCAACTAATTGTTATAAATAAATGCTACATTATTGAGGAAGGGGTTAGAGCATGGGAAGGGATGGAATAGGAGGAGAAAATTAAAAGATAGTTGAGTTATGTTTCCCTGCCTTAAAGAAATTAACAATCTAGTATGTGGAATACAATGAGAGGTACGTGTCAACAACTAGAATACAAAGTAGCTTGGTGATTATTGCATTAAAAGTATAAAGTTATATGAAAGGTAAAAGGGGAAGATAGTAGGAATCTTTATTCTAATGTCATAGAATCTAACTTTTGACAGATATCAATTCTATGTATGATATTAGATCTGTACCCAGAGGCATAGAAGTACAGACAGCTTTTAATACAGGGCTAATTGGAGGGCATGAGAATAGATTTTGGATTAACTAAAAAAGTAAGCTAAAGTCTACACCTGGTTAAATTCCAGCTAGGACCTGAGACTTCTCTAGTGTAAATCATTTGTGTATGGGGAGAGAATAACATCCTTAACAGGAATATATGCACAAAATAGGGAATATTAGAACTAGTCATTTGGATATTCTGAATTGCTTTAGGTAAAGTAATCAGTGGGAGACCAGTTTAGTTCTCTCCATCCTCCCTACACATATACTTTCCATAATCTACTTTCTCCACCAGTCCATACTCTTATTACCGGTGTTCATTAAGATAAGTCTCTGGCAGAGTTCCTGTTGCGGCTCAGCAGTAAGAAATCTGACTTGAGGACACAGGTTCGATCCCTGGCCTCACTCAGTGGGTCAAAGGATTCAGAGTTGCTGTGACCTGTGGTGTAAGTCGCAGACATGGCTCAGATCCCATGTTGCTGTGGCTGTAGTGTAGTAGACTCGCAGCTACAGCTCCTATTCAGCCCCTAGCCTGGGAACTTCCACATGCCACAAGTATGGCGCTAAATGGACCAAAAAAAAAAAAAAAGATAAATCTCTGGAATAAGAGGAAGATGTTCCAGACAATTAGACTAAGGCAATATGAGGAAACCAGTAGTTTCTAACCTACCATTAATCTTTAGAGTACAGTCACAAAACAGGCCCAAGTCAGTAACTGCAAACTAAACCAAAGGGGGTGTCTTGGTTCAGGGTAACAATCCAAAGTGATCATGGCAGATGCGTTCCAAGTTAGTTCTAGGATTTCTAAAACCAGGTCCCTGTAGAATTGATTCCAAAAGAACTAAATAATATGATGTTTCTGAGTCCTGCCTGAAATTGCTTTTAAACTGGCCTACCTTCTATAAATTGAGACTATCTTAACTTCACCTGATCTCCTGAAACATGTCCCACGGTGATAATCAACAGCACTCCTTTATGAAAGAAACATCAGACAACTTTTGGCAAAGAGGTACGTTCTAGGTACTACTTTAAACAGTGCCACGGGAGAAAGCAGCTCCACTTTTTCACTTGGGCAAAACTCACTAGAATATTGTTTTTCATTATTGTATTAGTTTGCTAGGGCTGTCATAACAAATACCACACACTGGACAGCTTAAACGATAGATATTTTCTCAAAATTTGGAAGGCTAGAAGTCCAAAGTCAAGGTGTAAGCAGATTTGGTTTCTTCCAAGGCCAGGTCCTTGCCGTTAGATGGCTGTTTTCTTATCTTCACATGGTCTTCACTGTGTCTGTCTGTGTACTAATCTCTTCTTATTGGGGCACCAGGCGTGTTGGATTACAGCCTACCCTTATGACCTTACTTTACCTTAATTATCTCCTTAAAGGCCTCATCTCCAAATCCAGTCACATTCTAAGATACTGGGGGTCAGGACTATTTCATATGACTTTGGTGTTGAGAGCAGACGGGATGAATAGACACAATTCCTAACAATAATAAATACTAATTTTTAGAATATCATACTTTTGAATAAAAGGCACACTTGTGAAGGTACAACTTTAAATCTACCCAGTTAAATCTGAAGCTTTTCTTTTTTCAAATTACTCCTCACATCATAAAATATCCATGCTTTGGGGGATATAAATTACCAATAATAAATAGGATACTAGAATTTTTTTGTCTTTTTTTGGGGGGGGTGGCTGCACCTGTGACATATGGAGGTTCCCAGGCTAGGGGTCCAATCAGAGCTATAGCCGCCGGCCTTCACCAGAGCCACAGCAACGTGGAATCCGAGCCGCATCTGCAACCTACACCACAGCTCACAGCAAAAACACCAGATCCTTAACCCACTGAGGGAGGCCAGCAGTCAAACCCATGTCCTCATGGATGCTGGTCAAGTTCGTCAACCACTGAGCCACGACGGGAACTCCAAGATACTAAAATTTTAAAAACTGCTTATCAAAATTATCTGAGTCACAGTGTCACTAAGTTGTGTGTCACTAATGTCAGTAAGCAGAAAACAGATACCAGAACTTGGATAGATCCAAGATTAGTATGAAAGGATTAGTATTTGTTTATAGGGCTGATGATTTGAGCATCATTTAACACTGTCTAAATAAGAAATTTTAGATATATTGAGGTCAAATACATTTTGTAACCAACAAATGATATCCTCCAGCACATATGTTTGATATTTCTTAGGCATTATTAGATTTATCATGTCAGGAGTAACCCGTTAAGAAAAAGTTGAACATTGATAAATGGGATGTTCAGGAAATCAGAATTTGAAAATGTGCTTTAAGCAAGGTAGAGTGCATTCTAGGTACTGCTTCCTTTTGCTCCTTACTTTCTAGGATCTGGACTTAGGGGAGTCTTCAGAATTCTTTACTATGTTCTAAAAGGTTACAAATTAAAGATGAGCTCTGCCAATTGGACACAGTTCTGGAACCAGATAGGAAGATGTCCCTATGGTACACTTCTCATTGAAGACGAATATTCAGCTCCGTGTTACTCAATGAATTTCTTTCCCTTTTGTTATCCTCTAGGCTTAAAAAACATTTATTTGAATGTTCTAGTCTTTTCTCAGCTGTGTTACCTTCTATCAACAGGAGAGTTCTGTAGCCATGCTTAGGCCAGTCGTAGTTACAGGTCAGGGTAGCATCAATAATGGGAAATACCTGCAGCTCCCCATCAAGGAAAAGCAAATCTAAGGACCTAAGGGTCAGAGTCTTTCTCCACTTGGGTATTTTTCTTCTGTTTAACAGGTAGAAAGACCTAGTGCCAACCCTTGTTCCACTACTTACTAGCTGTGTTAGCCTGTGCAAGTTGACCTAAGGATGCTTTGGTTTCCTTTACTATAATGTAAGCATTATAAAATGTATCTCAAACAGTTTTTATGGAGATTGAAATGAGAAAATACAGGTAGAGCATCTAATGCAATGGCTGACGTCTAGTAGATATTCAATGAATGAGAATTATTAAAATTATACTAGGTATTGTGTATTGCATTAAGCTGGTGATTGTCAGTTTTGTGTGAACTTTTATAAGCTATGTGTACCCAGCTCTGATCTGACCCTAGAGATTTTGATTTGGGATGTTGGTGTGGGCCCAGAGATTTTTTTTCTTTTTTTGGATTTTACAGAAGATCCGTCCTGTTATCTGAGGTGAGAATCATTGGCATAGATGAATGGTCAGCAAACTTTTTTTGGTAAATGGCCAGGTAATAAATATTTTAGGCTTTACAGGCTGTGTGGTCTCTGTCACCACTATTCAACTCTGTCATTATAGCGTGAGAGCAGCTATAGACAGTATGTAAACAAATGACCATGACTGTGTTCCAATACAACATTATTTACAAAAACAGACCTAAAGGGATAGTAATGGGCTGGATTTGTTCCCCACATTGTTGTTTATCGAACTTGTCTTACATAAAGAAAGATTTTATTTGCTATAGCCAGGGAAAGTATCTTATTATTATTATCTTCAACAGCTTTAAAAATCTGACATATCATGACCATATATAAACACAATTAAATAAACAGACAGAGCTCCTGCCTTCCAAGGAATTAGTCATCTAAAACAACAATAGCACAGACATAATATTTATAGGTAATCTCATGTGAGCGTCAGATAAACAGATGACTATACAAGACCAAACATGAAACTGAGTTCAGATGTGGGCATATTTTCCTAATGCTTTTGATTTACAAATATTGGATATTTGAAAAAGTCAGAGGAGCACAAGGGCTCATTCAGGAACTGATATGAAGAGGAGAATGGTTCCCCCAGATTAGCTCCCCTTTTTCAGCAAGAAGCTATATGAAGGAGCATCTTTTATTTTTACTTTATTTTTTGTCTTTTTAGAGCTGCACCTGCAGCATATGGAAGTTCCCAGGCTAGGGGTCAAATCAGAGCCACAGCTGCTGGTCTACACCATAGCCACAGCAACACAGGATCTGAGTGGTGTCTGTGACCTACACCACAGCTCACAGCAATGCTAGATCCTTTAACCTACTGAGCGAGGGTAGGGATCAAACCCACAGCCTCATGGATTCTAGTTGGGTTCATTATCACTGAGCCACAGCCGGAACTCCAGGAGCATCTTTTAAAAGGAACCCATTAAATGGGACATAATGACTCTCCACATGGCTGAATTTGCTTCTCTCGATAGTAATTTCAACAAAATACATTGCTGTCAAATTTATCCTCTGGGGTTAAGGGCTATGTTAAAGCTGAAGTTTAATGACACCTGTGACCATTCCCTTTATTTAACTTGGAACAAAGAGAAAGATTTCCTTTTTTCAATACAGGAGTAATATGTTTAGAAGAAAAGTCAGTGAATCTATTTATGTGCTTGTGTCTGCATGTATGTATGGATATGTTTAAATCAAGTTACTGGTAAGTTGGTAACCTATGCCTACAATTGTAGAAATGATCCAATAGTAGCTGTTGGGTGGAGCAGGATTCTCATATCTCCTCATACCCCTGAAAGACAGATACAAATAAAGGGTATTCATAACTTTTTGGCTGCTCAGCTTCTTACCCTCCTCTCCTTACACTGTCTGGGAGTTTTCCATTTCGGAATTTTTATGGGTGGCAAGATCTTTTCTCCCACTACAGGCCATAGGGTCCAGATACTTGCCTTCTGCCCAGAACTTCCCCCTCTCTACCCTATGCCTCCATAGCAATCTTAGGGTGAGGGAAAGTGATCTAACCTTGGTAGACAGGTTGCTCTTAGTTGGGACTTTGAATCTGGGAAAGTTATGCAGAAGTAAGTAGAATTCATCCCACTTGCACCTGTGATACCCAGAGTTGGGAGGGACAATGACAGCAGAACCTAGGGTGGTATCCAGCATCCACTGGCCGTGGCAGTAGTACCCTAACCAGGCCGTTTCAAGACTGACTTAGGGCTGGTTCGAGCCACCTAACTTCCCTCAGTTCCCTTCCTTACCATCAAAACTGTGAGTCAATGTTCTTTCAAAAAACTCCCCTTCTGTGTAAGTTAGCCACTGACACAGTTTAACATATAAGGGAAATGGTACAGAAGTCAAGAGTTTACAGAAAGAATCCATTTTCCTATTTCTCATATATTTGGTCTTTAGTCAGTTTAATGGAGTTATCCATGTGTTTTCTTTCTTTGGGCCCTGATTTCATGGCTCTAATCATTAGACTCTCAAAACTTAGAGTATATGCATTTCACTTAAACCAAAGTGAAAGTATCCTAAATTGCGTGTTACCTTTTGTTACTCAGTTCATTGATTATACTCAGGTAATAAGTAGTCCTCTTAAGCTTTCAATTTGATTATTTTCTCATCCTGCCAAGAATGTTTAGTGTCTACATAACTAATTTGCATAGATTTCTCAAGGGGAATGACTCCATGTAAGTATCTCTCTTAGCTAAAAGTTATTACAAACGCAAAGTGCCTTTTTTTTTTTTGTCTTTTTGCCATTTCTAGGGCTGTTCTTGTGGCATATGGAGATTCCCAGGCTAGGGGTGGAATTGGAGCCATAGCCGCTGGCCTACGCCAGAGCCACAACAACGTGGGATCTGAGCCGCATCTGCGACCTACACAACAGCTCACAGCAATGCCGGATCCTTAACCCACTGAGCAAGGGCAGGGATCGAACCTGCAACCTCATGGTTCCTAGTCGGATTCATTAACCACTGCGCCACGACGGGAGCTTGAAGTGCTTTTTATTTTTTCTTGAATTCCTTTTGCTAATAGGAATCTTTCTAATCAAGCATTTCATCTGGGGCAAAACCCTCTTTGCTAAAATTACATGGAAAAATAATTATTCTTAAAATTTTTTGTAAAAATATTTCAACTACCACAATTGAACTGTTCGTTTTTGATTCTTTTCTGCAGAGATTTGTAACCTTGTTTCTGCAACATCTAATTGAACATCAGATGTTCTCAACTGATGATATAAAAGTCATAGAACAAAATTAATTTGCATCCACTTTATCACAAGAAATCACAACAAATATTTGATAACCTGTTATATGCCAGTCACTGTGCTCTGGTGATACAGTAGTGAACAAGACAGAGTCTCTTTCTCAGGAGCTTATGGTTCAGCAGGGAAGATAGAATACATGTAAATAATTAAATAACCAACTTGTGGCTGAAAGCTTCAGGCTGAGTAGAGATTAGCTAGGCAAAGAGAGAGAAGAAAGTGTTTTGGCCGGAGAAAACAGCGCATGCAAATGCACCGAGGCAGAAGTATCATGTGTTTAAGGAACTAACAGAAATCCATTATACCTTGAGAAAGTATAGAAATTCAGAAGAAGTCTAGCAAAGAAGATGCTGCAGAGGTAGTCAGGTAGGAATTAGAAGCCAAAATAGGAATTTTGAATTTTATTTCAATAGATTTACTAGATAAAAAACAGGACATTAAATTAAATTTATATTTCGGATCTACACCTGAAATTTATATTTCAGATAAACAATGTTTTAGTAGAAGTATATCATAAATATTGCATAGAACATACCTAAACTGCAAAAATATTTATATGAAATCTAAATTTAACTGGACATCCTATATTTTTATTTGCTAAAGCCAGCAACTCCATTTTTTTTTTTTTTTAAGGGCCACACCTGCATCATATGGAAGTTCCCAGGCTAGGGGTTGAATTGGAGCTACAGCTGCTGGCTACAGCCACAGCAATGCCAGATCTGAGCTGTTTCTGCAACCTATACCACAGCTCAAGGCAGCACCAGATCCTTAACCCAATGAGGAAGGCCAGGGATTGAACCCACATCCTCACAGATATTAGGTTCATTACTGGCGAGCCACAGTGGGAACTCTAGCTCCATTTTAATAGCAGTATGAGGTCTGAAAGGCAAAGGAAGGACATGATAAAATTTTCCTGTTGAAAGATTACTGTATGATTATGGAGTGGAAGATATGTTAGAGGCAGAAAAATACTGAGATCTTGATCAGTCTCTCTTTCCTGAACCTTTTCTTCCCTTGCCTTCTTATGAAATCATCTCTTGGCTCACTACTCCAGAGTATCGTTAATAGATCCGCCTCTTTTATTAGACATTTAAATGTTGATGTTCTAAGATTGACCACACACAAAATTTGCAAGGATATGGAGCAACTAATTCTTTCATGTGTTATTAGTAATAGTATGAAATGCTTTGGAAAAAGGTTTGGCAGTTTCTTATAAAAACAAAACATCTATGACCTAGCCATCCCACTGGTGGGTATATAGTCAAAAGATTTGAAAGCAGGATCTCAAAGAGATGTTTGCACACCTGTGTTCATTGCAGTCTTATTCACATTAGACAAGCGATGGAAGCCATTCAGTATCCATCTACTGATGATTGGATAAAGAAAATATATATACATGCAATGGAGTATTATTCAGCCTTAAGAAGGAAACCCTGTCACATGCTGTAACATAGATGAACCTTGAGGATATTATGTGAAGGGAAATAAACAGTCCAAAAAGACAAATACCATACAATTCCATGGTCTCTAGCATAGGTTGAATTCATGGAAACATAGAGTGGAGCAGTGGTTCCCAAGGCGGGGAGAGAGGAAATTTGGGAGTTGTTTAATGGGTAAAGTTTCAGTTTTACAAGACAGCAAATTTCTAGAGATCTGTCACACAATAATGTGAATATAGTTAACACCACTGAACTGAACACTTAAAAATAGTTAAGGTGCTTCCTGTGTGGCTCAGCGGTAGTGAGTCCGCCTAGTATCTAAGAGAATGCAGGTTCAATCCCTCGCCCCGTTGAGTGGGTTAAAGGATCTGGCATTCTTTTGAGCTGTGGTATAAGTCATAGATGTGGCTAGGATCTGGCATTGCTGATGCTGTGTTGTAGGACAGCAGCTGCAGCTCTGACTCAGCCACTAGTCTGGGAACTTCCATATGCTGCAGGTATGGCCTTAAGAAAAAAAAAGGAACAAAAATGGTTAAGGTGGTGAATTAATTTGTGTTTTTTACCACAATTTAAAAGAATTAATTTAAGAAATACTATTATAGAAGATCTGAAATCCATGCAAGGAAGTTTTTTTTCTTAATTGAAGTGTACTTGATTTATAATTTTGTGTTAATTTCTGCTATACAGCAAAGTGACTCAGTTATACATAAAAATACATTCTTTTTTTGTCATTTTTTTTTTTTTAGGGCCTTACCCACGGCATATGAAAGTTCCCAGGCTAGGGGTAAAATTGGAGCGGTAGCCGCTGGCCTACACCACAGACACAGCAATGCAGGATCCCAGCTTTATCTGTGACCTACACCACAGCTCATGGCAATGCCAGATCCCTAACCCACTGAGCAAAGCCAGGAATCAAACCCTTGTCCTCATGGATAATAGTCAGGTTTGTTACTGCTGAGCAACAACAGGAACCCCAAAATACATTCTTTTAAAAAATGTTCTTTTCCTGGGGTTCCCGTCATGGTTCAGTGGTAACAGACTTGACTAGGATCCTACCATGAGGTTGCAGGTTTGATCCCTAGTCTCACTCACTGGGTTAAGGATCTGGCTTTGCTGTGAACTGTGGTGACCTACACTCAGATTCCACTTGGCTGTGGCTGTGGTGTAGGACAGAAGCTGTGATTCGACCCCTAGCCTGGGAACTTCCATTTGCCCTGGGTGCAGCCCTAAAAAAAAAAAAGTTCTCTTCCATTATGGTTTATCACAGGATATTTAATATAGTTCCCTGTGTTACACAGTAAGATCCTGTTTTTTATCCATCCTGTATGTAATAGTTTGCATCTGTTAACCTTGAACTCCCAGTCCATCCCCCTCCCTCCCCCTCCCCCTTGGCAACCACAATTCTGTTCTCTATGTCTGTGAGTCTGTTTCTGTTTTGTAGACTAGTTCATTTTTGTCATATTTTAGATTCCACATATAGGTGATATATGGTGTCTTTCTCTTTCTGACTTATTTTACTTAGTATGAGAGTGTCTAGTATCTTCCGTGTTTCTGCAAATGGTATTATTTTATTCTTTTGGAGGGCTGAGTAGTATTCCATTGTATATAAGTACCACATCTTTATCTATTCATCTGTCAGTGGACAATTAGGTTGTTTCCATGTCTTGGCTATTTCATATAGTGCTGCAATGAACGTTGGGGAACATGTATCTTTTTGAATTGTAGTTTTTGTTTGAATACATGCCCAGGAGTAGGATTGCTGGATCATACGGCAATTCTGTCTTTAGTTTTTTGAGGAACCTCCATACTGTTTTCCAACTTAGATTTGCAAGGGAGTTTCTTGACTCTGAGTAGCTTTTGCAGATTGTAAATTGAATTTTCCTAGTCATTACCTTAAAAGAATTCAGACATATTTAATCCAGAAACAAATTTCACAGAGTTCCCATCATGGCTCAGCAGAAATGAATCTAACTAGGAGCCATGAGGTTGCGGGTTTGATCCCTGGCCTCATTCAGTGGGTTAAGGATCCAGCATTGCCGTGAGCTGTGGTGTAGGTTGCAGACATGGCTTGGATATGGCGTTGCTGTGGCTGTGGTGTAGGCCAGCAGCTGTAACTCCAATTAGACCCCTAGCCTGGGAACCTCCATATGCTGTGGGTGCAACCCTAAAAAGAACCCCCCCCAAAAATTCATTTAGCGGAAGGATTGTAAGTCTATAAATGTCATTTTGCTTCTCAGAGTAGATTGGTATGCAGAAGCAGTTTTCTGTATTTATGTATGTTTAACATGAAAGATCATGGAAGAGTATTTGTGTGAACATAACGGGTGGGGGTTCAGATAGGACAATGCATGGATGGATTTTCTTGCTATGATGCTAACATGTAAAATATTCTGTCATACACACAAAAAAACTAAAACAGGGAATTCCCACTGTGGTGCAGTAGGTTAAGGATCCAGCATTGCTGCAGCTGTGACATAGGTTGCAGTTGCAGCCCAGATTTGATGCCTGACCCAGGAGCTTCCATATGCTGCTAGTACAGCCAACAATGAAAAGAAGAAAAAAAATCTGGAGTTCCCATCGTGGCACAGCAGAAATGAATCTGACTAGGAACGATGAGGTTGCAGGTTCAATCCCTGGCCTTGCTCAGTAGGTTAAGGATCCGACGTTGCTATGAGCTGTGGTGTAAGTTGCAGACGTGGCTTAGATCTGGCATTGCTGTGGCTGTGGCGTAGGCCGGCAGCTGTAGCTCCAATTCAACTCCTAGCCTTGAAACCTCCATATGCCATGAGTGCAGCCCTAAAAAGCACACACACACACACACACACACACACACACACAAAACAAAACAAAACAAAAATGCATGTCACATGCTATGGGCTAAATTGTGTCTCCCCTCCCCCAAATTATATGTTGAAGCTCTAACCTCCCACAAACTGTACTGCTGTTAGCACCTTTAAGGAAGTTATTAAGATTAGGGGTGGAGCCCTGATCTTATAGAACCGGTGCCCTTATAAGAAGAGGAAGAGACACCAGAGCTCTCTCCCTACCATGTAATGACCCGGCAAGAAGCAGCCATCTGTAAATGAGTAAGAGAACTCTCAATAGAACCTGCCCATGTTGGCCACTTGATTTTGGACTTTCCCTCCTGAACTGTGGGAAAATGAATTTCTATTTGTTAAGCCACCTAGTCTGTGGTGTTTTGTTGTGGTAGCCAGAGCTGACTAATACAGCATGTATGATCTTGCCCCAGCCTTTTGCTCCAGCTCATGCCTCACTCTTTCCCCCCCTTTGATCTCTACTATAGTCTCTCTTGCTTGATTTCATCTCCAAAACATGACAAGCTCCCTCTTGTCTCAGGCCCTTCTACATGCTGTTCCTTCTCTTGATAAGCTCTTCCCCTCACTCTTCATCTGGTTAAATTCCTGTTCATCCTTTCTCTTTTTCAGAGTGGCCTTTCCTGACTTCTCAGTCTAAATTGAGTTCCTCTCTCAAAGTATCCTCTTGATAAGAAGAGTTTGTAACTATATAGTTTATTGTGTAATAATAGGTTTAATATTTCTCTTCCCCTAGAATTTACGTTCCATACATGTAGGAAGTGAGTGCCTTATTCATTGTTTTATCCTTAGGGGCAAAAAATGTCTCATAGATATTAGGAAATATTTGTTGAATGAGGAAATAATTAAATAATTATTGCAGACACATATTCTTTAAGTGTTCTTTACACATTATGAATATAAAAAACAGATTATGAGCATATATAGCATGATCCATGTTAATAATATAAACACAGAACAAAACTATTAGTGACCTAGACAGACTTTCCTGCTGAAAGCAATGAATAATGCTGGTTAAAATACTTTCTCGGAGTTCCTGTTGTGGTGCAGTGGAAACAAATCTGATTAGTACTGTGAGGACACAGGTTCTATCTCTGCCCTTGCTTAGTGGGTTAAGGATCTGGCATTGCTGTGAGCTGAGGGGTAGGTTGCAGACGCAGCTCGGATCTGGCATTTCTGTGGCTGTGGTGTAGTCCAGCATCTACAGCTCCTATTCAACCCCTATCCTGGGAATCTCCATATGCCGAGGGTGTGGCCCTAAAAAAGCAAAACAAACAAACAGAAACCCCTTTCTTAAAAATTATCTTGCGGGAGTTCGCCATCATGGCTCAGCAGTAATAAACCTGACTGGGATCCATGAGGACATGGGTTTGATCCCTGACCTCGGTCAATGGGTTAAGGATCTGGTGTTGCCCTGACCTGTGGTGTGTGTAGGTCGAAGATGTGGCTCAGATCCCACGTTGCTGTGGCTGTGGCGGCTGTGGCTGGCAGCTATGGCTCCAATTCAACTCCTAGTCTTGGAACTTCCATACACTGCAAGTGTGGCCCTAAAAAGGAAAAAAAGTATTGTAGACATATATAAGCTGTCCAGAAATGAAGATAGGTCAGGTTCTGAATAAAGTCAGGAGCTCTGAGAGTTTTCTCTTTGAGAAACATATGCTGCATTTGCCTTTCTTGGTGAACTCAGTCTCCAGAAGACACAAAAGACAAAGCAAGGGGCACAAAAGACAAAGCAAGATTCAAGACAGAAAGTCTAACATGAGAGTTTTCTCTCCTATGGCCAGGACCCAGAGGGCTGTTCCTCAGTATTAGGATGAACTATACATAAATGTCTCTCCCTCCTCAGGACTGCAAAAAATTACTTGCTTTAAACTTCAGTGATGAATAGAGGGGGGAAAAATTTCCCCTGAGAATTCATTACCGCCAGCCACTCCTTTTGCAAGTTTATAGTCTGATTTCATAGTTCTTGGGTAGGCCAAAAAATCTCAAGCCAATCATTTCATTTAAAGTGGCTCTTGACTAGTATGCTCCAGTCACCTGACAGAAGTAAAGGCAATTTTTATTTTTTCTGAAGGAGTCCATCTGTATCCCAGGCCTCAAGAATTTTTGTTGAAAGTTCAAAAAGGAAAAAGGATTATTCACAGTAAAATGACAACAACAGTAATAATGTCAATAAGCAATAATCACCCAAGATAGTAAGGTATCAGGAGCCACCATGGCAGAGTCAGATCCATGGAATTTTCAGGTGTTGTAATTATTCAACATAGAAAGTCAATAAGTAAGTTTATTGTTTCTAGGAATAAATACAACTTTAAAGCATGAATCAAGAGTGGCCAGATTGAGAAAAGAATCAAACATCTGTTTCTGAAACTAAGGGACTAGGGAGCTCAAATCACTCCTCTTTTGAGAACAACTGGAAAAGCTGATAAAGGAGTTCCCATCATGGCTCAGCAGAAACAAATCTGACTAGCATCCATGAGGACGCATGTTCGATCCCTGGCCTCAGTAATGGGTTAAGGATCAGGTGGTGTTGTGAGCTGTGGAGTAGGTTGCAGATGCAGCTCATATCTAGCATTACTGTGGCTGTGGTGTAGGCCAGCAGCTACAGCTCCAATTCAACCCCTAGCCTGGGAACCTCCATATGCCACAGGTGCAGCCCTAAAAGAAAATCAATAAATAAAGATATTTTTGAAATCTTGAAGATACGAGAGCATTTACGAGACAGTAGAGAATTACAATGGCCATATACAGTAAATTTTATTTTATTATTTTAATTTCTCATATAATGATTTTTATTTTTTTCTATTATAGCTGGTTTACAGTGTTCTGTCAATTTTCTACTGTACAGCAGTGACCCAGTCACACATACATGTATACATTCTTTTTTCTCACATTATCACTCTCCATCATAAGTGACTAGACATATTCCCAGTGCTACACAGCAGGATCTCTTTGCTTATCCATTTATGCAGTAAATTTTAAAACCTACATTAAATACAAAAATTTCTAAAAATATGTAAAATTTCAAAATTGGCATGAGAGGCTTGAATAAATTTTAAGTCCAACAATTAAAATGGTAGTTAAGATCTCTCCCCCCCCAAAATGAAAACTAAAACCAAAAACGAGGGAAAATATTCTTGAGTGAGTTTATCAAACATTTGAGGCAACTAATTCTTCTTTTACAAAAGTTTTTCCAGAAACTAGAGAAAGAACAAAAGCTTCCCAGGTCATTTTATTTTTTTGTCTTTTTTTGCCTTTTCTAGGGCTGCTCCCACGGCATATGGAGGTTCCTGGGCTAGGGGTCTAATTGGAGCCGTAGCTGCCAGTCTAAGCCAGAGCCACAGGAACTCGGGATCCAAGCCGAGTCTGCGACCTGCACCACAGCTCATGGCAACGCCAGATCGTTAACCCACTGAACCGGCAACCTCATGGTTCCTAGTTGGATTCGTTAACCACTGCGCCACGATGGGAATTCCTCCCCAGATCATTTTATTTTTTTTTTTATTATTATTTTTTTGTCTTTTTGCTATTTCTTGGGCCGCTCCTGCGGCATATGGAGATTCCCAGGCTAGGGGTCGAATTGGAGCCCACCAGCCTACACCAGAGGCACAGCAACGCGTGATCCGAGCCACATCTGCAACCTGCACCACAGCTCACAGCAACGCCGGATCGTCAACCCACTGAGCAAGGGCAGGGACCGAACCCGCAACCTCATGGTTCCTAGTCGGATTCGTTAACCACTGCGCCACGACGGGAACTCCTCCCCAGATCATTTTAAAAGAAAGCTATAGTCTTGATTTCAAAACACAAAAGGACAATACAATAAAAGAACATTATAGACCAATTTATGAATATAAATGCAAAATTGAACTAGAGCTGTGCACACATGAATGACTCTCACAAACAATGTCAAGTGAAGGGGCAAGCCATAGAAGAGTGTAATCACTACAATTGCACTTAAGTTCAAAAACTTTCAAAAGGATATCATATGTTATTTAAGGATATATACCTGAGTGATCCAAGAATATAAAGAAAATAGGAAAAATTAGTAAATTAATAAAAATTCAGGACAGTGTTCACTTTGGGAACAATAAGGGCATTCCTGAGTAGAAATATTCTGTTTCTTGGCCTAAGTAGTGAGTACACATGCCATGTTATCATTATTCTTTAACTGTACAATTTCCTTCATTCTTTTATGTACATAAGGTATTGCACAATTTGAAAAATTTTAAAGTCATGGCAACATCAGAATAGAGAACCAAAAGCACTGTCTTCTCTTCTTAGGGAACTTGCTAATAAATAAAAGGAGGGTTAACTTAAAAAAAAAAAAAAAACAACTAACACCCCTATGATATTTTGAACTTGATATTCCAGATAATGACAGTGTGAGTGCTTTTTCAAAATTTGGTTAAATCACCAAAACTCTATTAGATTATCCCCTAGCTTCTTATCTACCGCAATGGGTGAACCACATGTTCAAAATCACAGTCACATAATTTCCCTAAGATTGCTTGCTTGGTGTACTCAAATATATTTGTAGTTTCAAAGATACAGTCCTTAGCTATATACCCTTTGACACATATGCATATACCCATTCTTAAATGGTTAATATTGTTGTACTACTGTTGCCATGTAGGCAGCAAGTATTTTTTATGTGCAAAGAATCTCATAGTTTGTTGTTGTTGTTGTTGTTGTTGTTGATTTCCAGCCAAGATTTATTTTACTTTTCCTATATTAATCAGTCAGTTTCTATTGAGACGATGTTTGAAAAATGATAATTTTACACATAGGAAATATTTCTTACCTAACATATGTCTCTCTTTTCTTGGACCAGCTTTACTGCTACGCTTGTACTTTTGCATCACATCTACTTGCATAACTAAGTGCTGAAACCTCTATGACATTTTTCTAATTTAGACTCTTTATCCTCTTGATATTAATAAAGTTACTCAGAGGCCCAGTGATGCCTATATTTTAACCAGCTTTAAAAATTTCAAGACAAATTGTTGGAGATGCAAAAATGAAACATATCCTGGCGGCAGGGACAACCACTTTCACCATCTCCAGCATCATCTACTATCATCATTGTAATGATAAAGCATTCCCCTTGTCTAGCCATTATGCTGGAAGATTTATGTTCATTATGTTGAATATTTACATCCTGGAAGATGGGGATTATTATCGCTGTCTTACAGAATATGACATTGAAGCATGGAAGGATTAAGTAACATATCCTAAATAAAACAGAGTAAGTAGCAGAGCTAAGCCAGTTCTGCTCATTCCAGTGTACGAGGTCTGTGCTATAACATTGTTGACTGTCTTGGCCATCCCCAAGTAAACTGAAGATTTCACTCAGTTAATGGTAAAATACAGAGCTGGTCCCGAGGCTTTCCACCCTCAGCTCCATTTCTTGCCCTTCTCTGACCTTCTCTGTATCACAGGAAAGACTGACTTTCCCATGTCGACTGGCTTCCTGATACATTTGGTTATTGGAATGAGTTTGGAGAGCAGACAGGAAAAGAAACCAGGTTATTTCTCATCAAACCCCCTTCTAACTGCTTCCTGGGCATCAGCCATTCCTTTCATGATTCCAATTACTTCTGGGCAGACTTCCACAGCATCAACCTAGTCTCTGGGCCCCTTTAACACTAATTTCTCTCTCCATCCCTTTAGCCTAGTGTCATCCTACTGAGGCTAATCTAAAGCAAGACCATTGGATACATAAATGACTATGTTCCTCTTGGCTCTGTCACCCTTGGCCACCCCTAACTGGACCACAGGAGTCCCTCTGACCCAAGATCAGCCAACTCTCTTCCTATGAGAGAACCTAGAGTAGAGACCTTTGCCATTAGGTCCTTAGCAACACTCTCTCTGTTGTTTGATCTACAGACTTAGGGGGTTAGTTAGTTGACACTAGAAGCAAGGCAGAAAGTCACCCTGAGAGAAACAGAGACACAGAAAAAGAAGACATCATGTCAATTGCAGAGCACTCAGGAGAGATTAACAAGCTCTTGCTGTATCTGTGCTGGATCCTGAGGAAACTACTGGTTCAGAAACCATACCATAGTCTCTGTCCACTTTAGCTATACTTGGGTTCCCATTACTCTAGTGTGATCTCATGATTGTGCCACGTTCCACTTTACTAATTGGCTAAAACTAGTGGCTGAGGTTGCTGTTTTTATTTTGTTCTTAAAAAATTTCCGGAGTCCCCGTCGTGGTGCAGTGGTTAACGAATCCGACTAGGAACCATGAGGTTGCGGGTTCGGTCCCTGCCCTTGCTCAGTGGGTTAACGATCCGGCGTTGCTGTGAGCTGTGGTGTAGGTTGCAGACGCGGCTCGGATCCCGCGTTGCTGTGGCGCTGGCGTAGGCCAGTGGCTCCAGCTCCAATTCGACCCCTAGCCTGGGAACCTCCATATGCCGCAGGAGCGGCCCAAAGAAATAGCAAAAAGACAAAAAAAAAAAAATTTCCCACAGGTAACCTTTCATTAAACCATTTACTACCTGACATAATCTGAGTGTGTTTATGTTTTTTGCAACTAATATAACAAAACATTTTCTAAAGCATATTACTTCCATTTTATTCACACTTCAGCTCTATGAGATAGGCAGGCTAGAGATTCTTATTGTGATAAAAAAAAATTCAAGCATCAGATTGTCTAAATAATTTGCCCAAGGTCACCAGGCTAAATGATAGAGCCAAGACTAGCAATCAGCTGTTTTGATTTTTGTGTCAGGTACCACAGACCTATGTTTCTCTAATTCCCTATAAGCACACAAACACACATGTATACCGGTGATTTATTTAGCAGGAAAATAGATACTCAAATTTATTAGGTATCAGATACTCACTATTGGATATTTAATTGTCCTTTAACTTATTAGGCAATTTATATCTCTGGGCATATTTTATGGTAATGTAATGTTGCTCCTATTTTACAGAAGAAAGGTCAAAATGAATCGTAACAGGCAGATATTCCATAGTTGAAAATCAGACAAGGCCATTCATTCATTCAGAAACATTTACTGGGAAACTACCCTGTGGTGAAAATTTGCTAAGTGCTAGGGTACAATGATGAATAAAACATTATCCCTTGTAGTAATTTTCAACCCAAAGTAGGAGAGAGATAAGTAGCAAATAAATAATAATAATACAGCACAAGAAAGGCAAGAGATACGTACCAGAGAAAGAACACTGTGAGGGTAGGCGACAGAAAAGCTTTCTGGAGGAAATAACATTGACCTGAGTTTAAAAAGCGCAACAGGATTATCAATATTTAGTTGTAAGAGGGAAAAGGATGTTACAAAGAGATTGAAAAGCATAGAAGAGGAGACTGAGGAGAGGTTGTGGCTCAGATACCAAAGTAGATGTTGCCAAGGGAGGCTAGAGAAACAGTGCAAAAAACAAGACCTATCTGTCAAGCAACAGATACTAAGACATGTTCAATGGCCCTGGCGAGAAGTTCTTGGCAACTTTTCCCAAGGCTGTTTCAGAAGAAGAGGGTATGGCAATTAAGCCAGAATGCAGTGTGTTTCAGAGTGAAAGGGAGTTAATATAGTAGAGATGTCAAATGTTTCAAGAATCCCAGAAATAGGGAGTTACCGTCATGGCTCAGTGGTTAACGAACTCGATTAGTATCCGTGAGGATGCGGGTTCGATCCCTAGCCTCGCTCAGTGGGTTAAGGATCTGGCATTGCCGTGAGCTGTGGTGTAGGTCACAGACACAGCTCAGATCCTGAGTTGCTGTGGCTGTGGTGCAGGCTGGCAGCTACAGCTCTGATTTGACCCCTAGACTGGGAACTTCCATGTGCCTCGGGTGCAGCCCTCAATAGACAAAAAAACAAAAACAAAAACAGAAGCAAACTATGATGGCTTTACACCTGGTGATAGGGAAAACTGAGCACTCAAGCTATTGTATGTGAGTACCATCAATCTTAATAAAGAAAAGGCCAAAAAAAAAAAAAATCCCAGAAATGAATGTGCCAGACTCTCTATAATTGGAAAAGTGTTAGAGAACATAAAATGCTTGAGGAATGAATGGAATTTGGGAGGAGAATATCTAAGGAACTATCTAGTTTGGAGAATCTTTGATTACTGTAATTTTCTGGCATGCATTCCTTTTAGTTGATATAGGAGTATAATTGGCCTATTTGTCCTTCCTTCTTCCCTGTTCTCAAATTAGTACACATGTGTCATATGGGCCCCTTCCTACCTTCTTCTTAGGGGGCACTATGGAGAGTTTACTGACATCTATGGTCAGTGACCATTTGACACACCATGAGGCACAGAAAGTGTGGACTCTGGATTCGCACTACATTGAACTGAGTCCTATCTCTACTTTCTATTTATGTGGTCTTATGCGAATTAATCTCTTTGTTTCTCACTTTCCTTATCTACAAGGTAAGGACAATAATGCTCACTTCATAGCATTGTTGGGAGATATAAATGAGATACAACATATAAAATGCTTAGAATAGTACCTGGAGGGAGTTCCTGTTGTGGCGCAGTGGGAACGAATCTGACTAGGAAACATGAGGTTGTGGGTTTGATCCCTGCCCTCGCTCAGTGTGTTAAGGATCCAGCATTGCCGTGAGCTGTGGTATAAGTTGCAGATGCAGCTTGGATTTGGTGTTGCTGTGGCTCTGGTGTAGGCTGGCAGCTGTAGCTCCAATTGGACCTCTAGCCTGGGAACCTCCACATGCTGTGGGTGTGGCCCTCAAAAGACAAAAAAAAAAAAAAAAAAAGAATAGTACCTGGTACATACAAAGTGGTATATATGGTAGCTGTTTATTATTAGTAATGGTATTTATAGGAGTAATAAAACAGAATGTTAATAATTGAAATTATGCTAGAAAATCTAGGGTGTGTGTGTGTGTGTGTGTGTGTGGTTGATAGAAGTCCAACTCAAACTAGTTTCCCTGAGAGGGTGATGTATTGGCTCATGTAACTGTGCTAGATCATTTAGACAGGGAGAAATTTGTTCTCTCTGCATCTCCTCAAACCATCTGTCACTTTTCGTCTTACGGCATCGTTCTCTTCTGTGGCAGAAAGGGAGAGGAGGATGTGGCTAGTAATCCAGGGCTACATTCTAATAGTTCCTAATGCAAAAGCAAGAGAGGCTCTGCATCCTCAGCACAACATACAGAAAGTCCAGGAGAGGAAGGGACTGGCCCAGCCTGTGGTATGTGCCCATCCTTGTGGTTGGGAAAATGGGGACCCTGATTAATAACTCCAAGATCATGTGGAACCAGAGAAGGGGGCTAGGTAGATAAAGCTATGCTATAATATCTTTTAAATCACATGCTCACCACACTTTGCCTTTTAGGTAAGATGTATGAAAATTCATTTTTAAATAATTCAATAAGTGACAATAAGTTACAACAGTAACTAATTTTAATTGAGTACTTGCTATATGTCAAGCATTGTTCTAAATATACTGACATTGAGTTCTTACAACAGATTTATAAATCTGTATTATTACTATTATAAGTAATAGTAGTACTATTAGCTCCATTTTACAAATGAGGAAATGGAGGAAAGAGAAAGATTTTAAAAAAGCAGTAGAGCTAGAAATCGAGCCCTAACGATCCAATCCAAAATCTGGACTCTTGGGAGTTCCTGTTCTGGCTCAGCAGATTAAGAACCCAACTAGTGTCCATGAGGATTCGGATTTGATACCTGGCCTTGCTCAGTGGGTTAAGGATCCAGCATTGCTGTGAGCTGTGGTATAGGTGGCAGACGTGGCTCGGATCTGGCATTGCTGTGGCTGTGGCATAGGCCAGCAGCCGCAGCTCTGATTTGACAAACTTCCATATACCCCAGGTGTAGCACTAAAAAGCAAAAAAAAAAAAAAAAAATCTGGATCTGGACTCTTAGGCTATGCTACCAAAGAATAAGAGGGAAAAACCACCAATTATAATTGGATAAGAGAAAACATATTTTCAAATATACTTAGTGGAGATTTTAGAATCAAACCAAAAGATCAATTGGTTTTGAACCTTCATTAAGATGTTGAAGACTCAAGGTAGTTCCCGTTGTGGTGCAGCGGAAATAAATCCAACTAACATCCATGAGAGTGCAGGTTCGATCCCTGGCCTTGCTCAGTGGGTCAAGGATCCAGCGTTGCCATGAGCTTCGGTGTAGGTTGCAGACATGGCTCAGATTCCACGTTGCTATGGCTGTGGCGCAGGCTGGCAGCTATAGCTCCAATTCGACCCCTAGCCTGGGAACTTCCATATGCCACACCTGCGGCCCTAAAAAGCAAAACAAAACAAAAAAAGGGGTTCAGGAGTTCCTGTTGTGGCTCAGTGGTTAACGAATCCGACTAGGAACCATGAGGTTGCGGGTTCGGTCCCTGCCCTTGCTCAGTGGGTTAACGATCCGGCGTTGCCGTGAGCTGTGGTGTAGTTTGCAGACGCGGCTTGGATCCCGCATTGCTGTGGCTCTGGTGTAGCCCAGCGGCTACAGCTCCAATTAGACCCCTAGCCTGGGAACCTCCATATGCCACGGGAGTGGCCCTAGAAATGGCAAAAAGACAAAAAAAAAAAAAAAGGTTCAAGACTCAGAAATGTTTGTTGAAGTTTGGAGTGAATTTTCAAAACCTCTCTCAGTGTTCCAAATTATCCAAAGACTATATTAGATACAGTGTACTTTAATCTCCTAGGAGAATGTCCATGAAAAAGCATGTCTAGCACATTCTTGGGTATTAGAGCTTACTTGTACTACAAACAACTTTACATACTGAAGTACTGAAGGGTGTCTCTCTGAGAGCAAGTGTTGAGCTGACCTTTAGATAAGTCAGAAGCTCTGGTTCAGAAGGAGCTCATGGAGCAGCTCTTGTGATTTGGTTACACCTCTGCCTATCTTTCTTCCCTCACATTTATGGGATTCCTCCTATATTCCTTTCTTCTTCACAATTGCCACAACCTCATCTGTGTTTCTCCTTACAAGGCTATTTGAAACTACCTCTTTAGTCTTCCCTAACTAAATGACCTCAGGAAAAAAAAAAAAAAAGCCCAGAGGCTCTTTTTGTTTTTAAGGAATTACTGTTAATTTCTATGAGGAAACAAATTTGTGACCAAAAGAAAAATGACAAAAATGGGAAAGTAAGAAATATTGACAAAATTTCAACAAATTTTAAAAATTATTCCTCATATTTCACCAAAATGAGTCAGTAGACTGGGACTAAACTAATTTTATCACAGTCCTACCTTGACCTCGCTTTTCACGTAATTATTATTTATTGAGAACTTGCTTGCTGGGCACTGTTTGAAGTATTTTATTTGTGTTAGCACCTCATGACATCCTTGTGAGGTAGATGAAGTTAGCATGTCATTTCATATGAGGAAACAGACATAGAAGGCTTGGCCATTTGCTCAAGGTATTTAGTAAATAATAGTCATGATTCAAACTGAGGCCACCTAGCTCTAACGTCTGCTCTCTTCACCACTGTACTACATGGTTCCTCTGGTGTAACCAAAATCAGACAGGCAGTTTAATAAGCAGAAGTGTGTTGTGGAGATTGAGTGGAGGTATGCCTTAGGGGCTAGCTGCTCTAGTAGAATACTTGGTGGATCACCACTGCCCAGTGACTGTTTCTCAGCTTTTTCATAAACTGAATTTTCCTAATTACCCAAAGATGATGGATATTCTGAAGACAATTCACAATGACCAAATTCATTGGACACTAATAATGTCACAGCTGTAATGTCAGGTGATATATTCCTTTTCAGTGTCTGTCTGGAAACTCTAACCCTCTATCTGGGAGTCACTCTTCCTAGTACCAAGGAGCCTGGAAAACCAGAAAGTTTATTAGTGAGAGGAGAATTGTAGCAGGGAAGTAAAAACATTTCCTTTAGGGTCTAGACATGGCTGATGAAATACTCCCCCTGCCCTGTCAGAGGACACAACCCGATGGCTCTCATCACCACATCTGATGTCTTTCTTCACGAGTCAGAGGCTGGCTGAATATGTCCATATTTGTCTTGGTAGTTCCCTTAGAAAAGAAAAATTTTACTACATTCGTGCCACAGAGGTGGAATGTAAGTAGCAAAGGTGGAATTCTCATTTAGCTCTGACTCCAACGCCAGTGTTCTTTACAGTACCCTTTACCCCCATCTTGTTTTTTTGTTGTTTTTTCTGCATGCATCTTGATGTGGGATCTCAGTTTCCAGGACCAGGAATTGAACCCAAGCTACAGCAGTGAAAGCATTGAATCCTAGCCACTAGACCACCAGGGAACTCATCCCAACCCCCCACCCTGTCCTATTTCAAAAGGGAGACAACAGTAGACTACAGTTAGGATCAGCCAATCGGACAAACGTTTACTCTTTTCCTTGTAAATGCTTCACTCTGTGCCATGCAAAATGTATATCAAGAACAGCCTCTGCCTTCTAGGAGGTTACAGTCTCATACTGTAGGTGAGAGCAGCAAACATGAGAGTCTGTGGCACAAACTCTAAATGGCTAAATGTCAAAAGGTCAGAAAAGAGAAAGTATTATTGAGAGCTGTCATAGTTAGGCTTTAAAATTGATCAAAAACGTTGAGAATAGTTTTAATTTAGATTGTTGGAAGGGAAGGATAGTACATCCCAGTGGTTTGAAGATTATGAGTGGAGATAACAACGGGGCTGGATAGAGAGTTATGCAGGATAGGTAGAGTGGGGTCTGATGTTAACAGGCCTTCAAAGGCAGGAAGGGAGTTTATATAGGAGAGTTTGGTACATAGGATGAAAGTGTTCAGGGATGCCAGCCAGGTGGCTTCTGTGGCAATCCAGATCTGAGATGCTGAGAGATTCCAACTGGGGTGAGTGAGGTAGGTGGGAATGGACAGGAGGAACTGCTATTTGCAAGGAAATAGTATCAGGCCTTTGTTATTAGGAGTGAAATAAAGGATAGGTTCAAAAGAACTCTCAGATTTCTCCCATGTTCTCTAATGTTTATGCTTACCCAGTTTTCCCTCTCTCCTCTTTTCTCTTTCTTTGAACTGTCTTCCACTAACTACCTGTAAAACTATGCTGAATAAAATTAAGACCAAGAATTTCTGATAAACTCTTTTGGGGCCAGTTTATGGTTTTTATCTCAATGGGAAAAGAATCTTAAGAATCAAGAATTTTCATTGTGATTTTTAGTCTGCCTTCTTTGAACATTGATTATGTGCTTTTTTTTTGGTTTTTTGGGTTTTTTTTGTTGTTGTTGTTTGCTTTTTAGGGCTGCACCTGCGGTATATGGAGATTCCCAGGATAGGAGTCAAATGGGAGCTGTAGCTACAGGCCTACACCACAACCACAGCAACTCAGGAACCAAGCTACATCTGCAGCCTACACCATAGCTCACAGCAATGCCGGATCCCCAACCCAATGAATGAAGCCAGGGATTGCTCCCACATCCTCATGGATACTAGTCGGATTCATTTCTACTGAGCCACTATGGGAATTTCGAGTATATTTTTAATTTTCTTTTCTTTTCTTTTCTTTTCTTTCTTTCTTTCTTTCTTTTGGTATTTAGGTACCAAAAGAAAAAGGCTGTATTTTCTTATTCTAAGAATTATAGCCTATAGACTATATATTGACTACTACCTGCTTTTGTCCATTACATATTCACCTGAAAATCTCTTAAGTTTCATTATATTCCACCAAATACTGTTTAATTCTCTGCAAACACTAATAAAAATAACCTGAAGTTAATACTCCACCTTTCATTCAGAAAGATCCCAACATTCTTTACAATGTGTACTGTTAATATTTTATGTAGACACACTGCATTTCCTTAGTGCCTTTCATCTGAAGATCATAAAGTACACAGCAAACATTAATTAATTCTAACAACAACCTTGTGAACTGTAATTTTTATGTGTATATAGTAGATGAATCACCCAAATGATCAGCAAAACACAGCCTTTGTGGGGAAGACTTGGCTTGGCACAGCTTAATGTATGAACAACCCAGTCAAACAGTTTAGAGCAAGAAAATCAGCATAATTTTTTATTTAACTAAAACCACCAATGGAGTTTCAGTGAGAGAATAATTACCCAAATAACAACTTATCTAGGTTTCCACAAGCATTACTTGGGCTTTTGCCACAAACACTGCCAGAAAAAAAGAAGGGAGTGTTAGAGTCTATTAACAGCTACACCCTCAATCTTACTGTCACGCCCAAGACAAGTGCACAGCAACAACGCAGGCCTATTCATTAACTGAAGCTTTGATTTAGTATCAACCCAGAGAAAGTGTGCCTTGTGACTCAACACTTTGCTTCCTACTGAGATGTCCCTGGAGGGTCTCTCTTTCAGGTCTTTAGGAGGCCAAGGCCTATTGTAGCCGAAGAAAGATGAAATTTTTGTTATTGTCATGTAGACTGCTCTTTATAATAAAAACAAAAACAAAAATAGAATTTACAATGGAAAAATTGAAAAGAAAATGGACTCTTGCCTCTCTAACTTGACTCACTACCAACAAATGTGTCCCTTTATTGGGAGCCCACCTTTACTCTAGCTTTTTAGTATAGAAATTTTCAAATTCAAACAAAAGTAGGTAGAATGTTGTAATAAAGACCCTAGGTACCCATCACTTAACCAGAAATTATCACATGCCTTATTTTTACAAACTATAGGTGAAGGATCTACTAAAGCTTAAATCAAAAGATATGTCACTAATGTTAGAAGGGGAGAGAAAGTGGGAAACATTTTAATTTGGGGGGAGTGCAGGAAAAGAAACCCATAAAATTGTTAAACACCAAAATTAAGGCAAGGCAATTAGTCCCTTGCATTTGCTCCATTTGAAAGAACCTTAGATTTCTTAACATGACCAAATTAATAAATGTATCATTTGCTCAGCAATACAGTAATTTAAAATAACCATTCTTGGGAGTTCCCGTCATGGCGCAGTGGTTAAGGAATCCGACTAGGAACCATGAGGTTGCGGGTTCAGTCCCTGCCCTTGCTCGGTGGGTTAACGATCTGGCATTGTCGTGAGCTGTGGTGTAGGTTGCAGATGCGGCTCGGATCCCTCGTTGCTGTGGCTCTGGCGTAGGCCGGGAGCTACAGCTCCAATTAGACCCCTAGCCTGGGAACCTCCATATGCCGCAGGAAGTGGCCCAAAGAAATAGCAAAAAAATAAATAAATAAAATAAAATAAAATAAAATAACCATTCTTGGATAATAAAGCCTAATTTAACCTTGCCTATGGTCATAATGCTAAGTTAAATCAGAAGCTGTGCAGAATGTCACCATGAATGCATTTTCTAAATCTATTATAAGCTCATGCTATTCAAGTGCAGTGCATTAAAACTTGAATTTTATTGGCTCAGTCACCTTTACCTATTGTATGTAGCAAAATGATTGTCAAGGTGCCAACATTAAGTGGCAGTTTGGCATATTTTTTGTAATAAAGGAACAGTGATTATTTTGCGTTCAGCTTCTACTGTTCAGTGCTTTCTTTTGAAAAATATTTTATAAGAGAAAATTGTTTTAACTTTTTTAAAATCAATTTTACTTCATTAAAATTTTAATCAGGAATTCCCATTGTGGCTCAGTGGGTTAAAAACCCATCTAGTATCCTTGAGGATTTGGGTTCAATTTCTGGCCTCACTCAGGGCAGCCTCAGGTGCAGCCCTAAAAAGACAAAAAAATTGAAGTATTTACTGCATGCATGTAATTTTTAAGAAGTCAAATGTCACCAAATATATCGTAAAGACAAACAGCAGTTTCTTGCCCCCCCTTCAGATTACTTCCCATTAATTGCTTTAGAAACAATTTTGTGTGTGTGTGTGTGTGCGTGTGTGTGTGTTTTTTTAGGGGTGCTACTGATGAGCCACACCGGAAACTCCCAACAATTACTTTAAAAAAAATCATATTAACTGTATCTTTGTGTGTGTGTAAACATATCTCCATATTCCCAGATGATATCCTCCCAAATTTGCTTCTTGATTTGCCATTTTGGGAAGCATCTATTGGCTTTCTGGTATGGTAAATGATAACACCTGAGCCAATACTGGTTGATCACCTACTATATCCCAGACTCTTGTGTGCTGGGAATGTCAGAGGTGACAAAACAGACAAATCCATGACTTTATGGAATTTACGATTAAGTGGATTAAATCTTTTTACAATCCCTGCACCCATTCCCTACTCTTTCTGATACAATTACATCATAATTTTTAGTTCAGTGATTCTGAACTATGACGTCTATGTAAATATTGCTCACTTCAGTACTCCCCAATACTCCAAACTGTGGTTTTATTTCTTTTTTTGGAACTCTTGAGTACTTTTATTTTTTGTGTTTTTAGGGCCTCAGGAGTGGCATATGGAAGTTCCCAGGCTAGGGATGGAATTGGATCTGTAGCTGCCAGCCTATGCCACAGCCAAAGCAATGCCAGTCCGAGCTGTGTCTGCAACCTACATCACAGCTCATGGCAATGCCGGATCCTTAATCCACTGTGCAAGGCCAGGGATCAAACCTGTGTCTTTATGCGTACTAGTCGGTTCATTACTCCTGAGCCACAATGGGAACTCCCTCTCTTGAGTACTTTTAAAGTAAAAATAAAAAACAAAAGAGTTTTTTCTTTTTTCTTTTTCTGCTGCACCCACAGCATATAGAAGTTCCTGGGCCAGAGGTCAAAACCGAGCAGCAGCTGTGATTTATGCCACAGCTGTAGCAATGTCAGGTCCTTAACCCACTCTGCCACAGTGGAAACTCCAATAAAGGAATATTTAAATTATTGTAACTGCTCAAATAGATTTATATTCTGCCTATCACCATTATCACCATTTTTTAACCTAATGCTTATTAAATATAACAGAAAAACTACCAGATTTCTTATTTTCCTAGAGACTCACATGTGGAAGCCTCTGTCTTTTGTTTCAATCTGTAGTGATTGCCCTCTGGACCTGCTCTTCCATGTTGCTTTGTACTGTTTCCTGATTTCTGAGGCCTTCTGTCTTGATCTATATCCCTCTTTTGTGGGAGAACATCTTTAGTAAAATCCAGAGGAAGTTGGACAGAAAATAAATTTTCTGGATCCTTGAATCAATGAAAATATCTTTAGTCTGTCTTATGGCTTGAATGGTACTTTTCACTCAGAATTCTCAAAGTATTGCTTCATTATCTTCTGGCATTCATATCGATAACAGAATTCTGAAGCCATTTTCTTTCTTGCTCCTTTGAATATGACCTGTTTTTCCTTTCTAGAAACTTTTAGAATTTTTCTTTATCTCTGGTGTTTTAAAATGTCACAGTGAGGGAGTTCCCGTCGTGGCATAGCAGAAACAAATCCAACTAGGAACCATGAGGTTGCGGGTTCGATTCCTGGCCTCGCTCAGTGGGTTAAGGATCCGGCGTTGCCACGAGTTGTGGTGTAGGTTGCAGATGGGGCTTAGATCCCACATTGCTGTGGCTCTGGGGTAGGCTGGCGGCTACAGCTCCGATAAGACCCCTAGCCTGGAAACCTCCATTTGCTGCTGGTGAGGCCCTTAAAAAAAAAAAAATTTACAATGACAAACTTTTCTGTGAATGTTTCTTTTTCAGCCACTGCTCAGTGTGTCTGGGCTTTTTCAATTTGTAGACTCCTGGGGAATTTTCCAGTATTATTTCTTTGATGATTTACTCATCTCTATTTACTTTCCCTTTTTGCAGAAATTCTACAACTTCGTTTTTGACCCGGCTGGATTGATCCTCTGTTTTCTCTTTTATTTTCTCTTTTCTGTATTTCTCTGCTTTCTGGGGGAATACATTAACTTTCTCTCCAACACTTCTTTTTTAAGAATTTTTATTGAACTATAGTTGATTTACAAGGTTATGATAATTTCTGCTGTACAGAAAAGTGATTCAGTTATACATGAACACACCTCCATTCTCTTTGAGATTCTTTTCCCATATAGATTATTACAGAATATTAGGTAGAGTTCTCTGTCTGTGCTATATAGCAGGTCCCTGTTGGCCAATCATTCCATATACCACAGTATGCATATGCCCCCAAACCCCCAGTCTATCCCTCTCCCTGCAACCCGTGAGTGTATTTTTTTGTCTTTTTCCAGGGCCGCACCTGCGACATGTGGAGGTTCCCAGGCTAGGGGTCGAATGGGAGCTATTGCCGCCAGCCTACACCAGAGCCGCAGCAATGCAGGACCTGAGCCGCGTCTGCGAGCTACACCACAGCTCATGGCAACGCCAGATCCTCAACCCACTGAGCAAGGCCAGGGACCGAACCCGCAACTCCACAGGTCCTAGTCGGATTCGTCAACCACTGAGCCACAATGGGAACTCCTGTATCCTTTTTTTTCCTTTCTAGAAACTTGAGTCTGTTTCTTTTTTTTTTTCTTGATAACTTTAATGTTTATTTTCAAAGTCTGTGAGTCTGTTTCTTTTCTGCAATTAAGTGTATTTGTATTTTTTTTTCAGATTCCACATATAAGTGATATCATATGATGTTGTGACATATCAGTGATTTGTCTTTCACTGTCTAACTTCACTCAGTATGATCATTTCTAGGTCCATCAATATTGATGCAAATGGTATTATTTCATTCTTTTTTTATGGCTGAGTAATATTCTGTTGTATACATATACCATGTCTTCTTGATCTGTTCTTCTCTTGATGGATATTTAGGTTGCTTCCATGTCTTGGTTACTGTGAATAGTGTTGCAATGAACATTGGGGCATGTGTATCTTTTTTGAATTCTGGTTTACCCCAGGAGTGGAATTGTTGGATCATGTGGTAGTTCTATTTTTCTTTTCTTTTCTTTTCTTTTTTTGCTCTTTAAGGTCACACCCGTGGTATATGGAGGTTCCCAGGCTAGGGGTCGAATCAGAGCTGTAGCTGCTGGCCTACACCACAGCTCATGACAATGCCAAATCTTTAACCCACTGAATGTGGCCAGGGATTGAACCCACAACCTTATGGTTCCTAGTTGGATTCGTTTCCTCTGTGCCACAACAGGAACTCCTGGTAGTTCTATTTTTCTTACAACACTTCTACTCATATTGTTATTTTGGCTATTATATTTTTAATTTCTAAGATAGCTTTTATATTCTCAGTTTATTTTTTATAGAAATCTGTTTGGGTTTTTTAATTGTCATAAAATCTCTTACTTCCTTGAAAGTTCCGGAATTTCAAAAGGAGTTTTGTTATGTTGTCTCTGTCCTCTGGGCCCTTTTGTTCTGTTTACTTAGTTTACGGTGATTAGGTGAGTACCAGCCGTTGGGGGGTTACAGAATTCCCTACCTCAGGACTATTCATTTTCTGCTCTGCAAAATCAGTTACTGCTACTTCATCTGATTTCAGTGTTTCAGAAACTGTTGACATTTTTAATCTGCTATTGTTTCTTCTCCCATTCTCTTAATTTTAGAGAGGTTCTTAAGCAGGAAAGGAGATAAATTCATATGATCAATCTGTCATCTTCAACTAGGATCTATTGAAGAAATGTAAAAACTCTCAAAAATACAATTTTTAGATTACTCTTACTGGTTGTCCTTAATGGAAGTAGCACGATTTATAGAAGTAGTCTTTAAAGCTCACTTTTAATCTTTCTATCTGAACCCATTAGCTCAGCTGGGCAGAGCATGGTAAACTAATGCCAAGGTCATGAATTTGATCTTCATGAAAGTCAGTTAGCCTTACTTAATTTCACAGGCTTCATCTTTTCCTTCAACTCACAGAGAAAGTCAAGAATGTTGCTTTGGGTAGCTATAAAATAGACAATGAATAATCCAGCTTTCATTTTACTGCTGTTGTTAAGATTCTTTGTCCTATGCTGCTGTAGGAACTTAAAGGGAACAAAAACACTGGCAAATTGAGGGGAAATGTTAAGGAAAAGAATATAGGCATATGACTACAAAGCAGTTCACTTCTGCTAGGGGAAAATCAAATATGCCTAAGATTGTTTCCCCAGAAGTGGACTCTTGGATGGTGACTTGTGGAGAAAGGTTTATTGAGAATTACCCTTAGGGACAACAGCTGTAAGGAATGAGGGCAATGTGAAAAGTTGATCTTTGATGCAGTCACACTAGAGGCCTCAGCTGATCCCCCCAAAAGTTTTGGAGCTGGGAGTTCCTTCAGATTTATTCCACATTGAGACAAGAGGCTAGACTTTTATAACCTCACATCGACCAGTTATTGCATGAGAACTATCCTTAAGAAGGAAGCATGAACTTCTTATCAGCTGATGGCGATTTCCAGTGTTTTGGGCTGTCAGTCAGTTGGGGTAGCACACCATAGGGTCCACTATCCTGTGTAAGGCACTGTCCTCTTGAAAGTTCAAGAGCTGAAATATTGGTTCTTCCTTTCATTTCTCCTAGATTCTTATGGGGAGAAGAAGATGAGTGGTTAAATGGCAGAGATGCAACTACATTTGGAATGAGAAGGAACAAAGGATCTATTCAGTCTATAACCAGATAATTAACCTCTGAGAACGGAACAAATGGAATAAACTCTCCAGGGGTTTGAGTATTTTTATTCCAAGTGATTTCTTGGCATTTGTACATATTGAGTATATTTACTTTGGTTAACAATCATTCTTAAGTTTTGAACATGAAGCCAAAGTTGGTATGTTTGTTTAGGTTTATAGTATTAAATTTAGGGTAAGTTCAAAGATAGTACTTCCAAGAGAAAGAAAACACTCAAAATGTATTTCAATAGAAATACAGAAAAGTAATAGTCAAAAGTTCTTACTAATTTTTCACTCTTTATTTATGGAGGAAAAGGGAACTGGTAACTTTACTAAAAATAAATGTCTTTGAGCATATATATTTTAAAACCATTTTATTAATACATAATTTTAATATTTATTACAGTGATATTGCCTATACTTGTACTTTGATGTTGTCAGTAAAATATATGTAATACTCACAAAAAAAACCCCAAAATTAGCTGAGGGAAATAGGATACTAGCTAAAAACACTCCCATTTCCAGCCTTCCTCCCCTACCACCACGTACATCTTGCTCACTCTTTCCTTCCCCTTGACTAAGGTTTATGTACTTTATTTTATCTTCAGTAATTACATTTTACTCCTTGGAAAAGGTAAAGAAGTGTAATTAATATCTTTTGATGCATTTTCTTATTGCTGAAAAGTCAGAAGCTCAGTTTTTTGTTTTTTGGTGGTTTATTTTTATTTATTTATTTATTTTCCTAGGGTCACACCTGCAACATATGGAGGTTCCCAGGCTAGGGGTCTAATCAGAGCTGTAGTCACTGGCCTTCGCCAGAGCCACAGATATGCAGGATCTGAGCTGTGTCTGGGACCTACACCACAGCTCACAGCAACGTTGGATCCTTAGTCCACTGAGTGAGGCCAGGAATCAAACCCGTAAGTTCATCGTTCCTAGTTGGATTCGTTAACCACTGAGCTACGATGGGAACTCCAGAAATTCAGTATTTTGAAGTGAAGATATATCAAAATCATTCAAAACATAGCTAAGTAAAAAAAAATGGTCTGAAACTTTAATTCTGTTCTCTTAAGCGCAAGTCTGTGGAAAACCAAAGGTAAAGAAAGAGTGGGGGGAACTTCACAGCCTAAAAATCTATTTCTCATTGTTTCTGAAAAATTGAAGAACATTAGTCAAGAAACCCGAACATTAGTCAAGAAACCCAAACTTTAGAATAGGGAGAGAGCAAATTTTTGTTAGGTGGTGATTTAATGGGTTCGACATGACAAGATGCATTGTGAATACAAGCAGTAGCTGAGTCATGTGTAGGGAAAAACTAAGCTTCAACAGGCAGCTGAATTTAGCATCGTGTGGTAATTGAGAACAAAGTAAGTTGGCTTCTCTTTGTCGCAATAAAGGATGGGAAGATGGTTTCAGCTTCATCTCAGTGAATCTTTGGGAAACTCTGAAGATTAGACTTACTTGGTTAGATTTTGATACATATGCTCAATGGATCCTGGCTTTATGTCAACAAGGGCTCCATCACCCATGAAATATTAAAGCTATAAAATTTAAAAGGTACTCTCGAAAGATAGTGAAAAATAAGTCTTCTTGCCTCGTCTGTTCTCCAGCCTTCTCATTCCATTACCAGAGGCAAACATTTTTTCCATTCCATTCTGTTGTGTATTTGCCTCTAAGATATTCTAAAATGTAGGCTTTAAAAATCCACACTTTGCTTTCTATTTTTGCTGCCACTAATTTCTTGTCACTTAAAATCAATGTAATAACTTTGAAAATGAATATCTTATGAGTTTATTATAGTAAACCTTTGTTGGCTCTTAATGATCAACTACTACTGTTTTTTGTTTTGTTTTGTTTTTGTTTTTTTGTCTTTTAAGAGCCGCACCCGCGGCATATGGAGGTTCCCAGGCTGGGGGTCTAATCCAAGCTGTAACTGCTGGCCTAGGCCAGAGCCATAGCAACACCAGATCCGAGCCGCATCTTCGACCTACACCACAGCTCACGGCAATGCAGGATCCTTAACCCACTGAGTGAGGCCAGGGATCGAACCCGCAACCTCACATGGTTCCTAGTCGGATTCCTTTCTGCTGTGCCACGAAAGAACTCCCTCTTAATCAATTTTTTTCCTACTTGTTTTAATCCAAAAGTCTTTTTTACGAAAGGAAGAAACAGCCTTCCTTTCCCCTGCCACGGGCCCTCAGAGGAGGCCCGTTGGCCACAGCCATGGTGCCCAGCAGGAATGGCATGATCCTGAAGCCCCACTTCCACAAGGACTGGCAGCAGTGCATGGCCACGTGGTTCAACCAGCCTGTGTGCAAGATCCACAGGCACCAAGGCCCAGCAAGACAAGGCTGGCCGCATCGACCCATGCCCTGTGTCAGGCCACTGGCCGGTTGTGAGATGCCCCACCGTCAGGTACCACACGAAGGTGCATGCCGGCAGAGGCTTCAGCCTGGAGGAGCTGAGGGTGGCCGGAATCCACAAGAAGGTGGCCCGGACCATTGGGATCTTGGTGGATCCCTGGCAGCGGAACAAGTGCACGGAGTCCCTGCAGGCCAATGTGTGGCGCCTCAAGGAGTACCGCTCCAGGCCCATCGTCTTTCCCAGGAAGCCCTCAGCCCCCAAGAAGGGTGACACCTGTGCTGAAGAGCTCAAGTTGGCCACCCAGCTGACGGGACCGGTCATGCCCATATGGAACGTGTACAAGAGGGAAAAAGCCAGAGTCATCATGGACGAGAAGAACTTTAAGGCCTTTGCCAGTCTCCGCGTGACCTGTGCCAATGCCTGACTCTTTGGCATACAAGCAAAAAGGGCCAAGGAAGCTGCAGAACAGGATGTGGAGAAGAAAAAATAAAGTGCATCTTGTGGTTAAAAAAATTTTTTTTAAAAAGGAAGAAACATAGGAATTGACTCATTCAATATAAATATTTATTGACTTCCTTTTATATGACAGGTACAATTCTAGACAGAGTACTGAAGACAAAGTTCCTCTTCTGATAGAACTTACCTTAGAGTGAGGGAGACAGAGTATAAGCAAATTAATCAATATATAATGCAATTTCAAGTACTGATAGGTGCTAGGAAGTAAGGTAAAGCATAGGAGTTCCTGTTGTGCTTCAGTGCAAAAAAATCTGACTAGCATCCATGAGGATGCAGGATCCATCCCTGGCCTTGCTCAGCGGGTTAAGGATCCAGTGTTGCTATGAGCTGTGGTGTAGGTCTCAGATGCAGCTGGGATCTGGCATTGCTGTGGCTGTGGCATAGGCCAGCAGCTATAGCTCTGATTTGACCCTTAGCTTGGGAACCTCCATATGCTGTAGTTGCGGCCCTAAAAAGACAAAAAATAAAATAAAAATTAAAATAAAGCAGAGTAGGAGCCTAGGGTGTGAAGGTCGTGGGGGCAAAGTAGGGGGAGAATATTAATAAATCACAGTTGATGGGTCACTTGTTGACAAAAAGGTAGTAACCAGTTAATTAACACTGTCACTGGACTCAAGAAGTAGGTTAGTCCCTTTACTTCACACCCTTCTTAGCATTTATTTGTAAGACTTAGTTCGTTTGGTTTCAGCCTTCCTGATAACTTTATGTTGGAGCCAATCTCTTATATTTGCTCTTGGCTATGGACCCTACTTTCTATTGTTCATATATTTTTTTTAAGAATTGAGATTACCATATGTTGTACACTTGAAACTAATATAATGTCATATGTCAATTATAATCTCAGTTTAAAAAATACAAAAAGGCATAATGGAGGAACACTACCACCAACAAACCATTTAAAAAGAAAAGAAAAGAAAACAATTGGGCCTAGCAGAAGCTTTCTGTGTAGTAACTACAGTGACTTCTCTGGCTCTCTCTTGGTTTTAGTCTTCACCAGAGACATTTGGAAGTGCTTCCCCTAATATGCCGATGTTACCTCTAGTTATGTAGCCATCCTTCCGTAGGCCATGTCTGGCTTCTCCCTGTACAAACCTTGAGGCACAATTCATTTTTTTGGTCACATTCCCAAAAAACAAATCTGCTCCACAAAATACTGAAAAGGAAAGCCAGTTTTTAATAAATATTTAATGAGAAGAAATAGGTGAGTTATAAGGCGTACCACACAGCGAATAAATTTTAAACTCTGTTAAACATTTTTTCCCCTTCCTAAAATGCTGCCAGCCACAGTTTCTTGCTTTTTACCTAACCCTTTATATACCTTCCCCTTAGAGTAGTTCTAGCACTTTTCAACTTCTCCAAGTTATAATTTTCAACCTTCCCATAAACTTTTGAAGCCTAGCCTCTCTAATTGGGTTTAGCAAAGCCAGTCTGTCCGTAGGCAAGGATTTTCCTGCTTCCTTTCCCTTATCATCTTATTTATTTTGTTATATTCCCAATTGTCTTTTTCCAGGCCAAATTTGTGACTCATGTTCTCTATACCTAGTTGCCACCTGTCTCTTCTGTCTGGATGTCCCAGAGGTACTTTATTTGATCATGTCTCAAATTAAATCAAACTTGCATTCTTTCCTTTTCCTGTCTTTTCGCTTTCTGTTTCAGAAAACGGTACTACCATCTACCCAGATAGTCCATGGCAGAGACCTGAACCATCCTTGACTCTTCCCTCCTTTCTCTTACCTTTTGTGTTATCACTGCTCCCATCAATTAACAGGTTCTGTTGAAACTATTTCCTGAGATATTTTAAATCTATTTCTTTCCAATCCCAACTGCCATAACGAATGGGTTTCTTCTCAAAAATTTACAACAGTGCTCTTTCTTTAACAAATAAAAAAAAAAAATTCTTTGATTTAAAAAATTGACAGTGGTGTTCCCTGGTGGCTCAGTGGGTTAAGGATCTGGTGTTGTCACTGCTGAGGAGAGGGTTTGATCTGTGGCCTGGGAACTTCCACATGCCATCAGGGTGGCCAAAAAAATGGATACTAATATGAAAACAATTTATTGTGATCGGAAGATTGTCAGGTTTCCTTCTCATGAAAGCCATTTTCATTGATAAATTTGTAAAGATCACTATCTCCTTTTTTTAAAATATTTATTTTCAGGAAAGATACACATGCCTCTAAAGAGAAAAAATTTTATAAGGTATCAAACCTGTTTTCTTTCTACTTGTTAACTTTTTGTTTTTTTGTTTTTTTTTTGTTTTTTTTTGCTTTTTAGGATGGCACTCATGCCATATGGAGGCTCCAGGCTAGGGGTCAAATTGGAGCTACTACAGCTGCCAGCCTACACCATGGCCACAGCAACAGCAGATCTGAGCTGCATCTGCGACCTACACCACAGCTCATGGCAATGCCAGATCCTTAACCCACTGATCGAGGGCCAGGGATCAAACCCGAAACCTTATGGTTCCTAGTTGAATTCATTTCCGCTGTGCCACATTGGAAACTCCAATTTTTTTCTTTTTTTAAATTGAGGTTTTGTTGTTTTATCATATTATATTGTGTCAGGTATACAACATAGTGATTCAAATTTTTATAGATGATATTCCATTTAAAGTTATTATAAAATATTGGCTATATTCCCTGTGTAGTACCATATATCCTTATAGCTAATTTATTTTATACACAGTGGTTTGTACCTCTTAATCTTCTATGCCTGCTTCACCCCTCCTCCATCCCCTTTCCTTACTGGTACCACTAGTTTGTTCTCTATGTCTGTGAGACTGCTTCCGTGTTGTTATATTCATTGGTTTGTTTGTTTGGGGTTTTTTTAGATTCTACAGCTACTTTTTAATTTTGAGCTTTGGGTTTTACTGTAATCTCACTATGGTAAAATGTTCTATTACAACCATGTAAAAGCTATTAACAGCTAAGTCAAGTAATAATCTATGGCAAGCATTCTTACACAACTTTTTGATTTCCTCTCAAATCAATAACTGTCTTTGGATGCTGTTGTTATACAGTTAAGTTTTCTATACACCTATCAATAATTCAGCCCCAACTCTCTGCCAGATATCTAAATCTCCTCTCCATTTCTTCAGCTATACTAGGTGTTCTTTAATTTAATCTTCATTACAAAATATCGCCAGAGCATTCTAAACTGCTCCAGTGTGGCCTCTCTGTCTGGTGCATGTCATCTTGGGGTCTCTCTTCACCAACATCCTGGGAATTTTCCTGTATGGCACATATTCCTCTTTTTTATCTTCCCCTGCCCTCATTTTGGTAAAGCATACACCAGCAGCTTGCTCAGAAAGAATACACGGGAGGTAAATTTTTGAGCCCCTGTGTGTCTGAAAATATCCTTAATTTACTCTAACAGCTAATTGGTAGTTTGGTTAGCTATGTAATTCTAGGTTAGCAGTAACTTTTCTTCAGAATGTTGAGGATGACTCCATTGTTGTCTAGCTTCCATTGTTGCTGAGAAGCTGTATTCATTTTCTATTGCTGTTAACAAATCACCACATATCTGAGGGCTTAAACAATACCCATTTATTAGCTCACAGTTCTGTAGATCAGAAATCTAAGCACAGCATGACTGCGTTCTCTCCTTAGGATACCACAAGGCCGAAATCACCTCTAAGCTCATTTAGAGGGTTGGAAGAATTCAGTTCTTGTGGTCACAGGACTGACACCCCCATTGCCTGGCTTGCTGGCAGCCAGGGACCCCTCTCAGCTATAGGCATTTTTAGCTGTGTGGCTTCTTTGTCTTTATTTATTTTTTTTTTTAGTTTTTATTTATTTATTTATTTATTTGCTTCTTTGTCTTTAAAGCCAGCTATGGAGAATCTCCTTTGTCAGAAAGAAACCCATCACTTTTAAGGGTCATTTTTATGCTGATTCTGTCAGGCCTTTCTTAAAGTCAACTGTGCCACATAACACAACCTAATTTTGGGAGTGAAATCCATCATATTCCTAGTATACATATTCATAGTACACATGTACACAATAGATAGGGAACCTTTTTTTTAAAAGGCCTTAGGTGCAGCATGTGATAGTTCTTGGCTAGGGCTTGAATTGGAGCTACAGCTGCCATTCCACACCACAGCCACAGCAACACTGGACCTGAGCTGCATCTGCGACCTACATCATAGCTCACAGCAATGCTAGATCCTCAACCCATTGAGCGAGGCCAGGGATGGATCCCGCAACCTCATGGTTACTAGATTCATTTCCACGGCGACTCCATTGGAGCTCCAAGATGGGGAATCTTGAGGTTACACTTCTGCCTCCCGCGGAAGTCCAAAATTATTCTAATTCATGACCCATATTGTATGTCATATTTTTGTCTCTGGAAACTGGTAGGATTTTTCTTTTTCTTCAGATTTCTGAAAATTCATGATGTGCCTGCATATGGATTTATTTATTATCCAGTAAAACTCCAGAATTTATTTATTTTGCATAAATGAAGCTTTGCACCCTTTGATCAACACCTTCCCATTTCCCCTCCTCCCAGCCACTTTAATTTTGGCGGTAATATTCATATTGTTTTTCACAGTAGCTACATCGATTTACATTCCCACCAACAGTATACAAGGGTTTCCTTTTCTTCACAACCTGGCTAGTGCTTGCTAACCATTGTTTTTAAGAGAATAGTTATCCTAACAGGTGTGAGGTGATGTCATATTGTGGGTTTGATTTGCATTTCTGTAATGGTTAGTAACTCTGAGCACCTTTTTATTTATCTCCTGGCCACTTGCATGTCTTTGGAGAGGTCTGTTCAGGTCCTTTGAATATTTTTATATTGTATTTTTTTTTGCTGCTGAGTTTATATATACATATAGGATACATAGGATATTAACATATATATAGGATATAATATAAATAGGATATTAACCCCTTATCAGATAGTTTCTTTTTTTTTAAATGACTTTTATTTTTTCTGTTATAGTTGGTTTACATCGTTCTATCGATTTTCTACTGTACAGCAAAGTGACCCAGTCACACAAAACATATATACATTCTTTTTCTCACGTTATCCTCCATCATGCTCCATCACAAGTGACTAGATATAGTTCCCAGTGCTATATTTATTCATGTTTAAATTTTTATAGAAATATAGTTGATTTACAATGTTGTGTTAGTTTTAGATGTACAGCAAAGTGATTCAGTTATGCATACATAAATATATATTCTTTTTTACATTCTCCTCCATTATAGCTTATTATAAGATATGAGTATAGTCCCTAGTGCTATAGAGTAGGTCCTTGTTGATTATCTATTTTATATATAGCAGAGTGTATCATATGGGTTTATTTTTATCTGTTGTTTTGCACACATATGTCTGTTCAGTCTGGAAACTCACACATCTTTCAATACAATTTGAATATGCTCATTAATTATTTCCTCCCTTTTGTTTACTCTGTCCTTGCTTTCTTGGACCCTAATTGAATGTTGGTCCATCTGCATGAGTCTTCTTATTCCTTTTCCCTCACCTTCCTTTCCATTTTCTTATCTGTTTTTTGCTTGTTGCTCTACTTAGTTTTCTGCAGCATCATCTTCCAGATGTTGCAGTTTTCATTTAGGTTGTTTAGGCCTTATTTTACAAGGGCTGATTTTGTTTTGTTTTGTTTATTTGTGTCATGAAATTTTTTTTATATGGCATCATGTTCTTGTTTTATGGATGCAGCAGTGTTTTATTTCTCTGAGATTAATGAGGATTTTTCCACGTGGTATTTTTTTTCAAAACTTCAGTTACTTTTACATATTTGTCAGAGGCATTCCTGAGGTAACTGTAATCTTTACCATCTGTTTTAAATCACTGAAGAACTGATTATGAATTCTGAGCCCATGAGGAAATATATTGTAGAGGGAACAGCTTTGGCCACTATGTTAAGGAACCCCCAATGCTGGTAACTTTACATCTTTCTTCTTGGACGGCTCAGATAATACTGGAAATATATTTTAAAGCTTTTCAAATCTCCTACCTTGAGGTTGTTGGCCTAGTTTTCACCTTCTTAAACCCGCATAAGGGAAAAGAGCTGAAGATGTATATTCCTGGCAATGTGTCTGGAATTCAAAATTGTCTACGTTGTGGCATCAACATTAATATATGCATGATGTTTGATAGTCACACCTGGAAGAGTGCTTAGGATATAGATATACTCTTTGCTCCTCATCCTTGCCTATTGAATTTCTACCATTCTTCAGAACTCAGCTCAATTGACCTGCCTAGAAGTAATCCTTCCCACTTTTATGACGATGTAAAATATGCGTCATAGCACTCATAGCACTATTAGCACACTTGCCTTGAATCATATATAATAATTGTTTATTTATCTCTTTGCTAGAGACACACTCTTTGAGGACAGTGACTGTGTCTGTAACAAGGAAGGTTCGAATCATAGTTATCCTGCCTTCATAGGCTTTTAACAAACATCTGTTGAATGACCAGTCGGTGATCACAAAATTACATTAATGTTTTCCATGACATATTTCTCCTGATTCTTTATTTAGGGCCTTCTGGACAGACATTTTTTTTTTTTTATCTTTTTCATTTAGTTTTAGAGACATCATTCAGAAAATGGCATTATGTGATTTAAAATGTAATAGGAATAGAGAAGTGTAACAGCCCATCATTTTCTTCTGTCAGGTAACTCCCGCATAGAACAGTAAGTGTTGGATATATAGATATCAAGATAAAACTCTTTTTCTGTTTCCTTTTCTGAACCACTGCCAAATTATTGTCAGAGATTTCCATGGCTACAGGTACCACCAATTATTAAATAATTTGAAACCAACTACTAGCATTAGCTATTTTATGAATGATTGACAATGCTTATGATAAGCTGGCTTCTCATTCCCATTCCTTTTACATTTATAAGGCACTGTTCAAATACAATTCAATCTGATCATTCCAATGCTATTCTCCAGCAGAGATGCTCTAAAAAACTCACTTTTAATCCTAGAAAAACCTTTCCACCATATATTCTTGGTAGTGTAGGCAACACGTGCCTGGAGTATGAGGAGTAGCAGAAGGACTCTTTTTTTCTTTTTTCCTTTTTTTTCCCATTTTTTGGGCCGCTCCCTCGGCATATGGAGGTTCCCAGGCTAGGGGTCTAATCGGAGCTATAGCCGCCGGCCTAAACCAGAGCCACAGCAACACGGGATCCGAGCCATGCCTTCAACCCACACCGCAGCTCACGGCAATGCCAGATCCTTAACCCACTGAGCAAGGCCAGGGATTGAACCCGCAACCTCATGGTTCCTAGTCAGATTCGTTAACCACTGAGCCATGATGGGAACTCCAGGACTCTTTTTTTTTCTTTCCATCTTCATCATTAATTTTTGTGGACATGTAATCTTCCTTCTCTTGATCTCATTTTCATTTTGTAAAATTGACAAATAAAATGCCCTGAATGTCACACATCAACTTTCTTTTAAAAAAAATCTTGGAAGTTCCCTTCGTGGCTCAGCAGTTAACGAACCCAACTAGGAACCATGAGGATGTGGGTTGGATCCCTTGCCTCGCTCAGTGGGTTAAGGATCCGGTGTTGCCATGAGCTGTGGCATGGGCTGGCAGCTGTAGCTCCAATTTGATCCCTAGCCTGCGAACTTACACATGCCGCAGATGAGACCCTAAGAAGCAAAATAAAAAAATAAAATAATAAAATAAATTTAAAAAATCTTGGAAGGAGCAACTTTCAGAAACTTGATCTTCCCCTGCTTTCTGACTCCAGGGATTGTGGTAACAAACCTAAAACCTCCTCCCATCTACTTTTCCACCAATTTTTACTTGATTTTTCTTCATTCATCAGGCCTCAGCACAAATTTTACCCCCTCCATGAAGTAATCTCTCTTAATTTAAAAACAATTTTGGGAATATAAAACAGATAAAGAAGAAAATAAAGACAAAATGATCTTTTCAGAGAAAATAGTTTAATAATATTTTGGAATATCTTCGTTTAATTCTTTTTTAGGGCACAAATATACCATATATACAAATTAATTTTAAATTCTGTAAAGTTAGATCAATATCTTGTGATTTTTTTTAACTTAAAAATTATAGTAGGGCTATTTCCCCATATTGAATGCTTTTCCAGATGTGGAGCACAGGCTCTAGAGTCAAATTTGTCTCTGGGTTTAAAATCTCTCATCTCCCACTTTCTTGCTATAGGACTTTAGGTAAGTTACCTAACCTCTCTGTGCCAGTTCCTTCATTCCATAAGATAGAGATGGTAATGAGATAATCTATTTCAGGATTTCTGTGTTTATTAAATACCATACACATGGTAAGCACGAAATGAACATTAGCTATCACTGTTTTGCCATAATATTCCATTATTTGGATACACTGTAATTTACCCAGTCAACCCCTTATTATTGGACATTTAGGTTGTTTCCAACTTTTTAATATTGTAAATAAACATTGTAATGTGTCAATATCCTTGTGCTCACATGTATGTACATTTATCTAATTATTTACTTGGCTAAGTTCTTAGAAATTATGAGCCATATTAATTAATTAATCATTATTTCTTACTTTATTCCCTGCCCCAGTAAGTTCCAGGAGGACAGAAAATTTGTCTTTTTTTTTTTTTTGTCTTTTTGCCTTTTCTAGGGCCACACCCACGGCATATGGAGGTTCCCAGGCTAGGGGTCTAATCCAAGCTGTAGCTACCGGCCTACGCCAGAGCCACAGCAACGTGGGATCCGAGCCGCGTCTGCAACCTATACCACAGCTCACGGCAACACCAGATCCTTAACCCACTGAGCGAGCCCAGGGATCGAACCCACAACCTCAGGGTTCCTAGTCGGATTCGTTAACCACCGTGCCACAATGGGAACTCCTGTCTTTCTTGTTTAGTACTGAATTTCAAATATCTGGAGGAGTCCCTGACACATAGTAAGGACTTGATAAATTCTACTTGTTTTTTTTTTTTTTTTGTCCTTTGTCTTTTTTGTTGTTGTTGTTGCTATTTCTTGGGCCACTCCCGTGGCATATGGAGATTCCCAGGCTAGGGGTTGAATCGGAGTTGTAGCCACCAGCCTACGCCAGAGCCACAGCAACGTGGGATCCGAGCCGCGTCTGCAACCTACACCACAGCTCACGGCAACGCCGGATCGTTAACCCACTGAGCAAGGGCAGGGACCGAACCCGCAACCTCATGGTTCCTAGTCGGATTCGTTAACCACTGTGCCACGATGGGAACTCCAAATTCTACTTGTTAAAAAGAGTAGTTCCGGAGTTCCCGTCATGGCGCAGTGGTTAACGAATCTGACTAGGAACCATGAGATTGTGGGTTTGATCCCTGGCCTTGCTCAGTGGGTTAAGGATCTGGCATTGCCGTGAGCTGTGGTGTAGGTTGCAGATGTGGCTCGGATCCCCCCGTTGCTGTGGCTGTGGCGTAGTCCAGTGGCTACAGCTCCAATTCAACCCCTAGCATGGGAACCTCCATATGCTATGGGAGCGGCCCAAGAAATGGCAAAAAGACAAAAATAAATAAATAAATAAATAAATAAAATAAAATAAAAGAGTAGGTCCAGTTTAAGAATTTTGCCAGAGTAATGTCCATAAATTAATCCTTTCTCCTGAGTATGTGAGTGCCTTACTCCAGCCTCCCTTTCCTGTCCAATAGTGTAGTTTATTTACATTCTTTGCCTGAAGCATCTTTGATATAGCTCCGTGAGAGAGCTTTGTTCTTCTGGTATGCTGTTTACCAAGCTCCATTAACTGTATGTTTGTTAAAAAAGTGCCTAGCCTTATGCTTTTTCTTTGCTACTCAATGTTCTGTGTATAGAATGCTCTTTTGAAATTCCTGTTGAGGCTCAGTGGAAACAAATCTGATCAGTATCCATGAGGACGCAGATTTGATCCCTGGCCTCTTATCTTGCTGTGACCTGTGGTGTAGGTCACAGAAGAGGCTCGGAACCTGTGTTGCTGTGGTTGTGGTGTAGGCCAGCAGCTGCAGCTCCGATTCAACTCCTAGCCTGGGAAGCTCCATATGCCACAGGCATGGCCCTAAAAAGACCAAAAAAAAAAAAAAGAATGATTTTCCACCTTGGTCAATCCTGCTTGTTCATCATGATATTCCCATTTGCAGGACTGTGCTGGGCTTGAATAAATCATGTTCATTCAAGCAACTAACTTAGGGCAGTTTAAACAAACAGGGTAATTATTTTAAGCACATGAGGTTTCTTACAGAATTCCAAGATAAGAATGAGGTGAGAGGCTCTGGGAGGGTGTAGTAGTCTCTAGAACCAAAAAAGGCGGGGGGGGGGGAGGGGTTCTTTTGTCCCTTCTTTCTGCAGATTAGTTTTTCCCACTTCTCTGCCCATCTATGGGCATCTTACATGTTACATTTCCAGCAATGCTTAAAGACTAACCTACCTATTTTGAATCCCTATTCAGAATTTCTGAGATAGAGAATTTGATTGGCCTGACTTGGTTTGGGTCAAGCATCCAGTGCAGTCTCGTCAGTTTTGCCACAAGAGTAGGAATCACATAGTAAAACATGACTATCAGGTGCCCATTCCTGTGAAGGGAGGGTCAGTTCTGAAAGAAAAAGGGAGAATTATCTTGAGCTGAGCATTTCTCCAAATATCTGCAACAAAGGTCTTGTGCAAATTCTTTCCTTGTCTACATTTGTTGGTTTACCTAAACTTTGTTTCCTTAAAATCCCAGAATCTCCAGTTTTAGAACCATAAACATACCTTGATAGTCCAAATATATATTTTTTTAATCTCTGTCCTTGACGAGAACTTATTTTCTACTCTTGGTATTTAGTATTATGTTAAGCCATAAATTATTTTTTAATTGTTTAATTCAGGGAGCTTTTGATTTCCCAACTGGTACATGTTTTGAGGAGGAGTGAAATCTCTCAAACTTCATTACCTTATCCTTAGGAAGTGTTCAATTAGTATTTGGTGAATTGATTAAAGTGCTTGATAACAGGTTTGATTTCTTTGAAAGAGTTAAAAGAACTCCTTCTGTCAAGTGAAAAGATTGTATCTAGTGTATTATAATTAGAAACACTTTACTAATAACCAGTAGAACTGAATATCTATGCTACACCTTAAGTTCCTGAACAGCTTTTCATCTCCTTCACCACCGTTGTTGAGTTCTTTGACATCTATCTGAGGGACTACTGTTGTATTACCGTTTCATTCTGTCTTCTCGTTGCCCTTCTCACTCCTTTGCAACCCATTCTCACAATAGCCAAAGAATCTTCCTAAAATACAAATCCAGTCATGTCATTCCTCTCCTTAATATCCTTCAGTGACTTCGTATTGTATTTAGAATAAAATCCAAACTTTTCCATGTCCTATAAAATTCAGTGTGACCTAACTCCACCTTATTTCTTAGACGTCCATTTTCTTTTCTCTTTCTTTCTTTTTCTTTTTTTTAGGGCCACACCCATGGCATATGGAGGTTCCCGGGCTAAGGGCTGAATCAGAGCTGTAGCTGCTGGCCTACACCACAGCTCACAGAAACACTGGATCCTTAACCCACTGAGCGAGGCCAGGGATTGAACCTGCAACCTCAAGGTTCCTAGTTGGATTCATTTCCACTGAGCCACGAGGGGAACAGACCTCCATTTTCAAGTCACTCTCCCCTCACTCGCCATGCTCTGTTTAGTTTTCTTTCAGTTCCTCGGGCATGTCAGGATCTTTCTCTCCTCAGGGTCTTTGTGTGTGCTATTTATTACCTCTATCAAGAGAGTGACAACCCTCACAACATTGCCGCTGTTTCGGGTCTCAGCTTAAATGTCACATCTTTTCCTAACCTGACTTTTCCTCAACACTCTCTCTAAGATCATTTTCCTCTGTTCATTTTTTTTTTTGTCTTTTTGCCTTTTCTATAGCCGCACCCTCAGCATATGGAGGTTCCCAGGCTAGGAGTCTAATCAGAGCTGTAACTGCTGGCCTATGCCAGAGCCACAGCAACGTGGGCTCCTAGCCATGTCTGGGACCTACACCACAGCTCACGGCAACGCTGGATCCTTAACCCAGTGAGCGAGGCCAGGGATTGAACCCTCAACCTCATGATTCCTAATCGGATTCGTTAACTACTGAGCCACGACGGGAACTCCTCTGTTCATTTCTATTTTAACCTCATGTTTATTTCCTTCATGGAATGTTCACAACTCACAGCTATTTTATTGCTTCCCTTATAGTTTTTGTCTGTTTCCACTTCCAGATTATAAACATCATGAGGGTTATAAGGACTGTGTTGGGTTTTTTTTTTTTCCCTCCCTGTTGTAGCTCCAGCACCTTCCATAGGGCCTGGCATATAATAGCTCTTAAAAATATATTTCTTTTTTTTTTTTCTTTGGCTATTTCTTGGTCTGCTCCCGCGGCATATGGAGGTTCCCAGGCTAGGGGTCGAATCGGAGCTGGAGCCACTGGCCTACGCCAGCGCCACAGCAACTCGGGATCCGAGCCGCGTCTGCAACCTACACCACAGCTCACGGCAACGCCGGATCGTTAACCCACTGAGCAAGGCCAGGGACCGAACCCGCAACCTCATGGTTCCTAGTCGGATTCATTAACCACTGCGCCACAATGGGAACTCCAAATATATTTCTTAATTTAATAAACAAATGAGTGATAAGATAAAAGAATCAAACTTAGAATGCTAAGTTTTTAGTAGTTCTATGACTCCAGTAGTTTCCAGTTGTTCTAGGATGATTAGAAGGCAGATATCAGTGATGGATATTACATCATTTCAAGTAAATCATTTGACATTTTTGTTCTTCAGTTTTCCCATATGTAAATAAAACACAATCATGCCATATTAATTGTTTATGCCTTCATCAAGGCAATTTAGAAGTGATGATGAGTGACCATACTGCTAGTTGGGCATACAAATAGGGTGTGTGTGTGTGTGTGTTTAATGAAAAGTGTGCCAGCTGAGTGTGCTTTCTCCCTGAAATCTAGGTAATTTGTCTATGCAAACTAATGGGAGTTTTTTGATAGACATGATTACATGATAAAAAGACCTTTTAGAAACTCTTCATGAATTAATTTGTGTTTCTTCAAAAATGGGGGTCAAAAAGGGACTTGCAAAATCTTAGGGGTTGGAGAAAATATCCTGAAATCGTGACAGTAGATTTCTGCCTTTTATTTCTGTCTACACTAGCAAGATGTACACTACTGTCATACACTACTGTCAGAAGGTTCCAAAGCCAATCTCCATAGACGTGGAATCCAAAGAGTATATTGCATTTTGTTTCCGGAATTTCTTTTTCTAACAGCTTGACTTTTTATACTTTAGTAATACTTTATATAGTTACAACACTTTGCAACACATTTTTTTTTTTTTTTAACCAGGTCCATGGCATTTGGAAGTTCCCAGGCCAGGGATCAAACCAATGTCACAGCAGCCAGCAGTGACAATGCTGGATCCTTAACCTGCTGCTCCACAGGGAAACTCTATGCAACACATTTTTACATTCATAAACGGTGAAGAAATTGTCAGTATTTTAGAGGTATGGAAACTGAAATGATATAAATTGCCCCCAGGCTACATAATTAGTAGAAACCAATGAGGGGAGGGGTGGATGGAAGTAGGTAAGTGCTCTCAAACTCTAGCCTTTTAACTTCTGGCCATAGTTTGTTCCACTACCCTAAGCCATCTCTTTCATAAATGTTAGATGCTAAACTGACATCTCCTGGTAACCCTAAAAGAAACTTGCAAATAAGTAATGCAAATCACTTTATAAGTAGAATCACTCAAAATAAATCTATAATTGTGCAAGCATCTAGAACATTAACCTTAGTGATCTCACCAATATTCATGTATTAAACCTCTTTTCTTTGATTCATGAGTTACTCCAGTTTTGAACACTTGATATGCTTTTTAAAATAATAACTATGCAGTTCTAAAAAGGTGCATTTATTAACTATTTTGGCGCCTGCAGTTCAAAACTATCTTGATCACCTACTGCCCTCTACTGAAACAGCCATAGTATAACAATTAACTTTCTTCTAAGATTATTGAATGTTCTCAGGATGGCAAAGAGCCTCCAGTTTTATACTGGCTCTTTAACAAATTCTTTACTTCTAAGTATATTATTTTTTTTTGTCTTTTGTCTTTTTAGGGCTGCACCTGCAGCATATGGAGGTTCCCAGGCTAGGGGTTGAATCGGAGCTGTAGTTGCCAGTCTACACCACAGCCACAGCAACTTGAGATCCTTAATCCACTGAGCGGGGGTCAGGGATCGAACCTGCGTCCTCATGGATACTAGTCAGGTTTGTTAACCACTGAGCCACAACGGGAACTCCCTCTAAGTATGTTATTTTATATATATGAAGAAATTATATTGCCAATACTCAGCTCAGTGATCAATTCATAAGTCACTCAAGTGTTTTGCAAATTAATTTCATGTATTTTGGGTTATTCTAGTAGTGATCATTTGACAATCTTCAGTGGCATTATTTTATAAAGTAATATTGTTCTTTTGCAGTTTTAATTGTTCCTCTGTAACTTTCTCTTCCACTCTTATTGCCCTACCTTGAGATTTGGCAGCCAGAGTGAGTTCTAATCTTTCCGCACTCCCACCCAGATTATCAGTTTTGGTTTTGCTCAAAATGCTTTGGAAGCTTATAAGAATTTGGGCTTTTGAGTAAGACAGATCTGAGTTTATATCCAAACTGTCACTTCCTTGAACAAGATACTTATCCTTTAAAAGTTTTCCCATATGAAGAGTGGAGAAATAGTCAAATCTAACTCCTAGGATGATTGTGAGGATTCGAATGATATAATGCAAACAGAGGGCTCAACACAGGAGTTCCCTGGCCGCCTAGTTGTTAAGGATCCAGCATTGTCACTACTGTGGTTTGAGTTTGAGCCCTGGCCCAAATTTCTGCATGCTGTGGGCACAGCCAGAAAATAAAAAAAGGCTTACAATGCTTGTCACTTAGCAAACTGATCAGTTATCGTTAAGTTTTAATATTATTTTATTATTTTTTGTTATATTTTGACTTAAGCATTAGGTTTGTTTTAAATGTTGAATTCACTGACTGAGTGAGTACATTGAAGGGCTAGTTGTTGCTATACTTGACAGCATTTGCAGAATGTATTTGTTTAATTAAAATCTCTCGTGGAAGGAAATTTCCAAAGAAGATCCCCACCTTCTATAATTCATTTTCGTATCTCATGTATTAGCAACTGTTAGCCTAAAAGACTTGCCCTGGATTCCCACCCTTCCAGGCTTCTTTCTACTTATCAATCATTTTTATTTGTTCTTCCTCATTCTTTGTGAAGATGGTAAGTAATCTTCATTTCATAAAATGTGAAGGTCTAGAGCACAGAAAAGAGGAAACTTGGAAACCATGGAACTGGAAGAAACTAGGACAAACAAGATTTTGTGTATTTTGCTGTACTAGTGTAAAGGAGTTGGCTACATTTTAATTTTAACAAAATAAAAATCTTCAGTTTGTTGGGGTTTTAATTTAAATTTTCATCACATTAATTCATGTACATAATATAAAAAGCCAAACTGTATTAAAAGACTTGTAATGAGGGAGTTCCTACTGTGGCTCAGCAGTAAGAACCCTACTAGTATCCATGAGGATTCGGGTTCGATCCCTGGCCTCGCTTAAGTGGGTTAAAGATCCGAGTTGCTGTGATCTGTGGTGTAGGTTGCAGATGTGGCTCAGATCTAGCGTTGCTGTGGCTGTGGCATAGGGACCCTGGGAACTTCCATGTGCTATACAAGCGACTCTAAAAAGCAAAAAACAAACAAACAAACAAAAAAAAACAAACAAAAAAACGTAGTGAAAGATGCAATCTCTGGACCCATCTCTTTCCCAAGACTGCCTCCCCTCCTTCCATTTCCCATGAGTCGTTGCTTTCAAGTTTCTTAGCTGGCTGTTCTAGTATTTGCACTTATATCTCTAAAAAGCATGCTTATACTGCTATTTCTTAATATTTCAACTTTAAATATTAGCTATTTTTTACTCTTCACCACCCAACATTCATAAACAAAAATATATTTCCCTCTTTTCATCCTCTCATCTGATCATATTGTTAGATGAATACTCAATATTTGTTATTATAATTTTTATATGCATATTATACTCATGGTTGAACTAAGTATGAAGAGTCTTCTTTTTCCTTTCTGGTACTACTGTTTATTTTTCCTCAGTTAATAGTTGCCTAGTTCCTTTGTTTAGTTTGCTGTACAGCCATGACAAATTATCTTCCAACTTTTAGGAAGAATTGTAAATATCCTTTCAGAATATTAAACATATCAAGTAATCCACTGGCTTCTTTTTCCACTCTTTCTTTCTTTAAATTATAAGATATCCATTCTATAGTTCTCCAATGTCTTGTTTCAGTCTGGATAATGGTACATAGTATTCATCCAGGTCTTTGTTTTGTCTTCGAGTTGAGAAATCCCTTTGCCTTGGTGCTTTATTGGATTCCCTAAAGCTTTATTGCATTCTGTATCTCCCTCTGAACTGGATATATTCCAATATTCCATTTGCCTAACTCTCCCCCTCGACTCCTCTCCTCCCTTTGCCACTCTGCTATGCACAAGCATACCTTGTTTTATTGTAGTTTGAAGATAATGCATTTTTTACAGATTAAAGGTTTGTGACAACCCTGCATTGAGCAAGTCTATCAGCACCATTTTTTTCCAACAGCATTTGCTCACTTTGTATCTCTATGTCACATTTTGGTAATTCTTTCAATATTTCAAACCGTCCACCAGCAAAAAGGCTATGATTCACTGAAGGCTCAGATGGTGGTTAGCATTTTTTAGCAATAAAGGTTTTTTTGTTTGTTTGTTTTTTAGAGTCATACCCATGCCTATGGAAGTTCTCAGGCGAGGGGTCAAATTAGAGCTGCAGTTGCCAGCCCATGCCACAGCCACACAATGCCAGATCCAAGATGTGCACTGCAGCTCACATCAATGCCAGATCCTTAAGCCACTGAGTGGTGCCAGGAATCAAACCTGCATCCTTACGGATACTGGTTGGTTTTGTTACTGCTGGGCCACAACAGGGAACTCCTAAAGTGTTTTTTAATTAAGGTACATACATTGTTTTTTCTTTTTTAGACATAATGCTATTGCTCACTTAGTAGATTACAGTATAGTTTAAATGTAACATTTATTTATTTATTTGTATTTTTTTTGTCTTTTCGCCTTTTCTAGGGCCGCTCCTGAGGCATATGGAGGTTCCCAGGCTAGGCGTCTAATCTGAGCCACATCTGCGATCTACATCACAGCTCACAGCAACGCTGGATCATTAACCCACTGAGCGGGGCCGGGGATCGAACCCACAACCTCATGGTTCCCAATGGGATTTGTTAACCACTGAGCCACAATGGGAACTCCCTAAACATAACTTTTAATATACACTGGGGAACCAAAAAATTTGTGTAACTTGTTGTGATATTTACTTTATTGTGATGGTCTGGAACTAAACCCACAATAACTCTGAGATAGGCCATTTCTTTGGCTTTTGATTGGGTTTGGCCAATGGGAGGCTCAGCATTTGATATGAGGGAGGAAAGTGAAGATGGGGTATTTATTTTCCTGACTCCTTCCCTCTGTCTAAAGCCACAGCTCCTTCCAGGTAGCCCTCTACAGAGAGCATTGTCTCTGGGTTCCAGTAACCACTCCCTCTGCTTGCCCCTTCAGGCCTAAAGGTGTTACTAGGCCCAGAGTGCCTACTCCTTATTACTTTCCTTAAACCCTGACCAAACCCTTTGAAACAGTCCATTTATTAAACTCTCTTAAGTTACCCAGTTTGAGTGTGCCATCTGGTTCATTCCTTCTTTTTGGTGACACATTCTTCAGCAGCTTCCTGAGAAAGGGTGCATGGGAAGTAATTTTAAAAAAAGTATTGTTTGTCCAAAAATGCCTAATCCTACCCTTACACATGACCAGTAGTTTCACAGGAATGGATATCTAGGTTAGAAACAATATTCTGTCATACTGTTTTTGCTTCATTGCTTTCTAGCTTCAACCATTGTTGTTGAAAAGTCTGAAGATATTCTAGTTTTTAACTCTTTGCATGCAACTTTTTTTTTTTTTTTGTCTCTACAAACTCTTACTGAAATTTAACAATGATGTGCCTTGATGTGGGTTCTGGGTACTCAATGAGTTTCATGCAGTCCTAAAACTTGCCCTTTATCTAGAGGAAATTTTGTCATATTAATTCTTCAATAATTTGCTATTTACTTTTTCTTTTTCATTTCTTCCAAATTTGAATGGTGATGCTCAAGTGACTCTTAAATTTTCTTATTTTTTTAAATTCTCTCAATTTCCTTAAATTTACTTTTTTGTTTTAACTTCTGGGAGGTTTCCTCAGTTTTATCTTCTAACTCTTCTATTTAATTTTTATTTAATTTTTTAATATTTTTTATTTCCAAAAGTATATTTCTATTGTTCTCTAAATGTCATCCCTGGAGGTCCCTGGTGGCTCAGCAGGTTAAGGAGCTGGCATTGTCACTGCTGTGGCCCCGATTACTGCTGTGGCACAGGTTCGAGCCTTGGCCCAGGAACTTCGCATACCATGGGCTCAGCCAAAATAAATAAATAAATAAATAAAATAAATGTCATCCTTTTTAATAAACAGGTTTATCATCTTATTCATGGGTGCTATCTCTTCTTTTGGCTCTTTGTGGATAAGAACATTGTTGTTGTCTTTTATAGGATTTTTTTTTTTTTCTGTTACACATAATTTTCTCCAAGTTCCTTTGGACTATTTCTATTGGTTTCTTCCTTGTGAGACTATCCTTAGTATATGATTGTTCTTACTATTCATTCATATTTAAAATTAAATCTCCTTCAAGGATTCCAATTACATATATCTTAGGGCTGTTTAAAATTGTCTCACAGATGATCCTATGTTCGTTTTTTTCAGTCTTTTGTTTCTTTTTTAATCTGGACATATATGTAGAAAAACTATATATTGGATGGTTTCTATGACTATCCCTTCAGGTTCACAAAAATTTTCTTCTGCAATGTCTAAACTGCTGTTATTTCTATCCTCTTTAAAAGTTAATTTTGTGGGAGTTCCTGTCGTGCCTCAGCGGTAATGAACCCCCGACTAGTATCCATGAGGATGTGGGTTTGATCCCTGGCCTTGCTCAGTGGGTTAAGGATCTGGTGTTGCTGTGAGCTGTTGTATAGGTCACAGAAGGACCTCGGATTCTGCATTGTTGTGGCTGTGGTGTAGGCCAGCAGCTGCTGCTCTGATTGGACCCCTAGCCTGGGAACTTCCATATGCTGCAGGTGCGGCCCTAAAAAGGCCAAAAAAAAAAAAAAATTCAATTTACCTCTTTTTACTATTTTTCAGGTTTCAGTTATTCTACTTATTATTCAGTCTTTCCTCTACCTTATTGAACAAATGGAATACACTTATAATACCTTTTAATGTTGTCTAATAAATACATCGTCTGTCTCATTTCTCGGTACGTTTCTTTTTTTTTTTGTCTTTTTTTTTTTTGCTATTTCTTTGGGCCGCTCCCACGGCATATGGAGGTTCCCAGGCTAGGGGTCAAATCGGAGCTGTAGCCACTGACCTACGCCAGCGCCACAGCAACTCGGGATCCGAGCCGCGTCTGCAACCCATACCACAGCTCACGGCAACGCCAGATGGTTAACCCACTGAGCAAGGGCAGGGACCGAACCCCCAACCTTATGGTTCCTAGTCGGATTCGTTAACCACTGCGCCACGAAGGGAACTCCCTCGGTACGTTTCTATTTACTTTTCCTACTTATTATGGGTAGTATTTTCCTTCTTTCTTTGTTTCTGTTAATTCTTTTTTAAAAATTAGGGCCACACTTGTGGCTTATGGAAATTCCCAGGCTACGGTCCAGTAGCTGCTGGCCTACACCACAGCCACAGCAATGCCAGATCTGAGCCGTAACTGTGAACTATACTGCAGTTCACGGCACCACTGGATCCTTAACCCACTGAATGGGGCCAGGGATAGAACCGCATCCCCGTGGATGCTAGTTGGGCCTGCTGAGCCACAATAGGAACTCCTGGTAATTTTTTATTACCAGGACATTGTTATTTTACTGTAGTAGGGGCTAAATATTTTTGCAGTCCTATAGTTACTCTTGAGCTTAGTTTTGGACATAGTTAATTTACCTAGCAATATTTTGATCCTTTTTTTTTTTTTTTTTTTGTTACGGCCACAGCATGCAGAAGTTCCCAGACCAGGGATCAAACCTATGCTACAGCAGTGACCCAAGCCATAGCAGTGACAAACACTGGATCCTTAACCACTAGGCTACCAGGGAACTCCTATTTTGAACTTTTTGAAGCTTGCTTTTAACTTTATTAGGTGAGACCAGAGTAACCTTTACTCCAGGGCTGATTTGTATTCCACTGCTGAGTCAATGCCCATGAAGTAAAATTTTCCTCCTTTGTAACCTCACTGTTTTCTATCCTCATAAATTTTCCCTTTTCCCAACTTTGTATGCGTCTGGGCTTGTACTCTGCTCCTTTTGGATGATTATTTCTGTAGTCTTCAGTAGTTTCTTCATGATCTGATTAATACTTAGCTGAAAACTCAAGAGGGTGACCTGCAGATCTCCAACACTTTCTGCTGTATATCTCTCCCCTTTCTAGTACTGTGCCCAGCATATCCTAGCTGCCTTGGCTTATCTGGACATCCTGCTCTGTCTTTTCAACTAAGGAATACTACCAGTCTCCACCTAAGTTCTCTTTTCCTGTACTATGGCCTGAAAATTCTGTCCAGACAGTAAGCAGAGGCAGTTGTTTGTTTCCTTTTTCTTAAGAATGACTGTTCCACATTACCTGATGACCAATGTCTAAAACTGTTGATTTAGTTATTTTGCTTAATTGTTCAGCTGTTTTATGTAGGAGGGTAAATCATGTTTTTGCTACTCCATCCTCTAGTCTTTTTTAAAAAATAACATACTCATACATGCATACATACACACGTGTATATTTAATAGGATTTTTTTTCTCTTTTTTTGCTTTTTAGGGCCACACCCGCAGCATATGGAGGGTCCCAGGCTAGAAGTTCAACTGGAGCTACAGCTGCTGGCCTGCACCACAGTGACAGCAACATCAGATCCGAGCTGCGTCTGCGACCTATGCTATAGCTCATGGCAACGCCATATCCTTAACTCACTGAGCAAGGCCAGGGATCAAACCCACAACTTCGTGGTTCCCAGTCAGATTTGTTTCCGCTGCGCCAGGACTGGAACTCCTTTAATAGGATCTTAATCACATACTGTTTTATGTTTCACTTCTTTCAATAATTGTATTTTCTAATCATCTTCAAGTATTTTAAAATATTTTTAGAAGAACAATTTTAAACATAAAAATGTAGAATCTTTAAAACTCCTAATATTTCACATAATTAAATATCAGGTTTTAGCAAAATGTTTGTAAATACATACTTTTAAATGATTGATAAATTCTTTCCTACATATTAATTTATTAATGCCTTAGTGAAGTTAATACCATCTAGGCCCTAAGGAGGTATGATTAGTGTGTGACTGGGAATATCTGCTGCAACATATCTATTTCTCTAAGCCTTAGGTTTTATTCTTATAGAATCCCAAGGAGGTTTTGGCATCTCAATTTCATTCACTGTAGGCCACCACTGAAGTGAGGCCCACAACCAACCATGCAAATTGTTAGCATCATACCCAGAGACTTAACAAACATATTAAATCTCCAGTCTGATCTACACTAATAAATTTGGCCAGGTCCTACCTTAATTAAATATTTATTTATATATTTATGTAGTCTTTGTAGGGCTGCACCCGCAGCATGTGGAGGTTCCCAGGTTAGGTTTCCAGCCCCTGGCCTACACAATAGCCACAGCAACACCAGATCGGAGCCACATCTGCGACCTATGCAATAGCTTGTGACAATGCCACATCCTTAACCCTCTGAATGAGGCCAGGGATCGAACCTGCATCTTCATGGATACTAGTCAGGTTCTTAACCTGCTGAGCCATGGCGGGAACTCCCAGTGAACATAATGTCTGTTGCTTCTGAGGCTTGTTAGAGCTCTTTACTTTGTCTAGAACACTCTCCCCTCCTCTTGTTTGCCTAGCTCTTTCTTAGCAATCTTTTAGGTCTCAGTTAAAATTTCACTTCTAGTTTATCCTCTTTGACCCCTAAAATAGGCTAGTTCTCTCTTCCATATGCTCTCTTCTATATGCACACACTTGATTATAATTATTCGTTGAATGTTCTTTATTTCCCACTAGCTCCTAGATAATAATCTTGCTCACTGTTGAATTTCCAATGCTTATCATATAGCAATGGCTTAATAAATACTTGTTAACTGAATGAATGAATAATGTTTAATGGGCTTTAATGTCCGCTGCCCGTATTTCACAGCACAATTTCCTCATTTGGAGCTCTTATTTTGATTTCTTCCTTAGTTATAATCTTGAATGTGATTTGGTAACCTATCATGTTTTTCTTTTGCCATCACACGTAAATATATTTGTTCACACTTAAATAATAGCTTGGATTTCAAATTTTGTCCCTCCAAACTTTGTTACAAACTCTGTTACAGAGGAAGATCTAAATTAGGGCCATCAGATTTTTGGTTATTTATAAGTAATCTGTTTTAGTCCATCTGAATTCTTTTTTACAGATGGTTGGATCTGCTCTGTATCATGAAGCCGAGTTTGGGTAGGCCACCAGTTGTTTTTTTAAATCCATTGGCCTCATAAATTGGGGTAATTCCTCTTGGCAATAAGTAGTCTATCATTCTTCATGCTCTGTATTATGTGAATTTTATCATTTTTCTTTGTCTTTTTATGTGTTTTAGGCAGCAGTTGGGAGAGGCTGAGTCAGGGCTGCCAAATATCACTTAAAACTAGAAATGCATCATTGATTTTTATTACAATTGCATCTGCCTGTTCTCATTCATTGAGCAACTGGCTGCAGGATTTCCCAGGGCATAGCCTTTGGCTGGCTGTTCAGTCTGCACTCCTCTTCAGAGGATTTTCTGCCCTTACACCTTTACATCTGATCCTGACATCTCTCAAACTGCTGTCTCTAATCCTGTGTTCTCACCTAAATTGTGGTTTTTTTAATTTTCCAATTATGAGTCATTTCTACTTGTCCACTACAGAAAATCTGAAGTACTGATGGATGTACTTCTACCTTAACTATTAAAACTGCTGGATGAGCAGAGCCCAAAGTCATAGGGACAGGAAAGAAACACTTGTGCAAGGGCCATTGGTAAAACCGTGAGAGGCATGATCCCCATTTCTATAGCTTTGGTTCTTGGAGAGGAGAAAGTGCACCATATATTAGTCAGAGATTTAAAGAATTTATCTCATCCCTCAGGACCCCCCAACATTACACCTCAATATAACGTGGTCCCTCAGTTGGCAATGTAACTGATTTTTCAATAGCCATGTCACTATTTGGTAAGATCAGTGTCAACTTCTTCTGGGTGATAAGGTGCGAAACAAGGACTGTAAATCCAATAGATATCATACTGTTGACTTCCACAGCTCTTTTGTTTGGAGCCATGTTATATGGAAAATTCATATCGGAGTTCCCGTCATGGCTCAGTGGTTAATGAATCCGACTAGGAATCATGAGGTTGCGGGTTCGATTCCTGGCCTGGCTCAGTGGGTTAAGGATCCGGCATTGCCGTGAGCTGTGGTGTAGGTCGCAGACGCGGCTCGGATCCCTTGTTGCTGTGGCTCTAGCGTAGGTTGGCGACTACAGCTCTGATTAGACCTCTAGCCTGGGAACCTCCATGTGCCATGGGTGTGGCCCTAGAAAAGGCAAAAAGGCAATAAATAAATAAATAAATAAATAAATAAGAAAATTCATATCATATGGGATGTTTTCAGTTGCATGGAACAGACTATCCCCTGAGATATAGCTCTTGAAGTTTTTCCCACAAAGATATATTTCTTTTCCATTGTCCTTTAGAGTTCACTTAAATGGAGCTGGTTGTCGCAGATGTCCTTTTAGGGCAAGAGCTACCATATTATTCAGAGCTTTCTATAAACTTTGTTAGATTGCTTTTTTTCCTCCTCAGGCAAGTGATCCTAAGCAAATAACCATGAAGCCACAGAAGTAGGGTGTGGGTGGTGTGGCAGTGAAGTCAGAAAAAGCATGTTAGAAGTGTGAACCACCTACATGTATAACTTCCTTGTGACTTTGGAACCTCCTTGTGTGTAGTCCTTTGTTTCCACTGTTTCCACTTGATGATGGTGTACTGATGCTTGGCTTTATGTCTAACCAGATACTATTATATTTATGGTGGGTATAGGTATCTCATGGGCATGCATTCAGTATCCTCCAGGGATCAATATCCACCAGGAAGCACAGGCTATTTCTAAAAAAATGACATATATATGTATATGCATATATAATGTCTATTATATTTTATATAATGTCTATTGTATACGTTTTAATACAAGAGCATAAGTTTGTTTTCCTTCAAAGGCCTGGTATGATTCTCCTAACAAATTTTGGCACATTCTCTATATAACATCATCATCAAATACAGTTTGAGCACCATCGGCATAGAATTACTTGTGCTTCAACCTCAATGAGTTGGGATATTTCTTCTAAAACGAACATCAGGTTGCTATTCTACCTACCACTAAGAAAGAGGCACAATGCTTGTTGAGCCCCCTTTGGATATTAGAGACACCATATGCCACATGAGTATGTTGCTCTGACCCATTTTCAGGTTAACACAAAAGGTTCTCAGCTTTTTTTTTTTTTTTTTTTTTTGTCTTTTGTCATTTTAGGGCCACTCCCGTGGCATATGGAGGTTCCCAGGCTAGGGGTCTAATTGGAGCTGTAGCTGCCGGCCTACACCACAACCACAGCAACACCAGATCTGAGCTGTCTCTGCGACCTGGACCTCAGCTGACAACGCTGGATCCTTAACCCGCTGAGCGAGGCCAGGGATCAAACCCACAACCTCATGGTTCCTAGTCGGATTCGTTTCCACTGCTCCACGATGGGAATTCCAAAAGGTTCTCAAGCTTTGAGAGGGCTCCAGAGCAACAGAAGTTTCTCTAGCTGATCAAAGCAGGTCAGAGAGCTGTATGGAGATGATGGAAAGTTCTAATAGGAGAATCAAAATGGAGGCATCCTATGTTTTGGGAGAAAAACTATACTCTTTTTTGGCAAGTAACTACTCTCTTTTTTCCCCCCATTGTTTGGTTTTTAATTTCCTTATTTCTAATTGCTTTGGTTTTAATTTTTTTTAATTGTTATTTCCCAAATACAGTTTTTTTCCCACTGTACAGCATGGTGACCCAGTTACACATACAGGTACACATTCTATTTTTTCACATGATCATGCTCCATCATAAGTGACTAGACATAGTTCCCAGTGCTACACAGCAGAATCTCATTGCTAATCCATTCCAAAGGCAATAGTTTGCATCTATTAACCCCAAGCTCCGACTCTCTTTTTGATAAGCAATCTTTGTTTTGATACCAGTCTCTTGTAGACTGAATACCCGACTATAAGATGCCAGAGGGCCATGAATTCTGAATCGACCTCCACAAACCAAGCCATAAGTCTGATGTTCCTAGCAGCATTCCATCATCAAATAAGTAACGTGTGCAAATGGTTCATATTTACAGCATCTTTTCTGCTGCTTTTTCCTCAGCTCATACCTGGGGCTTCATGTGGAAGTCAACCAGAAGGCTTAAAAGTTCTGTTCAGCCAGAGAGACAGATCAGAGGCTTAATTTTGGACAAATTAAGTTTGAGACATCCAAGTGGTAATGTCTTCAGTTACAAATATGAATCTGAATTTTAAGGAAGATCAGGCTACAGCTTCATTTAGAGGTGATCCTGAGGGACAGTGGAAGAGAGAACCCCTCTTCCCCTAGCAATTAAACTTTAACCAGTACATTGCACTGTTCACTTTGCCTAGAAGAAGAGGTGATGTTGATATAAGGTAGAGATATACACTGATTCATAGGCAATAACTAGTAGTTTTAATGAATGGTCAGAAACTTGGAAGCAAAATAATGACCAGTTGCTTACAAGGAATTTTAGAAAAACAGTATGAAGACACATGTCTCAGAATGGGCCCAGAATGTTAGAATATTTATGTCCCATGAGAATGCTCACCAAATATGCCTGCTTGAGAGGAGGATCTCAGTAATTAGGAATTCCAGTACTTAGCCTCTTTCCACATTCACCCAAGTATTTGCTGAGTGAATTCATACACACCTAGATTCACCAACTGTTAACATTTTGCTACATTTGCTTTATTTCTCTCTCAGTTATACTATTCATATACATGCACACAATTTTTATTTTTGCTGATTCCTTCGAGGGTGAATTGCAGGCATCATAACACTTCTTTCCTAAATAATTCAATATGCATCAGCTATGACACATATAATACATAACCACAGTACCATTATCATACTCAAGATAATTCATATTGGTGTATATATTTAGTCTATATTCAAATTTCCTCTAATGTTTTTATAGCCATTTTTTTTATTTTTAAATTTTTTTGTTTTTCATTTTTTTTGCTTTTTAGGGCCGCACCTGTGGCATACGGAGGGTCTCAGGCTAGGGGTCTAATCGGAGCTACAGCTGCTGACTCTATACCACAGCCACAGCAATGCCAGATCCAAGCCACATCTGTGACCTACACCACAGCTCACATCAATGCCAGATCCTTAACCCACTGAACAAGGCCAGGGATTGAACCTGCAACCTCAAGGTTTCTAGTTGGATTCATTTCCGCTGTGCCATGATGGGAACTCCTATAACTGTCCTTTTTTTTTTTTTTTCCTCAAACACAGCTGTTTTTATAGCTGTTTATAGTCAAGTCTCAATGTTTTGAAGCCTAGAACGGTTCCCCAGCTTCTCTGTTTTTACTTTATAACATTGATAATTTTAAGAGCCCATGCCAGTTGTTGATAACTATTTTCTTTCTTTTTTTATTTTATTTTATTTTATTGCTTTTTAGGGATGTACCACGGCATATGGAAGTTCCCAGGCTAGGGGTTGAATAGGAGCTATACCTGCCAGCCTACACCACAGCCATAGCAATGCAGGATCTGAGCCATGCCTGCAACTTACATCATAGCTCGTGGCAACAACAGTTCCCGACTCAGTGAGTGAGGCCAGGGATCAAACCCACATCCTCATGGATACTAGTCGGATTCGTTTCACCTGCGCCACAATGGAAACTGCCTTGATAACTATTTTCGAAGTGAATGCATAATAGTCTCCTCAAAATGTTTTTGCTTCCTATACCTGCAGCACTGAGATCTGATTATTTATTAGTCTAGGAAAGCAAGAGAATGCCTATATCAGCAAATACAACAGTAATTTAATAAAACTTGAGACTTAGACCTTGTGTTGTCATTTGGGGTTACTTTTACCACTGGTCCAACTGACCACAAAAAAGAGAATTATGATGGTTTATTGAGGTAACTGATTTTAGAGATCAGGAGAGGAAGTAGGATTGCTGCTACAAATGGAGGCAGGGATAATATAGATGGAGACCAGGTGGTCATTTGGGGCTCCTTCTCTTACTGACATATTCAGAGGTATAAGGTTAGGGAAGACTACACAAATTAGACAGGCAGGACCATCAAAGGTTCAGATCTTTCAGGGATGAAGGATGAGTATTTGGTGAATATCTGGCTAAAGGCAGAGAGAACATGGAATCTTCCTTTAAGGAAGTTCATAAATACCCCCTATACTCTCATGACTATTTTCAGGAAGAAGAACTGTAGCATAAACTTGTATATTCTTCCCTGTTGTGTCATGTCAGAATAAAATTCCAAGTTTTCATAATGACTTTATGACTCTACATCACCTAGCCTCTTTTGATCTCATATTCTACTCTCACCATCACTGGTTTTCCTCCTCAGGGCTTCAGTGCTTGTTTTTCCTTTTGTCTCAGTTGTTCTTCACTAGATACCTGCGTATCTCATCTCATCATCTCTTTTAGGTCTTTATTTGATGTTGACTTTTTTTTATTTTTAAGTTTATTGAAGTATAGTTGATTTACTGTGATAATTTCTACTGTACAACAAAGTGATTCAGTTATATGTGTACACACATCCATTCATTCTTTTTCAGATTCTTTTCCCATATAGACCATCACAGAATACTGAATTGATGTCAACTCCTTAGGTTCCTCTGTCTAAAACTGCAACTCTCTTGCTCTTCCCTCCCCTCACCCATTTAAGTTTTCTCCCTGTCAATGTCTAAATGATATTTATTGCCTGGCACTCCTAATAGAATATTTGTTCACAGCTATAACTCCAGTATATAGAAGAGTGCACATGGTAAGAATTCAATAAACAGGGCTTCCCACCGTAGCGCAGTGGAAACAAATCTTACTAGGATCCATGAGGACGCAGGTTCAATCCCTGGCCTCGCTCAGTGGGTTAAGATCTGGCATTGCCATGAGCTGTGGTCTTGGTCGCAGACATGGTCTTGGAGCTGGCATTGCTGTGGCTGTAGTGTAGGCTAGCAGCTACAGCTCTGGTTGGACCCCCAGCCTGGGAACCTCCATATGCTGTGGGAGTGTCCCTAAAAAAGAAAAAAAAAAGAATTCAATAAAGAGTTGTCAAATTAATTAATAAAGTATGTTTATCTTTTAAGGTTATTTTAAAATATTTTCTCTCAGCAGGTTAAGGATCTCAGTGGCACGGCAAGTTAAGGATCTGGCATTGTCACTGCAGTGGCTCAGGCTGCTGCTGTGGCACAAGTTCAATTCCTGGCCTGTGAACTTCTAAATAATATGGGAGCAGCTAAATAATAAATAAATAAATAAATAACAAATTTTCTCTCTACTTCCCCCATTATTTTATATTGGATAGTGTAGTTGGTATTTGTCTTTATAATTTAGTCTAGAAGTTACAGAATATTGTGATAGAATAATGATATGATTAAAGGGATAAAAAAACATTACTTAGGAACTGTGGACTTGAAGTTGGATGAACTAATTGAATGGTTGTTAAATTTTTTCTTTTTCTTTTTTGATTTTTGGCCACCATATGGCATATGGAGTTTCTGGGCCAGAGGTCTGAGCCACAGCTGTGAGGCCTGGGATCAAATCTGTGTCCTGGCACTCCATAGACACCATTGATCTCACTGTGTCACAGCAAGAATTCTGATAAACTTTTTCTGTAAATTGTCAGATAGTAAACATTTTAAGCTTTGTGAGACGTAGTCTCTTGCAACTGTTCAACCTTGCCATTGTAGAACAAAAGCAGCAATAGATGAATGTAAACAAATGGGAATGGCTGTGTTCCAGTCAACTTTTCTTACAGAAATAGCTTACAAAAAGTAGTTTACCACCCCCTGCACCAAAGGATGTCCCCATTTCAGGAAGATGGAGAACATGTTTCCTTTCTTTCTTTCTTTCTTTTTTATTACTCAATGAATTTATTACATTTGTAGTTGTACAATAATCATTACAACCCAATTTTATAGCATTTCCATCCCACAACCCCAGCGCATCCTCCCTCCCCCCAAACTGTCTCCTTTGGGAACCATAAGTTTTTCAAAGCCTTTGAGTCAGTATCTGTTCTGCAGAGAAGTTCAGTCTGTCCTTTTTTCAGATTCCACATGTCAGTGAGAGCATTTGATGTCGGTGTCTCATTGTATGGCTGACTTCACTCAGCATGATAATTTCTAGGTCCATCCATGTTGCAAAAAATGCTGGTATTTCATTCCTTTTGATGGCTGAGTAATATTCCGTTGTGTATATGTACCACCTTTTCTTGATCCACTCCTCTGTCGATGGACATTTAGGTTGTTTCCAGGTCTTGGCTATTGTATATAGTGCTGCAATGAACATTGAAGTACATGTGTCTTTTCGAGTCATGGTTTTCTCCAGGTAGATGCCCAGGAGTGGGATTGCTGGATCAAATGGTAGTTCTATGTTTAGTTTTCTGAGGAATCTCCATACTGTTTTCTACAGTGGTTGCACCAATTTACATTCCCACCAACAGTGTACTAGTGTTCCTTTTTCTCCACAACACTCCAGCACTTATTGTTTGTAGGCTCTTTGATGATGGCCATTCTGGCTGGTGTAAGGTGGTACCTCATCATAGTTTTGATTTGCATTTCTCTAATAATGAATGATGTCGAACATCTTTTCATGTGTTTTTCGGCCATCTGTATGTCTTCTTTGGAGAACTGTCTGTTTAGATCTTCTGCCCATTTTTGGATGGGGTTGTTTGTTTTTTTGGTATGAAGCTGCAGAAGGTGTTTATAAATTTTGAAGATTAATCCCTTGTCAGAGAACATGTTTTCTGTTGTTGAAGGATATGTTGCAGTATATTGAGCTGAAGTACTTTGTGGTATAAGAATGGGAAGAAGTATGTTTGCTTCTGGGGCAGTTGCAAGAGTGAATTGCAGTGACATTTGCCATTTTCTTTTTGGCAGCCTAGTACTTGAAGCTCTTTTTGTGTATATACAGGGTTTCTATGTTCTATTAGAGAAGCTGATTGCTCAAATAACTTGCTCTTCCATCACTCTGCATTTATGGCACCAACAAGAGGCTCTCTCCTGAAACTTTTAGCAGATGCTAGGGATAGTGAGACTATGAGGAACTCAGGGGAGATTGCTAAAACATTGACTCCCTGGAGTAGACTGGTAGAATTGTCCTTTGACAACACTTATCTGGTATTAGTAGTATTGGTGGAGAAGTTGTTGGAAATAGTGCTTTGTGTGAACAGGAATGGTGCCCTCACCAATCTTGAGGTGTTATTATGAGCATCACTGGCTAGGTAGCCCAGATTCTGATTCTCCAGTAAACTCTGTAAGTTACCCAATAGTCTTTCAATAAATTCATTTTTTATTTGATTCACCTATAGTTGATTTCTATTGCCTAGAAATAATAACTCAGATTAAAATACATTCTTTTTATATTTACCAGACAATCCTGTGCCACAATCATGAAGCTTTTTTTATAAATGAGTATGAGTTAGATTAACTAATTTTCCCTTGGGTTTTTCATTTAAGTTATGATATTTTTAGTTTCTGAAAGATCTAGTTGGTTTTCTTCATCTGCCTTAAAAATATAATTTCTTTTGCCCCTTTCCTCAGTGTATTTCTTTAAATGTTGCTAGGTTTATGATAGCTAGAGTTTATGAATAGTACAACTCTACTCCTCATTATTACTTTTTTTCAAAATGTCAACATGATAGCTCCAATTTAACTTGAGAGGTGCTATTTTAATTTGGGTACTTCCAAGATAGTTTCATTACATCACTAGTAACACACACACACACACACACACACACACACACACACATGACAACACACACACACAGAATCTGTTCTCTTAACCAAATCTCTTCTAACACTTGTTTTTAAAAATTTACCTCCCTTTTCTCTAATTCCTTTTGTGCTTAATTGCTAAACTGCATAAATTATCAGGTTATTTTGTACTTCCACAATACCACTTGTGTAGAGTGATCTTTTAAAGCAATTATTTAATGTATTTATTGTTTGATTATATTGAAGCTTTTGTATCAAAGGGCAACATACCCAGGGACCTAAATAGAGATTGGCTAAAAAAAATTATTTGTCTAACTTTTTCTGCCATAAACTAAGTAGTTCCTCCACCGAAGACTCTATTTAATATTTAAAATAGTAACAGGAAGGAAGCCCTGAATGCGAAAAAAAAAAAAAAAGGGTTGTGGCCTCGTTCTAAACATAAATAATTAGATCATCTAAATATCTAGGGGTCTTCCTGTGTCTGAAACAGGTTATTGCTACATCTGGCTCCTCACATCATGGAAATTTTTTCAAAGACCAGACCAGAGAAGGACTTCTAAATTCAGAGGGACTTTCCAGGCAGGGTGAAAGTAAGCACAGAGATATGAGATAATCTAATTTAAAAGCCATTTGATAGCTTAAAATGCCTCTGAGAGCTATCTGAACAATTATGGTTATAGCATCTCTGATTTTTAGAAATCTCTGTTATTAATGCATGGATAAATGTTTGAGCCAAACTGTATGGTCCCTCTCTTCTTTCCTTTTCAAGAATGGGGATTCTTGTAGCCTACATGAGTAAGCAGAAGGTTTTCTGGAGAACTCCCTGAGCATATGGAGTCTTTCCTTACTGTTTCCACTTCCCCTCTAAGTAGAATGACTATATAATTTATCTCCCAAACTGAGACAATTTTGATAATGAAAGGGACATATTAATAATTACCCAGACAGTAGGCAAAACTATCTCAGGTGAACTGGTCATATGGTCACATTATCCATAAGTCTCCTCCTGTCAGTCATGGTATTCTAAAGCATAGTCCACTAAATGGGATGTTGTTTTCTTTACTTGTCTCTGTTTGGAAAAAACCTCCTACTCACAGAGATTTCATTTCCTGGATAGATCTTCCATAACCTCTGCTCCTAATAAAATTGCCAAGTTTGAGCCATTTATTTTGTAGTAGCATGCTTTAGGCCTCACCTAGATGTTGAATGTTGCATACCATATAAATTACGATAAGTTTGAGAGTGATGTTCAAAAAGAATGAGAAGCTTCTGATTCCAGGTCAGTGGTGCACATTGAGTCTACTGTTCAGATCAGCTTTTTCATATTTCTGCAGTAAGAGTTGTAGGCATGCTAGTTTCATTAGTTTAAGGACTAATTATTTATAATCAGAATTCTTCTCTCCAGTCTTACTGAGCATCATAATGGAAGCCCTAGCAAATTCAATAAGACAAAAAAAAAAAAGAAATAAAAAGTATATAGATTAGGAAGGAAAAAATAAAACCATCTTTGTTCACAGATGACACAGTTGTTTATGTATAAAATCCCAAAAAATCAACAGCAAAGAAAAGCTCTTGAAACTAATAAGCATCTACAGCTAGGTTGCAGGATACCAGGTTAATGTACAAAATCCAACAGCTTTCCTATATATTATCAATAAGTAATTGAAATTTGAACTTAATACATAATTTTTTTGGCACAAGTCAAGAGGGAGGTAAGAACCAGGGAGGAGAAATCCTTAGGTATAAATCTATCTAAATAAAGGTAAGATTTATAGGAGGAAGCCTACAAAACTCTGATGAAAGAAGTCAAAGTTCTAAATAAATGGGGAGATATTCCATGTTTATAAATAGGGGCACTCAATATTGTCAAGATGCTGGTTCTTCTCAGCTTGATCTATAGAATTAATGCAATCCCAATAAAAAACCCAGAAGGTTGCCTGTGAATATTGATAAACTGCATCTAAAGCTTATATGGAGAGGCAGAAGACTCAATAGCCAACACAATACTGAAGAACAAATTTTGAGATCTGACACCATCTGATTTAAGACTTACTATAAAGCTGCAGTAATCAAGACAGTGTGGTACTGATGAACGAATACACAAATAGATCAATGGAAAAGTGTAGAGATTCTAGAAATAGCCCACAAATAGCTGGTCTTTGACAAAGGAGCAAAGGCAATTCAATAGAAAAAAGATAGTCTTTTCAACAAATGGTACAGAAATAATTGGATATTTATGTACAAAAATATTAATCTAGATGTTACATCCTCTACAAAAATTAATTCAAAATGGATCACATATAAAACTTTTAGAAGATAGGAAAAAATCTAGAGGACTTTAGGTTTGGTGATGGCTTTTTAGATATAACACCTAAAGTATGATCCATGAAAGAAAGAAGTGATAAGTTGGACTTCATTGCAATTCAAGACTGTTCTGTGAAAGATGTGCTTAAGAGAATAAAAATTCAAGCCACCTGTTGGGAGAAAATATTTTCAAAATACATATCTAATAATGGACTCATATCCACAATATACAAAGAACCCTTAGGATTCAACAATAAGAAAATGAACAACCCAATTTAAAAATGGGCAAGAATGGAGTTCCCGTCGTGGCACAGTGGTTAACGAATCCAACTAGGAACCATGAGGTTGCGGGTTTGGTCCCTGCCCTTGCTCAGTGGGTTAAGGATCCGGCATTGCCGTGAGCTGTTGTGTAGGTTGCAGACGCGGCTCGGATCCCGCGTTGCTGTGGCTCTGGCATAGGCCGGTGGCTACAGCTCCGATTCGACCCCTAGCCTGGGAACCTCCATATGCCGCGGGAGCGGCCCAAGAAATAGCTAAAAAGACCAAAAAAAAAAAAAGGGGAGGGGGCAAGAATCCCTGTTGTAGCTCAGCAGAAACAAACCCAACTAATATCCATGAGGATGCAGGTTCGATCCCTCAATCGAGCTGCAGTGTAGGTCACAGACATGGCTCAGATCTGGCATTGCTGTGGCTGTGGCATAAACCAGCAGCTATAGCTCTGATTTGACTCCTACCCTGGGAACTTCGGTATGCTGCACCTGCAGCCCTAAAAGGGGGCGGCGGGGGGGGGAGGGAAAAGAACTGAACGGACATCTCACCAAAGTAGATATATAGATGATAAGCATATGTGAAGAGATGCTCAATATCATATGTCACTAGGGAATTGCAAATTAAAACAACTTCCTGCTACATACCTATTGATATGGCTAAAATTTAAACCACTGACAATGCCAAATACTGGCGAGCATGAGGAACAATAGAAACTCTCTTTCTTTTCTGATGGGAATGCAAAATGGTACAGCCACTTTGGAAGACAGTTCAGCAGTCTGTTAGAAAGCTAAACATAATCTTACCATCTAATTCGGCAATAGCGCCCAAAGTATTTGCCTAGGTGAGTTGAAAACTTATGTCCACACAAGACCATATATGCAAACGTTTACAGCAGCTTGTTTCATAATTAGTACAACTTGGAAGCAACTAAGATATTCTTTGATAGGTGAGGGAATAAACAAACTGAAGTATATCCATACAGCAGATTATTAAGCATGATAAAAAGAAATAAGCTATCAAGCCACAAAAAGATATGAAAAACCTTATATGTAGATTTCTAAGAGGAAGAATCCAGTGTGAAAAGACAGCTAACTATATAGTATCAATGATATGACATTTTAGAAGGGACAAAACTCCAGAGATAGTAAAAAGATCAGTGGTTGCCAGTGATTTGAAGAGGATAAAAGAAAGGATTGAACAGGCGATGCAAAGAGGATTTTTATGGTGCTGAAACTATTTTGTATGATACTGTAGTGCTGGATATTATGCATTTTTCAAAACAAAAAAAATCATACTATACAAAGCATAAACAAGGAAACTATGGACTGAAATAGAGTATCATTATTGGTTGATAAATTTTAACAATGTACTCCTAATGCTAGATGTTAATAATAGGATATACTACTGTGTGGGAGTAGAGAGGGGGTATTTGGGAACTCTCTGTATTTTTTGTACAATTTTTCTATTATTTTAATATTGCTCTAAAAAGTAAAATATGTTAATAAAAAGGCAGGTATTAATTTTTACGAATAGTACAGTCTAAATATTGCAAGAAGAAATATTTCATTGATTAGTAATGCTCCACCCTACATATATATGTATGGAGCATTACTAATCAAAAGACAAAAAGACTATGTATATACATAGGGCCACACCCATGGCATATGGAGGTTCCTAGGCTAGGGGTCTAATCGGAGTTATAGCCACTGGCCTACACCACAGCCACAGCAATGCTATATTTGAGCTGCATCTGCAACCTACACCACAGCTCATGGCAATGCTGGATCCTTAACCCACTGAGCAAGACCAGAGATCAAACCCGCAACCTCATGGTTCTTAGTTGGATTTGTTAACCACTGAGCCACCACAAGAACTCCAATCCTGCTGATATTTTTAAAAAATTTTTATTATGGTTGATATACAATGTTCTGTCAATTTCTGCTGTACAGTAAGTTGACCCAGTTTTTTATATATATGTCTTTTCTTTTTCTCATGTAATCTTCTATCATGTTCCATCACAAGTGGTTGGATATAGCTCTGTGCTATACAGCAGGACCTCATTGCTTATCCACTCCAAATGCAACTGCCTGTCCATATTTTAATGGGCCTTCATTTTTTATGTGGTGTAACATGCCACATTTTTCTCTTTATAAGGGCCTGCTGGAATAAGAGAAGAGCTATGTTAGCTTTTGATGGTGTCTCTCTGATGGTTCTGGTTTTGATTAATTTTTTTTTATTCACTAGTCTCCCAGTAAAAGAATAAATGGAGGGGGAGTGTTTCTCAGTAAAAGGGAACACATGCATCTAATTTTGCATCCTCCTGAAACTTCACCAAAACTTAGTTTAAAAAATATTTAAGGCGGGAGTTCCCATTGTGGTGCAGCAGAAATGAATCTGACTAGGAACCATGAGGTTGCAGGTTTGATTCCTACCTTGCTCAGTGGGTTAAGGATCTGGCATTGCCATGAGCTGTGGTATAGGCCTGTGGCTACAGTTCTGATTAGACCCCTAGCCTGGGAACCTCCATATGCCTCAGGCGCAGCCCTAAAAAGACAAAAGACAAAAAAATAAATAAATAAATAAAACAACTTTAAGGCCATAAGCCGACAAGCTATAAACCATGAGAATGAAAAAAATGAATGACATTTAGTATGTTTTGAAACAGGTAGATTGGTGGTTACTAAGGGGAATCTATGAAAGCAAACTTCTAAAAGCAGGGGGAAAACCAAGAACTAAAGCAATTTGCATGGCAAAAATGTTTAAGATGCCAGGAATTAGCAGGACCAAGTACCTCTGGAAATGAAAATAAAAGTGGGGGAATGTTGAAGTCCCCATTGTGGCTCAGTGGTAATGAAGCCAGCTAGTATCCATGAGGACACAGGTTCAATCCCTGGCCTTGTTCAATGGGTAAAAGATCTGACATTGTCATGAGATGTGGTGTAGGTTGCAGATGCATCTAAGATCTGGTGTTGCTTTGGTTGTGGTGTAGGCCAGCTGCTGTGGCTACAATTTGACCCCTAGCCTGGGAACTTCTATATGCCATGGGTGTGGCCCTGAAAATACTGAGTGACTTTAACACTCCACTTATATGAATGAACAGATCATCCAGAGAGAAAATCAGTAAGGAAACATAGGCCCTAAATGACACATTGTATCAGATGGACTTTGTTGATATTTATAGAGCATTCCATTTTAGAGCAGCAGAATACACATTCTTTTCAAGTGCATAAGAATATTCCCCAGGATAGATCACATGCTGGGCCACAATGCAAGCCTTGGAAAACTTAAGAAAATTGACTATCAAGCATCCTTTCTGACCACAACACTTTGAGACTAGAAATAAATTACATGAAAAAAAAATTGCAAAAAACCACAAATACACGGAGGCTAGTATGCTAATAAACAACCAGTGGATCATTGCAGAAATCAAAGAGGAAATCAGTCCATGCTACTGAATGATTATTGATTATCTACTCCTGCATCCACAGAAGACTAGAGACTTTATTTATTTATTTAGGAGGCCGCACCCATGCCACATCAAATTTCTTAGACTAGGGGTTGAATTGGAACTGCAGTTCTGACAGATCTAAGCCACATCTGTGACCTACATTACAGCTCACAGCAATGCCAGATCCTTAACCCATTGAGTGAGGCCAGGGATTGAACCTGCATCCTCACAGATACTGGTTGAGTTTGTTACCACTGAGCCACAATGGAAACTCCTAGAGACTTTTTCTTTAGGGAGGGTACAACAGAGAGTCTCTGGTCTGAGGGTCATCAGTCACAGCTGAATGTGGAGTACTGTAACAAACACTGGGGAATGTGAGTATATGCTGAATGCTGAGTCCTAAATCCTGTTCCCACAGTTGACTTCAAAATACTGGCAGTCAGGCTTAGACCTTCTAGGCAGGAGATTGGAAAATCCCTCTCTGGGGATCAGACCAGTCCATGAATAAAGCTAAAGATAACAATTCAGGGATTCGTCGACAAACAACTCGGTCATATTTTTTCATACTAAAACTCAGAGTTGACGTGTTTCAAGCTTTCAATCAGCTTTTAGTGTCCTACTTTTTAATTTAATTTAATTTAATTTAATTTAATTTAATTTAATTTTATTTTATTTTATTTTATTTTGTCTTTTTGCCATTTCTAGGGCCGCTCCCGCAACATATAGGTTTCCAGACTAGGGGTCTAATCAGAGCTGTAGCCACCAGCCTACCCCAGAGCCACAGCAACACAGGATCTGAGCTGCATCTGTGACCTACACCACAGCTCATGGCAATGCCAGATCCTTAACCCACTGAGCAATGCCAGGGATTGAACCCAAAACCTCATGGTTCCTAGTCGGATTCACTAACCACTGTGCCATGACAGGAACTCCAGTGTCTTACTTTTAAATATGAGCAAACAAGGAATTGAGTACCAGAAAGCTGAAGAAATCATATAATAGAAAGATAAAAATCAAATGAGTAAATACGAAAAACAAAGTTTGAGAAGATAGCAACTAGGCAAGGAGAAAAAAATAGAAGAGAAGGTATTACATTCATGAAAAAAAAATGCTACATAAAAGCAATGTTCAGGGAGTTCTCTGTGTGCCTCAGAAGTTAACAAACCCAACTAGGATCCATGAGGATGGAGGTTTGATTCCTGGCCTTGCTCACTGGGTTAAGGATCCAGCATTGCTGTGAGCTGTGGTGTAGATCTCAGACATGGCTTGGATCCCACGTTGCTATGGCTGTGGCTGTGGCATAGGCTGGCAGCTGCAGCTCCAATTTGACCCCTAGCCTGGGAACCACCATATGCCATGGGTACAGCCCTAAAAAACAAAGGAAAAAAAAACAATATTCAGGTAGCCAAAATTATTCTCTCTCTCTCTCTCTCTTTTTTTTTGCCTTTTCTAGGGCCACTTCCTGTGGCATATGGAGGTTCCCAGGCGAGGGGTCCAGCCTACGCCAGACCCACAGCAATGTGGGATCCGAGCCATGTCTGGGACCTACACCACAGCTCATGGCAATGCGGGATCCTTAACCCACTGAGCAAGGCCAGGGATCAAACCTGCAACCTCATGGTTTCTAGTCGGTTCGTTAACCACTGCGCCACGACAGGAACTCCGCCAAAATTATTCTTTGTAATGAAAATTATGGTAGCATAAATGAAAAACTCAACAGAAAACTTGGAAGATCCAGTTGAGGAAATCTTTCAGAGAATAGAGCAAAAAGAGCAAGAATTAGAAAATAAGAGAGAAGAAAAAACAAAAAAACAAAAAAAACCAAAAAACAGAGAACAAGTCCAAGAGGTCCAACAACTGAAGAATAATGATAGGAATTCCAGACAAAAATAAGAAAACAATTAGGAAGGCATTAACAATTTACAAAAATTTCCCAGAACTTAGGCTCATGTTTTCAGATTGAAAGATCTCAGGGCGTATATACAGCCAGGGATGAAAAAAGATCCACACTCAGCCACGTTACCATGAAATTACATGGAGACAAAGAAGGTCCTATAAACTTCCCCACAAAGGGGAAGGTGTGTCTCATACAAATGATGAAGAATCAGAATATCTTTTTCTACCTCAGAAGCAATGCTAGAAGACAGAAACCAATGGTGAAATGGCCTCACAGTCATGAAGGAAAATTATATCTAGTCTAAAATTCTGTATACATTCATAGAAGGGGGAAAAAGATATTTTCAGACATGCAAGACTTCAAAAAATTTAATTCCCATGTATATATTCTTTCCTGTAAACTTACTGAAAGTTGTGTTCCATCAAAACAGGACATTTATTGTAGAAGAGAAGTGAAAGGAATCACCAAGATATTGGCCAAAGGAGATTCTAGGATGATAGCTATGCAACAGTCCAAGGTGGAATAGATCAGAGGCCCTGGGACAGAAATCCTTAGGAGGGTGAAATTGATAGAATACATTAATAAATTTATTTATTTATTCATTTATTTTTTATTTATTTATGTTTTTATACATATGCACCCATGGCATATGGAAATTTCTGGGCCAGGGATTGAATCCGAGCTGTAGCTGCAACCAGTGCCAGATCCTTTAATCCACTGTGTCAGACCGGGAATCCAACCCATGTCACCTCATCAACCCAAGCTGTTGCAGTCAGATTCTTCATCTGCAGCGGGAACCCCTACATTAATAAATTTAAACCCCTGGGAGTTTCTGTTGTGGCTCAGAGGAAACGAATTTGACTAGTATCCATGAGGGTATAGGTTCGATCCCTGGCCTTGCTCAGTGGGTTAAGAATCCGGCTTTGCTGTGAGCTGTAGTGTAGATTGCAGACAGGGATCAGCTCTTACGTTGCTCTGGCCTGGTGGTAGGCTGCCGGCCACAGCTCCGATTCGCCCCCTAGCCTGGGAACCTCCATATGCCTCGGGTGAGGCCCTAAAAACAAAACAACAAAAAAATTTTTTTAACTCCTAATGGATCTTTTGATTGATTAGGTATTAGAAAATTAACTAAATATACATAGTAATTCTTAACTTCAGGATAAGCAAAAAATTTTGCAAAAATAATCGTAATTAACTACATTACTCTGTTCTGAAAGCATAAATTCACAATAATACAAACACTATATATTGAATCACTATATTGTGATGAGGAGGAATGGGAACCGATTGTGTGTGTGTTTGTATTTAATTGTGTTAGAATGAGGGAAGATAATAGACAATGCCTACAACTAAAAGGATGTGATATAGCAATACAAGCATGTTATTTAGAGTATGGAGGTACGTATGAAGAAAATCACCTAGAGTTGATAGTCATGGTCCTTGGAAATAGGGGAATGGTGGGTGGAAGGACCTATGATTCTTCTTTGTTTTAATATATCTTGTAAAACTTGTTGACTTTTTAAAACTAAAGACAAAAAGTAATTGATAATCACAAAGTTCAGAGATATTATTTAGGACACTGCAATAGTTATTATTATTATTATTTTGCTTTTTAGGGCCATACCCGAGGCATATGGGGGGTCCCTGGGTAGGGATCTAATTGGAGCTACAGCTTCCAGCCTACAGCAGCCACAGCAACTCAGGATCTGAGCCGTGTCTGCGACCTACACCAATGCCCGATCCTTAACCCACTGAGCAGGGGCCAGGTATTGAACCCACAACCTCATGATTACTACTCGATTTGTTTCCACTGTGCTACAATGGGAACTCCATTATTGTTATTATTATTTTTTACCATGCCTTTTATATGGTGATACTTTCAATTTTTTTTTTGAATTGAATCTTTTAAAATGTGCCTGAAATTTTGTAGCAATTCACACAGCTATAAAATCCTGCAGATCAGGGATTATTTCTCATACATCTTTATAGTTCCTTCGGGACATAGCGTGGCATCACTTGCATTTTACTTGTATTGCTGTGTATGATTTTGCATGTTTTATCCTCATGAAGAACTAAGTCAAATATCTTTATATTCTTAGTTATAAACAATCCTGAGTTGAGTATTTAACTTTACAAGTAAGATCTGCTCTTCTCAGTACTGTGAATCTAAGTTTTGCCTCACAATCAATAAATCAATCAACAAAAATATCATTATGGGCTGGATATATCACATAGTTCTTTATTAACTACTTCACGTTCTCTAGGAAAAGAATTTGAGCTCAAGGTCACCCGGAGAAACAGGCAGTACCATCTGTGCAAATCAAATCATTTGCCTTAAGCCAAATTTTTGTGATAAACACAGAGTAGGTGTGAGAGAAAAGTCAGAAGGGCTTATCCCACTTGAGATTAACAGGCCATGTAGTTTGTCTTCAATTAAAGTGTTGATAGATAAAAGACAAAAATGGGCGTGTAAATTCAGCTTTCACTTTGTTGAAAGGGGATTAAAAATAGAAAGGAATTCTATTTAGGTTCAGACAGTGAAGGCTGAGATATAGAAAGAACTTTTGTAAAGGAGTGGGATTGAGATATTTTTTCCTACTGAAGAGCCCCAATTATGAAGCTGCCAGAATAAGCATCTTGCCTGTGAGCTTGTATTTCTGGTGCTTTGATTAATCACATGGCTGTCCTACATCAGCAGTTTTTAATCTATAAATTCACAGCTCTGGGGAGTTAATATGAGATTATCCAGACACTATTTAAAGGGCCACAGATCAAGGGAACAAAGGAGCCTCTTCATAGGGGGTATGTGAGTACTTTTCTAGTCCTTAGGCACTTGGTAATTTCACAAAGTAGATATGGTATATTTGTCAAGCAAATCTCTTTCAACAGATTCTCCTCTCCATTCATTCCCTCTCATTATAAATGGAGTCTATATTCTATACCTCCATTAGAGGGCAATTATTTTAAGTAGAACAATTCTACTGCTTTCTATTTCCTGTGTTAATGGCTGTCTCTTACATGGACTCTTATCTTGGAGATCTTAGATTTAAAAAAAAAAAATCCTAGGAGGAGCATCCCCAGGACTTCAGGGACAATAAATATAATTTAGAAAACTTTTGAAAGAATGGAGTTTAGGAAACAGTGAGTACGAGAACACCGCATTAATAATTACCACTTAAAAATCTTCCATGCAGAAGATTACCACACACTTTAAAGGACATATTTATTAGCTTCTATAATTTTAAATTGATTTTCAGAGACATATTTTCTAGATAAAATCAAAGGAAGCACGCTGCATTTTTAGCACTAAATGATGGAAGAGTAATTCAATGATAATACTTTGTATTTATCATTCTTACTTTCAAAAAAATGCTTTCTTGTACATGTTTTGAAATAGTGCAGGTATTGTTATCATTTATTGATTGAGGAAACTGACACCTGAGAATTTAAGTAATGGTAGTCAAGATCTCACAATTACACTATGAAATGCAGGGCCAGAATTCTTGGTCCATTGTTTTGTTCTTTATTACCTATCAGTAAAAACTGTATCTTTGATGAATTACAGGCATTTCCATTTTATAGTTCAATGTATGAATACAAGACAAAAAAATCTTAATGGGTTTGTTCAAGGTCATTCTGTAAGAGAAATGAACAGGCAAAAAAAATGCATGAGCACTGACTTGAAATCCTTTGCTCAAATCACTTGATCACAATAAATGTAAGAATGAAGGCTAAAGGGTTTTGCAGAACACATTGCCCATTACTCTTCTTAAAGTTTGTCCTAGATAAAAGGTTTCCAGTAAAATCCATTTCTTCTTAGCAAATGCTGTAGCCTTTGAATAACGACTCATCTCATCTAGAAATATTAAAAACAAAATAGAGAAAAAAGTTTTCCTGGGTAAATAATAGAAAGGGAACAATTCATTACGATGGTCAAAAATCAGAAAGATTATAAACTTTTTACAACCTAAATATAGGATATGTTCATCCTACAGCTGTAAAATTTATGACAGGCATATACTGTTGTATGGCCAAGTAATTAAGATAGTATTGTAGTAACATGCTGTTAATCTGACTTTTAAAACAATTTTAAATCAAATAAACCACTATATGCCAGACAAATAGTTATCTTAGTAAATAATGTTAGAGAATTAAAAATAATTTGGATACTGTAGTGGAAATTGGTCTTTACTTGGATCTCCTGAACTGTTTCCTGTATTTAGAGAATTTCTCACCTTGTAAATCTTTGCGGCAAGCAAAGATATCTCCCATAATGGAAGCAGGTGTCAGATAATCACTTTCTTTGCCTCCCTCGCAGCTAGGGTGCAGACATGTGACCCAGGCTTTTCAGTCAGACATCTCTGCTGGACTTGTGACTCAAACCAGAAGATACAAGCATTATTTACTGTTTTTTATGGTTGAGTATTCCATTGTGTGTATGGACCACATCTTAATCCATTCATCTGTCAATAGACATTTAGGTTGTTTCCATGTCTTGGCTATTGTGAATAGTCCTGCAATGAACATGTGGGTGCATGTGTCTTTTTCAAGGTAAGTTTTGTCTGGATATATGCCCAAGAGTGGGATTGCTGGGTCATATGGTAGTTCTATATTTAGTTTCCTGAGGAACCTCCATGCTGTTTTCCATAGTGGTTGTACCAATTTACATTCCTACCAACAGTGCAGGAGGGTTCTCTTTTCTCTGCACCCCCTCTAGCATTTGTTATTTGTGGACTTATTAATGATGGCGATTCTGACTGGTGTGAGGTGGTATCTCATGGTAGTTTTCATTCGCATTTCTCTAATACTCAGGGATGTTGAGCATTTTTTCATGTGCTTGTTGGCCATCTGTATATCTCCTTTGGAGAAATGTCTGTGGGGTCTTTTGCCCCTTTTTCAACTGGGTTGTTGGTTTTTTTGGTATTGAGCTGTTTAAGTTGTTTGTATATTTTAGAGATGAAGCCCTTGTCAGTTGCATCGTTGAAACTATTTTCTCCCATTCTGTAAGTTATATTTTTGTTTTTTTTTGGTTTCCTCTGCTGTGCAAAAGCCTGTCAGTTCGATTGGTTCCCATTGGTTTCTTTTTGCTTTTATTTCTGTTGCTTTGGGAGACTGACCTAAGAAAACACTTGTAAGGTTGATGTCAGAGAATGTTTTGGCTATGTTCTCTTCTAGGAGTTTGATGGTGTCTTACATTTAAGTCTTTAAGCCATTTTGAGTTTATTTTTGTTTATGGTGTGAGGGTGTGTTCTAGTTTCACTGATTTTCATGCATATAGCTATAGAGTTTTTAAAAATTTGAGGTCAAACTATACATATACTATTTCAGTATATGTGAATTTTTCATGTGTATGCATATAGATATCATTTTATTTATTTATTTATTTATTTATTTATTGTCTTTTTGCCTTTTCTAGGGCCACTCCTGTGGCATATGGAGGTTCCCAGGCTAGGGGGCCAATCAAAGCTTTAGCCGCTGGCCTACACCACAGCCACAGCAACTTGGGATCTGAGCTGTGTCTGCAACCCACACCACACCTCATGGCAACACCAGATCCTTAACCCACTGAGCAAGGCCAAGGCCAAGGATCAAACCCCCAACCTCATGGTTCCTAGTCAGATTCATTAACTGCTGAGCCACAACGGGAACTCCTCTAGATATCATTTTAAATGAGTGCATACCTTACAGTGTTTAGAGGTATCATTATGTAGCATCAATGAACTCTTGGATATTTTCAACTTTATAAACAATTCTATTAAAGTTATTTGTCTACCCTTGGACATTTTTCTGATTTTTTCCCAAAAACAAATATTAGAAGTATAATATTTACGTCAGCAGCTATGTTCATTTTTGAGATTTTTTTCTTATATCTTGACAAAATGCTTCCCAGAGAGGTCATGACTATTAAGCTCCTGCTAGTTACTATGAGACTATATACTTCCCTCTACAACACTGAGCATTATTTTTTTTTTAAATTTGTATTAATTTGATAAAGAGATTATCATCATTTTATTGGTTACTAGTGAAGCTAAACATTTTAATATGTTTTTTGGCCTTGGGTTTCTTTTTAAAATTATCTTCTCTCATCAAGGTGACTGTTTTCTTCAGTGTGAATGTGTGAGATTAACCACTTCATTCTGTCATGAAATGCAAAGAGGTAAACTAAAATTTTGAATGTTTATCACCCCCTTCAAGAACTGTCATTGTTTGCTTTGTCACTATCTCCTAACTATTTGGTTTTTATGAATTACTTCCTCCCTAAAATACATTTTTAGTTGATTTTCACTCTTTGATTCCCTTCTCAAGGAGTCCTTAGATTTTCAAAATTTATTTTCTCTTTCCCATGAGGTACCATAGTAATATCATATTATTTATTTTAAATACAGATGCTTACGGAGTTCCCGTCATGGTTCAGTGGTTAATGAATCCGACTAGGAACCATGAGGTTGTGGGTTTGATCCTTGGCCTTGCTCAGTGGGTTAAGGATCCTGTGTTGCCATGAGCTGTGGTGTAGGTCGCAGATGCAGCTCAGATCCCACGTTTCTGTGGCTCTAGTGTAGGCCGGCAGCTGTGGCTCCAATCGGACTCCTAGCCTGGTTACATCCATATGCCACAGGTGCGGCCTTAGAAAAGACAAAAAAAAAAAATTAAAATTAAAATTAAAAAAAATACATACAGATGCTTAGGAGTTTATACCTTGTAGAGGAAGAAGTCAAGCAGGTCGTACCAAAATGCAATTAATCTAATCTATTTTCTCTTTAGGTTAAAATATTGTCTCACTTTATTTCTTTTTGTTTCTTTATTCTTTTTTTTGTCTCACTTTAAAAAAGAAAGAACATCTTATGTCTTTTCCTTCTATTTGAGGAACATATAAACTATTAAATAAAATATTTACAACGCTGGTATTTATCACAAGGTGGAGTTTAGAGGAAGGGTAATCAGTGTCTTTGCAGCAGTAGTTGCTGCCTGTTTCCTAGCTAGATCTCTGTTTTTTTGCTGACCCTAATGTCCACTATTGCCTCAAAATCTATCATCACCCACTTCTAAAGCCTCCCTGGTGGGCGTTGCTGGAGGCTGTTAATATCTGTCACACCAGAGAGAGGAGAGTGGGTGAGAAACTCTTCAGGAGATCTCAGCTGGCTTCAATATCTTAGCTCTATTTTTAACTCTATGCAATCAATGTTGATGACATTAGACATTTGCTTAATCTCAGTGGACTCAGTCACCTTTTCTTTGGCTTATTCCTTTCACACCTTAGAGCCTTCTCCCAAGCTACACCCTATGCTTAGAATGACCATATGCTCTCTTTTTCTGGAGAGTCCCAATTTCAAATATTCTGTCGTATTGCCAAATCAGATGTCAGACCATATGTTTCATATTTTCTTTGGGGAAATATGTTCACCTATGTATGCTTCAGTTCACCCAAAACTCTGATCATCAAGATTTCTACTGGTTTTGCTAGATAGTTTATGAAAAATGTTATTAATCAAAAATGCAACTCTGATGTCTTCTTCTATGGGAAGCATTCCTTCAGAGCCTGCTTTCCTTAGCTGCTGTTCCTATGTGCTTCTAGGGCTCTCTATTCTTCCCTCTACAGGGCACAACCCAAGCCTCAGATTTCCCTCACTCACTCAATTAGAATCACCCTCCTTGGTATATTTGGTAAAAAGAAGGGTAAGAGGTGCTGCTCTACATCTGTAATGTGTTCACCCACGTGCACCCTGCTGCTCGGAAAGGCAGTCTCTGTCCTCTTAGAAAACACCCTTCATTTTTCTGCTGCTAATGGTTTGTACAGACTATAGTCCACCATCTCCTCTTCCCTCCCAAGAGTCTATGGATCTGAGTATTCCCCAGCAGCACATCTCCGCACCTTGCATGTTTCAGTCCAGCATGATACCATGGGAAAGGGATCGGGGTTTCAGGTGTGCTTTCCACTATAGTTGCATAGTCTAGAGTCTGGAAAGAACTTTGGCATTTTCAGGACTTAGGAGACAATCATCAGATCAGGCACACAGACATATATTGATCTCCTAAAGACAAATGTCAATTTCCAGAGCAATATCAAAAAGGAGGAAAATCAACTTTTTCTTAATTTTTCTATATAACACAGCCCTTGCACACAATGGCATTTGAACTTTCTTTTATAATACAGAATGGCATTAGCTCATTACTCATTTTTCTTCTCTCCTGCTTTTGAGTAAGGAACTTCATGCCAACCAGAAATAAGAAAATGGACCAATTGCTGAGTCTAATTTCCTCCTAATGGATAAGAATATGATATAAAATGTGGCCCTTCCCTGCAGGTAAAAATAGCCAATGCACGAATTATTTTACATAGTTTTAGGAAATGTGTGAACCTCTCTAGAAGGTTTCTGCATCTCAGAATAAGGATTCTGGTCATATTTTTATGTGTGCTAGGCACTGGGGAAGCAGAGGTTAACCAAAGGGTCACACAGACAAGCTTAGCGCATTAAGAACCTGACTAGTATCCATGTGGATGCGGGGTTCGATTCCTGGCCTCACTTAGTGGGTTAAAGATCCAATGTTGCCATGAACTGCAGTGTAGGTCAAAGATGTGGCTCAGATCCCACGTTGCTGTGGCTGTGGTATAGGCCGGCAGCTACAGCTCTGATTTGATCTCTAGCCTGGGAATTTCCATATGTCACAGATGCAGCCCTAAAAAGAAAAAATAAAGAAAGAAAAATAAAAATTTAAATAGAAGAATCACAGAGACAAATTACCATTGTAATGTTAGGTGCATAACAAATTGAGTTGTCTTAGGCAGAGAGGTCTCAGAAAGCTTGTCTGGTAAAGTGATTAAGGAAAAGTCAACTAAAAGAGTAGAGAATCCAGATAAAGAAGAGAGCATGTACCAAAGCCCTGTGACTGGGAGCAGTAGGCATATTTAGGGAATGGAAAAGTCACTGTGGCTGAAGGACACAGAATGAAGGAGAGAGCTAGTGAAAGTAAGGCTGGAGAAAGAGGCAGGTTATAAAGGCCAATTAGGGATTTTTGTCTTTAGTCTAGGAGCATCGGGAGCAGTTCTTGGTAGAAAGTTGATATCTGGTTTTGGTTTTGAATAGAGCACTCTGGCTATCATGAGGAGAATGAATCAGAGGGAAGCAAAAGTGGATGGAGAGATCAGTCAGAATGCATTGACTCTAGTCCAGGTAAGAGGGGATGGTAACTTCAAGTAGAGAGATGGCAGTGGAGGAAAAGAGAAGTGTCTGGGTTCAAGGAATAGTCCAGAAATGAAAATGACAGAACTGAGAGATGAGGTGGAAAATGAGAGAGCACATGAGAGGGAGAGAAGTACCAAGAAGAGCGTCTAGGTTTGGGGGCTTCCATAATAGGTTAAATGGTGGTACCATTCAGGGAGATCGTGTGTGCTAAGAGGGAGCCAAATTTGGGTGGGGGAAGAGCCTGTGTTCATTTTGTACCTCTTGAAATTGAGATGTCATTAATTCTCCTCATTTGAAGTGTGTACTAGTCTATCCAGGCTGCCATAACAAAATACCAGAGACTCAGTGGCCTAAACAAGAGACATTCTCTCACAATTCTGGAGGCTGGAAGTCCAAGATCAAAGTGCCAGCAGGGTTGATTTCCGGTGAGACCTCTCTTTCTGGCTTACAGATAGTCACCTTCTTACTATCTTCACTTTTTGTGTGTGTGTGTGTGCACACACAGAGAAAAAGAGCGTGTTAGTGAGCTCCGGAGTCTCTTCCTCTTCTTATTAGGTTACCAGTTCTGTTGGATTAAGGGCCCAGACTTATGACCTCACCTAACCCTAGTTACCTGCTTAAAAGCTCTATCTTCAAATATAGTCACATTTGGAATTAGAGTTTCGACGCAAGAATTTTGGGGGGCTGTCTCCATGCCCTCACAAAGGTCTAAAAAGCCTTTCTTTCCCTATGAGTAAAGGGCACTTGGCTTTTAATTCAGGTGGCCAGGTTTGGGCCAGGTACGTGGTGTAGACTTCTAATGAACTCTTTAGAGGAGCTTTTTAGGGGCCAGCTGACTTTCTTCACTGTATGTGGGGCTGCCTCTTACTCTATCTTCCTGACCCCCTATTTGCTCTTCTGAAACCAAAGATAGGAATGGATGGGTTTAGGCTTCTGGCCATGTGTGGGTGAGGAATAAAACTTACCAACTGATTGCACTGAAAGGAATTATATACTTTAAGACTGAAAATTTTATTTTCATTTGTGTAATAAGCATTTACTGAGCACCTACCAATGCGAGATGTTGTGGAAATATTTATTTATTTAATTTTTAAAAATAGTGGAATTTAGTTCACTTACAATGTTGTGTTAGTTTCAGGTATACAGCAAAGTGATTCCATTATACATATATATGTAACCATTCTTTTTCAGATTCTTTTCCCATATAGGTTATTAAAGAATATTGAGTAAAGTTCCCTGTGTTGAACAGTAGGTCCTTGTTGATTATCTAGTTTATATATAGTAGTGTGTATATGTTAGTGTGGACATATTTATTGAGCAAGTTCACCATGCCTTAATGTGGATCTCATGATTTACTGCAACCAACACCATGTGGTAGAAGTAATATTGTATGCCAGTTCTTAGCCTAGGCTTTAAGAGAATTTGCATGCTTCTGCTTTCACTCTTATAACTTTGACAGTCCATGGGCTAAGCCCAACCTGGCCTGCTGGAAGATGAGAAACAACGGCTCAACTAACCACGTCCCACAGCTGACAGCTTGCTAAGCCCTGGAAGCAGAACCTCTTAGTTACCCGCCTCTTGACTACAGACACATGAATGAGTCAAACTGAACTAGAAGAGCTATCCATGAAAGCCCACCCCATGCTGACCCATATAACCATGAGTTAAAGAAATGATTGCTTTCAGTCTCACACACACACACACACACACACACACACACACACACACACACACACACAGAGTTCCTATTCTTACTACTAGTGCTTGAGTGACTTAGTCAAGTTATTTAACCTATCTGTCCCTCAGTTTCCTAATCTTTAAAATGTTTATAAAATATACCTGGAGTTCCGGTTGTGGCTCGGTGGTAACAAACCCAACCAGTATCCATGAGGACGTGGGTTCAATCCCTAGCCTCACTCAGTGGGTTAAGTCTCCTGTGTTGCCATGAGCTGTAGTGTAGGCCAGCAGCTGAAGCTCAGATTCAACCCCTAGCCTGGAAACTTCCATATGCCGTGGGTTCAGCCCTAAAAAGCAAAACAAAACAAAACAAAAAAAAACCCCAAAACAGCAAAAAACCAAACCAAACCAAAACCAAAACAATTACCTGCCACAGAGGGTTGTTGTTATCATTAATGAGATAGCATTTGTAAAGCGCTTTACACAGTGCTAGGTACAGTGCTCGGTATTCAGAATACGGTGGCAGTGATTTTTCAAGTCAGGACTCTTATCTTATTCATCTTGGTTTCTCTAATAGCTAGTGCAGGGTCTGCTTCATAAAAAGAACTTAGTAAATGTGAGTATTTGGGGAACTATAGTAAACTCAACAAATATTCTGTCTATAATCTTGAAGCTAGGACCATATATTTACCTAAGAGGCAGTAAGAAATCATTACCAATATTACTGTGATTTTAAAAGCAAACAAGCAAAATCTTTGTTATCTTCATTTCCTTGAAACGCAGGACTGATACTGAATTGCCCACTTCTTGTCTTCTTGACCCTATCATCGGCATTCAGTACCAGCTGATCTTTCCTTTGTCTTTGAAACACTACTCTTCATTTGGCTCCTGGTACATCACACTTAATCTGATTTCCTCTCTACGTCACTAGCTACTCATCTGCAGTTTCTTTTGAGAATCCATCCCTATCTCTTCAGCCTCTAGGGATCAGAACTTGGTCCTTTTCTCTCCTCCATTTCCATTCCCTCTTTTAGTGATCTCATTTACCCTCCTGGCTTTAAATATTGTCCCTATTATACTGGCAATCCCAAATTTATATCTGTTTCAGGTTATGCTCCTGAACTCCAGCCTCATAAATCCAATTTAGGATATCTAACTGCCTACTTGACATTTGCATTTGGGTATTTAATAGGCACCTAGAATTTTATGCATCCAAAAATTAACTCCCAATCCTGTCACCTTCTATTTACTTCTGAAACTTGCCCTATATTAGTATATAACAAATCCATCTTTCTAGTCCCCTCTAATGTTAGAAGAAGCTAAAACCCAGGGTGCAATTATTCTGGGGTATTTCCTAGTGATCTACTTCATATTACACATAGCAGCCAAGGGTAAAGAGGGGGAGATGAGTTTTGACAGCAGCAACATTCTCCTGTCCTACTTTGCTTTTCCTTCTGGTCATTTTAGGTGACAGGACAGATACTATGATAAACTGATTAGGTTTTTTGGGGGAGGGGAAAAATTATTTATTTGTTTTTGTTATATTACTTCATCTTTTTATGATTATTAAAGTGTAGATGATTTATAATGTTTTGTCAAGCTCTGTTGTACAGCAAAGTGGCCCAATCACACACATTTCCCTGTGCTGTACAATAGGTCCCATTGCCCATCCATTCCAGGTATAACAGTTTGCATCCCCCAAACCCCCAAAATGCCCATCCCTGGCACTCCCTCCCCCTTTCCCCTGGGAACCCCAAGTCTGCTCTTCTTGGCCATGCTCCATTTCTGTTTTTTGTTTGTTTGTTTTGTTATTTTTAGACAGAATCATCTGTTCCATATTTTAGATTTCACAAATAACTGATATCATATGGTATTTGTCTTTTTCTTTCTGGCTTTCTTCACTTAGTATGAGAGTCTCTATATCCATCCATGTTGCTGCAAATGACATTAATTTGTCTTTTTTTATGCTGAGTAATATCCCATTGTGTTTATGTACCACATCTTCTTAATCCATTCATCTGTCAATGGACATTTAGGTTGTTTCCATGTCTTGGCTGTTGTGAATAGTGCTGCTGTGAACCAATTAGTTTTAAGGTGGTATTTTCCAACAAGGTTTGTGTCCTTAAAAATCTTCCTCTTGTCACTTATGATGGAGCATGATAATGTGAGAAAAAAGAATGTATACATGGACATGTAACTGGGTCACCATGCTGTACAGTAAAAAAAAAAATTGTATTGGGGAAATAACAATTAAAAAAAAACTGTCTCATGCAAGAAAAAATATATATATTCCTTTTTATTGGTGGGATTCCCTGCTGGTATCTTATAACAAGTCACTTTTTCTTGCTTAATTATTCCCAGATAGTATGTACATATTTAACAGAAAACTTCAGTGTCTATAATTCAAAGCAGTAAACATTAGCCACCATAGCATGACCAGTGAAGAATATACTATTGGGCAAGACAGTCTTTTGGTACCAGTCAAAAATATCGTACTTGGCCATCTACTTAAATTTCTCATAAGCGAATTCCCCCTGTCCACAGAGGCTAATCCTGGCTCAAAATATCGTTTTAACATTTTTCTGGAGTTCCCATCGTGGTGCATTGGAAACGAATCTGACTAGGAACCATGAGGTTGCAGGTTCTATCCCTGGCCTCTCTCAGTGGGATAAGGATCCGGCATGGCCATGAGCTGTGGTGTAGGTCACAGATGTGGCTTGTATTTGATGTTGCTGTGGCTGTGGTGTAGGCTGGCAGCTGTAGCTCTGATTGGAACCCCTAACCTGGAAACCTCCATATGTTATAGGTGCGGCCAGTTAAGCGCTTTCAGCATTAAAAATCAGGATTAAAAAATTTTTTTTTCTATCTTCTTTCCTTCATAAGGGTTTCATATGCAAGGAGCCTAATTCTCTTTGTCTTTTGCCTTTTCTAGGGCCGCTCCCTCGGCATATGGAGATTCCCAGGCTAGGGGTCTAAGTGGAGCTGTAGCCACCGACCTTCGCCAGAGCCACAGCAACTCGGGATCCAAGCTGCGTCTGCAACCTACACCACAGCTCACGGCAACGTTAGATCCTTAACCCACTGAGCAAGGCCAGGGATCGAACTCAAAACCTCATGGTTCCTAGTCGGAAGAGTTAACCACTGCACCATCATGGGAACTCCACCTAATTCTCTTTGGAGAAGACTATTCCTTACTTAAATGTAGTCTCTTCCCTTTTTCATAGATTTATCCATAGAGTCTAGAGGATTACTCAAAATAGGAGTTAATCTGCATGGGGTGGCTCACATTACATAAAGTTTCAAAATTATTTCCCATCCACTTTTTAAAAATCCAATTCCATTACTATCCTAATTCTAATACTATTCTATCCTAATTCTATTACTATTAGTGCTATCGTGCTATTACCACCACTGCCTTTCATTCCCGCCATGAGCTGAGCTATTATCCCATGCTTACAAACTGATTATTTGTAGAGCTTCCTAATGGATTATCTTAGTCCATATTCTTTGCTCTGATTTATTATGCATTCTGCTATTTAAAAAAATAAAAATAAAAATAAAAATAAAAAAACCCCCTGACTTACTCAATCTGGTCTACTTTTTCTTTTACCTTTGCTTTGTATAAGACTTTACAATTTTCAAGTTTTCACATTTATTATATTGCTTAATTCTTATATTAGCTCTGTAAAGTATTATTAATCCTCTTTCAACAGACAAAGCAGCAACACATGCAGAGAATAACTATTACCTAAGAAAATCAGGAGTTCCCGCGTGGCGCAGCGGAAATGAATCCACTAGGAACCATGAGGTGTGGTTCAATCTCTGGCCTTGCTCAGTGGGTTAAGGATGCGCCTTTGCCATGAGCTGTGGTGTAGGTCACAGACGCGGCTCAGATTTGTCATTGCTGTGGCTGTGGCTCCGATTTGACCCCTCACCTAGGAACCTCCTTATGATGCAGGTGGGGCCCTAAAAAGCAAATAAATAAAGAAAGAAAAATAAAAAAAGAAAATCACATGGCAAATAGATCAGGTCTGCCATTCAAACCCACATTTTTTTTAAAGTTATGGTTGATACGCAATACTACATAAATTACAGATGTGCAATATAGTGATGCAAATTTTTAAATGTTATACTGTATTTATAGTTGTAAAGATGGCTATATTCCCTGCATTATGTAATATACGCCCAGATTTTTTTCCAACTTGAGTATTTTTAAAAATAGGGATGCTCAGGGAGTTCCTATTTTGGCGCAATGGAAATGAACCCTACTAAGTATCCATGAGGATGCAGGTTTGATCCCTGGCCCCACTCAGTGGGTTAAGGATCTGGAGTGAGCTGTGGTCTAGGCTGGCAGCTACAACTCTGATTCAACCCCTAGCCTGGGAACGTCCATATGCTGCAGGTGCAGCCCTAAAAAGCAAATAAATGAATATAAATAAATTAAAAAATAAAGAAATAAAAATAGGGATGCTCTTGTGAAGGCTGTCATATAACATGTAAAAATTCAATAAAATGTATATGCTTTTCTCCTGTTAAGAAAAAGCAGAGATGCTCTTTTATTTGATCTAAACTGAGCCATTCAAATTCTCCCTTCCACAAAACTGGAAATGGATCACAGAGACTCTGATAAGCAGTTGAGAACTAGTGCTAGGAGCTAGGGTGGTTTCTTCTCCTATGTGCATGTCCTGGTGTTTACTTCTTGGAGGATCCAGACTGACACACCAGGATGGAGAGAAAGAGAAAAGAAAAGAAATAGACAATGAAAAACAGCAATGAAGGAAACACTAAACTTGGTTCTTAACTTTCTGGTTCGTGATCCACACTCTGTGTAGATATATTTCCTACACATTCTTGAATCTGTGATAAATTCTTTTTAAATGAATTCTACTCTATAAATTTTATCAAGTGATTTTTTGCTCTTGCTGCCAAGTGATAGCTAAAACATGTTATTCTTTCCATCCTTCTTTCCCCTCCTTATCTCCATGTCTTGCTCATGCCATGCTTTCTGCCTGGAAACCTTTCTTATTTTATTCTCTCTTTTTTAAGATTGGCATCCCTTAAGTTCTTGTTCAAACACCATGTCTTTCCTAGTGCTTTCTCTGTTCATTCCTGGGATGAACATTCACTCTGTGTAAATACAGATTCAATTTATATCAGCAAAATAACACTCATCACAAACTGCTTTACAGAATTATTTGTGTATATGCCTCATCTGGCCTACTGTTGAGGATACCTAGAAAAAAAGAAAAAGAAAGCATAGCATATTAATTTTTATGTCCCCCCACTGAGCCAACGCAAGGCAAAGTACTTGTGAGAGAAAATGCAATGAATGAATATACAAAGAACCTGACCCACCCAATTCTAAAAGGGACTGATGCCTAAGGCACATCTGCCTGGATATCAAAAGTGGAGCCATCTGTGATATACATGTAACTCTTCCCACAAAGTCAATACCAATGGATTCTCCTATTGGCTTAGTTCTATTATATTTGGAACAAGATAATAAAATTACTGAACTAATAACCATTTAAACTGCTCATGCCTCAGGAAAGAACAGAGGTAAGATGAATCAAGGCAGTTAATAGCCTCCTAGATGCAAAGAGAAAAATTTAACCCAGAATTTCCTGAACTGCATTCAGTTCTGGGACAAGAAACAGTAGTCATTTATTATAGAGCTCATGATAGTGAGCTCATATAGTGAAAATATTGATGATGAAAATAATAATGACTTCTGAATTTATTTAGTATTTGTAATTCCTTCACTCACAAACAGTAGTATCTCCAAATGTGATTGGCAGTTATAGTTAAGATAATATTTTATCTATCTATCTATCTATGATTACACATGACACTATGGTTAAACTATAATTATTTAAATTTTTTACTAAAATCATTTTATTTTTATTTTGCTTTTTTATGGCCCCACGTGTGGCATATGAAAGTTCTCAGGCTAGAGGTAGAATCCTATGCAACAACCACAGCAATGCCAGATCTGAGACACGTCTGCAACTACACTGCAGCTCATGGCAACACAGGATGCTAAATCCACTGGGTTTAGCTAAACCCACAGAGATTGAACCCACATCCTCATGGATACTAGTCGGGTTCGTTACTGCTGAGTCACAACAGGAACTCCCCTAAAATGCATTTTTTAATTGAAGTATGCTTGATTTGCACTATTATGTTACTTTCTGCTGTACAGCAAAGTGACCCAGTTATACATATATATACATATATATATATATTCTTTTTCATATTCTTTAACATTATAGTTTACCACAGGATACTGAGTATAGTTCTCCGTGCTATACAGTAGGACTTGTTGTTTATCCATCCTACATTACAATACTTTGCAGTTGCTAATCCCAAACTCCCAGTCCTTCCCTCCCCTACTCCTCCTCTCCCTTGGCAACCACATGTCTGTGAGTCTGTTTCTGTTTTGTATTTGTTGTTCTTGTCCTAACTTACCTCACTTAGTATGATAATCTCTAGGTCCATCCATGTTGCTGCAAATGGCATTATTTCATTTTATGGCTAAGTAGTATTTCATTGCATATATGCTTCTTTATCTACTTAGCTGTCAGTGGACATTCAGGTTGTTTCCATGTCTTGGTTATTATTAGTAGTGCTGCAATGAACATAGAGGTGCATGTATCTTTTGAAATTATAGTTTTGTCTGGGTACATGCACGGGAGTGGGATTGCTGGATCATATGGCAACTCTATGGTTTTAGTTTTCTGAACAACTTCTCTACGGGTTTTTTGTTTGTTTGTGTTGTGTTGTTTTGTTTTATTTTGCTTTTTAGGGCTGCATCTGCAGCATATGGAAGGTCCCAGGCTAGGAGTCAAATTGGAGCTGAAGCTGCAGCTGCTGACCAGTGCCACAGCCACAGCAACTAAGGATCTGAGCCACGTCTGCAGCCTATACCACAATTCATGGCCACGCAGATCCTTAACCCACTGAGCGAGGCCAGGGATACTGGCCACATCCTCATGGATACTGATCGGGTTCATTACTGACTGAGCCATGACGGGAACTCCTCTCCATGTTGTTTTCCATTGTGGCCATACCAATTTACATGCCCATCAACTGTGTAAGAGGGTTCCCCTTTCTGAATTCCCTCTCCAGCATTTATTATTTGTAGAGTTTTGAATGATGGCCACTCTGACTGGTATGAGGTAGTACCTCATTGTAGTTTTGATGTGCATAAAATGCATTTTTAAACATTATATGGCTAATATTTTTAAAACTCTTTTATGAGACGGTTTGTACTGTTGAGTAATCACAGCTCATGCCCTCAACACTCCCCCTTCTCTCCTTTGGTACTTGCTTGGCAAAACTCCAAGCCTGCTGTAATACAACTTCCCACCTACTCAGTTTCTACACTTAATTAACTAGAGAAAAAAACTCATCATTCTGACCGGACTCACTTTAAAATTATGGCCTCAGGTTTTAAGTGGGTTCCCATGTTGCCCAGCCATTCTTTACATTTCCTTAGTCATTTGTCTCTCCCACTCTTCCAGATGATTCCATTCACCCTTAAGCATCTTCCTCCCTTCTTCCTCTCAGCTGATGACCTTGCTTTTTACTCTGAGAAAAATGAAGTAATCAGAAGAGAACTTTCTGATTTCATAGCCACTCACCCCTAATTCCACCTACCTACTTGCATCTCACATTCCTTCCTATTACGAAGGCCGAATTGTTCCTCTTTCTGTCTGAATCCAACTTTTCCTGTGCTGTGGGTCCTAGTTCCTTTTACCCATTCAAAAACTTTGCCATTAAAATTATCCCATCTCTTTCCTATATCAATTTTCCCTCCTTGTGGGATCCGTAACAGTAAGATACAACTATATTTAATATCTCTTATTTAATAAAAGAAGCCCTCTTGATCTCACAACCCTCTATCCATGCCCCCATTTCTTTACTCCTCTTTACAAAAAACTCAAAAGAATTTTTTATTTGTTCTGTTTCATGTCAGTAAGTCTCATTCTATCTTGAATTCAATTCAATAAGGTTTTTTTTGCCCTCACTGGCCAAATCACTGATATTATTCCCATTAAATATATCTTTGCTCTTCATACCAATAAACCCAATGATAAATTCTTCTTCATCATGCTTCATCTTTTATTAGTAGTCAATGCAGTTGAACTTTTAGGGGCACATTATACATTGGCTTCCAACAAACTTCTCTCTCCTGGATTTTCCCCACCTCTGACTCCTTCTTCACAATCTACTTTGTTTGTTCCTCCTCTTTATTTTGACAAAAAAGTGTCAAAGCTGGAATTCCCCAAGGCTCTCCTCTGTCCTCACTCCCTAGGTTATCTCATCATATATCTGATCCTTTGTCTTTCTTTTACTTCCTTTTTCTTCCCAAAGCCATTAGGTGGGACAGAGCAAGGCTGACATTCGGCCTGAGTTGGAAAGAATCACAGAGGCTCAGAAAGGGGTTTGGGGGCCACCTGGGAAAGGAGGGTACCTGCTTAAGAGGACTGCCTAGTATGGATTGTCATAGCTTGAGCAAAGTGAAGAGGATATCCATGCAGAGGGGCAGCCTGACATGGGCTATTAGGGATCCATGTAGAAAACTGACCATGTAAGAGGAGTCAAAGCCTCAGCAGGAGGACATTTGTAAGGTAGGGGCAGACAGATATGGGTGTCAGAGCCTGAATGGGTGAGGAGGACACTTAACGCAGGAAAGGGAGTGGTGGTGACCCTTGAAGACCTCTTACCTACAGAGGAGTTGACTACATAAGTAAATATAGATATAAAATAAATATAAATGTGTTTATGTGTTTTGTATCTCTATATCTATATTTCCTAGCTCTGTCACTGAAAGGTCCTGGGAGTAAAAACACCCCAATAAAATTGAGCATATCTACTCCCCAGATTTTGGCTTCTAAATATAATTCTCCACAAAAATAACCAGGTTCTTGGAGAAGTGGTTGACTCCAGTACTGGAGCAACAAAAGTATAAGATAAGCTTAGAACATCTTGTTGAGCCAGAAAGCAAAGTGCTCCAGGAATGATGAGGGTATGTCACATAAGCCAGCCTAAAGGGTCTTAATGGGCAAATCTGGGACTTTTAAAATTTTTTCCCTCTTTTTAGGGCTGCACTCGCAGCATATGGAAGTTTCCAGGCTAGGGGTCAAATCCAAATCAAAACTGCAGCTGCCGACCTACGCCATATCAATGCAGGATCTGAACTGTGCGTCTGTGACCTACATCACAGCTCATAGCCACACTGGTTCCTTAACCCATTGAACAAGGCCAGGGTTGAACCGTCATCTTCATGGATCCTAGTTGGGTTCATTAATCACTGAGCCACAAAGGGAATTTCAAATCTGGGACATTTTGAGCATTAAATTAAATATTGATGGAAAGAGATTATAACCTGTTAAATAAAATTAGAAACCATGAGTCAATAGAGATATAAATTAATAAATGAATATACTGAAAATTTGATGAGTAGGATATTCACACAGTTTCAAAGTTCCTTTCCACAAAATACATATTAATTACAAAGGGGAAAAGAATAACTTTAAAATGGAGGAGGCTCTGGAAGCTCCCTTGTGACACAGTGGCTTAAGGATTTGACGTCACTGCAGTGGCTCAGTTTGTTGCTGTGGCATGAGTTCGATCCCTGGCCTGGGAACTTCTACATACCATGAATGCAGCCAAAAAGATAAATAAATAAAGTGGAGAAGACTCTAAGATACTACCTTAACCAAATGATTCAAATGTACATCATCAATTATGAGACAAATTGAAATTATATATCACATGATAGGTTGCAACAAGAAAAATACAGGATAAGTTCTGTAACACTCCTAACAAAGACACACGGTCTGAATCTAATTGTGATGACACATCAAAGAAATCCAAATTGAGGGATATACTTCAAAAAAGCTGGCTTGTAATCTTCAAAAGTGGCAAGGCCATGAAAATCAAGGGAAGATTAAAGAACTGTTCCAGAATGAAAGATATTAAAGAAACATAACATGTAAAGTCAGCACATTATTCTGAAATTAATCCCTTTGATAAAAAGAATATTGTGATTTGAATAGTGTCTGAGAATTAGATGGTAGTAATATGGCAGTCTTAATTTCTGGATTATAATAGGTTTATTTGGTTATGCAGGAAAATGTCCTTATTTGTAGGAAGAACACACTAAAGTATTGGGGGTGAGTGTGCATTGGGTCAGCATTCTCATTGAGTCATTGGGTAAACATTGACTAAATGTGACAAAAGAAATAAACTTGTGTTATACTAGAAAATTTCTTGTGAATTTGAGATTGTTTTTTAAAAAGCAATAAAACTGTATATGCCGATGAGTTTCAAATTTCTCTCTCTAGCTTGTACACAAGATCACATATCTAATTTTCCAGTCAGTCTTCACCTGGATGTCTAATTATTGTCAAATTGAGAATGTAAGATTAGGGGTTCCTGTTGTGGCTCAGGGGAAACAAATCTGACTAGTATCCATGAGGACACAGGTTCGATCCCTGGCCTTGTTCTGTGGATTAAGGTCCCGGCGTTGCCCTGAGCTATGGTGTAGATCGAACACGAGGCTCAGGTCTGGTGTAGCTGTGGCTGTGGTGTAGGCCAGCAGCTATAGCTCTGATTCCACCCCTAGCCTCGAACCTCCACATGCTGTGGGTGTGGCCCTAAGAAGACAAAAAAAAAAAAAAAGAAAGAAAAAAGAAAGAAAGAAAGAAAAAGAATGTAAGATTATGTATCTGTTTTCCAACTCTATTTGTTTCTTCCCCAGTGTTCCCATTATTCACCTAGTTGCTTGGGCCAAAGCTCTTAAAATCAGCCCTGACTCTAACTCTCAGGTCATTGGCAAATCCTTTTGCACTATCTTCAAAATACATTCAGAATCCAATCACTTCTTTCCACATCTTCTATTACTACTCTATTTCAAGCTGCTGACATCTTTTATCTGATTTTCTAACTGGCCTCCATATTTCTTCTCTTGCTCCTGTATAGTCATTTCTCAATACTGAAGCAAGATTGGTCTTTTTTCTTTTTCTTTTTTTAAAGCCGCATCTGCATCATATGGAAGTTCTCAGGCAATTTGTATGAACTGACCCTCACATCACAAGGATTTCTGCTCATATTTCCCCATATAAGCTTTCCCTTTTGACGTATTCCAGAATGACACTTCCTATCCTTTTACACTGTTTTATTTTTCTTCATTGCATTTATCCTCACCTGACATTATAATACCTATTTATTTATTTGTTAACTGCTAGTGTTTAACAAAGTGCCCTTAAATATCTGGACTTAAAAAAAAATATTTACTGTTATATCTCCAATACCTAGACCAATGCCTTCTACATAAGAACTACTCAATAAATATTTGTTCAACTAATGAATGGAAATGTTCACTATTAAAATGACCACATGAAAATGACATGGAAAGCTTTGACCAAGAGAGAAGAGGAGGACTCTGAAGTAATACCCCTTGAAAGGCAGACTTTTAGGGGTAAGTAAAGGTCATTATATTTTATTCTGGTTAAAGAAAAAAGTTATAAGGGACACAATTCCATTATATGCCTGCATGTTTTCTTTCCTTCTTTGTGTTTATCCACTTAGAAGAAAAGAAAAGTCTTTGGAGGAGAGAAAGTTAAAATATGTAGAAGCAGCTACATATATATCTAGAAGTGTTTTTGATTTTTACAGAAGTGTTTGATTTTAAAGAGGCAGCCAAATATACATTCTGAAAGATTTTTTTACTCTGAGGCAAAGAATTTAGGGTTTATTAGAGGAAGGCTTCTTAGGTTTGAAAGTATTCATGGTGGACTGGGGAAAAGGCTGTGGGAATTCAAAGAAACTATTTTGATAGAAGTTACTGATGAGAGAGAAAAATACCAAATTTTGCTTTGAATATAAGTGACTACTTTGTGATGATTATTATCAGCTTGTATTCCTGTTGTTCTAATAAAGGGTTTTATTTTTTAAAGTGTAACTTTTGGGAAAATATGCTAACTTTCTCTTGGTTAAACAAGTCTCTGAAAAACCTGGCTGTTTGAATCCTGAAGCTGTAACAAATGTAACAGGAAGTTGCATAGGAAACTGTGACCAAAGCACCCCAAGGCAACAGGTGTGATTTTTCAGAGTGAAGTACCAGATCACCAAGCAGAAGTTTCAAACAAATTTCCACTGATTAGATGGTTCTTAAAACCCACAAGGGTCAGACAGCTGGAAAGTGGGTCTGCCACAGAGCATTTATAAAGAGGTGATCTTTAGAGAAAGGCAGTGCATTCTCTGCCCCCCATCTGAGGTAAAGGAGAGGGTGCTTGCCCTTTCGCCTCTGACCTGGTAACTATTCTTTCAGAATTAGTCAGAGAACTATGGTGGGAAGGATGGAGTATAGAGGACTGAGGTCTGACTACCCCAAGGCAAGTCTAGATGGAGATGAAAGAGATGGCCTCACTTTGTGAGTGAAGAACATATGCCCCATTTTACTGGGGCCAGTCACCTCTCTCAGAGTTTGTCAGGACAAGGGATGCACGAAGCTTCCCACAGAGCAGGTATGGGCCACACAGGGAGAAAGAATCAGTCCAGAGCTCTTTTTGACTCCTGCCCAAGAGAACTGGGCTCTAGCAGAAAGAACTGTATGAAGTGGATATCTAAGAAATCTGAGTTTAAGGGAGAAGTGGCAGCAAGACAAACAGAATACATGCTCGGTGTCAGGAGATGTTGGGGGAGTTGTAGCTCCATTGGTTAAGCATGTGAGCCTCTGAAGAACTCACAAAAGTTCCCACAAGGCAGTTTTAAACATCTGCCAGTTCCAGAGAATACAAAATCATCTCACTATAGTGCCAACCAAGTAAGACCTTTCTGCTTCCTTTTCCCTATTCCTTCCCTGTATTCCAATCCAGAGAGTCAATAACAGCAGCTACTAAGTGGTGGAGAAAGTAAGCAGGAGACACAGAAGCAGCTGACCGTATTCCTCTTCTCTAAGGCCTTCCTTCCTAAATGCCAAATAGAAGCTGAATTTTGTGATTTAAAGTGATTGTAAAATAAATGAGCAGAAAAGTCATGAGACTTGCTGGAATCTTCTTCTTAGTGGCAGAGGGTAAAACTCACCCCTCTGAATTGATTTCAAGAGAACGGTTATGTTTTGACTATATCTCATAAGTCACACTAGCCCAATGTAACAAGTACACAGATTTTCCACTGTACAGTTTGTGGAAAACCTTCAGAACTTGCAAGTTCAAGTCTTTGGAGGAAACAAGCATTGCATGCCCAAATTTATAAAAGAAAAAATTTATAGTTCCTGCATTAGTTTTATCACCAGTCACTACAGTAGAATCCTGAAATAAATGAATATAGAATATTCAAACCTTATGGGAGAAATTTGAATGAAAAAATTTAGTCTCCCTAAGGCAGGGAGAAAATTTCAGTGTACTTTCAATAAAAAGAATATCAAAACCAAATGGACTTGGAGTTCCCGTCGTGGCACAGGGGTTAACAAAACCAACTAGGAACCATGAGGTTGTGAGTTCGATCCTTGGCCTTGCTCAGTGGGTTAAGGATCCCATATTGCTGTGGCTGTGGCGTAGGCCTCTGGCTACTGCTCCAATTAGACCCCTAGCCTGGGAACCTCCATGTGCTGGGGGAAGAGGCCCTAGAAAAGGCAAAAAAACAAAACAACAACAACAAAAAAAACCCACACAAAAAAACCCAAATGGACTTAAACGTACCTTTTAGCTGTGGTTGTTAAGATAAAATAGTTACTGAAATTCTCCATCCAACCTTACTGTATTAGCCATCTTAGGTCTGATGGATCCAAAGAAAGACTTTCCATTTTAAAGGGATTAGGGTATTATGAACCTATCTTAATTCTGTATTTGAAAATCATATAAATCAATGAAGGAGTATGACCTTACCAATGAGATGTGAGTATTAGAGTAGTGGTTAAATTTGGGTTGAGGTGCAGTGAGTAAAACCAAAATAAAAAAATAATAATGGATTATGTATATAAGGTTTCATTCTGTATAACTGAGATTTGGAAGTTGGCATTACAGGTAGGTTGGAGGTCTACAAAGTCATCAGGGACTTCCCGCTCATCACTTCACCGTTCCTATGGTGTCCTCTTGTACTCTGGTTCGGGATGGTTGCTAGATTCAACCACCATATCTGTGTTCAAGGGAGTAGGAGGAATGAAAGAAGAGCTTGCTCCCTCTCTAGTTTCTCAATTACTTCTCTTTTTGCCAGAGTATATACCTCCAAGAAAGTCCAGGAATTGTGGTCTTTTAACTATGCATGTTCTAATATTGAATACATTTGGAATTTTGTTGCTAAGATAGAATGAGAAAATGAATGTTGAGGCAAACAGTTAGCAGTCACTGCCATAGAAACAATACATTTCTTCTGATAAAATGGCTAGGCCAAATATTGATTATTAATAAATTAGAATTATTGATAGAGATCTTTAATTGCATTATGGTTTTATTTTGTTTTATGTTTATTTAATTATTGAACTTTTTTGGCCATCCCTGTGGCATATGGAAGTCCTAGGCCAGGGATGGAATGTGAGCTCCAGCTGCGACCTATACTGCAGCTTCAGCAATACCCGATCCTTAACCCACTGCACTGGGCCAGGAATCAAACTGGTGCCTCCACAGTCAACCCAGATCATTAGCTCACTGTGTCACAGAAGATTTGATTTTCTTTTTTTTTTTTTTTTGGTTAAATAAACTTTTTTTTTCCCCTGCTGTACAGCATGGGGACCAAGTTACTCTTACATGTATATGTTTTTTTCCCCACCCTTTGTTCTGTTGCAATTTAAGTATCTAGACATAGTTCTCAATAGTACTCAGCAGGATCTCCATGTAAATCCATTCCAAGTTGTATCTGATAACCCCAAGCTCCTGACCCCTCCCACTCCCTCCTTCTCCCATTGGGCAGCCACAAGTCTATTCTCCAAGTCTATGATTTTCTTTTCTGTGGAAATGTTCACTTGTGCTGTATATTAGATTCCAGTTAGAAGTGATATCATATGGTATTTGTCTTTGTCTTTCTGACTCATTTCACTCAGTATGGGAGTCTCTAGTTCCATCCATGTTGCTGCAAATGGCATTATGTCATTCTTTTTTATGGCTGAGTAATATTCCATTGTGTATATATACACCACATCTTCCTAATCCAATCATCTGTTGATGGACATTTAGGTTGTTTCCATGTCTTGGCTATTGTGAATAGTGCTGCAATGAACATGCGGGTGCATGTGTCTCTTTTTAGCAGAGTTTTAGATATGATTTTTAAAAATGCTTGCTTTCTCTATGCAGAGAACATTTCTGTCACTTGCAACCAGAGAAAGTGCAAATTTATGATGAGTTGTCAGGAAACTATAAAATTTGTTATACTTGTTATATTTCTGTGTCACTGAGAGGAGAAGCATTTCTAAAACGTGTGAAAGCATTATTCGATTATTCATACAATAAATACTTACTAAATGTTTAAGTACTAGAGAAAAAAGACAAAGATAAAATCTAGTGGAGACAAATAGTCATAAAAAATGTAAAGATTAAGAAAGTGTTATGGGTGCTATAAGGAAGAATGTACCAGGTGTTGTAGAGGTACAGAAGAAAGAGATATTAATTCTTTTTCTTGTCTTTTCTAGGGCTGTACCCACGGTATATGGAGGTTCCCAGGCTAGGGGTCAAATTGAAGCTATAGCCACTGGCCTACACCAGAGCCACAGCAACGTGGGATCCAAGCCACATCTGCAACCTACACCACAGCTCAGGGCAACGCCAGATCCTTAACCCACTGAGTGAGCCCAGGGATCAAACCCACAACCTCATGGTTCCTAGTCAGATTCATTAACCACTGAGCCACTATGAAAACTCCAAGATATTAATTCTATAAAAGAGATTGAAGGGTATATATCTGAAATAAGGCCCAAAGTGACAATAGAATTAAATTAAAAATCATTATGTACTTTTTTTTTTGTCTTTTGTCTTTTTAGGGCCGAACCCGCAGCATATGGAGGTTCCCAGGCTAGAGACCTAATCGGAGCTACAGCTGCCGGCCTTCCCCAGAGCCACAGCAATGCGGGATCCTTAACACACTAAGCAAGGCCAGGGATCGAACCCGAAACCTCATAGTTCCTAGTCAGATTCATTTCTGCTGCGCCATGACAGGAATTTCTTGTTATGTACTTTGAAATATACCAAAATGCATATAGAATAACATAATGGCAAATATTGTAAATCAACGATATTTTAATAAAAAATAGAAAAACCAAACCAAAGAAATAAAAGAATAATATAATGAACATCCAGTCACTCACCATCTATCTTATGAAATGAGATAATTATGATTATGGTCACAGGACACATTTTTATGAAAAATAATTCTCAAACATGGATTTTGGTGTGAAGTTTGAAATTATTAGCAATGATATACAGGTGTAAATATCATAAATAAATGATCTTCCACAAGAGGTTGTTATTGTTGTCAAATCAAAGAATTAAAGAGTAGTGAGAATCTTTCTGAAATTGATAAGTATTAGAGAAAGTGTTAGGAATCTTGGAATATATTCTAAAGCAACAGTATCATTTGATAATTTTTAATTTAATGTTAGATAGGCTCGCATAAGACTTTGACTTTTTTTTTCCGAATTTGCAGCTTAATTTTTTTTAATGTGGCAAAGGGAGGAGGGACTAAAAGAATATCTTGGCGGGAGGTGGGAGGTGGTAGAGATGGTGGATTTCCCTTGACTCAGAAGAGGAACGTGGTAATTTTTCTCCCTTTACCATGAAAGTATTTATAGTTTTTGAAGTTGCTCTTCTGCAAAACATATGTATTTAAGGAATATTTTTTGTATATCCAAAATCTAAATTCTAGGTCTATGGCAAGTACTTCAAGGGAACTTGGGGTCACTGCCAAAGCTCTGTTTGCATGCCTAGTGTGGGGAGTTCATCGAGAGCAAGAACTCTGCTAAAATGGCTGATACCACCTCAACACAGCGCCAGGCTTCCACTTCGTATAGTTTCTTAACATTGTTAAAAAATAGAATTCCTTTTCAACAATCTCTTTACATTGTTAAAAAGGAGTTCTTTTCAACAGTTTTTTTAAAAAAAACATTGTTTAAAAATTAGTCAAATTCAAATTAAAATGGTAAAGTAGGCTGACAAAGGCAGACTCTCTACCTTTCCATAAATATAAAAATGGTAGATAATATATGTTGCCACTTCCTATATTTTGAAAGCAAGAAAGGGCAAACTCAGTTTCTAGAAAAAGGAAAATGGAAAAAAGGAGCATTGGAGGGAGCTGAAGCCAAGTACTTGCTAAAGCCCCATAGCTTACATGGGTACTGGAATTGGAAGCAGGCTGTGAGGCTGGGAGATTAAAAGGTTTAACGGCTGTTAGTATATGAACAACGAAGATGAATCTCAAAATAATTCCGCTGAGCGAAAGAAGCAACACCAAATAGAATACGCATTGTGTGATTCTATTTATAGAAAACTGTAGAAAATGCAAACTAATCTAGAGTGACAGCAGATAAATGGTTGCCTGAGGATGGGGGAGTAGAGGAGAGAAATTACAAAGAGGCGCAAGGAAACTTTTTTGGGTGATAAATATGTTTTCTAGTTTAACTGCTGTGATGGTTTAACCGGTGTCAAAAAACTTGCCAAATTGTGTAGTTTAAATACGTAGGGTTCATTGTATGGCGATTATACCACATAAAGCTGTTAAAAACAAACAAGCAAAATCATGATTCAAGCAATTTAAACACATCCTCCTTCCTATTTTTTACTTATGCAATTTATTTGTTGAAAGAACTTGGTGGTTTGTCCTGCAGAAATTCCCACATTCTGGATTTTATTGATTGCAAAAAAAAAAAAAAATCCTTATCTTTTAGAACTTTATTACGAAGTATATATATTTTTTATGAGTGAAATCCAGGTGAAGGGTAGAGAAGAGGAGTTTGGCCATATGGTTATAATCTTCAAGATGAGTGATTGGCACATGAAGACATTATACTAGTCTCTCTACTTTTTATTTGCTTAAACATTTTTTGTAATAAGAAGTTAAAACAAAACAAGTCCTGAGTCCCATCCCAGAGTCACTGAATCTCTGAGGGGTTGAGTATAGAGGTCTGCATTTAAAAAAAAAAAAAAAAAGAAGTTCCTGTCCTGGCTCAGTGGAAATGAATCTGACTAGTATCCATGAGGATGCAGGTTCGATCCCTGGCCTTCCTCAGTGGATTAAGGATCTGGTGTTGCCCTGAGCTGTGGTGTAGGTTGCAGACGTGGCTCGGATCCGAAGTTGCTATGGCTATGGTGTAGGCCAGTGGCTATAGCTCCAATTCAACCCCTATCCTGGGAACCTCCACATGCTGTGTGTGCGGCCCTAAAAAGACAAAAAAAGAAAAAAAACAAAAAAAAAATCACTGCTCCAGACCATAGAGAAGGATTCTGATGGTAGATGAATTTCAAAACCTGCCACAAATTATTGGAAAAAGTTTTTGGTAGGTGTCTTTTTTGTTTTTTATCAAATCACAAAAGTGGTATATAACCTATTCTTCAGAGAAATATTTATGGCTCTGCTTGCCTCTTCTACTGCTGAGGAAAATTTCTGATCTCTATATACATATTGTTTGATTTTGTTCTTATTCAGTCATAAAAGGATGATTATAATATAGGTTTGTTTTATCATTTTGTCTTAGTACGACTTGCCTGATTACTCTGAATTTCATCCCTATATAGGACTGTGAAATGTGAAATTTTGTCTTCTGTACCTATAGTTGCTTCTATTACGTCTTACCTCTCTGTGATTCCTCCCTTCCCATTGTCTCTTTTTCTGTCTTCCCACTAGTAAAAAAAACACTCAAAAACCACATGATAATCTCTTTCATATAAGATTACTCATTAGAATCATGAAGTACTCTTCTCAGGGAAAGTTGATTTAAGTAGGGCAAAGGATTTGAAGTCAAAGTTTAAAAAAAAGTGTAGTGTTGGATTCTCAGACACCAGGTAACCTAGTCAGGGATGGATTTTGGGGGTGGGGGTGGTCAAGTTCCTTTTAAGGCCCTCTAAAATGTTATTAAGGGGGTTGTTATCCATTTAGAGTATTGGAAGCATTGGAAGTGTATTCTTTTTTTTTTTAATTTTAAAATTTTGCTTTATAGGAACACGCTCAAGGCATATGGAGGTTCCCAGACTAGGGGTCCAATTGGAGGTGTAGCCTCTGGCCTACGCCAGAGCCACAGCAACGCGGGATCCGAGCCACATCTGCAACCTACACCACAGCTCAGGGCAACACCAGATCCTTAACCTACTGAGCGAGGCCAGGGATCGAACCCGCAACCTCATGGTTCCTAGTGGATTTGTTAACCACTGAGCCATGACGGGAACTCCTGGAAGTGTATCCTTAGAAAAATCAAATAATGCAACTACAGCTCTTTTTTCTTTTTTCTAACATGCATAGAAAATTTGGCTTTGACTGTTAAAGTAATAAAAAGCCAAATTCAAACTTTATAAAATAGCTAAGAAAATTTATTAGCTCAGGGAATTTACTAAATCCAGACAAAGGCGGTAGGTTTCAACCTGAGTTTGGCTATTTCATCATGTGGCAGCTTTATCCTTAGGCTGACTTCCCTCATGATAGCAAAGTGTCTTCTATAACTATAAGACTCACATGCATCCATCACATCAGCCAGAAAGAGAGAGAGAGAGACAGACAGACAGACAGAGATAGAGAGAGAGTGAGAGCACACTTTTCTTCTCCCAACAGAGATCTTTGTATTTATAACTGGACCAATTTAGACCTGTATTAGTATCTATCACTGACAAAGTCAGTTGAGGACCTTATTAGGCTGATTATGTACCTCAATTAGGGTCTACACTTAGAGCTGGAGCTGGGTCTATTCCCATTAAATTCATTAGCTGCCTTAACAATTGCAGATGGCTGGAAATGCACACTAAAGAGTCAATCAATAATGCTCATTATAAAAGCAATATAATATCCCACTCCATTAAATACCACATTTTAAACTCTTCCATTTTCATTCAACATTGTTTCCAGTTTTTTGATATTATGATATTTTAATTTTTGTCTTTTTAGGGCTGCACCCTCAGCATATGGAAGTTCCCAGGCTAGGGATCCAATTGGAACTGCAGCTGCTGGCCTACACCACAGCCACCGCAATGCCGGATCTGAGCCACGTCTTCGACCTACACCCACAGCTCATGGCAATGCCGGATCCTTAACCTGCTAAGCGAGGCCAGGGATCAAACCTTCATCTTCATGGATGCTAGTCAGATTTGTCTGTGCTGAGCCACGACAGGAACCCCAATATTATGATATTTTAAATTGGAATTGCAGACCCACGTGAAGGAAACAGGGTAGTGTAGGGTACAATAAGGAATGTATAGACTTTGGGAAAAGAGAGAATGCATGTCCTGTAGCTTACTGTCACCATGTGAAAATGTAAGCCCACTGTTACCAGATCTTCTGCTTTTTAGAAAGAAGCCTGAAAAGCATGTGAAATCCTCTGTTTTTTAACTTGGCTAATTTTTTATGCACCATGCAGGTCAAACCAAATGTGTTTATGGGTTAGATCTGGATCTAGGCCACCAGTTTCTGTCATGTTATGAATCATGCTAGAACATTTTATAACACTTCCCCTCAAAGTGAGAGAGCTGCAGCCCTTTCATGGATCAGCACTGCTAGCATATACTTAATGCTAAGAAAGTCACAGAGGCGAGAGATGTGAGCAGCACACATTATATGAAGAATGCTTTGTTCGTAGTTCTTTGGCCTGTACTTAGAACTGTTTTCCTGGTTGTGAGGATGAGCTTGTACCAAATCACCTTCACTGTCTCTTATTTAGGTTCTCTTATGACATCTCTTATCCAAGTTCTATTATGAGGACGAGGTCAGGTTTACAGAATGACCCCTGGAGATTAGAGGTGTAACATGTGGCCCTGGAACAGAGCTTTTTTTTTTTTTTTTTTTTTTGTAGCAAGCTGTCACATCAATGATCCTATAGTAGTGACTTAGCTATTATGCTCCACTTTAATAGAATTAACTGGCAACAGCCAATGGTGGATATTATTATTGCTGCCAAAGGCATATGGAACTGAATTTTGGGAACACTAAACTTATTTTGGACTTATGATTTAAACATTTATTTCCTTTTCTGTCAGCTAAGGTTCTTATTGAGTGTAGATAATTACAAGAGTATTGCCCTTTTCCTTTTTTTTTTTTTTCTTCTCTCTTTTTAGAGACACTCCCTCAGCATGTGGAGGTTCCCAGGCCAGAGGTCCAATTGGAGCTGTAGCTGCCGGCCTATGCCACAGCCACAGCCATGTCTGTGACCTACACCATAGATCTCAGCAACGCCGGATCCCTAACCCACTGATGGAGGCCAGGGATTGAACCTGCATCCTCATGGATACTAGTCAGATTGGTTTCCACTGAGCCACGACAGGAACTCCCAAGAGTGTTGCCCTTTTTGCCAGAAAGCTTTTTTCAGTTAGCAGATATCAGAAGGCAGAAACTATGTCTTTTTCATCTGTTGTCTTTCTTATGGTGCCCAGAGTTAAGTTTAATAGTAATTTATTTAGCAGAGGCTTAGAACCTACTTGTTGGCTTATTTATTAATAAATGCAGATGAATTGAGTTATTCTAACCTTAACTTTATTAAATATCAAAAGTTTAGCATTTATTGAGGTCCAGAGCTAGGTAGACTCTCAGGATCTCAGAGGTTAAAGGACTTTCTGGCAAGGTGGGGGAAACACAAAATAGATGTGATATTCTTGATATGTCCTGGCATCTACAGACATTTAAATTAGGAAAAAGGCAGGTGTGTGTGTGCGTGTGTAGAATTTGAGAAGGCTCTTTGGACAAATGACACATTTCTCAGGGTGGCTTTTGGACTTAGGTAGGGAAATGAGTACAGGAGAAATGAAGTGGGACAAAGGGAGAATTTTAAACCAAAGAAGCCATTCTAGAACGGAAACCATTGGACCTGCACTTAACTCTGGCTTCAGTGTATAAAGTTATTCATATGATAACATTTATGGAGTAGTTTCTATGGGTCAGACACTATACTAGGCATGATGGAAGATTAAAAATGAATGAAGCAGGTTCTCAAAGATTCTCTAGTGGGAGAAAATATTGCACAGATTTCCTTAGAGAAAGCTGAATATATTAGGTGACACAAATCTATAGTAACAAAGTGCTAAGGAAATTTGGAAAATTTCCTGGTCATTTCTGGCTGCAGGATCTAGGAAGGAGGATGTTCAGAGTTGAAGGATCAGTAAATACTAGTAGATGAAAACGAGTTGGCTTATTTTTATCTTTAATAGTTTGTACCCCCAATTTATTACCCTAAAGGATAAAAAGGTGCAAATGAGGGTACATTTTCTTCATAAATACATGTTTCCAGTTCCTTACTCGCAGGATATTTTCTTATTCAGTCTCCCTGGAGTCCCACAAAACGAACCAGCAAGGTGGTGCTTCCTAAGTACACAAGACACTGTGAAAGAGGCGAAGACAAGAAACTGGTGAGAAAAGGTAGCATTCTTTAAATTGACTTCTCTGAGGATTACGGGGCATTAAGACTGAAAATATTTGTAAACCAGGCTTTATGAACAAGAACACAACTGCCTTAAACTCAGAATTATCTAAGAGCTCAGTAACTTCTGGGCAGAAACTCAGCCCAGGTCGCTCAGGGCTCGAGCCAGCACGGGCTGGTTCACGCGCGCAGTTATCTCTCCGGAAGGCTCTGAAGCGCGGCGAGCGCCTCTTGCCGCTTTCCAGGTCCCTACCCCTAACAACCCAGGTCTGCCAGCTCTTCCCTCCCCAGCACCAGCGAAATCTCGGCCAGGAGGAGACATGTGTGCGCATGCGCGCCCACCGCCCTGAGCAGAGGAGGTGCTTCTGCCCTCAGGAGCGCGCACGCCGCGCCGAGGGGCCCGGACGCGCGCGCTCCCGACCCTCCTCCTCCTTCTCGGCCCGCCCCCTCCCTCGCCTCTTCCTGCCGGGCGGTCCTCCTCCCCTCCCCACTCCGCTCCCTCCGCCTTACTCCCTCCGCCCTCCTAGGGCTCCGGCGGCTGTGGAGTGAACGGGACGGGCCCGGCCGCAGAGCGCGGGGAGGCGGGTGGGACTCGAGCGCCAGGCAGAGTTGTTCCGGCCCTGTCCGCGGAGACGTGAGGAGGTGAGGCGAGGGCGGCCTCCTAGGGGCCGGTGGGCGGACGGGCGGCCCGGAGCCGCCGGCCCGGCTGGGGGTGTTGTCCCTGGGGCTGAGCCGGAGGAGGATTGTGGTGGGGGCCGGGCCCGGGACGGGATGCGAGAGGACTCGGGAGGAGGGTTTAGGATTGTCGGTCGCTTCCCCGACATCGCCGTTCTCCCGGTGGCCGCCCCCCGCGGCCCGAGCAGGCAGGCGGGCTGGCTGGGTCGGCGCCCCTCACCTGGGGCGGGGTGGTGACGGGTGCTCGCTTTCAGCTGTGCCCTCCTGACATTGTCGCCGCCTCCGCCGCTGCCGCCCACTGCTGCACTGTGGCTGCTGCCGGGTTCGAAGTCCCAGCAGCCCCACGTCCGGGGGGCGAGTGGTTAGGGTATTTTCTTACCCACATTCAGACATGTGTTCTTGACCTGGTCTCGCCCTCGCGCTCCGCCTGTCTCCGCCCGGCGGCACTTTGCTCCACGCCTGCTGTTGATGCTTGTGGTTTTGCAGTCTGGGATGGGCTGCGTCCTGGGCAGATCTCTACCTGCAAGAAATGCCCCGCTTCAAAGTTGACCGCCTGGCCATGTCAAACAACCCCTGTCCAGGTTGTATGTGCTCAGTGTCCTGATAACTGAGTCAAAGTTTCTGAGACTGGGCTAGTACTTTGCACTGGTCGCCAACGGTGCAGGGCTGGGCAGTGCGTCAGCATGTGGAAAGGGGCCACCGGCTAGCAGGAGGTGGCCGGGTGTTAGGGGACTGGTCTGACAGGGTCTGTTTCTGGGTCCAGGTGCTTGTGTATTCTCCTTGTACACTCAGATAGGATTATCTTAGAAATGTACCAAAATTAGATGGTCACTTGCAGACTTGAGGGTTTCATGTAAGTAATGAGAAATGCCATCCTCATTATTGCTAATGGTAAGGAGAACTTTTGCTTGCCTGACAGATTTCAGTGCTGTCTGGAAACTGATTTCAAGGTCTGAATGTTTGGTACTGGAAACTTAAGGGATTTTTAAAAAATACATTTACATTTTCTTGTACATGGCGGGAAGTAGGTAGTTGCCTGTTAGAATTCTGAAAACATAATTATCATGAAAGCCTTCTGACTTTTCTCATGAGTGTTTATGTGTGGCTTCTGTTGCACTTTTGTAGTATATCCAATAGTCTGATGTCAGAAGATACAAACATGAAGTTTGCTTGTGGGCAAATTGGAAGTGGATTTTGTCCATGGAAAATATTGGTGCACAAGTTGCCAGTACTGGAAAACCGGCCTGTGATTCATTATCTCAACAGAGTCTTATGTGAAACTGACAATGAAATTACAAAAGAGAAAGGCCAGATAAATTTAATGTATACATTATCATCATATTATATTAAACACTCACTGGTTGGGGGGGTGAGTTGAGACTCTTGAGTTAGAGTCGTGTCTCTATTGGAGTTCCCTTTGTGGCTCAGTGGTTAACGAATCCGACTGGGAACTATGAGGTTGTGGGTTTGATCCCTGGCCTTGCTCAGTGGGTTAAGGATCCGGCGTTGCCGTGAGCTGTGGTGTAGGTTGCAGATGCGGCTCGGATCCCGCGTTGCTGTGGCTCTGGCGTAGGCCGGTGGCTACAGCTCAGATTCGACCCCTAGCCTGGGAACCTCCATATGCCGCGGGAGCGGCCCAAAAATGACAAAAAGACAGAAAAGAAAAAAAAAAAAGTGTGGTGTCTCTATTAAGCCAGGTAATAATGTGCCCTGATATTACCCACACCAAGTCATGTGGGGAGGAAAGGATGTAGTTGGGCAGTGTTGATATGTGAATGTATTATATAGCCAATATTGTATTCTGGAAAGCTAGAAACAAGGTCCCCAATGTTATTGGGACATGAAGTAAGTGAAGGAATTAACCTTAAAAGGTGTGACTAAGTTTATAACTTTTTTTTTTGGCCTGAGTTATTTGATGGGAATGTTACACATTATAATTACGATGTTCTGATAATTTTTGCTAATTGTTTTGTAATTCAGATCATTTTCTTTTCACTCTATGAGTTGTAATGTTTTTTATTTGAATAACAGAATTTCATTGGGTATGTGAAACGGGTTTTCATGTTTATCAGCTCACCAATTCTAAATTTGTGGCTTCTAAAAACTTATAATTAAAATTTTTTTTGCCTTAACCCAAATTTGAACTTGTTTAATTACTGTATATTCATTTGAACTCAGTTGATTCAGCATTAAAACTGATAGTCCTTTTATCCATTCTTTTGGAGTAGTCAAAACAAGGAATTCTGTTGCGCCAAGTAAAAATAGTATTAGTCGAGGATAGCCAGGCTTCTAGAGGTTAGCTTTGAAGAGAGGAGAAGCTAAGTAGCAAAACTTTTTTTTTGTCTTTTAGTACCACAGCCACGTCAGAAAGAGTTTCCCAGGCTACAGGTTTAATGGGAACTGTAGCCACTGGCCTACGCCAGAGCCACTGGATCTGAGCTGAGTCTGCAACCTACACCACAGCTCACGGCAATGCGGGATTCTTAACCCAATAAGCGAGGGCCGGTATCGAACCTGCATTCTCATGGATGCTAGTTGGGTTTGCTAACCGCTGAGCCACGACGGGAACTCCACAAAATTTTCTTGTATTGAGGGAGAAGAACTGGCTCTACAGTCTAGCTTGCCACTGTCTTGAAGCGGTATAGAGATGATTATGGCTGGATAGAGGGTGTTTGGAGAACGACACAGACACTATAGGCTTTAGGATTCCCAGGCACAAGAGCTTTTTTGCTGTGTCTCACAAGTTTTAATGAGTTACTACATGTATATAACTCTTGCTTTATGTAAATAGATCAGACAGTGGATCTGAGTATGACCAGCAGCCCAAGGCTTGTCCAGTCTCTGGTACGGCATGGACAGCTCCAGATTTTCTTATGGCGATAGTCTTTTGGTGAGCTTTTGCTACCAGCGATCATGGAGGCAAAGTATAGACTTGAGCCTGACTTAGGTAAAACATAAGGAGAGGTTTTTAAGGAGAGGTTTAGTATTGTGAACATGGAGAAAGACATTACTTGCCTTGATTCTCGGCTTTTCAGAGTGGTGAATAAATTTCACTTTATGATCAGTGTTTGAAATTGCATGTAAATATGTGATTAGCAGTGGACCCTAATTAGGAATAGTTAATGGAATTAAGCAGAACTTGTATCTCAACATTCTCTTTTTCATACTTTTTTTACTTTCCATATTGTAGTTGTTCAACAGATAAGATGCCATAACTGTTTGAGTATAGTGAGTTGGTGTTTATGCTGACTCCTTTTTGTCATCTTTTCTTTTCTTTCTTTTTTTTGGTGTAATTTTGGGGGATTTTCCTGGGAAATTTCTAGGTATATATTCACTTGATTTGGAATTATATTTGGAGTAAAATTATTAGTCAGTTTGAAATTCTGAGCCTTCTTGTTTTCTAAATAACCTTAAAAATAGAAAACAAAATTCTTTATAACACTCATGAAAAATCTGGTTACAGACTGTGTTGTTGTGATAGACATAGTACAGCCAAAAATATATTCAAGAAACTTCCCTTCTCCTCACCTAGTTTAGTAAGCTTAAGTAAGAAGAAAATAAGAGTTTTTTTTTTCCATAAAAGCCTGATTTTCCCAGAATATCAAGTCTAACAACTGTTTGCTGTGCTATTTTCCCCCTTGCCTATTCTGAATTCAACAGGTACTATATCTCTCTAGTTTATAGCAAAGACTTAATTTTATTTTTTTAATTTTTTGTCTTTTTAGGGCCACACCTGCGGCAAATGGAGGTTTCCAGGCTAGGGGTCGAATCAGAGCTGTAACCATTGGCCTACACCATAGCCACAGCAACACCAGATCCGAGCCAATTCTGCAACCTACGCCACAGCTTACGGCAATGCCAGATCCTTAACCCGCTGAGCAAGGCCAGGGATCAAACCTGTGTTGCCATGGATGCTAGTCAGATTCATTTCTGCTGAGCCACGATGGTAACTCCCACAACAGTTTTTTTTTTTTTTTTTAAGTTATTAACTCCAAAGACTTAATTTTAGTAGAGGACTCTTAGTAATGGAGATCTTGTTGAGGGTTGCAAGCGTATGCTGGAGAATTTGACAGGGAAACCTCAGGCCTGGAAATTTACTTTTTTATAGTTCTCTTTTTTCTATACCCAGCTTCTTGGTGGAGTGGGGACATGGGCACATGTCAAAATTACCTAGACTTTTTTTTTCATACTGTAGATCCCCCCTCCACAAACCTTTGCTAAATGAACTTGGTAGGAGGGTGTTGCTTTTAGTAGGAGGGTGTTGTAGCCCTCTGTTGTGTGTAACTGAACAAAGGCCAAGAACCTTGACCTTTTGCTGATACTTCCTAAGCCAAACTTCTACTCCCTGTGATTTGCCTTCTGGTGATATCAATAGGCACCTCTGTTACTCTCATTTTTGAAGAGAAATGCAAATTTTGATGGTGAAGAGCTTACATCTGTAACTAAGAGTGAGATTTATTGCATTATGTAGTACACATGGGAGAGAGAATCAGGAGATTGTTTAGCTGAATGTTTATGAACTGTTTTGACTGTGACAGTAAGAAACACATTTTATACCCTGATTCAGTGCGTGTGCACATGTTCGAGCGTGTGCGCGCACACACACACACACGAAATTGAAAGAAAAGTTTGGTGAAACAATACTTATCTTTTCAGGACCTTGCTGGGGCTGGCTTATCATTTGGCTTGCAAGAGGAGTTGTACCTTTCTCTTTCCACCTAGCTGTGCATTCAGTGACTGTCACATTTGTGTCTTGAAATTGCCCCTGGTGGCATTATTTACACCAGGGAAATTGGCAAATGCTACCACTCAGAGCTTTTCTCTTTCCTCTGGTTAGCTAATTGTTATAAAACACATTTACAGCATACCACACCACTGCCTACAACACACTTTGGTATTTTCTAGTCTATTTTGTTAAAAAAAAAAAGTGCTAGGTTTTAACCCCCGAATTGATTTTGCAGCCAGATAATGGATAACAGCCTATAGTTAAAAACTAGTTTTGTCCACCGCCTTCACTTTGCAGATGAACACACTAAAAGATTGAAGTCCAAAGTCATAGAGCTAATAGCAAAGCCAGGTCTGCAGACTCCTAATCTGGAGTTGTTTCTAGTGGACTTCTCTCTTTTCCTAACCCAAGCCATTCATGTAGCTCAATTAGAGTCCATAATATGTGTATTAAACTGTTTGAATAGAGATGAATAGGGCATGGACCTTGGCCCTGAGGCTCTATGCTTATGTGGGGGATTAAATATGGAAACAAAGATAATGTAAGGCAGAAGGTAATGTGTGGTAAAGAGATAATAAGATAAGGTGGTGTGCAAGTTAGAGGAGGGAGAGATTACTTTTAGTTGTAAGAATAAAGGAAGAGGTGACTTTTAAATCAAGCTTTGAAGAATGGATAGGATTTAGACATGTAGAAATTGGACAAATAGTATATATAGAGAAAGGCCTTCCTGGGCCAGGTAATCAAAGGCATAGAAGGAAAGAGCTGAGCAAGAAAGCACCAAATGCTGAAGAGTCTTGAATGCCACCTCTCCCTTCTGCTTTTCACTTTGTCTTTCATTTTTGTTTCTGGAGTCGTCTAGAACTTAACGTTAAATAAGCTTTATATGCTGTGCTCCTGATTAGACTATGACCCAGAGAGCACTTAAGTATCCTTAGAGTAAAAGTTGAGGCAAAAAATATTAGCGTAAGGGAAACAACCTCGAGTTCAGTCCTAAAACTGTTGGGGAAAAAAGGGAAAATATTTTCTTTGCAAGGAGATACCTTTTTGGGCGTGACGGGGGGGAGGGCAAATAGCATCAAATTGGCTGTAGCAGAACAGGAAGCAGTTTTAAAAGTCTTTGAAAAGCACTTTCTAAAATGTGCTTTCTAAATGACTGGATCTTAATCTTCGGAGGCAGGTTTGGTTTAGGCAGAAAGGCAGTTTTTACAGCTTCACAGCTGAGCTGACTAGTCTTCAGAATTTAGGGCAATGAGGAAAGCTATTTCATACCACAGCCAGTTGTGAAGGATTGATAGAGTCTTTACTCAAAGAAGTTCCTTTGATTTTAGCATTTATACTTTGACAGCCTGTATGACTGGGGTGTTTTAAAGTTCTGGATGGAACTTGCTTTGTTCGACAGGGGAATTAGGTGGCTGGAAATGAAGACAAATGACAGTAAGTTGTGTCTGTTAATCACACTGAAGCACTGGTGGTAGTTCTCAAGGTTTTCTGTCTGTTGATGATTTATACTCACTGCTTCTAATTAAAATGATGCACAGTCAATTTGAAGAAGCTTTACTTCTCTTTGACCCACCAGAAGGAAAAAGCCCTTTTAGAATGTTGCCCAGGTAACAACACATACAGAGTGTTGGAAGTATGTGGAAAATTTTGGTAATCTTGGTGATGAAGTTGCTATAGTAAATAACTGCTTGGTTAGTAAAAAAGCTGGGCTACTTCTGGATGATTGACAAAGAATTTTTGGGATGAGCTTTGGTTCCAAAGTAAACATGAATTATATCTTTGCTATACTTTTTTCCTCATGTGTTTAAGCTTCTAATATGTAAAATATATTGTCCTGTTACTAGAGGTTTTCAGTTTCATATGAACTGCTCCACAAGATAGCACACCCCAAATAGCATGATAAGGGCTTTAGATGCAGCATGCCTCAGATGCTTCACACCAGTTGAATGGAGTAGTTAATCATGTTGGCACAGAGATGGGTTTTTTTTTTTTTTTTTTAAAGACATGTCAAGTTTTACACATTGAGTTTGTTAAAGGTCTTCCAGATTTTCTACCATCTTTTTTTGTTTTTTTGGGGGGGGGGGTGTGGTGTGGTACAAAGTGTGATGTTGATATCCTTAACTTAAACTATGCAAACATTTTCTAAAGATACATACATGCACATAGATGTGTATGTTTGTTTGTATGTATGTATGACGTAACACCCACTCACTGGTTTTTGGAATTTGTGGTGAAAATACAGTTCTGCCCAGTAAATGACTAAAAATGAGTGGTCTGGCTCTTTGAAAACTATCATCTGAAATAGTCACAAAGATGAAAGTAATACAAACCCAAAGGGATTTTTTTTTAATTCCAAATTTCCGGGAAAGAAGCACATTTTAAAAGGCAAGTGTAGAATTCATTCATGTGCCAGGGAAGAATTTCTCAACCTTTCCCTACATATTTATACGTACACCCATATTCTGCCCTCATTTTATGCCGTAGGCAAAATTGCAGGGCTTTAAAAAATCAGGCTTGCACCACAGGGGATGCAAGTAACAAACACTATTTTTAGAAAAAAATATAAACTTGTGGTTTTCAGTTTTGAAGGTTTAAGAGACAAGTGACACTAGTTTTTGGTAAACAATGTAGAGTAGTCTGTGCTTCAAGATAAATTTGTCATTTTGAGCCCCCTTGCTAAGAGCATTATATAAATGCAAATGGTTGTTACAGTGGTTATTAGTTTTTTTCCTTGAGTAGTTTCTTTCTCTTTACTAAATTTATCTTGGTATGGCACTTTGAAAAATTTATGTTTTTAATTTAGTGAAAAGCCAGCCATTGAAAGGAGCCCATAAATATATTGGCAGAGTAGTATGCCATTGTGTACATATACCACATCTTCTTAATCCAATCATCCGTCGATGGACATTTAGGTTGTTTCCATATCTTGGCTATTGTGAATAGTGCTGCAGTGAACATGAGGGTGCATGTGTCTTTTTCAAGGAAAGTTTTGTCTGGGTATATGCCCAAGAGTGGGATTGCTGGGTCATATGGTCATTCTATGTATAGTTTTCTGAGGGACCTCCATACTGTTTTCACAATAGAATACTACTCAGCTATAAAAAGGAACAAAATAATGCCATTTGCAGCAACATGGGTGAAACTAGAGACTCTCATACTAAGTGAAGTAAGAAAGAGAAAGACCAATACTGTATGATTTCACTTATATCTGACATCTAATATAGAGCACAGATGAACCTTTCCCCAGAAAAGAAAACCATGAACATGGAGAACAGACTTGTGGTTGCCATTAGGGAGGGGGAAGGAGTGGGATGGACTAGGAACTTGGGGTTAATAGATGCAAACTATTGCCTTTGGAATGGATAAGCAATGGGATTCTGCTGTATAGCACTGGGAACTATGTCTGGTCACTTGTGATGGAGCATGATACTGTGAGAAAAAAGAATGTATACATGTATGCGTGACTGGGTCACCTTGGTGTGCAGCAGAAAACTGACAGAACACTGTAAATCAGCTGTAATGGAAAAAATGAAAATCATTATAAAAAATTTATATTGGCAGATAGTATGGTTTCTTAGTTTGTTTTATAATAATTTTGTTGCTTCAGTGGCTATTTGCCATCAAACCTGGTTCATTTATTATTTTATTTTCACAAAGATCTTCTCTCATGAACTGTGTTCTTTCATTTCAAATCTTTATCTCATATTTGCTCTGCCGTTAGTGGTCAAGTTTGTACTAATGTTTTTACTTGCCTTTGTCTTACTCTTTCTATGAAAAGATGTATTACTGCCTATCAGGTTGGTACTAAATCGCAATTCAGTTAATCCCTTCTTTTCTCCATCTATTTTTTCCCCCTCAGTATTCTAGAATTGACTCTTAACACTGGCCCAAGCTTCCTGATAAAGTTAATGGGAAAAATGAAATTTGATATTATTACTCAAAGCCTAGGACCATCTGTTTGCCAATACTAGTGAACCTATAAAATTTTATGTATGAATTATGCAGCTTAAATTTTCACTAATGAGCCTAAGCCTCAATTTATTTATTTATTTATTTCCAGCCCAATATCTTTTTATTTATTTATTTTTTGAAGGCTTTAAAAAAATTATTTCCCCAATACAATTTTTTTCTACTGTATAGCATGATGACTGTTACATATACATGTACATATTCTATTTTCTCACTTTATCATGCTCCATTATAAGTGACTAGATATAGTTCCCAGTGCTACAATTTAATTTTATTTAATTGAAGTATAGTTGATTAAAAAAGTTGTGTTAGTTTTAGGTGTACAGCAAAGTGTGCAGTTATACACACACACTACACACACACACACACATCTGTTCTTTTTTTTTTTCTCTTTTTTGCCTGCCGCACTTGTAGCATATGGAAGTTCTTAGGCTAGGGGTGAAATCAGAGCTGCAGCTGCCAGCCTATACCACAGCCACAGTAACACCAGATCCCAGCTGCTTCTGAGATTTACACCACAGCTTGCGGCAACACAGATCCTTAACCCACTAAGCAAGGCTAGGGATTGAACCCAGTCCTCACAGAGACTATTATGTCAGGTTCTTAACCCTCTGAGCCATAATGAGAACTCCTGTATCTGTTCTTTTTTTTGGTCTTTTTGCCTTTTCTAGGGCTGCTCCCGCGGCATATGGAAGTCCCCAGGCTAGGGGTCTAATCAGAGCTATAGCTGCCAGACCTACCACAGCTCACAGCGACACAGGATCCTTAACCCACTGAGCAAGGCCAGGGATTGAATCCCCAACCTCATGGTTCCTATTTGGATTTGTTAACCACTGCGCCATGACAGGAACTCCTTGTATCTGTTCCTTTTTAGATTCCTTCCTGTTATGGGTTATTACAGAATATTGAACATGGTTCCTTGTGCTGTACAGTAGATCTTTGTTGTTTGGCTATTTTATGTATAATAGTGTGTATCTGCTAATCCCAACCTCCCAATTTATCCTTCCCCCCTTTCCCTTTCGGTAAGCATAAATTTTTCTGTGTCTGTGAGACTATTTGAGTTTTGTAAATAAGTTCATTTGTATCAGTTTTTAGATTCTGCTTATAAGTGTATAAGACATTGTCTTTCTCTGACTTCCCTTAATATGATAATCTCTAGGTCCATCCATGTTGCTGCAGATGACATTATTTCATTCTTTTTTAAGGCTAGGTAATATTCCATTATGTATATGCATATTTATAAGTTGACATTTAGGTTGCTTCTGTGTGTTGGTTGTTATAAACAGTGCTGCTATGAACATTGGGGTGCTCTTTTTTAAAAATTCTAACATGGATTTTATGTTTCTTGTCAACATTGTCAATAGTTTTGATAGATGAAACAGGTCTCTCCTGTTTCACTTGGTTTCACAAACAATAAAATAATGATCTTTACCATTTGAAGATATGAGATAAAGTTTTAAAAAGATAATCTAGTAATAGTAGGTTAGAGAAACCAGTTAGCAATTAATGTGATACTTCCATTTTGCTTGTAAATATCATTATGTTTGCATGCTATAGTGGCACTTTATTATGTTCCATTGATAATTTACTTTCCTAGATAGAGAACTTTAGAAATTTTTGTATTTATGAGAATTTTATTTGGAAGAGGAGCATGATAGTAGTAGATTTTATAAATTTTGGTTGGCCAAAGGGGTGGAAGAAAAAATCATCTTTAAGCTGCAAATAACTAAAAACATTTTTGGTTTTGTGGAAGACAAGGTAGGTAGAACATAGACCTTGGTTCTTAATCTAATGGTGCTGTAGAAAGCATCCGGGATTTGCCACAGTTTTTTTTCTTTTTGCACAACAACAACAACAACAACAACAACAACAATAATAAACTAACATCGACTGAGTGTTTAATGGGTTAGTTATTATATAAGATAATGTGCATTACCTAGTCAATCTTAGCAATAACTGTCTGAGGTAGGAACTTTTATAATGTCGTTATCAGTTTGCGGATGAGGGAAGGTCATCTGGCCTTAGAGAAGATCAGTAACTTAGTTAAGATCACACAGCTCATAAGAGGCAGGTCTCTTTTGCTCCTAAATCTGCCTCATAGTTATTGACTCTCAACTACTATTCTATGTTGATGATTCATTAAATGAGGATGATGATACTTGCCTATTTTGTATGGTGGTTATGAGAACCAAAAAACATAGCATTACAAAAGAATGCCTAGAAATGTGCCTGGTGTTTTCATTTTACTGGATAATTTTTTTTTTTTTTTCCTTTTGGCCACCCCACAGCATATGGAGTTCCTGGCCAGGGATCAGATCCAAGCTGGAGTTGTGACTTAGCTGTAGCTGCAGCCAACGCTGGTTCCTTAAACTAAGCCGAGCTGGGGATTGAACCTACGTCCCTGCTGCTGCAGAGATACTATTTATCCCCTTGTGCCACAGTGAGAACTCCTTTTGCCAGATAATTTTTGAGAAGCCAAAAAAATCATTGAAATAGATATGCACATCTGTTACTTTTCTTTTTTTTTTTTTAGGGCTGTATCCGTGGCATATGGAGGTTCCCAAGCTAAGGGTTGAATTGGAGCTACAGCTGCTGACCTACACCACAGCCATAGCAACATCAGATCTGAGCCACATCTGCGACCTACACCACAGCTCACGGCAATGCCAGATCCTTAACCTACCGAGCGATGCCAGGGATTGAACCCGAAACTGGTGGTTCCTAGTTGGATTTGTTTCCGCTGCGCCACAATCAGAACTCCTGCATATCTGTTACTTTTAATCACTAAAATAAGTCAACCACATAAAATAAAATAAAATAAAATAAAAATAAAAGTCGAGTAGATCAGTTCAACTATCTGCCAACTAGAAGACATGTTTTCTGTAGGTCCAGAGGATCAGTGGGCGAAAGGCAAAGGGAGGCAGAAATGTAGGAGGGTATTGAGTAATAATTGGATTGGGTGATTTTTAGCAACCTGAATTCTTTCTGCTGTGAGGAAGAGTACATGTAAATAACATTGTGACGTCTAAGATTGTTGCAATACATCTATTTTTTCTTTGTAATGGCTGACTTTTATTTTATTCTAGGACCTCAAAATACCTAGATACACCCAAAACCTTTTCTTTAAATTTTAGCTTGGATCATTAACAATCACCACTCTTTAATTTTTTGCACTTAGAGTGAAAAAAAGTATATGGTTGCCTGGGAAAAACAGAGTTATGTATTTTGCTTTTCTCTCCCCAAGATAAAACAGAATTTTGGAGGGTACAGTGGGTAAAACAGCTTAATAGTATGTTGTCACATGCTTGTGCTTTTCTTGTGATTTTTCCTTCAAATTTAGATTTCCTAAGTGTGTATTTTCAAAAGAAAGTTAATATAATTAGGAGTATGAAAGGTCATTTTTATTGTATGGAGTATCACAGTTTTATGGCTCTCTGTACAGTTGGTTTCAGTCTCTGACATTGTTTTTCTCAACAAGCATTTATAGGTAGAGTATGGGTTCAGTGCTAGAGAGGCAGAGATAAGAGGCTGCTAAGGAGCTGACAGTCAAATTGGAGAAACACATGCATATAGTGGAGTGTAGCAAGGATGGGGCAGCTTAGGGTGTGCCTTACAGGAAAGCTTCAGAGGGTTGTGTAGCCTGGTCTGGATTTTAGGTAAGGCCGCCTGGAATATCTGAGTTGGGTTTAAAGAAGGCAAGAGGGACATCTTAGAGGTATGAAAATTTGAAATTGTAAATCTTTACCCAGTGGCAGCTCCTTGTCGCTCTGAAACATGCAAAAACCCAAAGTAGTTGTCATTTTTACAGGTAATTACTTGTAAATAAAGCACTCATTGTGAACTTATTTTTACTTTATATATGGTGCTTGTGGTTTTAAGATAGCAGATTAAAAGGAGTACTTTATAATTGAAATGGTATAAGCATATATGCTGATAATGACAGTGAGATTGCTGATATGATACCAGTGAAGAAATGGGTTTTATGGGTCTAAAAACCATAGGTAGTAAAGGAAAACCAGCCTTACACACCTACTTAGCTTTAGGTATCAATTGTATTTCTAATGGTATAGAATAGTAATGGAAGTTTGTCATGTTGTCTCTTACAAGAAAAGATTAAATATATGGTCTGTATAGTACATTTTTGAAAGTTTTATCTTAGAAAGATTTTTGATATGAAATAGTATGAAAAACAGAGGGTAAGGACTTAGTTATCAATCGTTTCTTTAAAAAAACTAGACTCTTATTTATTTATTTGGCTGTGCCTGTGGCATGTTCCTGGGCCAGGGATCGAACCCACACCACAGTAATGACCTGGGCTGCTGCAGTGACAACACAGGATCTTTAACCTGCTGTGCCACAAGGGAACTCCTCAAATTGTTTATCCAAAATGATTGATTTCCATAGGGCTTTAAATAACCTTAAATTTAATTTTCTTATATATTCTTTAATGGGATACTAGACAGAGTTCAGCATAGGATTGCTAAATAATATTGCCTAGAAATTACTTGCTTATGTAAGATATCAGGGCAGAGTTCCTGACCATTGGGTATCAGGCATTTTTAGAGAGTATAGGCCAGGTTGTCTTTCTGTTCTGGATGGCTTATGGTTGTGGTCTCTTTCAGCATAAGTATCATCATCTTGAAAGCCTTCAGGGAGACTCTAAGCCCTGTTAGATATCTCTCATGTGTGCTTTCAGAGTATCATATTTTCCTCCCTGTATTCTTTTGTGACACTAATAACACTTCATTGTAGGTTATCTGTTTCTGCTTTAGAGTATAGGCTTTTCAAGAGCAAAAACCATTTCATTCAGGGCTCTGAAATTGGTCTCCCCTAGGTTTGAATTTTGGCTCAGTGTGGCATTGGGGAAGTTGTCTATAAAATGGGGATAATCTTACTGCATAGGATTATTTATCTTGAATAAGTTAATTAATGTAGAGGAGATATGACATAGTTCCTGGCACATACTTAAGTCCTCATAAATGTTTCCTTTTTCTTCCTTTCATTCTTGTTGAGTCTGGCACTTAGTAGTAGGATTTTCTGTAATACATTTAAGTGATTTTGTAAACTATATTAAAGCCGAATTGGATCTATCATTAATCTTATTACATGAAAATCTCTTAAAATAAGTAGTAACTGGTATGTTAAAATACAGTCTTTGAGCTAGATGGCAGCAAGTTATGTGGTCTCCAAATCAGATTACCAGCCTGAAAAATTTTCTCCAGTCCATGTCCAGTTTGTAATTGTCATGATGGCAGAAGGTTTAAAGTAGGTGGAAAAGATTGTAGAGTTCCTTTTCCTGGGTTTGCTGCTTTTTGACCTTGTTCACTTGTGTTGGTGGCTGTGCTCCTTATTGCCATTATCTTGATCTTTTTTGTGATGGGATTGTTATTGATCTATTTCTTGGGATGGTAAGAACCCTGAATCTGACAGGCTTACTAGCTGTGCAACCTTGGGCAAGTAACCTTATTTCTGGATTTATGTATCTGTATAATGAAAGTAATAATACCTCATCACTGTGAAATTTAAGAAATAAGTGCCTTGTATATAAAAATTGCTCCATAGATGGTAGGTATGAATCCTTAGCACTCCCTATTTATTAGCAACTTTATTTGATAGAAGCAGACCAAGAAATAGGATGAGGGAGAACTGGATGGCCTGGGGAATTATGGCAGAGATTTTGTATCAGCACTCTTTTTTTTTTTTTAAGTGATTTTTATTTTTTCCATCATACCTGGTTTTCTCTTGATCTCAGATGGGAGACACGGAAGGGGAGGGCCTGAGGCTTTACGTGAAGGCTGATGGGTGGAACCAGGTTGAAACAGATGTGGTATAACATCTGTATTCTGGCATAAAACTCATAAGCTGGTTGGGTGGTTTTTAATTTAATTAATTTTCAAAAATTTTATTTGTTTTTTAGTTATTAAAATGCTTACAGCACTTAACTACTAGCTTGATTAGAGAATGAATAAGCTGATTACAATTTATTTAGGGCTCCTGGGCTATCAAATTGTTCCTTTGTGATAATGTGTTAAGACATTTCTAAGGATGAAGTATTTTGTCTCCCTCTTCTCTCCTTTAGTACCACAAGCTGTTGAGATCTATACTGCTGCTGTTCCTAATAGGAGCTGCCATTTCATTACATCTTTATTGTTTGCAGGGCATCATGTTAGCTGCTGTGGAGGAATGTAAAAAAGTATAAGGCATAAACTGTATTTTAGGAACTTTACTGCAGTGAGGAAAGTGATATATACATGTATTAAAAATAACTGACTTTCAAAAAGGGCTGAATTCCTGAATCAAACATCTTATTGTCTGAGCCCAATATTCCTAGCATCATTTGTTTAAGATAAATAGTTTTTCTGGGGTGGGGGTATGCGCTGGGGGTTTCGGATGGAAATGCTATAAAATTGGGTTGTGATGGTTGTTGTACAACTGTAAATGTAATAAAGTTCATTGAGTAATAAAAAAGATAAATAGTTTTGCTAGAAAAAAGTCTTAGGCTGTTGTATATGCTGATGTCAAAAATGGATAGAAGAATTAGAAACTGAAGTTTCTTTTTTTTCCATTTTTTTTATTACTCAAATGAATTTATCACATCTGTAGTTGTATAATGATCATAACAATCTGATTTCACAGGATTTCCATCCCACAGCCCAGGCACATCCCCCCACCCCCCAAACTGTCTTCTCCGGAGACCATAGGTTTTTCAGTGTCTGTGAGTCAGTATCTGTTCTGCAAAGAAGTTCCATCTGTCCTTTTTTCAGATTCCACATGTCAGTGAAAGCATTTGATGTTGGTGTCTCATTGTATGGCTGACTTCACTTAGCATGATAGTTTCTAGGTCCATCCATGTTGCAAAAAATGCTGGTGTTTCGTTCTTTTTAATGGCTGAGCAATATTCCATTGTGTATATGTACCACATCTTCTGGATCCACTCCTCTGTCGATGGACATTTAGGTTGTTTCCATGTCTTGGCTATTGTAAATAGTGCTGCAGTGAACATTGAAGTACATGTGTCTTTGTGGAAACTGAAATTTCTGACTGATGTTTTTTCATCTTATTTGAAAATCTGTATTAGAATTGTCCTGATTCCTTCATTTATATCTTCTAAGAATTTTAAAAAATTATCTGTAAATCTTAAAGTGGCATCACTTTGGCACCTTCAAATGTGATCATTGAAAAGTTGGTTAGTTATTCTAAGTATCTTTTTAGGGTAGATTGACTTAAATCATCATCATTTAGATATTTTCCTATACCAGTATTTTACCTTAATTTATGTATCATTTGGAAAAAAAATCATCGTTAGTGCTATATTTATTGTTAAGTCTGTTATGTATTTTATACTTAAATGGTACACATTTTGATCAGAAGAAGAATTGCCACCCTTCTCTTCCCCTTATTGTAACTTGACTTACATTTGGATATAAGAGAATCTCTAATCAGAATGCTCTAGGGAGTTCCCATTGTGGCTCTCAGCAGGTTAAGAACCTGTAGTCTTCCTGAGGATGCAGTTCTATCCTTGGCCTCTTAAGGACCCAGTGTTGCTGTAAGCTGTGATGTAGGTTGCAGATGCAGCTTGGATCCCAAGTTGCTGTGGTATAGGCCAGCGACTGCAGCTCTGATTGGACCCCTGGCCTGTGAACTTCCATATGCCACAGGTGCAACTGTAGAGAGGGAAAAAAAAAAAAAAAAAAGGAAGAAAAATGGAATGCTCTTGCCTTACATGTTCCTGTTGCTGACTTATCATTCAGATCTCAGCTCTTTTGAAAAATTTTCTCTGAGTTTTTCCCAAACCACGTGATCTGAAGTGGTCCTTGATGCTCTCAGCCTGCTCTGCTATGTCTGTGTTTTAATTCAAAATACTTATCCCTATCATAAAAACTTCCTTCCTCCCTCCTTCCCTCCCTATCTCCCATCCTTCCTCCCCATTCTCCAGTAACATGTAAGCTCCTTGAGAGCAAGGGCTTAGCTGGATTTTCGCTTTTGTTACTTCTAGAGCTTTAAAAATGCACTTAATAAAATTTTATTATTATAGGATGAAACAGATATTCTTTCCCCTAGTAGCTTTATGACTTTCTTGAAAGTTTATTTCACTTCATTATGCCTTGGTTTCTTCCTTTGCAAAGTGGGTGGGAGATGGAAGAGGAAAGAGACTGAATTAGATTATTCCTAAAATCTCTACAATTTAAAGGCTTGCTGTTAGCTTGATGTGAGCTTGAGTTCTGTTCTAATGGTGTTGATGAAGTTGTGCTGAGCTACTTAATTACCTTCTTACTCTGTCCTCTTTTAAAACCAATAGTGTGTATTTGTATTTGTAAGATTACTGACAGCATGGGAGAGTTAACTCTGATTGCAGAATGAAGTTTCTTGGTATATCTAGATTATTAGATTAGATCTGCAATATGATTTGTGTTTTGATGATCAGATTAATTAAGGTAAATTCTGTGGCATATCCAAGTACTAGGTTGAACTGATCTTTCTGGTATTTACTCTAAATATCAGGAAATTTGTTATCTCAACTTTTAAATTAATTTTAATTATGAGAGTTGTGATTTCCATGAAGTGAACCTTGAGGTAATATTCATATAAATAAAATGAAAGTTTACATTAAAAGTAATTTTTGTAGTAATTTCTGGAAGGCAGTGAGAATTGTAGATATAAATTAGTTTTTCATTTGATCCATGTGACCAGAATTTTAGACAATTGGCTGTATTAATCTTCACTTGGAAAAGCTTTATATAATGAACAAAAACATTTGTAAAGGAAATGAGCAGACATTTGAGGAAGTACAACCTATAAGCAACTGTCAGAAGAATGTTAGATCTTCTCAGTAGTCAAGTAAATGATTATTAAAGCAAAATGGAATACTGTTTTATACTTATTTCAAATTTTGAAAATAGTAATATGAAATGCTAGTTAGATTTTACTAAAGGAAGCATATTCGAGTATTAGTAGTGGATTGTAATTTGGTATCTAGAATTGTAAGACTATAACCTTTTCATAAACTGTTGATTGAGTAATTCCACTTCAGAGAATCTCCTAAAGAAATAAGTACAGATAAAAGAAAGGAAAATGTAAAAAAACAGGTTTTCTGCATGAGAATATTCAGAGCAACATTATTTATAGTGGAAGCATAATGGAAGCAACTTAAATTTCCAACAATTGGAGATTTTAAGTTATGATACGTCTATTGGGAGAATCATTATGTAGCATGAAAATAATTACAAGGATTGTGTTAGCATAAGGAGATGCCTTTACATTTAAAGAAGGGTGAATATAACCATTCAAAATATATAATAAAAAGATCAGGAATGCCCTAAAATGGTAATTGTGTTAGCTCAATAGGATTATGGACATTTTTTGTTTTCTAAATTTATGTAACTTTTATAATGAAAAATAATATCAGATTTTGCTAGCTGTGATAATTTTGTTAGTATAAGTAGGGTTGCCAGATTTAGCAAATAAAAATACACACAAAATTTGGGCTGTACTTATACAAAAAATTATTATTTTTCTGAAATTCAACGTTAAACTAAATGTTTGATGTTTTATCTGACAACCCCAAATGTAAAAACATTTTGGTTATAATTGAATATTGTTGAGAAAGGTTGGGACACTCTGCTTCCCAAATAATTTTAACTGTTGTTTTAAATTAGATGTTAAAGTTAACTTTTTTTTTTAAACTGTAGAATTACTTAGCTTAAAAAATTACTCTTGTGGTCTCATTTTTTTTTTTCAGGACTAGTTTTTGAGTGATGCTTTAATGAAATGTGTTTCAGTATTTTAAAGAGCAATTTAAAAATCTTACTGCTTAACAAAAGCATGATGATATTGGATGTTGCCTGTTTATCTTAGATGTGTGTCGCTGGGAAGGTGCTTTCCCTGTAGCTAACTTATTAATATAATGTTTGAGAGGTCAAGGAAATTAGAATAACGAGGGAAGGGGATATGGGATTACAACTGCTTGGCTTTGAAAACTGGAACTTTTAGTAAGATTAATATTTGAAGTGAAAATAAGATATTTGTAAGAGGGTCCAACAGTTTTCTAAATCTTGAAATAGATAATCTTCCCACAGAGTAAGATGTCAGGACTTTTTGGATTGAAAAATATATGAAATTTTGGGGTCCAACTAAAGATAAATCGTATGAAGATGAAGATCAATTTTGTAATCATCATTGATAGAGTGAATGTATTCAATCAAGGCCTTTGAGTTACTAGGCACTGAGTGGACAGATGAGAGATGCTACCTACCTTCATGGGATGCATAGTTTAATGTGGATGTAGGCAGTTACCGTGCTCTGTGCTAAGTGCAATGATGGGGGCCGTTTGAGCTGCAGTGGTGGCTCAGAGGATGTGGGGGATGGTAGCCTTACCCAGAAGAGAGATTCTAATATGAGAAGGAGTAGGAGTTAGCCAGGGAAACTGATGCAGGAAAGTCCACAGTGGCAGAGAAGAACATGGCAAATCTGAAGAATGAAGAAAAGGAAGTTTGGTGTGGATTACACAGCAATGTGTATGAGGGAGGAGGGAGAGCACCTGGTGGCAAATGAGGCCATATGATGTTGGGTCTTACAGATCATTTGAGCAGTTTGGGCTTTATTCTAAGGATAATGCAGCATCAGATTTTGTTCTAGGGAGATTATGTTGGCTTAGGTGTGTAGCATGTGTTTGGAGGGAAGTTTCAGGCTAGAGTCAGGATGACAATTTAGAAAATTACTTCAGTAATCCAGGTAGATGAACTAGGGTGGAAGTAGTGAGGTTGGAGAGGAGTAGACAGAGCTAAGATGTTTTTGTGAGGTAAAATAATTAGGTCTTTGTGATATATTGGATTAGGTGTGAGAGAGGAGTCATCATTCTAGGGCAGCTTTACAAGAGGGATTAAAGGAGGAACAGAGTTTTGGGGGAGAAAATACAAGTTCAGGGTTTTACATCTATGAGGCAAATATCGTAGATGTCTGAAGGCAATTTGATGGATGGTTATAAAACGTGAGAAAGATGTCTGGGTTTGAAACGTGCTAATTGAGACTAGATGAATAGAGTAGGAGAGGCGCAGAATAGAATCCTGAGGAACTCTCTTTTAAGGATGGAAGAGGAACTTATTTTTAAAAATGATTGTTTCTAAAAAATACCCATTTGTATATATTTCTTCTGTTTGTGTTTTTTGTGTTTGTTTTGGTATGTGTCTTTCCTGTATTAGATGGTAAACCCCTTAAGAGCAGGACTGTGTCTCTTGTTTCACCTCTCTGTGCACAGTACTTGGCACATAGGGTATGGTCTACAAATATTCGTGGAATGAATAATTACTGCTTTCTCTGTTACTCCTTTTGTTCCTCATTTGAGTCTTTTAGTTGTGGACTATCATTTCTGAACTCTTCTATTTTAGGAGCAGTTTTTCCTCTTTAAATCAGGGTCAGTATGTTTTCTTTTAACTTTTCATTTTGGAAAATTTCAAACTTAGAAGAAGAGAGAAAATAGATTACTTAATATCTATGTAACAATCTAAACTAAACAATTATATTTTCCATCTTTGCTTCATGTCTTTTTTTTTCAGATTACAGAAATTGATTTATTTTTATCACTAAATAGTTGATATATCTCTCGAAAGTAAGAACATTTTCTTTTTTTGCTTTTTAGGCCCGCGCGGCTTATGGAGATTCCCAGGCTAGGGGTCGAACTGGAGCTACAGCTGCCGGCCTACACCACAGCCACAGCAACGTCAGATCTGAGCTGTGTCTGCGACCTACACCACAGTTCACCGCAACGCCGGATCCTTAACCCACTGAGCAAGGCCCAGGGGTCAAAACTGCAACCTCATGGTTCCTAGTCGGATTCGTTTCCAGTGTGCCACAACGGGAACTCCAAGAACATTTTCTTACATAACCATATTCACATTCTCACACCTAAATAAATTAACAATTTCTTAATATCATCAAAAACTCAGCCCATATTAAAATTTCGCCACTTATACCCAAAATGTCTTTGAGTTTACTACGGTTGCCATAACAAAATACCACACACTGAATGGCTTAAAAGACAGAGATTTATACTCTCACATTTCTGGAGACTGTAAGTTCAAGATCAAGGTGTTGGCATGCTTTATTTCTCTTGAGGGTCTCTCCTCGGCCTGCAGATGGCTGCCTTCTCTCCGTGTCCTCACATGGTCTTCCCTCTGTGTGTGCACATTCCTGGGATCTCTGGGTGTCCAGATTTCCTTCTGAGAAGGACACCAGTTAGATTGGATTAGGGCCCAAACCCTAATAGCCTCATTTTAACTTACCTTCCTAAAGGCCCTACCTCTGAGTATTATCACATTCTAAGGTACTGGGAGTTGGGGCTTCAACATATGAATTTTGGGGGGAAGAGGGCACAATTCAGCCCATAAAAATGTGTTTTATACTGCTGGTTTGTTCAAAGGAAGATTTAATCAAGGACTATGCAACTGCATATAGTTGTCAATTTTTTATGCCCATTTTAATCTACATATATCTCCCACTTTTTACTTTTTCTTTTCATGACTGTTGAGACACCTGGCCAGTTGTCCTGTAAAGGACGTTTTGAATTTGTCTCATTTATTTCATTGCTTTCTCTTTCCTGTAAGCTGAAAGCTAGATCTAAAAGTTTGTTTCAATTAAAACATTTTGGGCAGCAGTATTTTTAGTTGGTGCTGTGTGTATCATAATGCATTGTGTCTGGAGGCACATATCTCATTGTCCTGCTCTTAGTAATGCTGAGATTGATCGCTGGGTAAAATAGTGACAGAATCTAATCATTTTATTATGACGTTTTTTTTTCCTTTATCACCAACAAGTTATCTGTGGTACAGTACTTTAAGCATCGTATAGTTTTGATAATTGCTGTTTAGGGTAATGTGGTTGCCTGAATGCCATCAATAAGGTTTGTTGGGAATAGTGAATATTTCTCACTTTTGGCTTTTTAGCATTAGAACCTCTTTCCTGGATTTGGCAATTTCCCCCAATTTATGAGTTAGAGCCTTTTCACTAGAAAGACTGAAAATATTAGATTCTTTATTCCAACCCCCTTTTCATCTAGGGCATTGCTGTGTACCTGGGTTCCATCAGGCAAATTACTTACCTCCAGTTTTGGACTGGAAGCTAATAATATAAAGATGGCACTAGACAGTATCTGTTCTGGTGAGGGATTGTAGCAGTAGCCATAATCTCATTTAGTTTATTAGTTTAAGAAGCAGCAGGGCAGTGGCTCTAAGTGTGGGACCCACCCAGTGTCTGGACTGTTGGTAGTGTGAGCTGTGCAAGCCGTAATGTCTGTGCCAGCAGCAGTGGTGTCATCACTGGAAAGGTTGAGGCATGCGTTTGGGCATGGTCTTGGCTGTGTGGCCTTTTATAAGTGTGGTCCTTGCTTTTCTGGAGATAACCTTTTTAATAAATTCTGTTTCTGCTTAGGTAGCTATAATTTCTTTTCCTTCTTAATAACTTAGAACTCTGGGAGAAATACTTTGAAGGGATAATTTAGATCAGAAGTTGGACCCAGTGTCACCTCAGGTCCTCTTTAAATCTGCAGTTATATTTGTCCACTCATTCTTAGTCTTTAAAAATCATATTTTATTTATATTTTTGTTTCTCGTTTTTTGAGATATAGTTTATCATTAGCCGTTAAGTTTTAGAAGTATTCATTGCAAAAGTGTTCATTTTATGCCCACTGTGAGCTGAGCTGGAAATACAAGATGAATAATAATCTGCCCTCAAGGAAGATAAATCAGATAGAGATGTTTTAGTCTTGAGAGAAGTTCAGATAAAGTGCATTGGCAATTCAAGTAGGAAGAAATCATTTGCAGTAGGAGGGGTAGGAAGTGATAAAAGAGGTTCGATTTGAGCTGGTTTTTTTTTTTTTTTTTTTTTGAAGACTTGGTAGTGTCTACAATAGCCAGATGAAAGAGGAAGGGGCCTTTAGGTAAAGGGAATAGCATGCATGACCAAAGGTAAGATGTTGGATATGTATATGAGGATATTTAGTCTATTAGAAATTAAAATGGGTAAGTTAGAATACTTATTTATTCATTAAAAATGGTGGTTAATAAATCCCTTGCTTGTTATCATAAATGACTTTTTTAATGAAAAGTATTTCTAAAACAAAACAATTTAATGAGAAGACAACATAGTTTTACATTTTGCAACTCCCTTTAATGTCGGTCTTAGATTCTCATATCTGCTACTGCATTCACTCTACTGTTGTATGTTGTTTGGGATGAAGTATTTGATGAGAAGCTGGCCATTTTCCTTTACCTTTAAACACCACTTGCCTGGGGATGGGAGAAACTGAAAGTGTAGATGTTTGAAGGTCTTCCAGTGCATATTGTTTATCCAGAATTAATAAGGTAGATAGTGAAGATTTTGTGGGTGAGGTGAGATTCAAGATGAAGCTTGTAGACATTAGATAAACAGGTGGCAGTAGAAAGGCTTTATTGTTGGGGCCAAATAGTATAAATAAAGTTGTGGCAAATGGCATTTCTCAAGATCAAAAGATTGAAACAGTAGCCTTGAATTCAGGAGGGAGAACAAATTTAAAATGATCACTGTGTACTGGGATCTGGTAAAATCTAGAGGATAATATAAAGACCATGGTTCAACTGATTGGCTGATAATGTTGGGGAGTAATAGCAGTTCATCATTTATTGAGCTCTTTTTATGTGTCATTTCCTAATTTACACTAAATGTATTCATTCATTTAATCTGCAAATAACTCTAGAAAGTTGGTGTTATTATCATCATTTTATACATGAGAAACCTGAGGCACAGAGAAATTATGTTACTCACCTGAGATCACACTTTCAGAAAGTTGCAGACTTGGGATTTAAACTCAGGCTGTTGGGTTCCAAGGCCTATGCTTTTATGGAGCACATTAAATTGCCTATTAATTATTAAGAAATAAGATTATAGAAGGAGGATGGTATTAGCTTATGAAGGAATCTTAAAACAGAAATTTGAACTTGATACAGTAGGTTCTCAATAAATGTTTGATTTTTTTTCGGTTGAATTGATTTGAGAAGTTATAAAATATTTATTGAGTGCCAGTATGTGTCAGCCATTGCGGCAGGGATATGAGGATGAATGTGGCAAAGTCTGCTAGTTGTCCCTCACAGCTGCCTTTCCTTTCTTCTGAAGTATAGCATTCTAAGGTGAGCACATAGTCATCCATAATAAAGACTATATCTCCCAGCCTTTCTTTCTTTTTTTTAAAGATTTTTTTATTAAAGTATAGTTGATTTTCAGTGTTTGTTCAATTTCTGCTGTACAGCAAAGTGACCCAGTCATACATATATATATATGTATATATACATTCTTTTTTTTTTCAATACTATCTTCCATCATGTTGTAACCCAAGAGATTGGACATGATTCCCTGTGCTGTACAGTAGGACCCCATTGCTTACCCATTCTAGATGTAATAGTTCGCATCTACAAACCCCAAACTTCCCGTCCATCCCACTCCTGGGTATATATCTGGACAAAACTTTCATTCAAAAAGGTACATGCACCCCTATGTTCACCCCAGCCTTTCTTGAAAGCTAGAGTGGCCGTATAACTAAGTTCAGGCCCCAGAGATGTAAGTGCAAGTATCGTGGTGACTTGTTGGGACTTGGTTTAAGTGATAGATTTTTTATGTCCTTTTTCTTCTGTTTTTCTTTTTTTCTTTTGATTTGGTCCTTTCCTCAGTCTTACTGCCTGTAAAATACCAAAGGAAAAGGTGTTAAAAGGAAGAGAATAGAATCTTTTTGAATGGAAATTCTTAGAAGGAATTACATAGAAGTTGGCTGCAATGGCAGAACATGAAGGGGAAAACTATTGGTCATAGGAATTAAAATTTGGTTTGGGCAGTAAGAATACTAAAAATGTGTGGAAAACTATTAGATTAGTAGTGCTCAGTTAGTAAGTTTGAATCTGTTGATCCTGGAGCAGCAGACACCCCTACTCCCAACCTGGCATTCTCAGGAAATTCAAACTCTTTAAGGATGCTTGGCCAGAAAGGGTCATGATTATCTGTCTATTCATTTGAAATATAAACAGTCTTTGGGAAGAAGTGGCAACATGGCTTTCAAGCCCAGTTTTATCTTCTTGCTTTAACCCCACGATGCTATTTTTTAAAATTTGTTTAAAATTTTTGAATAAATGATTTTTCAAGAACTTTTAGTATTATAGAAAAATTGAGCAGAAAGTACAGTTTCCATATACCGCCCCCCCCCCATGCACAGCCTCCCGGCTATCAATACCAGGCATCAAAGTGCACATTTGTTGAAACCGATGAGCCTACATTGACACATCATATTCACCAAAGTCCAAAGTGTACATTGGAATACACTCTTAGTTTTGTGCATTTTATGAGTTTGGGTATATAACAACGTGTATCTACCACTATAGTATCATACAAAATAGTTTTACTTGGAGTTCCCATTGTGGCACAGGAGAAACAAATCCAACTAGGAACCATGAGGTTGCGGGTTTGATCCCTTGCCTTGCTCAGTGGGTTAAGGATCTGGCGTTACCATGACCTGTGGTGTAGGTTGCAGATGTGGCTCAGATCTCGTGTTGCTGTAGCTGTGGTGTAGGCTGGAAGCTGTAGCTCTGATTGGATTCCTAGCCCTGGTACCTCCATATGCTGCGGTGCGTACAGCCCTAAAAAGTAAAAAAAGAGACAACCCCCCAAAAAAAACCCAAAATAGTTTTACTGCCCTAAAAATCCTCTTTGCTTTGCCTTTTTATCCCTCCCTACCTCCTGACCTCTGCTAACCAATGATCTTTCTTTTCCCTCCATAATTTTGCACTTTCTTAGAATGTTATACTGTTGGAGTCGTACATTACGTGGTATTTTCAGATTGGCTTCCTTCTCTAGTATTAAGAACTTAAACTACTTCTGTGTTTTTTTGTGTCTTCATAATTCATTTCTTTTTAGCACTGAATAATATTCCATTGTCTGGATTATTTATTATTTGTTTATCCATTCACCTACTGAAGGACATCTTGGTTGCTTTCATGTTTCAGCGATTAGGAATAAAGCTATTGTAAACATACATGTGCAGGTTTTGTGTGGGCATAATTTTGCAGCTCCTTTGAGTAAGTACCAAAGAGTGTGATTGCTGGATCGTACGTTAAGAGTACGTTTAGCTTTGTGAGACACTACCAAATTGTCTTCCAAAGGGACTATATCATTTTGGATTTCTGCCAGAAATGGCTGCGAATCTGTGTTGCTCCACATTCTTGTCAGCATTTGGTCTTGTCAGTATTCTGGATTTTAGTCATTCTGATAGGTATGAAGTAAACCTCACTGTTTTAACTTGCATGACCCTGGTGACTTGTGATGTGGAACATCTTTTCATATACTTACCTGCTATCTGTGTATCTTCTTTGGTGAGGTATCTATTCAGATCTTTTGCCCATTTAAAAAATCAGGCTGTACATTTTCCTATTATGCTATTATTTTGATACCTTTTTCTTTTTTTTCCTCCTATAGATAATGTGAGAGACATTGTGTCCTAGTGATTAAAAATATTTAAGTCCCTTAGAATCAGGATGACTGTTACAGAATCCCGTCTTCATTATTTAATAGCTGTGTGACTTTGTGAAAGTTACATAAACTCTTAGTGCCTCGGATTCTTTCTTGGTAAAAGAGAGGTTAATAATATGATAGTTAGTGAATTGATACATATAAAGGGCTTGGAGTAGGGCCTGACCTGTAGTAAGTACTTAAAAAAGGTTAGTGCATAGTATTTATTATTCTGTCATTTCGTGTAGTTATCATCAGTTGCTGCTCTTTACTACATTCCCTCTAGAAAGCTTCTTCTAAACTTATTCACACTAATTTATTTATGATTTTTAGGATACTTATATTTTCAGTCTTTATTGAATTTTAAAAAATCACATTGAGAGAGTTCCCATCATGGCTCAGCGGTAATGAACCCAACTAGTATCCTTGAAGACACGGGTTTGATCCCTGGCCTTGCTCAGTGGGTTAAGGATCTGGCATTGCCCTGAGCCGTGGCATAGGTTGCAGATGTGACTTGGATCTGGCATTGCTGTGGCTGTGGTATAGGCCAGAAGCTGTAGTTCTGATTCCACCCCAGCCTGGGAACTTCCATATACTGTGGGTGAGGCCCTAAAAAGACCAAAAAACCACATTGGAAGAGAAGAGGTAAAATTGTCACTATATGCAGATGACATGATACTATATATAGAAAACCCTAAGGACTCAACCCAAAAACTACTCAAACTGATCAAGAAATTCATCATAGTAGCAGGATATAAGATTAACATTGAGAAATCAGTCCATTTCTGTATACTAACAATGAAATATTAGAAAAGGAATACAAAAATACAATACCTTTTAAAATTGCACCCCAAAAAATCAAGTACCTGGGAATAAACCTGACCAAGGAGGTGAAAGACTTATATGATGAAAACTATAAAACATTAATCAAGGAAATTAAAGAGGATTCAAACAAATGGAAAGATAGTCCATGCTCCTGGGTTGGAAAAATTAATATTGTAAAAATGGCCATACTACTGAAAGCAATCTACAGATTCAATGTAGTCCCTATCAAATTGCCCATGACATTTCATGACAGTTTTCACAGAACTAGAACAAACAATCCAAAAATTTATATGGAACCACAAAAGACCCAGAATTGCCAAAGCAATCCTGAGGAACAAAAACCAAGCAGGAGGCATAACTCTCCCAAACCTCAGGCAATATTACAGAGCCATAGTCATCAAGACAGTGTGGTACTGGTACCAAAACAGACATACAGACCAATGGAACAGAATAGAGAACCCAGAAATAAACACAGACACCTACAGTCAATTAATCTTCAACAAAGGAGGCAAGAATATAAAATGGGAAAAAGACAGTCTTTTCAGTAAGTGGTGCTGGGAAAACTGGACGGCCACATGTAAATCAATGAAACTGGAACGCACCCTCACACCATGCACAAAATATAACTCAAAATGCCTTGAAGACTTAAATGTAAGACAAGACACCATCAAACTCCTAGAAGAAAACATAGGCAAAACATTCTCTGATTATCAACCTTACAAATGTTTCTCAGGTCACTCTCCCAAAGCAACAGAAATAAAAGCAAAAAGAAACCAATGGGACCTAATCAAACTGACAAGCTTTTGCACAGCAAAGGAACCCCCAAAGAAAACAAAAAGATAACTTATAGAATGGGAGAAATTAGCTTCAAATGATGCAGCTGACAAGGCCTTAATCTCTAAGATATACAAACAACTTATACAGCTCAGTACCAAAAAAGCCAACAGCTGAATTGAAAAATGGGCAAAAGACCCCACAGACATTTCTCCAAAGGAGATATACAGATGTCCAAGAAACACATGAAAAAATGCTCAACATCCCTGAGTATTAGAGAAATGCAAATCAAAACTACCGTGAGATACCACCTCACACCAGTCAGAGTGGCCATCATTAATAAGTCCACAAATAATAAATGCTGGAGAGGGTGTGGAGAAAAGGGAACCCTCCTGCACTGTTGGTAGGAATGTAAATTGGTACAACCACTGTGGAAAACAGTATTGAGGTTCCTCAGAAAACTAAATATAGAACTACCATATGACCCAGCAGTCCCACTCTTTGGCATATATCCAGACACAACTTTCCTTGAAAAAGAAACATACACCTGCATGTTCATAGCAGCGCTATTCACAATAGCCAAGACCTGGAAACAACCTAAATGTCCATTAACAGATGATTGGATTAGGAAGATGTGATATATGTATACACAATACTACTCAGACATAAAAAAATAAAATAATGCCATGTGCAGCAACATGGATGGAATGAGAGAGACTCTCATACTAAGTGAAGTAAATCAGAAAGAGAAAGACAAATACCATATGATTTCACTTATATCTGGAATCTAATACAGGGCACAAATGAACCTTTCCACAGAAAAGAAAATCATGAACATGGAGAACAGACTTGTGGTTGCCAAGAGGGAGTGGGAGGGAGTGGGATGGACTAGGAACTTGGGGTTAATAGATGCAAACTATTGCCTTTGGAATGGATAAGCAATGGGATTCTGCTGTATAGAACTGGGAACTATGTGTAGTCACTTGTGATGGAGCATGATAATGTAAGTAAAAAGAATGTATACATGTATGTGTGACTGGGTCACTTTGGTGTGCAGCAGAAAACTGACAGAACACTGTAAATCAGCTCTAATGGAAAAATAAACATCATTATAAAAAAATAAAAAGACCAAACAAAATCACATTGATCCCACATAAACATATTCTTTTGGTAAGATATTCAGTACATGGGTATATGTAGTAAAAATGGAAGTTCCCGTGCATATAACATTCCTTCCACCTACTTCCTCTTCTCTTTCTGGGTGTTAAGTACTGTTAACAGTAGGTTGAGCTTGAGTAGATTGGCCTGAGACGTTCCATATTAAAAATATTTTAAAATCTGAAGTCTTTTGGCAACTGTTCTTATCTGGAGTCTCTTGTAGCAGAGATGCTTCATGAAGCTCTGCTGTGTTAATCTCTTGTACTCCTCTCAGGACTTCTTTGTAGGAAACATTCCCAGACTAACACCTACTGCTTTTTATTGATTTCTTCCATTTGTGGTAGTCAAGGTATTTCATTTTTAATTTCGGCACTTGTTTGCTGAGAATGTCCACCTTAATTAAGAAATGCTCATCCTAAGTGGTATGGAAGGTGATACCACAGGTCATTCAAGGTTGGGGTGGAATTGTGGCCAACCTTCCCTGCTTATAGTGACATTTGCTCTACAGGGCAATAGTTCTTTGTAGGCACCATTGAAATGTGATTGTAGGGCTAGAAGGAATGAGGGGGGATCTGTCATTGGTTTCTTCCCATCTCCTGTTTCTGATGACAGGACCTGGGAAATGTAAGGAGACCTGGAGATACCTTATAGTCTTTCTGATCTAACTTCATAGCCTACTGGATAGGTACTGTTAAATATCTCAATTGAGATGCAGAGAACTGTATGCTGCTTGCTTTGGGAATTATAAAGCTAAAGTACATTGAAGAATAATTTAAAACGATTTCTTTTAGGTTTTGCTTATAATTGAAATGATTTTTTGGCTTTATTTAAAGAAATGTAAAATTATATATTCAAATAAGTATTTCTTAAAAATTTCCACCTTTATTTTAAATCCTCGGTAGTATGTAATCATTGCAATGTATTTAAAAGATGAGTAAAAATAAAAAGGTGAAATCTACTTCTCATACATTGTTTACTAAATACAGACATTGAAGAAGAAATAAACTTAAAATAGACTTAGTGTATTTTGGATATCTTTCTGTGACAGTTCTATGGTAGCAAAATACCACGTAATTTATTTAACTGTTTCCTTATTGTTAAATGTTTAGATCCACCCCTCCCCACGCCCCAAAGCAAATCTAATATGTGTCGTCTTGTAATTGTATTTTCACGTACTGATGGCTATTTATCTGGGGCAGATTTTTTTGGATGGATCACTGGATCATTGCGTACCTTTACTTTAAAGTTTGGTTAAAATTAAAAAAAAATTTAATATGGTTATATGTCAATTTTTTGGGGGGGCCTCTAATGGTCTAACTCAATTTGGTAGAGATGAAAGATGTTTCATTGAACAGTGGAAGATGTTTATCAAATAGAATATTGTAGGTAGAAACTCCCAAGGAAATGTCTACATAGTTGAATTTCAGGTAGGTGAAAATGTAAGGATAGTTAATCTGTCAAAATAATGGCTTATACTCACTTTTTCATTTTCATTAAAAATTAAGTGGAAATAATTTCTGAAAGACTCAGTGACATTTTGGCAAGCAGTTACATCATTTTAAACTGCTTTCTAGAGAGAAATATAATAATTGTAGTCAGTGTTTTGATTTAAAAAATAATGAATGCATATGTTAAAATTTAAACAGTTTCAGAGTGTCTTTATTTTCTGCATAGTGCTCTACTCCCATCCCACTGCAGCCTGCAGAAGAGCTACTCAGCTTAATTAGAGGATAATTTCCTAATTTGTCATTAATATCCATGTACTTTTTTTTGAAAAAAATTGAGGTATAGTTGATTTACATTATTAAATACATTATATGTTTCAGATGTACAATATAGTGATTCATAAATTTTAAAGTTTCTATTCCATTTGTAATTATGAAATATTGACTATATTCCCTGTGTTCCCTCATGAGAGAGAGGTTAATTGTAGACAGACAAGTTAAGAGTGCTATTTCCTATTTTTCCCCTTCCAGCATGAAAAAAATCATTTGAACTTGTCACATGTACCAAAAGATTTCTTATGCTGTTGCCAGCAAGCACTTAATGACTAGGGGGAATTCAAATGATATGTTTTATGTAACTGTAACCAATAAAAAATTTTCTAAAAGCTTGAAAAAAAAAAACTTCAGTGTAGTATATCCTTGTGCCTTATTTTCTACACAGTAGTTTGTACTTCTTAATCCCCTACCCCTGTGTTGCCCCTCTTTCATTCCCTTCCCCCATTAGTTTGTTCCCTGTATCTATGAGTTGGGTTTTTGTGTTTTTGTGTGTGCGTTTTTGGTATATTCACTAGTTTGTTTTATTCTTTAGTTGCACATATCAATTATATCATACAGTGTTTGTCTTATTTCACTCACCATAATGCCCTTCAAGTCCATCCGTGTTGGCTGCAAATGGTAAAATTTCATTTTCAAAAAAATTTTTTGGAGTTCCTGTCATGGCGCAGCAGAAACTAATCTGACTAGGAACCATGAGGTTTTGGGTATGATCCCTGGTCTCATTCAGTTGGTTAAGGATCCAGCATTGTCATGAACTGTAGTGTAGGTTGAAGACTGGTTTGGACCTGATGTTGCTTTGGCTGTAGTGTAGGCCGGCAGCTGTAGCTCTGATTCAGCCCCTAGCCTGGGAACCTCCAATGCCACGGGTGTGGCCCTAAAAAGAAAAAAAGAAAAAATTTTTTGTTGTTATGGCTGAGTAGTATTCCTCTGTGTGTGTGTTAAGTGTATAACACACTTTCTTTAGTCATTTATCTATTGATGGGCACCTAGGTTGTTTCCGTATCTTGGCAATTGTAAATAATGCTGCTGTGAACATTGGAGTGCGTGTATCTTTTTGAATTGGTGGGTTTTTTTTTTCAGACATATACCCAGTGGTGGGATCACTGGGTCATTTGGTAGTTCTGTTTTTTGTTTGTTTGTTTAGATTTTTTTTTATTTTAAAAAAATCTTTATTGGTGTATAATTGATTTTCAATATTGTATTAGCTTCTGGTCATTCTATTTTTAATTTTTGAGGAACCGCTATACTGTTTTCCACAGTGGCTGCACCATTTTACAGTCCCCCCAACAATATACAAGGGTTCCCTTTTCTCTACATCATTGCCAATGTTTGTTGTTTGTGGTCTTTTTGCATACCCATGTACTTTTTTTTTTTTTTTTGTCTTTTTCCATCTCTTGGGCCGCTCCTGCGGCATATGGAGGTTCCCAGGCTAGGGGTCTAATCGGAGCTGTGGCCACCAGCCTACGCCAGAGCCACAGCAACGCAGGATCCGAGCCGTGTCTGCAACCTACACCACAGCTCACGGCAACGCCGGATGGTTAACCCACTGAGCAAGGGCAGGGACCGAACCCGCAACCTCATGGTTCCTAGTGGGATTCGTTAACCACTGCGCCACGACGGGAACTCCCCCCATGTACTTTTATTCTCCTTTGTATTTGACCATTTTACTGCTCAACTGTATCTCTGCTAGTGTGGGTATATAAAGCAAAAGGAAAGAGTGTGATAATGTCTGGTAGATGATGGGTTAATTGAAAAAGTTGTTTAAAGTAGGGAATCATGAAAACCTAATACAAATATACCTTTTAAAATGTTAACTTGAAATCCTTGTGTACCTTTATTTATGAAGCTTTTGATTTAAGGCCAAGGCTTTTCTGGTATTCTGTATATTGGTCTTTCTTGCATATACCTCACCTATAATGCTTAATTTTAGATTTTTTAGTGCACTTAGAATAAAACCTTAAGTCTTTAAATATGGTACAAAACTTGGTATAATCTTGCACTTTGCCAATTTCTAAGAAATCTACTTTTCCTCTGGTTTTCTATAATAAAGTTATGCTGACTTTTTATTTTCTGAAACTTGCCTTAGGGTTTTTCCACATGCTGGTCTCATAACCTGAAATGATCTTTCCTTCAAATGTTTGAATGGAGAATCATATTTCAAATGTCCTGTTCTTAGAGAGGCATCCATAACATTCCCTTACTGTTCCAGCCTAAAGCCGGATATTCCCCCAACCCCATATCACCTTGTTTTCCTTAATTCTGCTTGTCACATTACATAAATATATATTTTTATGTTTATTTGTTGAATTTCTGCCTTTTCAAAAGACCAAAGGCAGCATGAAGGCGTGGGCCATATCTCTTAGGTTTACTTTGGTATAATAACCTGTGTTTAGAGTAGTGTCTAGATATAATAAGAAGCTTAAATATTTATTTTCTTAATCAAATGTTTATTAATTGCGTATGAGTCAGGTTCTTTGGGGGCGTTAATTAATGAAATGCCACTTAGTCACCATATTGGTTGACTATAGTACATTTTAATTTTATTTATTTATTTATTTTGGATTTTAGGGCCTCACCCATGGCATGTGGAAGTTCCCAGGCTAGGGGTTGAATTGGAGCTATAGCTGCCAGTCTGCACCACAGCCCTAGCAACTCAGGATCCAAGCCGCATCTGTGACCTCACTGAGTGAGGCCAGGGATAGAACCTGCATCCTAATGGATACTAGTCAAATTCATTTCTGCTGAGCCACTACAGGAATTTCCTGTAGTACATTTTTAAATGGAAATGTGTACATTCAAGTATACATCATATTTAATAAGATAATAGGACATTAAAATTTCTCAGATGATAATATTAGAATATTAAAATTTTATACTAAAATGAATAGAACCCTTTTTAAAACATGGGAGAAAATGTTGCTTATCCTTTAACAAGTAGTCATTCATTCATTTTTTTCATTGACACTATCTTGAGAATTCTGATCATTTTGTGTAAAGCTTTGAAAAGCTAGGAAATAGGCATTATAGCCTTTTTTCCTCCTAAAGTAATTAAGGTTTTCTTTGTGACTATGCATAGTGTAGTTATACTTGCCCTCTGGAGAACCAAATAGGTTTAAAGTATAGAACTAAAAGTAGATCATAGGTAATTAAAGCTAAACTAATATGCTGCAACTCTGATTTGTTATATCTTAAGATCTGTTGCCCTTAATAAGATATACTGGGATAAACAGAATGGCAGGCATCATTTGTAAAGGTTTTCCATTTTAATCGTAGTTTTGTTTTTGCATGATCAGAAATTCTGATTTGAAAGGGTGTACTTTATATAAGAGAAATGTGTACAGTAAGTATTCAGCTTTTGTCTTTATATTCAGTCTAGAGAATGAGATTTCTTGCCTGTGGGTGAGTGAATTTGCCTTTCAAATCCCATTATAGTTGTAAAGTGGATTTGGGTTTGGTATTTGGATGGGTTGACTAATGTAATTAACATATTAAAAGTTCTCTGTTTTGACATGATCTTGCTAGATGGAAATTACTTTGGTCTTTGGAATGTGTAAGTTTAAGCTATTCATTCATTCATTTATTCAGTTAGTGTGATATTGTCAGGTGGCTTACTATGTTTTTGATACTTTCCAAGGAGCTGGAAATAAGAGATGAATAGATATATAGTTGCTGCACAGGAGGAATTATTTGTAATTGAAGTAATAGACACATAAATAATTAATGTGATATAGATGCTAAAGTAGGAATATAAATTAATGCAAAATGTTGTAGTAGCACTGTAGAGGGAGTGATCTAGTCTTTTTGTAAGGTTTGGAGAAAGTTTTCAGATTTGTTAACCAGATAAATTCAAATGTTGGTATTTTAATCTCTCAAATTTGTGTAAACTAGGGCTTCTTAAGAACCTCAAAGACAGGGTAGGATGACCCATTGGAAGTTCTGAATATATGTCATAGCAGCTTGAAAATTTCTTAAATCCTCTGTTTTATCTTGAGTTCATGTTAATGTTGCATTCTGTTGCATACTGATTATATAAATATGTAATATTTTATGACCAAAAAGAAAAAAAAATTCCTGTTGGTCTGTTAATTTTGGAAAAGTAGGGTGAATGAGGAGAGCTGAGACTATGATTGAAGTTAAGATTCACCTTCATTGTTTTAGTGTAACTCCAGCATGTTTGTGCCTGGGGTGTATGAATATGGGGTATGTGTGGTGTGTGTGTGTCAGAGAGAGAAAAAAAAGCAGATTGGTCAGTCAGATCTTGGAATATTGCATTCTTCTTCCTCCTTTTCCTCCCATGTTCCTATAGCTTTCTTTCTTCTTGGCTTTACTCTGGTCTTATAATCGCTTGGTTTGCCATGATTATTGTGCTTACTACTTTATAGGTCTTTATCAGCCAGTAAATAGAGAACAAAACTAGAAGATGCTTGGGGCATAACTAAGGAAGTTTCTAGAATAACAGAGAAAAGCCAAGTCAGGAGCACTCAGTATACAAGGAAAGGATCAGATTTGGCTCATCAAAGTAAACAAAAGTTTAAGAAGGCACTTACATTAATGGAAGGATAGATGGGGCCAGAATATAAAGTTAAGGAGGAGTAGGATGTAGGACTGAGTACATCGGTAGAGTCCAGTTTCATAGCAGGATCAAAGCTGGTGGTGTTAGTTTTGTTTCAAAGTGGTCAGAGTATTAGGCCAAATGGTCTAAAGATTTTCATCAGTTGAATAAGTGCATACTCAAAAATAGATTATCTCTGAAATGTTGTAGTTATACATCAAAAAGAATTATGTTACTGGCTTATTTTATAAGTAATACTGGTCCCTGTGGTTCTCTTGATGTTGTCAGTGTGTTTCATTAATAACAAGTGCTTGATCTCTAACCTCTTCTCTTTATCTAACTGGGCTGCACTTGTCAGTTGGAGTTTCAGGAGGCTCTAATGAAGTCAGACCAGTCCACCTTTCCAGGTTCTTAACTAATTGAGAACAGACACAAGAAGCCAAATACTAGTACTAGTTTGGGTTAGGAAATGTGGTGAGGATTCTGATATTGCAGTCTTCCTAGCAAGAAGTGAAAACCTCACACAGAAGTAAGAGAACAGAAGTGGTTCCCCTCCTCCCCCAGTGCAGTGAATCATGACACCTGCTACAGTCCCTTCGGGTGGAAAGTGGTCAGGGAACTAGGCAGGTGTGTTTTAAAGCGTTTAACCTCGTCCTTTCCCTGACCACCACCACTGGTACCCGACCTGTGGGCAGTCCTTATAGGAGACACACTGCTACAGCGTGAGATTGATTTGTTTGCTCCAAATCTGGACTCTATATTTAATCAGTTGTATTAACTAGAACATTATTTACTAAATATATGTTGATTGGCCTCTTGCTGTACATTCTTTTACTTAGATTAAGGGAGATACTAAAGTACTTCATTAAGGTTTGGATATGTATTACCAAGTGAAATAAGTCAGACAGAGAAAGACAAATATAAGAGATCACTAAGATATGGAATCTAATAAAAAATGATACACGAGAACTTACAAAACAGAAACAGACTCAAAGATTTCGAAACCAAATTTACTGTTACCAAAGGGAAAACATTGGGGGGAGGGATAAATTGGAAGGTTGGGATTGGCATTATACATACTGATATATATGGAATGAATGAGTAACAAGGACCTGCTGTATAGCACAGGGAAATAATACTCTGTGGTAATCTATGTGGGAAAAGAATTTGAAAAGGAGTGGCTATGTATATGTATAACTGATTCACTTTCCTGTACACCTGAAACTAGCACAACATTGTAAGTCAACTATACTCCAATAAATTTTTTAAAAAAACTTAAAAAAAGATTTGAATGTGTGTAACAGGATAAAGAGTCCCTTTATCTATGGAATGAAAGTTAAAACATAGGTTTAACTTTCTAATATAGGTTTAATGTTAGAAATTGTAACAAACGCTGGGATTCCTGACATTGAATTATGTTGTTCTTTGGGTAAAGAAGTCTGAAACTCTTCTCAGACCAGTTGCTATTTACTGATTTGATTTTAAAATGTATGTGAAGAAAGCCATTTAACACATGGCTTTGCTAAGTTTCGTATATTAACTGCATTAAACCTTTCCCTCCCTCCTTCCCTCTCTTCCTTTCCCTCTCTCACTCCCTCTCTTTCACTGGTCAAGACATTTTATTTAAGGAAAGCATTTTGCCAAAGTTACCCTACATTATGAAGTATGCTAATCCAAAATTTTGGCATTTGAAAAGTTGACAGTACTTCATAATAGAACTGAACTCAAAGGACAGCAGTTCCCACAGGGGATTTCTAAGTGTTACTGGCTATAAGCCAGAAAGGGAAGAGATGGATACTAGAAGTTACTATTTGGGTTGTGGGAAAAATGCCTTTAACTGCATTTAGATGATGGCATTTTCTTAGAAGCCAGCCGTGGTCTACTGTGATGCTCTTGGATATCGTTACTGACCGCCTTGCTCCCTGGTCACTCCTTTTCTTACTGTTAGGACACAGATGAACCTTCTACAAAATGTGGAAATAGGAGTTCCTGTCGTGGCGCAGTGGTTAACGAATCCGACTAGGAACCATGAGGTTGCGGGTTCGGTCCCTGCCCTTGCTCAGTGGGTTAACCATCCGGCGTTGCCGTGAGCTGTGGTGTAGGCTGCAGACGCGGCTCGGATCCCGCGTTGCTGTGGCTCTGGCGTAGGCCGGTGGCTACAGCTCCGATTCAACCCCTAGCCTGGGAACCTCCATATGCCGTGGGAGCGGCCCAAGAAATAGCAAAAAAAAAAAAAAAATGTGGAAATACATCTCTTTGTGACCTGGAGTTTGGAACACTATTGTAGTTTTGTGAAGCAAGAGGATGTTGAGAACTTTTTTTTTTTTCTCCCAAAGGTTACTAGGTAGCTATCCCTAAAACATAGTATATTGGAATTTACTTCAGATGTAGTATTTGAGTTTTACTTCTGGATATATCAAATATGAGTTTCATTTCTGTGTTTCTCCAACTGTTTACTTTCATCATTCTCTTGATAGAACACATTGAAATATGTTCTTGACACAGAAGTTTCACGTATTTTGAAAAGACAATGACAAGTTGTAAAAGGCCCTATTTTTTCATTTTTAAACATTCGTCTTCTGGCTTGTCATAACATCAGGTGTTATTGAAGTTGTGTGCTAGGGCTATTATGAAAGACTAATGATATTTAGCATATTAGGTACAAATTACTTAAATGACACACATAAGTAAGAAATGAAGTCAGGGACAGAGAATTTAAGGTGCTGAAATGGGCTTTGACTAGTAGGAGGAAGGTTATTTGCTGATTTGGGAAAAAAAAAAGTGAAGTTCACAGGCAAAATTAACTACTCTGGTTTCCTTGTTGATTTTTCTTTTTTAATTTTTTTTCTTGTGTTGATTTTTCTTGAAACAATTTCTCATTTGTAGAACTTGGTTTAGAGGTAGTAATTTTCATATCAAATACATGAGTTTTTATCTGAATTCCTTTGTTCAGAAGCAGGAGACAATTCTTGCCTCATTTTTTTTTACCGTTAGGAAGAAGGTACGACAAACATTTAGCTGTGTGTTAAAAAGATAAACTGGAGAATTTAAAGTTGTGGGTGGGGGCGCAGAAAGAAAACCTTTATTTAACTTCTCACTGTTGTGCTTGGATATTGTTTTACAGTTGTTAAATTCCCAAGTGTAAACTGTGGGAGTCAGGAAGGGATTGCTTGTATGAAGTGGCACTACTGTGTGTATGACTATATATTTACTGTCTGAGCCTATTCATACCCTTTAGGAACAAGCGATTTTTATTTTATATTTATAACTTATGTTATTTTTTTATGGTAGAAACATTTGCTTATTTCACTATTATTTCAGCTATGACTTAACTAGAGTGAAACAACACATCTTTGGTTAAACTCAACTCAAATTTCCCAACTGTGTAGTAAAAGCGAAATACCTTGGGACCAGAATTTATCTTCCCAACTTTGCTATAAATAAGCGAGACTGAAATGTCGGAGGATTTATACCAACTTTTAACTTATTGATAGAATTAGACTGAACATTTTGTACATTTGTACTTGCTTGAAACTTTTAGATGGAATGCTTTTTTATATTTGAAGTTTTAACTGTGGCTTTAAACAATAGTCGGACTTGGGGACCAATTAGATCACTTTAGTCACCTCTTTAACCTAAAGTATTTTACAACTTCTTGGCGGGACTAGGTTTTGGTATAGGAATATAGCTCAGTATAACTAACTACAACTTATATGTCTTTGTTCCATCTTATGATTGTAAAAATCAGTACAGGGTTGAAAATTTTTACCCTGAAGATTGAAGTTGTGAAAGTCTTGCGTATTTGAGTTCAGATAAGACTGATTTTTGTTTTACGTTAAGTTTACATAGAAGCTGCATGCTTTGTGACTTGCAGTATGATTGAGGAGGTGGTATTAAGAGGAGCTGTTCAGACTCTTCTAGATGAATGCTTCCTTTGTGAACCTGTTAGATGGAACTCGTGTTGTCCATTTAATTCTTCTGCTTTGGAATGTTCTCATTTTGATTTTGTGTCAAATTCAGTAACTGGCCTGGATAAATGGTTTGCTCTGAATCTAAACAATATTTTTTGAAGATAGTGGATAATTGTTTGGAAATGCTGAAATTTTTGTTTTCCTTTATTTTTTAAAAAATCAAATAATCCCCAAGATGTGTGTGGCAGTTAGAGAAGCTGAAGGGACTCTTTGTATTGTTGTAGGTATTAGGGCCTAAAAGAGCCCACAGGTTTGATTCATCTCTGAATTCCCAGTTTATAGTGTTAAGTATATAGTGGACTTCCAGTAAATGTTTGAATTAATTAATCTGTGTCATGCACACCGAAAAATTCTTTGGCATCTTTCAGGCAAGTATTTAATTATTTTTATTCTGTTTTGGGGGATCGTTTTCAGAAATTATGACACATTCTGGTTTTCTGTTTTCTTCGAGGTGGAAAGACATGACCATTTATAGAAATTTTTAGTTTTTATCCAGTGTTCCATGTTCTTATACTTTGTTGTTGTTGTTAACCAGTTGATCATTTAAGTATTTGTCAAATAATTCAAAGATGGAATGATTCGTTTCTGATTTCCAAGGTTGATCCTACTCTAAATTGGAGGAGTCCTCTGCTCTCCTCCATTTCTTCAATCTAGACACCTGCCTTCAAGTAAATTCCCTAGATTCCAAGGCATGGCATAATTCTAGGATAGTACTTTGGAGCAGACCTGGGTTTTTTATCTCACTTCCATTACTTAGTGGTTATGTGGTTCCTAGGTGAGTTACTTAATTTCTTTCTGCTCCCAATTAACAATTAAATTGATTAGCAAACATAAAGTTCCTGGCAAAGCAGCTGACAAATAGTCAAATGGTAAATGCTAATAATAACTACCATCTTATGAGTATATGCTTACTAAAGGAAAAGCAGAGTTAATCATGCAGATTTAGAGTATGTCTGTAGTTGAGAATGAAGACTGTAAAATTTCTAAAATTGTGGCAATATAATAAAAACTTACTTTTAATGTAATGAGGACTCTTTAAATTTGTCTTCTGGATTTAGGCTACTTTTTCTCTTAAACTTACCATCTTAAAAAGTCGTGGAATCCAGCAATCCCACTCCTGGGCATCTATCCAGAGAAAACTATGACTTGAAAAGACATGTACTCCAATGTTCATTGCAGCACTATTTGCAATAGCCAAGACATGGAAACAACCTAAAAGTCCATCGACAGAGGAGTGGATCAAGAAGGTGTGGTACATATACACAATGGAATATTACTCAGCCATTAAAATGAACTAAATACCGGCATTTTTAGCAAAATGAATGGACCTAGAAATTATCATGCTAAGTGAAGTCAGTCAGACAATGAGACACCAACATCACATGCTATCACTTACATGTGGAATCTGAAAAAAGGACAGATGGAACTTCCTTGTAGAACAGATACTGACTCACAGACTTTGAAAAATTTATAGTTTCCAAAGGAGACAGTTTGGGCATGGGGAGATGCGCTGGGCGTGTGGGATGGAAATCCTACAAAATTGGATTGTGATGATCATTGTACAACTATAAATGTAATAAATTCATTGAGTAATAAAAAAAAAGTCATGGAAATGGCAAAGTAAAAATCTGTTTTAGTTGAAGGAGTTGCTGAACTTTAGTTGAAGTTGCTGAACTTTTAAAAATCTGAGTTTGTTTAGTCGTTGGAGGGATTATGTGAGAAAGAGAAAGAAGAGTATATGGTATAGTGCCTGCTACATAATGAGCTTAATGAGTGGTTCTGTGTGTGTGTGTGTGTGTGTGTGTGTGTGTGTATAGTGGTTAAAAATATGGCTCTCTAGGAGTTTCCGTTGTGGCGCAGTGGTTAATGAATCCGACTAGGAACCATGAGGTTGCGGGTTTGATCCCTGGCCTTGCTCAGTGGGTTAAGGATCCGGCATTGCTGTGAGCTGTGGTGTAGGTTGCAGACGCAGCTCGGATTCTGCGTTGCCATGGCTCTGGCATAGGCCAGTGGCTACAGCTTTGATTCGACCCCTCCATATGCCGCAGGAAGCAGCCCTAGAAAAGACAAAAAGACCAAAAAAAAAAAAAAAAGAATATGGCTCTCTAATCTGACCACCATACTAATCTTGTGACTTTGGATAAGTCATTTAGCATTCTGTTGTTTCTTCATTTATAGAAATGATAAGCAATGAAGTCCTGCTGTATAGCACAGGGAACTATATCCAATCATATGTGATTGAACATGATGGAAGATAATATGAAAAAAAGAATGTATATATATATATGTGTGTGTGTGTGTATCACTGGGTCACTTTGCTATACAACAGAACTTGACAGAACATTGTAAATCAACTATAATAAAAATTAAAAATAATAAAAATAAAAATAGATTATTGTTAGCTCTAGCTTATATTGTCAGGGCTAAATGAAATGGAGTATAAAGTGCATAGTACAAAATAAGCACTCAATAAATGTTAGATAATATTATTGTGTGTATTTCTTCTCAAAGGCATTCCATAGTAAAAACAGAATCTTTGGGGTCTAGTTGAGTTGGTTTTGAGTTTTGCTTCAGCTGTCTACTAACACTGTGTCCTGGGGCAAATTACTTAACAACTATTCTTTTCCTGTTTTCATATCTATAATGTGAAGATAATAGCTACCTTATAGAGTTTTTGGAAGGTTTATAAATATACAGATACTCAGTAAATGGTAATTATCATAGGCATGATGCCTGTAATTCAGGTCAATAGTATTTTCTTGGTTTGGCAATGTGAACCAGCTGGCTAGATTTTTCCGACACTGATGGGTGTCTGAATTGAGTACTTAGTCTACAGTCAAATAAATTATGTTTTTTCTATAGAAATAAAACTTTATAATAACAGTTTAATATTTACTTACAGTATTTTCACATGAAATACAAATTATGTATGTTCGATTGTACTTTTTTGTGTTCTCTTATTTATTTTTGTAGAACAAAGAGAAGCAACATCAGTTTGGGCTCAAGATAAAGAGATGTCATTCTGACTTCCACTAGATGCCTTTCACACTTTGTGTCCTGGAAAAGAAAAATTCTGCTCATAGGGGGCTGTTTCTAGGCTGTGGAGGCTTTAGAGAAGCAGCAGTTAGATATCTGTTTGAGGTAGACAACCTAAAACTTATCTTGCTTAGAACATAGAACTGCTAATCAAAAGTGGCAGGTGACTCTTCTTAATAGTCTCATTCTTTATTGTATGAACATAGCTGGATAGCTGTCAGTGGGACCAGGCAGCCCAGCTCCCAGCTTAGGTCTGCAAAGGCATGAGCATTTTTCCCACAAGAGAGGAACCAGCTATTAGAATTTACTGAGCCCAATGACTAATGTGAGAAACCCCCAGATGATCAGCCACTCTAAACTGAAACTGTAGCAGGGTCTGACAAAGTTCTCAGACATAGGGACTGTTTATGGAAAATGTTAACAAAGATTTACATGTATGTCCCTTCAAATATTCAGATCTCATGGCTTATGTACTTGTGCCCTCCCCTCCTTTTTTTGATAAGAGAAATCTTGGAACATATAGAAGCTGCAGCTTAATAGCAGATTCTTGCTAAACACAAAACTTCTTATAAGAAACAGCCATTTACCTATATTTTCCTTATTTTCTTGGAAGGTTTTGCAAATACATGCCAGTTACTCTGATAACATAAAATTCACCATTTTAAGGTGTATAATTTGGTGATTTTTAGTATTTTCACAAGGTTGTGCGCCACTATCTAATTCCAGGTAGAAAATACACTTTGAAGAAAGACATTTTTAAAAATTATGTTTTGATTAACTTACCTCTAATTTTCTTTCCTACCTTAAGGATAACCTCTTTTGCTTTGTGCTTTTCTCTGACTTTTTGTTAAGCTGTTTGAAGTTGGTGCTTGTTTCATTTTAGAGTGGTTGATCATCTGGTTCTCAGTAAATTCTAAAAGCTAGATCTTGAGGGAAAGCTGTTTTATCAGTTTCAAGAAGTCCTCAAACCTTTATTTTTGTATTCACTTCATTTTTATTCTATTTCACAATGGGAGAAGATTAAAACAATATCATTTTGGATGGTATTTACCACAAAGCTGAATGATTTTTTTTTTTTCCTTTTGACAGTGGAGCATTTGATTCATGACTTAATTTTTCACTCCTTCCTCCTCTATGACTAGTTAAGTTTTAATATAAAAATTATTTTTTGGAGTTCCCGTTGTGGTACAGTGGTTAACAAATCTGACTAGGAACCGTGAAGTTGCGGGTTCAATCCCTGTCCTTGCTCAGTGGGTTAAGGATCTGGCGTTGCCGTGAGCTGTGGTGTGTGTCGCAGATGCAGCTCGGACCCTGAGTTGCTGTGGCTCTGGCGTAGGCCGGTGGCTACAGCTCCGATTCGACCCCTAGCCTGGGAACCTCCATCTGCCCTGGGAGTGGCTCAAGAAATAGCCAAAAGACCAAAAAAAAAATTTTTTTTTGGTAGACCAGCTAAAGATGATCATTTTTCTTCTTAGAGACACTTTCTTTCTGTTTCCATCTGAACAATCTTAATGAGATTTGTACAGGGCATTATAATTTTCTAACACATTTACTTTTTCTGGACAATGAAAATGTGTTTATGTAACTTTTACACAAGTAGATGGAGATCAACAATAGGTATAGAATTTAGCTTTATATACTTTATTTGTCTAGCCTATTATATGTCTTTGTAACTGGTTCTTTGAAAAATACTTTGTGTTATTTTTCAGTTTACTGTTATTTTTAATCCAAACTAAAATGTAATTATCTCATTAACTGCAAAGCCTGTCTTTTCAGGTTCTTTGGCTTCTAATGGAGTAAAAACCTTTTCACTTCTTTTAGAACCATTCTGTACCCTTTCCCAGACACCTGAGAGCTCTGGTAGGCCTCATGTCTGTATGCCATACTGTCCAGAGCGAGGACAGCTTCTCTCTCCTCTAGGACATTCTTCTTGCGGATTTAATCTGATGAGACAATTAAGTTCTTATATTCCTTCCTGAACTATTGTCAAGAAAATGCCATGTTAATTGGCTGAGGACTTACTGTTCCTCTTGGAACCAAGTGTTCGGGTAAAAGGTATTAAGTTAGTTGGTCTAGAGTTCGTTAGAGACCACCCCCCCGATCCCCTTCTGGATGCTTACTTCCCTTCTCCAGAAGCTAGCGATTGGGACTGCTATGTAGTTGGCACAGAGTTAGACTGGATGTGGAAAGACATTTAGTAATATGTTTATTGGTCATTTGTCCTGTATTTCCTTTATTTAATTTTTTATTGGAATATTCATCTTTTTCTTATTTCTAACAGCCTGATATATGTTTAGGATGATGCATTTGGCCATGTTTCAAACTTTGCTTTTAAATTTTGCTCAGATTATTTGATATGCAGATGGCTTAAATTTTTGTGAACTTAAGTTTATCAGTCTTTTTCGTTATGATTTTCTCCTTTTTTTTTGTTTTTTTTAGGGCCGTACCCGAGGCATATGGAGGTTCCCAGGCTACGGGTCTAATTGGAGCTGTTGCCACTGGCCTACGCCAGAGCCACAGCAATGCCAGATCCGAGCCACGTCTTCAACCTACACCACAGCTCACGGCAGTGCCAGATCCTTAACCCACTGAGCGAGGCCAGGGATTGAACCCGCAACCTCATGGTTCCTAGTCGGATTTGTTTCTGCTGCACCACGGCGGGAATTCCTCTTTGCCATTTCTTGGGCTGCTCCCGCAGCATATGGAGGTTCCCAGGCTATGGGTCGAATCAGAGCTGTAGCCACCGGCCTACGCCAGAGTCACAGCAACACGGGATCCAAGCCACGTCAGCAACCTACACCACAGCTCATGGCAACGCCGGATCCTTAACCCACTGAGCAAGGCCAGGGATCGAACCCGCAATCTCATGGTTCCTAGTTGGATTCACTAGCCACTGAGCCACGACGGGAACTCCGAACCCAAATCCTTTAAACATTTATTTGGAGTTTGGTTTCAGGGAGGGATAAAATTTAATTTTTTCCTTAATAGTTGTCCCATTACCTTTTATTGAATAATTCCTCCTTCTACTATTGTTTTGAGCAAATTGTCCCTTTATCACTAGTTTGTAACATGCCACTTTTATGCTATACCAGATTCTTAGTTATACTGATAGGCCCTTGAATTCTCTCTTCTGTTTCTTTGATTTTCCTGTGATTTCTTATACCACTATTACATGATTTTCATTAATCTATCTTCTGCTATTTGGTAATATACTTTCCCCACTTCCCCACATTTTCTTGATTATTTTCCATGTTTTCTTGCAAATGTTGATCTCACTTTATATTTACTGAGTGCACAGTGTAGGTCAGGTTTTTTGCCGTTTTGTTTGTTTGTTCGTTTGTTTGTTTTTGTCTTTTTGGGGGCTGCACCCATGGCATATGGAAGTTCCCGGGCTAAGGGTTGAATCAGAGCCACAGCTGCCAGCCTATTCCACAACCACAGCAAGGTGGGATCCGAGCCACCTCTGTGAACTATAGCATAGCTCATGGCAATGCTTGATCCTTTAACCCACTGAGTGAGGCCAGGGATCAAACCTGCATCCTCCTGGACACTAGTTGGGTTTGTTACTGCTGAGCCACAATGGGAAGTACCTTTTTTTAGATTTTATTACATGTATTGGCATATTCAATCCTCATAACAACCCACTAATGTTGGTGTTATATATATTAAGTATCTTTATTCCTGTTTACATAGCATTTACATTGTATTAGGTATTATAAGTAACCTAGAGATGACTTAAATTATACAGATGGATGTGCATAGGCTATTTTATATAAAGGACTTGAGCATCTGCAGATTTTGGTATCCCTGGAAGTCCTGGAACCAGTCCCTCATGGATATTGAGGGACAACTGTACTTATATGTTGTCAGTACATGTAACTTATATGCTGTTCTAAGCATATTATGATAACTTATTTTATACTTACACCAATCCTGTAAGGTGGGTACAGTTATCCTCTCTATTTTATGTCTAAAAAATTGACATGGAAAGATTAAGCAATTTGCCAAAGGTTATAAAACTGGTCAGTGTAGAAGTCATGATTCAAAACTAGGGATTCTCAGTTCCTGGCTTGGGGCAAACACCAACCAGCTTGGCTTTGGCACCTATTAAATTGAGCTCTCAATAAACATTCATTAGTAATGACCTTTCTAATTCTCCCAGGTAGTGGTGGTGGTGGTGGTGGTCATGGCAGTGGGTGAAGAAATCTGCAGGAATAGGATTCAATTAATTCTAAAACCTGGGATTTTCGGTAGGATTATATGTTGCAGGGACTGCTTCTAGAAAATTGACCCATTGGCTCTGTACTGCCCTCAGGAAAAGTGCTGAGATTGTTACCGGTTACCTGGTGGGCAAGCATGCACTAGCCATAATCTGTTCAGTTGTCAGGAAAGGCTAAGAAGTTATAAAAACAATAAACAATGTGAAGAGACAGATAACAGATTAGAGGTTGCCAAGAGGGAGGGAGGAATGGGGAGTGACTACTAGCAGGTGTGCAGTTTTCTTTGGGAGATGATAAAAATTCTTTGAAAGTAGACTGTGGTGATGGTTGTACAACCTTGTGACTATACTAAGAATCACTGAATTGTTAAACAAAAGAAGAAGAAGAAGAAGAAGAAAAGAGCAGTGTGAGCTTTTTGGCAGATGGAGCACTTCACATACAAAGAAAACTCCATAAGGCGTCAGCAGATTTTTCAGCATAAACTTTGCAGGCCAGAAGGAAGTGGCATTATGTAGTCAAAGTGCTGAAAGAAAAAAACTTCCAACCAAGAATACTCTACCTGGCAAAGTTATCATTCAGAGTTGAAGGAGAGATAAAAGAGTTTTCCAGACAAGCAAAAGTAAAGGAATTCATCACCACTAAACTGGCCTTACAAGAAATTTTAAGAGATTTCTTTAAGCCGAAGAGAAGGGACACTAAGAGTAACAAGAAAACATATGAAAATATAAATCTCACTGATAAAGGTAAATATATACTAAAGGTAATGAGTAAATTACTTATAAAGCTAGTTTGAAGGTTAAAAGATGAAAGTAGTAAAAACAATTTTAACTACAACAATTAGGTGAAATACACAAGATAAAAAAATGTAAAGTGTGACCTTGGAACATAAAGTGGGAGGGAGAATAAAAATGTAGAGATTTAGAATGTGTTTAAACTTAAGTTGTTATCAACTTGAAGTAGACCATTATAAATATAGCTTGTTACATGTAAGCTGCATAGTGACCACCAAACAAAAACCTATAGTAGGTATACAAAAGATAATAAGAAAGGAATCCAAGCATACCAGAAAAGAAGCTCATCAGATCACAAAGGAAGAGCACAAGAGAAGGAACCAAGGAGCTACAAAATGACCAGAAAACAACAAAATGGAAATAAGTACATACCTATTGATAATTGCTTTAAATGTAAGTGAACTAAATTCTCTAATCAAAAGGCATACAGTGGGTGAATGTTAAAAAAAAAAAAAGGAAAAAGGCAGCTTTATATGCTGTTTATAAGACATTCATTTCAGATTAAGAATTCGTCTGCAGGATCTTGGGTGACTGTGAAGGTACCAGTTCAATCCATGGCCTGGAACAGTGGGTTAAAGAATCTGGCATTGCCACAGCTGCAGCATAGGTTGCAGCTGTGGCTCAGATTCAGTCCCTGGCCTGGAAACTTCCATATGCTGCAGGTACAGCCATAAAATTAGAAAAAAAAAAAGTAGTTCTATTCATTAGTTCCTCAGTAGTGTTATTATTCCATTGTTGCGAGAGCCAATTTAGCCTCTCTCTCCCTTCTCTTCCCTCCCTTCTATTTATTTACTCCTTAAAGAAGTAATAGCTATTCCTAGAATTATTGCTTATGAAAAAGTATTTTTTTCAATTCAGTCTGGTGGTGATTTATTCATTGGAAACAGATGTGAGGATTATAATTTTAAACCCAGGTATTTCCTTATTAAAGGAGAAATTAAATTAGTTTTTATTCATTGTTTATATTAAGAATTTGAAATTTTGTGGCAAGTAAGAATAAGAAGCAAAAGAAAATCAAACTAAAATTGGTACTTGGGATTTTTTTGGTTTGTTTTGTTTTTGTTTTTTTAGAGCTGTACCTGCAACATATGGAGGTTCCCAGGCGAGGGGTTGAATGGGAGCTATAGCTGCCGGCCTGCTCCATAGCCACAGCAACTAGGGATCTGGGCCATGTCTTCGACTTACACCACAGTTCATGGGAAACACCAGATCCCCGACTCTCTGAGCGAGGCCAGGGATCAGACCCGCACCCTTATGGATCCTAGTTGGATTCATTTTCACTGTGCCACAACGGGGACTCTGGGATGTTTTTGTATAAGATCTTCTGTAGGTGGTAGCTCACAATCTGGTATTCCTAGAATGTGAAACATGTACATCACCTCTTACTCTTCGGCAAATTGGCAGAGTAAGCTGGAATAAATAACGTTATTTCTCTTCCTGATGGGAAAATTTTATCTTTTTTGTACTGAGTCCATTTGATTTTTATCTCCGGTTACTTAAATGGAATTAAAAAACCAAACATTTATCTGTACATGAGCTAGATGGGAAGCTTTCAGTTAGGCTACTGTTTTACTTGAGTAGATTTAATCATCTGGGGAGATTGTTGAAGGTGCTTCCAGTGGTACAAGTTATGTTTTGAGGAATACAAGTTTTATTATATATAGTTTGTTACCATAGTATTTTTTTTTTTTTTAGGGCCTTATCCATGACATATGGAAGTTCTCAGGCTAGGGGTTGAATCTGAGCTGCAGCTGCCAGCATATGTCACAGCCACAGCAACATTAGATCCAAGCCATGTCTGCAGCCTATACCACAGCTCAAGGCAATGCTGGATCCTTAACCTACTGAGCCAGGGATGGAACCCGCATCCTCATGGATGCTAGTTGGGTTTGTTACTGCTAAGCCACAATGGAAACTCTTATAATTTTAAGATTTAAAATTTCTATGCCTTAAATTTTTTTTTATTTACTAGATCTTTCTGGGATTGAGACAGTGTTGGTCTCCTGCTCTATTTGTTTTCCAGTCTAATCGATCCTTGGATTTCTAATATGCTGCAGTGTTATATGGTACATAAAACTTCAGCCACCTTCTCTTGTTCTCATTGATTATATTTTGCATTTATATAATTGACCTTTATGGAATATAGTGCAATGCCTTTTATCTTGAAAAAAGGTAAAAAGTCTTTTCATTATGTTCCTCATTCTGATCCAGTCATCCATACAAATTTGAGGTTATTGTGACCACCACTTTGCATGTCCTTTTTTTTTTTTTTGACTCTGAAGGAGGGCCTCACTTTGGTCATTCAATTTCATTTTAATCTGTTCTTGTCATTGTGGAGTTTATAGAAACTGTTGGTTAATTTTGACATGTACTTTATTCTCCATCATTCATTTATTATTTAGATGCCGCATAATGTGTTAGATGCTAAAGGAAATGTAGACTTTTGTTTTTGTGTTTTTAAACTTACTTTCCATGCTATGATTACTTTGCTTTTATATTTTTATTTTGGCAGTGTCTAAACATATAGAAAATCAGGGCAAATGATGTAAATATTCCTATGTCTTTTTCCAATTTATCAAATTTAAATTGATGACAATCTAGTTTCCCCTGTGCTTTCCCCTATGATTATATCAAGCACATCTCAGATATCATGTGATTTAACCTGTAAATACTTCACTATGTATTGTTAAGATAAGGACTTCCTCGTAACGATACCATCTATATTCACACTCACAAAAATACCAACTTCTTAATGTGATTGACTCTTTAGCCAGTGTTCTCATTTTTTTTGCATAAATGGGAAATTCAGTGAGGAAGTGTCTAACATTTTAATTTACTCTGTTTTCTAGTTACATCATTATATCATAAACCCATGGAAATTCTATATAATGTCAAGAGTGCGTGCTGGCTACTTATCCAGTGAAAGAGACCATCAGTACTCTTATCCTGTCCCTTCAGAGACAAAGTCCTGATCAAGGTGAAGGATACTAGTTTTAGGAACTGACTTTACTCATCTTGGGCACTCATTCATTTGTTCAGCAAATATTTACCTGTCTGCTATGTGCCAGACATAGTTCTAGGTGCTTGGTTTACATCAGTGAATGAAGCAAAGATTCTTGCCTTTGAAGATGCTGTATTCTATTGAGGGAGACAGGCAATAAACATTAAGTATAATACAAAAGTAAATTAGATTGTGTTAGAAAATAAGTGTTCTGGAAAAAAGAGTAAGTAGAGTAGGATAAAGGGGGATTGAAAGTTGGTGGTGGAGAAGCAGACAGATAAGGTAATCAGGGTAAGTCTCAGAAGAAGATGAGATTTGAGGCAAGATATGAACAGGGGACTAAAGGGTTAACCAAGCAGACATCTGGGAGAAGAGTGTTCACAGCACAGCAAGTGTGCTGTGGTTGTTTGAGAGAAAGTAAGGAGATTGTTTTAGATGGATGGAGTCGAGTCAACCAGGCAGAGAATTGTAGGGGGTAAGTAATAAATGGGGTGGGGGAAGTAGTGAGGAAGGGTGAGTTTTTAGTATAGGCGTGTAATGACTTCAAAGGTCATTTGGCTTTTTTTTTTGTCTTTTTGCCATTTCTTGGGCCGCTCTCATGGCAGGCATATGGAGGTTCCCAGGCTAGGGGTCTAATCAGAGCTGTAGCTACTGGCCTACGCCAGAGCCACAGCAACATGGGATCCGAGCCGCATCTGTGACATACACCATAGTTCAGGCAACGCCGGATCCTTAACCCACTGAGCAAGGCCAGGGATCGAAACTACAACTTCATGGTTCCTAGTCAGATTTTCTAACCACTGCGCCATGCCGGGAACTCCCCTTTTGGCTTTTATTATGAGTGAAATGGGGGAGCCATTGGAGGGTTCTGATCAGAGGGCCGGTAATAACTAAATTAAAAAGAGCATTCTGGGTGTTTTTGAAAATAGACTGCAGGGAACAAGTAAAGACGCAGAGAGATTCTTTAGGCGGCTTGTAGAATAATCTAGATGAGAGATGATGGTGGCTAGAACTGGGTAGTGGCAGTGGTAGTGATAAAAAGCGGATAATTTCTGGATGTGATTTGAAGGTAGAGCCAAAGGAATTTTCTTACATTACAGCTGTAAAGTCAGGGTGTGGGTGGGGGTAAAGAGAGAGGGAGGGAGAGACAGAGGTTGATTGATTGAGGAAGGTGAGAAAGAAAGGAGTAGCATGAGCAGTACTTTTTACTGGAGTAACTAGAAGGATGGAGTTGCCCTCAATCAGGATGAGAAAGTCTGGGAGTTCCCGTCATGGCTCAGTGGTTAACAAACCCTACTGGTATCCATGAGGATGCGTGTTCGATCCCTGGCTTCACTCAGTGGGTTAAGGATCCTGCATTGCTGTGAGCTGTGGTGTAGGTCACAGATGTGGCTCTGATCCCACATTGCTGTGGCTGTGGCTGTGGCTGTGGCTGGCGGCTACACCTCTGATTCAGGTTACCCTAGGCTGGTAACCTCCATATGCCACAGGTGTGGCCCTAAAAAGACAAAAGACCAAAAAAAAGAAAGGAAGAAAAAAGTCTGCAGGAGGGTGGTTGTGGGTTGACTATTAGGCTGATGGGGGGAAAGATTTAAAGTATTGATTTTTGAATATGTTGAGTTTGAAATCTGTCTCGGCCATCCAGTTGGAGACTACCTTATAACTGCCTGTTAAGTAATAAGTGTTCATCTTCAGCAGCAACAGATTTTTTAAAAACTAATTGGAGTCTGTGTGAATGCTGTTGGAGACCCCAAGGCTCTAATATTCCAATCTCTGCTCTCAGTATGGCAACAAGTCTGTTGTGGCTTGTAACTTAGGATTCAAAGGCATGACAAATCCAAGATGGACATCAACATGCAGATTTAGAAACATGAGAAGCTGTCACATACTGGATTTCTGATGCTTTGTATTTTATTACGCTTTTCCTGTTTAAAGCATCAGAAAGCATTTAAAAACATTCTTTAGGTGGGGTATTCAATAGAAATGGTTATGAGGCCATTGAATAATTTTTTCTTCTAACTATGTAAAATACTCTTGGGTTTTATTTGTCTTGTGAGAGTGAAACCTTGCAAAGTATAAACCAGTTCTAGAATGGTTTTTACTTTGGACTATTTTCCCATTGCACAGTGACTCAGTTTGTAGTTTATATAGTTTTCATCTCAGCAAGATCCTTTTCCCCTTTGCTTTGTCATATGACCTTATATGATTTCATAGAAACTATGTAGTTATGAAATTTTAGGTACATGTCATGAAATTTCCTATATACTAGCTTCTTCAAATTATTCTTGGTGGTTTTTTTTATTTCTTTGTTTTTGTGTAGTAGAATTTGGAAGCTTCCTTTTTTTAAAATTAAAAAAAAAATTTTTTTTTGTCTTTTTAGGGCCTCACCTGTGGCATATGGAAGTTCCCAGGCCAGGGGTTGGATCAGAGCTGTAGCTGTTGGCCTATGCCACAGCCACAGCAACATGGGATCTGGCCACATCTATGACCTACACCACAGCTCACAGCAATGCAGGATCCTTAACCCATTGAGCTAGGCCAGGGATTGACCTGTGTCTTCAGGGATACTAGACAGGTTCATTACTGCTGAGCCACAACAGGAACTCCAGAAGGTACCATTTTTTAAGTATTGCAAAACTTTTTTTCACATTTCTTAACTTTTCTCATAAGCATCCTACTGAATCATTTTACCAAAAAAATTAGAAAGTAGTACGAAATGTATAGAAATGTATGTAATCCCTTTGTTAGAAATTCTACCAAACCAAGGAAAATGCATTTTTTTGAAACCTAGTTTTTTTGAGGGATATTGATGAATTCTAACTCTTTGATATGGATCATTAATTCTGAAGAACTAGGCAGATACAAATGCATACACACAGACAAACATACATGCACATCGTATGCCAAGAAGCTTTTGGGTACTGTATATTTAAATTTCTTCTCATGAGCAAGAAGGTGTTAAGCCAGGCATATCTCAGAAATACTCAGTGTTCTAGTACACCCAGAAGATTCTGTGCTTCAGAGACAGAAATCAGATCTTTGATTATAGGCTTTAATAGGAAAAAAACATTCTTTAAAAATCATTTTACTTCAGTTCCTTAGTTGTGTTGGTGTTGTATCTTCTTGGACAATGATTGAGGTTTCCTAACTGCTGATTCTTGTGCAGCTCAAATAGTTGAAGAGGGCAGCAGGGAAATCCCTTTTCTTTCCTTTGGCATCAGGAACCATGTCTAGTTGCCAAGTTGAAGTTTTGGTTACTTCTTTGGGTCTCTCTATACTAGACGCAACAAATTGGTAATGACCATTTCTTCTGTTAACGTAGTTCCAATTATGTAGGAAATACAGAGGAAATGTTAATTCACTCCTTTTCTTTCTTAATTCTGCTTGGTGTTGTATTTTGGTTTACTTTCATTGAGTGTATTATGTGAGGGCAGAAGATATAATTGGCTGAAAATGTTTGTAATAGTGTAATGTTGCCAGCCCTTAGAAAAGTAATATGCTACTAAATAAGATTTCTTAACTGAGGATTTATAAATTCTACTTCTGCTCTGTACTTTATTAGAGAAATTACTTAATTTCTCTGTGCCTCAGACTTTTCATCTGTATTCTATTTCTTCTTCATCTACAGGTATATTCAGAAAATAAATTATGTGTAAATTTTTTTAGAGCCTTGCCATCTTGGAGAACAACTAGTGAAACCCCTTATTTTTCAGCTAAAGAAACCAGTATGTTCATGGAAGTGAGATGACTTTCCCATGGACACACTGGGCTAGAAAGAACTTATGATTTTTTTTAAATGATTTTTATTTTTTTCCATTATAGCTGGTTTACAGTGTTGTGTCAGTTTTCTACTATACAGCAAAAGTGACCCAGTCACACATACATATATACATTCTTTTTTCTTACATTATCATGCCCTATCATAAGTGGCTAGATACAGTTTCTAGTGCTGTACAGAAGGTTCTCATTGCTTATCCATTCCAAAGGCAATAGTTTGCATCTATTAACCCCAACTTCCCAATCCATCCCACTCCCTCCCCCTTCCTCTTAGAAACCACAAGTCTATTCTCCATGTCCATGATTTTCTTTTCTGTGGAAAGCTTCATTCGTGCTGTATATTAGATTCCAGATATAAGTGATATCATGTGATATATTTCTTTCTCTTTCTGATTTATTTCACTTAGTATGATAGTCTCTCGTTCTATCAATGTTGCTGCACATGGCATTATTTTATTTTTTTATGTCTGAGTAGTATTGTGTATACATATGTCACATCTTCCTAATTCAATCATCTGTCATGGACATTTAGTTTGTTTCCATATCTTGGCTATTGTGAATAGTGCTGCAGTGAACATGCAGGTGCATGAGTCTTTTTCAAGGAAAGTTTTGTCCAGATATATGCCCAAGAGTGGGATTGCTGGGTCATATGGTAGTTTTTTTTTTATTACTCAAATGAATTTATCACATCTGTAGTTGTATAATGATCATAACAATCTGATTTCACAGGATTTCCATCCCACAGCCCAGGCACATCCCCCCACCCCCCAAACTGTCTCCTCTGGAGACCATAAGTTTTTCAATGTCTGTGAGTCAGCATCTGTTCTGCAAAGAAGTTCCATCTGTCCTTTTTTCAGATTCCACATGTCAGTGAAAGCATTTGATGTTGGTGTCTCATTGTATGGCTGACTTCACTTAGCATGATAGTTTCTAGGTCCATCCATGTTGCAAAAAATGCTGGTGTTTCGTTCTTTTTAATGGCTGAGCAATATTCCATTGTGTATATGTACCACATCTTCTGGATCCACTCCTCTATCGATGGACATTTAGGTTGTTTCCAGGTCTTGGCTATTGCAAATAGTGCTGCAATGAACATTGGAGTACATGTGTCTTTTTGAGTCATGGTTTTCTCTGGATAGATGCCCAGGAGTGGGATTGCTGGATCAAATGGTAGTTCTATGTGTAGTTTTCTGAGGAATCTCCATACTGCTTTCCACAGTGGTTGCACCAATTGACAATCCCACCAACAGTGTACTAGTGTTCCTTTTTCTCCACACCCTCTCCAGCACTTTTTGTTTGTAGACTTTTGGATGATGGCCATTCTGGCTGGTGTAAGGTGGTACCTCGTAGTGGTTTTGATTTGCATCTCTCTAATAATGAGGGATGTTGAACATCTTTTCATGTGTTTTTTGGCCATCTGTATGTCTTCTTTGGAGAACTGTCTGTTTATATCTTCTGCCTATTTTTTTATGGGGTTGTTTGTTTTTTTGGTATGGAGCATATGGTAGTTCTGTGTATAGTTTTCTTAGGAACCTCCATGCTGTTTTCCACAGTGGTTGTACCAATTTACATTCCTACCAACAGTGCAGGAGGGTTCCCTTTTCTCCACACCCTCTCCAGCATTTATTATTTGTGGACTTATTAATGATGGCCACTCTGACTGGTGTGAGGTGGTATCTCACGGTAGTTTTGATTTGCATTTCTCTAATACTCAGGGATGTTGAGCATTTTTTCATGTGTTTCTTGGACATCTGTATATCTCCTTTGGAGAAATGTCTGTGGGGTCTTTTGCCCATTTTTCAATTCAGCTGTTGGCTTTTTTGGTACTGAGCTGTATAAGTTGTTTGTATATCTTAGAGATTAAGGCCTTGTCAGCTGCATCATTTGAAGCTATTTTCTCCCATTCTATAAGTTATCTTTTTGTTTTCTTTGGGGGTTCCTTTGCTGTGCAAAAGCTTGTCAGTTTGATTAGGTCCCATTGGTTTTCTTTTGCTTTTATTTCTGTTGCTTGGGAGAGTGACCTGAGAAACATTTGTAAGGTTGATAATCAGAGAATGTTTTGCCTATGTTTTCTTCTAGGAGTTTGATGGTGTCTTGTCTTACATTTAAGTCTTCAAGGCATTTTGAGTTATATTTTGTGCATGGTGTGAGGGTGCGTTCCAGTTTCATTGATTTACATGTGGCCGTCCAGTTTTCCCAGCACCACTTACTGAAAAGACTGTCTTTTTCCCATTTTATATTCTTGCCTCCTTTGTTGAAGATTAATTGACTGTAGGTGTCTGTGTTTATTTCTGGGTTCTCTATTCTGTTCCATTGGTCTGTATGTCTGTTTTGGTACCAGTACCACACTGTCTTGATGACTATGGCTCTGTAATATTGCCTGAGGTTTGGGAGAGTTATGCCTCCTGCTTGGTTTTTGTTCCTCAGGATTGCTTTGGCAATTCTGGGTCTTTTGTGGTTCCATATAAATTTTTGGATTGTTTGTTCTAGCTTTGTGAAAGAACTTGACTTTTTTTTTTGACTGTCTTATGTTCTTTGTGCAGGAGCACACAACGTATCAAGTATTAGATGGTGACCCAAAGATCACAAGACTGTGGTTTTTATTAGCCCAGCAGAGAAAGAGGGGACTGTAGCTATTTTATTTTACTTTTGGCACACTCTTGGCATATGGAAGTTCCCAGGCCAGGGATTGAACCTGTGCCATAGCAATAACCAGAACCTTAGCAGTGACAACGTTGGATCTTTAACCCACTGAGCTACCAGGGAACTCCAGGGGACTATAGTTAAGTGGACTCTTTAGTGTATTCTATCATGTGATGGATTTTTTTCCCCACTTTGACCATTTGCCTGTACCTGCTGGGCATAAAGCTGTCAATTTGTTTGAAGCCAAGTTCATAGAACACTGAACTGCATATCTGACAGTCCTTTGTTTTTCAGGCAAAGAGTGAAATGTGTATGATTTTATTACCCTTATTCTTTAATAGATTGTATATGTACTTATGGCAGAAAAACCAAGAGAAAAATCTAGAGTCAAAGTCAAATCTTCATTACAATTTATGATTGTATTTATTTTCAAAATATTATTGCCTAGGAGATATTGGTGATAGCTTTTCTAAACTACAGTATCATGCATGGATCAAAGTTTTATACAACTGAGTATATCTAGGATTGAACATTAGTATTTGAAGGGTAGCCTATTGAAGTATGTTTTAATTCAGTGGAGTATAAATAATTATAGAAACCACTAGGTTTTTAAAGGTAAAAATTAAAGAATTATATTAATCTCTCTTTGAGAGATTGACTTGTTATTTGCAGTGTTAGCTTTTTCTGATTTTTATTTGAAGATAGCATAATAATGCAGAAGAAATTTAAAAATAGTGGATTGTTGTGTTAGCTATTACTTTGGTTATGCTGTGGAACAATGCTGGAATGTTTCATGGTTTACAACAATAAACATGTAGTTTTTAATGATGCTTCTGTGGATCTGTGAGGGAGACTCTTCTTACTGTAGGCTGGATTCATGTCTTTTTTTCATGTTGCTTATTGAGTTCATTGGCTTCCTGCACATGTTCTTCTCAGGAGAGGTGGCAGAAGTTCAAGAGACTAAGCCAAAAACCTCAAGTACATTTAACGTTTCTGCTCAAGTTTTGTTTTCTGATAGTCCATTAACCTAAGCAAATTACATGGATAAGCCCCAAATTTGGGAGGCGGGGAAATATTTTGCTTCTCTTACTCTGATTGGAGGTATTGCAAAGTCAATATGCAAGAGGCATAAATGTACAATTCTGTAATAGGGAGGGAGTTTAAAAATTGATAACATTGAGAACTATGTTTAGATACTCATATTGCAGCAGAACAAAGGGTGGGGGAAAATGTATACATGTTAGGATAACTTGATCCCTTGCTGTACAGTGGGAAAAAAATAAATTAATAATAATGAAAAAAATTGATAACAGTTATCTGATCTACCACAGTCACCTGCACATCTCACCATCCTGATACAGATTTTTCAATATAATTTTTTTCCTGTTTTGCATTCTGTTTTTATGACTTAGGATTGTTACAAAGCAACAACCATAATGTGCCTACTATTTAAAATTCCTTTTTCTCCTGGAGTTCCCATCATGGCTCAGTGGTAACAAACCCAACTAGGATCCATGGGGATGTGGATTCCATCCCTGACCCACTGAGTGGGTCAGTGATCCTGCATTGCCCATGAACTATGGTATAGATGGCAGATGCGGCTCAGGTTCTGTATGACTGTGGTGTAGGTGGCAGATGCAGCTCAGGTCCTGTGTGGCTGTGGCTGTGGTGTAGGCTGGCAGCTACAGCTCCTATTCAACTGCTAGCCGGGAAACTTCCATATGTGTGGGTGTGGTCCTATAAAAAAAAAAAAGAGAGAGAGAGACAAAAAAAATTACATTTCCTCTTTGTCCTATGATGACTTCCTATCTTGGTTATAAAACATTCTTCTATTGTCTTTTAAACCATCCTTTGACTGTAAATACTTCTTGTGTAATCATTTTTTTTCCCCCTGTAATTACTTAAAGTAAGTCTCTTTACTTTTTTCCTTTCCTTCATCACAGCCACCATATCGTTTATCTGGGAAATTATTGTCAGCTTTTCAGATTCTCTTGTCTTCCTTCATCTAAATTTCTGTTCTCACAAATACTATATGAAATCATATGGCCATCTGTAGCTTATTAAAATGTATCTTGTACATCTTTTTGCCAACATATAATTATTGTTAGGACTTATTAAGCTTCATGTGACAGAAACTCAAATGTGCTTATTCAAAAAGGATTTATAGGGAGGGATATGGGTTAGTTGGTCTGGTTTGGATTCACTGTCCACCTTTGGATCTGTTTGGCCATAGGGTTGAGGTTTCTATAAAAGCCATGTGGTTTGAGTAGAGAGAAAGCTTACTCTTAGAAAAAAAAGTTTGGAGATTATTGCTAGACAAATAGAAATAGGTATCCACTAAAGTAATGTGAATTAATAAGGTCCTTTTGTGCCTTTTTCAGAAGCAGGGGCGTGGGCACACTTGCATACATACCTACATACTGGTGTGGCTCTTGCCTGAAAACTAGAATAGTAGGTGGACTGTTTAGTGAACAGATGTCCTGGTAGTTTTTTCCCAGGACTTCCTCATTTCTTTTTAGTGCACAAAATAATTATGATTGACAAATGATGTTTTAAATTATTCAAGTCCATTTTCTTTTTGTAAATTAAAAATATTTCCTGTTTCCACTGTTGTAATGAGTCTACTATGGTCATTCTAATTTTCATGCCTGGGTACCTCCCACTTTTGACTCACACTCATATTTTCAGTTTTCTATTTTAGTTCAAGAGCTACTTGAAAATGAATAGGTGCAAGAACATACTCTAAAAGCAAGGAGTAGGCTAACCACATTTGGCACAAAAAGAAGTTAGACCATGTGGCCCACGATTATATACTTTTGAATGTGTTTGGTTATTTTGGGAAGAAGATAGCTTCCAGTTAGACTTTGCTGAATGTTTTTAAACTGTTGTACATGTGAAAATTGTAGTTTTAGGCCTCCAAGTGAGGTGTTAATTTAGGTATCATCTTACTCATTTGACAAAAATGATATGGCATTAAAATAAGAATTAAAAGCTATTTTACTTGGTAAAATTGGTAGAATTACTCTAGATAGAGGAGATAAATGTGTGTTTAAGTGATTTAAGTCAGTCAATTTTATTGAGCTCCTTTGAGTTCAGAGCAGTGGAGAAGGGGATAGATAAAAGAAACATTTATCAGATTTTCTGTAGTACTAAGTTTTCCTTTTCTTGTGTATTGTTAAAATGCCCTAAAAATAAAAATGTTTATGCCTAGACTATATTTCTCATATTGGTTTTTTTTTTCCTCCTTCTGTGCCTGAAGAGACATAACAATTATTTGTCAGATTTTACATTCTAATTTTTGAATTATAAAAGGGCAGTCTTTTAACTAAATGCTTTTAAAAGCAGCTTTGCTTTTGTGCATTGCTCTGTTTTACATGCTGAGTTGAAATGGATGTATTAGTATTGAGTTAACAGAACATATTATTTAGAAGAGTCTTGAAAATTTTCCAACTGCCGTTTCTTTTGATTTGAAATAATAGCAGATCACCATATATAAAGAGAAAGTAATATTTTGCTTAGCATGCTGTTGCATAATAGTAGACATAGTAAATTATATTTTGAATTGACGTGGAATGGAATTCTTCTACATATCACATAGAATGAGAATTTTAAGTGACTTTAGAATCCATTCAGTCCAACTTTCTACCTGATGCAGCAGTCCAGCCTGTTACACCCAAAATAATTGACTTGTTTAGTAAGCAGATATTTATTGAGTGCATACGATATGTAGGCACTGTGCTGGCGATGTTTTGGTGAATAAAATAAAAGTAGACATTGTCCTTGTACTTGTGTAGATAGTTTAGTTAGTAGTTGAGTTCTAAGTCTGTTTATTCAATCTCAGCAAGTTATTTTTTGTTTTTTTCTTGTTATAGCTTTACCTGTGGCATATGGACCCGGCCAGGGGTTGATCCTGCACTGCCTCAGAAACAATGCTAGATCTTTAACCTGCTGCGCTACAGTGGGAATCCTACACTGATGAATTTTTGAGCCAGTCTTACATTACCTATGGTATAATTCTTTTTTTTTTTTTTCTGTCTTTTTGCTATTTCTTGGGCCGCTCCTGCGGCATATGGAGGTTCCCAGGCTAGGGGTCTAATCGGAGCTGTAGTCTCCAGCCTACGCCAGAGCCACAGCAATGCCAGATCCGAGCCGCATCTGCAACCTACACCACAGCTCACGGCAACGCTGGATCATTAACCCACTGAGCAAGGGCAGGGACCGAACCCGCAACCTCATGGTTCCTAGTCGGATTCGTTAACCACTGCACCACGACGGGAACTCCCTGGTATAATTCTTTTTATACATTGTTGGAAATGATTTTATAATATTTTGTCTATAGTTTTCTTGTAATCTGGTTTTGGTATTAGGGTAATGCTGGCCTCATAGAATGGATTAGGAAGTGTTTCCTCTCCTATTTTTTAGAAAAAATTGTGGTCAGTTAAAATTCATATTATTTCCTTCTTTCTTTTTTTTTTTTTTGGCTGTGTCCATGGCATGCAGAGCTTCCTGGGCCGGGTATCAAACCTGTGCCACAGCTGTAACCAGAGCCATAACGGTAGCGGTGCCAGATCCTTAGTCTGCTGAGCCATGAGGGAACTCCAATATTATTTCTAACTTAAATGTTTGGTGAAATTAACTAGTGAAGCCATCTCTGTCTGGTGCTTTATTTTTTGGAAGTTTATTAATTACTTCTGGTTAAATTTATTTAAAAGTATAGAGCTATTCAGGTTAGCTGTTTTTACTGGTGTGAAGTTTGGTACTTGATGTCTTTTAAGGAACTGCTCCAGTTCATCTAAGTCACCAAATTTGTGGGTATAGAATTGTTTGTAGTATTCCTTTATTATCCTATTAATGTCCAGGGTATTGGTGGTGATGACCCTCTTTCATTTTTGATATTGGTAATTTGAGTCTTCTCTTTTTCTTGTGTAGCCTGGCTAGACTATATATCAATTTTATTGATCTTTTTAAAGAACAAATCTTTTGGTTTCTGTTTTTAAATTTTTCTGTTTTGTTTTTGCTTCAATTTCATTGATTTTTGTTATATTTTTATTATTTATTTTCATCTGCTCTCCTTTTTTTCAGTATCCTGAGGCTCCTAAGCATAAGTTATAGATTTTAGATTTATTTTTTCCCGGTGTATGTATTCAATGCAACAGATTTCTAAGTACCGCCTTCATTGTATCACACAACTTTTGAGAAGCTGTATTTTCATTTTTGTTTAGTTCAGAGCATTTAAAATTTTTTCTTGAATCATCTTCTTTGATGATAATCTCATGGTTATTTAGAAGTATGCTAAATATTTGGGAATTTCCAAGCTATTCCAACTGATTTCTGGTTTAACTCTATATGGTTTGATAATATTGTATAGTTTTAATTTTTAAAAGTTTGTCAGGTTGTATTTTATGGCCCAAAATATGATCTCCTTTGGTGAATGTTCCCTTGAGAAAGTATATTCATCTCATATTAGATTAATATTTTATGAATATCAATTAGATCAAGCTGACTGACAGTGCTTTTCAGGTCATCTGTATCTTTGTTAATTTTCTGCCTGCTTGATTTGTCAGTCTCATAGAGGAGTGTTGAAGTTCACAGCTATAATTGTGGATTCATCTATTTCCCCTTTCATTTCTATCAGTTTCTGCCTCAAATATTTGATGTCCTCTTGTTAGGTGCACACTCATTTCAGATTCTATGGCTTCTTGGAGAATTGACCCTTTTATTATTACATAATACTCCTGCTCATCTTTAATAATTTTCCTGATTCTGAAGTCTGCTTTGTCTAAAATCAATATAGCTATTCCTGCTTTCACTTTTTGTTTTGTTTTGTTTTTCTTTTTAGGGCTGCACCCTTGGCATATGGAAGTTCCCAGACTAAGGGTCTAATTGGAGCTACAGCTGCTGGCCTATGCCACAGCCACAGCAACGCCAGATCTGAGCCGCATCTGCAACATACACCACAGTTCATGGCAATGCCGGATCCTCAACCCACTGAGTAAGGCCAGGGATTGAACCCACAATTGCATGGTTCCTAGTTCCCACGGCGCCATGATGGGAACTCCTCTCTTCTTTTTTTGGAATTAGAAATTTCTTTATTATTATTATTAAAATTTCTTTATTATTATTGAAGTATAAACTTAAAATGCAAAAAATTCGAAGCCACCCTTCTACAACCCACTCTCCCCTCCCTCCCACACCCAAATTCCATACTTAGCTTCCAGCATTTTATCAAAATTACCATTTAAGTGTTCTTTCATGTTTATGATGCCAGCAGCTTCTGCTTTAGATAAACGGATCTATGTGGCCTTCTCTCTCTTGATTGCCTCCAGATTTGGCATGATGGTTTGTCCTTTGACCTCAATTCTCTGATGGATCCAAGAAGAGCTATTGATTTTCAGTTTGTCCAACCTTTTGTTATAGAGAAGGGAGTGATGACTTTCAGGTTCTTTAGCTGATACCAGAGGTTGAATTATTTGTCTTTTTATAACTGACTCGTAGGAGTTATTCATACAATCTGGATAGCAGACTCTTATCAGATGTACTACTTGCAAATACTTTCTCATCCTGTGGATTTTATTTTTACTTTTTTCATTTTTAGCACATTTTAAATTTTGAGGTAGTCCAATTTATCTTTTTTTTTATTTTGCCTTTTATGCTTTTAGTGTCATATCAGAAAGCATTGCTTAACCCAAGTACATGAATATTTACTCCTATGTTTTCTTTCGAGAGTTTTAGTTCTTATGTTTAGGTCTAGGATCCATTTTGAATTAAGCTTCGTATATGGTTTGAGGCAGGGTCCAACTTTATTCTTTTGCATGTAGATATCTAATTTTTCCAGCACCTTTTATTGAAAAGACATTTCTTTCCCCATTTAAATCTATTACTTGGCTGTGGAAATATTTTAAAGTATTGACTTTGCATTCTTAGATTTTGTGTTTGTATGCAAATTTGAAAAGCATGTCATCTCTATATTGAGGTTCAAAACATTGTTAAACCCAATGAGTAGCATTAGGCAAACTTCTAAAACTATTTATAAGGCCCTTCAAGGCAAGATTTTTATGCTTGTAATGAGAGCTTTCGTGATTCTGAGAAGACTGAGAAGTGCTGGATTGTGTTCGTAGGATATTCCCTGATAAACAGAATTGGGAGTGGGGAGGGCGTATGTGTATTTATTTATTTCATTTAAGAAAGTTTTGGAGTTCCCGTCATGGCGCAGTGGTTAACGAATCCGACTAGGAACCATGAGGTTGTGGGTTCTATCCCTGGCCTTGCTCAGTGATTTTAGGATCTGATGTTGCTGTGAGCTGTGGTGTAGGTCACAGACGCGGCTCAGATCCCGTGTTGCTGTGGCTCTGGTGTCGGCAGGTGGCTACAGCTCCGATTAGACCCCTAGCCTGGGAACCCTCATATGCCGCGAGTGCAGCCCTAGAAAAGACCAAAAAAAAGAAGAAGTTTTATTGAAATATAGTTGATTTATAATATTGCGGTAATTTCTGCTGTACAAAAAAGTGATTCAGTTATACATATACACACATCCATTCTTTTTTCAGATTCTTTTGCTGTATAGATTATCAGAGAACATTGGGTACAGTTCTCTGTGCTATGAAGCAGGTCCCTGTTGGTCAGTCATTCCCAAACCCCCAGTACATCCCTCCGCCGCAGCCACCTGTCCCCTTTTGTAAGAAGGAGTACATTTAGGTAGCCTTAGCATCAGGGGTGGCTTCAGGCTTCTCTGCCTTCCTTTCTATATTCCATCTAGTACTAACTACAGTCGACCTTTGAACAACATGGGTTTGAACTGTCTGGGTCTACTTAAACATAGATTTTTACCCCCCAGTAATTACCACAATACTACACAATCTCTGATTGGTTGAATCCACAGGTAAGGAGCCGAGGATATGGAGGGCCAACTATGGGACTTAAGCATCTGTGGATCTTGGTGTCTATGGTGGGTCCTGGGAATTCCTGTCATGGTGCAGCAGAAACGAATCCGACTGGGAACCATGAGGTTGCAGGTTCGATCCCTGGCCTCCCTCAGAGGGGTTAAGGATCAGGCATTGTTGTGAGCTGTGGTGTAGGCCAGCAGCTGTAGCTCTGATTGGACCCTTAGCCTGGGAACCTCCATATGCCGTGGGTGCAGCCCTAAAAAGCAAAAAAAAAAAAAAATTATGGTACGTCCTGGAACCAATCCTCCGCTGATACTGAGGAACAGCTGTATAATCACCTATACTCATTATTATGTAGCTACATGGCCCTCTTTCTCTTCCTCAGTAAGCCTTTTCCTACATCTTGGCTTTTGTATTTGCTTTTTCTTCTACTTGAAGTTCTTTCTTCCTAATTCTTGCCTGGTTTGCTCATTCTTATTAAGTCCAAATGTCAACTGGGTCCATATTGCCTCCTGGCTTCTCATTATCTCTTGTAGTACTTTTTCCATTATGTGATCCTAATTTATTTTCTTCTGTATTATTTATCACATCCATAAGTATGGCACATCTAGGAAGACTGGACCTATGTTCCTCTTACTAATCACTTAGTCTCCAGTTCTCATTATAGTTTCTGTCTCATAGTAGGGACTCATTAAATATTTGTTGAGTCAGTGAATGAAAGCTGATATCTGTAGGAGTCAGCTGTGTGAGGGTAGGAGGTAAGAGCTAAGGACCTAAAGTGGGAAAGAACTTTCTGTGTTATGGAGCTATTATGATGAAGCGACAGAAGCAAGGGTGTGTTAGGCCTTGTCAGTCCTGGCAAGGAGTTTGGATTTTATTTGACTTTTAGTGAAAAGATTTTAGTTTGGAGGTTTAATGTAATCTCATTTATTTTCCAAAAGATTTCTTTGGCAACTCTGTGAAAAGTAGATTAGGAAGGGGGAGACTGAAGGTCAGAGATTGGGGTTAGGAGACTTTTATAGTAGATGGGAACATAGCTTGGATTGGATTGGTACAATTGACGTGTAGAAAGGTGGGAAAGATGTGGAATTTATTATGGAAGTCGGATTGACATGGCGTGCTAATGAGAGGAATGAAGAAGTGGAGATGAATCAAGGATGATATCCAGATTTATTATTTGAGCAACTTGGTAGAAGGTAGTGTTATTTACTGAAATGGGAAATCTGAATAAGGAACAACTTTGGAGGAGACATTAGGTATTCCATTTGGGTCACATTTAAGATACTGAAAACTCTTCTACACTGAAATATCAAATAAAGGATTGAATTCCAAATCAGGAATTTAGAGTGGGGATGACTCTAAATTTGGAAGACTCAGCATATACATGCTATTTAAATCTGTGGCAATGAGACATATTACTTTGATTGTGTGGCAAGGAATCAGAAAAAAGCTCAGGACTTGAACTTGAGGAATTTCCAACATTTAACTGTCAAGTAGAAGAGTGGCAACTGAAAAGTATTTGGAGCTACAGGAAGAACACACAGAATGGCTTATGTTTTGGCAACCAAGGATTTATGGGACAGCCTGAAGGGTGAAAACACAGCTTCTAACACATACTGCATTTTCAGAAACATATAATATGCAAAATGAGAAGAAGCTTTTGAGGACGGATAAATGTGCTTGAAGGGTTTTAAAAAGGAGGGATGTTTACATGCTTAACAGAAATAAATGAGGGCTAGCTAATTACACTAGCTTTGAGGTATGGTATAATTATTCTTTATTTTGATATTATTGGAAACTTTGATTTTTGATGATGTTAGGAAGTTTTGTTTTTTGTTTTTTGTTTGTTGTTTTTTCTTTTTAGGGCCATGCCTGCAGCATGTGGAAGTGCCCAGGCTAGGGGTCGAATCACAGCTACAGCTTCTGGCTTATGTCACAGCCACAGCAACGCCAGATCTGAGCTGCATCTGTGACCTGTGCCACAGCTTGCAGCAGTGCCAAATACTCAAGCCACTGAGCGAGGCCAGGGATTGAACCCGCATCCTCAAGGATACTAGTCGGGTTCTTAACCCGCTGAGCCACAACGGGAACTCCCTAGGAATTAATTTTTTAAAGTGTGACTTGAAGGTAGAAGTCATTTTTTTCCCCCTCTTCCAGAGTAATGGTGTTAGTGTCACCTAATGGCAAAAGGAGATATTGCAGCCATATTTATATGAGGCGGTAAACAAAGTAACCTAATTAGAAAGAGAAAAAGAAGGAATCTGGGGGGATTTTTGTCATGGATTGGAAAACTTACCATGGTTACAAGGTCCTGTGTTCTTTAGCCTACTTGTCTATCTCTCTGTCAGAGAGATCTGAGCAGATTGTTTAATATGCGGTTCTTTTTTGTCTTTTATAAATATTTTAGCTCAAATATTTCTCTTTCAAGAGAGTCCTTTCCTATCACCTTACGTAAAGTTCTCCATATACTCCTTACAGCTACTCCTTGTTACATTAATATGCCTCATTTTCCTCATACCTATAGAAGGATTTGAGATTACCTTATTTGCTTCCTTCCTTGCTTCCTCGCGTGATGTAAGCTTCGGGAGAGGAGGCAACTTGTTTGCCTTATTCATTCGTGTAACTACAGTGTGGAGTGCGGTGATTGTTAGTCATATAAGGGACATGTTCAGTTAAAATTAGTTGTGTGAATATTTGAATTTCTGGAAATGATAGAGAATGTTGAGTTTCCTTGGTGTAAATTAGAGATGTATCCAGAAAACAAATCACACTGTATTTGATTACTAACTAAAACATTGTTTGCTGCGTGAAGGCAATGTGAACGCTTTACTTACCTAGGCCCCCCCTCTTTTTTGCTTCCTATAGAGAAATGGTAGTGTGTCGGGAAAAGAAAAGATATGTGGCTTAGGGTGTTGAATTCTGTATTAATCAGTCAACTTCAGTGACACAAAAAATATTTTAAGATACAGTGCTTAGTCTTGAGGAGGTAATTTTTTGCAGACATGTAGATTTATTATAAAGTAATTTCATTGAATGCGTTTTTGTGTGTGTGGATTTGTAGATACTTCCGGTATCATGCTTAATTCCTCTCTATATTAAAAAGAACAGAAACAGTATTTTTAGGAGAAATACAAAGAGCACCAAACAGTAATAAATCCTTTTAGCTGAGATGTGGGCGGGTTTGTGTTGTTTTTCAGGGAACAATATGGTTCTTTTAGACTGGAAACGTAGGGTGAAAAGAGTACATTTCCATTGTGTGGCCTAGTCCAAGAAGGTCGCCTCCCTAACTTTGAGATAATTACCCAGTCAGCAGAATTCTTCTTCGCATGAACCATTTATTAAAGGCCAGAGATTGATGAGGTGCTTAATAGTTCATGTTTTTATTCACTAGTTTTTGTTCTTCATTCTTGTGGTTTTGACCAGGTGGATGTGGGAAGAGAAGTTTGTAGAACTGAAATGGAGGTCAGAGCTTCGTCACAGAAGGTTAGTGGGTCATCGGATTCTGTGACTACACCGAACAGTGAAGAATTTGTTTTGGTTCCTCAGCATGCAGATGACACTTCTACAAAAGATGATGAAAAACCAGAACTGAAGGTATCTTTTTCTATTCTACAAATTATATTATTTTAAATGATTGTTTTTATTTCTTAACAAGGTGAAACTTATCTCAGATGTATAATATCTAAAGGTTTTTCTCAAGTGCTGACTGGATCAATGTTTGATTTATCCAGAGGTTAATGATTTGGTTTGTGTGTTTTAAAACATTTTTGCTTTTGTTTATCTTTTACTTTAGAATTCAGAAAAAAGGGCATAAGTGGGAAAAAAGTAGAGAAAGGATAAATGGCACGTTAAACTTAATGTTTAAATCTTATATAAATTTATTTGGATATTTTTGTCTCTTTTACTGCTGGTTTTTGAAAGTTAACTGTTTATTTATTATTATTTTTTTCCTGTTTTTTGCTTTCTAAGGCTACATCTATGGCATGTGGAGGTTCCCAGGCTAGGCTAGGGGTGGAATCAGAGTTGCAGCTGCTGGCCTACTCCACAGCCACAGCAACACAGGATCTGAGCTGCGTCTGTGACCTACATCACAGCTCACGGCAACACCAGATCCTTAACCCAGTGAGTGAGGCCAGGGATCGAAAGCACATCCTCATGGATACTAGTTGGGTTTGTTACTGCTGAGGCACAATGGGAATTCCTTAAAGTTAATTATATAAATGCATAGTTATGTATTATTTTCACATCAGAGACTTTTCTTTATGATTTTTGTGTTTCAAATCATCTGGTAGGTAACATTAAGTATGTGATTTAACACTTGTATGAGTATTTTTAAGTATATGTTTTATAATTTTATCAGTTGAGTTTTTCTTTGGATGTGGTCCTTTTCCTTGTTCATTTTTATGTTGTTTTTCCTAACTCAAAAAAAAAACCAAGCAAATCCAGGTATACATGTATGAGAATTGTATAACCACACTTTAGTAATAGGAAGAGAGAAAATAGTAAAAAATGCTACATGTTATTTATGACTTTTATTTAATATTAATTGTGGCGTAAAATTTGTTAATATATTAATATAATAAAATATCTAATACAACTATAAAATCAGATTATTAAGTACTCATATTATGTTGATATATAGTTTTTCAATTTTATTAAAATAATGGATTTCTTTAGCTTTATTCAAATATCTATATTTAAATAAACAACTACTTAAATTTCTGTAATTCTGTATTTTTGCATTAATGTGTTTAATTTAAGGCATTTATTTACTTAGGCTTTGTGTCTCACTTGCTTTTAAGAAAAGATGAGTCAAATGTAAGGAAATTAGCAATACTCCTTGGAAGCCAGTTAGCAAAGTCTGTAAAAAAATCAGGAATATGTTTATGCAATGATAGCAAAAAATATGACCTTTTAAATGATATCCACACTACATAATATCTGTTTAAACTTATCCATTTTCTTCTTTAAAACACATAAATTTAGAATTGCCTGGTTTTTAGAATGTGTTGCTAAAAAACAAGAAAAAAAAGGAAATCTCTGTAAATAAGATCTTAGGTCTTTAGATCTGATATAGTTGGAAATACCTAGAGTGTTTCTTTTTTTTTTTTTAATCCTTTTTTGTTTTTTAGGGCTGAACCTGTGGCATATGGAGGTTCCCAGGCTAGGAGTTGAATCGGAGCTATAGCTGCCGGCTTACGCCACAGTCACAGCAATGCCTGAACTGAGCCACATCTGCGACCTTCACTGCAGCTCATGGCAATGTGAGATCCTTAACCCACTGAGCAAGGCCAGGGATCGAACCTGCAACCTCATGCTTCCTAGTTGGATTCACTTCCACTGAGCCACGATGGGAACTCCAGCCTGGAGTGTTTCTGAAGAATCCTTTTCTGAAACTGATAATCCTCAAATTTAGTTGATTTTATAACTCAGGATTTTGTATTATATCTAAAGAAATTAAATACAATTGTATAAATTCTTTGTATTCAGTAACTATATTTAAATTTAAATATTTAGATTGTTTAAATTTCTTCTAGAAATGAAATATTTTCATTAAGTTTCAGAACCATATTATGATTGGAACATTGTCTTGCTTTGTCTGTAGATAGTTTCTAATGGTGATGAGCAGTTGGAAAAAGCCATGGAAGAGATTTTGAGAGATTCTGAGAAAGGGCAAAGTAGCCTTCTTGTTGATTGTCCAAGTTCCAGTGAGATTTCAGACCATTCATTTGGAGATGTTTCAGCCAGCCAACCAAATAAGCCATCTCTTCAGTTAATTTTGGATCCATCGAATACAGGTACTATGTTGAACTCTTAACAGGCTGCAAGAGAAATGGGATAAAGTGATAAGGACAATTTTAAGATGTAAATTAAATTAAATAAACCCAATTTTATTAAGTTTATTTTCTAAGATCAAGGTGGCGAGCTTTTCAGTTCTGGTCAAGATTTCCCACTTTGGTTCTTCTTAGGTTTCTGTATGTATCTCTACCCGTAAAATCAGTGTGTTCTTTGAGAACTGAGACTGTATCTGGATCTTCATTTTTACCCCTAGTTCTTGGCATATAGTAGGCCCTCTATGATTGAACAAATGAATAAATTCTTAGATGTCAAAGAATAGTGTAATTGACACATTCTTTCATATGGTGTTCCTTTTTACTCAGTTTGACTACAGTTACTGTGAATTATAATTTGTGAAAATTCTAAATAAAATAGTATATCAACTATATCAGTATAATAATACTGTAAAAGTGTTTATTACAGTGTAATAAATAATACATGCACGAATGAGTAGGATTTAGAGTAGGAATACTGGCTTATAAGTCAAAATGGTTTTGGATGCAAGATAAGCCAAACCAAATCCAGTCCAACTCCTACTTCAGCTAGTTTAAACACTAGAGGTATGGTTTGATCTGGGCTCTGGTAGTATTGCTTTGTAAACTACTCAGTTTTGATCTTCTCCATGTCGTCTTTCTCAAGTGGCTTCCTTTAAGGTCACAAAGTAGTTGGCAGCAGAAATTGATAAGTAAGGCAAGGTAATTTGTTTATGCCTGGTGACAGAGAGAAAGTCTCTGATCTTTTACTCATTGAACAAAAGTTGTGAACTTTAATTGGACCAACTGAACCATTTTTCTGGTGGTCAGGGGAATGAGAGGAGTGCTATGAACTGCTAGGATAGGCCTTGGTTATATGCAAATTCCTCAATAAGTCACTCTGACAGAAGAGATGAGATTATCTCGATTGATTTAAGGCACTCACGATCCATTTCTGAATGCTGGTGTAGGGTAAGTATAGGTATAGGCCAGAATGCTACACAATGGGGCCGTGATGGCTCTACCTTACCCTATACTCAAGATTTATTCCTAGTGAATCAAATATTTAGATGTGAAAAATATAACTTGTATTTTTATATAGATTTTATATAGAGTTGAAAAAAGGCCTATAGGGAGAAAATAGCCTGTTTTTGTGATTACACAAAATGCCAAAGGAAAAAAGTTGCATTTTAATACGTAAAAGCTTAAATCTTCTGAATGAGAAAGGTACCATAATAAATATGGTCAAATAACAGACTAGGAGAAGATATTTGCAATGTGTTGGGAATCCCCAAATGTTCCCACTAGTTCAGTGATTCACTATAGAGACTCATAGGTCTCAGTGCCTATTCATATTCATGGCCAGATTTATGTTCAAGGGGGCCTAAGAGAGATATATATATATCTTATGTGTGTGTGTACACATAAGATTGGGAATAAGGCTTATAAAATATTAATTCTTCTAGTTCTTGATTGAGGGAGCATGAAAGATTATATTATTCATTATGCTTTACTTTATCTTTTGAATTTCTTAAATCCCTAGCCCTCCCCCCAAACCCAGAGCATATTGATATCAATATTCATATAGTTGAGTTATTTTTTGGTTAATAGATTAATCAAAAGGAAGAAACACCTTTTTCTTCTAATATATATCTGATGGGTTGTTGGAAGCAATTATCCTTTAAACAGTGGATTAGATTATATTCTTATTTCTGAGCATATCTGATAGGGACTATGTATAACATACCTTTTTGTGTTCTCATTACACTAAAAGAGTTTTTAAAATGATCTTTCCCTGAAGGTCTCAGTTGATAAGAATTTCCTTTGCTTTACAAGTACATTTTTAGCATTCTTTTCTGGTTATATATTGTTTACTTTTCATTTTCAATAAAGAACATGTGTTTTGTGTTCTCCCCCAAATTTGTATGTTGAATTCCTAGCCCTCAAGGTGATAGTATTAGGAAGCGGGGCCTTTGGGAGGTGATGAGGTCATGAGGGCAAAAGCCCTCCTAATTGGGATTAGTGTCCTTCTAAAAGAGACTCCAAAGAGCTAACTTGTCCCTTCTGCAATGGTGAGGATGCAGTGAAAAGATACTGTCCAGAAAGTGGCTCTTACCAGACACTGAATCTGCCAGAGCCTTGATCTTGGGCTTCCAGAGCTGTGAGAAATGAATGATGTTTAAATACCATACTCAGTCGTGGTGTTTTGTTACATAAGAGCCTGAAAGAACTAAGACAAGACATTTCAGCTGCCTCTTCGTAATTGCAATCAACACAGTTTTTGATAACAGAATTGTTAACTCTCAATTGAAAATGATGCATAACTCAATGGTCAGGAACAGTCTGGAAAGTATATAGATTTAAGCGGACTAAAATGAATATTAAAGGTATGTAGTTTGCCAATAATAAAATTAGGTAGATAAGCGTTTTTGTTTAAACATCATGATAACTTGTTGGTTTTTGTTTTTTGCTGATCTTGTGTCCTGATTACTTGGATTCAGCTCTACAGGGAAGCTTTGCTAAATTATTGCAATGTACTAAAATACTATTTGGGTACATTCTTGAGTTTTCTCTCTCATGTCCTTTGTTGTTCTCCACCTTTTTCTGCTGAGGAAGGGATGATGGAATTAAAAAAGTATGACTTAAATAGGACTGAATTTATATTTAGGGGGATGTGAATTTCTTACATTGGTGTGTGATTTTACTGGATCTAAAAGCGTTGCCTTGCTAAAAATATGTTATTTGCCTGCTTAACTAAGGATCTTCACTAGTCATAGGGAGTTTTGTCTACAGGAAAGCCGTAATTATGCAGCGTTTCATTGTGGATGGGATAGGGTCTAGGTAGTGCCTGGGATGATGTGTGTTTGCCATTAATAAGTTGCTTAAAGGACCACTAGCTCTAGAAAAGTTTATTAATTTAGTGATTAATTCATTTGATATTATATCAAGGGTCGAGTCTTTTAGACACTGTTATAAGTGCTGGGAACAAAAAGAGGATAGAACAGTTCCTTCCTTGAAGAGCTGATACTCTCTATAATAGGATAAACTTCATTTTGCTTGTGATTCATTCTATTTTACACTTTTCATAGAGGTTAAGACATGGTATCTGGAGTTCAGACCTGGATTTGGACACAGGCTCTTTCTGTAGTTTGGGCAAGTTATTCAACTTCTCTAGTGCTCAGTTTTCCTGTTTTTAAAATAGAATCTGTCTCCTAGGGATTTAGAGGATTAAATGACATCACCTACATTAAGCATTTTGTAAAATGCCTGGCTTTTGGTACTTAGAGAGTATGTACCAAATGAAATGCTTGTCATCATCATCATCATCTGTTTTGGAAATCTTGAACACCCAAATAAAATCACATAAAATTTTAGTTCTAAGGCCAATAATTACAACATATCTGTAATGGGCATGAGGCAAGACATAAACCCTTTATCTCCATTGAAGCACCTAATTCCTGGATTTCTTTGGAGCATTTTTCTTTGCATTGTTGATTTCTTTGAGTGCTTTAAAAGATGTTCTTTTTTATGGCTGAGTAGTATTCCATTGTGTATACATACCTCATCTTCCTAATCCAGTCATCTGTCGATGGACATTTAGGTTGTTTCCATGTCTTGGCTATTGTGAATAGTGCTGCAGTGAACATGTGGGTGCATGTGTCTTTTTTAAGGAAAGTTTTGTCCGGATATATGCCCAAGAGTGGGACTGCTGGGTCACATGGTGCCATCTGCAGCAACATGGATGGAACTAGAGACTCTCATACTGAGTGAAATAAGTAAGAAAGAGAAAGACAAATACCATATGATATCACTTATAACTGGAATCTAATATACAGCACAAATGAATGTTTCCACAGAAAAGAAAATCATAGACTTGGAGAATAGACTTGTGGTTGCCCAGGGGAAGAGGGAGGGAGTAGGAGGGATCAAGAGCTTGGGGTTAACGGATGCAAACTATTGCTCTTGGAATGGATTTACAATGAGATCCTGCTGTGTAGCATCGAGAACTATGTCTAGATACTTAACATTGCAGCACAACAATGGGAGGAAAAATATGTATACATGTATGTGTAACCTGGCCCCCATGCTGTACAGTGGAAAAAAAATAAGTAAATAAAAATTAAAAAAAAAAAGATGTTATTCTTTGGTCTTTTCTTCTCCATAGTTTCTGATGAGAAATCTGAAGTCATTTGAATCATTTATTATTCCTTTTTTTGTAACATGCTATTTTTCTGTCTTCTTTATATATTTAAAGAGATATTTTTGTTTTCCAGGAGTTTGATTATATGAGTGTGTTTTTCTTTAAATTTATCTTTGTTGGTGTTCACTGAGATTCTTGGATCTGTAAATTTATATCTTTTATGAAATTTGGGAAGTTTTCAGACAGTATTTTTAGGAGTATTTTTTTGTACAGTGATCTTTTTTCTCGTATTTTCCTGTGACTCAGACAACAAAAGTATTAGGTATTTTCCTATTGTTATACAATTCCTAAGCCTCTCATTGTATTCCAGCCTTTTTCTCTCTCTTCTTCAGTTTAGATATTTTTTGTTGACCTATGTTCCAGTTTACTAACCCTCTGCTCTATTATCTCAATTCCTTTGAGCTGTCTAGTGAATTTTTAGTTTTAGATATTCTATTTTTCTGTTCTTAAATTTATCTTGGTCCTTTTTGCGCTTTCTGTTTCTCTGCTGTGGATTAATATTTTTCATTCATTTCAGGTGTATTCACCTTTATATTATAGAGCATGGTTATAATACCAATTTTAAAGTCTTTGATTGTTACAGTAACTGCATCATTTTGGGATTGGTATCTGTTGATTGCTTTTCCCTTGAGAACTGGGCACCTTTTTCTATTTTTGTTTTTGTTTGTTAGTTGAGTAATTGAATTATTTTCCAGACCTTCTGAATCTTTTGAGATTCTGTTTCCAAATAAAATTCTCTGAAGAATGTTGATTTTGTTTTAGCACTTCCAGTTGGTTACATACAGACTGCAAATTCTATCCTGCTTTCTACTTTCATAGTTGTTCAGTTCCAAAACCTTTTATACTTCCTTATTCTATACATGTACAGCATGGTGGTGAACCCAAGGCTCGTGTTAGTTCATACAAAAAAATTAGGAGGTTACCTTCTCCAGCTCTCCTCCTCCTCCTCAGCATTACCTCCATACTCTCTGGCTTCTTAGGGCCCATTTTCCCTTCTTCTAAGTAGAAGACAGATTTCTCACTTAGAGTTTTGTTCCTTTGTGCTGTCTTGTGGCCTTGTATGACTGGAGTCAACTTTAGGACACAGTGGTGAGAGAAAAGAAAGAAAAAATAACAGAGGTTTCCTTTTTCTTTTTGAATCACAAGAGCCAGGTCTCTTTGCTTGGGTGCTCTAGCCATTGAGACAGGTTCTTTTCTTTGAATTTTAGATGCTTGTGGCACTCCGTTCCCATGCTCCTATAACGCCCTCTGCCACCCGCCCCAAGCTGTGGCTCAGCTCCATCACTGGGGCTGGCCTGGTGGTAGAACTGGAAGAGGGGAGAGAGAGAGGGAAAGAAAGAGAGAAAAAGAAAGAGGGAAGAAGAGTATTGTAATTCCTCAGTCTCTGGTTTACAGGGACTCGGTTTTCTCTCCTTTGGCCAGAAAGATTGGATTTCTCTAACATTTTTCTTGCTCACTGCATAGTTCTGCAACTTGGGCTGCAGATATAAGGATGAAAAAATATAAAAGGAAATTCAACATTACTGGTAGTTCTTCAAGTTTTGATTTTAGTCTCCAATCTGTTATTTTTTTTTAAATTATCTTCAGGTAGTTACTTTTAATATTCTGCCTATTGTTTTCAGTTAACAGAGAGAAGCTAATGCAGACTTGTTGCTTCAACTTGACTGGTTCAGTTTGAGTATTTTCAGTTCTGCTAGTTTTTGCTTCAGCTATTTGGAAGCTCTGGTATTGGGGCGTAAGCACTTTTGAAATTATGTTTTCTTGATAAATTGACCCTTTTATCATTTGGAATGTCTCTTTTTCTCCTATTACTATTCATTGTTTTGAAGTATGGTTTTTCTGACATTAATATAGCCATTCTGGCTTTCTTATAGCATTTGCATGATATATCTATTTTTCTCCTTTGTTTGTTTCTTTCTTTCTCTTTTCTTTTCCTTTGTTTCTTCTTTTTCTTTTTTTACTTTGAACCTATTTGTGTCTTTTTATTTAAAATGAGTGTTTCTTATACATAGCATATAGATGAGTTTTGCTTTTTAAAATCTAGTTTGATGTACTGTCTTTAATTGGTATATTTAGACCAGGAATCACCAAACTACTTCTTATAGGCCACATCCTGCCCACTACTTGTTTTCAGTATGGTTTGCAAGGTAAGCATTTTTTTTTACATTTACAAAGGATTGAAAACAAGTCAAAAAAGACAGTGTTCTTTTCTGGTACGTGAACGTTATATGAAATTCAGATTTTAGTGTGCGTAAGTTGTTTTGAATTTTGTAAAAACAGTTTTTGTGGAAAGCTGTTTTCTCTTTTTACATAAATACTTGCCTAATATCCCAGATTTTTTTCTCTTGGCCCACAGAGCTAAGAGAAAATTCTTATGTAATTAGATCTAAGTGTACCTACTCTCTTGCTGTTTATTTTTTCTTTGTCCCCCCCCCCCACTTTTTTTCTCTTCCTCCTGTTTACTTTCATTCCTTTGGATTTTTTTTTTGTCTTTGGTTGTTGTAGTTGTTGTTGTTATTGTTGTTGTTGTTGTTGTTATTGTTGTTGTTGTTGTTGTTGTTGTTGCTATTTCTTGGGCTGCTCTCGCGGCATATGGAGGTTCCCAGGCTAGGGGTCGAATCGGAGCTGTAGCCACCGGCCTACGCCAGAACCACAGCAACGCAGGATCCGAGCCGCGTCTGCAACCTACACCACAGCTCACGGCAACGCCGGATCGTTAACCCACTGAGCAAGGGCAGGGACCGAACCCTCAACCTCATGGTTCCTAGTCGGATTCGTTAACCACTGTGCCACGACGGGAACTCCCCCTTTGGATTTTTGTGTGTGTGTGTGTGTCATTTTAGGGCTGCACCTGTGGCATGTGGAGGTTCCCAGGCTAGGGGTTGAGTCAGAGCTGTAGCTGCCAGCCTACGCCATAGCCACAGCAACACCAGATCTGAGCCACGCCTGCGACCTCCACCACAGCTTATGGCAACACTGGATCCTCAGCTCACTGAGCAAGGCCAGGGGGTCGAACCCACGTCCTCATGGATACTAGTTGGGTTTGTTAACCATTGAGCCACGATGGAAACTCCTGGATTATTTTTTAATATCCCATTTTATTTCCATTACCGGCATATTAATTACATAATTTTGTTTTATTATTTTAGTAGTTGCTCTGGGGTTTATAACCCATGGCTGTTTTATACCATTTCATATATATTGTGAGGATCTTCCAGTTCCTCCCTTGCAGACTTTATGCCTTTGTCATCATTCATTTTGCTTGGACATATGTTATGCATTATACAGAGTATTAATTTTTTGCTTTAAATAGCCTGTTGTATTTTTTAAAAATTAAATGGCAGGGAAAAAAGTTTTTCTCATATTTATAACTTTTGGTGCTCTTCATTTTCCCTCTAGTCTCATTTTCCTTTATCCCAAGGAACTTCTTTAACATTCTTCTTTTCTTCTGCAAGTTAGAATTAGCTGTTAATTCCACCCAGGGAATATTTCATTTCAGATCTTGGACTTTTCTGCTTCAGAATTTCTTTTGGTTCTTTTTTTCTGTCTTTCATTTTTCTCATTCTTTTGATGGGTATCTTTTTTTAATTCCTCTGTCACATTTATAATAGTTACTTTAAAGACCTTGTCTACTAATTTTGTCACCTCTCTCTTGTGGACCCATTTATGTACTTTTTTGTATTTGATGTATACAGAGTTTCATGAATCTCTGAGTTAACACAGATTTGTAAAATACTTATTTCTTCAAAAAGCTTTTTCTCCACCTTTTCCTCTTTTGTAGAACTCCAGTTACACATAAATTTAGACCATTGAACTGTTTGTTGTTGTTGTTGTTGTTTTGTCTTTTTGCCTTTTCTAGGGCTGCTCCTGCGGTATATGGAGATTCCCAGGCTAGGGGTCTAATTGGAGCCGCAGCCACCGGCCTACGCCAGCGCCGCAGCAACACCGGATCCAAGCTGCCTCTCAACCTACACCACAGCTCATGGCAATGCCGGATCCTTAACCCACTGAGCAAGGCCAGGGATCGAACCCGTGACCTCATGGTTCCTAGTCGAATTCGTTAACTACTGAGCCACGACGGGAACTCCTCATTGAACTGTTTGATCTCCCATGTTCATGAGTCACTGAGGCATGATTTTAGCATAGGATCTTGCAAATAATTGTTGTTGCATAAGTAGTTGCTAAATTAACAAAAATGCATTATATGTGTGTGTGCGTGTATGTGTATTCTAAATGTGTTAGCATTCAGCCTTAAACTGTGTTTGTAGTTTTTTATTTATCCCTTTTGAAATATAATACATTGAACTGAATCAGAAGGTGAAAAATCATAGTCCGTGATTGAAGAACATGGTAGATGAAGTACTTAGTAAAGTAGGTGGTGAGGTTGCATGATTTAATATAATTTTTGGAGCTGGAATGGGGGGGGTTGGGAATGGCTCTTGTGAACTATTTATTAATATACTGTAAGTGCAGTCCTGGTAATGAGAATTACAGCATGCTGCAAGGATCTAGTTAGGGTGAGATAGGCATGCTTCATTTTGTGCAGCATGGATATAGGTAAATGGGGAGGAGTTGGAGACTGGCTGAATGTAGATTTTCAGGTGGGAATGGGGAGAGTGGCAAGGGGGGAGCTTTATATAGTATCTGATATGTGCAGATAAATACTCTAATCGCAGTTGGGACTTTGCTGCATATACACTGTGCTTAGAATTAAAGTGTTTTTTTTTTTTTTTTTGTCTCTTTTTTGCTATTCCTTTGGGCTGCTCCCGCAGCATATGGAGGTTCCCAGGCTAGGGGTCGAATCGGAGCTGTAGCCATTGGCCTACGCCAGAGCCACAGCAACGCAGAATCCGAGCTGCATCTGTAACCTACACCACAGCTCACGGCAACGCCGGATCCTTAACCCACTGAGCAAGGGCAGGGATCGAACCCGCAACCTCATGGTTCCTAGTCGGATTCATTAACCACTGCGCCATGACAGGAACTCCTAAAGTGTTTTTTTTTTTTTTTTTTAAAGAAACTCATTGGTGGGGAGAGGAGAATTGGGGGAAGCAATCATAGGATGATTAAAATAATGATTAATTTGAGGAAAAATTTTTCATTGAAATACTTGCATAGTTTGTAGAAACCAGCAAGCCAGGAAACAGCAAAATAAGGAGCTTGACCTCCGTTGGTCTTGGTATGACATGGAACATCTTAACGTTGTTGACTTTTGCTTAGGAAGTTAGGCTGCTTAATAAATTTGCTGCCATGCAGGCTCTTTACCAGAGAAATTTTCAATTAACTTTAGTTTTATTTAATTCTCTTTATTTTTAGGCAGATTGACACTGTCTTTAGTTCCCTTTCCTTTCTACTGTTTTATATAATTTGAACTCCATCTTTGATTTTTTAAAATACAGAGCTTGGAGTTTTTTTCATTTTATTCTAAGGAAGTGTAGCTAAGATAATACTTTAAGAGATTCGTAGTACATAGTGGCTGATTCCAGAACTCTAAGTTAAGGTGTAGGATAAACATAAAAGAAATGAAAACAAAGAGAGACTTAAACTTTACTTGCAATTTTTCATTTGTTTTTGGGAAATAGGTGAACTTACACTGTGAAGTTTTGTTTTAACTTTTGAGTGTTTCTTTTTTTCCTTCAGAAATTACACCCAGACCATCTTCTCCAAGTGGAATACCTGAAGAAGATAGTGTTTTATTTAACAAACTGACCTACTTAGGTTGTATGAAAGTTTCCTCCCCACGTAATGAAGTGGAGGCTTTACGGGCAATGGCAACTATGAAATCTTCCAGTCAGTACCCCTTTCCGGTTACCCTGTATGTGCCAAATGTTCCAGAAGGCTCTGTGAGGTAAGTTCTAATACCTTTTTATTATTTTATTTTTTTTGCTTTTTAGGGCCACAGCCATGGCGTATGGAGGTTCCCAGGCTAGGGGTCAAATCAGACTAGATCCAACGCCAGATCCAAGCTGTGTCAGTGGCCTGCGCTGCAGCACAGGGCAATGCCAGATCCTTAACCCACTGAGTGAGGCTAGGGATCAAACCTGCGTCCTTATGGATGCTAGTCAGATTCGTTTCCACTGAGCCATGATGGAAACTCTGCTCTAATACTTTTTAACCCTCCTTAGATACCTGTGAAGTTTTTTTGGGTAGCGGTGATGATATTTTATCATAAATGAGGGCTAGGACTTGGTGTGAATTCACTTTCACTCTGTAGATGTGCAAAGTAAAAATGTTTAGGTATAGACTATATTCCTTATGTGCAAGGGGCATTTGTAAAATTATGCTTAAATTGCTCTAGTGGAACTATGAATGTAAAAATACCTGTCATTTGTGTTTCACCTTGTCATGTAACAATGGTTTAAAAAACTAGAACAATCTCTAGATTTCTAAGCTCTTTACTGCAGACTGGAAAGAAGCAAAATAGCTTTTTTTTCATATGCTTCACTTGGAATAATATTTAATGTCATCTGAATTTTGAATTTCTTTAAATGTGAAACAGGTAATCTTATTTTCCTACATTCAGCCTTCCAGTAGTCTTCCATCACACTTGTATTTATATTCAAAATCCTTACCTTGTCCGGTCCTGGTGATCTGCTTTGACCTAATCTTCCCTTTCCCTCTCTCCTTCCCTCCCTCTTTTGCTCTCTCCTCCTTTCACTACACTTACTTCATTCATTCACTACTTTCCAGTCATAGTAGCCTCTTTATTCTTTCTCAGATGCAGTCATGAATCCTGCCTCAGGGCCTATCAGTCAGGATTCTTACCTCAGGGCTTTTTGTATAGTCTCTTTAATTTGCCTAAAGAAGCTTTCCTAGCTTTTTTCCAGTTTTCACTTCTTTCCAGTTTCACCTCAAGAAACCTTTTATCAAAAGAAGCCTCTTTTTTTTTTTTCTTGTTTTTCTCAATAGGATTTATTTTTTAGAGTGGTTTTAGGTTCGTAGCAAAATTGAGCAGAAAGTACAGAGATTTCCTGTGTCCCAAGTGTGCACCTGCGGTCTCATCCAAACACAGACTTCCCTCCCCATCAACATTTCCCTTCCACTTGTTACACTTGGTACATTTGTTGCAACTGATGAACCTATGTTGACATAATAATTTTCCAAAGTCCATAGTTTACGTTAGGGTTCACTCTTGGCGTTGTACATCCTGTGGATTTGGACAAATGTATAAGGACGTGGATCCATCATTACAGTATCGTACAGAGTACTTTCACTGTCCTAACAATCCTGCCTTCTGCCATGTTCGTCTGTCCCTCCCCCTTATTCATCTGTCCCTCTCCCCTCCAACCTCTAGCATCCACTGATCTTTTTACTCTTTCCGAAGTTTCGCCTTTCCCAGGATGTTATATATTTGACATTTTGTAATAAATAGCCTTTTTCAGATTGACTTCTTTTACTTAATAATAGGCATTTAAGGTTCCTACATGGTTTTTTGTTGTTGTTGTGTGCTGAATAATATGTTATTGTCTGGATGTGCTAGTTTGTTTATCCATTCGCCTATGGAAGGACATCTTGATTGCATCTAAGTTTCAGTCATTATGAATAACATTTCTGTAGACATCTGTGTGCAGGGTTTAGTGTAGACATAAAATTTTCACTCATTTGAATAAATACCAAGGAGTATAATTGCTAGATCATATAGTATGAGTATATTTAGTTTTGTAAGAAACTGCCAAACTATCAAAAAAAACCTCCTTTGATACTATCATAACTTATCTTTCTCTCTTTTAACTGAGCTTTTTTAAAAATAGCATTTTCCCTTGACTTGATATTATGTTTATTCACTTACTTGTTTATTACTGCCTGTCTTCTTCACTAGACTATAAGTTCCATGGGAGGAGGTTATTAGTATTTTTTTCTGCTTACAGCTTCAGTGTCTAAATAGTATCTGGTCCAAAAACGGTATTTAGTAAATATTTGCCGAATAAACAAATAATTGAAACAGGTCTAGGGAATTAGGTTGAATGTGTCTTGAACCAGTAATACTCCCTGAAGGCTGATTTTATCTGTTTTCAAACCCCTTCTGATTTATCTCATTCTCTAAAGTTTAGAATGCGAGAAAAATTTTAAGTACCAAAATAACAGCAAAATAAATTTACGGTTTTGGCGAAAGTGCTTTGAATTTTTGGGGAAAGGGTTTTGTAGATGTATTGTTTGTATATCTCTTAAAAATGTCAAAATGACTTTTAATGTTACCTGTTTAGTTTCAGAGCAACAAATATATCTTGACAAAGACTTAATGGTTTTGACTTGACTTTCTATTCCTAGTGGGTTCCCCTTCAGTTTCACAATTTGAGATCTTGAGAGGTGGTCTTGAGTTTTTTGATCAGTCTAGGTTAGGATTTGTATAGAAGAAGTCCGAGAGGTATTTGCTCCAAAATTACTTCTTTAAAATTCCCTTATTAAGTTCATCTTTGGAACCACTCTGACCTTTTTTAGGGTAAAAGAACAATGGTTGAACAATGACCTGGGGCTTGTATGAACTTATGGGTGCTGCTTTTTTTTAATTAATTTTTTTTTTTTTTAAGGGCTGCAGCATGTGGATGTTCCTAGGCTAGGGATCAAATTGGAGCTGCAGCTGCCGGCCTACCACAGCCACAGCAACATGGGATCCGAGCCATGTCTGCAACCTATACCACAGCTCATGGCAATGCCAGATCCTTATCCCACTGAGCGGGGCCAGGATTGAACCTGTATCCTCATGGATGCTAGTTGGGTTTGTTACTGCTGAGCCACAGTGGGAACTCCCTCAGGTGTTGCTTTAAATAGAAATGAATTCTCCAAGGATGGTCTATGCTATTTTTTTACTGACATTCCTTTTGCCGTAATAGAACAAGACTAGCATTTTGGGATGGGTGACATTGACTTTACCTGGCAGTGTATACTTGGCTTTGAGAGTAAATGAATTGGATCGTGGGACACAAAAATGAAGTAATTGTCAAAAGAAGGTGAAGAATTTGTGTTTGTGTTTATAGCAGAAATATTAAGATAATGTTTTCCTGCAATATTGATTCTAGTTTATTTTTGTGATTTTAAGATAGTTATGTTTATGTGTTACTAGAATAGTAAAATGCTTGCTTTTGTTCTTTGATAGTTAATATTTTATCTCATTTTCATCACTGTTCTGCAGAATCATAGACCAATCCAACAATGTGGAGATAGCGTCTTTTCCAATTTATAAGGTGTTATTCTGTGCACGTGGACATGATGGGACAGCAGAGAGCAATTGCTTTGCATTTACAGAGAGTTCCCATGGTTCAGAAGAATTCCAAATACATGTTTTCTCCTGTGAAATTAAAGAGGCAGTAAGTATAACAGATTGTAGCAATTTACTATTGAGATGAATTAGGGTAATGTTTTTGAACCCTAATTTCACTGTCATATAATTTAATATGTATAATCATATACCATATTACATAAATTTGGAGTATCTTTCTAAAGCGAAAGTTAATATTTGTAGTGGCATAGAACTGAATACGGAAAGCTAAATTCAGTAACTCTGTGCACTAAAGTAGTACTCTCAGCTTTACAGATATAGGAGAAAAAATCCCATTTGATGGGCTGCTCTCCCACACCACCATAGTAGTAATTGCTCAGGCTTAGAAGGAAGAATAACTTTGCACCTCTTTTATTGTTTTGCCCAAGTTGGTTGGTCCATGTGACTTGATTGATTGATCGATTAACTGCACCCGTGGCATGTGGAAATTCCTGGGCCAGGGATTGAACCTGCACCACAGTAGTGACCCAGGCTGCTGCAGTGACAACGCTGGATGCTTAACCCGTTGAGCAACAAGAGAACTTTGGTCCCTGTGACTTTCAATAACAATGTCTGTTTCTCTGCTGGGCCTTTCACTTAGATATTGCACTAAGGTGGTTCCATAGATCTCTGTGATTTTTACTGGTGGTCATTGTTATGTGTGTTCATTCGAAGATTTGCTTTTGCTCTATAGGACTGGTTTAATTATAAATACAAATACTCACATACAGCAGGGGTATCAACTAGTAGTCTTTAAAGATGCCAGTGAGCTCCTCTTCATAATTATTAGATGAGTTTATTACTAGACTCAAGAAGTAGTACAGAATCAAATGGCTGTTACATACACGGGGAAATTGCCTTCTATATCTACTGAATTCTCCCCAAATTAAAAGTAAGTTGCACTTTTAGAACTTTAAGTACTTACACAACCATTTCAAAGGCTTTAATAAATGGGTTTGGATGGGCAAGGCCTTGAGTGTGTTTGCTTTTGGAAATGTAAATTGTCAGTGGAAGATATTGAAAGCAGCATTTATTCTGTTTTCTCTTTACCCTGAAACCAATGAACCATTGTATTAACAGTGGTTCTGAGAGTTTATTTCTGGCTATAAAATAAGAACATATAATATATAAATACATATACTGACTACTTGGTCAGGTGTGCAGTAGATAGGAGTGAATGAGTACGAGTGAGTCTGGCTCATAGGAGGCAGTGAATATAAATATGTTGTAAGAATGTGTGTGTGTGTTTGTGAATTAGGGTGTCTATTTCTGATCCTTACAACTCCACTACAGAGGTGGGGAAGCAGATGGTAGAGTCCTGGCGTTTCATGTTGGCAACCATCATTTAACATACCTGTATGAATTCTGGATAATTGGTGCTCAACAGTAAGAAAATGAGCTTTGAAGAATTGGAGAACCCACTGCTTGGAGAGGCAGAAACACTGCTGCAGAAGGAAATTGAAAGGGACCTGGTTGCAAGCATTTTTCATAACTGTGATGGTATGAAACTTTCTTTTGAATTATAATAGCCACTTGTTTATGGGTGGGGGAAATTTTATCATTTTGAGAGCTTTAACAGTGTAAGCAGGGGAATTCTCCTCCTGACCATTTTGAATACAATATTAAATAATATTGATTGTATTTCTAGAAAGTATACTTAGTACACTGCAGGTTGTGAGAAAGTGATGTCCATGTATTATTTAATTTTGGGGGTAAATTTTTCAAAGTGTTACATTCTGGGACATTGGTGGTAAAATTCATTGTTTGAAGGAAAAAATATATGACAATTGTCATTCAGCTTTATTATGAGAGGTTATTTCTAAATGAAAAATAACCCGGTATAAATATAGGACTTACGCCAGGCACTGTGCTCAGCATTTACGTGATACTCATAACATCCCCCTAAACTAGATAGTACCTATTTAGACTAGTGATCTTATGCTTCTCTTTGCCTGGGGCAGTTCTAGTTTATGCATGTTGACTGAGCATATTATTGAAGCACTCCATTTTATTCTCAGAAGTATTCTGGTCTGGTAAATTGTATTGTTACCCTTTTCTTATCCCAAGGCTAAGAGGATAGATGATAAAGCTGGTTTCCAAAGAAAGTTTCTGACTCTGAAGACCCTTGTAATTTGTAGTCACAACTTTCCTGTTGCATTATTATAAAAAGCACATAGGGATTTTTACCTTTCAATTATGCTTCATATAGGGATTTACTGGTCATGTAGCTTGCATTCCAGCAACCTTTGGGTTTTACTCATGCCTTTCATAGAAGATGTCTGACATCTTTCTGTCGTCCCTTAAAAAATAATTACTCTTTTAGTTAATTCGAAGTCTTTTGTCACATTTACTAGTTGTCTGGTTGTCTGGTTCCCAGAAGTTTCTTGATCTATGGTGAAGGGACTACTTTAGTGCTTAGGATTTGGATCCTTCTTAATGGGCACAGACAGTTGGCAAAGGTAGCTCAGGAAAAGATGACAGACTTTCTTATTGCTTAAGTATGTGCTTCAGAGCAATGTCCCTAATTTATTTACTGTTGTTTGCAGAGTCGCCACATGGAGGTTTGAAGAAGTTTGTTGGTTAAAGGCAAGAAGACATCATGTCAAGAGGGAGTAGCTGCCTCTGCCAGTTGGCTGCCTCTACCAGTTGTCACTGACATATGCTTTTAAATAAAATTCCACAAGCAGCAGACACCAGCAGTGGTAGAGTGAAAGCGGAATGAGGGCGATGGCTTTGTTGGGCCTGCGACACTAGGATTAGGAGTTCCCCTAGAAGGGTTAGGACAAATTTGACTTATTACACTGGATATTCTTCTTTGGAACTCTGCTGGAGTGGATCTCAATTATCTGTGGCAAAAGAGTTGGATAACCCAGCCAGAAATATCTTAATACTGATGATCTTTGTACAGGGAAAATAATGTGCTAGATTTCTGCTGAAGAATTGCAGACAAAGCGGAATATCAAAAAGCATAGTGAAAAAAGCCAAGGAGGTGCATCTTGTTGCATCTTTGTGGATATATTATGCAAAACTTATCTTAAAGAGACATTGAAAGGCTCAGTTGACTCTCTTTAATAATTTATTTCTACTAAACAGCATAGCCATTTTCTCAAAACAGTTTTTGCTATTTCTTTGTTACAAAATACTTAACCACTGCTGGCAATTCTCAGTGTTATGTTTTAGAAGCAGGTTGTTATCGTCTGGTGTTAAAGGCATTCAGAGGTATTTCATGAAAAATACCATGGGTATCATTAGGAAGATCTTTATTCCTTTTCTAGGGCTGCACCCATGGCATATGGAGGTTCCCAGGCTAGGGGTCTAATGGAAGCTGTAGCCACCAGCCTACACCACAGCCACATCAATGCGGGATCCAAGCCGCGTGTGCGACCTACACCCCAGCTCTAGGCAATGCCGAATCCTTAACCCACTGAGCGAGGCCAGGGATCGAACCCACAACCTCATGGTTCCTAGTCGGATTCATTAACCACTGAGCCATGGTGGGAACTCCAGGAAGATCTTTATTCCTAATGCACTGATGGTTCTTGGAGTTATGAAAGAAAACCATATTCCTGGTATGGGGAAAAATTATTTCTAAACATGTATTTATTGAGATGATATTTTAACAAAATGCCTTATTTTGGAAATTCATTTGTAAGTTATACTACTGGTATTTTTCTTAAATAAATTGATTTTTGTAATTTTTAAAAAGTTTCTTGTATGATATGCCTCTTATTTTAGCTCCTTTCAGTGAGTAATGTATTTGAGTAAGTTAAAAAAAATTTTAACAGTGTCTTTCTGGGTATCTTATATAGAATAATTTTCCTACATTTATTTATTTATTTGATATTTATTTATCCCACCCCTTTTTATAGGAGGTTCCCCGGCTAGGGGTCCAATCAGAGCTGCAGTTGCTTGCCTACACCACAGCCACAGCACTGCCAGATCCAAGCTGCATCTGTGACCTACACCACAGCTCATGGCAATGCTGGATCCTTAACCCACTGAATGAGGCCAAGGATTGAACCCACATCCTGATGGATGCTAGTTGAGTTTATAACCTGCTGAGCTATAGTGGGAACTCCTCTACATTTATTTTTTGGGTGAACATTTTCTTGATATATATTTTTAAAAGAGTTAATTCTCTTTCACCAGTACTAGTGAAAAAGCTTTTATCTTAGACAATTTGGCTGTTTTTTAAATTTTATTTTATTATTTATTTATTGGCTTTTTTTGAGCTGTACCCAGGGCATATGGAGGTTCCCAGTCTAGGGGTCTAAATGGAGCTGCAGCTGCTGGCCTATACCACAGCCACAGCAATGCCAGATCTGAGCCGTGTCTGCAACTTACACCACAGCTCACAGCAACACCGGATCTTTAACCCACTGAGAGAGGCCAGGGATCGAACCTGCAACCTCACGGTTCCTAGTCAGATTCGTTTCTGCTGCGCCACAACAGGAACTCCTATTTATTTTATTTGCTCATTTCATTTCATTTCACTTACCATGTTCATGGCACGAGGAATTTCCTGGGCCAGGGACTGAACCCATACCACAGCAGTGACCTGAGCCAGAGTGGGATACTTAACCCACCAGGCCTTATTTTGGAAATTTGGCTATTATTTAAGTAAATGTTTTGTTTAATAACCTTTTTTGACTGTTAACATGTAATGCATATTTGAGAATTTGGAAGATTCTGAAATACAAAAGAAAATAAAAGATACTCAGGATTCCATCAGAGTTAAAATTTTGGTGTATTCCTTTCCACATTATCTACATGCAGCCTCCTCCTCACCTCTTCAAGCAACAATGACAGCACCAATCCCAACAGATAGTTTTGTGTTTAACCAGTGCTTTCTTTTTTTTTTTTTAGGGGTGTACCAATGGCATATGGAAGTTCCCAGGCTAGGGGTCTAATCAGAGCTGTAGCCACTGGCCTGCACCACAGCCACAGTAATGCCAGATCCAGGCCACATCTACAACCTACACCATAGCTCACGGCAACGCCGGATCATTAACCCACTGAGCGAGGCCAGGGATCGAACCTGTATCCTCATGGATACTAGTCAGATTTGTTTCCACTGAGCTGCAACAGGAACTCTTTAACTAGTGCTTTTTATGGGTACTGCCTTCTGGTGAAAAATTGTACTGTGTTATTTGTCAATAAACCTTTTGACTTCTGCCAAAAAAATGCCTATTCTTGATTATTGTGTATGCATGCGTGCATGTGTGTGTGGTATATGTGTATTTAATAGTGTGACATGAGAAAAATGTTTTCCATGGTATTATGGTTTAAAATTTCATTTCTTGATGAACTTAATTATCCAGTTTGTTCCTATAACTGTATACATTGATAATCATTGTTTCTGAAGTCACCCTACAAATTCTTTGATCATCGTCTCAGCTTATTCATAGACTCTGAAAGTCACAAATACCTTTAGCCTTATTGTTGGAAAAATCTGCTTTTAAGATAGGGTAAGAATTAAATACGTTTCGACCTCTCTTAATGTACTGTTGTGTCCTTCCTCCAAAAAAGAAAGGTGCAGTCTGATTCCCCTCTACCACTTTGGCTCAGCCTCATATTTAAGCCTTTTTTAAAAAGAAATTCCTAAGCCTTGCCCATCTACTTGGGAATTTGCCAAGTTCTTCGTCTTTTTTTGGTATGGCCTGATACGGCAGGCTTGCTGACAGCTCTGATACAAAAAAGTGAAATAGAAGAAGATATAAGAGAGAAGGAAAAAGAATGAATCTTTTGGGGGTTTGACTCCACTAATTATCAAAAATTAAGTGCAGGTCCTCTTTTCACATGTGATGTTTTCTTAATATGCTTAAAATATGTTTTCTTAAAAACATATAAAAGTAAATAATAGAGTTCATATTTTTGGGGGGTGAGGAAGTGGGAAGTACTTAACTGAAAATAATTTGATGTCCATATTTATATAAACCTTGCAGGCATAATTTTCAGTGACTTAGCTCTGGTATGTTCTTTGATTCTCTCTTCCTTGATAACACTTAAATTATTGAGCCACGTCAAATTAGGATCTGGTTGAGGCTGAATATTTCTACTTTTGCCTTACCTGATGATTCTGTCCCATTCATCTCAAGTACATTCAACTTAACATGTGCTGAAATACAATCTCCATGTTCACTGCTGTATCCCTAGCACCTAGAATAATACTTAGTACACTGAAGACACTCAACAAATATTTGTTAGATAAATGAGTGAATTTATCATTGTCTCAATTGTATAAAATTTGAGGTCTACAATTCTTATTCCTTTTTTTTTTTTTGTCTTTTTAGGGCGGCACCTGTGGCATATGGAAATTCCCAGGCTAGGGGTCGAATTGGAGCTGTAACTGCTGGCCTACACCGCAGCTCACGGCAACACCAGATCCTTAACCCACTGAGCAAGGCCAGGGATCGAACCTGCGTCCTCATGGATACTAGTTGAGTTCATTAACCACTGAGCCACGACAGGAACACCCTACAATTCTTATTAATACCAATCCTTTGCTGCTTTATTATTTTTACTTATTTATTTATTTATTTATTTTTTATTTTTGGTCTTTTTTAGGGCTGTACCTGTGGCATATGGAGGTTCCCAGGCCAGGGGTCAAATTGGAGCTGTAGCCGCTGGCCTATATCATAGCCACAGCAATGCCAGATCCAAGCCATGTCTGCGACCTACACATCAGCTCATGGCAACTCCAGATCCCCAAACCATTGAATGAGGCCAGAGCTCAAACCTACATTCTCATGGATACTAGTCAGATTCGTTTCCATTAAGCCACTACAGGAACTCCCTATTTTTACTTATTTACATAAAATTATGAGACAATATAATAATATTAAAGATTTTACAAGCACTGTGATATAAATATAATGCTTTTGCTGAAGTTGAACTTTAGGCTACAAGCAGCATTCTTAAAGCGTATATAATTCATTTAATTTAGAGAACTATTAATTTGGCATTGGAAAGGCAATTTACAGTAATCACTGATTACTGTCTTTAAGTGCGACTGTTGGAAATTTGAGAACCATTTGTTTTTGAATGTGAAGGATTATGTGTATGAGAAAAGGTAGAGTATATGAATGTAACAAAAAGAGAAAATTGAGGAAAGACCCTCCCATTCTTTAAGAAATTCTACTGTTAATGAGAGTGCTATTATTTTAAGCAAATTATGAAATTTTATAATCCTAGACCAACATAATTCAAAGAATAATTTGAAATTCCCTTTATCTAAAGTGAAGGATTTGTTAATATTCAACAAGTTCTCATTACTAGTTCCTCTCAATGTGAGATTTTGAGAATATGACCTTTCTTTAAACGCTTCCTATTTCATCTTGTTTTCACTTGTTCAGCCTATGGGTGGCCTAAGCTATTTGGGAGGTCTTTTGTGCTTCACCTTACAAGCTTGAAATGGTATGATTCTTGTTTTGGAACCAAGGAAGACCAATCGATCGATCGATTGATCTATGTCACAAAATAGCTTATCTAATTTATTTTTATATAGCTTATATACTTTTTATAATATAAAAAGTAGTCACCAAGGTGGCTTAATACTAGTAAATTAGATCAAGCCATTTCAGCATTCAATCGTTCTGCAGTGCATTTATACCACAACATTGAGTAACAACCTGGAAGCGCTTTAAATCATGTTACCATGTTTGCTTTTCACAAAAAACAGTGTTTGTTTTATTCTATGCCTCAGGATCTAGCCCTCTGAAGCTGAGGGATGTGAAAAGAGAAATTGACAACTTGGGTTAAAAACCTTGTTTGTCTTCAATGGAAAGATTTAAATGCCAGCATCATTCTAGTAATTATCTTAGGATTCATTCAGTGCAAAATAGTATGTTGTGAGTCCTATAAACATCTATAAACATATACAGCTCCTTTTGTGAATTTAACTTAAACATCTTTATTATGGTGTTTAAATGCCAGATGGAAAGAAGGAAATTATAGTTGACCCTTGAACAATGTGCCGACGCGTGTGGTGTGTGTGTGTGTGTGTGTGTGTTAGGGGCGCTAACCCTCTATAGTTGACCCTTGAACAATGTGCCGACGTGTGGTGTGTGGGTGTGTGTGTGGGTGTGTGTGTGGGTGTTAGGGGCGCTAACCCTCTGCCCGTCAAAAATCCATGTAAAATTTATAGTTGGTCCTCTATATTAGTGGTTCTTTATTATCAACCGTTCCCCATCTGCCAATTCAACCAACCATGGGTCATTAATTATTGAAAAAAAAATCTGTGTATAAATGGACCCATGCAGTTCAAATCCATGCTGTTTATGGATCAACTGTGTGTGTGTGTGTATGTGTGTGTATTTATATGTTTATAGCATATGTGTGTGTATATATATATATATATATATATATATATGCTTAGACTGTATATGTACTATATAAACTATATAAACTTATAAATTCTGTGTATATATATGCTTAGACAATATCTACTTTATCTGCTAGAGAAACTTAGGACCATGGGAAGTTATAGGTTCAATAATTTGGAGAGAAGGGTGTCAAAATGCAGTTAAAATTATTGTCTAATATTATTTTCATTTTCTTTTAGGTGAGCAGAATTTTATATAGTTTCTGTACAGCTTTCAAACGTTCTTCTAGACAAGTATCTGATGTTAAAGACCCAGTTATTCCTACCCCTGACAGTGATGTGTTTACCTTCAGTGTCTCCTTGGAGGTAAAAGAAGATGATGGAAAAGGAAACTTTAGGTAAGATTATTTGGAAAGAATAAAAATTGGTTTTGTGTCTGAAATAAAAAATTGGCTGATATAAAGGTTCTAGAAACTATGCAATGTTGGTATAAAGCTTTAGGGTGATATTTTACTGGTGAATGCATAGTTCGCTTTTGTCATTCTTTTCAGATGTTTTATGTAAATGATGTAAATGATTTTGTTGATATTTAAAAACACTGATACTGTAGAAAATTTAGTAAGATAATGGAAGAATAAAAAGCAGTTGTCAGCTACAATCACTTTTTTTTTTTGTCTTTTTGCCTTTTCTAGGGCCGCTCCTGAGGCATATGGAGGTTCCCAGGCTAGGGGTCTAATTGGAGCTGTAGCTGCCGGCCTACGCCAGAACCACAGCAACGCGGGATCTGAGCCATGTCTGCCACCTACACCACAGCTCATGGCAACGCCGGGTCCTTAACCCACTCAGCAAGGCCAGGGATCGAACCCGCAACCTCATGGTTTGTAGTCGGATTCGTTAACCACTGTGCCACGACGGGAACTTCTACAATCACTTTTAATATTTGATTTTTAGGGTGTATTTTTATACAGTTGTATATATATAGTTTTTCTCTTTTCATAATGTAAGAATTTTTCCATTAAAATGTTCCTAATTAAAATTATTTTTAATGGTTACTTATAGAATATTGTATGGTTTAACCATCATTTAATTAATGTTGTGTATTTGAAATATTTTTCTTTAGTTCAAAGACAGGCAAATAATAGGAAACAGTTATACTTTTAAATGATCACTTATGTGCCTATACTTTATATCTAACAATAATTGTCAGGTTGTCAGGTAGGTATTTTAACTGTTACAGATACAGAAATTGGGTCTTAGGTCAAATAAGAAGATGTTTTTCCTTTTTAGATAAGACAACCTATATTTTATATACATATTGTTTTGATGAAGTAATCCTTGAGAAATGTCATTCTGGCCTAAGCCAGAACTTAACTTGCTCTAATCTATATCCCTTTGTTCATCTTTTATTTATGATTACTTGAATTTGTCACAGTTGTCTCAAATTCTAGATATTTAAAAGTAAGCTCTTCTCACTTGCTTTGCCTTGAGTTTCAATGTGCTAAAGGCATTCATGACCTTATAACCAGTTAAACCAGAAATGTGACAGTCTAAAAAGTAATCAAATAAGCCTTGTTCCTAAGTTTGTTAAAATTTAAAAGCTGAAATTTGTAATGATGTCATTTAAAAAGTTTTGTTTTAAACCTTGGTTAGAGATAAAATATAAGGCTCTCATAAGCTCACTTAAGTAGCAACTCTGTTTTGCTGACTATAAAGTTTGTAGTTCCTCTATGGCAATATGAGGGTTTAGTACATCTTAAGAATTTGGGTGTTGTTGCTTAAATACTTTGTCTCATTCTAATCTTCACATAGATTATCTTTTTAATCATTGTATTGATAATTCCTGTTCTTTTTGCATATTGCAGTCCTGTGCCTAAGGATAGAGATAAATTTTATTTCAAATTAAAACAAGGAATAGAGAAGAAGGTTGTAATTACCGTGCAGCAACTTTCTAACAAGGAATTAGCTATTGAAAGGTAAGCAGCTTGTTCCTAAATGCTACCAAAACCTTACATTGACATTGTTAGTGTGTTTCAAAAAACATACACTTGAATCTTAGCTGTATTACTTACTGTGGCTTTTCACCATACTTCCATTTGTCCATTTAAAAATGAGGATGAGAATCATAATGCTTTCCTAGCTTAAATAAGTTAAGAGTAACCGATTCATGGAAAAATCTTAATTGAAATAAACATGAAATGGCTTTATTTTTTTCATTAAGAACTGCTTCAGGAGTTCCCGTCATGGCGCAGTGGTTAACGAATCCAACTGGGAACCATGAGGTTTCGGGTTCGATCCCTGCCCTTGCTCAATGGGTTGGGGATCTGGCGTTGCCTTGAGCTGTGGTGTAGGTTGCAGACACGGCTCAGATCCTGCGTTGCTATGGCTCTGGCATAGGCTGGTGGCTGCAGCTCTGATTAGACCCCTATCCTGGGAACCTCCATATGCTGCGGGAGCTGCACAAGAAATAGCAAAAAAAAAGACAAAAAGACCAAAAAAAAAAAAAAAAAAGAATTGCTTCAACCCTGTTTGGGCTTTTCCCTTCTCTCCCTTATTTACATATAGGACAAATAACCTTAACTTCTCAATCATTTTTGTTTATTAAAAAGTCCACTTAGTTATGGAGATTTCAGAATCTTTAATTTATATATATATTTTAATATATAAATACACACATATACACACGTGTGTGTGTGCATGTGTTTTTATGTTTATGTCTCTATTTTACCATATAAAAACAAAACAAACCTCTTGTAGAACACCAGACACTATAAGCAAAGTCAATAACATGATATTTTTGGAAAAATGGTAATGTAGATGATAGATGAAAGGTTACTATCTGTCACAGACATATGTTTCTTAACAACTGGCAGGAAAAAAGGAGAAAAATGAGCAAGAGTATGCATAGACAAATCACAGAAAAGTTTTTCACAGCAAACGTATATATGTGAAGATGTCCTGATTCATGAATAGCTTGGGAAATGTAACTAAGGTAACAATAAGATATCACATTGGCAAAGATAACATGTAAACCTGGTGAGAATGAGGGGAAGAGTAGAGTGTGTGCATCCCTTTTGAAAAGCAATCTGATAATGTCTATAGAGATTTAAAAAATACCTATAATTGGGCACATCAGTCCCATTATAGGGGATCTTCCTACTGGGAATAAAAGTACACTAAGGACCTTGTGTGTGTGTGTGTGTGTGTGTGTGTGTGTGTGTGTGTCTTTTCTAGGGCCGTTCCTGCGGCATATGGAGGTTCCCAGGCTAGGGGTCGAATCGGAGCTGTAGCCACCGGCCTATTCCAGAGCCACGGCAACGCCGGATCCTTAACCCACTGAGCAAGTCCAGGGATCGAACCTACAACCTCATGGTTCCTAGTCAGATTCGTTAACCACTGCGCCACGATGGGGACTCCTATGTCTGCTTTAAATAAGACCAAGATATGAAGATCTGGAGTTTAAAAAAAAAATAAACCACAGTCTTTCAATATAGTATTCTTAATAGCACAGCAAGAAACTAGTTGTGCTGTTTGGAGGGTGGCCTAGGTGACCTTTAGTACAGGGGACAGCAGGAAACCAAGTGGCCCTGAGGCTGAACTCGGGCCAGGTCTATCTTAGCAGAGACGATGCAACCAGTTCCAAGTGTGATGGCACTTGTTCCAGTTCCCACCAGTTCCAAGTGGGAACTCCACTAAAGACCTATTTTTAAGGATATTTGTTAAAACGTCGTTTATAGTGGCAGAAAACTGAAAATACAGACAAATACCCATTCACTTGACTTGAAGGAGTAAGAAAAAGTGGTGGTGATCACAAGAGAAAGAACACCTCTTCGTTAAGGCTGCTGTATACTGTGACTACTCTCTCTCTTCCTCTCCACATTCTCTAGATTGGGATGGAGGTGGGGGCCAGCCGAGGTGCTGGCCGATGGCATCATAGTCACCTCTGTCCCCCTTAAATCTAAGAGAAGCTTTTTTTAGAGTGTCAGGTATTTAGCTCCACTTTGTTCCTATCTTTGAATCCTACTGCCAGTATCCAGATAGTAGGAAAAGTTCTGTTCAGCATCTTGGAACAATGACGCATGCATGTGTTTTTAATTGTTTATGAAGTTTGGCCTTATATAAAAACACATTTCACATTTCACGAATTTTTAAGATGCATGTTTTCACATTTAACATCTCTGAAATTGTTTAACAGTTGATGGATCTTAAAATTATACTTGTCATCTTTTAATTCCTTTCCTAGTCATCAAAAAGTAATTATGAGTCTTAAAATGGATAGTTTCTTAAAGATTAAAGGTATTGTTGGTTTTGAATAATTTAGTACCAAAAGAATGATGGTATTTTAATTTTATTGTTAACTTTGTTTTTTGGGGTTAACAGTAAATACAGCAATGTTTTAATCTTATTATTTGGAAGTAATTTCAAACTTAAAGAAGAGTTAAAAAATAAAACTGGTACAGAGAACAGCTTATATTCTTTACTCAGAATCACCTATGGATAACATTCTGCCCCATTTACTTTGCACCCACTTTCTCAGTTTCTCTCAGTCTTTCTCTCCCTCTCTCTCTCTCCACACACACACACACACACACACACACACACACACGACTGTTTTTCTAAACAATTTGAGAGTAAGTTACTGGATGCTATAAAACTCAAGGCAGAATACTTGGCAGAAAACAATGGCAGAATACTCTGACATAAATTGCAGCAGTATCACCTCCTAGAGTGAGGAAAAACATATGATATCACATATCTGGAATCTAATATATAACACAATTGAACCTTTCCACAGAAAAGAAACTCACGGGCTTGGAGACTAGACTTGTGGTTGCCAAGGGGGAGGAGGAGGAGGGAGTGGCATTGACTGGGAGTTTGGGGTTAATAGAGGCAAACTGTTGCATTTGGAGTGGATAAGCAATGAGATCCTGCTGTATAGCATTGGAAACTCTATCCAGTCACTTGTGATGGAACATGATGGAGGATAGTATGAGAAAAAGAATGTGTGTATATATATATATATATATATATATGTATATATATGTATAATCTGGGTTACTTTGCTGTGTAGCAGAAATTGACAGAACACTGTAAATCAGCTATAATGGAAAAAAACCTAATTAATTAAACTTAAGAACTTTTACAGAGCAAAGGAAACCATAAAAAAATGAAAAAACCCACAGAATGAGAGAAAGATCTTTGCAAACAAAGCAACCAACAAGGAACTAATCTCCATAATATACAAACATCACTTGTAGCTTCATATCAAAAAAGCAAATGACCCAGTCATAATGGTCAGAAGACCTAAATAGACATTTCTCTAAAGAGGACAGACATATGGCCAAAAAGCACATGAAAAGGTGCTCAGTTTCACTAATTTTTAGAGAAATGCAAATCAAAACTACAGCAACCTCACACTGATCAGAATGGCCATCATCAAAAGATCTACAGACAATAAATTGCTGGAGAGTGTGTGGAGAAAAGGGAACCCTCCTACACTGTTGGTAGTAATGTAAATGGTACAACTACTATGAAAACAGTATGGAGGTTCCTTAAAAAAACTAAATACACAACTGTCGTATGATCCAGCAACCCCACGCCTGGGCATATACCTCGAGAAAACAATGATTTGAAGAGATATATGCACCCCAGTGTTCATTGTTGCACTATTTATAATACCCAAGACATGGAAGCAAACTAAATGTCCATCAACAGAGGAATGGGAGATGTGGTACATATGTACAATGGAATATTACTTAGCCCTATAAAGAGCAAAATAATGCCATTTGCAGCAACATGGATGGACCCAGAGATGATCATACTAAGTGAAGTAAGTCAGACAAAGGTATTGTATGATATCACTCACATGTGGAATCTAATAAAAATGATACAATAGAACTTATTTATAAAACAATCAAATACATAGATTTCAAAATCAAATTTATGGTCAGCAAAGGGGAAACCCATGAGGGGGAAGGATAAATTAGGAGGATGGGATTAGTTTATACACACTATGGAATATAAAATAGATAACTAACAAAGACCTACTGTATAGCACAGGGACATCTACTCAATATTCTGCAATAACCTCGACGGGAAAAAGGAGTGTACATATAGATGATTCACTTTGCTGTACACCTGAAACTAATACAACATTTTAAGTCAACTATACTCCAATAAAACTTTTTTTAAAAAGAGTAGCAAGTTACTTGTATCACGGTTTTTATCCCTATGTGTTCTCTTAGAAAAATGTGTATTTCCTAAAAATAGAGTCAAGGATGTCTCTCTTGCTCTCTCTCCCTCTCTCTCTTTTTTTTTTTTTCCCAGGGCTGCACCCACGGCATATGGAGGTTCCCAGGCTAGGGGTCGAATTGAAGCTACAGCTGCTGGCTTACACCACAGCCACAGCAACTCGGAATCCGAACCACGTCTGTGACCTACACCACAGTTCATGGCAACACTGGACCCTTAACCTACTGAGTGAGGCTGGGGATCAAACCTGTGTCCTCTTGGTTACTAGTCAGTTTCGTTTCTGCTGAGAGAGTCATGATGGGAATTCCTCAAGGGTATCTCTTATATAACCACATTATATCTATTAACTTCAGTAAATTAAGCTTTCTTACAACACTTTTTATCTAACCTACTCTTTGTCTCTAATTTTGTCAGTTAACCCAATAACATCCTCCCCCCCCAATCCAGTTCAAGATTTACGCTAGGGTCAGGTAGTGCATTTGGCTGCTGTTTGTCTTTAGATTTCTTCAATTTGGAAACATTTCCACAGAATTTCTCTCTCTCTTACATCATGGACATTTTTGAAGAATACATCCCTTTCCCCTCTTTTTAATATAACATTGCTTGTTTTTGGTTTATCATATATTTCCTCATGATTAGAGTCAGGTAATTTGTTGCTGCATAGGTGATGTTCCTTTCTTCACAGTGTATCACACATGGCAGCATTTGCTAACCATCTGTCCCTTTCCTGTGATGTTAATTTTGATTACCAGTGAAGATATGTGGTTTTTCCACATAATTCCTTTTTTCCCCCCTCCCTTGCAGCTAGTAAGCAATTTGTGGGGACACCCTTGGAAACATCCTACTCATCATCAAAATTTCTTCCTTGCTTTAGCTTTCATTCATGATTCTTGTCTGATCCAGTCTTTAGTGTGATGAATGCAAAGTGGTACTTTGCCATCTTTTGCATTTTCTCTAGTCAGTCCTTGACATTCCTCCTGCAAGTCAGAGCTCTTCCTTCTCTTCCATTTATTACTTTGCTTGTTATTAACATTGGCTTTTGAATCCTCTCCTCCCGCAAAGTAGTTTATAATTCACTATTGTGCTTAGTTATTTTGGCGCTCAAATTGTCCCAGGATTTGCCAGTGGGAACCCCTTCAAACCCTGTGTCCTTATGAAATAACCCCAGCGCTCCCCTCTGGCATAATGAAAAGCAGCTCTCTATCAACCAGTTTGTAGTGACACAGGCAAAGAAGTATTAGGTGTTGGCTTGAGTAATTTAAATTTTAATAAACATTATTAAACATATTGAAGTTTTATGATTGAATTGTATATTACACCTCTGCTATAGAGGCCTATATTGTGCTTGTATATAAAGCAGTTCTTCCTTTTCCCAGTGTTGGATTGACTTGAATATAGAAACCTTGGTGAATATAGGTGAAATAATCAAATGCCTAATTATGTTTTCTTTGTTAACTGAAACATTTACACACATCTTAAAATATTACACATACTGTAACTTAGAAATACAGCCTCTGCCCACTCTCATATTCATAAGACAACTTAATTCAGACTTTCCTCAATAATCTTCAATGTCTGTGTCATTATCACTTAAACTACTTTTTGAATAATTTTAAGGCATTTTTTTTCCAGAGCACATTATCTCAAATTCAGCCTAGGTTGTTTGAGATAAAGCACTTTTTCAGTCAGTATAAATTATAATCATTAGAAATTTTACCTAAGACAGAAGTACCCATTTGTATAACATTAAAACAGTTGAAAAAATTTGTTCCGTTTGTAACCACTTACTATATTTCTTCCTTCCTTCCTCCTTTCCTTTCCTTTCCTTTCCTTTCCTTTCCTTTCCTTTCCTTTCCTTTCCTTTCCTTTCCTTTCCTTTCCTTTCCTTTCCTTTCCTTTCCTTTCCTTTCCTTTCCTTTCCTTTCCTTTCCTTTCCTTTTTAGGGCTGTACCTGCAGCATATGGAGATTCCCAGGCTAGGGGTTGAATTGGAGCTATAGCTGCCAGGCTACACCACAGCCACAGCAATGCAGGATTTGAGCCACGTCTTTGATCTATACCACAGCTGATGTCAATGCCGGATCCTTAACCCACTGATCGAGCCAGGGATCGAACCCGCAACCTCATGGTTCCTAGCTGGATTCATTTTCGCTGTGCCATGATGGTAATGCCTTAATGTATTTCTTTTATGTAATATAATTAATGCTGATGATGATAATATGTAACAACTATGGATTCATATATTCAGCAATAATTACCACATCTGTTAAGTTTTTTTGTTTCCTTTTTTACAAGTCTGTCAGATGACCTCTCAACATCCAGACTATAAAATTGCTTCAGGCTAATGGGTTTTCCCCAAACAATATGTTGTTCAACATAGCAAACACAATTTACTGTGATATGGGGTATTTTAAAAAAATACTCAGATTTATCCCTTTTTAAAGAAGAAATTCTTTTTATTGGATTATATGTGGTATTTAATGTATTAAATCACAAAATATGAATGGTGGAATTTAAGGTAATCCATTAGGTGGCAGCATTGTCAAGAGAATTCTTAAGCTCTGTATTTTCAGCATTGCTGTCAAAGTTCATTTGAAGTATAAAGACAGTGGAAAGAAAATCCTTCAAATTATGTAGTTTTGGCTTATCTTCTGAAAGAGAAAATGATTTATCACTTAAAAAAAACCCCTCATTTTGTGAAATATCCAACATACGCAAAAGTAGATACTACATTGAATCCCTGTGCATCCATCACCCACTCTAAATGCTAATTTTCAATACTTTGGGTTTTTTAAAATACTAATTTTATTATGAAAAAGCCATTTCTCTGTGCATTCAAGAGCTCAAGCATTCCTCATGTGTATATATTTGACAAATTATATTGTGATTATCAGTCTTGACCCCTTTGAAAGCAAGTACTGTGTGGTTTATCTCAGAATCTCTGATGTCTAGCACTGTGCTAGGCACCAGAGCTTTGTAGCTAGCTACTTAGTACTTACTTAGCACTTTCTCTGTGTTGAGCACTGTTCTAAGTGCTGCATGTGAGGTGTAGGTACAATTATATTCATTGTACAGTCGAAGGAAATGGGGCACAGAAGAGAGGTGAAATAGCTTTCCCAAGGTCATACCATTAAACACCAAGTCCATCTAGTTCAGAATAAATATTCTTACTCTCTACTTCCTCCTTTTAAAAACTTGAATAAATGAATAAAAAGTGTATGAAAATTTTATAAAGTTAGGGCAAAGACTAAATTCATTGCAATATGGAGGGAATAATAGAACATTGCAGGAGTTCCCGTCGTGGCGCAGTGGTTAACGAATCCGACTAGGAACCAGGAGGTTGCAGGTTCAATCCCTGCCCTCGCTCAGTGGGTTAACGATCCGGCGTTGCCGTGAGCTGTGGTGTAGGTTGCAGACGTGGCTCAGATCCTGTGTTGCTGTGGCTCTGGCGTAGGCCGGCAGCTACAGCTCCGATTCGACCCCTAGCCTGGGAACCTCCATATGCCATGGGAGCGGCTCAAGAAATGGCAAAAAGACAAAAAAAAAAAAAAAAGAACATTGCACCTAATCCTAACTTGTTTAAAGGAAATGTGGAAAGTGCTCTCATGTTTTGAAAATTTCTAATATTCTTCTGCTTCTCAATCACTCATGTTAGATTTTACATATTAAGCTTTATTTAGGAATTGGACATATGAAAGAAAGTATTATTAACAGCCCATATTTATTGAGGACTTACTGTGATGGCTGTTATAAAATTTAATTGTCATAACAACATATGAGAAAGGTATTATAATTATTACCCTTTTTTGTTTTGTTTTGTTATTTTGTTGGTTTTTTTTTTTTTTTTTTAAACAGAAGATGAAACAGAGGCTAAGTGAGAAGTGATTTGGTTACTTGGCCAGAAAGTGATAGAGCCAGGGTTTAAACCAAGGCTATCAGATTCCTGAATGTATACTTTTGCAGATGGTACCCATTTAAATCGTGATTATATGCTAAGTTTAAAATTAATCAAACCAGTTAAAACATAAATGGATTGGTGTTCTTTGGTGTATTTCCAGCAGCATTTGAAAGTAATATTTAAACGCTTCAAACCCAGGGGCACTGTGTCCTGGTAGAAGAGCTGATTGGTTTGTAGAGAAAACTAACAGTCACAGCTAAGAGGAGAAAACATGATGATTGTGATCTGAAATGTGTGAGAAGAGCAGTCTAAGCCTAATTATTGAGAGACTCCAGTTAAAATGTTAGAGCAGGTCTGATCTAGTCAGGCTCTCCTGGTGTTTCCAAAGTAGAGACGGCAGTCTTCTTCATTCCTATCAGTCTGGCATTTTCATGAGTTTCAGTTTCACCATGTGTAGAAATATTGCAAAAGATTTTCTAACATATTGCTAAAAAGATAATAGATTTATAAAACTTTATCTCATGTATAAAATATACTCTAGCACTGTCACTTCAGTGCTTTGAATAGATTGTTGATTGTGTTTGATACCCTAAAAGTGAGGGGGAGATTTTTCAGTTTTTGCTGTATTAGTTTTCTGGCTAGTTGATTTTTGCCAAGTATTGCTTCTTAACTTGTTACCAAATGATTCAGGGCAAATAATACCGTATGCATTTGGAAAATGGCTCTTTTTACAGATTCTTAACAAAAAGTAGAATTCTATTGATGGTAATTTCAGATGACAGTTAGTGGGGAAGAAATTTTGGCTTTGGGGTTTTATGTCTGTCAGATCACTTTGTTCCTAGGGACCAGCCCTGATCTTTGCTATGTAAACCAGAATTACATATTGACACAGCAAGCACAGTACAATTATTAGATTTATTGTAAATATACAACCTTGTTTGTGTTGAGTAACATGGGCCATTACTGCTAGAAAGAATTATTGTGAGTCACTTTGATCCTAACCTGAGGGAGCATAATCATTACATACACATTAAAAAATACATGTATTATAAAAAACACATCATTACTAGATGGCAGTTTGTTCATTTGTAGAGTGATTCAGTGATGTGCCTGTTTTGATAATAAATTCAGCTTCAGTTCTCAATTTGTGCTTGCTGGCTTGTAGCAAAAACTACATCATGAGAAGGTAAAGTGTTAAGTACCATACCTCAAAGCATGAGTGATTGACATGTACCTTGCCTTGTGTTCTTGTCTTGAGGAAAAGATTTTCAAGCCTAACAAGTACTGAAAAAAAAAAAAATCACCTGGGGCTCTATTCTTCTCACATAAAAACACAATTTTCTAGTATGATTTGACATCTCTAAGGTAGATGGGAAGTAGAACCTGAACTGTTTATTATTTGGAGGCTGATGTAATTGGATATTAGACCATTCTGAACATCTTTTGCTGGATTTATATAGTGCTCATTTTTGTCTTCACCCCACCAAGTTGTTAAATAGTTTTATTTGGAAAGAATCTCAAGTCACTGACTTCTAGTTGCCTAGATGTTAATTTGATTTGCTTATTTTTCTCATATAAATTTATGAAATATTTTAACAAAATCAAGAGTTTAATGTGTCCTGATAATTTTTCTTAGTAGTGGATGTCATTTTTCTCCGACCTGAAAATAAGAAAAAGTAGGGTGACCCAAAGTCTGCTAGTATGTTAAAATATGTTTTTGAATTTACTCATTTGTCGTCTTCGAGTTTTCTTATAAGGCAGTAGAAAGGTAACTCTTTTACCTTAGAAAAACAAAATGTGTTTATACAAAACTACTTTTGTTGTTCTCTGATAGCTATTTCAAATGACAGTTGATAAAGGGCTATCGGCATATCAGATGCTTTGGAGAATGAGAAATTGGAAGCTTCTGTCTGTCTCCCAGCCTTTGGATTGGAACGTGTAATTAGGACAGAATTTTCAATATCGTCCATTGCTAGTTTTTGCAGGCACCCAGAAGAGGGAGGTGGCTCTATAGAAGTATGTATATAATACTATAAATTTTTCAGTAATGTATTTTAAGAGATACTTTTTAAATATTGGCAGTGAAAACATAATTGCTTTCTGTCACATGTTTTTATAAGTTTATCTATTCTAGATGTCTTGGGGCTCAATTTTAAAAATGAACTTTTAAAATTGAAATAATTACAGACTCACAGGAAGTTAAAATAGTAGTGTAGAGAGGCCCCAGTGTGCACGTCACTCAGCTTCTCCCAATAATAACATCTTGGAGTTCCCGTTGTGGCTCAGTGGTTAACGAATCCAACTAGGAACCATGAAGTTGCGGGTTCCATCCCTGGCCTTGCTCAGTGGGTTAAGGATCTGGTGTTGCCGTGAACTGTGGTGTAGGTTGCGGACTCGGCTTGGATCCCGTGTTGCTGTGGCTCTGGCGTAGGCCGGCGGCTACAGCTCCGATTAGACCCCTAGCCTGGGAACCTCCATATGCTGTGGAAGCGGCCCAAGAAATGGCAAAAAAAAGACAAATAATAATAATAATAATACCATCTTACATAACTGTAAGTACAATAGACAGACTAGAAAATTGACATTGGTACAATCTCTAGACCTTTGCTAGAGATCTTTTCAAATCCTTTTGTAAATCATAGTATGTTTCTATATTATAATTTTTAATTATTTTCCTAGTGGCAAGAAATCTTTACTGATCTTTATTTAACTTAAGGTGACTCATCAAGATAGTTACAAAGGGGCTACCAGGCCCTAGTGGAGGAAAGGCCTAGGTTGTTCAAATGTAGTTTTTTTTTTTTTTTTTTTTGGTCTTTTTAGGACTGTGCCTGTGGCATATGGAGATTCCCAGGCTAGGGGTCGAAATGGAGCTGCAGCTGCCAGGCTACACCACAGCTACAGGAACACAGGATCTGAGCCGTGTCTGCGACCTACACCACATCTCACAGAAATGCAGAATCCTTAACCCACTGAGCAAGGCCAGGGATTGAACCCTCATCCTCATGGATATTAGTCCAATTTGTTACTGCTGAGCCATGATGGGAACTCCCCCCTTTTTAGAAAAATTGTAATATATTTGACGTGTAACATTGTATAAATTTAAGGTGTGTGTTGATTTGTTACTTTTATATGATGGCCATTGTAGTGATGGCACTCACCTCTGTCACATCATGTAATTATTATTTTTTTAATTAAAAACATTTTTAAAATGATTTTAATTTATTCCATTATAGTTGGTTTACAGTGTTCTGTCAGTTTTCTACTGTCTAGCAAAGTGACCCAGTCACATATATATGTGTGTGTGTGTGTGTGTGTGTGTGTGTGTAATTTTTCTCACATTATCCTCCTTCATGTTCCATCGCAAGTGACTGATATAGTTGCCTGTGCTATACAGCAGGATCTCATTGCTTATCTGCTCCAAATGCAATAGGTTGCATATATAAACCCCAGACTCCCTGTCCATCCCCCTCCCCCTTGGCAACCACAATTCTGTTCTCCAAGTCCATGAATTTCTTTTCTGGGGAAAGGTTCATTTGTGCTATATATTAGATTCCAGATATTAGTGATATCATATGGTATTTGTCTTTCTCATTTACTTTACTTAGTATGAGAGTCTTCAGTTCCATCCATGTTGCTGCAAATGGCATTATTTTGTTCTTTTTCATGGCTGAGTAGTATTCTATTGTGTCTCATCACGTAATTTTTATTTCTTCTTTGTAGTTGGAATAATTAAGATCTAGTCTCTTAGCAAGTTTGATTATAATACAGTGTTGCCTATATTCACTCTATGGTGCATTCCATCTGGAAGACTTGTTTACTATTAGTTGCAAGTTTGTACTCTTAAAGAACATCTCTCCCACTCCCTCACTCCCCAGCGACCAACATTTTACTCTTTTGTTTTTATGAGTTTGACTTTTTTGAATTCCACATAAAAGTAGTGATATCATACAGGTTTATCTGTTTCTATCTGGCTTAGCATAATGTCCTCAAGATCCACCTTTGTTGTCCCAAATGGCAGAATTTCCTTCTTCTCATTGTTGAATACTATCCTATTGTATATACCACATCTTTGTGTATTCATCCATTGCTTGGCATTTAGGTTGTTTCCATATCTTGGCTTTTGTGAATAATGCTACAATAAACATGGGAGTGATATCTCTTTGATATCTGGTTTTCATTTCCTTTGGGTATATACCCAGAGGTGGAATTTCTGGATCATATGGAAGATCTATTTTTAACTTTCTGAGCAAACTTCATGTTGTTTTCCATAGTGGCTGTACAATTTACATTCTTGATTTACATTAAGAAAATAATTTCTTAATTTATTGCCTAAGAAATTTTGATTTCTAACCTGGCTGTTAAGTAATTAGAATATATGGGGATATTTTAACTATATCCTATGCCAATTATCAACTCATTGCCTCTAGGTTCCAAATATACCCTCTTCCTTGATCTGTATTAGTGCATGCAACTTTATGCATTTCTTCTTTGCAGCAAGCACAATATTAAATTGTGCCAGTAGATGGTGCTAGAGAGACACCACAGGAGGAAGGGACTTCTTGTTTTGGTGTCCTGTGATTGTTTCTTACTCTTGTTATAACATTCTGCGACATTCAGTGATGCTCTGCTCCTCTGTGCATGCAGGACATGCATTCCCTCTGTGAACTCATGGTCCTGGCCCTGGCTCAGTGAGATCTTCCTCCAGAGACAGGCACTGTGGGCCTTAGGCTTTGCACCACCGAACCTGTGAGCTGGCTTTTCCTTTGTTTACCTGCCTGCCAGCCTTGGCTACCTGCACCCTAAAGGGCTATTTCTCATTTGCTTTTGGTCCAGCTTTGCCTGGGCAGTCCAGAAAACTTCTTTGTCATACATGAGGCTGCAGTTATACGTTCTCCAGTTAGGTTAGAATATCAGCTTTAGAGAGAGGATCTTTTTTCCAAGTTTTCTCTTCCTTGGGGTACTCTTCCTCAGCTTTAGGGTAGTCTTTAGAATTCTCTTTATAGTCACTCTCCCAAAGATAACAGTTATTTATAGTAAACTTTCCATGTCCAAATTATTTGCATGTTCTCTTTCCCAGCTGGACCTATACTGACAGTATCTAATTGAACTAGTGGCTAATGAAATCAACCAGCCTATAGATAAAGTTTCTGATACATTGCTATGGTGAAAAAAAAAAAGATAGTCTTTTTAACTGATAGTCCTTTAATTTTCATAATAATAGCAGGGGTGATAAGCACTGTTTAATGATTTCTACCATATGTCCATGTCCATCCCAGATGTTTATTGAATAATTTTTTTATACTCAAGCAAAGAATCATGTAAAATAAATTATCTTTTTATTTACTTTTTGGCAGAGGAAGGAAGCCAAAGCTTGTTATTTTGTCTGCTAAAAAACAGCTAACAAGAGACAACATGAAGATTTGAATTCAGGGTCTTGGTAGTCTTCCTATAAAGCCTTTCTATTTGACTCTTGTGTGATATTTTGGGGGGAGGGATGAGAAGAGGTATTAATTACCCATAGATATAATTATATCACTAGTAAATATTGCTTAGTTACTAATATTTTGTTCTTCTTTATAATAGAAGCATAGTTTTTTAAAAATAATTTTTCCTCCTCCTCCTTTTTTTTAATTTTATTTTTTATTTTTAGGGCCACACATGCAGCATATGGAAGTTCCCAGGGTAGGGGTTGAATTGGAGCTATAGCTGCAGATCTACGCCACAGCCACAGCCACAGCAAAATGGAATCTGAGCCACATCTGCGACCTGCCCCACAGCTCACAGCAACACCAGATCCTTAACCCACTGAACGAGGCCAGTGATCAAACCTGCATCTTCATGGTTGCTAGTTGGTTTTGTAACCTGCTGAGCCACAATAGGAACGCTATAGCTTTTGTTTTAAACATCTTGGTTTATTTGAAAGGAAGTGGGAGGAAGAACTACATAAAGTGTTATTTTTATTTAGTAGGACTTTAGGCAATTAATTACAAAAGTGAAATAACTCATGTGAGAAATATTTGTGCTTAAATATTAATTTGACTTTTATATTTTTAATATTTTAATAGTTTACTTATTCTTTTTATTCTCATATTACTTTTCATTGTTATTTACCTGTTTTCTTTAAGGTTTATATAACCTGGTAAGTTATTCTATTATTCCACTAGAAAACTGTTATGCTTTTGATAACAGATCAAAGCTTTATATAGCTTGATTCATCTGCTTTAAATGTTGAGCTTTTGAGGAATCCATATACACAGATGATATTATTTTGTATTAGAATTTTTTTAACTTAAAATGGAAATACCAAATAGGGCTGAACAGAGAAGAGTTAACATAGGAAGACTGAAGCTATTATTCCTAACAAGGTCAGCTTGTAAGGTTGGTTCTTGACTGGCATATGGAAACTTGGCTTTTGGGAGGGTTTCCTCCATTCCCAGAACTGAGAAGAGTGGCTCACTGGGTCTAAACTGTTAGTACAAATAACATGGTTTGTGTTGAACACCTGCTTTCCTTCTGGAGTCTGGAATTTTGGTACATGCTCGGCAGAAGATGCCTATGTGACCAGCCCCAAGAGAAACTGAGTCTCTCTGAGCTACCATGATGTTTCACACATGTCACAGCTCGCTGCTGGGGCAATCAGGTGTGTCCTGTGACTTCCCAGGGAGAGGACTTTGGAGTTTGTGCCTGGTTTCCTCTGGGTTTCATCCCATGTGCCGTTTCCCTTTGCGAATTTTACTTTGTATCTGTTCATGCCAATGAACCGAGGGCATAAGTACAACAATATGCTGAGTCCTGTGAGTTCTCAGAGCAAATATTTGAACCTGGAGTGGTCTTGGGGACTCCAACAGAAAAGCGTTTTATTGTGACTAGTTTTTCATCCAGAAATCAGATTTCAAATAACCAGTTCCTTCCATGTGTCTGTTTAGCTTTTATTGATTACATAAAATGCGTATTTGCCTAACTGAAGTTCTCTTTATGAGGACATAAAATAGCTTTTTTGGGCCTTGTCTTCAGAGGAGCAGTAGTATTTGTGAGATGAGGTTATGAGGAAAGTATAATAAATATATATTTGTATTTGCCATTTTGCAGACTTATCACCTGAGAGTGTCTTTGGGGATATTCTCACCAAAAGAACTACTTAGTTTTTTTCCTTTTTTTTTTTTGTCTTTTTGCCTTTTCTGGGGCCGCTTCTGCCGTTCCCAGGCTAGGGGTCTAATCGGAGCTGTAGTCCCTGGCCTACGCCAGAGCCACAGCACCGTGGGATCCGAGCCACATCTATGACCTACAGCACAGTTCACTGCCATGCTTGGTCCTTAACCCACTGAGCAAGGCCAGGGATCGAACCCGCAACCTCATGGTTTCTAGTCGGATTCGTTAACCACTGAGCCACGATAGGAACTCCAGTTTTTTTCCTTTTTTAAAAAAATTAAAATGTAGTTGATTTACAGTATTGTGCCAATGTATGCTGTATAGCATAGTTACCCAGTCATACATATAAATACATTCTTTTTTTTTTTTTTCCACTGTACAGCAAGGGGGTCAGGTTATCCTTACATGTATACATTACAATTACATTTTCCCCCCACCCTTTCTTCTGTTGCAACATGAGTATCTAGACAAAGTTCTCAATGCTATTCAGCAGGATCTCCTTGTAAATCTATTCTAAGTTGTGTCTGATAAGCCCAAGCTCCCGATCCCTCCCACTCCCTCCCCCTCCCATCAGGCAGCCACAAGTCTCTTCTCCAAGTCCATGATTTTCTTTTCGGAGGAGATGTTCATTTGTGCTGGATATTAGATTCCAGTTATGAGTGATATCATATGGTATTTGTCTTTGTCTTTCTGGCTCATTTCACTCAGTATGAGATTCTCTAGTTCCATCCATGTTGCTGCAAATGGCATTATGTCATTCTTTTTTATGGCTGAGTAGTATTCCATTGTGTATGTATACCACCTCTTCCGAATCCAATCCTCTGTCGATGGGCATTTGGGTTGTTTCCATGTCTTGGCTATTGTGAATAGTGCTGCAATGAACATGCGGGTGCACGTGTCTCTTTTAAGTCGAGTTTTGTCCGGATAGATGCCCAAGAGTGGGATTGCGGTGTCATATGGAAGTTCTATGTATAGATTTCTAAGGTATCTCCAAACTGTTCTCCATAGTGGCTGTACCAGTTTCCATTCCCACCAACAGTGCAGGAGGGTTCCCTTTTCTCCACACCCCCTCCAGCACTCGTTATTTGTGGATTTTTTAATGATGGCCATTCTGACTGGTGTGAGGTGATATCTCATGGTAGTTTTGATTTGCATTTCTCTTATAATCAGGGATGTTGAGCATTTTTCCATGTGTTTGTTGGCCATCTGTGTATCTTCCTTGGAGAACAGTCTATTCAGGTCTTTTGCCCATTTTTCCATTGATTGATTGGCTTTTTTGCTGTTGGGTTGTATAAGTTGTTTATATATTCTAGAGATTAAGCCCTTGTCGGTTGCATCATTTGAAACTATTTTCTCCCATTCTGTAAGTTGTCTTTTTGTTTTCTTTTTGGTTTCCTTTGCTGTGCAAAAGCTTTTCAGTTTGATGAGGTCCCATGGATTTATTTTTGCTCTAATTTCGAATGCTTTGGGAGACTGACCTGAGAAAATATTCATGATGTTGATGTCAGAGAGTGTTTTGCCTATGTTTTCTTCTAGGAGTTTGATGGTGTCCTGTCGTCTATTTAAGTCTTTCAGCCATTTGGAGTTTATTTTTGTGCATGGTGTGAGGGTGTGTTCTAGTTTCATTGCTTTGCATGCAGCTGTCCAGGTTTCCCAGCAATGCTTGCTGAATAGACTTTCTTTTTCCCATTTTATGTTCTTGCCTCCCTTGTCAAAGATTAATTGACCATAGGTGTCAGGGTTTATTTCCGGATTCTCTATTCTGTTCCATTGGTCTGTCTGTCTGTTTTGATACCAGTACCACACTGTTTTGATGCCTGTGGCTTTGTAGTATTTCTTGAAGTCTGGGAGAGTGATGCCTCCTGCTTGGTTTTTGTTTCTCAGGATTGCTTTGGCGATTCTGGGTCTTTTGTGGTTCCATATAAATGTTTGGCTTGTTTGTTCTAGTTCTGTGAAAAATGTCATGGGTAATTTGATAGGGATTGCATTGACTCTGTAGATTGCTTTGGGTAGTATGGCCATTTTTACAATATTGATTTTCCCAATCCAGGAACATGGAATATCTTTCCATTTCTTTACGTCTTCTTTGATTTCTTTGATGAAAGTTTTATAGTTCTCGGCATATGGGTCCTTTACCTCCTTGGTCAGGTGTATTCCGAGGTATTTGATTTTGTGAGGTGCAATTTTAAAAGGTATCGTATTTTTGTATTCCTTTTCTAATATTTCATTGCTGTTATACAGAAATGCAACTGACTTCTGAATGTTAATCTTATATCCTGCTACTTTGCTGAATTTATTAATCAGTTCAAGTAGTTTTTGGGTTGAGCCCTTAGGGTTTTCTATGTATAGTATCATGTCATCTGCATACAGTGACAGTTTGATCTCTTCTCTTCCTATATGGATGCCTTTTATTTCTTTTGTTTGTCTAATTGCTGTGGCTAGGACTTCCAAAACTATGTTGAAGAGCAGTGGTGAGAGTGGGCATCCCTGTCTTGTTCCAGATTTGAGTGAGAAGGCTTTCAGTTTTCCCCCATTGAGTATTATATTTGCTGTGGGTTTATCATAAATGGCTTTGATTATATTCAGGAATGTTCCCTCGATACCCACTTTGATGAGGGTCTTGATCATGAATGGATGTTGGACTTTGTCAAATGCTTTTTCTGCGTCTATTGAGATGATCATATGATTTTTGACTTTTTTTTTTGTTAATGTGGTGTATGATGCTGATTGATTTGCGTATGTTGAACCATCCTTGTGAACCTGGGATGAACCCAACCTGGTCATGGTGTATAATTTTTTTGGTATGTTGTTGCATTCGGTTGGCTAAGATTTTGTTGAGAATTTTTGCATCTATATTCATCAATGATATTGACCATGGGAATGTTGACACTGCTATTACTCAGTAGACTCTGGATATGCAGCCAGAGGAGCTTAAGGAGTATGAACATATTAGCATAAACAAGGCAAGTGGTTGTGATGAAAAGAATGAATGTCCCAGAGGAAGTGAGGCCAGCAAAAACTTCATGTTAAAGGAACTCTTAGAGATATAACAGTACAAAGGATAAAATACTGGAAGCTGATTCAAACTTAGAAAGGCGTATGACAGTTTGCCATGGCACAGAAAGAATGTTTATTCTGCATTGTAATTTATACAAGAAGAAAGCAAACACTATTTAAACTACGCTTAATAACTCTTTCCAAAGAAATAAAACATTTCAATTATAGGTTTTCTTTTTTGTCGTCTGTTTACTCCTTCTGTCATACTGTCGCTTTTCATTTTTAATAGTAGAATCTTAGTCTGAGAGACTGTGTTCTTTAATTGATATTGGTCACATCCCTGCCTCATTTCCTTTTCCTTTCCTCCTTTCTTAATTTTTATCCATAGTCTTCATGGGGATATGTAAAATTCTAATGACTATATGGACTAAAAGAAAAAGTAAAAGAAGATTCGTTTCTTATTATAGGACATTAACATATCTTCTTTATTTTTTTCACTTATTTCCCATTAATTAAGCCTAAATGCATTCAAGATATGTTAAGTTTTTGGTATTTGTATGGATGCTGACTTATTAAAAGCTGCTTAAAGACTCACTGGGCAGAATGGAAAGCCAAACTTAATAATAGTGGAATCGTAATAATGACTTATAATTGGTAACTGCTCTGTAGTTTAACAGTGTATTTTCACTGTGACTTTTTCCATTTCAACTTTCCATTAACATAGGGAACCTGTATGTTGGTAATATTTATGTTTCAGAAATATGGAAAGTGAGACTTTGAAGTGTATGGCTTGCCCAGGATCACACAGAGAATTTATTATACTTTCTACTGTTAGGCTAGGAAGGTGGCAGAGTATAATGCGTAAAAGACTGTAGTTTTGGAGTCATGATGATGTCCTATAATAGCTATGTGGTTTGCACAAATCACTTCTACTTTTTTTTTTTTTTTCAGTCTTTCTCTCTTTTAGGGCTGCACCTGTGGCATATGGAGGTTCCCAGGCTAGGAGTCCAATCGGAGCTGTAGCCACCAACCTACTCCACAGCCACAGCAACATAGGATCCGAGCCGAGTCTGCGACCTACACCACAGCTCACAGCAATGCTGGATCCTTAACCCACTGAGTGAGGCCAGGGATTGAACCTGCATCCTCGTGGAGGCCAGTCAGGTTCGTTAACCGCTGAGCCACAACGGGAACTCAACTTCTACTTTTTTGGAAACTAGTTTTATTATTTGTTTTTTGGAGACTGTTTTGAAATGTAAATGTAACAATATAGTAATGTCTGACAAAACATTCAGTAATCAGCTGCCATAACTAATATAATTATTATTAATATCATCATCATCATCTCATTCTCAGGAGGCTTGGTTTCAAGTTTTGGGTCAAGTTAGCTATTTGCTATATTATAAATAACATTCAATGCATCTACTGTGCTTCGTTAACATTCTGTACTTAAAGCTATCATAGAACTTACCATAACAGCCTGTTTACTTGTTTTTCTCCCCTGCTAGACTGAGCTCCATGAGAAGCTAGTGTAATAGCAATTTGTTTTCTACATTATTTATAGAGTTAATAAGGAGAGGTTGAATTCTTTGAACTCCCCAATGAAACACTTAATATTCGAATTAGGTGTTTGTGGTACTAATAATATCTATCTAATTAGTTATCTAAATAACTGACATGTAATTCCTAATAGACCTTGCTTGTCTCCATAGGAAACCTGATGTGCTTTAATGAAGCATAATTTTGGAAATGACTAATACAGCTTGATAGAAAAAAATTATGCGACTTAAGTACTAGAAGAACCTTTAGAGTTCATGTATTGTACCTCTCCTATCTTCTTGAGGAGGAAGCAGAGACCTAGGGGGTTAGGTGCTTTCTCTAAGGTCGCACTGTTGCTTAGTAGCAGGATTTTTTATTTACAACCTAGGAAAAGAGTAGTGTATCAAAGATCATCAAAATAAGATGGTGCGTGTTGTCCTTTAAGGAAAACCTAAATTTCTAAGGCTCCTTTCGCAGAGGAGTTTAGGATAGGAAGATTATTTGAAGAAAATTGTCCCCATTTTACCACTTACCTGTAAATGCTTAACAAACAAAATAAAAATTCAAACTTTCAAAAAGAGCAAAAGAAAGGTAGGGTGCATCCTAAACTCTTAGTATTTCTTGCACAGAGGGCTGAGATTAGAGAGAGAGAGGAGAAATTATTTTTTACTTATAAACATTAGTATTCATTAATTTTTTCTTACAATGAGTATATAATAGTTTTGTAACTTAAAAACCCTATAATATAGAAAACTGGTGGTTTTTGGTTCTTGTTTAGTTCATTTTTGGCTAGTCATTAATTTTTTTCCCTAGGTTCTTATGAAAAAAAATCCTGGCATATGGAGTTATTCAGTAAACATGCATATATCCTCTTCCTAGCTTCCACATTTAATATTTCTCTATATCTACTTTTTTACCTATCTTTCCTTCCATCCCTCTATCCAAACATTAGTCCATCTTATTTTTTTGATGCGTTCCATAGTCAATTGCAGCCATCAGTACACTTCACCCCTAAAGACTCCAGCATGCATATCATGAACCAAGTTCCTTATTAAACTTTATTTATTTATTTAGGCCACACCCCTGGTATTTGGAAGTTCCTGGGCCAGGGATTGAACCTGAGCCAAAGCAGTGACAACACCGAATCCTCAACTGCTGGGCCACCGGGGAACTTCCAACTCTTTATTTTTTTGTACTTCTGGGCCATTTGGTTTTCAGTGGCTCTTTTGCAAACAGCATGTAGTAGAATTTTGACTTTGGATCTAATCTAAGAGTATATCTTCTAAAGAGGAGTCTATCATCCCATCACATTGACTGTGATTATGGAATATCAGTTTTTAATTGTCTTCTTTTTTTTCTCCCTTTTCCTCTGTACCCCTGACATATGGAAATTCCTGGGCCAAGGATCAAATCTGAGCCACAACTGCAGCCTTTGCCACAGCCAACTTCTGTCTTATTTCATGTCATTCTTCGACATTTCCTCTTTTATGCTTTTACAATCTTTAGTCATTTATTCAAGTTTTCTTTGGTCTTTTCTCTTTGGTAAATGAATTTTACTCTTTTTTTCAACTAGTAGTTACCTTTGGTTTAAACAGATATTGGCTCTATATTTCTCTGTTCACATCAAGAATAAGATAGCATCTGTTCCCTCTTCTCTTGTGAGATGAGGCCACTGAGCCTCCTTCACTTTCCTTGTCTGCTGAACCATTGCAAAGTTTTGTCCTGGGAGATCACAGACTCAGAGCATGTCAGGCTCTCATTTTGCAAAAGGGGGAATTTAAGACTTGGGGGCAGTGGGAAGACTTTCTCCTGAAAAGCCCTGGTTTCTGAATGGAAGAATCAGAGAACTGGCTTGAACACAGGGTGTTTAGTCCACCTCTATCTTTAGATTGGGCAATACTCAAACAGCAGTTAATGCTCCCAGACAAAAAAAGGCCACCCATTTTGGAGGATTAAATAAAATGGGATTTAAAAGCCTTCTAGGAAATCCTTCCACCTCTATAATAAGAATTTTTAACCTGCCAAATAATATACCTTCAAATATTTGAAGACTAGTCTTAAGTCTCCCCATAGTCTCCTTTTCTCAAAAATAAATAAATAAATAATTCCTTTATCTTTAGAAAAAAATTTAAAAAAAACCCAAAAAAAACCATGAGAGATGCAAACTGAAGCAAAGTATGTAGAGAATGTGAGACAAGTTTTCTGTCTTCCTTGACCTGACTTTTAAGTTTGGGGAAGTAAATTTTGTATCTGAGAAGGAATTAACTCTTTTATTCTTATAAAGAATTTAAGGCAAAATTAGTAGTAGTATAGTAAAGTGCTATATGATAACACTTAATTTGTATAAACTTTATTACAGGAATTCATAGAGAGTTCTTAGTGTATAGGAACCATATTAAAATTATGAATATCAGATTATAATTATTTCTATTTCAGTAGATTATATTTTGTTCACTGGTACAATAATATGTTTGGAAAGTTATCCTCAGAGCTTGTTGACTTTATCTTTGTTATATACTTGGTTGTTTTTGGATGCCTTATGCAAGGTATCCTCAAGTGTTCACAAGAAGTATATATTGTTTTACCACTGAAGTAATAAGCTTGTATTTGGATAGGACCAGTCACTTGTCTTGTTTATGGAAGAAAAGGCCATGACAAATAAACCTTTGGAAAACAAGAATCAAATTAAGTATTTGTTCAGCTGTCACTATTTTGAAATTTTAAAAACCTTATATCTAATTTGTTTACATTCTTTACTCCCTGTATAAAATGATCCATAGCTTATTTTTAAATTTTGGAAAACCACAATAAAAACACTCTATTCTGGTTAGTATGGGTGTGCATCGTTGGCAGAGGCACACTGCAGACTGACCAAATTGCCTTCAAGACCTGTTTATTTAATAGCTATATGAATTTGAATAAATTAACTTTGCTGAACTTTATGTATTGTGTCTATAAAGAAGAACTAACAGTAATATCTTAACAAATATAAAAAATTAGATTTAACTGAATTTTAGAGCTTATGAAAATCCTTTACAGGTAAAGTGGTAGTGTCCATGGGATTCCTAAAACTTCCCTAGCATCAGGGAGCACAAAATAAAGTAGTTAATAGAATATAGTATGCTGGATAATATCTTCATTAATATAGTAGCACTTTTAATAATGAGTTTTATAGAACTTTTTGCTCAAACTGAGAATATAATATGAACAGGCTACTCAGTGAACATGACTATTGAGGGCAAGGCTAATTGTTTCTATTAATCTGGCTTTGTGCAAAGAAAGAGTAGTGTCTTATTCTAATTTTTTTTTAATTTTCTTTTTAAAAAAACTTAATTTGGGTTAGCTCTTGACCTATATGTTTAGAATACTTCTAAGGCAAATCAAATCTTACTTTTACCTAGAAACTAATTCATATCTCACTACTGTATTTTGTTTCAGTTAACAATTTGTGACTATTTTATTATGATTTCTGATTATTGATAATCTTTTACATGCAAAATAAAGATCTGGGAATTTAGATAACCTATTTCTCTGTAGTTTTATTATGCATCTTAATGAATTCTTATTTGTGATGTTTCTCTGAAAAATTAAAGATATTTGTAAGTACAGAACTCACATTGTATAGTTACTATGAAAAAACTTTTTTTGCTCACTGGGCTTCTCTATATTCTTGATACCTTATTTCTCCTTTTCTTCCCCCCAATATTTTCAGATGTTTTGGAATGTTATTAAGCCCAGGTCGAAACGTGAAGAACAGTGACATGCATTTACTGGATATGGTAATGAAAATCTTAAGCACCTTAACCAAGTATAGATAATAGTTATTTTATATTTTTAAAATATTTTCTGTTTTGAAATTTCGTTACTTTGTCAAAATTCTTTCTAACTTTCAGCTGTAAGATAGTAGTAATTTAATATGGAATCCCAAACTTTAAATTACTTATCAGGGAGAGATTTAGGAATATTTCTATCAAAACAATCATATGCAAGTCGAAAGCAAATAAAAGGATAGTGTTATTAAAATGTCCATCTATTAATTTGTTTGATTTTTAGGAAGATGTCTTTTCTTTGAACCAAAAATAACAAGTACATGGTTATAACAGGCACATCCAGAGTGAATATAGTGTCTTTCATTTATTTTAATACAATATTATTAATTTAGGTACCATGATGGATGCTTTTGTTTTCTTTAAAAGCATTTCCCTTTCTGAATTTTTCCTTCTTGATTACCTTTTATTAGCAAAGTGTATTTACTGTAGAAGTGGTATTTATTTAAGGAATGCCCTTGAATGTTAATACATATTTAAGAGTTGGTTTTGATGTAAAAATGGCAAGCAGTTTTAACTTTTAAACAGTAATACCTGCTAATATTGCAGTCATTGAAAACATTTACTTTGTGATTTAGAAATGTTATAAGAAATAGTTACCTTATAATAAGTACAAAGTTCTTTGCTTACTTAAGTGCGATTTCTATAAGTAGCACTACATGTTTTCTTCCTCGCAGCTGTATTCTGCAAATGTCAGTGAAATATCACCAATCATATCAATTTATTCTTTGAATTATTTCATGGTAACATCACATTGATCTTCAAGTGGTCGTAGAATGGTTTATCCATCTTTTTAGAGCACCTAATTATGTGCCAAGCATTGTGTGAAGTGCTGACATTATAGATATGGTAAAACATAATTCTCATCTGTGGGTTCATGGTCTTGTGATAGAAACAGATCTGTTAGGTATGTAATGACAACAGTGGGTTAAGTCCCCTCAGAGTTGGTACAGTGAGCCACAGAAATATGACAGGAATTTCTGCATGGGTAGGTAAGGTAAGGACAGCCAGCTACACTGGATATGAAAACAATTTAGCTATTGGTTCATCTTTCTTCCATCCCTTGTTACAGCATATCAGTAATGCAAGTGGTTTTTACTTAAGGTGAGACATTTCATTTTGGAGCCCTGAAAATTCCATGAGGAGGTAGTTTAAGGAACCTTAAACATTTAAAAGCTCCTGGGTCCTAATTAGTAATGGCCTTTCAGAGTTTAAAGGATTAAGATGATTCACTAGCAGAGATTTTTCCATAAAACCTAAGACAGGTTATAGAATTGCTGACCTGGTATGAACTTCTGATCCCTCTTAGTCTTAGTGCAGCCCTCCACCTTTAAGAGTCCATACTGAAATCAAAGGACCCTTCAGCATTGAAGCTCCTGGAAACAAAGAGCTGGTCAAGTGGAAATGTTTGTATGTACAATTTATTAGTAGTTGTGATATTTATTACAAGATACTATTAATCCTCATGGTATCTTAATCAAGGGCTTCAGTTAGACTACATCTAATAAAAAGGAACTTGTAATGAAGACTACAGGACAGTGCTGGCTATTACAAATTATGTCTTTTTGATCACTTGAAATCATATTCCTTTCAGCTTTGCCCAATTAGTCTTAATTCTGCCCTTTGGAGCAAGATGTTAACCCTTCTGCTTCTTCTATGACATATCCAAATACGTGAACACTTTGAAAACAAATTTCACCTTACACTTTATTCTGACAAACTTTAAAAAAGTGTACAGTTATATTTAATTTAATTTCAGGATTTGTGAGACTTCTTTAATTTGACTTGAATAATTTTTAAGCAATGCTGACCTTCTTCCCTGAATGCTGAATACTTTCTAATAACCAAAGTGAACTGAGACTTTTCTATAAATTTACAAGTTTTAATATACAATCTACATGAAAAAGAAAGTTATATTTATAAATGAAAAAATATTTTTAGTCAAACAGATTACTTACATATGTATTATATAGAGTGTATAAACAAAATCACACATAGGAGTTCCCATCGTGGCGCAGTGGTTAACGAATCCGACTAGGAACCATGAGGTTGCGGGTTCAATCCCTGGCGTTGCTCAGTGGGTTAACGATCTGGCGTTGCCGTGAGCTGTGGTGTAGGTCACAGACATGGCTCGGATCCCGCGTTGCTGTGGCTCTGGTGTAGGCTGGTGGCTCCAGCTTCGATTTGACCCCTAGCCTGGGAACTTCCATATGCCGAGGGAGTGGCCCAAAGAAATAGCAAAAAGACAAAAAAAAAAAAAAAAACCACACATAAATAAAATTATTTGTTGTTGTTGTTGTTCTTGGTATACATACTGGATTCTCAGTTTTCTTCCAGTCGCAAAGAATAGTTTTGGTGAAAAATACTTGTACTGTAGGAATAAGGAAATGAGGATTCTTTTTTAAATGCACACTTGTGAGTCCTTTTTTTTTTTTTTTTTGGCTGCAACTGAAGCATGTGGAAGTTACTGGGCCAGGGATCGAACCTGCACCACAGCAGCAGCCTGAGCCACTGCAGCAACAATGCTGTATCCTTAATCCACTGCCCCACGAGGGAGCTCTGGAAGTGAGAATTTTTTATTCACAGCTGTTGATTGCTAGGCAAAACCTAACAGAAAGGTACCAAAAATAACTGAAAACTCAGCAGAACCAGGTTTCATGGAATTGGAACATGGCTTAAAATTGATGTCCTAGAGGTGCCTCAGGAAGTTTGTGGATCTTTACAATTAACCATTTATTAACATTAGGCTAGGAGCTGGACTTAAAGGAAATAAAACTTGCATCGTAATCCAGTACATGTGTATGTATAAAAAGGCTGAAGTAAAATTTTTATGGAGCAGTTCTTAACCCTTATATGTGTGATGAACTCTATTATTTTTTTCCTTCTATCTGATTAAAAAGTCTGATTATAATCCACTAAATTGATTTTATGATCTACAAATGGGTCACAAACTGTTGTTTGGAAAACATCAGCCTGTCAGCTCCATAAAGTCAGGACCATTTTGTTTTGTTTTCCTTGCTGCATACCCGCAGGCATAGGTACAGAGCACGACTTGTAGTAGGCTTAAGGAGTGGGTGGATTAGCATGAATTTACAATTCTAACTTTTTTGTGTGTTATCTCCTCCTTTAATACCACCTTTACCCTGCTGTCTGCCTACTGGACCTCATAGCTTCAGCTTACTCATAATTTAACAATAGTTTGTTCATGGCTAAGTGTGTGATTCTTCAGCCTGTGCTCTCATTGCAAAGTGCCATATTCTCTTTATGTTTCCTAGTTTTCTCTTCTCTTCTCTTTTCTTTCTTTTTTCTGGCCACATGCACGGTGTATGGCAGTTCCTGGGCCAGAGATCGAATCCAAGCCACAGCTGTGACCTATATCACAGCTGCAGCAATGCTGAATCCTGAACCCACTGTGCTGGGCTGGGGATTTAACCCACACCTCAGCAACAACCCAAGCTGCTGCAGAGACAATGCTGGATCCTTAACCCACTGTGCCACAGAGGAAACTCCCCTAGTTTATTTTCTTAAGGAGAGGGCATCTGGTGTTTCCAGCCTGGCTGAGTTTGGGCAGAGAGAGGCCTTTGTTGTCCAGATGTCCTTTACCTGCTGACCCTGATCTTGTCAGCCTTGTTGAGGGAGATGAGGGCTGGGGGGCGGGGGGGAAAGAGCAGGCAGCCATAGGAATCAGGAAAGAAATCTGAAGTAAAGATTATGAAAGTATCTCTATAAGGGGATGTGAGCAAGCCAGGCTATGTAGTAGAAATGTCCAATTCAATAACAAAAATAGCTTGATGAGGAGAAATCTTTGTAGGCCTTTGATGTATAAGATATTGTGGTCATATGTTGTGAGGACTTAGAGAAATAAAAATATATGTGATTTGATTAGGCTATTCTGGTTATAAAAAACAAAGATTCACTTAGAGCACCTTAAGGACAATAGAGGGTTTTTTTTTGTCGTTTTTTTTGTTTTTGGGGTTTTTTTGGTCTTTTTTTAGGGCCACATTCGTGGCATAGGAGGTTCCCAGACTAGGCCTACCCCACAGCCACAGCAATTCCAGATCCAATCCAAGTCTGTGACCTACACCACAGCTCACAGCAATGCCTGATCCTTAACCCAATGAGCAAGGCCAGGGATCACCCCGCATCCTCATGAGTACTAGTCGGGTTCTTAACTCACTGAGCCGCAATAGGAACTCCCCTCCCCCCCCCCCCCCCCCCGCCCCCCGCAATCTTTTTTTTTTTTAATCTCTTCTTTTTGGACTCAAGCATAGCACAAGTTCTTGACCAGAATTGGATTTTGTTGGGTGGGGGGAGCGGTCAGGTGTTCATTCTTGTTCTGAGTGAGGATCTAATTAGAGAGTAGAGAGGATGGGCACATGGGAGGGAGGGAAGGGGAAAGTGTGAGAGCAAGGAAGAGAATTAATATGAATATTTAAGTGTGTTGGAAGTGCTAAATGGGTTTCTTTTGCATGGCTTTGAGTGTATTTTACCTCTGGAGTTCAGGGTCCCTGCCCTGAAGTTATGAAATCTGATTAGCAAAATATCACAGTACACTAGAAAAATGTACATAGTACATTCAAATGACTGAAATAATTTCATAGGGGTTCAAAGAACCATCTGTGCGGATAATACTGAAAAAAGCTTTTCTTTTTCAGTCTGACCCATTGGCACTCTCTCTTCATAATATGAGGAAATTGGTACAGAAAATGGGAAGTACTGTAGATAATACTCTTTTGCATATGCGCATATTTGTATGCTGTGCGCTGTTCTCCCAGGGGACAGCCTCTAAACTCTTCCTCACCCCTTCTCCACATACATATACACAACTGTATGTGGCCTTGCTTTCAGTATAGGAGTTACTACCTCCTTTAGTGAGAGTCAAGAGGTAACGTGATAAAAGTCTTAAAGAGGGGAGGAAATGAAGAGGAAGGAGAGAAGGGAAGGATAGAGGGAGATATAAACTAGTGTTGATTATAAACTAGTGTTAGTTTCCTGATAATAATTTGTGATTGTAAGAAAATGTACATGTATCTGGCATATACACAGTAGAAAATTATTAACTTTAAAGGTATTAATTGTGACAAAGTAAATTAATATATTAATTAGAGTATATTAAAAATTACTCTTTCTTTTAATGAAAAATTCTTATTTTCCTATGATTAGCTGTTAATTCAGTTGAACTTTCTTCAGTGAGATCTCTTCTATAGTTTTTAATAGAAACCGCATATATCTTTATATGTGTAGGTATGTGAGATTTTGACAACCAGCCTAAGATAAAGTTAAATATCACTTCATACCAATATTATATTTTTGTGAATCAGCCTATAAGGGTATATACCTCCTTTTATCCATGAGTACATGTCTCTAAATAGAAACTTTGCAGAAAGCTATAGGGAGAATTTAATATTTAAAGAAACGCTTCTATAGAGTGAAAAAATTTACAAAGAAAATCAAAATCCTGTTTGATTATAAAACCAAATTTTATAAGTTGAATTCCTTAAAGTAAGATCTGCTTATAATTTAAAATGATGATTTTTTTTTTTTTGGTTGTATATATTCTTAGTGATTCTTGTTTGAACTTTTATAGGAATCCATGGGAAAGAGCTATGATGGGAGAGCTTATGTTATCACTGGCATGTGGAACCCCAATGCACCAATATTTCTGGCACTTAATGAAGAAACCCCAAAAGGTGAATTTTCTTAAAAGATTACTTATTATTTGCTTTAAAATTTCCATTATGGACACTTGTTTTGCCCTGCTTAAAAAAAACCTGGTGCTCATTTTAAATGGAGTCTTCCTATTTTTTCATATTTTATGCCTCTATGGAGAAAATCTCCATTGAGAAGAAGCCTCCTCAAAGATATGTGAATTAATTTTATCACACCTTGTAGAAAGTATTTGGGCTTTGTGTTTCATATGTTATTACAGGTAAAGAAATGATGTAAGAATAAAAAGAAATGATGAAAGCAAAAATTTTTGTTTATCTTTTATAAGTAGCTTAACTTTTTTCTTTATATTATGGATTACTTATATTTTTTCATTTGCTAATTATTCACTCCAGTCTTTTGACCTTTGGGAACTTAGTAATGTATATTTAGGATTTCATTTGTGGCAAATATTTTTTTCCAAGTTGTTTACCTTTTCGTTTTGTTTAATACGTGTGGTGTTAAACAGAATTTATAAATGGTAAATAGTCATATTTGTCATTTTTCCCCATTGTATTTATTTTTATTTTCACTTTATCCAGATATCTGTTAATTGTCCATGTGTTTTTCCCTTCCTCCATTGTCTGCCTTTAAACTAAAATTCAGTTTTATCTCATGAGTTGTAATCTTATACTAAATGTTTTGCTGTGATTAAACCAATAATTTATATTGAGAAAATAATGAATCAGCTTGTTTGATCTTTTTTAATGCTCTTTAGGGCTATACCCGAGGCACATGGATGTTCCCAGGCTAGGGGTTGAATTGGAGCTGTAGCTACTGGCCTATGCCACAGATACAGCAACACAGATTCCAAGCCTCATCTGCGAACTATACCACAGCTCAAGGCAATGCCGGATCCTTAACCCACTGAGCGAGGCCAGGGATTGAACCTGTGTCCTCATGGATGCTAGTCAGAGGAGCACGATAACTGCTGAGCCATGATGGGAACTCCAGCTTTTTTGATCTTTAGTTTTATATTATTTAGTTTATACCCACAGTAGACTTTTGATTAAAGGCAGGAGCCTTAGTGAAGACTGATATGGAAATTTAGTATATTAATGAAGAACATTAAGTGATAATTATTCTTGAATTTCCTTAGCAAGAGTATTTGCCAGTCCTATAAATTGCATGCATTTGATCACACATCAAGCTCTTTCAAAATGAGAGCTAAAAAGAGAAAAATAATCATGACTATGTAAAATTTAGCTTTTCATATATTAGGAATAAATAATTTTTGCACTTGCAGTTTGTTATTTCTGGATACAGGCTTGTGAATACCAGTCTGTAAACTTCTTTATAATCATTCAGAAAATCAACATAAAAATGGAAAAAATAAACCAGTTGATAATTTTGAGGAATAAAACATAGACATTTCAAATAATATCTTACAAAAGCAGTTTTTATCCAAAGCACATATTTTTAATGTAGCACATAGTTCAGTTTCACTTTGTATTTTAATACCTATTTGGTCTTAATTAAAAATAATGCATTTAAAGATTTATTTGTTCAATTAGAAGAAACTACATAATACTATATTATAATAATATTTAAAATCATTTCCTATGCCATATAAAAATGTTGACCTAATTTTTAAAAATTTAAAATGATGTCTTTGAAATTGTAAATTACTCAGAGGTTTCATTAGTGAAAAACTATGGAAGTTGAAGCCTTGGGAGATGAAATGTCTTGGATCTGTTCACTTCATCAAGTTGTCTATTTGTGTTTGGTGTTATTCTCTCTTATTCCTCTACATTACTCCCCTGAGACTTTAAGGTCCTTTGGGTCAAGTGCAGTGTCTAAAGAATCCTAGTTTCTCTTGAATTGGCATTTTTGTTGAATTTGATGATATTAGAAGTGTAGATTATTAGTATCTATGTGTAATGATTAAAAAGACACTATTGAAAATTTCTTCTAATGGTAGACTTGGTTATTTGAACCTGAGAACTAAAAATGGTAGACGAAATAAATTTTAAAAATATTTTTTTAAAAAATGAAGAAATAACAAAATGATATGGAATAAATCATAGTTTCAAAAACCCCAATGAGGAGTTAGTTCCCTTCTTGGCTCAGCAGTTAAGAACCTGACTAGTATCCATGAGGATGTGGGTTCTATCCCTGGCCTCACTCAGTGGATTAAGGATCTGGCATTGCTAGGTGGTGGTATAGGTCACAGATGGGGCTTGGATCTGGAGTTGCTGTGGCTGTGGCATAGGCTGGCAACTACAGCTCCAATTTGACCCCTAGCCTGGGGAACTTCCATATGCTGAGGGTGTGGCCCTAAAAAAAATAAGAGAACAAAACCCAAAAAAACCCAATGAAGTTCAAGCAGGGTAAATAAAATATAAATGAAATCTATTTTAACCTATCATAGAGAAACTAAAGAAAACCAATAGATACTGGCCTAGAAGATTCTAGACTCAAATTAAAGGAAGGCTATGACCAAGTAAACATTTTAAATAGTAACTGGAATTTTGACTGATAACAGTGTACCGTTGTCTAAAAGCTCTTGATAGGATTCATATATATATATTACATATATATATATGGACACACACAATCTCTTATATATCATCTATGTATAATATACAGTATACACATGTAAATTGTAAATTGTACAAAGCTGTTTCATTAGTGTTTTGGTCAGTTATTTTCCTGAGAGTTAATGTATATATATTAGAGACAATGAAAATACTGACAAATCTCCAGGAACTTCTCTTAAAGCATACAGTATTGAAATAGTCGCTTTAATAACATTTTCTCAAACAAATTTTACATAGTTAAGGCTGAGCATTTCTTCTGATTTGACAGTCCTTTCCATACAACTCATCAAACAAACCTAAAAATTTTTAGTATCTCTTTTTGTAAGATGAGTTTGTCATTTTCCAGAGGTCCTTTTGGGGAAATCTGGAAGATAGCGTAAAAGATATTCTGTCACCTTTCTATACAGTAGAAATTAACACAACATTGTAAATCAGCAATACTTCAATAAGATGGATTTTTAAAAGACATTCTAAAATTTTGATTTTATTTGTTTTTTGTATTAAGTATCTGATTTTGGGGAAGAAAAATTAAAGTTGACAGAGGAGATTTGGACATTTGATTAAGATGGGACTGGGAATGTTGAGAAATGTACTTGGGATACTTGGGTACTTATTTAATCAAAGTGACAGTAAAACATTTAAAATTAAACATGGAGGGTAATATGATTGTAAAGAACTTCAGCTCTTTAACTTTGTTTTCTTAATCAAGTAGTAATGAAGCCAGCATAAAACACAAAATTTCTACTACAGATAAAAGAGTGTACATGACTGTAGCTGTGGATATGGTCGTCACAGAGGTGGTGGAGCCTGTCCGCTTTCTCCTGGAGACAGTCGTGCGTGTGTACCCTGCAAATGAGCGATTTTGGTATTTCAGCAGGAAGACTTTCACGGAGACTTTTTTCATGAGGTTGAAACAGGTAGGACCTTTTTTGTTCTTTTCATATAACATTTTTTCTTTAATGCCCACATAATTCCTTAAGTAGCAATAAAAGGCAAAAGAATTCCTCAAATAATCCAATGATATTTAGCGTCAACCAATAGAGTATTTGAAAATCCATATGGAGGTAATGTAAGTTAAAAAAAAAATGTAGGAGTTCTTGTTGTGGCTCGGTGGTTAATGAACCCAACTAGCAGCCATGAGAATGAGGGTTTGATCCCTGGCCTTGCTCAGTGGGTTAGGGATCCGTGTTGCCGTGAGCTGTGGTGTAGGTTGCAGATGCAGCTCGGATCTAGTGTTGCTGCAGCTGTGGTGTAGGCCAGCGGCTACAGCTCTGATTCGACTCCTAGCCTGGGAACCTCCATATGGTTGGGTGTGGCCCTAAAATGACAAAAAACAAAAACAAAAAACAACTGTAATAATTATGTTGACATTTTTTTAAAGAGACCTGAAATGTGTACCTGTAAAGTATCAACATACTTAGTAGAAATAATGAATCTATATCTAAAACAACTTTTTTTTTGTCTTTTGTTGTTGTTATTGTTGTTGTTGTTGTTGTTGCTATTTCTTGGGCCGCTCCCGCGGCATATGGAGGTTCCCAGGCTAGGGGTCGAATCGGAGCTGAAGCCGCCAGCCTACGCCAGAGCCACAGCAACGCGGGATCCGAGCTGCGTCTGCAACCTACACCACAGCTCACGGCAACGCCGGATGGTTAACCCACTGAGCAAGGGCAGGGACCGAACCCGCAACCTCATGGTTCCTAGTCGGATTCGTTAACCACTGCGCCACGACGGGAACTCCTAAAACAACTTTTCAATCATATAAACCAAAAGGAAAGGGCACAGAAATACCGTATTTTTAAAAAGTTATAATAAAAAAAGTCCAAATAATACCTAATTGTTATCATTTTTCTACATATGTTAGTATATCAATGTATTGTTAATAAGGTTATGCAATTATTTTAATATTAAATGAATAAAATTAGGCTTTCTCTGACGTCCTTAAAATAGGTGATGTTAGGTAAACATATTTTTTGTTTTATAATGAAGAAGGTAACAGTGAAAAATAATTTGATTTCTAATAGTGTCTCTTATGAAATCAGAGTAAAATATACTATTTGAATATTGGAAATTCTTTATATCCTGTTCAGTGCTTCCTCTCTTCCAAGTTTAAAAATGCTTATTGCTTCAAATACTGCAGTATGTGGAATGTAATACGGTATAAGCAAACATCGGTGTGGCGAACAAATACAGAAGCCTCTGAACCATTTTCATATTTAAAAAACTTGTCAGTGCTCATTAGGCTTTATATACTAGATGGTTTGAAATTGTTGTGATTTTTATCTTTCATAAAATTGTTGGAGCTGTGGTTTGACATAGCTTTTACTACTGTGTAGACTGTTTTCTTTAGTTTTTGTAGCATATTTTGATGAAGATTATATAAACTGTATTTAAAATTAAGTCTTCCGAGCATCTTTTTGTATTTTATTATGAGATATTTTTCTCCCCTCTTTCTTTTCTTTTTTTGGTAGCTTAATTTGTTAGCATCAAATAATTCATTTGTCATTTTGAGCCAAAAGATTATTCACAGTTGCACAAAAGTGAATAAAGGAGCAGTATACAAAGTGGTTGTTATCATTCTAGTGACACTTAATAAATTATTATGCCATGAATTTTTCCTCGAGACGATAAAAAGTTAGCTTACTCAAGCGTACTCAAGATAAACATTAATACTATAATTTACACATCTCTATAAATTTAATAATATACATATGACTGGATTTTTATTATTAAATGTTACTTTCATATTTTAAAACTGCTGATGTTGAGTGACTGAATGGTAAGTACCATGAGATAAGTAATCTAGTTTATCTTAATTTCATGAGATAAGTATGCTAATTTCTTTTTCTTTCTTTCTTTCTTTCTTTCTTTTTTTTTTTTAGTCTTTTGCCATTTCTTGGGCCGCTCTTGCGGCATATGGAGATTCCCAGGCTAGGGGTCTAATCGGAGCTGTAGCTACTGGCCCATGCCAGAGCCACAGCAATGTGGGATCCGAGCCATGTCTGCGACCTACACCACAGCTCACGGCAGCACTGGATCCTTAACCCACTGAGCAAGGCCAGGGATCGAACCTGCAACCTCATGGTTCCTAGTCAGATTCGTTAACCACTGAGCCACGATGGGAACTCATCTAATTTCTTTTTTTTTTTTTGTCTTTTGTTGTTGTTGTTGTTGTTGTTGTTGCTATTTCTTGGGCCGCTCCCGCGGCATATGGAGGTTCCCAGGCTAGGGGTCGAATCGGAGCTGTAGCCACCGGCCTACGCCAGAGCCACAGCAACGCAGGATCCGAGCCGCGTCTGCAGCCTACACCACAGCTCACGGCAACGCCGGATCATTAACCCACTGAGCAAGGGCAGGGACCGAACCTGCAACCTCATGGTTCTTAGTCGGATTCGTTAACCACTGCGCCACGACGGGAACTCCCTCATCTAATTTCTTAATAAAACATTAAAAGTACTGTGTGAGGCCATTTCATGTGAATTAAAAAGATTAAATTAGATATACTTGTAGTATTCAACTCCACTAAATGTGAGACTGATTAAATAAATATCAAATAAGGCTATGTTTCTAATTTTAGTGGTATAATTCAATTTCTTTAGTAAGTGTTATATTAAAGTTTATTATTTTTATTTCTTCTTGAATCATCTTTGATGATTTGTGTTTTTCAAGGAGTCTTCAGTTTAATCAAGGATGTTCAATTTATGGCTTAAAATATTGCCTTTTTCTTTTTAATGTCTTTCGGATCTGTTTTTATTTCTTTCTTTTTAGGGCCACATGAGCAGAATGTGGAAGTTTCCAATTTAGGGGTCAAATTGGAGCTGCAACTGCCAGCCTAGAGCACAGCTACAGCAGCACCAGATCTGAGCTGCATCTGTGACCTATACTGCAACTCAAAGCAATATCGTATCCTTAACCCCTTGAGTGGGCCCAGGGATGGAACCCCCATCCTCATGGATACTAGTTGGGTTCATTACCACTGAGTTGCAACGGAAACTCCCGATTTGTTTTCATTTCTGATTTTGTTAACTTAAATATTCTCCCTTGTCTTTTTTATTAGCCTAGGTAGAGGTTTATTAAGTTTATTGATTTTATTCTCCTTCAAAGAACCAGATTTTGTGGCTCTGGCGTAGGCTGGCAGCTGCAGCTCTGATTCAACCCCTAGCCTGGCAACCTCCATGTGCTGCGTGAGTGGCCCAAGAAATGGCAAAAAGACAAACAAAACAAAACAAAACAAAAAACCAGATTTGGGGTTCATTGATTTCTTTGTTGCTGTTATGTTTTATCTTCTCATTCCTTTTGTTTTCCTTTTTATTTCCTTTCATTTTTTTCTGCTTTGGATTTAACTCATTTTTTCTAGTTTCTTTATGTGAAGTAGATCACTGATGTTTTTAAAAAAATTTTTTTCCGTGATATCTTTTTAAGATATTATCTTTTTTATTTTTAAGGTTACAACTTTCCTTCTAACCACTGCTTTAACTGTACCCATAAAACTTGATATTTTGTGTGCTCATTCAATTTGAAATATTTTCTAATTTCCTCTGTTATTTCTTTTGTGACATATGGGTTGTTTAGAAGTGTATTGTTTAATTTCTAAGTATGTGTGAATTTTCTAGATATCTTTCTGATACTGACAGTTTTGTTTCATTTTGATCAGAGAACATATTCTATATGATTTGAATCCTTTTAAGTTTTTGAGACTTACTTTATGACCCAATTGTATGGTCTGTTTTGGTGAATGTTCCAAGAGTACTTATAAAGAATGTGTATCTGCCTTTGCTGAGTGGAATTTTCTATAAATGTCAATATGTTAAATTCTGTGATAAGGTTTTTCTGTGGTTTGTACTCAGTATTCTGTATTTTCAAGGAGATCTCTCCATTCTTGTTGGAAGAATAATATGAACTTCTGTAACTATTACTATGAGCAGCGGTAATGATAACAGCCATTATTTAAAAAGAATGGACTACATAGTGTACATTCTCAGAACAACTCAGTTGAAGTGTAGGTACCATTATTATCCCCATTTTTCAGATAGGTAGTTAGGCACAGGAAGGTAGTTATTAGGTAACAGGAATTAAACCTAAGTAGTTTGGCTCTACAACTTGTACATAAGCATAATTGTTTATGAGAAAGTGAAAATATGCTAGCTGTAACACTAAAATTAGTATTTTTTTTCCTGAAAAATTTTCCACATGACTACTGGTCATTTTCGCTGTATTTCACTTCAGCTTGTTTTTCTTCATATCACCTTTGTTGACATCACTAATTACATTAGATATACAGCATGGGAAGAGTTTATAAGGAAAATCTAAGGATTTGTTACATTTGAAACATTGATAGTACATCTACTGGTTACTCCTCTAAGAAAACAGGCTCTGGAGTTCCCGTCGTGGCTCAGTGGTTAATGAATCTGACTAGGAACCATGAGGTTGCGGGTTCCATCCCTGGCCTTGTTCAGCGGGTTAAGGATCTGGCGTTGCCACGAGCTGTGGTGTAGGTTGCAGACGCGGCTCAAATCCCGTGTTGCTGTGGCTTTGTTGTAGGACGGCGGCTCCAGCTCTGATTCGACCCCTAGCCTGGGAACCTCCATATGCTGTGGGAGCAGCCCAAGAAATGGCAAAAAGGCAAAAAAAAAAAAAAGAAAAGAAAAAAAGAAAACAGGCTCTTAGCTTCTGGAATATAGTGATATATGATGGTGCTCTACTTATATGGAGTCATTTGAAAATTGCTCCAAAAGCCTTTCTAATACTAATGAACACGTGATATTTTACCATTAGATGCTGATTCTGCTGCCTTAAAGCTTTACTGCTTGTTAAAATGCCAGTGTCACTAGGAAATAGACCTTAATACCTTTTACCAGACATATTGTCTTCATTGTTAATGAGTTTAATATGGCTCTTTCCTTAGGCTAGGATTTATTAAGGGTCAAGATTAAGAAATCAAGAGGGCATTCTTGTTTGATATGAAGTGTTACTAAATTGAGGAGAGAGGCCAAAGGCCTGTATTGTAACAAGTGAGATTAATTTGCTGAGATGCCGCTATTCATTTTCCAAATGATTTTCAGTGCTTAGTTTAGTTTTTTTAAACATTTATTGGAGTTCCCGTTGGGGCTCAACAGTTTAAGAACCTGACATAGTGTCCATGAGGATGCAGGTTTGATCCCTGGCCTCTTTCAGTCGGTTAAGGATCTAGCCATTGCCACAAACTGTGGTATAGGTCACAGATACGGCTCAGATCTGGCGTTGTTGAGGTGTGGTGTAGGCTTCAGCTGTAGCTCTGATTTGACCCCTCACCTGGAAACTTCCATTTGCTGCAGTGCAGCCTTTTTAAAAAAGGAAAGAAAAAAATTTATTGAATTCCTACAGCACAATAGGCACTGTGCTAGGTGTTGGGGATGTGTGAGTGAATAATATATGTTCTGTGTCTTTAAAGAGTGAAGAATGTAGTGATAAAAAGATTATACTATCAGGTGATACATGCAACAGTAGATGTATATGCAGAGAGCAGAAGTGATACTTACAAATCACACTTAACCACGTTGGATGGAAGTCACATTCTTGGAATTGTATAAACCAACTTACCATTTCCTAGATGTTTAATCTTAGGCAAGATATCCCTCATCTCTGAAATGGGGATTTTAATTATATCACCTCAGAGTTGTTAAAAGAAAACTGTTTCCTTCACTACTGTTCACACCACTTCACTTTTCCACCAGATGGGTGGGTATTTTTCCAATACCAATTAATTCTCCAACTTGATACTGATTGGATGTCCTTTAATTCAATTATGATACTAACTACCTGGAGGTAGCAGATAGTTATTATTAATGTTATCATTAATGTTAATTAATAATTGTTTTCTATTCTTGTCTGTGTTCTTTTGTGGGCAGAGCCCTTTATATCTTAAGCATAAAATAAATTAATAAATAAATTAGCCAATAAACGAATAACTATCTCTGGTAGAAAGTTCAGGATTTCAAAGTGTGGTAAGGCAGAGAAGGGCATTTCTGTCAGAGACAATACTTGAGTCACTTCATAAAGCTCTGATGCAACATGGTATGTTCAATATCTGTAGAAAATCAGGTATTGCTGAAGCATCAGTGGGCATGGTGGGTAATTATTCTGAATAAGTAGGTCGTTACCAAGCTCTGTACTTTATCCTAAGGTTGGGAGCATTTTCAGCTATGAATAACACTATATTTATAATGAAAAAGGTCACTCTGACAGCAGTGAAAAGGATACGGATACTGGAGGCAATAAATATGAAGTAAGAAGGCTATTGTCGCCAAGATAAGGAATGATGATGGCCTGAGAAAAGGCAGTGGCAGTGGGGATAATAGAAAAGATGAATTTGAGAGGCAATAGGGGAGTTCAAATCAAGATTTGGTATTGGATTTGATGTGAGTTTGAGGAAAAACTAGGAGTCCAGGATTACTTCCAGGTGATTGGGTGGTTGTTGGTCCTTTTGATTGAGATATACTTTCAAGAAGGAATGTTGAAGGCTAATGAGGAAGGTTGGCAGAGTTTTAGATATGCTAAATTTCACATTTCTTTGGGACTTTTAAGTTTAGTAGCAATTGGATATTTGTATCCTAGGCTTGGGAAATAAAGATTCCAAAAGTGGTTAATGCTTGAGATTGTGAATAGGAGTAGGTAAAATTACCCTGAGGCCAAGTGTTGAATGAGGAGACATTTAGAAGATTGGTAGAAGAGGATTAAACCAAGTGAATGTAGGATGCTCACGAGAGCTTGAGACCAGGAAAGGCAAGGGAGGAAGTTGTTTCCAGCAGTTGTTCCCGATGCGTTAGGTACTATAGCGAGGTTAGCTGGGGATTTGATTGGTAAGTCAGAGACAAAGAAAAACTTAGATAATTTCAGAGGAGTAGAGAGGCAGAAGTCAGATTGCAGTTGATTGAGGGTTGAATGGGAGACAAAATGTTGTCATAATTCACCCCCCTGTAACTGGGGACAAAGAGGGTACTGGGTACAAATCCAAAGTAATAAGGTACATTTTACTTTATATGTAAAATTAGAATTTTGAGAAAACTTAATCTCTCTGTTTTTCCTGGGTTTGGAAATCAAACCCTGTGCTAGTGATTCTGCTGAAAGAATACCTCATCAAAATATGGAGTCAAGTGCTAAAGACATTTTGTTGCCAATATTTAGAGGAATGGCATAGCAGATATTTTAAAAAGTAAACTATTTTCTTTCTGAAAGAACTGGTATAGTTAAGAAATTATGGGAGTTCCTGCCGTGGCAAGTGAGTTAAGAATCTGGCTGTAGTGGCTTGGGTGGCTATGGAGGTATGGGTTTAATCCCTGGCCCAGCACAGCGAGTTAAAGGATCCAGCATTGCCAAAGCTGCATTGTAGTCACAGCTGTGCCTTGGATTCAGTCTCTGGCTTGGGAACTTCCATATGCCACAAGTTTGGTCATAACATTAAAATTAATTAATTAAGTAAGTACACACTGGCAACTTGGAGATAAAAAGTTCTGGAGATCTAGGAGTTCCCGTCATAGCTCAGCAGAAATGAATCTGACCAGCATCCATGAGGACGCAGGTTCAATCCCTGGCCTCATTTGGTGGATTAAGGATCCAGCATTGCCTTGAGCTGTGGTATAGCTCGCAGATGTGGCTCAGATCTTGCGTTGCTGTGGCTGTGGTATAGGCCAGTGGCTATAGCTCCAATTTGACCCTTAGCCTGGGAACTTCCATATGCCATGGGTGCAGCACTAAAAGGACAAAAAAAAAAAAAAAGTTAAGTAATATGCCAGTTGTTAAGCAAAGCAGGTTGGGAAGGAAGCATAGTGACTTGGGATCCTCTCACTAAGTATCACCATTCCTCTCCCTTGTCTTTCTTTTGTGGAATTTAAGAAGGCACTGTGAAGTGGCCTATGAGTGAGGAATAAATAATCCTCTTATCTAAAGATTTATATTCTTCAATGATTTGCAAATTTAATAAAAACAGAAGTCTTGTCACCCGGAGAGTAATGTGACCAGGAGAACTACTTGGGTATGATGAAGAAGTAGCAACTTAATTGGTATTTAATAATGGAATTTTGCTTATTTCATAGATATCTTGCTTTAGGTCCAGATAATCTTGCACTTAAGACTATGGTATTACTCTTAAAACACTACTTGTTTGAAATTTTGAAATGAAATTATTTTCTGTGGACAGAGGTAACTGCTAGTATTCCCAGTCATGATGTGCAACATTCTTAGCTGTGTTCTTCATGAAAATGTTTTCTACTTTGTGCTAGTGCCAAAATGTAGTAAAAATTGATAGCAGCAAAGTTATATTAGGCATAAAGGAGTAGAAGCATATGGAGATAGAAGCTTGGAAAATGCAGCACTCACTTCAGTGAACTCAGTGATCTTTTATTTCATAACTTGGCATCTATGAATAAGATAGAGTTTCAAGAAAAATATGAGCAGATTTAACTGATTTGATGAAGTTGTTTTAAAACAGAATTTAATTCTCAAGGGGTCAACTGAGTCAGCAGCAGTGAAAACATGTAGGGGTGGTTCTTGAATTCTTGCTTATTTTGGGGATGTGTGATAAACTACAAAGAACAATTTGAGGCAATTATAGGGAAAAAAATGTTATGAAGAAAGAAATGCTTATATAATATTTACTTTAACGATAATATTAAGAAACGTTATTTACATTAGGTTAGTTTAGGAAATTCAGAACATTTTGAGGCCAGCACAACATATTTCAGTGCATATGTTGTACAATTAGTAAGGTTTAAATAATTTAAATAATTTCCATTATTATGTCTGATTATCATGATGAACAAATTTTCTGAAAAAAATATGTTGCTGCTTATTATGGAGATTTTTAAACTCTAATAATAATAACAAATTAAGTTGTGTTTAGTTATTGGAGCATCTGGCCTAAAAAGACAGTGAAATTTATATTTGATTGAAAGGCATCACCTGTTCTAGTATAGATATGTAGTTTGTATCATTTATTTTGGATTTAGAACATGAAAAAAGTGTTTCAAATTTGTATATGAAATAAGTGTGTCAGATGAAGCTAGTTCTCGGTAGATAATAAAAAAATAAACCTCTTTGGAGTCCTTTTATCTTTGTAAGCCTTGGTTTCCTTATAAACTAAGAATGTGGGTTAATAGTATTACTGAATTCTTTTCATCTCTAAAATTCTATGACATTTTAATCAGTGAATTATGTAAAAGGTTTTTAGCACAAATAATTCCATGACTGTCGTAGTTAAATTAGTTCAAAGTTAATTTATAGTATCTGTGGTCATGGAACGGCCAGGATATTTAAAATACAACCCTTATCCCCAAAGGAACTTTGTGTCATCTCCTATTAATAAAGAATCATAAAAATTACCATTTTATAGGAGGACTCTAATAAGTACCAGATGAAAATAACATACTAAATGTTGTGGGATTTCGAGAAGGGAGGGACCACAGCAGTAGGACACAGAGTGGTGGTTAGAAAAAGTCCCTTTGAGGGTTAATGTGAGTTGTTTTCTGAGATTACAGCAGAGACAGACTATTGTAGGGGTAGAAAAAATTTCCCTTCTTCCCTCCTAGGTATTTTTGCTAGTCTAGTAATTAAATAAATATAAGACATATTAACAGGAGAAAAATTTAATTATGTTCATATGGGAGCCCCGTAAAGAAGTGAAGATGCAAAAGGCAGCTGGTAATGATACCGGAGAGATGATACCAGAATCCGGGTTCTTGTACGGTAGTCAAAGAATGAACTCCGCAAACACACAGGCAGCAAGCAAGCAAAGTCTTTATTAAAGGAAAGCAGATAGCTCCCAGGACAGCTGGGAGTGGGAAGAAGAGCCCCCTTTCTCTATTGTCTTATAGGGGGTTTTATCCTTTAAAGGTGGAGGGGGTGGGTACCAACGTGGGGTCCAGAAAGATGTGGTCTTCTCCCATTGGCCTTGTTCTATTACCTACATCAGTCCTTGTCCAATAAGGTCTTAGGGGTGGAAATGTCCGGAAAGTCTCATAGTTTCCTTGTCCTTTTCTTCCTGTAAACTGAGTCACAGGGGATCAGCGATTAATGTCCATCTGGGCATAGGTACACTCCCTACAGTAAACAAGGCCTGTGGGGATATTACTCCCTAGAGCCCTTAAGCCGCAAATGTTAATCAGTGGCCGTATCAAAGAATGCTTCAAAGCCCATGCTCCTACACTGACGACCTGTGTTAATATTCTGCCTCAGTAATTGAAGCTTATATACCCTCCTGAGCCAAAGAAAGGGGAGGGGTCTAGGGCTACAAAGGAGAGGAAGTCCTTTCACTGAAGGAGAAAGGAGGTATTTGGAAAACAAAGTTTGCCCTGTTAGGCATATAGGTTTTTTAGGTAATAAGAGATCTCTGGTAATAGCTTTCTGCCAGATGCAGGCGTTCTTTCCTATGTAAACGTAGGCAGTTGAGGGAGAGGTGAAACAGCTTTCATGAATCTCCTGGGTTTTGATTGCTAACTTTAGTTCAAATTAGTAATTCTCAAGCTTGTTACTAAATTCAGGTTTGGCTGCCTACTGCTCAAAAGCCAGTACCCATGGCTTGGAAAGGAAAGATTGCTTTATTCAGGAGGCCAGCAACCTGGGGAGAAGGCTGACTCATGTCCGAGAAGGAATTTCGAAGATTCTGCTCGACCAGGAAAGTTTTTTAAAAGGGAGAAAGAGGAAGTCAACTGCTGTTAATCTTTTGTGGAGGGGAGCAGAATCTAAACTGTGTGCTGACTGTCTTCTGATTGGTAGGTGGTGAGGTAACAGAGTGGTGGTCCAGGAATTTGGTGCTCAGCCTGAAGTGACCTCCTCCACCTGGGTGGGGCCTTAGTTCCAAAAAACTCAAAGATGTTGCTGTGTGTATTCCTTGAGGAGGAACCTGAACACTGCCCCAAGGCTGTGCTGTTGTTTCCAGACTGTTCCTCCTTTGTTTCTACATTCCCTCCCTTCCCTAATCAGTAAGCGTTTGAGTCTGCCCTTTGGAATTTAGGGAAGGTCAGGGAAACTGAAGCTTATTCGCTAAAAACAAAAAATGGGAGACACAGAAATAAATAGAAACTGGAAAACACATTTTTTTTCCATGTGGTTGTATATATCTGCTGCTTAGTGAGAATTATCTGATTCTGTTATATGATTTATAATTAAAAAGGAAACTTTTTTTTTTTTTGGCATATGGAAGTTAGTTCCCAGGCTAGGGGTCCAATCTAAGCTGCAGCTGCTGGCCTAAGCCATAGCCTCAGCAATGCCAGATCCAAGCCATGTCTTCAACCTACGCCACAGCTCACAGCAGTGCTGGATCCTTAACTCACTGAGCAAGGCTAAGGATCGAACCCAGGTTGATCTAGTCAGGATACTAGTTGGGTTTGTTACAGCTGAGCTGCTGCAATGGGAACTCATAAACACAGACATTTTTGTTAAAAAGAAGGGGACTTGAAGGCAGTAGCTTGCAGTTTAGCTTTGCATCAGAATCACTTTAAAAAAGTCCAGATTCTTGTGTCATATTCCTCTTCTCAGTGCTCTCTCTCTGTTCTTGCCTACACACAAGGATTTGGAAGTGCAGGCTGTGAAGCTCTGTAGCAGCACCAGGATAGAGCTAGTGGGGTCATTGTGTAAGGATGGAGGCAGGAGACCTTGGCTTAGTATAGGAGCGGTTCTGGGTCAGAGGGAATTTCCCCACAAACCAACACCTCCGTGTGACAGCTCTGACCTGGGCTCTTTTTTTTTTTTTTTTTTTTTGCTGTCTTTTCTTATTTTATTTGTTTGTTTGTTTATTTATTTTTGTCTTTTTGCCATTTCTTGGGCCGCTCCCTCGGCATATAGAGGTTCCCAGGCTAGGGGTCCAATTGGAGCTGTAGCCACCAGCCTTCGCCAGAGCCACAGCAACATGGGATCCAAGCAGCATCTGCAACCTATACCACAGCTCACAGCAACGCCAGATCCTTAACCCACTGAGCAAAGCCAGGGACGAACCCACAACCTCAGGGTTCCTAGTCAGATTTGTTAACCACTGAGCCACGACGGGAACTCCTATTTTTATTCATTGTACAGCATGGGTGACCTGGGCTCTTTTAATGAGCCATTCTGGTCTGTCGCCCCAAGCGGTAACACTACTGCTGGTTGCCTCGGAGATTGCATTCTTGATAGCAATCAAAAATCAGGTAGCAGTGTACAGCAAGTTTTATTTATGTCTTCAGAGAGAGCAGGGACTGGCCCTGGCTGCAGCTGAGTCTATCCTTATATCCCTATGTCGTGGACCTTTTTGGGGACTCCTGTTTTCTTGCCCTAGGCCACTAATTTCCTGTCCCAGCCCCTCTGCACTGTGTTTAAGGACCGAGTGTTGTTTTGTTCTCTGTTTGGGGGTGCATTTTGATCCTCTGGTTCCAGGGTCAGGATGCCTTATTTGTATGGGAAAAAGGTTATAGGGAAGTGCTCTGAAGAGCATCCTCTGGTACCTGTAGGTGTCTTCATTGTTTGATCACAATCCTCCTATTTTTGGTAATGATAAATGGCTTGTTTTGAATCACCTGGGTCCAAGTCTCTATCCTAGCCTATCTAACAATTGGACCCCAACCTAAAGATTCTGATTTTAGTGTTTAAAATATTAAAAGCCAAAAAACATATATATGTATATATATATACATATATATGTGTGTGTATATACACATATATATATGTATATGTATATATGTATATTAAAAGTCCAGATTTGGTTTCTTTATTTATAGCCAGTGTTGAGACCCATGGCTTTAGAAAATTTGTAGAGGTATCAGATTTATCAAGAGAGATACTGTACTTTGAATTTGATGATAGTATACCATTTTGAAAAAATTTTAGAATTTATTTGCACGTGATGAATCTTTGTAATGTGACTTAGCCACATTTATTGAATACCTACCATGTGTCTACAAGTTGCAATTAATTCTAACATGAAACAGGCAATTTATTTCATAAATACAGATGGATAGATTCTCAATTATCTAAAAATATGTGAATATTGGAAATGAAAAGTATTTTTTATTAAAAATTCTGTATTTCATGTCAGTTGCTAGGTATAATATTTAGGTCTACATGAGATTATAGTATTAGAGAAAATTATGCTTTTATAGGAAACTAAGTGCAGATGAAGTATTTTACTGCTGTAGCAGAGTTGAGTAACTGTGACTGAGACCGTATTGTTGTGGTCTGTGCACACAGGTCAGAAAAAGAATTTTCCAGCATGGCAACGCAAAGAGAAAGAAGAGTTTATTGAGATGAGAAACACAGTTAGTACAGTGGGACGACTTACAATCAGGGAGAACCAACCCTGGGCATGTGGTTGTGTCTCTTTTTATAACCCAGGGAAAAGAGAGGTCTTGCAACACACTTGCTGATCTGCTGATTGGTTGGGGATATAGCAGTCTTAGAATACATTTGCTAGTTGGTTGGGGAGCGTCTAAGCTTCTATAGGGGCCAAGTGAGGAGTGAGCCACATACTTTTCCTAGTAGGGTGCAGGAAGGAGTAGGCCAGGTTCCTCAAAGTGGGGAGGTGGCATTACAATGAGATGGGTGGGGCAATGATAAGGATCTGGTAATTCTTGTCTTGGCCAGAGGCTTTAAATTCCATCTCCTTGAAGAGGCTTTGAAGTCCCACACAGATGCCTTGCAAAGCTTAAAATAATTCCTATGTAGCTCTTAAAAAGTTTGTTTACCCCGATCTAGAATTATATTGTTTATGAATAAAAAGTTTTATTTCTTCCTTTCCAATCTGTGTGCTTTTTCTCTCTCTCTCTCTCTCTCTCTTTTTTTTTTCCTGGCTTTATTGCACTAGCTAGGATTTTCATACAGTATTAAGATTGGTGACAGTATACTTCCTTGCTTTGTTTTTCATCTCAGGACGAAAGCATTAAATTTTTCACTGTTAAGTATGATATTAGCTGTTGATTTATCATAAATTTGAGAAAACTCCCTTGTCTTCCTAGTTTACTGAAAATTTTTAACACGATTAAATGAATGCTGGGTTTTCTTAAATGCCTTTTCTGTATCACTTGATATGATCATATAGTCCTGTTTATGAATATGGTGATTACATTTATTTTTATATGGTTTTAATATGAAACCATCTTTTTTTTTTTTTTGTCTTTTTGCTATTTCTTGGGCCACTCCCGTGGCATATGGAGGTTCCCAGGCTAGGGGTTGAATCGGAGCTGTAGCCGCCGGCCTACGCCAGAGCCACAGCAACGCGGGATCCGAGCTGCGTCTGCAACCTACACCACAGCTCACGGCAACGCTGGATCCTTAACCCACTGAGCAAGGTCAGGGACCGAACCGACAACCTCATGGTTCCTAGTCGGATTCGTTAACCACTGTGCCTCGGCGGGAACTCCCCTGAAACCATCTTTGTATTCCCTGGTTAATCTCCACTGGTTGTGATATATTATTTTTTCTATATATTGCTAGACTTGATATATTAATATTGAGGATTTTTGTCTGTTTCTTTTAATATCTTCTTTAGTTTTGGTATTGGGAAAATGATGGCCCTATGCAGCGAGTTGGGAATTAGTCTCATATTTCCTTGAAGGTATTTTTTCTTCAGGTGTTGATGTTATTTTTTTCTTTAAATGTTTAGTAGCATTTGTCATTGAAACCATAAAGGCCTGGAGTTTTCACTTGTAGAAAGATTTTAACTAAAGATTCAATTTGTTATTAGATGTTGGATTTTTCAGGTTATCTATTTCTTCTAAAGCGTGGGTATTTTGTGGCTTTCAAGGCATTCTTGCATTTTATCTCAGTTGTCCAATTAATATGAATTGGATTGTTTGCAGTGTTTTTTTTATTATCCTTTTGATGTCACAGGGTCTGTAGTGATATCCATTTTTAATTCTTGTTGTTCCTGGTGTTAAAAATTTATATCTTCTTTCTTTTTTGCTTTGTGAATTTAGCTAGAGGTTTATCAATTTATTGATATTTGACAAGAATACCTTTTGGTTTCATTGATTTTTAGTTTCTTCTGAACCCAGTTTTATTGGTTTGTGCTGTTACCTTTATTTTCTCACTTCTGTGTGCTTTAGATTATTTTGCATTTCTTTTCCTAGTTTCTTAAGGTAGTGGTTTAGGTTATTGATTTTTGTATGTCTCATGTGAAATACCTATAAGCATTTATAGCTCTGAATTTCCCTATGCATTGTTTGAGTGTATCCTAGTAATTCTGATTTGTTGTATTTTTATTTTTGTTCGGTTCAAAATACTTTTTTTTTGTCTTTTTAGGGCTGCACCCGTGGCATATGGAGATTCCCAGGCTAGGGGTCCAATTGGAGCTGTAGCCACTGGACTATGCCACAGCCACAGCAACTCAGGATCTGAGCCTCGTCTGCAACCTACACCACAGCTCATGTCAACGCCAGATCCTTAACCCACTGAGCAAGGCCAGGGATTGAACCTGCATCCTCATGGATCCTAGTCAGGTTCATTAACCACTGAGCCATGACAGGAACACCAGTTCAAAATATTTTTTAATATGAGCCTTCCTCTTTTATTTTGATTCATGTACTAGTTAGAAGTATGTTATTTTATTCACAAGTATTTGGGGATTTTTCTGACATATTTCTGTTGTTTATTTCCAGCTTAATTGTATTATGGTCCCAAAACATATTATTTATTTCAGATTCTACAGTTTTCGTGAAGTTTGTGTTATAGCCCAGGAAATGATTTGTTTTGGTGAATGTTCTGTGTGTATTTGAAAAGAACATATATTCTGCAGTTATTGGGTAGAGTGGTGAATGAATATCAAATCATGTTTGTAATGGTATTCACTTCTATAACCTTGCTGAATTTTTGTATACTTTTCATTACTGTGAGAGGAATGTTGAAGTCTCCAATTATAAATGTGGTTTGTCCATCTTCTTTCATTTCTGTGAAGTGTTGCTTCCTATATTTGAGAACCTGTCGTTAGGTGCATATACTTCAAAGATTTTTATGTGTTCTTGTTGAACTGGTCCTTTTAATATAGTGCAATGTCCTTTTTCATCCCTAGTGATGTTTTTCCTTGCTTGGTAGTCTACTTCGTCTTGTATTAGTATAGTCGCTTCAGCTTTCCTTTTGATTAGTGTTTTCATCGTGTATCTTCTAACCTAATTTTACTCTCAGCTTGCCTATGTCACTATATTTAAAGTTTTTTTTTTTTTGTAGACAGAATATAGGTGTCTTGTTTTTAATACAATCTGAGAATTCTGTCTTTAAATTGTTATGTTTTAATATTTTATATTTAACATAGCTATTGATATGTTTAAATTTGAGTTATTTGCTTTCTGCTTGTTTTCTTATTTTACATTTCTTTGTTTAACCTTTGCTGCCATTTTTTTTTTGATTATTTGAAGATTTAGTTAGTGTTTCATTTTCATTACATTTCTTTTTTTTTTTTTTGGATATTAGGGCCACACCCGTGGCATATGAAGGTTCCCAGGCTAGGGGTCTAATCGGATCTGTTACTGCTGGCCTGCGCCACAGCCATAGCCACATCTGCAACCTATACCACAGCTCATGGCAACGCCGGATCCTTAACCTACTGAGCAAGGCCAGGGATGGAACCCGCAACCTCATGGTTCCTAGTCTGATTCGTTTCCCCTGGGCCAGGACGGGAACTCTTCATTTTTATTTATAATTCTTTATATAATTATTTTAGTGGTTGCTCGAGGGATTGAGGTCTTTGTTTCTTGAATATAGTAGAAATACAATAAAAATTTGGTTGGTTTAAACCTAACAGTTAACCTTTCATGGCTGTCTTTTTCTTTCTTCTATTTTTAATGCAGTGGACAATTTTATCTTTTGCTATTTGCTAAATGATTTGGAAATGCACCTGAAATTTGATTTATAGTTCAGAAGTAATTCTTGAAGACAATGAATAAATAAAACAGTTATATTTTTATAATTTAAATGGATTGCCATACAGGTAGATATTAGAGATAATTATATCTCTGTTTATGTCTATATTAGTATTATTTTGTGCTCTTTAGAGGCTCCTATGGTATTGTAAACATTGAAATAATAATAATAACAGTAATAATAGTAGTAATAAAAAGTTGTTCCAGGCACTTTGGTATATGTTCAAAATTATGTTTAGTCTTCTTAATACTTTGGAGATGGTTTATTTCCATTTTATTAATACAGATACTGTGACTCAGCAAAGGTAAGTATTTTGTCCGAGATTATACTCTTATTAGTAATGAAATTTGAGTTCAGAACCAGGTCTATTTGACTTCAAAATTCATGTCTTAGCATTAGTCTAGTCATTCATTCCACTGATATTTGCTGAGTATCTACTTTGTGTCAGGTACCATATTATTTCTGATTGGAAATTAACATAACCCTTGCCCATATGATACTTCCTCCCATGTGGATGAGATAGTCATTAAACAAATAGTTATAATAATATAAAAATATAATGTATAGTTATACTGTAGTAAGTGTAGTAAAGGGGAAGAAGAAGGTATGATGAGAATCAAAAACATGGGAATGGAGTTTCGATTCTTTGTAGAAGTGACATTAGAGGTAAGGACCCAAGATTGACGGAGGTGAGCAAAGAGTAGGAGGGAAAATTGTATTGGCAGAGAGAAAAGGCTGACCCAAGGCTTTAATTTGGGAAAGAATTGAAACATTCCCGAAGCTGAAACAGGCCAGTTTGGCTGGAATACAATAACAAAATCTGGTTGTGAGATGAGGCTTGAGAGAGAGGCAAGGACACAATTTATCTAGGGCTTTTGTAGGCCATGCTAGGTTGGTTAACTGGTGGTTGCCTTAGTTTTTCCTCCTTAAAAAAAAGGCCATTTAGAATGTAAACCATTTATAAGGTGAAAACTGTCTACTTCTATGAATTGGCTGATGTATATAGCTAGTATCTCTTTACCTTAGAGCAAGCTAGTCAGTCCTAAGAATCTAGCATCACTTACTTAACTGTCTGCCCTGGAATCTGTGATGTCTCAGGTTTTTCTGGTAAAAGTAATAGAATTTTCTTGAAATGATTAGTAGGTTTCATTGTATTGGTTAAAATAATATTGAAAGAACCATATATTTAGATATTGTGTGAAGAACAATATACTTTATTTATTTATTTATTTGTCTTTCTACCTTTTCTAGGACTGCTCCCACAGCATATGGAGGTTCCCAGGCTAGGGGTCCAATCAGAGCTATAGCTGCCAGCCTACGCCAGAGCCACAGCAACACAGGATCCAAGCTACGTCTATGAACTAGACCACAGCTCACAGCAACACCGGATCCTTAACCCACTGAGCAAGACCAGGGATCAAACCCACAACCTCATGGTTTCTAGTCGAATTCGTTAACCACTGTGCCACCAAGGGAACTCCCAAGAACAATATACTTTAAAAATTTTTCTCAACTTTAGACATGCTGTAAGTCAAACATGACATGCTGCTTGCTCTTCATTTCAGCTCTTTTAAATGACTATTGAAATGCACTTTCAGTATTTCCTTAAAATTTTTATTTTAATTAATTTTTTATTAAAGTATAGTTGATTTATAATGTACCAATTTCTGATGTATAGCAAGGTGACTCAGGTATACATATAAACATTCTTTTTTATATTCTTTTCCATCATCATCTGTCCCTGGAGATTGGATATCGTTCCTTTTGCTTTATATAGGATGCTTTCGAAATGTAATAGTTTTCATCTACTAACCCCAAACTCCCAGTCCCTCCCAATCCCTCATTCCTCCTCCTTGACAACCACAAGTCTGTTCTCCATGTTTATGAGTCTGTTTCTGTTTTGTAGATAGGTCCATTTGTGCCGTATTTTAGATTTCACATATAAGTGATATCATATGATATTTGTCTTTCTCTTTTGACTTATTGCACTTAGTATGAGAATCTCTATTTGCATCCATGTTGCTAAAAATGGCATTATTATTTTTTTCTTTTTTTAGGGCCTCACCTGTGACATGTGGAAATTCCTAGGCTAGGGGCCAAATTGGAGCTGCAGCTGCAGGCCTGTGCCACAGTTGCAGCAACTAAGGATCTAAGCCACATCTGTGACTTATGCTGCAGCCTGCAGCAATACCAGATCCCTAACCCACCAAACAAGGACAGTGATTGACCTGCATCCTCATGGATACTAGTCAGGTTCTTAATCTGCTGAGCCAGAATGGGGACTTCTTATTTTGTTCTTTTCTATGGCTGAGTAATATTCCCTTGTGTATATACCACATGTTTTTAATCTGTTCATCTGTTGAGGGGCATTTAGTTTGTCTTGACTATTGTGAATAGCACTGTTATGAACATAGAAGTGCATATTGCTTTGGGAGACTGACTTAATAAAACATTTGTATGATTTATGTCAGAGAATGTTTTGCCTGTGTTCTCTTCTAGGAGTTTTATGGTGTCATGTTTCATGTTTAAATCTTCAAGACATTTTGAGTTTATTTTTGTGCATAGCATGAGAGTGTCATTCTAATTTCATTGATTTATAATTCACCTGTCCATGGGGTGGGGGATGTGCTTGGGCTGTGGGATGGAAATCCTGTGAAATCAGATTGTTATGATCATTATACAACTGCAGATGTGATAAATTCATTTGAGTAATAAAAAAATAATAATAATTCACCTGTCCAATTTTCCGAGCATTGCTTGCTGAAGAGACTTTTTCTAATTTTAAATTCTTGTCCCCTTTGTCAAAGATTAATTGACCATAGGTGTGTAGGTTTATTTCTGGGCTCTCTATTCTGTTCCATTGATCTATATGTCTGTTTTTATACCAATACCATACTCTTTTGTTTACTGTAGCTTTGTAGTATTGTTATGCCTCCTGTTCCCCCCACCCCCACCCAAGGATTTCTTTGGTAATTTGGGGTCTTTTATGATTCCATATATATTTTTGGATTATTTGTTCTAGTTCTGTGAAAAATGTCATGAGTAATTTGATAGGGATCACATTAAATCTGTAAATTGCTTTGGGCAATATTGCCATTTTAACAATATTAATTCTTCCAACCTAAGAACATGGGCTATGTTTCCATTTCTTTGAATCTTCTTTAATTTTATTTATTAATGTTTTATAGTTCTCAGCATATCACCTCTATCTATCACCTCTTTGGTCAGGTTTATTCCTAGGTATTTTTTTTTGGCAGGGGGGTGCAATTTTAAAAGGTATTGTCTTTTTACATTCCCTTTCTGATATTTGTTAGTATACGCCTTCAAATTTCTAATATTGAAACATATCTTTATATCTTTCTCAGTCTGAGGGAAAAGGCCATACCAATGCTGGAGATGCAATATATGAGGTTGTGAGTCTACAGCGAGAGTCTGAGAAGGAGGAACCAGTCACTCCTACTAGTGGAGGGGGTCCATTGTCACCCCAGGAGGATGAAGCAGAAGAGGGTAAGAAGTGAAACATTCAATTCCCTCTCTTTATATAGCTGCTTTATGTAAAATCCTCAAAGGGGTATGTGTGTGTGTGTGTGTGTGTGTGTGTGTGTGTGTGTGTGTGCGCGCGCGCCTGTGTACCTGTGTGCCTGTGTGAGGGGCGAGGGTAGAGTGATGATGAGTCCTAGTCTCTGACACTCTTAGACTAGATTGTACTAGATACAGAAGAGAATCTGGTCCATTTGGCTCTGTGGTTGCATAGTCCCCAGTGCTACTTATACAACTATTCAAATTTGACAGCCTAACTTTGCTGTCCTGCTTCCTATTTTACCTATTTTTAAAGTCTTAATGAGAAGTTTCAAATTCCCTCAAGTGTTTTTAGAATTTCAGTGGTAGGTCATGTCCTCCTCCTCATTTGATAATTTCAGTTCTGACTTGTTTTTTGTTGTTGACTTATCACTTACCACTCACTTTTTGGAAATAGCTGATATCTTCTTTTACTACATGAATGCTGCTGAGAGATGTTAACAACCTCGGGAAAGTCACATTTCGTTTGGCTCTGTGTGCCCTCCTATTTATAGAAACTTGAACTAAGTGATGGATCTTTACTATAAACCTTGATATTATCTGCTTATAGTGTAGGATTTATTAAAAGAAAAATTTTAAATGTATATGATCTTTGAAAAAGCATTGTAGAATTATCTTTCTCTCAATGAAACCATTCATTTCTTTGATCGCTGTAAAATAATAGTTATTTTTAGCAAATGTTTGTTCAGTGCCTATTATGCTAGACATTATTCTAAGTGTTTCATTAAACGAACTTTATGAACGTAGAATTTACATATAGTAGACGGTACACGTTTTAAGTGTATTGTTCCTTGACCTGTGACAAATGGATACATTCATTTAACCATCACAAGAATCATGATATAAAACATTTCCATTTCCCCCCAAATTCCCTTGTGTCCCTTTGTAGTCCATCCTTTTCCCTCACTCGTAGTTTCTGAAAATCACTGATCTGTGTTCTGTCACCGTGTTTTGCTTTTTCTACAATTTCATATAAAAGAGACCATATAGTACAGACTTTTGTGCATAGTGTCTTTCTCGTAGCATAATACTTTTGAGATTTATATAGTTGGTTCCTCTTTTTTTTTTTTTTTTTGGTCTCTCTTTTTAGGGACACACCTGTGGCATGCGGAGGTTCCCAGGCTAGGGGTCCAATTGGAGCTGTAGCTGCCAGCCTACACCAGGGCCACAGCAACATGGGATCCGAGCCGCGTCTGCGACCTACACCACAGCTCACGGCAATTCTGGATCCTTAACCCACTGAGTGAGGCCAGGGATCAAACCTTTGTTCTCATGGATGCCAGTCAGATTCGTTAACCTCTGAGCCACAACGGGAACTCCATTAATTAGTTCCTTTTTATTAAGAGTTGTAATATATTGTAAAGATATACCACGGTTTGTTTATCTATCTGTTCACCAGTTAATGGACCTTTGAGTTGTAAATTTTTAGTTATTGTCTATTGGGAATAGAGCTGCTAGAAATACTTGAGTCCAAGTCTTTGGTGAATATATGCTTTCATTTCTCTTGGGTAAATACCTAGGAGTGGAATGGCTGGGTCTTATAATGAGTGTATGTTTATACCTTTATAGGAAACCACTAAGCAGTTTTTCAGAGTAGCTGTAGTGTTTTCCTTCCTGATGAGTCAGTTGCTCCATATCATTATTAACATTTGGCATTGTCAGTTTAAAAAATGAGCCATTCTAGACAGTGTATATTAGCATCTTGTGATATTAATTTAAATTTCCCTAATGACTTATGATATTGTACATCTTTTACTATAATATCTGCCACTCGTGTATATTCTTGGTCAAGACTATTTAAATTTGTTGCCCATTTTAAAATTAGATTATTTGTCTTTTTGATTTTTAAGATTTCTTTATATATGTTGGTAAAGGTCCTTTATTGGATATGTTTTGCAAATATTTTCTCCCACTCTATAGCTTGCTTTTTTATTTTCTGAAGTGTCTTTTGAGGAGCAAAGGTTTAATTTTTATAAAGTCTAATTTGTCAGCTTTTTTCTTTAAAGATTTGTCTGTGATCCATTTAAATTTTTACATATGGTTGGAGGCAGAAGTCAGAGTTCTTTTTTTCTTTTTTTTAAACTTAAAAAACATTTACCATCTCATAGTTTCTATGGGCCAGGAATTAGGTTTGTCTGGGCAATTCTGTCTAAGAGTTACTTATGAGAAGTCAGATGTTACCTGGGGGATGTAGTTATCTGAAGACTTCATTGAGTGGGGCTGAAAATATGGAGATGCTTCCAAGAGGCTGATTCACACTGCTACCAAAATAATGCTACGTCAAGAAACTTCGCTTCCTATCCCTATAGGCTCCCCCTTCCAAGTGCTGCTTGGGTGTTCTTATGGTATAAAGGTTAGCTAGGAAACCAAGGTAGAAGTGCAGTGCCTTTTACATCCTAGCCTTGGGGGTCACACAGCTATGGAGTCACTTCCATGGTATTCCAGTGACCACAGAGTTCAGTCCATTTTTCCATTGTGTGACTCCACTATATCTTATGTTAGACTTCTGGAAACACTGTTTTAGGCATCTCTATCCTAGGTAACATGAAGAGAAAAAGGCCAGAGATCACATGCAGGAGGATTTGGGGGCAGACCTAGAAGCTGTACACATTCTTTTCAGTTTAACAAGAACCACAGTAGTGATTAGGGAATGTAATTGAGCTGTGTGCTCAGGCAGAAGAGTAAACAGGTATGATGAGCATCTGCAAGAAAGTTATTTGAACACAAGATTTCAGGTAATGCCTTGCAAAAATGCCATTTCTCTTAGAAATGAAAAATATGTGGAACGAGAATTGAGAGAGAAGAAAACTAATAGAATGACTAGCCATACTCAGTAAAAATATACTGTACAATTTAGTATGACATAATTTTGCCTTTTATTCTAATTCAGTAAATAAAAATTTGTCACTTTCATTCACTAATTTGTAAGAATAACTAACATGGATTAAACCTCTATTTTGTGGTATATATGAGCTATTTAACAAACCTGGTTTCATCTTTTACTTACATTAGCCCTTAGAAATAGCTTTTATTATCTTTATATTATATATGAGGAAATAGACTAAAGTTTTTTAAAGTAAATTGTTTGAAGTCACAGGGCTAATAAGTATTATCTACAGAATTCAAATCTGTGGCAGTCTTGCCAGAGCCCATGAATTTTCATGACACTCAAAATCAAGGTACAGACATATACCTTGGAGGTATTGTGCGTACTGTTCCAGACCACTGCAGTAAAACAAATATTGTAATAAAGTGAGTCACATGAATTTTTTAGTTTCCCAGTACATATAAAAGTTACGTCTACACTACACTACATTATAGTCTGTTAAGTGTGTAACAGCATATCTAAAAAATGTACATACCTTAATTAAAAAAATACTTTATTGCTAAAAAAGCTAACCATCATCTGAGCCTTCAGGAAGTCATAGTCACTTTGCAGTAGTAACATTCAGAGATCATAGATCACCATAACAAACATAATAATAATGAAAAGTTTGAAATATTGTGAGAATTACCAAAATGTTCACAAAGACTTGAAGTGAGGAAATGCTGTTGAAAAGATGGTGCCATTAGACTTACTTGATTCTGGGTTGCCATTAACCTTCAATTTGTCAAGTAGGCAATATTGGTGAAGCACAGTAAAGCAATGTGCAATAAAATGAGGTATGCCTGTATTCCTCCTTATACCACTGAAGTGTAAGTCTGGTCCTAATTGGTTAAAAGGTAGTATTTTTAGTATTCTCTCTATAGTCAATATATTATAGATTTTATAATTTCTAGATAATATTCTAGATCTCTCTAAAATCACAGATTTTGGATGGAAGGATATAATGCAATGTAATATAAAAATATAACAGGAGACCCTAACTTCCAAACAGCATTGTTTTATGTGAAAGAATTTTGAAGAGTGATTCAAGTGTGCAGACAAACTGGTACATTAAAAAAAGAACTTTGGATATAGAATATTTTAAATCTGTCAGCTGGAAGCCACAGATACTTTTTTAAAGTTTAGGTTATAGAAAATCTGTTGGAAGCCAAAATATTCTCTTCAAAAACGTCTTTCAGACATGCAGGCACACCTTTAGTTTATTTCTTACGCATTTTGTCTAACATATTACTCAGTGACATTCAAGTCTTGGAAAGGTTTTTTTTTTTATGGTTTGAACTTTTATTTATTTTTTGTTTGTTTTTATTACTCAAATGAATTTATCACATCTGTAGTTATATAATGATCATAACAATCCGGTTTCACAGGATTTCCATCCCATAGCCCAAGCACATCCCCGCACCCCCCCAAACTCTCTCCTCTGGAGACCATAAGTTTTTCAATGTCTGTGAGTCAGCATCTGTTCTGCAAAGAAGTTCCGTCTGTCCTTTTTTCAGATTCCACATGTCAGTGAAAGCATTTGATGTTGGTGTCTCATTGTATGGCTGACTTCACTTAGCATGATAATTTCTAGGTCCATCCATGTTGCAAAAAATGCTGGTATTTTGTTCTTTTTAATTGCTGAGTAATATTCCATTGTGTATATGTACCACATCTTCTGGATCCACTCCTCTGTCGATGGACATTTAGGTTGTTTCCATGTCTTGGCTATTGTAAATAGTGCTGCAATGAACATCAGAGTACATGTGTCTTTGCAAGTCATGGTTTTCTCTGGATAGATGCCCAGGAGTGGGATTGCTGGGTCAAATGTGTAGTTCTATGTGTAGTTTTCTGAGGAATCTTCATACTGTTTTCCACAGTGGTTGCACCAATTGACAATCCCACCAACAGTGTACTAGTGTTCCTTTTTCTCCACACCCTCTCCAGCACTTTTTGTTTGTAGACTTTTGGATGATGGCCATTCTGGCTGGTGTAAGGTGGTACCTCATCATAGTTTTGATTTGCATTTCTCTAATAATGAGTGATGTCGAACATCTTTTCATGTGTTTTTCGGCCATCTGTATGTCTTCTTTGGAGACCTGTCTGTTTAGATCTTCTGCCCATTTTTTGATGGGGTTGTTTGTTTTTTTGGTATGGAGCTGCAGAAGGTGTTTATAAATTTTGGAGCTTAATCCCTTGTCAGTCGATTCATTTGCAAAGATTTTCTCCCATTCTGTGGGTTGTCTTTTTGTGTTGTTTAGGATTTCCTTTGCTGTGCAGAAACTTTGAAGTTTGAGTAGGTCCCATTTGTTTATTTTTGTTCTTATTATCAATACTCTAAGAGGTGGATTTGAGAAGATGTTGCTGTCGTTTATGTCAGAGAATGTTTGGCCTATGTTTTCCTCTAAGATTTTTATAGTGTCTGGTCTTATATCTAAGTCCTTAATCCATTTGGAGTTTATTTTTGTGTATGGTGTTAGGAAGTGTTCTAATTTCATTCTTTTCCATGTGGCTGTCCAGTTTTCCCAGCACCATTTATTGAACAAGCTGTCCTTCCTCCATTGTATAGTCTTGCCTCCTTTGTCATAGATGAGTTGGCTGTAGGTGCATGGGTTTAATTCTGGGCTTTCTATCCTGTTCCACTGATCTGTATTTCTGTCTTTGTGCCAGTACCATGTGGTGTTGATGACTGTTGCTTTGTAGTATAGTCTGAAGTCCAGGAGCTTGATTCCTCCAGCTCCATTTTTCTTTTTCAGGATGTCTTTGGCTATTCTGGGTCTGTTGTGCTTCCAAACAAACTTTAAAATATTTTGTTCGAGTTCTGTGAAAAATGTCCTTGGTAATTTGATAGGGATTGCATTGAATCTGTAGATTGCCTTAGGTAGTATAGTCATTTTGATAATATTAACTCTCCCAATCCACGAGCATGGTATGTCTTTCCATTTGTTTGTATCATCTTTGATTTCTTTCATCAGTGTCTTATAGTTTTCAGAGTACAGGTCTTTTGTCTCTTTAGGTAGGTTTACTCCTAGGTATTTTATTCTTTTGGATGTGATGGTAAACAGGATTGCTTCCCTAATTTCTCTTTCTGCTCTTTCATTATTAGTGTATAGAAATGTAGTCGATTTCTGTGTATTGATTTTGTATCCTGCAACTTTGCCAAATTTGTGGATAAGCTCTAACAGTTTTCTGGTAGAGTCTTTAGGGTTCTGTAGGTATAGTATCATGTCATCTGCAAATAGTGATAGTTTTACTTCTTCCAGAAAGGTATTTTTTGATCTAGTGAAAATTACTTCTGGGTTGATGAGATTTGAAAGTTGTGCAGATATGCACTTTACAGGAAGAACCACTTACTTATGGAAAGCAACACTGCTAGGAAACTGATACATTTAGAAGTAAATGGCAAACCAAATGATTCCAGTTTTGGCTTGTTATTAATCAGCAAAATGTTCAGAAACGTTCACTGCCAGGGTTTTAAAATCGTGTAGGAAGTACTAGGTAGGCCATCATATTTCAGTCTTAGCAAAGAGCTAAATTTGGCTCAAGTTTCATTTTTGGGGGGAAGGGGACACGCCCACGGCTTGAGGAAGTTCCTGGGCAGGAATCGAACCTGAGCCACAGCAGTGACAGCGCCAGATCCTTAACCACTAAGCCACCAGGGAACTGCCAGCTTCATTTTTCATGTAGCCATTTTGACAATTCTTTTGATACAGTTGTGTAAAAATGGCTACCTTAAAATGTAAGTAATGAGGTAGATTTGAGAATATTTTGAAAGTAAAATCAGTGAGGCTTATAACTAAATTGGATGTCATGGGCAGCAGAAGAGAAGGGAGGAGAAAGAATCATAGGTTATATTTAGGTTTCTAGCTTAGGTGACTGGGTTATCTTGATGCCAACAATCAAGACAGGAAACACCAGAGGAAGAGACGGTTTGGGGGTGGCGGTAAGAGGCATTCAGTTTTAGACATTGATGGATTTCAACTCGTTGTGGAATATTAAAATGGAAATGTTTTTCACACTTTCTTTTTCTTTTTTTCTTTTTGCGGCTGAACCTGTGGCATATAGAATTTCCCTGGCTAAGGGTCGCTCCAGCCATGGCAACACCATATCTGAGTGACATCTGTAATCTACATTATAGCTTGCAGCAATGCCACATCCTTAACTCACAGCGGGAGGCTAGAGACCAAACCTTCATCTTCCCAGAGACTGTTTCAGGTTCTTAACCCATTGAGCCACAGTGGGAACTCCTATTTTTTGTTATGAGAAATAGTCTTAAAATGCGAGAGGAGTTTTATAACTATAGATGAGAGTTTGAGAGTCATCAGAGTGAACCAATGATAATGGCTGAAATTTCCTTGGGAGAAAATGTGGGAGGGGTGGGTCAAAAATAGAGTTTAGGAGATCACTAACGTTTAAGGGTAGATGCAGGAAGAGAAAGCCCAGCTAAAGGATCTGCAGGAAAATGATCCAAGCAACACTGAGGAGAACTAAGTGCAGTAATCGATTAAGGAGTGGAGATTTGGAAAGAGGGAGTGACGTATAGTTTTGGCAAATGAAGCAGGAACACTCAGTATGATGAAGAACAAAAATTGTTACTTGGGTTTAGTAAATTTAGGAGGTTGCTGAAGCCCTGTGAGAGTAATTTTAATAAAGTTGGAAAAGAAGCCTCACTATAGTAGATTGAGGACTGACCAGAGGTGAGAAGGGGGAGAAGTTTGAGTAGTGTTCAAACTATTATTTAAGAAATTTGCTAAGGAGAAGAGGAGAGAGATTGGCCTAAAAACATTGGGTTACATCTGGCCAACAAATGGCATTTTTAGGGTGTAAGAGATTTGAGCTCATCTGTAGTTGGAAAGCGAGAGCTAAAAATAGTTACTCACCCAGCATTTAAGGTTACCACTCCCCATAAGCTTCTGCGTCTTTGCAAATGCTGTTTACTCTGCTTAGTGCCTTTTTCTGCCTGAGTCCACCTGAGTGAGCCTTTCAACAAAGGCATGTTAATAGTCAAAGGAAAATAGTGATTTTAGCATACTGGCAGTTTCTATACTTAGAAATGTTTAAAAATGTTTTCTATGATACTTTTTAGTAGGTTGCTCAGGCAAATTGCATTTAAAATGGACTCAATGCAGAATGGCTTGAATGAGGAGCTTGGGAAATCTACTTATCAAAAAGCAGTGATGGGAGTTTCTGTTGTGGCTCAGCAGTTATGAACCCGCCTAGTATCCATGAGAATGAGAGTTCGATCCCTGGCCTCACTAAGTGAGTTAAAGATCCCGTGTTGCTGTGACTGTGATGTAGGCCGGCAGCTGCAGCTCCGTTTTGACCCCTAGCCTGGGAACTTCCGTGTGCTCAAGGTGTGGCCATAAAAAAAAAATAGCCAGTTGAGGACTTGAGAAAAACAGCTTGTTAAAACACAGCCAGTTAAGGACTTGAGAAAGTGGCCAAACTATATAAAAAATTGAGAAGTATTTATTCAAGAAAAACCACTGAACCTTGGGTGAGAACAGTCTGTGATATTTTAGCTCCCTAGGCTGCTCCCATGCTGCTCATTCCCACCTCTGGCTTATTATCCTGGTGCTTTTGCTGGGGTGGGGCAAACTGTGAAAACTAATAGCTTTGCTTTTGCCCCTGGCAGGGATTCACTTGTTTGGAGCAAATGTACAAAAATCCGGTATTTCTGGAACGTTATTGGAAACGATAGTGATTTTGTCTGTGTGTGTGTGTGTGTCAAAAGAATGGGAAGGCGTGAGGTTGTAATTCTGATTAGGGAAAACCACGGATTGGCCCGAGTATTAACAAGGAGATTTAAGGAGTGGAGTGGGCATCATTAGATTCTATGTATCACTGGTGGCCTGGGAGGCTGTGCACATCCTCAGGAGTGACTGGAGGGGGCCCTAACTAGTCACACATCCAGGCTACACGGAGGTCTTGCATGTGTACGATGGAGGCGTGTTTCTGGGATTTTCTCTCCTAAATAGTTTTGCATCTCTCTCTTCTGTTCTATGGAGAGAATCTGTGTTCCAGGAGGAAGGCTGGGTCTCCCACAACCAAGCCTTTAGTTTTCCCCTGTCAGCAAGTGGCAACTCCTGGGCTCCAAATCTCGGAATCCAGAATCTGACCTCTCTCTGACCCTGTCATTTCTTGTACTGGATTATTGCATTTCTTTCTAACTGGTCTCCTGCGTTCCACCCTTTTCCACACCTTCCTTAACTGTATTCTGCACACCAGCCACAGTCATCCTTTTGGAATTCGTCAGATCACATTACTTCTTTTCTACAAATCCTCCACTGGCTTTTCATTTCACTCAGCCAGAGTTCTTTTACCATGGTTTACAAGGCCATATGCGATTTTGCTCTCTGATTTAAACCTTTCTGAGCGCATTTTCCTGTCACTCTCTGCCCCACAAATTTCACACTTGTCCTGTTGCTGTTCTTTAGAAATACCGCGTATGCTCTGCCTCTGTGCTGTTGTACTTGCTCTTTCCTCTGGCTGGAACTCCTTATTTCCTGGACTGCCACGTGGTTCTCTCCTTACCCTCTTTCTAATCTTTCCTCAAATGACACCATCTCAATAGATTCTGCCTGCTCAGCAAACAATATGAATAATAATAAATGAAGGAACAAGTAATAAAACTAAATTTATTATAATAAAATTTCTAGTAAAAAATGAATATTTTTCCTTTTACACTGTCTCAAAATGATTGCATACTGAGAAAGACTAGAAAAACAGGTAACATTTCTGGAATTGCACTTGAAAATATGAAAAACATATGTAAAAACTTCAATTTCTTATTCTTTGTATATAGCCTGAATAAGAACAAGTCCTCAGATTTCTGTTTTTCTCTGAAATTTTTTCACTTCTTAATTTTTCACTGTTTGAGATGTCACCTTGTCTTTTAAAAATCTATTAGCCATCGCCTATATTAAAAAAGCAACAAAAATCACAGAGTAGGAAGTAATAGTTTCTTTTATAGATTAGACATTTCATACATTTTCAATATGCTGTATTATTAGTTCTATAATTGACATTTCTGTCAACGCAGATATCAAAAGTTAGAGCTGGAGGTGGCATAGCAATGTTTTCCGGCTGGGGGGAAGTGGAGTATTCTTTTATTTAATTATTTTCAGCAATTTGCCTGTCAAAGCAAATGTGGAAGTTCAAGTCACTCTAAGTTGTCTTACCTTAGCCTGTAATTTAACTAAAAAGGGATACAGATTTAAAAAGACTAAAATTGCCTTAATTTGCTGGAAAAGATCTAAAGGGAAATGAATTAAAGTATCTTTGCATATTTTTCAAATGCTGTTCAAAAAATGAAGTGTGTTAAAGGGTATTAATTTAAATGCAGTGAATCTTAGCTGAAAGTTAAGTCCATCAATGCAACATTATAGGGATTATTTTAAAATCACCTTGTCACCTTTATAGTTCTCCCACACGTTCTGAATTGCTCCTGCTTTTGAAACTTGAGGTGTACTTGTTATCGCTTCATTTGAATTTCAAACTGGCTTTCTGTTTGTTGACCTCAGACTTGTATTTAGTTACTTGTAACATGGATAGTGAGTTACAAGAAGGCAACAGATGGCAAATACAGTGTGATTGCCTTAAAACCACATGCCCAAGTAATTGTAAAAGACCAGATTCACGGTGATATTAGGCAAGCTTCATACTTGGTTGTACTTTTTATGTTTAATGTAATCTACGTTTTTGCTCTTGTATTGGATTGGTTAAATACTGTCTAGGAAAAAAAAAAACGTTTCCCCTTGATCTGAGTGACTGTTAGTTATGTAGTACTACTTCTAACTTGTTGTAATTAGGAAGAAAAATAGTCTCAAATTCAACTCGAGGTTTATTTTCTTTCAGTTTCTTAATTCACAATCTGATTAGAGAAAAGAAGATCACATATTTTATTATTGAAATCAGTTTGCAAATGAAATTTCTTTATATTCAAATGAAAAAAGATAGAGGATATAGAAAAGATGTCAGTTTTTTTAAGAAGTAAATTGATCTTATTGCACTCATGTGTGACAAGCACTCCTTAAAGATGGGCTTCTCAAACTTTAAACATGCCCATGTATTACCTGGAGGTATGTTAAAATGAAGTCTTATTTAAAAAAAAAACAACTACCAGATGCCATTGCTCTTGGTTACACCACACTTTGAGTAGCAGGGATTTAAAATTGCCTACTGATATTCATTTCATCCTCATATCAACCCTAATAAGGTCATACTATTACAATATTCATTTTGTAGATGAGGAAATATATTCCAATAAAATAATCTTGACATGCTAGATACTACTGTTTATTTTCCAGTCAGATACTTTCAGTAAAATTTGGTGTGTGTGTGTGTATGACTGAGAGGGAAGAAAGGACTTTACAATGTTGTTTCATTCTTGCATTTTTACATTATTTGTTTTAACAAATTAAAATGATTAAAAATACTTTTGATAAGGGAAGGTGTTTGAAAGCAGAGAGAGAGTGTATTAATTAGTTTTCTATTGCTCCTTAACAAGTAACAAAAAAATTTAGCATCTTAAAACAGCATACAGGAATTCTCTCGTGGCTCAGCAGGTTTAGGATCTGGCATTGTCATTGCAACAGCTCGATTTGATCCCTGGCCCAGGAATTTCCACATGCTGCAGATGTGGCCAAAAAAGAAAAAAAAAAAGAAAAATGCACAAAAAGCCCCCACACATTTCTTACCTCACAGTTTCTGTGGATCATGAGTGTGGGAATGGGTCCTCTGTTCATGAACTCCTGAAGCTACAACCAAAGTTTTGGTTGGGGCTTTGATCTCATCTGAGATTTAGGGTTTTCTTCAGAGCTCACAGAATTCATTTCCTTGCAGTCATAATACTCATGGGTCTTGTTTCAAGGTCATCAGGAGAACCTCTAAGGGAAGGCCCACACCCTCTTTTAAGGTTTACCTGATTAGATCAGGCCCATCTAGAAAAGCCTCCCTTTGATTAACTTAAAGCCAAAGTGGTTAGGGACTTTATATCTGCAGAACCCTTCACCTTTGCCATGTAATACAACATGGTCACAGCCATGGCATCTGTCATATTTATGTGTACCACCCACCCAAGGGTAAGGATTATTTATATAAGGTGTGTATACCAAGAGGCAGGAGTTGTAGGGGCCATCTTAGGTATGAAGAGTGATATACCAAAAATGAAGAAAGTATCCTTTCTCAAGCATCTGTTATATAATAGCCACTTTTGCATACATGTTACCTCACTTGTTAACCATAACCGTGCAAGATAATTACTATTATTCCTCTTATTTTGTAAGTTCATATCTTATTTCTCCTGTTCGACTAGGCCCTATTAAGGGTATAAATCTATGTGGTATTAGCTAAACAAAAAATGATCTAAACAACTTGCCAATGACTTATTAGAGTACTTATTGCTGAAGATTTCAAGTGTCTTTCATTGAGCTATTTTGAGTACTTGCAAAGTTCCAACCATTTCCGCTTTTTGAAGCCAGGGTTCACCTACAGTTTAAATGACGTTTTTTTTCCTCATGATAACTCTACTTATCTCCAATCAGAAGTGATCTTTTGTTCCCTGACTACAAAATTCCCTGAAAATTTTACTTGCATATCTTTAGTGTTATTTGTGGTATTCCATATTAAATTATAGTTACATGTGTCTTCTCTCCCCTAGTGACTATAAATTCTTTCTGAGAAGCTCAGATCTTTGTGAGCCTATCAGAGTTTCACACAGTGAAATGCCAGTTTTAGATCACTTTCAAATGACCGAGTTTGGGAAAGTTTGAAGGAGTTAGTGGAATTTGGAAAGCAGCATAGCATTTTGACATACGTGAAACTGATAGTACAGACATGAGCAGAAACTGCTTTATGCCTATGAGACACTGAATGCAAGCTTGGAGAAGCTCACTAGAAACACCAAACAGCATAGACTGTGTGAAGCAGTGGAGAATCTTAGATTGTGAACTTGGGCATGGCATGAGCAAGTGTTTGAATAAGAAAGACTAAGCTGTCATAAGGCATGTAAAATGCAGTTGGTAATAGTGAAGAATATATGACATAGTCATCTAATTTGAGGAGATAGTGCTTGAAGTAGGGTGTTGGTCCTAGAAATGGAAAGTGACTGATTTTAGAGAAATAATTGACAGAAAAAGGTGACTGAGTCATACCTGTGTTTAATGGCCATATTCAAAGGCTCTGCTGCTAGCTAGGTTAGCTCACTCTGGAAGAGAGCATGTTTGTTTGTATATTAGTCGATTTAATTCATTTAAGAAATATTTGTGTACCTGCATATTTTAGCACTATGCTTGATTCTGAGCATGACAGAGTTCCTTTAAGGTTACTTGCATTTCAGGTGGGAATAAACATTTTAAGTCATTGCAGGGATTAAGTATTGCTATGACATATCACAGTGTTGTATTTGACCTAAATATAACCAGGATCAAATGTGTGGTTTAGATCCTAAGTGCTATGAGATTAATAGCATTGTTTGAGGAGTTCTCTGGTGGCCTAGCAGATTAAGGCACCCACATTTTGGCTGCTGTGGCTCAGGTTTGATCCCTGGTCCAGGGAACTTCCACATGCCATGGGTGTGGCAGAAAAAAGAAAAAAATAATAAAAAAAGAGAGAATCTGAAATAAACATTACAATTCTTATTTAAAAACAAAAAACGAGTGTTTTGATCTTTTCCCCTACAAATAACTGGTGGTGTTTCAGATAACACTGAGATCTAATCTTTGGGTGATTGAGTATGATCGAGTATGATTATGAACTGAAATGTTTAATTTCCTCCCCTGTGATTTGTGTTTTATTTAAACATTTAAAATACAAAACTGTGGTGTTTAATTCATGAGTACAATTTGTTAAGGTCTAATCTTATTCTACCTCAATCATATAGTGAACTTTATATTTAAAAGAATGGAAATCTTTCCTCCAAAGAATGGAAATCTGTAGCATTCAGTAGAAAGTAAACTACATTCTCATGTTTCTGGGTTGCATGTTTTTTTTATCAAAGGGGATGGTGGGGGGGAGGCCTCATGTAGTTTTAAAGAGTAATTGACCTTTGATTTGATAGAGAGTATATTTTAATTCACTTCTTGCAATATTTTTGGGCCTGAAAGATAATTATCTTGTCTTTAACTTATGGAAAACTCACAGGAATTTAGTGGTTTTTTTTTTTTTTTAATTGATAAGATTCTTAAATTTGGCACATCATAATCTGATTCTAGTGTGTTTAATGTGTATGGGAATGCTTTCTATTTTTAAAAATTTTAAAATATATAGTCTAGTCTTTTATATTTACTATAGGTTTACCCTTACTTTTAATGAAATTAATTCCTTTAGTACTAGGAAAATTTAGTATTGCACTTTTTAAAAATTCTTTCATATTTAATATTTTAAAGCAAATAAAAATGAATAGTCACTCTGAAAAAAAGTCTTGGGTTGGTAAACTGGCCTACTGGCCAAATCTGGCCCACAACTTCTTTTTTTTGTATTGCTTTTGTGCCAAGAATGTTTTTTATATTTTTAAAGGATTGTAATGACAATAGCCTCCCTAATCTCCCACTTCCACTCCCCAAATAGAGAGAAAGAAGAAAGAACATATGAGAGTCGAAAATATTTACTATTTGGCCCTTGTTAGAAAAGTTGGCCAACTTCAGCAGTCACAGCATACTTGTGAATAGCTTAAAGTCTGCTTTATGTAATTCCTGGAACTCTGTGGAGTGGATTGTTTTTAGTATACTTTTCTGTACATAAGATGGGACCACATTAGAGTTGATGTCATTTTTTGTTAGTTATGCTTTGTTACTTTAAAAAATACCTTTTGTATTAGTGCTCCAAATAAACTGTTCTGCTAACACTTTTTACTATGAATAGTGTGTTATAGTAAAGTTTTAGTATATTTCTAGTGGGAAGTACCTAAAAAATAAAACACTTTTTTTCTGCATTTTGAAATAAACTTTTAAGTGAAGCAAATCAAATTTCACAAATTGATTTTGTTCTTAATAGAAAATATATTTGAAAGGAAATATGAGAAATAGCAAGAAAAAAAAAAAGAAAAGCATGCTGGAGTTAGCGTTTTATCATATAGGTTCGATTGTAGATACGCGTCCTTCTCATTTAGTTACTCATGTGTGCCTAAACAGGAGTGCCCCTTGTGGCTCAGCAAAACGAATCCATGAGGTTTCTTAGTATCCTAGTATCCATAAAGATGTGAGTTTGATGCCTGGCCTTGCTCAGTGTGTTGGGGATCTGGTGTTGCTGTGAGCTGTGGTGTAGGTCACAGACGTGGCTTAGATCTGGCATTTCTGTGGCTGTGATGTAGGCCAGAAGCTATAATTCTGATTGGACCCCTAGCCTGGGAAGCTCCATATGCCGCAAGTGCAGTCCTTAAAAAAAAAAAAAAAAAGTGTGCCTAAACAATTTAATATTCAGGCTACAGTTGTGCTACTGTTTTGGTAAGTTCCAGATGTGTATTTAATTCAAACTGTTATACATAGATAATCTAATAGAAAAAGTACATCTGAAGATCATAAAATGTTTTTTTCATATTGAGCCAGGAAGGATTGCTTTTCAAGGTCAATACAGTGCACAGTCTTTGGTAAGAAAATCAGACTTGAAGACATTTTATCCAAAATATTTTTAAATATAAGTATATTGCATGAAACTTAAGTTTTAACTTTATAGTAAGTATAACACTGTGAGTATAATAAATACAAGTTGTGAGTTTTTGTATGTCTTTATTTTTTCTTTTTGTATTGTATGCTTATAGAAAAGAGTTAATTAAATGTTTATTTTAAAGCATTCCTGTGTATGTTATAAATTTTTTATGGGTTTGGGTTTTCTTAGTGTCCCCTTTTTTCTTTTGGTGTTTTTGTTTTCTGGTGTCAAATTTGGTTCATTTAGTACTTTGTAGATATACTATTTACATTATCTGGGACATTATTAATGTAAAGATACACTATCATGTTTACTTTTCTATATTCCTTTCTAATTTGTTTAAAGTATTTGTTTCACAAGTTAGACAATTAGTTTTGAATTAACCAGTATCCCCATAGGAAGTTATCCCTAGTTCTTTCTCTCTCTCTCTCTTTTTTTTTTTTCTTTTCTATGGCCGCACCTGTGGCATATGGAGGTTCCCAGGCTAGGGGTCGAATCGGAGCTGTAGCCACCGGCCTACGCCAGAGCCACAGCAATGCCAGATCTGAGCCACATCTGAGACCTACACCACAGCTCACGGCAACGCCAGATCCTTAACCCACTGAGCAAGGCCAGGGATTGAACCCGCAACCTCATGGTTCCTAGTCAGATTCATTAACCACTGAGCCACAATGGGAACTCCATAAATGTCTTTGTTGATAGTAGCGCTGACCTTTAAATGATGGATAAGTGAACTTTGTACTTGAAGGATCCATGTAGTTTTTATAGAAATTTGACTTGATTTTATTTATCTTTCTATTAACATTTTTGTTCTAATTATATTTTTGTAAGTGGTTCAGTAAAGCATGTGTTTGAAAAGATTGTTTAGATCCAGCATGCTAAGAAGGAGATAAAAATATTTATTTACAATGGCTGCAGCTTAATATGATATCAATAACATTTTAAATGGTAGTCCAATAAAGAGAGATTGGTTAAAAACACATAGGGTTCTTAAAATTATCGTTGCTGTTGACAAATGATGAGCCAAAGGTAGAAAAAAAAACCCCGAGTGAATTTTCTCTGAGATAATATCATTTTCTACTTTCTCCTTGCAAATATTATTGATATGTTTGTCATTTCAGTTTTTCCAAGCACATGAATCAACTAAAATGGGTTTTGGTTGAGAAAATCATTTGCTTAATCAAAACTTTAAGACATTTAAATAAATTAACAATACTACTACTGAAAAATTGTCTGAATAAAGCCAGCCACTGATTTATGATTTGGGAGGATAGGCAATCAGATTTGTATTATTTAAAAAACACACTTAGAAAAATATGTGGAGTTTCCTTTCTCATTTTTTATTGTTTAAAAATTTTAAATACAAATATAAAATAGTCTCCTATTGCCCACCAATACCAATTTTCAGGAGAAATCATTTAGCAGTTTATGTATTTGTTTTCAAAAGGAACCTGTGTATATGCTATTTGGCAACTTGATTTTCACATTAAACAACCTATTATGAACCCTACATTAAACTATTTCTGTCTTCTTAGTTGCATACCATGCTATGGCATGGTATTAGCATAACTTTCCTTTTGAAGGTTCTGAAATCAATTTCCATCCATCCTTTTGCTATTATTTCAAATGCTGTAAAGAATAGTCTTCCTTGTGTTTATTCTCTGAAGCAGAATCTGTTTTTTGTTGTTGTTGTGGTGGTGGTGGTGGTGGTTTTCTGTCTTTTTAGGGCTGCACCGAAGCATATGGAGGTTCCCAGGCTAGGGATCTAATTGGAGCTGTTGCCGCCAGCCTACACCACAGCCACAGCAACGTGGGATCCGAGCCGAGTCTGCAAGCTACACCGCAGCTCACAGCAACGCCAGATCCTTAACCCACTGAGAAAGACCAGGGATGGAATCCTCAACCTCATGATTCCTAGTTGGATTCATTTCCACTATGCCACAATGGGAACTCCACAATCTGCTTTTTGATAGGTACTACTAAATTGCTCTCTAGAAAGACTGCATATTTATACCCTTCCCAGTAGTGTATCTGAGCACCTTTACCTCATACCTTCATCAACAAGAGGTATTACCAATCTTTTAAATATTTACCACTCTGATGTGATAAATAGCATCTCATTCTGTTTCCATTTCCCTGATTACAAATGAGATTGAGCCTGTCTTATATGTTTATTAGGCTAATAGGTCTTAATTTTGTAAATGCCTATTTGACTGCTAAACCGTATATAAACTACTCTTGCTGTCAGAGATTTAGTATTTCACAATACCTCTAGTCAAGTTCTAAAAAATGTCTCATTTGATTTATATATCTGCTGCATGTTAGTGTAGAGGGAAATCAGGAAGAAAGTGAGCTTTATTTTTGTGATAGCTTGGGAGAAAAGCCATGAAAAACCATTGCTTTTCTCTACTCACACCTACTCCTTTTGGATTTTTATTTGTTAAGAGGCGTATATTGTTTTGGGATCCCAACAAACCATGGATATACAGATCACAGCTGCTGGGAACCCGGAAATAATCCATCCTATTTGAGGGGGAGAGATTTTTACTTTCCGCTGGGAGTCTCTCCCTCCCAGATGTTCATTGAGTGCTTACTCTGTCAGCACTGTGCTTACTGTTGCTTCATCTTTGACCAGTACCTGCTTTATATGGTGTGGTGGAAATAAATTACATAAAAACGTATTTGTGTTAGAATAAGACAGCTTAATCATGCTTCACCTGACTGAAGAAATGTAAGTGTTATGGAGAATGATCTCTAATGAAATCTGGAACCCTACAGTTTGTCAGTAGTGTTAAGGTATATAGGGTGCCTAAGAGCAAATAGGTAGTACTCCAAACTTATTTTTGTGATAATTCCTGGGGACAGCTCCTATGATGTGATAAGAGCAATCATAGGAGCTAACTTTTATTGAACAGATATCCACATGCCTGGGATTATTGTTGGCATTTTATAGCTGACATTTATATTGCAGAGTGCACCCTCTCTAGCTTCTGGGCTTTTATTCCCATAAGTGATAATAGACAGTCTGTAGTTATGCAAAGCCCATTTCAGAGACCATGTGTCTAGGAGTGCTTTCGTGGCCACCTTAACCCCTTTTGTCCCAATTTAGTAATTAAGATTCAGACTAAAAGCTTGTAGTGACCACCTTGATGTGATTCTTCACACATCCTGGTGATGGTGATACAGCTGCATATTTCCAGTGAATCTCTGAGTTAGGAGAGATCTGAGGGTCGTTTACTGCTTGTCTTCCTCCTGAAGTAGAATTCCCTGACTGCCTGGCAGGTAGACTGGCCTCTGGAAACAGGTTAAGTAACTGATTCACAAGGCAGTTAGTTCTACTTTCTAGTTATTAATAGTGATAAAAATATGTATAAAAACTATGTGAATTGTCTGTTTAATTCTTGCACCAGTCCTATGAGGTAGTATTTTTATCTAATTTTTTTTTTTTTTTTTTTTAGAACAGAAAAATTGAAGCTTAGGGAAGTTAAACTGCTTCCCTAAGTTCACACAGTTGAAGAAAAGTGTTTATGCTAAAACATAAACACTCTTTGTTTTCTAGGCTAAGACCTTGCTTGAATCTTCCTTTTCTTCCTCAAGCACTGCCACCATTACAGGTGGGAGCTGAGTGTGGTAGACCCCCCGTGTTTATATCAGCCTCACGTGGGGGTTTGGGTTGAAGCCAGAAATTGCCAACAGCAACTGTAGCTCCCAAGTGCCTGTCTGTGGACAGGGCTTGGGGAGGCAGGTGTCAGCGGAAAACCTCTGACGAAGAGGGTGCTAGTTGTTGGTTCTCTACATACCATCTAGTTCAGCCAGGACAAATTTGTTAACCTCAAATAGTTAAGATATTTAAATGCTGGAGCCTGGCAACAACTTAGGCATTATGTTTTTGCACACAGAATGTACTTAATAAAAGTTATTTGAATCTATTTATACTGAACTATCTCATTTACAGTTCTGGAAACTGAGACCCTGAGATTGAGTGACTGTCAGGGTCAGAATCTAGTCTCCTGATTACTTTATAACTGTATTCTAGGTACAGTTAACTCTTTTAGCTAAAGCAAGACTGAGAACCTGTTAACTATTTGCAGAAAGACTATGGAAGCAATTCATATGCCATTCTGTTTAGCAGCAGTTAGTATCTAGAAGGAAAGAGCTTAATTTTTCAGTTGGAGAAATTATGACTCTTGTTACGCCAGGGGGATGTGGTGTTCTAATGATTTGAATATGGCATTGGGAGTTGAGTGACTCAGACCTCTTAAAACTACAGGAAGACAGCTGAGCTTTCTGAAAACTTTGTGCTAAAAATATTACACTGGATTTAATATTCTGGCTGGAGCAAGTATTTATTTTTAAAGTGTGTGTCAGCAGAAAGTCGACATAATACAGTTGTGTTAATGTTTTCATTATACTGTAAATAGGCAAATTATTCAGTAAAAATTCTAAGTGGTATCCATTTGAGCACATTACAGTTTTTTTGATTGGTATTTAAAAAATAAAAGAGAAGTTAATTTGTCCTTTTTTCTTTGTACAAAACCACAAACAAAATTTTACACCAGAGAAATAAGGGTGTTAGATTTTTTTATGTCTCTTCAGAATTGCCCAGCTCTAACCTGCTTAGTAGTCTTTCTAATTGTCTCTCTCCCCATAACCTGTATGACTCTCTAGTGTTAGTTTTCTCTTCCTTGCTTCCACCATTCCCAAGCTTTGCTCTGTCCTACTTACTTTCCTTTCCAGATTCCATTCTTTCATCCTTCCTGCACTCGATTATATTTAAAGCCTGTTATATGCAAGGCATATATTAAATGCTGCAGTAAATGCTTGAGATTAGTTCATATCTTCAAGGAACTTATAGGGATGGAAAGAGATGTGTGTAAAATAAATGAAAGATATCAGAGGTACAGACACTAAGACAAGTTGAATTTCAGTAGTTAGAATTTGGATACCTCTTGAAAGCTTTGCACCTATAGTCATTTCCAAAGTAAGACTTCCGCTGAATATTATATAGTTAAGGGGTTAAACTCCATAATTTAAGAAATCGTGAGTTTTATTCTCACTACTTTGCTTGAAAAGAGGATAATATTTTGCATAAGTAGAATAATACTCCTTAATCATAAAATGATGCAAATGATTTCCATTTCTTTCATTATGACCAGCAACCAGATTTTAGGGCAAAGGAGCAGAAGTATGGATTATAGTTTGAATTTAATGGAGTGTCTGATGTTCACATAAGTCACATTTTTGTATGTTAGTCTTTATCACATTTTTTAAAGGAAAAGACTATATTATGTTATAAATATGCTCATAAAAGATTAACATATTAGATCCTATGTGATGTTTTCAAATTGAAATAATATATGTAAAGCAGGAGTTCTCAATATACAGGAGTGCCTTGTTACTTTAGAGGTGTGTGTCCCAAGTTGAAAAATCACTGTATGCATCGAGAAATGTCATTCATGAGAATGGGCTACTTATGTGAATGATAAGATAGAGGTAGAAAGAATTGAGAATCACTGATTTTTAGAGGATAACTTGGGCTGAGATCCAAGTGGGAAGACATGAAAGGCTCTTTGACATCTGTAATGCAATTTCATTTTGCTGTTCATTCACCTAAGAAGTGTACAGAATAGCTGGATCTTCTCTCATTCACAGTGCAGACCACAGATACATCTGCTAATGATCTCAGTTTTGAAGAGTCTTTACTATAGACTGTGAAAGATGTACAGTTGCTTTTCAGGATGTTATCTCTAAAGAAAACTATTTATTCTTCTGTGTTTTTCAAATGTGAGTTCTGGATCAGTTCAGATTTTTAGAAAACCATCTCTAACTTAAATCTGTTACTTGGTAGGTTTATCAAAATTGTAAAAGTTTAATAAACTTTTAGTGGGCACCCACTTCTCTGCTAAGTGCTGTGGACACAGAATAAGACATGACTTTTATCCTTGAGGAGCTTATAGTCTAGTTAGAGAAAAAGACCCATAAACTGATAATTTTAGTAAAATACAATAAATGCAGGACTCCCTGCAGATACTAAAATCCTTTGATGTTCAAGTCCCTTACAGATGATCTACAGTTGTTTGAATCCATAGATGCAGAACCTGTGGATGAGGTGGGTCAACCTTAATAAGATGTGAAGAGGGAGTGATGTGAGCTGAGGAAAATGAACTTAATTTGGCCTGAAAATTCAGGGAAAATGTCTTGAAAATTATGCCTCTGAGCTCAGTCTTGATTAATGCATATTATTTAGCTAGAAATATTTGGATGCTGTGATCAGGGAGTCCTTCAAGGCAGAGGGAAGCCCCAGGTGATGGGAAACAGCATTATGTCTGTAGTAAAATATACATAGTTCACCTGTAAGGGTGGGAAATGAGGTAAGAGAATACAGAGGCTGGATAATGGAGGGCCTTCTATGTCATACTAATTTTGTATTTTCTGCTTTAATCAAAGGTTGATGTAAGAGATATTTCCGCAGATGTGTTAAAAATATCTTCTTGGACATGACATATTTTATTCAGGGTCTTTTAATATAAAAATTTAGGAGATAAATTGCTTACACAGCTTAGGAAAAAGTATTTGTCTTAATGAAGTTATTTTTTAAATCTTTTATCAGTAAGAGTTGTATATGTAACCTTTTATTTTTTTCCTTATTTGCCTTGTTTTAGGAGTAGGATAAGGCTTAATTTTTCATTTAGCTGTTGTATATTGTTTTAGCCTGGGTGTTCTGATCTAAGATGTCTTTCTTACCCAACTCGAACCATTGACTTTATTGTTCCTATTTCTACTATAGCGTGTACTCTATTCTGTTGTCATGTGTCTATGTCCATTTCCTTTTTTTCTGCTAGAACATAAATTCCTCCAAGTTAGGAATCATATCTATTTCATCTTTTTAAGTTTGGCCATGTGGTGGATACTTGGTAAATAGCTGAATGAATGAATAATTAATTGATTTAAAAATTTTTTTAGATGTTTCTGTCGTGCCTCGGGGTAACAAACCCGACTAGTATCCATGAGGAAGCGGGTTTGGTCCCTGGCCCCACTCAGTGGGTTAAAGATCTGGTGTTTCTGTGCCTGTGGTATATGCTAGCAGCTGCAGCCTAGCCTGGGAACTTCCATATGCTGTGGGTGCCGCCCTAAAAAGCAAAAAAAAAAAAAAAAAAAAAGTTTTTAAAATTGAAGTATAGTGGATCTACAGCATTGTGTTAGTTTCTTCTGTAAAACCACCTAACTTAGTGGTATATACATATACGCTCTTTTTTAATACTCTTTTTAAAATTTTTTTTCCTTTTCAAAAAATTATATTGGAGTATAGCAGACTTACAAAGTTGTGTTAGTTTCAGGTGTCTAGTGGAATGAATACATACACATATATCCATTCCATTTTCTTTTCATTTCCCATATAGGTTATTACACAGCATTGAGTAGATTTCCCTGTGTTATACAGTAGTGTGTATACAGTAGTTTGTATATTTAATTCCATCCTCCTAATTTATCCCTCCTCCCCACTTGTCCCCTTTGGTAACCATACATTTGGTTTCAAAATCTTTGAGTCTGTTTCAGTTTTGTAAGTCCATTTGTATCAGTTTTTATTAGAGTCCACATGTTAGTGATCTCATATTCTCCATTTTACTTGTACCATTTTTAACTTCTGCTTCAAAAATTTTTTTTATAAATGAATAGGATAGATATATACAACTATACTGGTGGGATGGGCTTTATATATCTAATCGTTTAAGTCATCAATTTCTTTCTCTTTTTTTGGTCTTTTTTCTTTTTAGAGCCACACCTGTAAGCACATGGAGGTTACCAGGGTAGGGGTTGGATTGGAGCTACAGAGGCAGGTCTATGCCACAGCCACAGCAGCTTGGGATCCAAGCAGTGTCTGCAACCTACACCACAGCTCATGGCAACGCTGGATCCTTAACCCACTGAGCAAGGCCAGGGATTGAACCCATGTCCTCATGGATACTAGTCGAGTTCGTTAACCGCTGAGCCATGATGGGAACTCCTAAATCGTCAATTTCATAATACTTGAAGAGGACATGATTTTATACTAATAGATTGTTATTTTATACTAGTAAATTTATACTTATATCATTTATTGTATATCTACCATATGCTAGGTATTTAGAAATTTCCCTCTAATGGACCTGTCTTGGTACCATTGGATATGTTATTCTTTGGAAGGTACTTTGATCAGCACCTCTGGTGGCTGCCTTTTTCTCATCATTTAGATCTCAGCTCAAGTGTTACTTCTTCAGATAATCTTACTTGACCATTTCTAGCTAAAGTTGGGTCTTTATTCTCTCTTTTAATTTTTTATGGAAGTTTTTTCCATAATCACTGAGGCAGTGTAAGCTTTTCTACCATCTTGCTCTAACGGTACTTTGAACACACCTTTGTAATAATTCTTAAAATACTTTATTATAAATATCGTCTTTTGCATTCATTTTTCTCACCCTCTGAAGTGTGAATTTCTCAGGGGCAGATGGTATTTTATTCTTTTTTGAGTTCCCATTGCCTAGCATGTGGCAAGTGTTAAGTAAATATTTATTTAATGAAGGGAAATCTCTTAGAAATGTTAGATTCAGAGACGAAAAACATATTTTTGCTTTAGAAATCTGTTAATGGAAGTTAGAATAGGTGATATAGAGGTGAGTGAGTGTGCAGAAGAGAGTTTATATAGCAGATTTCAGACTGCAGCCTTTGAAGATCCTGCTTGCAAGGTTGCCCCTTGGCTGGCATTGGTAAACTTAGGTTTCAGGAGGGCCCTCACTTGCCCTTACTGAGAAGAGTGGCTCATTGTGTGCCTCAGCTCTTTTAATTAACAGTGTGGTTTATGCTGAACATCTGCTTTCCGCCTGACATCTGAAATTTTGGTACATACTAGGCGGAGGGTACTTAGAGGACTAGCCCTAAGAAAAATCTCAGGCACAGAGTCTCCACAGAGCTTTCCTGGTAGACACCATTTCACACATGCTGTCACTCCTCATTGCTGGAGGAATTAAGTGTGTCCTCCGCTACTCCACTAGGAGAAGACTCTTGGAAAGTTTGTGCCTGCTTTCCTCCAGATGTCACCCAATGCGCCTTTTCCCTTTGCCCCTTTTTCTTTATATCCGTTCACTGTCATAAAGTGTTAAGTACAACTGTATGCTGAGTTCTGTGAGTCCTCCTTGTAAATTATTGAACCTGGGAGTGATCTTGAAGTCCTTTGACATAATAAGATGATATATTTTCTCTACTTCTAATTAGGGGAGAGATAACAGATAAAAATAAATAGAAAAATAATGTTCGATCAGTCTGGGTGGCTAGTTTAGATTTGGTGCAAAAAATTTCTCTGAGGAGGTGGCATTTTAAATGAGATCTGAAGGGCATGAGGAAGCCAGCCATTGGAAGACGGGGAAAGAGCATTTGAGGAGGGAGAGCAGTTAGTACAGAGGCTCAAGGTGAAAGTGTTTGGTGTGTTGGAAGAAGAGGATGGGAGGACAGGTGCCTGAAGGGTGGGGGCAAGCAAGGGCAACAGGTAGCCAGGGGACATCATGTAACGTCCTGTAAGCCATAGTGAGGAGTTTTGCTTTTCTCTTGAAGGGTTTGAAGGATTCTAAGCTGGAAAGAGACAAAGGTTTAATTCATGATTTTGGAACACCACTCCAGTGGTATACATAGAGAATGGAGTTGAGTAGAGAGCATGAAGGGAATCGGGGGATCATTTGGGAGACTTTTATAGTAATCTATGCCAAAATGCTGGAGGCTTGTGTTACATTGTATTTGGAGAGGGAAAAAAGTAGATTGATTTGAGAGAGATGTTTTAGAGGTCGAGTCCACGAGTCCACGAGGTTAGGTAATTAACTGTAGGTGATGAGGGTAGAAGGCTTCAAGAATAACTTGCAGATTTTCAGTTTGAACAACTGTAACAGATAGTGCTGTTACTATTATTTTTGTCTTTTTAGGACCACACCCACGGCATATGGCGGTTCCAAGGCTAGGAGTCAAATTGGAGATGTAGCTGTACACCACAGCCACAGAAACGTGGGATCCGAGCTGCGTCTGCGATCTGCATCCGCAGTTCACAGCAGTGCCAGATCTTTAACTCACTGAGCAAGGCCAGCGTTTAAACCTGTGTCGTCAACGATGCTAGTCAGATTTATTTCTACTGAGCCATGATGGGAACTCCTAGATGGTGCTGTTATTCATGAAAGTGGTAGAGGGGTTGGGAAATCAGGTAAGTACAGATATGGGAAGAAAATTACGAGTTTTATTTTGAAATCTTATTAGATATCCAAACAGAAATATTATGTAGGCAATTGATACATAGGTTCTGAAAATATTGCATTCCTTATTTTATTCATCAAACATTTATTGAGTGCTTACTGATTGCCACCTACTTTGATAGTGAGGAATACAATGATGCCCTGACCACAGCCTTTCACATGAGCCAGTAAGTTAGTCTAGAAAGGAAGGCAGACAAGTACTCAGGCTGTTACAGAAGAGATGTGTTATTCATAGGGCCATGCAGTGGATGCTTAGCATGCACTTAAACATTCCAAAATCTTGAGTTTTTCTCAAAAATCCATTATTTTCTGTTGCTTTCACAAATACTTTTGCTGCCACTTTTGAATTTTAAAATAGTCACGTGTAAGAGATAATCTGTATTAAAGACTAACCTTGGGCTGTGGGATGGAAATCCTGTGAAATCAGATTGTTATGATCATTATACAACTACAGATGTGATAAATTCATTTGAGTAATAAAAAAATTAAAAAAAAAAAAGGGAAAAAATAAAAAAAAAATAAAAACTACCATTGACATGAAAAAAAAAAAAAGACTAACCTAAGTCTATTTTGGCAATTTCTTCTCTTCCCCCCTTTGTGTTTTATACTTGGCAGTGTCTCCATCATGTAATATGCTTTCCCTTCAAGAGGCCCATTTTCTCCAGATTTTACATCCTCCACCCCCATTTTGGAAACATTTATCCATTTCTCTTCCTCTCTCCTTTTCTTCCTCTCCATATACATACACATACATATGTATATGTGTGTGTGTGTGTATTCATACATGTGCCCTTATACATGTCATCCATACATGTATATGGAGATGAGTGGAGGGATAGTCAGTCTTTACCATATCTATTTATCTCATTTTCTCAGTAACTCAACTGGATTCCTATTCAGAAGTATAAACTCATAGGGGAATATAAAAATATCCAAATGCAGACATGAACCTGGTCTCACTGTTACTTCCTTGGCTGCCTGATTTCATGTGGCTGCTTTGGCTAGTTCTGTGGGCCTTCCCCCATCCTTTCGTATTTGTTGGTGAATATTTTAGCTTTCAGAGTTACACTCTTGGTTGAAGACTCTGACCTGCTCAGAGGACTCTGAGTATGTTGTACACCCCATGGTAGCTGTCAGTGATTTTCCTCTCCACCCGTCAGTTAGATTTGACCTCTCCTGATGAGTTCTGTCTTCTCTTGATACTTTATGCTTCTAATTATCGATAACCTTTGCTTAAGTTTTTTCTTCCAGTTGATTGGCTGCCTTTTAAAAAGTCATCTTTTGAATGATATGTTTTAAAATAATCCTTTAGTATAACTATTTGTATATGTTCTTTTAAAAAAATCTGCCAGATAATACTTTCCTTCCTCACCATCTCTGAATTTATTTTTAAAAGAGTCATAGATAGTACATTCAAATAGACATTGCTCACATTTTTTAATCCTAAAACTACTATCCTCTTCACATGCATCGTTTTATACATTAAATATCTACAACTATTTTCATGTCAGTTATACTTGAGTAAAGCAGTTTAAAGAGAAGGAAAATGGGCAGAAAATTCAAATGCATTTACAAAAAACTTAAATGCAAAATGTAAATAAATAACTAGGTAAATTCTAAGTCATTAATATCCCAGCAAAATGTAAAATGAAACCTCTGTATAAACACACAAAGAATATACTAGTGTCAGGATTAAAAAAGCAGCTTGCTTAATGTTGTTAATTGTCCTTCAGGCAAGGTGTGTTGGCTGCCCTAGTTCTCTTGAGTGTGGTTGACAGGTTTCAATGATTGATGATACATTTTTATTAATCACCTATGCTTAGCAACTACAGGGATTATTAATTAGAAACTTGTAATTAGATTCAGAATGACAGTGATGATGATTTAGTTGGAAAGACACATGCAATTTGCTGTCTCCTCTACCTTGAATCTTCTTTCTGTAATAAATCAGCTTGCTTTTGACAGTGAGAAATGTTATAGCATTTCAGAAATTTTGTTTTACTTTAGAATGCCTTTTGTTTTACTTCAATCATTTATATTGCGTATAAACTTTTATGTAGAAAGAGTATATTCTGAAAAATGAGAGATTATATTATATTCAAGGTCATAAAAACATGGCTATAGTGTTTGGCTGTCAAAAATGGCATTATTTACAATAATGTCAACTAATTAACCAAAATGAATCACTTTTGTACTATTCCAGGTTGGCAGGTATCATAATACAGACCTTTGTTCCTAAAAGCTTTGCACAATTAGTAACATTTTGTTTTGTTTTTCTCCCCAACAAATTTATAAGGGAGTTTACAGAAATCTGGGAGTGCCTGTATTACTTTCAGCAAACGTTTATTATTCAAGAAAGTCTAAAATTAAGGGAAGAAATCTCTGAAAACCTTCAGTAGTCACATTTTATATGTACTTACTTTTTAGCTTTTTATTTTATGAGTAATTTTTCATTGGAAAGAAAAGAAATTGAGATTTTGTATTTCCCTAATTTTGTGACTTATTTTTAACTTTATTTGGAAAAAAAGCATTGTGTGTGTGTGTCTGTATTTTTTTTTTTCCTTTTATGATGTCTCTTGATACTAGTACTGAAATTTTCCTTATATGATTAGGATGAAAAACATTGCTCATAGAGACACAATTTTTTTTTCAAAGCAGGGAGTGGCTGAAGTTGAGACCCTTTAAATTATTTTGATTGAAGTATCATGCATATTTATTTTGTTTGATCTAAAAATTTACATATCTATTTTATCTTCTTTTGGTGTTGTACAATTGCTTTCTGCTCTCTGAATGTTAGAAATCAGTAGATAAGACAAAACAAACCTGGAATGCTTTTTTTGTTACTTTGAAGTTCTGTTGGGCAGGAAACTGAGGGCTCAGTAACAACAATAATAAAAATGACAGCTAGCACTTGAATACTACTGTGTGCTCGGCACCATTTTTAGTGCCCCACGTGTATTTTCATTTAATTTTTACAACACTGCCTGATTGATACTGTTATTTCCATTTCACTAATGTTTTGATTAAAGAAAGTAGTAGTCCTTTGGTATGAGTCCAATGACATCTGAAATGCTCTGTAAGGTCCTGCTTTCTGAAGGAGACCAGTAACCGCAGGGAAATTGAAACCTGAAACCGATGAGGAAAGTGTTTGAGGATGAATTGAAGTTATGCATATTAGAAGAGTCTCTACCAAATCCTACTCTCTATGTTAAGCACAGTCTCTCAAGAGATCTCTCCTAAAGTTAACTTGATAGAGGGATTTGAAGCTATTAGCTCTAAATTCCCTCAACTAACTCTCCTAACACCTTCAGACTCCCCCAAACTCTCACATCTAGTTGAAATATGAAATGTCCTTCTTGTCAGTCAACACTCACAAACCTGGGCAATTTCATGTCTTTATAGGGAATAGAAAGCAGGACTGTACAGAACATTTCAGATGTCATTGGACTCATACCAAAGGACTACTACTTTCTTTAATCAAAATATTAGTGAAATGGAAATAACAGTGTCAAGCAGGCAATGCTGTAAAAATTAAGTGAAAATACATGTGAGGCACTAAACATGGTGCCTGGCCTATAAGACTTAGAATAGTCTCTGGAATATAAATTTAAAACCACAAAGTCAGTCTTCCTTGACTAAGTCTTCTTTTCCATCCAGACATTTGGCCCCTGACTTGCTGTTGCTTCTGCCTTAATTGTTCATCAGAGGTCTGTCTGGTATTGCGTCAGTGTGATCATTTTCTTTACTTTTCCTTGGGATTCTCCTCTGCTAATCTAGGTGTTTACAGTTCTGATTTCTTTCTGTGGTGGAAAATAACTTGGGAGATTGTCAGGAAGACAAGACATTGTTATCATTGATGATTTTATGATGTGTTAGAAGGGGTTTATAACAATGTAGTGAGTTTTTGTTTCATATAGCAGTGGATGTTATTTAAAAGATAAAATCTTCTCCCCATTCTTCTTATACTTATGCATACTTATTTTAGAAGATAAGAATATTACAGATATGTAAAACTTAAAAGTAAAAAATACACTTCCTGAATATTTATTGAGTGCCTACTATGTGATAAGATACTGAAAGGTACTGAAACACAATTGGTATTAACAGTTTGGTGTATATTCTTGCAGCCTTTTTTAAAGGTCTTTGTAAACATATAGGAAATAATATTTACTAAAATGAAACCATACTTAATACTATTTTTCTCTTTCTTCACTTTTCATCACAAAATAATATACTTTGTATGGCTTTCATATTAGTGTGAAATAAATTCACCAATTTTTTTAAAGTACTTGATACTTTTCTTTCTAATGGATATACCATAATTTAGTTAATAAAACTCCTATTGATGGATTCCTGATAGTTTTCAATTTCATTTTTTACGATTTTTATTTTTTCCATTATAGTTGGTTTACAGTTGTTCTGTCATTTTTCTGTTGTACGGCAAGGTGACCCAGTCACACATACGTATACATTCTTTTTCTCACAACATCCTCCTTCATGTTCCATCACAAGTGATTAGATATAGTTCCCTGTGCTGTACAGCAGGATCTCATTGCTTATCCACTCGAAATGCAGGAGCTTGCATCTAGAAACCCCAGACTCCTAGTCCATCCTATTCCCTCCTCCTCCCACTTGGCAACCTCAAGTCTGTTCTCCAAGTCCATGAGTTTCTTTTCTGTGGAAAGGTTCATTTATGCCGTATATTAGATTCCAGATATAAGTGATAGCCTGTGGTATTTGTATTTCCTTTCTGTCTTACTTTACTTAGTATGAGAGTCTCTAGTTCCATCCATATTGCTGCAAATGGCATTATTTTGTTCTTTTTTATGGCTGAGTAAATAATTTCTTATTATTACAAGCAGTGGTACAATGAAAACTCCTTTGCATATTCTCCTTGGCATATGTATTTCTAGATTATATATTTCTAGAAGTGAAGTTGCTGGATCAAATAGTGTATAAATTTAGAATCTTAAGAAATTGAAAAAGGTTACTCATTTAAACATCAACCTTCTTGTTTGTTTTCCCATAATTTTATCAATACTAGGTATTATTATTCTTTATATTATCTGGCAGTCTAATTAGTGAATATGTTTCAATGTTTTGTGTTGAAAAATTATTAATGAGGTAGGGCTCTCCTTTAATATCTTTGTCAGCTAGCTGTATTTTATATATTGTGACCTGTACTATGTTCATGTCCTTGGCCCAATTTTTTATTGGATTTTTCTTTATTTTATTGATTAGTAAGACCTTGGTATATTAAGTAAAATAGCCCTGTCATATGTTGGAACTTTTTTTGCTTGTTTCTTTAAAAAAAGTGTTCTGTACCTTACCGCATAGAAGTTTTTATTTTATAGGTGGTCATATTTCTTATTCTTGCTCATAGCACCTTGGTTTTGTGTCATGCTTAGGGATTCCTTTCCCAGTAAGAGTGGGAAGAATCTGAAAGTTTCTCCATATCATTAGTCCTTTCTGATTTTCATTATAATCAAGGTTAATGATGTCCATCAATATTTGTTTCCTTTTTTCTTTTTCCTTTTCATTGCATTTTAAATTTTGTTCTCCAATTTAGCATGTACTAATCATCAAACTTCATCAAATAATTTGGAACATTGTTATATTATTATTTACTGTGTAGCAAAATAGAATATAAGGAGGGATCATCTTGGACCTTGCTTAATTGAGTATCAACTTATAAGTACTTATATTATGCTTGGTACTAATTTTTAAAAGGGGTGGCCAGCAGTCTTTGTTTGCCTGCCATAGTCTAACCTGTTTTCCACTGTAATTTTGAATAGTGTTCCTTTTTAGCACTGATCTTTAAAAACAAAACAAAACAAAAAACAGTTATTTTACTAGCAAAATGAGTTTATTTGGGAATAGCAGAGAACTGCAATCTGAGACAAGCAAACGATGGAGAACTGTAGGTATATCCAGAGAATAGAGCAGAGGAGCTTGCTTTAATAGAGAAAGGGAGGAAATTGTGGAGGGCTGCTGGGGTTCTTTATTTTGGTGTTGAGTATATCTACCAATATGAATTAGTTTATGCTTGGATCATTGGATTTTTAGCATGCTAAGTAACTCTGTTCTTAACACAGATCCCTTTGGGATTCACTTAATGCCAATCCCTATTATACTGTAACAGCAGATAAAACCTTGGTACTTGCTATCAGCCAGACAGATTTTTATCTAGCTTATCATTCAAACTTATCCAGCTTTTTCCAGGTAGTAGCAGCTTACTGTTGCTGGTTCAGGAGGAAATCTTCATACTGGGGTCTGAAAGCTGCAGTGAATAATACATGTGTGAGAAGTGCCCATTCAGGGCTTCTTTACTTCACTTTAAGTGAGGTTTCCTTTATTCATTTTCATATTACTCTCAGAAGGGCCTCAGTTTAGTTGAAAAAATTATGGAGATTATAAAGGATAGTTGTTCACACTGGATTTTTTTTTTCCTTTTTACACCTGTGCCTTTGGCATATAGAAGTTCCCTGGCTAGGGGTCAAACCTGAGCTGCATGGCAACTCTGGATCCCAGCTGCATCTGTGACCTATGGTGCAGCTTGCAGCAACACCAGATCCTTAACCCACTAAGCGAGGCCAGGGATTGAACCTGCATCCTCATGGAGACAACATGGGGTCCTTAACCTGCTGAGCCACAATGGGAACTCCACATTAGAATATTTTAATATTAAGGCTTTAGTTACATTATTCCTCCAATATTTAGTAATACTTCATTTGCTTTAGCTTTAAAAGAAAATCTCTATTATTTTCATGATGCACTTTTTGCAGTTTATAGTGTTACTTATGTGAGGTATTTCTAGAGCCAATGATGTCTGTATATATTTTCCTAACCTTCATCCCAGTAACCAGAATAAGGTTCACTTTTTAAATAAAATATCCCTCATAATTCTTGTTTTCTGGTATTATCCTAAAGATGGTGAAGCCTCTGTGTGTGTGTGTGGGGGGGGGGGGGGGGGGTTATTTTACTATATACGTGGTGAAGTCTTTTCAGAGAGATATGACCAAATCTTTTAATCAGTTTTTCACATTGATTTTGGTGTTGAGTATATCTACCAATATGAATTAGTTTATGCTTGGATCATTGGATTTTTAGCATGCTAAGTAACTCTGTTCTTAACACAGATCCCTTTGGGATTCACTTAATGCCAATCCCTATTATACTGTAACAGCAGATAAAACCTTGGTACTTGCTATCAGCCAGACAGATTTTTATCTAGCTTATCATTCAAACTTATCCAGCTTTTTCTTTGGTAGTATTATGTCAAAGGCTTTGTTATAATGTGGGTAAATTGTGCCCGATACGTTTCCATTCTCTACCAACTCTCGTTACCATTTAAAAGATTTATAGAGCTTAGAATTACTCATTTTTATCACTGATTGTAAACTATTACTCAACCTATCTTATTCTTTCTAAAACTATTGCTTTACATTTTGGGATATTTTGTAAAGTTGCCATTTTAAAAGACCAAACAAAATTTCATCTTTCCTCAGTGGAAAATAACTTGTACTTATCAATATATCTTTTAAAACATTTAAAATTTTCCTTAGCTTTCTGGTTGTGTGTTTGTATCATAATATAAATGTTTCTCAGTGTTATATATTGATATATACATCTGACTCTTTTGGTATTTATTTGTCTCACTAAATATTAATATTAATAATAATATTAATACTAATATTTGAGAATGTTAATCTGATGTGTAAAACATCATGTAGGAATTTATAATTGTGTCATCATTAGCTTTTAAATTTTACTTTCTTTGGGTAAAATTTATAAGTATTTTAAGCTTCATACTGTGTAAACTGTGGATAAGAATTTTCATAAAAATTTTTATGCCTTGAAAATATATAGGCACTAAAAATAAAATATATTGATGAAGTTTGTACTGTTATTTTTGCAATGAGTGTAATAATATAAGAAGTATTATTTGTTTCATTCAACACACAGTTCTGTTTCTTGTTTTATAATACATAAATAATATAGTATATAGTATAATATTTGTTGTTTTATGTTCTGCAGAGAGTGATAATGAACTTTCAAGTGGAACAGGTGATGTGTCTAAGGATTGTCCTGAGAAGATCCTATATTCTTGGGGAGAATTGCTAGGAAGATGGTAAAAACTTATTTTTCTTTTTTTAAAAAAATATAAAATGATTTTTATTTTTTCCCTTATAGCTGATTTACAGTGTTCTGTCAATTTTATACTGTACAGCAAAGTGATGCAGTCACACATAAATATATACATTCATTTTCTCACATTATCCTCCATCATGCTCCATCATAAGTGACTAGATATAGTTCCCAGTATTATACAGCAGGATCTCATTGCTTATCCACTCCAAAGGCAATAGTTTGCATCTATTAACCCCAGATTCCCAGTCTACCCTACTCCCTCCCCCTCCCCCTTGGCAACCACAAGTCTGTTCTCCAATATAATTGATACTAATTTGTTTTATTAATTAAAATCTATGTATTTATATATCATAATCTTAATATTGAGATTACTTAGGGAGTGAATACAGATAGAGAAGTCATCTGGAGCTGAGCCCTCAACCACTGCATTTGGCACTTGGAAAGATGAATAGGAAATATGCTGCAAAAGAATTCAAGGAAGAACAGCCAATAGGGTAGGAATAGACTCAAAGTAGAAATAAGTGAGCTAGGTCTATCAAGAGGGAGGAGGCAAGAAGTTCCTGCTGTGGTACAACGGGATCAGTGGCACCTCTGTAGGACCAGGATGCAGATTTGATTCCTGGCCTAGCACGGTAGGTTAAAGGATCCAGTGTTGCTGCAGCTGTGGCATAGGTTGCAACTGTGGCTGAGTGTAGATCCCTGGGCTGGGAACTCCATATGCTGCAGGGTGGCCAGAAAAAAAAAAAAAGAGAGAGAGAGAGAGAGATCAGGAAGTGATCAACTGCTGATAGATCAAGTCAGAAGAAGCCTGAGAATTTCACTGGATCCAACAATTAAATGTCACTGGTGACTCAGACAAGTACCTCAAGGTAGGAATGAAAGCCTTATTGGATTATGTCTAGTAGGAAGGGTAGAGATAGCTCTTGAGAAAAGTTTTACTGTAAAGGAATGCTAAAAAATTGGGACATGTTAGGAAGTGGATGTGGGTCGAGAGATTATTCTAAACATTAAGATGGCCAGTATAGCATGTACAGTGTCTGTTGTTGGAAATAATGTAGTAGGGAGAGAAAATTTGCTAATGCCAGAGAAAGAGGACAGAATTGCAAGAGAAGTTGATGAATAGGCAAGAAGATATGGACTTGTTGAATGATGGAGGAGTTGTATTTAGGAGCACAGAAAATTCTATAACAGGAGGAAAGGTAGGGTGTCGCTATAAAAGTAACAGCTGACTTAAGTGTACTTGCTATGTACTGGGTGCTATTTGGAATGCTTTAGATAACTTAGTTAATTATCATCACAGCAACCCTCTGAGGTAGGGATTATTCTTATCTTCATTTTAGAGATGAGAAAACAGAGGTATAGCTATGTTAGGCAGCAGGTAAATGACAGAGCCAGGATTTGAATCTAGACAGTCTGGCTCTAGAGCCAGAATTTTTTTAATCAGTTGGACAGGCTCCCATTTCTATAATTTTTATAGGTTTCTAGGAGTATGTAGAAATTTTAGTAAGAGAGAGAATAAACTAGGAAGATTGATATCCTTGCCAGGCTTCTAGTATGAGTTAAAGAGAGATCAAGAGAATGGCAGTATGGTGGGCAGGAAAACAAAATACTTTTATGACTAAATAAGCAGCCAGTTGAGATCTTTGCTTTTTTATAAAATGTAGTGTTTATACCTTGCTTCAATATAAAGCATCCTCTTAGGCTCTAGGAGATATATAGGTAGTTATACTACACAGTTCCTACTTGTTAGGTTCATAATCAAGAAGGGTAGGGATATATATCATAATAACACTGAGGTTGTTTCAGATTTCCTTTTCTTTTCTTTTCTTTTCTTTTCTTTTCTTTTCTTTTCTTTTCTTTTCTTTTCTTTTTCTTTTCTTTTCTTTTCTTTCCTTTTTTTTTAAGGCCACACCTGTAGCATATGGAAATTCCCAGGCTAGGGGTTGAATCAGAGCTTCAGCAGCCGGCCTACACCACAGCCACAGCAACGCAAGATCCAAGCCACATCTGTAACCTCCATTACAGCTCATGGCAGTGCCGAATCCTTAGCACACTAAGCGAGGCCAGGGATTGAACCTTCATCCTCATAGATGCTAGTCAGATTTGTTTCCACTGTGCCATGATGGGAACTCCCCGTTTCAGATTTCCTGACCGTTTTGCTTTATTTCTTTTCTATAAAGTGGCAATCACATGAATTTTCATCCAACTTAAAAAATTTGTCTACTCTTTCTTAGGAACTATACTAAGCATTGCTGATTTGAAGATAAATATGAAATCATTCCTACCCCCAAGGAGTTTACCATCTTACAGACATTTAAATATTGTTATGATATAATGGCTCAAACTATTGCCTTTGGAATGGATTAGCAATAAGATCCTGCTGTGTAGCACTGGGAACTGTGTCTAGTAACTTATGATGGAGCCTGATAATGTGAGAAAATAGAATGTGTACATGTATGTGTAACTGGGTCACCATGCTGTGTAGTAGAAAAGTTGTATTGGGGAAATAACTATTAAAAAACAACAACAACAACAAAAAGAACTAAAAAAATAAAAAATAAATATTATTATGATGTAATGGATTAAATATTTCTGTAAGCATTGAGGACCCAATGGAAATTTTCAAATGAACACAGTAGAAAAAAATATAATAAAGCCTCATGTGTCCGCCACTGAACTTTAGTAGTTATTAACGTAATAAAGAAAATTCCCAACAAATACTTTTAAGGTAAAATTGCTATGATGTGTTTTATTATTTGTAAAGGTAATTTTGGAGTAGGAAGAAACTGTTAATAGAGAAGCTGGTTAGGAGGTAACTGCATGGATAAGTAAGGTCTCTACCAAACTCATCAGCCTTATGTATGAAGAGGAGTTCTTTTTTTTTTTTTTTTGGAAGAGGAGTTCTTAATAGAGAAAAGAATTTTGAAGTAGAATTGACAGGATTTCTCAGCCATCATTCAGTTATACATTTTTTTCCAGAAATAAAATATAATCTTTCTCCATTTATTTATATATATAATTATTTATTTATTTATGAATATATTCATTTATTTATTTGTTTTTTGCTGTGCCCATGGCATGTAGAAGTTCCTAGGCCAGGGATTGAATCCGAGCTGCAGCTGCGACCTATACCACAGCTGTGGCAATGCTGTGGTGATGCTTAACTCACTGTGCCATGTCAGGAACTCCATCCGCATTATATTTTCAGTAATGGACTCAATGGAAAAAATCTGAGGAAACCATTTGAAAGAACTAAGATAACTTATTTTTAGACCTTTAAGAAACTTGCTGGATCTTTTATAGTTCAAGTAGTTTTATTTTGTTTGGTTCATTATTGCAGTTGTGTCATGACAGTTCATGTGAAATGGTAAAATTTGCCTAATTGAGAGAAGTTTATATCTATTACACAAGGATTGACAGAATTTTTAAATTGCTCCTGGAATATCTTTTTTAGACATTAATCTTGGAGTTCCCATTGTGGCTCAGTGGAAACCAATCTGACTAGCATCTTTAGGACACAGGCCTTGCTCAGTGGATTAAGGATCCAGCATTGCCTTGAGCTGTGGTTTAGTTCACAGACGGTTCAGATCTGATGTTGCTGTGGCTGTGGCCGGAGTTTATAGCTCTGATTGGGACCCCTAGCCTGGGAAGCTCCATATATGCTGCAGGTGTAGCCCTAAAAAGACAAAAACAAAAACAAAACCCCACAAAAAAAACCCATTAATCTTTTATAGATTTAGAGCCTTTTGATGAGTCTTAGAAATAATAGCTAGGGACTTAGATGAAGATATTTTTGCGATTTATTTAGGGAAAGCACCTATTGTAGAAAATACTACATTTTGTGCTTTGGGGAAATTTTTAAATGAGGAGACGGCTTGTGTTCTCAAAGAACTTTTTTTTTTTTATTTTTTGTCTTTTTTTTTGGCCTTTTCTTGAGCCGCTCCCACATATGGACATTCTCAGGCTAGGGGTCTAATTGGAGCTGTAGCCACTGCCCTACGCCAGAGCCGAAGCAACGTGAGATCCAAGCCACTTCTGCAACCCACACCACAGCTCACGGCAACGCCAGATCCTTAACCCGCTGAGCAAGGCCAGGGAACGAACCTGCAACCTCATGGTTCCTAGTCAGATTCGTTAACCACTGCGCCACGACGGGAACTCCTCAAGGAGCTTTTAAATAAAATATAGTTGAAAGTATTTTGAACTTACTATATAGCAACTTGATCACCATATTAAAATAAAGTGAAACTTTTACAGATAAAAATCAGAATTCAGATAATGACACACACTATTAGATACAAAGGAAGACTCTTTAATGCTAATTTGAAATTATCAGCCAAAACAAGGATACTATGGGAAAAAAAAGGAAAACAGACCATGTAAAAAGTTCAGTAATGGAGGTCTTCATATGCGATTGGAGTTATGTAGTCATCAGTGCCATGATGAAATGACTACATGAAAAAAGTGAGTGAACTAGGGTTGAGAGAGAAGGAGAAGGAGATGGTCATGGAGAGAGGAACTGAGGAAATGTTTGTGGTGGGAGGACTTTGAAACACCCAGTTGAAAATGGTAGCAACATTTCTTTTGTATGTTGAATATATTCTGAATGGTAATGCTAATTTGCATTTAAGTTATTTAAGGAGTTTAAGGAATTGGGGCAGAATTATTTCTGAATAACTGTTTCTGGTTTTGAAATTGTGTCGAAAGCTGTTGAGATTTTTAAAGACTAGGAAAATGCGGTGCTAACCCTGAACACTGAGAGATAAATCAACTTTCGTGGCAGTTAAGATTTTCTAACCAAAAAAACTAAGTCCACCTCTAAGGTAAAAATTGAGAATTGTTTTATTCTACATAAATAAAACCATATTCAAACTATTCTCTTTTGTTAGACTATCAGAAAATTGGTATACATTTAGTAGCCATTTTGATTGTATTTTTCATGGCTAGTACTTAAAGTGGGAAATGTGTTCTTAATCTATGGTCTCTCAACCTAGCTAAGCATCCACAAAGTGTCAGTGGGAAAAAAAAGTTTAAACTCGGGATACATGAAGGATTAGAGTCATTAAGCTTGAACATCGGTTGCTTCCTTCCTTTTCATATCAGTATAATATTCTACTTTTTCAACTAATGAAAAATACTGACAGAAACATAAGCAGACCAAAACAAAACATGTGCTTTTCAACTAATGAAAAATACTGACAGAAACATAAGCAGACCAAAACAAAACATGTGCTTTTGATCTTCCTTTTTAATCTGATCTCTTTTCTTGACACTTTTCTTAATTTAGCTTGTTTAACTTCCAAGTAAGACCTAGTTTACATATCTAGGTCTTATTATTGGGGGAAGGACAAATTTCCAACTTTGCTTATGTTCCTCATCTTCTGGTTTCAGTTCTACCTATTCTCTTTCCTGAGAAAACCTTTTAAAGTAGGTCAAGCTGTGGGTCAAGCCTTCCCATTCTCATATCTGTTAGCCACCTACTTCTACCTCCCCTCCATCAAAATTGTCCTAATTTAATCAGTGACCACTCAGTGTCATTCAGTGGCTTTTCTTCTCGTCTCTTGACTTCTCTGCTGTTTTTGTTAGAAATGATGCTGTCCATTTGAAATTCTCTCCTGGACAGCATTAAAAACAAAGTTCGTTATGCCCAGATAGTTTCAAGAAAAGATGCCTCTGTGAAGTTAACTAGATGCAGCTTTATGATTGTATAAAAATCAGTGAGAATGTTTGCTTTTAAAAAAACATTCATCTTTTGCTTAGTCTTAGTAGTTGATCATTTTAATTTAGTTTCATAAATCTATTCATTTATCTAAAATGTATTGGATGCCTTTTATATGCCAGCCACTGTTCTAGGAGCTTGGGATGCATAAATAAAGAAGACAGATTTCTGCCCTTTTGGAATTTATATTTATGCATTAAAAACTGGGATTACTATATATTTAGTGTATGTCTGTTTTATGTGTGACCTTTTGAATAATTAGGTATCTATCTTGTGTCTAGTGCAGAGCTGAGCACCTGTTATAACTAGTTGCCTATTTCCAAGTCTCTTAATAGCCACAGTTCATGTATTAAAGCAGTGGCCCTATGTAGTTATATTTTATTAGAAATATTGAAACAATGATTATTTCTCTAACTTGCCCTTTTGTTTGGGCCCTCTCTGGTCCTAGATACATACTAACAGCATTTGGCGTAATATCTTTTAGTGTGTCTTAAGTAGTAGAGTGCTGTATGTAATATGATTATTGTTTTTTTGTTTGTTCGTTTGAAATTTTATTTTTATTTTTTTACGGAATAAAATACATACATTTAAACACAATTACATTCACACAGATTATTATATCATGGATCTTAAGAAAAAGATTAAGTGACTCCCTCTGGAGAAGTGGAATGGAAAATATGCTGAGACAAATAGGAAATTTATTCTATACTTTGTTCCATTTTGTATGGCTTTCATTCTTACTATTTAGTATTACCTATTACATTTCAATTTTTCTTTAACAATTAGCATTATGTTAAAATTGTTATATTATGCCACTAAAATTTATAGAGAAGAAAGCCTTATATGCCATTAAATATTTTATATAGCATAATAAAAAGAATAACTGGTAAGAATAACAAAAATAATACACCCTCTGAAAATAAGAAAAATATAAAGTGCATAAATTGGTTAAAAAACAGTGTAACTATATAAATATGTCCTCACAATTTGTTACATCTTATTGATTCTTCAATATAGGCATTACAGCATTCTGGGTGATGTGATAAGACATTATAGACCTTACATTGTACCATGGAGAAAAATGGTTATTAATAATACAATCATAGAACTGTATTATTTAATTGTACAGTTGCATTATTTAATTATACTTATCATAAATTCTTTGATGGAGAGGAAATCAGAATCAGATGTAAGAAGACTTCAGCATTCCAAGAATGATGTCAAATGACCCCCTTCATGGTGGATTATGCGCTTATTTACTGTGAGATATATTTCTTCTCCAGAGATTCCTTGTTTGTGTATCAACTGTAGATTTTTGGTTTGCAGTTATTCTGAAGCTTTGATATAAGAGTCTATATGTATATAAGATTGTTTTAAGTTGTTGGTCTCTTAATTGCAAGTTCATCTCCCATGTCCTGCATTTGTACCCACCTCTTCTCATGATTTCTGTTTGGTGGTATAATTGTGCATGGATGATTTCATATCTTTACTGTATATATACTGTTACTGGTGAGCCTTGTCATTTGTGGAATTTTTGTTTCCTGTTGCTGTCTTTTCTTTTCTGCCTAGAAAAGTTCCTTTAGTATTTGTTGTAAGGCTGGTTTAATGTTGCTGAGTTCTCTCAGCTTTTGCTTATCTGTGAAGGTTTTGATTTCTCCTTCAAATCTGAATGAGAGCCTTACTGGGTAAAGTCATCTTGGTTGGAGGTTTTTTCCTTTCATCACATTAAGTATATCATGCCACTCCCTTCTGGCCTGCAGAGTTTCTGCTGAAAAATCTGCCGATAACCTTATTGGGGTTCCCTTGTATGTTACTTGTTTCTTTTCCCTAGCTGCTTTCAAGATTTTCTCTTTGTCTTTAATTTTGGTTAGTTTGATTAATATGTGTCTCAGTGTATTCCTCCTTGGGTTTATCTTATATGGTACTCATTGTGCTTCCTGGAATTGAGTGAGTGGTTCCTTTCCCATGTTAGGGAAGTTTTTGGCTATTATCTCTTAGAATATTTTTTCTGTCCCCTTCTCTCTCTCTTCTCCTTCTGGCACCCCTATAATATGGATGTTGTTGCATTTAACATTGTCCCAGAGTTCTCTGAGACCCTCTTCATTTGTTTCCAATATTTTTTCTCTTTTCTGTTCTGCATCCGTAATTTCCACTAATCTGTCCTCCACCTCACTTATTCGTTCTTCTGCCTCCTGTATTCTGCTGTTGGCTGCTTCTAGTGAGTTTTTTATTTCAGTTATTGTATTTTGCATCTCTTCTTCTTAAGTTTTATATCTTGTATCTCTTTGGTCAGTGTTTCCTGTAAGTTATCCATCTTTTCCTCCAGTTTATTTCCAGTGTCTTCCATCATCTTCAGCATCAACAATCTAAAGTCTTTTTCCTGGAGGCTGAGAATCTCCTGATCACTTAGCTGATTTTCTGGGGTTTTTCCTTTCTCCCTCACCTGAGTTATAGTTCTCTGTCTTTTCATTTTTATAGGTTTTTGGTGTGGTGACCTTTTTGCTGATAATAGAGTTGTAGCCTCTCTTACTTCTGGTGTCTGCCCTACTGTGGCTGAAGTTAGTATGGGGGCTTGCTGTAGGCTTCCTGATGGGAGGGGCTGATTCCAATCTCTCTGGTGGGTGGGGCTTAGTCCCTGGATGGGATTAGAGGCAGCTGTGTGTCTGAGGGGTCTTTAGATAGCCTATTTACTGAGGGGCGGGGCTGCGATCCCACCTGGATTGTTGTTTGCCCTGGGGCTTCTCAGGGCTGGCTGACTGATGGGTGGGGCCAGATTTTCCCAAAATGGCCACCTCCAGAGAAAGGCAGCTGCTGAATATTCCCGAGAGCTTTGCCTTCAATGTCCTTCCCTCACAACAAGCCACATTCACCCCAGTTTTCCCAGGATGTCCTCCAAGAACTGCTGTCAGGTTTGACCCAGATCCCTATGGAGACCTCACTCTGCCCTGGGACCCAGTGCACGTGAAAGTCCGTGTGCGCCTTTTAAGAATGTGGTCTCCCATTTCCCCCAGTCCTGTGGAGCTCCTGCGTACAAGCCCCACTGGCCTTCAATGCCAGGTGCTCCAGGGGCTCTTTCTCCCAGTGCCAGATTCCCCACACGTGAGAGTTTGATGTGGGGCTCAGAACTCTCACTCCTGTAGGTGAGTACTCTGTGAACCAGTTAGTTTTCAGTCTGTGGCACTTCCCACCCGGGAGGTATGGGGTTGTTTATATCTCAAAATTTTCCCTCCTACCTCTTGATGTGGACTCTTCTTTTTCTTCTGGAGTGGGGTATCTTTTTTAAGGTTCCCTGTCCATTTGGCTGGAGATTGCTCAGTCTTTAGTTGTGAATTTTGTTGTTTTTAGGAGAGAAGTTGAGCTCCAGTCCTTCTATTCTGCCATCTTAATCCTGTGTCTATAATTATTGTTTCATTATCAGATTTATCAGTAAATTAAAGCAGTTAATCATGTAGTTGTTTTTAAATGTCAGTCTGTAAGGAGAAATAGTGCCTGGGTTTTTTTTTTTTTTTTTTCCCTCCCATTTTGCCTGTCCAAACAGATGGATGGCTAAGGGACAGCTAGAAGCTGAATGTTGGTTGAGTTGAATCATTATGTACAATATGTATTAGGGACTGTTAACTATTAATCTTTAGGTGTGTGTATGCAGGTGTAGGAATAGATATCCCAGATTCAAAATCTTGTATAAATCATTATACAAAGTAATTTGAGCTAATATAGTATTTAATCAAGCTGTGTCACCTCTTCATTTTGCCTGCAGTATTGGAAATATGTCGCAATTGGATAAGTGGATATTAGGCCATTGCAGAGATTGTAGAGTGACTAGCATTGGTGGCACTGGAGATGGAAGTGCATGGATTTTGGAGAGGTTGAGAAAATAAAACACAGTAGAATTTGGAGTGGACTAGTAATGGATTATGGGGCAGAGAGTAATGTCAACAGTAACTGCTAGGTTTCTGATTTGGATGGGTCACAGTGACAGTCACTGAAGAAGGATACCCTGGAAACAACCAAAGAGAATATGAGTTCAGACTTGTTCATTTCTGGAACTCAGAATACATGGGGATGGGGACAATGCCCAGAGACAAAGACTGGGGAGAATTAGATTGTTGAGGGAAAGAGTGAAAAAGGGAAAGAGAGAGAGCTGGGAACATTTAAGAGGTTAACAGAGGAGAAGCAGTCAGCATTGAGGTTTGTGAGGGAGAAAAAAGAGAGTGCTTTGTCATTGAAGCCAAGGGAAACAAAATGGTCCACAGTGAAAGGACTGAAAAGTGTCCCCTGAATTTAGTGGCATGGAGAGAGGTCAGGTATTACTTAAGTGAAAACTGCTTCTAGTTTAAATTCAACTGGATAGTGAAGAAGAGGCAGCTGGTAAGAAGTCCAGGTGTCAGATAGTTTACTCAGGTGTAAGTCTTCTCAAGAATAATTAATACTTTCTACTTGACATATTTTATGGCGCATATTTGGCTATGGTGTTTTTCCAAATTAACTAAATTTATATTTTAAGTCCATGAGAGAAATTTAAAGACTTGAAATGACTTTTTTTGTGTGCATGATTATAAAATAATTCAAGACCATTTTAAATATTTCAAACAGTAGGAAAATAAAAGTAGTAATTTCTCTCTTAATTTTTATTACATAGATATTTTGGAGTTTATTCTTTCATATTCTTTTCCTATACATATCAAAAGTAGGTTTCAAAATAGTATGTGTTAGGGAGAAAGAGAGAGAGACAGAGGGAAAATATATATTTAAAATAATGCCATAGATGCTATTTTTAAACCTGCTCTTTTTACTTAGCAGCATAAATTTGTTCTTTAATGGTACAGTAGCATGTTAAATCAGTAGCATGTGTAATCATATACCTCTTCTTTGTTTTGCTTCAAGCCTGTCATTATTGTTAGCTTAGTTTTTAACTCAACAGTATAAAAGTTTTCCTTTAAGAGACTGAAAGAAAGCTGAATGGGTATAAATTTGATGGTTTATTAAAAATATTAATGAGATGAGTTTACTTGATCTTTTGACTTAAAGATGTTATTATAGTTTTTCCAAGATACCCGGATTATGAGAGTGTGGGGAAGGCATGAAACATATTTTCAGACGAAGGGCATGTCCAAAACTGAGGTCTGGGCTGGAGTTGGAAGAGTGTATAAAGATAGAGAAGTAGATAAAGTAGAAGGGAGGACAATTTTAGAAAATAGACATATGGTTTCTATGACTTTTTAAGATTAAAACTTGAAACCAGAGCCTGGAATGTTAGACCAAACTGAGTACATCATTAAGGTTTGGAGTCCAGATGGTTACACTCGGATCAGCTCTAAGAGATCACAAATGAGCAGCAAATACAAGTAGAGATAAGGTTTGAGCAAAAAGTTATAGAACATAGCTCCAGGTTCAAGTTAAGCGTGGACTAGAGACTACAGTTAAGAAACAAGAGTTCAGTTGGGCAGATTATCATAGTTACATACCTACTAAGTGATCACTGAATTCATGATAAGAACTATTTGTCTTTGTTCCAATTCTAAACACCCTTGGAAATGGATAAGACTGATAAGTGTATGTTGCTGGGGAGTTGGATAGGTTGTGATGTCTTGTAGGAAAGGGCTAGGTCCTACCTTTACGGAGCACTTTGGCTCAGGATGTAGGGGTATAGTCAAGATGCGATTGATCTCTGATCCACTTTCAGCATCCCTTGCCCCCAGCCATCGCCATACACATGCCATCAGCCAACTTGCCATACATTCATCTCAGGGGTTTCAGACAGCTCTTTTTATGCCTTGAAATGCTGCCTGGAAATATACAGTTAGCACATTCATTATTATGAGTTACTTCATAGGACGATTTAAACAAGTAAATGAGAGGAAGAAAACACTTCCCCTGTGTGTGGAATACATGGTTTACCAATAAAGAAGATGTGATCAAGAAAAAAGGAGAAGGTATCACTGAACTTAAATGCTGCTATTATTATTCCATGCCCCTCCCCACCACTTTTCTCCTGATCCAGGCTTACACTTTTATATAAACTCATTAATATACTTTCCCTAACAACAGCAGTTCAGCAGTGGTGAAGGGAGTATGAATGGTTTATTTTCTTGTTTTCTCAGGCACAGTAACCTTGGGGCACGACCAAAAGGGCTATCCACTCTGGTGAAGAGTGGTGTTCCTGAAGCATTGAGGGCAGAGGTATGGCAATTATTAGCAGGCTGCCATGACAACCAGGCAATGCTGGATAGATACCGACTTCTTATCACAAAGGTAGGAGCTCTTTTCATCTTATTCTCATGGGACAATATATTAAGTAAATCCCATTTTCATAGTTCCAGTAAGTCATAAGTGCTTTGAATTTCATTAAAAACTGTATTGGTGTTGTTCAGTGAATAGTTCTTTTGTTCTGGACACTTGTTGGATGGTGATAAACAATGCTCTATCTGTAGTCATCTATGAACACTTAATGCCTTGGCTTTCATTTTTTTGTTTGAGTGACTTTGTAATAACTATTTACTAAGTTGGAATATACTTAATAGTTCAAGTACTTTCAACTCACCTTTCTTACTGGATGAGATTTATATACATTTGTATACAGTATAATTGTACTCTAGTATTTTAAAGTCAGATTAACTTACAATGAAATTATAATGCCTTCTGTGTTTATGTAACCTTGGATCCTTGTCCTGTCAGGAGCCTCCGCTTGCAATGTAAATTCCTTTGCTTATGTCCAAAAAACTGACTTTAGAGCATAGGTAAAGGTAATCCTTGGTCCTAAGCTCTCTTCTTAGGTCTTACCTCCTAATTTCTTAATGTACTTGAAATCATGGGTTTTAAAACAATGGCAACATTTTGTTTGTTTTTTAAAAAATCTCTATCCATAAATGAGATTTTTTTTTGATAAGCAAGACTTTAATCCTCAGGCTACATCAACTTTTAAAGTTCTTTAACCCCTCTAATTCCTTCTTCCCTTCCTTACCTTTTTGCCTTTTCCCCCTCAAAAAAAATATTTTCTTAGTGCCCCGTATATTCAGTCACTACTGAATTCATCTATTTTCTTTAAAAAAAAAACAAAACAAAACCTTTATACCATTTTTTTAAGGATTAGTATTTTCTAATGTGGGATGCACAAGGTGTTTCATTGCTGCTACGGGCTGGGATAGATAATGTTCCATTTGCATTTTTAAAATTACAAACGCAAAATGATATTAAGCTTTACTAATGTTTGCTGTGCTGTGTGTGGTACTTAGACCTCACTTGACCCATGGACCCCCTGTGGTTTAGGAGTGACCTGGGGAAAGAAGGGACATGCACACCTTGGAGTGGAGTAATAGGGGTGCTGACACATATATAGTCCCTTTAGAATATTAGAGTTTTCTTGCAGTTTGCATGTGTTAGATTAAATGGATTTACAAGTTATCTAGTTTTAATCCTCATAGGATAGATGAGTGCTTTGAAAAGATTGCCGTCACAGGATGTTACATATCAAGATATTTAAAAAAATAAACACACTAATCTGTCCCTCAGGCAAAAATTGATGTTACGATAATGGATGACAAAGCAATTACTTTGGGAAATAAACTCATAGAGAAGGACATTTGAAACACTTGAAAATTTAAACATCACTATGTGATTTTGTGACTGAAAATGACGTGCATAAGTTATTATAAAACCTTTACCTTTTTCATACATTAAAATCTGGAATCAGAAATTTCAAATATGTTTAAAACTTTGAAAATAGTTGCAGAGAATTTGAGACTGATTGTTAAAAAAATAAAAATATATCATTTCTTGTTGCTGTGGTGGCAAACCTAAAAGCCATCAGTGATATTCTCAGTCTTTTGGTCTTCTGATGCTTAAGTACATGCGTCCTTGCATTAAATCCTTTTTGAGATACTTAGAGCAGGTTCTGTGTCCCTAACTAAATCCTGTCAGATGCACTTGGCACATGCATGTCACCTTGTTGTCACAAGATGGCTGCTCTATATAGTGTGTCAGAAAAGAGGAATGACAGAGGCAGCCAAACTTGAGTCTAAGGGAACTATATTCTAGACTGGCAAGTCTGCCCAAGATTTCTGACACCTGCTGCAAGATCAGGGGTCCCTAGAGCTGCTCTCTCTGCAAACCAGCTGGCTGCAAATTAGAGGGTCCCCACAGACTCCCTCAGACGTGTAGCAAGGTGTTAGACTTATTACAGTTTTTTAAATAGCAAATGGATACAAATAAGATATAAATCATAACCAGCCAAAGGAAGAGATACATTGGGCAGAATTTGGGACTGCGAGGGTTCCAAACAGGAAACTTGTGTTGTCCTTAGCACATTACCTTCCTAGCATCAATCTGTAGTAATATGTTTCACCAACCCAGGAATTTTATCAAGCTTCGGTGTCGAGAGTTTTTACTGGGATTTCATTGTGTGTGTGTGTTTGATTGACTCATTGCACACTTGGTTGAACTTGATCTTTATCCTTTAGAACCCTCCCCTGAGAATGGGTTGATATCACCTGGCTCAACATCCCTATCCTCTAATTTTTTTTTTTTTGTCTTTTTGCCTTTTCTTGGGCCGCTCCCATGGCATATGGAGGTTCCCAGGCTAGGGGTCGAATCGGACCTGTAGCCACCGGCCTACGCCAGAACCACAGCAACGCAGGATCCGAGCCGCATCTGCAGCCTACACCACAGCTCACGGCAATACCAGATCCTTAACCCACTGAGCAAGAGCAGGGATCGAACCCGCAACCTCGTGGTTCCTAGTTGGAATCGTTAACCACTGCGCCATGACGGGAACTCCATCCCTATCCTCTAATTACATGATTGGTCTTTCTGACTTGACCAGCCCCCATGCTTACTCCTCTTATAGCATAACCTGCCTAGGGGCCTTCCATGAGTCAGTTTGTTAGCATAAACTGCAAGATGTGGTTGGAAGTTCTCACCATTGATAACAGAGATGCCCCCTATCATTCGGGAAATTCCAAATGTTTAGAGGTTCCTCCCGTGAGCCTGGACCTTGCATGAGCCTGAACCTTCCATGAGCCTAGACCTGTCTTTGACATATCTGAACCAGGTCTGTCAGTCTTTTAAAAATCTTTTCCTCAAGCCCTGAACAGCAGCTTCCACTTAATCTCCTTGACCAGGATTCTGTTACCTGGCTATCTCCATGGAACACTGGGAAATGTATTTTTTAAGATGGTACATTGCTGCTCCTCTTCATCCCCCAAAATATGAGTTTATTAATAAAGAAGAATGGATACTAGCCTCTCTCTGCCACAGCTGCCTGTTAACAGTAACAGTAGTTGAGATCTGTTGTGGAATAATTTATTTTGAAAAGTACATAGGCCTAGTAGTTTATTTATTTTAGGATAGTAAATGTTTACTAATCATGGCTTGAGATTGACTAATATTGCATAATTTAAGATAGTATAATAAATATTTCCAACTTTGGTTTATAAATCAATGGCTACATAAAATTATTAATGTTATTCCTATTGTTAACAGTGTGATTTATCAAAAACATTTTCATACAAACAATATAGAAATGTGTGGCTCTCATCGTGTGCCTTTATTCAGGCTCTCAAGTCATAACATTTCTGTGAGAGGAAGTACAATGGTATATTTAATTTCATTGTCTTCCTTGTTTCACAGCCAAACATAATAAACATAAGATAAATAAGATAAATAATGTCAGTATTTTAAAAAATAATTTTGTTCTTTCTCTATGCTTACAAGTAGAAATGAGACAGCCAGTGCTTGTAGCCAAGAGTGTTAAGAATGCACTCTGGTGCTGAATGCATATGAGCTGCTCAATAGAATGAACACCCAGAGGATTTTCAGTAAGAAGTGTTTGCATATTTGGTACTTTCTGGTTCAGCAGCCAATAGTATCTTCTTTTGGCCCAGTTAATTTTTCCTCTCTTATTAATAGAATGGCAAGATTTCAAGGTCAGTTAATGAAATGATTTGGCTTGAACGAATAGACTTGCTTTATGTTTACACAGGGAAGAAGAAATATGAAGTGTTTAGAGAAAACCTACTTAAGACATGGCTTCTGGGAAAAAGTAGTCTATTTAATCAGTTCATTCTATAGAAGTAGTGTCCTAGTACACAATTTGGAACAACAGATCATATTCTGAAGCATTCTTTTCAGGTGAGGTGGCATCTAGCCTGCAGGCTGGATCTAGCCTAACATATGCTTTCAATACAATACATTAAAGAATAGCATACATTTCGGGCCAAAGCTTGTACTGTCTGTTTTGCCATAGACATACTTCTCTTTATTACTTGCTTTCTGTTCTTGATACATTGTACTACCTGGCTAGCCCTCAAATATATTCGATGTTGCCACTCCATTATATTAGCATATTAACTATGCCTCAAAGGAGGGAGCTGTCACAGCGTGCTTTTAGTTTGTTAATGTCTACTTCACCAGCATACTCTAAACTCCAGGAGATCAAGGACCACCACTGTTTTACTGTTTATGGAATACTCTGTGTCTGGCATACACTGGATGATCTATAAAATTTGTTTTTGTCCCCCTCAAGAGGGACCTAAGGTCATTTGTTGACTTGCTCATATAGTCATTTATTTATTTTTATTCCCCTAAACTATCAGCTTTACACTGTGTTGTGGATAAAGCTGGTAAAGTATGAAACACAGTGTCTTTTTCCTAGGAATTTTATTGTCTAGTTGGGGGTAGCTATCAGCAGCGGGTTAATTTGAGCCACAGGTCCTGGTATACTAGCCTGTGTTGTTTTTGCCAAGGAGTAGGTAGGGGCCACTCAGAATTACTGTCATAGAGTTTAGCAATGGCCACGGGGGCACGTAGATTAAGGTGCCCTGAATTTTAGTAGATCAAGGCTAGAGAGTAATAGTGAACAGGGAAGAGGGCTAGGATTCCATTGTGGAACTGTCATACTCTCTGGTCTTGTGGGTTTTGTAGTATAATCCCTGGAAGACAAAACTTTGCAAATCTTTTGATTGGTAGGAAAAAAAACTCTAGGGACCAAAAGTTTAAAAAGGATAAAAAGCTCTAGATTAGATTCAAGATGGACCAGGACAGAAGCTGCAGACTAAATGGTAACATTAATCTGGAGTCAAGGACAAAGCAGGACCAGCCAGAAGAACTGTTCCACCGAAATCAGGGAGAAATTATGTTGACCCTACTGCCAGCATCAAGGAGCTTTTAGGCACAGATTGCTTTGGTAAAAGCTGTAGCTCCACTTTGGGGAGAAAAATTGGTATTCGCTATGGAGGAAGACCCTGGGTTCAAATTTCAAGCTTTGCTGGTTACTAGCTTGTGACCTTGGTGAAGTTCCTTGACTATGCTTAGTCTCAATCCTCTCATTTTAAAAATGGGCTTACTAATACGCATATTACAGAATTGTTATGAGGATTCAAGAAGGGAATTCAGGTAAAGCACTCAGAGCATGCCTAATAGGTGGTAAGGACTCACTAGTGACTGGAGATGAGGAAAAATGATAAAGCAGTATATGTTTCACTGTTACATGAGTGGCACAGAAAAGGACTTAAGGAAATATGGAGATTGCTATGGGTTCTTAATGTCTCTGCACATTTCAGGACATACATGTGAGAAGTAAGGAAAACAAGTATGTGTAACACCCTCTTATCTACTTGTGCCACTAATTCCTTCTTTAATGTATCAAAAATTGAGGTGTCTTCTGTGTTAAGAGTAACACTGATATCCTGCCTTTTAGGAGCATACAGTCCAGTGAGTGTCCAGAAAGCAGAGAAACAGTGATTACATGGTTAAGTACTGGGACAGAGGCAGGAACAAGGTAGTGAGGGAGCAGAGACTGGAGCAGCAAACTCTGCCCAGGGAAAAAGAGGAGGAGGATACATTTAGGCTGAGGCAATGCCATGCCCAGAGACACAGAGTTGTGAAAGGCCCCGCCATGGTCAGAGACTGTAGGAAGTTCAGTATAACGCATAGGGACACTCTGCAAACTATCATGTCTATAATCTTAGCACTCAACACTAGGACTGCTCTCTAGCAGGTGCTAGGAAATACTTGATGAGAGAACTAGTAGAATGTGTGAAGGGCATTATGTTTGGTGCTTTCATCTTCCCTTTCCCTGTACACCTGACAGCTTTGGTGATGTAACTCTCATTTTTACCATCACTGAAATAGGAGGTTTAGAGAGATTAAGACAGTAAGCAGAATCAATATTTGAATCCTGAAGTTCAAAACTGTAAAATAGACGTGAAGGGGATAGGGCATTCTTAAATTTTGTCTTTTAAAGATCATTTGGAAGGGAAAACTCTTTCTCTGATTTTTCCCATCATTAATCATTAAAGGAAATAAAAGTTTAAGGAAATATCCCTTTTCTTTGCTTAATGCTATTCATTGTATAGAAATTAAATTTATAATTTAGTTGAGGAATTATTCTGTTTATATCAAGAAACATGTAAAAATCTTCCAAATGATAGAAAAGTTCTAAACAGTACTTTATAGAATCAGTAATAGAAAAGCTGAAAGCACCTAACTTCAAGCTGTCCCTTTTCAAGTGGGTCTTTTCACCATCTGTGCTAAAGTGCACTTCAGGCTTCAACCACTCTCCGCTTCTCCATGATTTCTCCCAGAGGCTGAGGGCACCACTACTGTTGATACATCAGTGGCAGGCTTGTTTCCCATATTTCTGAAGGCATAAGTTCTTACTGCGTATCATTGAGATTTCTTGTTATTTCTGTTAAATTAGCATTCTTCATAATATTGAGGTGATCTGAACGGACAATGGAAGGATTGTAACCTTGCTATCCCATAGAAACAAATAGAATTTAGAGCTTCTAAACGGAGTATTAATTGCTGACTTGAGGAGCCACTGAGTAATGGTCACACTTTCACACATTATGAGCCATTTCGCATAGGGAAGATTGTGTGTGTTTTAGGGCAACCTGAATTTTATATAGCTTTACAGAACTATATGTGTAGCTTCAGCAATTACATGGCATATTTTGTATAGTTCATCAAGTCTGCTGATTACTATATATATAACATAACAACTTTTCTGTTATACTTCTGTGCTTTTTTGTAGAGGTTATCTAATTTATACTTTATACTTTGTTAAAATCAAAACAAGCCTTTAATTGATAAGCTTTCAGAAATAACATCATCATAAGCCTTTTTTTTCTACCACTTGAATTTGGTTGTTTTTTTCCAAACAAATCTTTTCAAGAAGTATATGTATATATGTGCATGTACACACACAATTTCTTTTTAAAGGATTTAAGTTCTAGGGCTAGTTGACCCAGATTTGTTTCACCCCTCCCATCCATTAACTTGAGATCTTGAAAAGTTATCCCAACTTTCTAAGCCTCAGCTTCATCATTTGTAAAGCAGAGATAATAGTAATACCTACTGGGATTGTTGTGAGAATTAAATAAAATGATAAGTGTTTGGCACATAGTAAGCATTCAAGACATGAATGAAAGTATGGTCTAGATATATGCCCGGAAGTGAGATTGCTGGATTATACGGTAGTTCTATATTTAGTTTTCTAAAGTACCTCCATACTCTTTTCCATACTGGTTGTACCGGTTTACATGCCCTCCATCAATGCAGGAGCGTTCCCTTTTCTCCACACCTTTTTCAACATTTGTTATTTGTTGACTTGTTAATGATGGCCACTCTGACTGGTGTGAGGTGGTACGTCATTGTAGTTTTGATTTGCGTTTCTCTAATAATTAGTGATGCTGAGCATTTTTTCATGTGCCTACTGGCTAACCATACATCTTTGGAGAAATGTCTATTTAGGTCTTCTGCACATTTTTTGATTGGGTTGTTTGTTTTTTGCTGTTGAATTGTATAAGTTGTTTGTATATTTTGGAGATTAGGTTCTTGTCTGTTGCATCGTTTTCAAAGATTTTTTCCCATTCTTTGGGGTGTCTTTTCAGTTTTTTAATGGTTTCCTTTGCTGTGTAAGAATATTTGAATTCTAAAACTTGACTTTGTAATGATTATATGTATTTGAATTCTAAAACTTGACTTTGTAATGATTATATGTATTGTAATGATTATATGCAGGGATTCTGCATGTTCAGGTATATCATAAAGTCAAGTGATACTCTCTAAAAAACCCTCCTAATGACTTCTAAAATCAAGACTTCAAAGCAGGTATTAATCTCATTCACTTATTCATTTAGTCATTCATTCATTCAGTAACTCTTTATTGAGTATCTTTTATAGGCTGGGTTCTGTGTGGTTTCTAGGCCTGTGTAGACAAAAAGTGCTCACAACCTTGAAGAGCATGGCCCAGGGAAAGCCAGGCCTGTCCAAAGATAGGTCAAGTAAATTATGGTACAGGTTACAATAGGTATCTTAAGTGTGTGGAATACAGAAGAGGTAGTGACACCTCTGCTTGGGTGAGTCAGATATCTGAGGTGGGAATTATAGATGTCTGAGTCTGGTATGAGAGGGAGGACAGTATAGGGGTGGTTTATGTAATGATTCAGCTGCCATTTAGTGACTTAGCTTGGATTATCCTGGAAGCTTTAGGAAGCAGAGCCCTTCCTTCCTTCCTTCCCTCACTCTCACCTCAACTGGCCAACTACATCCAGTATTTATGGGTCAAAGCTTGTCCTCTTGTAAAATGGGAAGAACTTAATTACAAGTTTATGTTCTCATTAGAATAAATATGTGAAGTGAAAAACATCAGAAAATGTGTCATATCAAAATGATTTATTTAATTAGTCACCTAGGGTTGATGTAATAGAACTTTAACAAGTAACATTATAGTGTCTCTTTAATAAATGTTTGAGTACCTATAGTGTGCCAGATACTGTGCTGGGATGGTAATGCAGGTTAATTTTTAAAATCAGTGAACTGAAAAATATCATGTATTGGCTGAATATAGGACAGTATAAACTTGCAAAGAGGAAGTCTCATTTGATAAAGTACAGAGAGCCTGTACTCAGACCTCTACCAGGGAGCAAAAAGGGCAAAGTTGTAGGTATTACTTTGGTCAATGCTACCAAAAATCTTTATTGGAATCTTTTTTTGGAAACAACATAAGAGTGGCCTGTTTTAAGGTTCTGTAGGTTTTTTGCTTTCTTGAGCATTGTATAGACAGATGAAGCTTCACAATGTTTATTCTTGACAGATTATTGGTACTTCTCAGAGTAAAGCCTGTCTTCTCTCTGTTCTCTAGTATATTATTGTAGCAGATGGCTTTTAATAAAACATGTAGCTAAAGAAAATTTTTTACTCTATTTTAGTGGAATGTACTATAATTATAATTACTGGACAGTTCCAAGAGGAAATGTTTAAATTGGTATTTTTCTTTTGATCAAATAACATTTAGTGAATATTTAATTGAAAAGTCAAATTATGGTTGTCAGTTATGTATTTTTTATTTGATAAGTTCTCACAACTGAATTAAACTCTGTATATCATCTAGCCAGGTAGATATTTGCTTTTTCTTTACATGGCTTACTTTTTAAAAATTCAGTGCTGTGTATTAGTCAAATAGCACTCAACACTAGTCTTGTTGAGAGGCAGGGCATTGCTTAATTACATTACCGTTCTGTTCTCTGTCATCACCTTGTCTCGTTGTAGGAAATGAATTTTTTGATAGAATGGGGTTAGTCCTGCTGGTTCTGTACCACTGGCATTGTAAAAGTCACAGACTCTTGTACTTATATGTTACTCACGTAGCCATAACCTTTATAAAAATTTCTCCAGAAAATTTATTGTTCTTTAGAATTTATTAACCAAGAAAATAAAGGGATAAGGACACTAAAGCGTACTCACTGTGTTGTTAATGTAAATGCCTCAAACGTGTAGATACCAGAAGGTCTTCATTAAAGGAAACTAAGAATTATTAAAAGAGATTCTTTAAGAAAATATATCCCCCCCCCCTTTTTTTTTTGCAAAATAAGGGTGCTGGTTCCTTGCTATATGATTATACCTTTGCCTATTAGTTTTTTCAAAGAGTAATTTTCATCAGTTTTTCTCAGTTCCTGAGGTCTTTCATTTTCTATCTTATCAATATTGACACCTGCATGTGTAAAAACTACAATTATATATGTGAATATGAGAACTAAAAGTTTTCCCCCTAGCACTGATATGTTTCTGTAAAAATTTTAAAGTATGTTCTTAATTATTTTCATGTATTAAGTGCTAATGTTCCATTTCTAGTGATAAGAATTTTGTTATTGTTTAAACAGTAGTTTTGAGGTAAATTAAGAAAAAAATGATTTTCTAATAAATTAGAGTAGGGAAGACTTTTGGGCTACTTTCAACCATAGTTCAGTGGCATAAAAACTATATTTATAGCTATAGAAATAAGTCTAAGAGGAAAGCATATTTTTCTTAAATTTCACAGTTTTCAAGAGTCTGGGATTATAACATGATTCCTGGGTCTTGAGTTCATAATAGCTTTGTTGGACTTATCTCCACATATTTCTGGAGCATATTTATCTTTTACTGGGTAACATTGTATGATGAGTTTTCTCCAGAGTTTTGGTTTGGCTTAGATTTACTTTTCCATTGAAATTTACATTTAGATATGTTTACCATTAACTTGTGTCAATTCCTAAAAAAGGAAGAGACAGAAGATACCTATGAGGCAGGTACCAAGGTCCATCCGTCTCCCCCCCAAATATTACATGTTTCTGTTTGTGTTTTGGTGACATTTCTGTTTTGCAGCTTCTTGCTTAATGACCTCATGAATCTCTCAGTATCTTCTCTTTATTTTTTTGACTCTCTATAGTTTATATTTGTCTCTCCATCATATCTTTCATTCCTTTTAATTAACTACCTCCCTTTCTCAAGTGTTCAACTGTTCATAACGTAGCTCTGAAGGGTGTATTTTTTTGTTGTTGGTTTTCTTTTCTTTCTTTTTTTTTTTTTTTTTTTTGATTTTTGGACCACACCCCTAGGTGAGGGGTCAGATTGGAGCTACGGCTGCCGGCCTATACTACAGCCACCGGCCTACACTACAGCCGCAACAATGCAAGATCTGAGCTGCGTCTGCGACCTACATCACAGCTCACAGCAAACACTCAATACTTAACCCACTGAGTGAGGCCAGGGATCAAACCTGTGTCCTCCTGGATACTAGTTGTGTTCGTTACCACTGAGCCACAATGGGAACTCCCTGAAGAGTGGTTTTTAGTATTTGTTGTTTTATATTTGCTGGATTTCATGTTCCCTGTGAATTTCTCAGTTTAGGCTGCTATTTACTTGAAGGACTTTTAGTTGATTTTTAAACTGACAAGACAGATTTTGTCATCATAGAGAAACTGTCATTTTATTGTACTTTGTATCTCCAAAGTCTAGCATTAGCCCTTAATAAACATTTTTTGAATGACTACATGAATAAAATTCTATAGGTCAGACCTCCATGATTGGGGAGAAAAATAGAGGTTTAATATTAAGCATTAAGGAGTTCCCGTCGTGGCTCAGTGGTTAACGAATCCGACTAGGAGCCATGAGGTTGGAGGTTCGGTCCCTGCCCTTGCTCAGTGGGTTAACGATCCGGCGTTGCTGTGAACTGTGGTGTAGGTTGCAGATGCAGCTCGGATCCCGCGTTGCTGTGGCTGTGGCATAGGCTGGTGGCTACGGCTCTGATTCGACCTCTAGCCTGGGAACCTCCGTATGCCGCGGGAGCGGCCCAAGAAATAGCAAAAAGAAAAAAAAAATTAAAAAAATATATTAAGCATTAATTATTAATACTAATGCTATTAAGCTACAGCATTGTAAATGAACAATTGAATTAAAAGTTATGATTTTTTTTTAAAAATAGAACACTTTGAATTATAGACCAGAGCTGATTAATTGAAGTCTCACTTTTTTCCATCACATTTAATGAATAGCATTTAGGGACCAGACATAAGATTAGTCATTGGAAAGTTGTGTTTTTAATTTATTCTTTTTTATTATAGGATAAATAATTACTTCTCTTGAGCTTATGGGGTTGATATGTAATTGTTAATATGCACACGTGGAGTTCCCATCATGGCGCAGCAGAAACGAATCCATTTTCAGTCTTTGTTGAATTTTAAAAATCATATTGAGAGAGTTCCCATGATGGCTCAGTGGTAATGAACCCGACTTAGATCCGTGAAGACATGGGTTTGATCCCTGGCCTCACTCAGTGGGTTAAGGATCTGGCATTGCCATGAACTGTGGTGTAGGTCGCAGATGCGGCTCGGATCTGGCATTGCTGTGGCTGTGGCATAAGCTGGCAGCTATAGCTCCAATTAGACCCCTAGCCTTGGAATCTCCATATGCCATGGGTGCGGCCCTAAAAAGACAAAAGACAAAAAATATATATATATGCCCACATAAAGACCCCAAAATATGACACAGAGTATGTCTCCTATTGCAAACTCATCCTAGTTCCTACTTCCTTTTCCATCAAAAAGGAAAAAAATACACTGAATAAATTTAAGGTTATTGTAGGCCTTAGAAAAACTCACTTTCTTTGTGAAATTTCTTGAGCTTCTTCATAAAGATATTAGGTAAATACCATGTTGGGGATATTATTGATGCTGCAAAATATTTTAAGACTTTAAAGCTTTATTTTATAAACTGGCTTTTGGTTTAATTAATATATTCATTCCATAGAGTGTTTCAAACTAAGTATTGTAATTAATTCAATATGTTGCAACTTTAAAAGAAGAGTTATACCATAACAACTTATTATGATTCTCACTTGTTTCCTTTAATTTTTCCATCATCACAATTTACTTTCTCAGTTATACTTCTATTAAGCACGCAATTGACTTTCATATTTTTACATACAAACATTTCCATTCCTAATGGATGATGAGTAGACTAGGTAAAGGTTGCTCGAAACTTTTTTATTCCTGGATTGAAGTATTATATGAGTATGCATACTTTCTTCTGTAAGAGAGAGCTTTCCTTGTTACTTCTGTCAGAATAATTCAATCACATCTACCCTTTAAGAAGATGATCTCTGACATGTTTATAAAAGCTGCTTAATCTTTTAATAGATGACTAATTTTTTGAAGACAGCATCATGAAGGTTTTACCTTTATACCTGGAAAAATGATGTGAAAAGGAGCAATTCCATTGAACTCTTTAAACCTTCAGTTCTTTTTTGAAAAAGTACAAATGGTAATTTTTAATTGAAAGCTTATCTTAATTTTTTCTACCCATCTGTCTTGGTCGTTAGGTACTTTAAGTAAGGTTCCATCTTTTCATACAGATTATTTAATCAGAGTCTCTGAGACTCTCTTGCTTTCTGGGGACCTCAGATCTTTACTTTGAAGGGTTTCAAAGCTCAAGTATGTGCAAAGATGATTTGGGTATATTTACAAAATTTCTATCTCATTCAGTCCTATAGAGTTGATCATGCAGTTAAAAGGGAAATTGATCTTTATTACATACTATTAAAAAATTAAGATTTTCTGGGTAATTACAACTATACCAGAAAATTCAATTAAGGAGGCGGAGGTTTTCCCCTAAATAACCTACATGTTCTTTTTTCCTGTTGGGGCTGATGATGTGCCTCTCCACACTGAACTATATTTTTTCCAACTGACTTTTACTGAGAAAAGACCCTTTCCCATTTGAACTGAAAATAGATTATCTCGACCCTGGAGGAAAAGTGACACTTGGTAGCACCATGAGGAGAATCATTGTTCGTCCCAGTGGCACAGTTCAGTCTTATATTAAGTGTTCTGGGACTAATTAACCAGGAAACGACTCTAATTAAAAAGGAAACTGCTCATCAGCTGCCTGCTCAGGATATTTTACAGAGAGGAAGTGTAGACTTAGCTACTTGCTCTCTAGTTTCTAGCAACATTCTTTAACTGCTGTGTCCCAGGTAAAAGGGGTCATTTAAGGATTTCTAGCAGATTTTATTGTGTAGTAATAAACTTTGATATATAATGGACTTGTTTTCAGACATAAATTTACATAATAACCATGATTCTGGAGTTACAATATTTTGGTTGATTTGCAGGTCTTTTTTAACTCGTATTATCATGTTTTTTAAACCCTGGAACAAGCCATGCAATGTAGAGAGAATCTCAGTAGATAACATTTGGGTATGTATGTAGATATATAAATATAAACAAACATTTATATGGCATACAAAATCAAAATAAGCATAAATATGTAACAACTGTTAATGAATATATCTATTTAAATGTCTTACTGGCATTTCTGTCAGCCTAACAGTTTATTTGGCTAAACTGAAATTGTCTTAGAGAATTACCATGTCAGAGAAAGTACTCAGCGAGGGTATATGCTTTATATATGTGTTATATGTCTCCTTTCCCAGCCTTGTTTGTGTTTGTATGATGATGATGATATCCAGCATATCAGATATTTCTTAATTTCCCAAATAGTAAATTAATTATGAACTGCTAATAAGAACTTTATGATTGTTCCTAATGTTGCTTTTGTTAATTTTACTTCCTATCTTTTGATATTTGTCCTAACACAAGTATAGAAGTTTATTAGTTTTTAAAATGGGCAGGTAGATAGTTGGACAAATTCGGCAGATAAGAGCTGGAAAGCTACCTTTGTAAGGGCCGGAATTGTCGTTCACTCTTCCTTGTGTCTTTCCCACCATCCCGCTCCCATCCATTGGCACATGGTAGACTCAGAGCATGTTTTTATGAAGCTGATTTGAATTGTGGCCCTTTGGGGATCAATTTATTCTGTGCTATTATTTCAAACAAGTTATAGTTTAAGATAGTAAACCTTGTGACAATGATTTCTGGCACAACAGAATCTAATGTTTGCAAACTTCATGGCATGCTTAGCCAAGGCAAACATAGCTTTATGAATGAAGGAGCAATTACTTTTTAAATGTAGATGCATTTCTGTTTAGACTTGTAGTTTCTTTAAATAAAGGAAGAAAAGTTATTAACCCCCAAATGCTGCTTTTATTATATGTGATGCATCTGATGGGAGCAAGACAGTATCTTGAACAAAAACAGTATTAAAGCCAGAAGCTGTAGCTTGTATTCAGGTTTTATATCTGAGCTAAACAGGGTTTTCTTTGAACTTTGGGTAGGTGGATTTGTGTTAGTTTGCATAACTAAGTTACTCAAATGTTCACCTTATTTGAAATGTTCTTCTATGTTTAATACATTAATTTTAAGAATTTATTTAGAAACATTTATTGATTTATCTTTGTGACTTATCTATGGTTAGATCGATTTCAGATAATTGTATTACAAGTTGATATGGAAGTCTAAAACTTTAAATACTCAGCCTAAGGTCAAATGTGTGTCAGAAAGAGAAATTAAAATTGGACTTAAGTATAATTTATTGGTGGCTTCTAACTCTTTTAAAAATGTTTTGCATTGAATATTGCTTGGGGCATAAAGTCATAGAGAATATTTCTTCTTTATGTTGTAATAAAACTGCAGGCTTATCAAAGTTTTCATCAATAAATACTGCCTCCTACCTAAGCATTAAGAGGCAACTTAACTAGCTTTCCAAAGCTGACCTTTTGAATGCTGAGGCATGACAGCACATGTGTTTTGTTTATTATCTGGGTTGCTCACCAATGTTGATAGCTGCCCTCCTGTGTGTACACATAGCAGTGGATGAAAACTGTGCCTCACTCCAAAATGATGCTGAACTGTTCTAAATTAGGCACTTTTCTTAGGTAAAAGGTTGAATTCAGATTCAGCAAAGTGGTAGATATTATTTCCATTTATGTTGTTAGTAGAACTCTACGTAAATGATTTTATTACTATATAAGAAAGGTTCTCTTGGTATTAAATTCCATCCAGTTTGTACCAAATTCATGGGTATCTTAAGTAACTGATAATTCTTGAATAAGGGTCCTCTGGCGGCATATAAATACTTTGGGAGAATAGTTACAATTAAATCATGACTGTCTTTTTATTCTGAAGATAGAAATGCTCTTTAACAATGCCTGCAGCAGTGAAACATCCTTGAAAAACAAGAGAAAGCCATGTCTTATCTTGGTAATTTTAAAGGTTATCTAAGGATCGTATGATGCTTCAGGGGCACTCAAAAGAGTCTTTAAAGAGTGTTTAGTCCCATGAAAATAACTCAGTAAAATTAAATGCCAGCATTATGTCACTTTGATCCTATGTAGAGGATAAACTTAGAATACAATCTAAGCTGCCAATTCTATATCCCTCTGAAAGTTTTGATTTAATCATTTAACACTGAGTCAATTCTTTGATAATCTCTTTTTGGTTTGTTTGCATTCAGTTTTGGCTTTACCATTGCCTTTTTTTCCTTCTTGTCAGAAACATTATCTAGAACAGACCTCAAAATTTAATGGGCATTCTGAATACTGGGGATCTTGTTAAAAAGAAGATTCAGGAGATTTGGGATGTAAATTGAGATTCTCATTTCTAACAATCTGATTATGTCAACAATACTCCTAGTCCAAAAACCACACTTGAAGTAGCAAAGGTCTAGGTCCTAGACCTTGAACTCTAAACTGTTTTTTGAAAGAGTTTTTTGTACCATTATTAGCTCAATAAATGAGTGTAATTTTCCTGGTTTGTTTTAGTTAAAGATAAATATGCTAAAATCTCACAATGTAGTTTACTATTGACTATAAAACAGTTTTTAAAAATGTTTACATGAGTTCCCATTGTGGCTCAGTGGAAGCAAATCTGACTAGTATCCATGAGGACGCAGGTTCGATCCTTGGCCTCACTCAGTGGTTTAAGGATCTGGCGTTGCTTTGAGCTGTGGTGTAGATCACAGACATGGCTTAGATCTGGAGTTGCTATGGCTGTGGTGTAGGCCAGTGTCTACAGCTTTGATTTGACCCCTAGGCTGGGAACCTCCATATGCTGTGGGTATGGCCCTAAAAAGACCAAAAAAAAAAAAAAAAGGTTTATAATCATGGATAGCCTTCATTAATAGTATACAAATGGACAAATGAGACAATATAGTTTAAAAACCAAAAAGCTATACAATAGTTCCTTATCAGAATACTATGTAAATAAATACAAAGTAGGTTAAATATAGTTGCCTTATAAAGTTTATGGTTTTTTTCCCCTAATTTATGCTTTATATAACAAATAAATAATGTGATACTTAGCTTTTACTTGATGGGGAAAAAAAATAAAGGAAGGAAATTCAGAGAATCAGAGAAGTAAAAGATGATTCTCTTGAACAATTTCTCTCTCCTGGGTTTTGGCTGTCCACTTTTCATTTTTGATTCAGGCTTCTTCTTTAATTTGCAAAATGTGTGGAGCCCTTTAGAATTTCCATTTGAGGCTAAAGAACAGGAATTAAATTTTACCTCCATTAATTTTCATTCCTGTACTACTCAACCCATCACATTTAAAATTGTAATACATTTTACTTCCCAGGAAGATCAGTCCTATTTCCCATTTCTTCTGTCGGGTTATGTTGGAGAAGAGTCCTTTAGTGAAAGAGCCAACTACATTAATTTGATCTATTCTGTCATGGAGATGGTAGCTTAACACAAAGTTTAAATTTATTGAAGGGCTTCTTTTTCTTTTTGGAAATGGATAAATATGTAGCCAGAAAGATACTGTGATAAACAGTCCTCTGGGAAAACCTGGCCAGTGCCTTTGCTGTAGAAGTGAAGTGATATTAAATGCATTAACCTCTTTGTTTGTATTACTGTTTAGAAATCATTCTTAGAAAGAAAACGACTTTAGACGTTATTCATGACGTATTTGATCACTGACATAGATGTAATTATATGAATCTTGAACATACTGTATATTAATCTAGATTATTGATTTAGAGACCATTAGGTTGAATGTTACTAATTTAATTTGTGGGAGTTCTTTTTAAATGACACTCATCTTTCAATGCATGTTTGGTATTATGCTAAATACTCAAGAGGATTTATAAACTAGCTTTTAATTTTCATTTCTCATATACCTCTCACCTCTCTCTTTTTTGCTTCCTAATTTTGTCTGATTGTCCAGTGTGGATTCGGGGTTGTTGGGCCTGAAGTGTATATAATTGGGGCATGTAGGGAAAGCTTTTTAAGGAAGAAAAAAATTTTTTTTTTTTTTGCAAATTTTACCAAAGCAGGTAGTGATGTGAACACATCTCTGGGACACTTCCAGCACAAAATGAAGCTTAATCTAAGCTTCATCTTCTGTCAGTATCTCAAACTGAGAAAATACTTCGTACTTTTTTTTTCCTATCAAAGTATAGTCCAGTATAGTTGGAAGGAGCAAAGTTGGGATTCAGACATGGGCTTTCTCCATCTTTGCTGTTGCTGGAGTCCTAGGTGATCTTTTTCCAAGGAGGCAATAGTAGTCTTCCCACTTGCATTTTTTCACATTCCGTGAACCACCCTATAGTCTGTTTTCCACATTATGGCCAGACAGCTCTTTAAAAAATCTTTTAGTGACTCATTCAGGATAAACAACAAAATCCAGAGGTTTATTACTGTTTTCACTGTTTTTCATGAAAATCCATGTTTCTCTCTGCTATCATTTCCCTTGAGCCTGAAATAATTTCTTTAGCATTTCTTACAGTGCAGGCCTGTTGGTAACAACATAATTTTCCATTATCTGAAACTGTCTTTATTTTGCTTTTATTCCCAAAGGGTATATTTCCCTCGGGTTGATAGTTTTTTCTTTCAGCATTTTAAGGATATTGTTCCATCATCTTTGGTCTCCATAATTACTGATGAAAGTCAGTAATCATTTCAGAGTTGATTTCATGAGCATGTGACTTATGCAGTTGCATAAAGTCTTATACTTAGAAGTGCTCTGTGATTGGTTAACTTTTCTGTTCTTGCTGTCTTGAAACTCTTAATAGTTTTGAATAATAGGTCCCACATTTTCATCTTGCACTGATACCCAAAAATTATATAGCTGGTTTGGCATCATTCATATCATTGTTCCCTGGTATGTAATCTGTTGTTTTTCTTTGGCTGCTTTCAAGATTTTCTCTTTCATTTTAGTTTTCAGCAGTTTGACTATGATATGCCTAGGCATGGTTTTCTTCATGTTAATCCTGCCTGGGACTATAAATCTATAGATTTATGTCTGTCACCAAATTTGGAAAAATTCAGGGCATTACTTTTTCAAATGTCTCTTACTCCCCAATTCTTTCCTCTACTACTGAGATTCTAAGTGTTGATATTGTCCCTTCACACCTCTGGAGCTCTTTTTTTGGCAGTTATTTTTCTTCTTCAGATTAGGATAATTTTTGTTGATCTTTCTTCAAGTTTACTTAACCTTTAATTTTTTTATCTCAGTTCTTAGTCCAGCCAGTGAATTTTTATGTTTATATTCTAGGATTTTCATTTGCATCTTTTTATATTTTCAGTTTCTCTCCTGGAATTTTTTCTCCTTTTATTCATCACAAGTATGATTTTCTTTCCATCACTGAGCATAGTTGTAATAGCTTCTTAGAAGTCCATGTCTGATAATTTCAATATTTGGATCATTTTAAAGTTGGCTCTTAAAGATTGCCCTTTCCTTTGCAAATGGATTAGTTTCCTGATATTTGTCAAATAGTTTTGGAATTCTTCTGGAAATTGTGAATGTTATGATAGTATTGATTTTTCGTTTTAGCAAATGTTTAACTTGGTTTTACTTAAACTGTAAACTCTATCTTGCTTATGGTGGTCAGCAGCCCAATTCTCAGTTCAGTCCATTTATCTTGAACCTATTAATTTGTAGTCTATCATATATATATTTGATTTGGGGGGGTTACACAGAGACTTGGGCAGATGTTACACACAGAATTTAGGGTTCTCACTTTCTGGCTCTTTTTTTTTTTTTCCCCCTGTTTATTTCCCTTCTTACTCTGTGGCATTTGTAATTACCCTGGGTATTCTCCTTGGTTCCTCAGTCAGAATAGTGGGCTTTCTGTTGGAACTTCAGCCACCCTGCATCACATTGTAACTTTGGCCTGCCCTCAGGTCGAAGCTGCAAAAATGCAAACTCATCTCAGCTATTCCCTCTCTCCAAGTTTGAACTACCTTTCCAAAGTATGCCTGCTCTTTTTCCTCTCTCTAGAGCCCTCAGTGAGTTGTTTTTCTGTATTTATTCTAGAGCTTATATTCTAGGGCTTACCCTGTCATACCAGAAGTGTAGCTCCTGTATGTATCAAGCTTTAGTATTTTCAAAGGGAAGCAAGAGTGATTCTTCTGAGGCTTATTGCATACTCTGTCAAGATGGTATAAATTTTATAATTTTTAAAATTATAGTATTAAATTGTATTTAAATTAAACTGTTGATGATATATGATAATGACAGCTAAATTTTTGAGTATTTATTATTGATTATATTAACTCATTTAACCTCATTTACCCTATGAGGTTTCTATTAAAGCACAAAGATTTTACATAACTTGCACAAAGTCATAGTAAATAGTCAAGCTGTCTGGTGTAAGAACACATGCTTTGGATTACTTTTCATAAGATTAAAAGAGCTCTCTGTGTTTCTTTCAGTTTGGAGACTTGTATATTGTAACTGTAACAAACAAGTGTATCTTCTCTGTCTATTGGGTGAAAATTGCCTGTGTAATCTAGGGTGCCTCTCCCTGATTAAAAAGGATCATTAAGATTTAAGTAAAATTTTTTTTTTTTTTTTTTTTTTGACTGAGCCCATGGCATGTGGAAGTTGCTGGGCCATGGATCAAAACACGCCACCACAGCGACCCAAGCTGTTGTAGTGACAATGCTGGATCCTTAACCCGCTGCACCATAGAACTCCTTAAGTAATTTTTTTTTAACATATGAACAACTTCCAAAAAAGTTTTAAGAATAGAAAATGAAATTCATAATAAGAATAATCATTTATATTTATTTCATAGCTGTCAGTCCGTTTGGGTTATTATAACAAAACACTGTAAAGTGGGTTGCTTGTAAACAACAGAAATTTATTTCTCGTGGTTTTGGAGGCTGAGAGTTCCAAGATCTTGGTACCAGCAGATTAAGTGTCTAGGAAAGGCCCACTTCCTACTTCAGAGATGGTACTTTCTTGCATTGTGCTGACATGGTGGAGGGGGATGCTTTCTTAGATCATATTTATAAGGTCACTAATCACTTCCTAAGGCTCCATTTTCCTGTAAGTATTATAGTAAAAATAGTGTCGTTTTTAGCATACTTTATATTTTTTCCCATTTTGTAAGTATTCTCTTATAAAATATTCAAATTAACCATGAGGGATAAGCAAAACAGTTCATATATCAGGTTTTTTTACACATGAGAAATCAAAAGTACAAGAACTTGTTTGTATGGGGGTACCTGTTGATATTGATAAGATCTGAAGCGTTAGCCTAGATCTCCAACACTAAGTTCTGGATCCATTCTTCTGTACCACACTATCTTCTTTTGCTTCTAGAAGACATGACCATGCTGGTATAGAATATACACTTATCTCACAAACATTTTTACACAGTATCTTTAGATTGCACCTGACATTGTGGGAAGCACTGAACATGTTATTGAAATGGCAGATAGTGAATACAAACAGATATTTTGGCACTGTCTTCTAATATCTTTGGATTTTTCATTATTCTCTTCTGGAAAATATGCTTATGACTGAAACTGCTTTTTCTTTATCTCAGAATGAAGTGGTAGTATTTCCAAAATGCTATGTATGTATCTATACTTTGAATTTTGAGTCAACTAATAAAAAAATTTAAAAGACTTCTGGGACAGAGGGGCTATTTAAATGTTAAGCAGCATGCAGTGGGATGAAAATGCATTATAAATATTTATATTTAATATTTCTTCTAAAATCCCTTTTTATAAGTCTTTAGAACATTTCTTTGTTCGCTCCTTTCTCTCCTCTTTTCTCTCCTTTCCTTTCTTTCCTCCCTCTCTCCCTTCCTAGGATAGAGTACTGTTCTGTAAAAGCTATATTCTATCTTCTGCCAAGCCCTCAAATCTAATTTTGGAACAACTTCTGTAGGTAATTTAAGTACAGAAGGCAGGCTAAGTGTTCATTTTACTTTTGATTTATATATGACATCTGTTTAGAGCTAAACTTTTTCTTTTTTCAGAAATAGGAAAAAATTATTTTGGGATATATAGGCCAAAGGCAAATGATCTGAGAAGTAAGCATCCTTGTTCCTAAAAGAAAAATCACTTCAGTTTGTAAGAAAAAATATATTTGACCAAACCCAAAGGATTTCAAAAAGAGAGCATGGTGTATAGTAGACTTTCAAGAAGTTTACTGAATGATGAATAAAGAAAAATATATGTATATATTTTTATGGCCTACCTAGAATATAGGATATATCTTTTTCTTTCTGGCCTATTACCAAAGAGAGATTGTAAAATTTCTGTGTTCAGTAGTGTCCCAGAACAAGAAGATGTGCTTATGGTGTGAAAGTAATAACATTTATGTGTCTTATTCTCAGACTTCATGCCCTTAGGGTAAGTAGATACTGGCTCATAGTTTAACTTCTGCTACTTTTCTCTTCTCAGCCTGGCATTTTAAATCAGTGAACTTCAGATTTAACCTTCATTTTTTCCTCTCAAGTCCATGTCATTTCTGTATTTTGTTAGTTATTAAATGCTTTTTGATAGTGGTAAAATACACATTGTATTGACTTTTAGAAACACTTTATCATATACTTTTCAGACTTTAAGACATTTTAGGCAAGTATACTCTACCATATTTTAAATAAATAAATAATAGCAATATTTTAAATCAAAATTGCTGGAAAAAGGTGCTGAGTAACTTCAACCCCATTCAATAATCTTGAAACCTATCCTCCTTCCTCTCTCCCTCCCTGTCTTTCTAATGGCTGCACCTAGGGCATATGAAAGTTCCCAGGCCAGAGACTGAATTTCAGCTGCAGCTTTTGCAATGCTGGCATCCACAGCACCAGACCAAGGATTGAACCTGCACCTCCTAAGCCACTGCAGTCAGATTCTTAACCCCCTGCACCACAGCAGAAACTCCAGAGTCACACTTTATGAAGTGCCTTATTGCTATTGTGAAAAAAAATAGGGACACATTCTAGTCTTCAATGCATTTTATTGACCTCATCATTTTATGACACGCCTTTATGTTCCATTTGTGTGCATGATTGATACTTTATTGTCATAATTAGTGTTATAAAAGTGTAGTATATAATGGAATGCAAACTTCTTGGGGAATTAAAATAATCCAATAGGATTATAATTTAACATTTAGAGCAGAATGGTTAGATCACCTTTGTTAGTCAGTGTAAGCAAACTTTCTACCTTCTTTTCCTCTCTTTCTTTTTTTCTGTTTCATTTGATAGGGAACACTGTTATGTGCTGAATATTATTTGAGATGTGTAGGTTATCAGCCACAGCATTTGGAATCTTTTTGTCATGTTGAGTTTTTTCATTGGAATTTGTTATGGCATTTGCTGTAAATAGGATTTGACCTGTATAACCAGCAGATGCTGTGGTATGTTATTCTTTATTAGTAGTTTCCTATAATTTTAGGTCTACAGTCTTTGTGTTCTGGTCCACACTTATCATATTCTTAATACGCATTGTTTTGAATGTAGAAAGTTTTAAGGCTCTTAAGAACTCTAAAAAAGCATCTAGTGTTGTTAGTGCATGCTTCATATGGTAAGCATCTCATTTTATAAATAGGACAGATTAGGCATGTGGGCCTGGGAGAAGTCAAGTGACTTTCTCCAGATCATGCAGTGAATAAGTGAACTAGAGCTTTTTTCTCTCATTTCCAGTAGTGTTTGACTAAGACATGAAGAGTATTTGCAGCTATCATATTCAGAATTCTCCACAAACTTGAATTCTTGTGAAAAGCCCCCAAAATAATTAGGGGCAAATCACATATAACCTAATACTTTTAATTTTAATAGATTAAAAATAACTAAAACAGAGACAAACACCTTAGTCTGATTGTCCTGTCTACTATCTTATGTTAACAGTGGGGTTTAGACCAGTGTTTTCCACAGATGCAGTTAAGCCTCGCTTAGTAATTGACATTTTTCTCTTGATTCTGTTCATGTTGGTTAAACTTATTTTATGCAAAGTTAAAATTAATAAATGTAAATGTATTTTAGGGGTTTTGGATAAATAGTTTGAAAATTTCTTATTTTTCTATCACTCATTTTGTGTGCAGACAAAACCTTAATTGTAGTAGTGCCATGTATCTAGTCTATTAGAAAGCTCAAAGGATTAGAGTTATAGTTGTAATTAATTCCATCTACTTAGAGGAAAGAAACTTTATTAGTGGAATAACATGTATCATTGTAATTGTTTTTGCTCAAAAGGCATAATTTTATTGTATGTTACAATCAATTAGCCACCATCATTCTTAAGAAATTCTGTAAGAACTACTTCATTTTTAATACCTTTGCTCTTGAATAACACCAATAATTTCATTTCCCTTGGGGCATACAGCTGTTTCCAGCCTACTCAGTGTCATGTCAGGGCATAAAATCATCTTGACAGAAAGTTCTAAATTATAAATAGTCCCATAATGACATTCAGCTTGGGCGGTACATTTATAAAAGGAGTTATTAAAGAAAATGTCATTCTAACCCATTAGTATAACTAGAATCCCTCACATTTCTGCAGCCGTCTTTTGGTACAAAAATTTGATGATACTTGCAAGTGTACACATTAAACAGGACTGTTAAATTTACACTATAAAGACATAGGGATGTTGGAGAAATGGTTTCCTAAAATTTTCTGAAACTTTTTCTATCACAAATACATCTTAATACATGTCTTCTTCCTGTGATAACTGCAGAAAGACTGAAGTATAAAGACTCCCAAAGTTTTGAAATTATCCAATCATAACACTGGAAATATAAGCTAAAAGAAAAAATGATAAAAATGTGTATTTATGTGATAAAGGAAAAACAGATTCAGAGATTAATTTATCTCGTTATCTTAGAAGCAACTTCAGAATATTGGGTATTGAATAAAATGCCATGAGCACTTTTTTCCTAATGTAAGTATTGATTGCAAATTACTTGATGTTAGTGTTCTAACATCATACCCAATTAATACCCAATTAATAATGATAATAATAATACCCAATTAATAATTACTGGCACATTTAAATCCTATGGTAATCTACTTTTAACCCAAGGCATATTTTAATTGAACAAAATTATATTTTTTCCAAAAATACTCAATTTTAAAGTAACTGTATTTCTATAAATCACCCTTCTGTTTTATCCTGCTCGTGTATCAGATTATCTTGGCACCTGAAGGTAAGGTTAGGTAAGAGAGTGTGAATAGGAAAAGCAGAGGAGTCTAACATTTGTAATATGAGTTCATGTTCACAGCTACACTCACAAACTTTAGCCTGTGTTATGGTCATCACTCTAAACATCTAAAGCATTGTGGTTAGGGTTAGATTACCAGAACATTGTGTGTGTGTGTGTGTTTGTGTGTGTGTGTAACACACAATGTACACAACATTCATTTTATTTAAACTCCTATCCCCCAACTCACGAGTTTGTAAACATTGTTTCACGGTGCTGCTTAGTGAGCCCCAAATTACCCAAACCCACTGCTGATTTTTACTTCAGCCTTATAATTCATCTTTTAATCACATGTTCTTCTTTGATCTCAAATCCTTCTCAAAACAGACATTTTCTTACCAAGCTTCTGCCAGTTTAGCAACATTTATTACTCTTTTAGGCATGTCTTGAAAACAGCGTAATGGATTTATTCTTTCCTTTCTCAATTTCTGTCCCTTAAAAGTGATTTCTGTCAGAGGTTCAGTATTCTGAGTTGTTCCCTTTGCTACCTAATCACTTTAGCCACTTAGCTTTGAAACTGCCTGGGTGAAAAATAAAGTTGTGCTGGCAGAAGTGGGTCAATTCATTTGATTTCTTTTTTTCCTCATTCCCCCATAACATGACCCAAGGATGATGAGACAGTATAATATTTTTAGCTTTCTTTTTAAAAGCTTTATATTCTAAATGAGTTTAAGCCACCTTATTTTCTGGTATTTTAAGAGAATCATGCTGTTTATTCTAGATTAGACTCCACATTTATGAAATAATCTTTTCCATTGATATTCAGCAGGAGAGGAACACAAATAACTCTATTTGATTTATTTAGCAAATATTATTATCTTCTATTATGTGCCAGGCGCTGTGCTTGCCACTCAGGGTAATAGTGATAGCTGTGAAAGATATTTTCAGAGGAGTTCATAATCTAGTGAAGAAGATGGTTAAATATACTTAAGCGATTTTCTGGGTTGGTGAATTAAGTTGACAAGTAAATATTTCAGGTCCCTGCAACAGAATCTTAATGAGCTTGAGGTTAATACATGCCTGGTCTGAGGGTATGAGGGTTTTCATTTCATTCCTTTCTGTTGACATTTCCTCACCTATCATGTTTTTAATGATATCTTGAGTAAGCTATACAGTATATTTATAAATTCAGTAATGTCTATTTATAAAGCATTATGAGGTCTTTAGGGAGAAAGTTCTTAAATAAAAAGAAGCATTCTTTTAACATACATGTTCTGAGTATCTATGATTGAAGCACTGTGTGTTAGATTCAATGAGTGATATAAAGAAAAATGACACAGTTGTCTTAGGTCTAGGAGCTGACAGTGCAGTGCATGGGGTGGAAGTATGTTATGGGGGAAGTTTGTGGAGGAGGCAGTGGTAATAAAAACATGTAAAAGTAAATGTATGTGTAAATGAGCATCTTTTTTTTTTTTTTTTTTTGTCTTTGTCTTTTTGCCATTTCTTGGGCCGCTCTCATGGCATATTGAGGTTCCCAGACTAGGGGTCGAACTGGAGCTGTAGCCACCGGCCTACGCCAGAGCCACAGCAACGCGGGATCTGAGCCGCATCTGCAACCTACACCACAGCTCACGGCAACGCCCAGATCGTTAACCCACTGAGCAAGGGCAGGGATCGAACCCACAACCTCATGGTTCCTAGTCAGATTCGTTAACCACTGCGCCACAATGGGAACTCCCCTAAAAGAGCATATTAATGATAATTATATTCTATCTTATAACTCTTTTCCATCTTTTCATATGATTTGCAATTGGATATTTTCCACAAGCTTGGTAGACACTAAGCTCAAAAATTGTTAACTTGTTACCAACCTAGTTAAAAGTTTTCCTTAACTTTGTTTCCCTTTCACTTGTATTGCCACAGTACCTAATTTGAATCATATGCCTTACCATTTTATGGGGAAAGAAGTTCTCAATGATTTCCTTCCACCAGTCTTGACTATAAATATTATTTTAGTTACGGATGACTAAAATATGTATCATGTGATTAAAATGGAATATAAACTCTTTGTACTTTTAGCTCTTGTGACCATAATAATTTTACTGGAATTAAAGTATAAAATCCATTAAATGTAGCTTACAGTATTTATTTAATGTTATGAGTAAGGTTGTTTTTTTTTGTTTTGTTTTGTTTTGTTTTCCTGAGATGGAATTGCTGCTTACAGTGTACATGTGACCCTAACAGTTATAATACTGGATTGTTTGCACTCTGCATACTTATGGGGCCATGTGCCTTCAGATGACTCAGTTTTCCCAGAACACTTTTCCATCTCACTGAAAAAAAAAATGTATTTGTATGGTGTGGTGTTGGGTCCCGTGACCTTCACTTGGTACATCATTTGCATATTAAACCTCTTTGCGTTCTATTTTCTCAGCCTGCACAAATTACCAGCTACTTGGCTGCAACACAGTGGTAAATGCTTCAACAAATGTTGGCACTGGTATTTAATAACAATACTTTGTTATGAGATAGCAGTTAGATGATCAGAATCTAATTCTATTAAAACTTTTAGTGTGTTGTGGAAATAAAAATTAAAAGATAAAAAATGTTATAGAATATTCATGGACCACTAAGGATACACTCTCAAAGATTCCTTGGACTCTAGTTTAAGAAAGATTATAAAATGTATAATATATACATATACATAGACTTTATATATAGCATAAACGAGTAGAAATCCAACAACTTATAAAATTAATCATACAGGTACTACTACATGGATATAAATTACTGCATTGTTAAATATAATCAAATTAACTATTGAATGATTTACTTTTATTTTATACATACAGTCTAAATACTTAGTGCAACTATGTAACATTAAATTAGGCTCTTTTTCTTTCTTTCTTTCTTTTTTTTTTTTTGGCTTTTTAGGCCCACACTGGTGGTATATGGAAGTTCCCGGGATTGGGATTGAATTGGAGCTGCAGCTGTGGGCCTACACCACAGCCATAGCAGCGAGGGATCCGAGCCGCATCTGTGATGTACACGGATCTGAGCCGCATCTGAGATGTACACCGTAGGTCATGGCAATGCCAGATCCGTAACCCACTGAACAATGCCAGGAATCGAACCTGCATCCTCATGGATACTAGTTGGGTTTGTTAATGCTGAGCCATAGTGGAAACTCCTTCTGGTGTTTTTGAATGTTTCTATTCTTTTTTTTGTAAATGTTATAAGAGAGGAGTTCCTGCTATGACACAGTGGGTTAAGAATCCAACTT